>NC_081554.1:127064211-128527961 GCF_963082655.1 Stomoxys calcitrans
AATCCGTTCAATACTGAAGTAGATCTTGTCAGCAGGAGATACAAGTTGTCTACAGTGGAACCGGCC
This sequence comes from Stomoxys calcitrans, assembly GCF_963082655.1. Classification (NCBI taxonomy): domain Eukaryota; kingdom Metazoa; phylum Arthropoda; class Insecta; order Diptera; family Muscidae; genus Stomoxys; species Stomoxys calcitrans. The sequence goes on from NC_081554.1 coordinate 127,064,278, forward strand.
TCCTTGGGAGGAGTAAAAGCGCAAAATACCTGGGTGTTTTGCTGGACTGAAATTGAACTTCAAATTCAACATTTTCGAATTGGAAAGAAAAGCAACTCTTGCCCTATACACTTGCAAAAGAGCCATTTGCAAAAGTTGGGGGTTTAGACTGCGCGTCATGCATTGGGTATATACTCCAGTTGTCAGACCTATAATGCTATACGGTGTTGTTGTCAGGTGGACGGCGCTTCAGAAGTCCACCTACTGCTCAACACTTAACCGGATCCAAAGGATGGCATGTTTGTGCATCACAGCCTCACTGAGGACGACACCATCTGATGCACTGAATTTAATGTTCCAGGCAGTGTGTATTACACCCCACCTGAGCCGCTTTTTGATAAAAAGTACTGTACCACTATTCCTGATAGAACCGAACTACGATATCCCGGGTAACAGAAATTACATAAACTTCTATCGGATGGTTCCAATCTAAACGATCAGGTGGGCTTTGGGGTGTACTCTAAGGATCTAGAACTGGTCATATCGAAAAGGTTACCCGACCACTGTAGTGTGTGTCAAACGAAGATCCTTGCAATTAATAAAGTGATGGAATGGCTAAGATATAATGTCATTACGACGATTGGCATAAATAACTTGAACAGTTCAAAATTCACCTGTTCTGGGTGCCGGGCCACAGAGATATCCCAGAAAATTCTAAAGCAGACGAGCTTCCGAGAATCTGTGGGTAGGCTTCTAGCGACATGTAAGCTAAGTTTTCAGAACCAGGCCCGAAGGACAACGAATGATAGATGGTCACAAAGAGCGGGCTGTGAGCATTCCCAAACTATGTGGCCTAATCTAGAATTGAGGAAGTTTACCGCATTGCTGTCATTGGCTAGAACAGACGACTCAGTCATTGTGTCCGTCATGACAGGTCACTGTGTAATCGGAAAACATGCTGACAGACTGAAGGTTGCCAGCAACGACTTTTGCAGAAGCTCTGAGGGCATCGAAGAAGAAGAGACTATAGAACACCTTGTGTGTGTGTGTGCCGCACTAGCAGTTAGAAGGAGTTCTACTTTAGGTTCTCATTTCTTTGAGAACATCTCTGATTTAGCGGATGTGAACGTTCGCAAGTTATTGGGCTATTTAAAGCGATCTGGATGGTTCAACGGTAGGAACTAGTAGGCATTTTCCTTCTTCTGTTTCTGTGGTATCACAATGGATGAAAACGTCTAAGTGAGTCTGATGGCAGACTGGTACTTAAACCTAACCTAAGTCGACCCAAATTTGGAATTTCTCAATATGTGTGTAGAATTTTAGTTCAAACCTTTTGTTACAGGGCAAAGAAAACTGCTTTCTGACAGGGCAAAGAAAACTGCTTTCATTATTAGATGAAATGAATCAAGTTCTTTACAAAAGATACTTTGAATCACAAATTTTATACTGTATGATTACTATTGAAAAAAAGATAGCTTTAAATTGTGTTATATAATAAGTTACCAAATCATGTTTTTGACGGAGCAACATTTTTTTTTTAGCTGGAAGAAAAAATGTGGAAACTGTGCCATCGGACAAAAATAAAAATGGGAGCTATATTTAAATCTGAACCGCTTTAGTCGGCGCTAGCATAGTCTGAGCAAAACTTATTTTCAATCGGAATAAAATGTGGATTCCGTCCTTATAACGGTCAAAATTATATATGGGAGGTATACCTAAATCTGAACCGATTTGATGCAGATCAAAATGTATCGAACAAAACTATATATGGAAGCTATATTTAAATCTGAACCGATTTGTCAAATCAAGCGCATTTGAATAAGATAATGACGAAACAAATCGGGCGTATTTATGTATATTTATCTGGTCTTGGCACGAACTCATACTAAAAATTTCAGGCCGAAATATCAATGTTTACTATTTTTGCCACCTCTTCCCATACAAGTGCCACCACTGTGCGTAGGTGCGTAAATACTCATACAACATCCTCATACGAGCACTAAATTTTGGCGGAAGTATTGAATAATTTTCTAATTTTTCCTGAATTTTTCACAGATTGCCTAGAATGGTCTGACATGATTAATACCCTATACAAAAGTTATCGGGAGGTAGGCGAGCCCTCACCCTTACCCCAAACACATCACCCAAACTGTGAAATGGATAGGGACAATATGGGTCTCAAATGAAAGCTATTTGGGAGTACAATACGTAACTGATATAAACATTTGGGTCATATATTACGCAGAACAAGTAAGAGCGTGCTAAGTTCGGCCGTGGCAAATCTTGGAAACCCACCACCATGGATTCTGCTAACAATTTATAAAATATAAATTTGGTTGTAAGGCATAATTTTACTCTACATACTAACAATTTTTCAAACCAGCAAAAAATAAAGCTTCTAGGAACTGATCAATGATAATCGAGAGACTGGTTTATATGGGAGTTACATCAGTTTATAGAACGATTTTGACCGTACTTGGTACAGTTGTCGGAAGTTATTAAAAAATTGCAGCCAAATTGCAAGTATTCATTTTTCGTATGTTCTCGTAGGAATCATCGCTCTTAGTGATGCACTAACTCTAGAAAGCGCATCTGCGTTTGTATTCATTTTACCTACTTTGTATACTTTCTCAAAGTCATAACCGGATAAAATCATTCTAATAGCGTCATCCGTGACGGCGGATTCTTATAAAAAATAATGATGCAAGCGGCTGGTGATCAGTAACCACTGTTAATGTCCTACCGCTATGATACGGTCTAAAAATGCCACATGTTTATGCCACAGTGATCCACAAGCAATTCTTTCTTTATGATGGGTTTATGGAAGTCATGTTTCGATAGCGTAGTGCTAACAAAAATGGATTTCTATAATCAGGATACTGTAGGCGTTTTCAATAGTCTCAGTTTAAGCGTATCAAACGCTTTTTGGCACTCGGATCTCGATTCGATTGCCTTATTTGTCCTTGTCAATGCATTTAACTTGTTTGCAAGTTCAGAAAATCTATAAAGCGTCTGTAGTAATTGCAGAATGCAACAAATCTTCATACTTCATCGAAATTGGATACTTCTTTATGATCTTGTTCTTAGATGGGTGTGTCTATATCCCACTATCGGTAATGAGATGGTCCATGTAGATTACCTCTGGCTTCAATTTTATATTAAACTTTCTCAACCTTTGAAATACATCTACCAAGTTATTGTTATGGTGCCTCAAACTACATCCAAACACTATCATGTCATCTACATACAGAAACGCTGCAGTATCCAACCCACTAATCGCAATAGTCAACATCCTCTGAAAACTGTTGGAAAAATAGCCCAAACGGTAACCTCTTAAACTGATAGTGCCCATTTTCTGTGGAAAAAGCAGTTAAATGGCGCGATTCATCATGTTTACATATCTGGTGAAACGGGCTCGTCATATCCAATGTTGAAAAATACTTCGCCCTGCCAAGTCCGTCCAAGACGTCCTTGAGTCTGGTCAAAGGGAATTTGTCGTTTATAATTTTATCGTTCAGTATTCTAAAATCAATTACAAGGTGCCATTTCTTTTCGCCATCCTTCGACTTTTTGGCTATTACAGGCTACTGCAAATTATACGAACTTATAGAATGTTCTATTATGTCATCCTTAAGCAATTTTTCCGCCTGACTGTTTATCTCTTGTACTTGAACATCCGGAAGTAATTCTTCACATATACTTGCGTATCATCATTTGTCTATATACGCTGTAAATAAAAAATCTCATTGCCACCCATATTAAAATTTATGGTGTAGGTCTCGAAGTCTATATTTCACATATATACACCTGGCCAGAATGTCGCGGCCAATAATGCCATCCGCTTGTATCGGCAATTTGTCTTCTACTATGTAAAAACTGTGTGTTAACTCCATTATATCGATAATCAGCAATACATTTGAAGTCCCCAAGCAACAAACGGCATCTTTCGTTATACCGGTCAGTTTCACTGACTCTAGTGTATTTATTCTACTCAAATTCTGCCACTTACATATCGATACGTCTGCCCCCGTCTCTATTAGAATCTTTTACTCAAATTCTTACACACGATAGTCACGTATGCACTAGACTTTACATTCATATTAAAGATCCTTACATTTGGCCTTAATAGACAATTTCTTCTGTCGCCTGGCCCTCGCAGATTCTCCGTTCCCCGTAATCACAGGCATAAGCTCTGAAATTACCGCTTGCCTGATTTCTTGAACACTGGCTAGAACGACGTGTGTTATCATTGACATTGCTTAAATTTCTATTACCAGGAAAGCGTTACATAAAGTTTTGGCAAGATTGGTCAATAAATGAGCTTGCAGTGGTTCTAGAAGTGAAAATCGGGCTATATACATATATGACAGCTGTATCTAAATATGAACCGATTTCCATGAAATTCACCAGTTATATCGAGAGTCAAGAGAAAATTTTTCCTGTCTAATTTCGAGGGAATCGGTTAACAAATGAACATTTTTTTTTTCATTATTACTGCAAATCGGACGAACATATATATGGGAGCTATATCCAAATCTGAACCGATTTTTTCCAATAGGTTTCGTCTCTAGGCCGAGAAACATGCCTGTTTCAAATTTTGAGACGATCGGATGAAAACTGCGACCTGTACTTTGTACACAAATTAACATGGAGAGACGGACATAGCTAAATCGAATCAGAAAGTGATTGTGAGTCGATCGGTATACTTATCATCTTAATTCTGGGTATTACAAACAAATGCACTAAGTTATAATACCCTGTACCCCAGTAGTGGTGTAGGGTGTAAAGAATACTATGGCTTGTTGCCATTGGAGAAAGCAAAGCAAGAGTAAAGTTTACTTTGAGAGCCACTGAAAATGTTGTAAACATTATCACTATAATCATTGTTGCAGTTGCAGATTATTAATTTCTGGAAACAAAGGACAAACAGAAGATGCCTTAAAAGTTGTAAACAAAAATTGATGAACTACTGGACTTTGAAATGGAAAATCAAAACCCAAAGAAAATAAACCATCGATGTTTTTAAGAGACCACCCAGCCGCGTTATTACGATAATAAAAAGTTCCTATGTGGACGATCAATGTCCAAGCTACCATCATTTGGTAGGATATCGTGTAACATATACAACATGCCGCCACTGTATTTACATACGCCCACCTTCAGAAAGTGATTCCACAACGAAAACGTCCAATGAGTGTACAATGTTGTACGAATTAATGACTCCCACCACTGTGGTCCACAAGCATCAACAATTAATAAAGTTTCTCCAATATCTTATGACACACATTGTTTATTGTTTCGATTCGATACATGGCTTAATATCCCATGCGACAATACTCATGCCGAAATATGTGCTGGTATTGTACATAAGATGGGATCGTTGACGCTACCAGATTTGGCCGCTTGAATCCAAAAAAGATTTATAAATTTTTAATATAGAGCCGAGTCACACTCGGAGAATTTTGTTAGTAAAAACAGCAAAAATGTTTGCCGTTACAGCAGAAAATCTGCTTATTGCTGCTAAATAATAAACATTTTCTGCTGGTTCCAAATGGCAAAAAGTTAAATAAAATGTCATAAATATTTCACAAATTTTTATATTCCATTTTATCTTTCAGTTTAACAGGCCTATAACTGAAAAATTTTTCCAATTTATAAAACAGGAGACAAAATAACTACTACTATTTTATTTATGCTTTTAAACAAAAAATGTACGCCTCACCTACACAAGAAAAAACCAACTACCAAATTTGTATGTGAAATAGTTAAAACCTAAACGAATTTTAGAATTGAACTGAAGACTTGTAATTAAAATTTTGTGCAGTTTCTACAAATTCTGTTGTTGAGTTAGTTGTTAAAATATGCGTTCTACCATGTAGCATCAGACGCTCATGCCATTCGTGATTTCCAAACCCAGGTTCTTTAAACTTATTTAAGAATGTTTGTATATCGTAATAAATATTTTTTATACCAAAATATCCTATCATACGACCCTATAAAATATATTCTTGATCGTCGTAAAAATCTAAGACGATCTAGCCATGTCCGTCCGCCTGTCTGTTGAAATCACACTACAGTCTATAAAAATAGAGATATTGAGATGAAACTTTACACAGATTACTTTTGTGTCCATAGACAGGTTAAGTTTGAAGATGGGCTATATCGGACTATATCTTGAATAGCCCCCATATAGGCCAATCTGTCGATATAAAATCTTGGTCGCTGAAATTGGAGACAGTGACTTGTGTTTGGCATCCCGACATCCATGTTCAATACCGCCCAGATCCCCTTAGAATTAGAAATAGCTACCAAATAGACCAATCTCTCGATTTAAGGTTGGGCCCGCATTTTTTGTCCAATTTCGCTGAAATTTGGGACAGTGAGTTATGTTAGGTCCCTCGACATCTTTGTTTGGCCCACAACGGGCCAAACCACTGCAAAAGAAAACAAGCAAAAAGGCATTAAGTTCGGCCGGGCCGAACTTTGAATATCCACCACCTCGGATATAGAGTAACCACCTTTCGTCATAACACGATGAAACATGCATTACTTATGAACCCATAACAGCTATATCTAAATCTCCACCATATTCAGGAATAATATGTAAGGGTCTTACACAACTCATTGTACTGAATTCTTCGGTTAAAAACTCTTTTTATACCCACCACCGTTTGCAACACATCGAAATATCCATTTCCGACCCCATAAAGTATATATATTCTTGATCGTCGTAAAAATCTAAGACGATCTAGACATGTCCGTCCGTCGGTCCGTCTGTCTGTTGAAATCACGCTACAGTCTTTAAAAATAGAGATATTGAGCTGAAACTTTGCACAGATTCTTTTTTCGTCTATAAGCAATTTAAGTTCGAAGATGGGCTATATCAGACTATATCTTGATATAGCCCCCATCTAGACCGATCGGCCGATTTAGCCACATAAAAAGCCACATTTATTATCTGATTTTGCTGAAGTTTAGGACAGTGAGTTAAGTTAAGTTCTTCAATATCATTCATAAATTTGCCCCAGATCGGTTCAGATTTGGATATAGCTGCCATATAGACCGATCGGCCGATTTAGGGTCCTAGGCCCATAAAAGCCACATTTATTATCCGATTTTGCTGAAGTTTGAGATAGTGAGTTGGAAATAGTGAGTTTAGTCCTTTTGACATCCTTCTTCAATTGAGCACAGATCGGTCCAGATTTGGATATATCTGCTATATAGACCGATCCTCCAATTTAGGGTCTTAGGCCCGTAAAAACCACATTTATTACCCGATTTTGCTGAAATTTGGGACAGTGAGTTGTATAAGGCCCTTCGACATCCCTCGTCAAGTTGGCCCAGATCGTTCCAGATTTGGATATAGCTGCCATATAGACCGATCTCTCGGTTTTATGTTTTAGAGCAATAAAAGGCGCATTTATGGTCCGATATCGCTAAAATTTGAGACAGTGAGTTGTCTTAGACCCTTCGACGTCTTTCTTCAATTTGGTCTTGGTCGGTTCAGATTTGGATTTAGCTGCCATATAGACCGATCTCTCGGTTTTAGGTTTTGGGGAAATAAAATGCGCATTTATTGTCCGATATCGCTGAAATTTAAGACAGTGAGTTGTGTTAGGCTCTTCGACGTCCTTCTTCAATTTGGCCAAGATCGGTCTAGATTTTAATATTGCTCGATTTAAGGTTTTGGGTCCATAAAAGACGCATTTATTGTCCGATTTCGTCGAAATTTGAGACACTGCGTTGTGTTAGGCTCTTCGACATTTTTCTGCAACTTGGCCCAAATGGGTCCAGATTTGGATATAGCTGTCATGTACACCGATATCTCGATTTAAAGTCTTGGCCCCATGAAAGGCGCATTTATAATCCGTCTTCACAGAAATTTGACACATTGACTTATATTAGGCTTTTCGACATCCGTGTCGTATATGGTTCAGATCGCTTAATTTTTAGATATAGCTACCAAAAATACCAATATTTTGTTATACGTAATTTAGCAATGACTTGTACTTATTAGTATTTTTTCCAAATCTTAACATATTTCGATATAACTGCTATGGGACATAAGATAGATAAGGTATGGGACATAAGATAGGATGGGGGTATACTAATTTCGTCTATTTGTTTGTAACACCTCGAAATATGCGTTTAAGACCCCATAAAGTGTATATATTCTTGATCGTCGTGACCTTTTAAGTCGAACTAGCCATATCCGTCCGTCTGTCCGTCCGTCCGTCTGTCTGTTGAAAACACGCTAATTTTGAAGGAGTAGTGATAGCTCCTTGAAATTTTGCACAAATGCTTCTTATTTGTGTTGGTCGGTTGGGATTGTAAATGGGCCATATCAGTCCGAGTTTTGATATAGCTGCCATATAAACCGATCTTGGGTCTTGACTTCTTGAGCCTCTAGAGGGCGCAATTCTAGTCCGATTTGATTGAAATTTCTCACATAGTGTTTTGATATCACTTCCAACAACTGTGCGAAGTATGGTTCAAATCGGTACATAACCTGATAAAGCTGCTATATAAACCAATCTTGGGTCTTGATTTCTTGAGCCTCTAGAGGGCACAATTCTCGTCCGATTTGACTGAAATTTCGCACATAGTGTTTTGATATCACTTTCAACAACTGTACCTAGTATGGTTCAAATCGGTTCATAACCTGGTATAGCTGCCATATAAACCGATCTTGGGTCTTGACTTCTTGAGCTTTTAGAAGGCGGAATTCTTATCCTATTTGACTGAAATTTCGCACATAGCGTTTTGATATCACTTCCAACATCTGTACTTAGTATGGTTCAAAGCGGTTCATAACCTGGTATAGCTGCCATACAAACCGATCTTGGGTCTTGACTTCTTGATCTTTAAGAAGGCGCATTCCAATCCGAATTGGCTATAATTTTGCACGTGTTGTTTTGGTATCACTTCCAATATTTATGCGAAGTATCGGTCCATACCCTGATATAGCTGCCATATAAGCCGATTTGGCACAAGTTTTGTACAACGGCTTAGTGGAGGGTATGTATGATTTGGCCCGGCCGAACTTAGCACGCTCTTACTTGTTTAAAATTTTCGACGTGGATTAACTCAACAACAGTGCATCGATGAACTTTATTAAATTTTTGGCGTTAAAGCTCCATCAAAGACGAATGATGCTGTGCGCCAACTGATATTGCAAGATCGTCATGTGACCTGTCGTGAGATTAAGACAATCTTCGGCATTTGTGGGAACAGCATATATTCAGTATTGCAAGAAAATTTTACCGTTAAAAAAAATTTGTTCGCGTTGAATCCCACACAATTTGTCAATCACTCAAAAAAAGGCTCGTATCAATTGGTCGAAAGAAATGCTCCAAAAATACGAAAGATCTGCTTTTTGAGCACTCAAAACATCGATTTGATGAGTCATCCGCTATATAGTTCTGACTTGGCACCGAATGACTTCTTTTTATTCCCGTACGTAAAAAATAAAATGGGAGGTCAACGATGGGAGGTTTTTCGACACATCAAGAAGCGGTTGAGCGTTCAGAATGGATGTTTTGGAGATACCTCAATCAGAGTGGCAAAAGTGCTTCGACAATTGGTTCAAACGCATGCAAAAGTACATAGATCTTAATAGGGAATTTTTTGAAAAACAATAATGAGAACAAGCAAGCGAGCAAGCCGAACAAAGAAAATAAAACCACCACCGCACCGAAGCAGGGCAGCAGCAAAGCACATTTTGTGTTTGGGCCAATGGTTTTTATACCCTCCACCATAAGATGGGGATATACAAACTTCGTCATTCCGTTTGTAACACCTCGAAATATTGATTTAAGGCTCCATAAAGTATATATATTCTTGATCGCCTTGATATTTTCAGTCGATTTCGCCATGTCCGTCATGGGAAAGCATGTCTGTATGTGAAAAGCACTCTAACTTTCGAAGGAGTAAAGCTAGGCTGTTGAAATTTTGCACAAATATTTCCTATTAGTGTAGGTCGGTTGGGATTGTAAGTAGGCCATAACGGTCCATATTTAGCTATAGCTTCCATATAAACCGATCTCCAGATTTCACTTCTTGAGCCTCTAGAGGTCGTAATTCTAATCCGATTTTGCTGAAGTTTTCCGAAATGACTATTCCAATGACCAACTTACGAGCCAAGTATGGTTTGAGTCGGTTTAAACCCTGATACAGCTCTTATATAAACTGACCTCCTGATTTGACTTCTGCAGCCTCTAGAGGGCGCAATTATTATCCGATTTAGCTGAAATGTTGTACTATGACGTCTTCTATGGCATTTAGTGGGTGTACCAAGTATGGTATAGGATTTAATCGGTCTAAAACCTGATAATGCTCCCATATAAACAGATCTTCCGATTTTACTTCTTGAGCCTCTGAGTTTACTGAAATTTTGCACGGCGACTTCGTCTATACCCTCTTTTATATGTCCCAAATATGGTCTGAATCGGTCCATAAACTGATATAGCTCCCATACAAACCGATCTCCTCATTTCCAAGTCCCTCTAGGGCGCAATTCTTATCAGATTTGGTTGACATTTTGCACAATGGGATCTACTATTGTCTTAAAAATCCAAGTCAAGTATTACGCGAATCGGTTTATAAAGTGACGTAGCTCCAATAGCATATTAATTCTTATCCATTATCCTTTTGTTTGCCTATAAAGATATACCGGGCAAAGAACTTGACAAATGCGATCCATGGTGGAGGGTATATACGATTTGGCCCAGCCGAACTAAGCACGCTATTACTTGTTTGTTATGCTAAATATTGTTGTTGTTGTTATATGTACCTGTCCGACGCGGGATACCTGTGATCACCACACGGGCTGGAAATTTGAGCTCCGCTTTCACGGGAAGCTTAGGTGAAAGATATCGGGCGCGTCCACAAGTTGCGGATAGTGGGAAACTTCGTATTCATGCGGTGTTACTGTAAACGTGGCCGCGGGCTGTCAGCACTGACTCTTACTTAAATACAGAATGCCAATAATACTCGAGTTGACAAAGAGAGGCATTAGCGTCTGTTCCCATGTAAGGGGCAGCTAGAAGCGGGCGCTGGATCTTGGGGCAAACGGCTCGCGACTTCGAGGAATAGATTTGCGATCTCTCATAACCCATGTGATTGGGGCACTGGACCAGTGACCCGCCCCTTGAAAATTATAAGAAGAAGCGAGAAACGAAAGAATAGAAAATACGGACTTCCCTCACGTTGACGACCCACGCAAACTAAAAAAGGACCACTATCTGTACCTGGAACGCACTGTCGGATGTGTTGGAGAAGTGTACGGAAAAAAGGGTTTTGCTAAATGTAGTAAAAAATTTACTTAAAACTGGTATAAAAATTGTACTACGCTTTATGAAAATGTTCTCTTTTAATATGAAATTTTGCTAAAGTACGGGAACATATCCTATTTTCAAAGAAATTGCAATTAATTCATATACTTAAAGTGGGTACGGAAATTTCCTAAACATTTTCTTTATAACCAGTTTAAAAAACATAAATTCTCGTTCAAAAATACTCGCGGAAGCGAAAATTACATCCTTATTTGTAGACTGTGATACATTAACAAAATTCTTATATGGAAAACAAATTTTGTGACAAATTTTTACTGAAGCTTATTACCAAATATTTTAAGGATATGTCAATATGGAGTTCACCTTGTTATTGTCTGTCATGAGTGGGTTTTTTTATTTGTCCGTGGCTTTGCTAACGGAAGTTCAATTTTTATACCCTCCACCATAAGATGGGGGGTATACTAATTTCGTCATTCTGTTTGTAAATACACGAAATATTCGTCTGAGACCCCATAAAGTATATATATTCTTGATCGTCGCGACATTTTATGTCGACCTAGCCATGTCCGTTCGTCCGTCCGTCCGTCTGTCTGTCGAAAGCACGCTAACTTCCGAAGGAGTAAAGCTAGCCGCTTGAAATTTTGCACAAATACTTCTTATTAGTGTAGGTCGGTTGGTATTGTAAATGGGCCATATCGGTCCATGTTTTGATATAGCTGCCATATAAACCGATCTTGGGTCTTGACTTCTTGAGCCTCTAGAGTGCGCAATTCTTATCGGATTGGGATGAAATTTTGCACTACGTGTTTTGTTATGGTATCCAACAATTGTGCCAAGTATGGTTCAAATCGGTTTATAACCTGATATAGCTGCCATATAAACCGATCTTGGGTCTTGACTTCTTGAGCCTCTAGAGTGCGCATTTCTTATCCGATTGGAATGAAATTTTGTTGTTATATCCAACAACTGTGCCAAGTATGGTTCAAATCGGTACATAACCTGATATAGCTGCCATATAAACCGATCTTGGGTCTTGACTTCTTGAGCCTCTAGAGTGCGCAATTCTTTTCCGATTGGAATGAAATTTTGCACGACGTGTTTTGTTATTATATCCAACAACTGTGCCAAGTATGGTTCGAATCGGTTCATAACCTGATATAGCTGTCATATAAACCGATCTTGGGTCTTGACTTCTTGAGCCTCTAGAGGGCGCAATTCTTATCCGATTTAAATTAAATTCTGCACGACGTGTTTTGTTATGATATCCAACAACTGTGTCAAGTATGGTTCAAATTGGTACATATTCTGATATAGCTGCCATATAAACCGATCTTGGGTGTTGACTTCTTGAGCCTGTAGAGTGAGCAATTCTTATCCGATTGGAATGAAATTTTGCACGACGTGTTTTGTTATGATATCCAACAACTGTGTCCAGTATGGTTCAAATCGGTCGATAACCTGATATAGCTGCCATATAAACCGATCTTGGGTCTTGACTTCTTGAGCCTCTAGAGGGCGCAATTCTTATCCGATCGGAATGAAATTTTGCCTAAGAAGAGATGCCGGGAAAAGAACTCGACAAATGCGATCCATGGTGGAGGGTATATAAGATTCGGCCCGGCCGAACTTAGCCCGCTTTTACTTGTTTTGTGTGTTTTTGTTGTTGGACACCCGTGTGTGTTCCGCATAAAAGCCTCATTTCTGAACATCAGCCTTATTGGTGCTCATATGATATTTTCTACGTGCGCCTAGAGAGGAAATACGACCGCTTCCCCGCCCATGATGTTAAAATCATTCTGGGAGATTTTAATGCGAAGATAGTGAAGGAACACATCTTTAGTCCAACAGTCGGAAAATTTAACCTCCACGAGATATCGATAATGGGTTGAGAGATTTTAGAAGGAGCGCAGAAGATGGAGGCGCTTGGAACACCATTCTAAGTTCGGCTAATCGGACAAATGTTCAGTCATAGGTAATTAAAAGTAAGTAAGTTATATAGCGGCTAAAAATAAATTGTTGCAAGAAAATTAACAAATTTTGTTGTCGCTTTTTCGGCAAAATTTGTTGTGTTTCAAAACTATTTTTATCTGTGTACTCTCATTTGCTGGCAAATAAGTCCACAAACAACGGTTGGTAAAAATTAGTGTCAATACGTGGTCTACTTTTGACAAAATTTACTGTCAAATTTGCATTATCTTGCAAACTGTTTTAAAATTCACAAAACACAAAGCACTTTTAAGATATTCATCAAATTTTGACAATTTTGACATTGGGTATCACAATCTTAAAGTAGCATTTAGTGATTAACGGAGCCTATTTCAAGGTTCGTGTATTTAGACCCCATCTAATACAAAACAAATCTGATCTTTATGGCTTTGTGTAAACAATGTTCACTTGACGTTCTCCATGCAATCACCCATTTTTCAAGTATTGGTAAGGGGGTTTTTGTTTACACACATAAAGAGATGCGGATTTATAAATTCCAAATAGTATGGCAAAGGAACATTTTAGTTTCAAAAAAAAATTAAAGTAGTGCCGCTTATAATTAAGCCGAAATTTTTTAAAAATTCTTAGGATATCAGAAAGGGCTCTCTGGGATGGGGGAGCGCCACCTTTCACAGGACCAAGGATAGGTCTAAGTTGCATGGGAGCATCGGAATAAGAATCTGCATTGAGCAACTTGGAATAAAGGAGTCATATAGGCTCCTCGCTAGGTGTAGCTTTTTTCGTCTTGAGTTCTTCAAGATCCTGCCCGAACTGACTCTAATGATATAAATGGAAAGCTAGGCGGGGTTAAAGTATCTGGCATCTGGCCATTTGAGATCAAGACTGGTTAAAAGAGTTTAGGATCTGCTGGGTTTGAGGTCGTCCGGAAGTAGCGTGAATCGAGGTGGCCGATAAACTAGCCCGGAAGAGTTTATTTTAATTTGTGGAATATTACTGTAAAGAAGCTACCTGATGCATCCATGGGTATACATTTCGAAATGTGGCTGAGCTAGATCGCATTTTTTATACCCTCCACCATAAGATAATTACTAATTTCGTCATTCTGATTGTAACTACTCGAAATATTCGTCTGAGACCCCATAAAGTATATATATTCTTGATCGTCGTGAAATTTTATGTCGATCTAGCCATGTCCGTCCGTCCGTCCGTCCGTCCGTCTGTCTGTCGAAAGCACGCTAACTTCCGAAGGAGTAAAGCTAGCCGCTTGTAATTTTGCACAAATACTTCTTATTAGTGTAGGTCGGTTGGTATTGTAAATGGGTCATATCGGCCCATGTTTTGATATAGCTGCCATATAAACCGATCTTGGGTCTTGACTTCTTGAGCCTCTAGAGTGCGCAATTCTTATCCGATTGGAATGAAATTTTGCACGACGTGTTTTGTTACGATATCCAATAACTGTGCCAAGTATGGTTCAAATCGGTTCATAACCTTATATAGCTGTCATATAAACCGATCTTGGGTCTTGACTTCTTGAGCTTCTAGAGGGCGCAATTCTTATTCAATTTGAATGAATTTTGGCACGTAGTATTTTGTTATGATATCCAACAACTGTGCCAAATATGGTTCAAATTGGTTCATAACCTGATATAGCTGCCATATAAACCGATCTGGGATCTTGACTTCTTGAGCCTCTAGAGGTCGAAATTATTATCCGATTTGCCTGAAATTTGTACGACGGATTCTCTCATGACCATTAACATACGTGTTTATTATGGTCTGAATCGGTATATAACCCGATACAGCTCCCATATAAATCGATCTCTGTATTTTACTTCTTGAGCCCACAAAGGGCGCAATTCTTATTCGAATTGGCTGACATTTTACACAGGTCTTCAACATATAATTTAATTGTGGTCCAAACCGGACCATATCTTGATATCGCTCTAATAGTAGAGCAAATCTTTTCTTATATCCTTTTTTTGTCTAAGAAGAGATGCCGGGAAAAGAACTCGACAAATGCGATCCATGGTGGAGGGTATATAAGATTCGGCCCGGCTGAACTTAGCACGCTTTTACTTGTTGTTATTGCTCTACTGATGTGCACATGACTGGCGTGGCCTTTTGTATCTAAATTTAAAGAAAAAAGGTTATGGAAAGTATGCATTCAGTGGTGATTATTAACATCCACTGAGACACACATTTGCATATGTGTTCTATTATTTCTACTAACATCCCCTTCATAATTAAGCACCAGTCATTTTCAGCAATCAACAGACTTTTCAGCAGTAAGCCGGCTACTCTGAAATTATAGTACTCCCGCTGTAATAGCTGAACAACTGCTACAACAGCAGCAAAATTAACTACTAACACTCAGCTGACAGTGTTTACTTTTTTCCTTGAGTGTACCCCTAACCTATTGATCACTGGTTAATGTCATAGAAATCGTTTCAGATTTAGATACGGGTCCCATATATTGGGTTGCCCCAATATATGCATTTTTAATAAAACTTAGAATGAACTTTTATCAAATATATAATTGCCATTTTGTTCGATAACCTTTTGCCATCTTCCTGGCAAAGTTAGTATTCCACGCTCATAGAACTTCTAGCCTTTATCTGCAAAAAACTGAACCAAGTGCGATTTTATAGCCTCATCATTGCCGAAAGTTTTACCATTTAAGGAGTTCTGCAAAGATCGAAATAAATGGTAGTCTGATGGTGCAAGGTCAGGGCTATATATATGGTGGATGCATCAAAAGTTCCCAGCCATGCTCACTCAGTTTTTGGCAAGTGACCAAAGATGTGTGCGGTCTAGCGTTGTCCTGGTGGAATATGACACCTTTACGATTGACCAATTCTGGTCGCTTCTCCTTGATGGCTGTATTCAATTTGTCCAATTGTTGGCAGTAAACATCCGAATGAATCGTTTGGTTCCTTGGAAGCAGCTCAAAATATACCACACCCTTCCAATCCCACCAAACAGACAGCATAACCTTCTTTTGGTGGATATCAGCCTTTGAAGTGGTTTGAGCTGGTTCACCATGCTTGGACCATGATCGTTTTCGACTAACGTTGTTGTAAACAATCCATTTTTCATCTCCAGTTATGTTTCGTTTTAAAAACGGATCGAATTCATTGCGTTTAAGGTGCATATCACAAGCGTTGATTCGGTTTGTTAAATGAATTTCTTTCAATACATGTGGTACCCAAATATCAAGCTTTTTGACCAGTCCAAGACTTTTTATGTGATAATGAACGGTTGATTTTGGTATATTTAACTTCTCTCCTATCTCACGCTCAGTTACATGACGATCCAATTCGATTAATGCTTTGATTTGGTCATCATCAACTTCATTTGGCCGACCTGAACTTGGCTCATCTTTAAGTGAAAAATCTCCAGAACGGAATTTGCGAAACCAATTTTGACACTGTCTTCCTTTTAAGGCTTTATCACCATACACATCTCGTAACTTTTTAGCAACATGCTCCGCGTTTTTTCCTTTACCGAAATAATAAAGTAAAATATGACGAAAATGCTCCTTTGTGGGCTCCATATTAAAATTGACGCCAAACAAACAAATGTAAACAAAATTTCGCGCACTTTTTTCTAAAGCAAGTTAAAAGTAACAGCTGATAACTGACAGAAGAAAGAATGCAATTACAGAGTCACAAGCCGTTGAAAAAATTTGTCAACGCCGACATTATGAAAAATCCGCAATTACTTTTTGAGCAACCCAATATATATCTCCTGATTTTCACGTGTAGGATGGTTGCGAACGCATTTATCATCCGATCTTCTCAAAATTTAGAGCAAAAATTTCTCCATGACTCCCATAATATGTACGAATTTGGTCGACATTTAAATTTAACCAAATTTTAATTTCAATGACTCACAGTGGGATAGAATCGAAAAACTAGTAAAGAATATGCCATTTCAGAACGGATAAAGGTAACTATTTGAAATGGCTAGAACTGAAGTGTTATCGAGACTATGTGCAATGGGTGGCTCTTGGCAGGTCTCTAAAGTTTGTCACTGCCAAATATTCATTTGGGGCAGATTTCCCAAGATCTTTTTTTGCTGGATTGTGCTCAAAAATCCCTACAAATAATCCGTTAGATAAAACAGCAAACCAGTAGAGATATAGTATCTCTACTGGTTTCGGGGACATTCGAGTTTCAATTTTTTTTGAAATTTCCCCGAGATAGGCTTCGTTTTATTCAATTAACGAAAGCATTTATGGTTTGCTTTTGATTTTGATGCATAATTTAGATTGGCCACAAAATGTACAATGACTTTGCGTCAACATCAGGTTGGAAGCAAAACAATTTTGAATAAAGGGGATTTTTTGCACTTTTTGTTCAAAAAGAGAATTTTCATTGATAAGTCTCTGTTAAAAAAAAAGTGTTTCAAACTCCAACTTATCCTTGTAAAAGGGCAAATTTCCCGGCACCTCTTTTTAGGCAAAAAAGGATATAAGAAAAGATTTGCTCTGCCATTAGAGCGATACCAAGATATGGTCCGGTTTGGACCACAATTATACTCATGTAGTAAAATAGAGAGAGCGATTTATATGGGAGCTGTATCGGGCTATAAACCGATTCGGACCATAATAAACACGTATGTTGATGGTTGTGAAAGGATCCGTCCTACAAAATTTCATTCCAATCGGAGAAGAATTGCGCACTCTAGAGGCTCAAGAAGTCAAGATCCAAGATCGGTTTGTATGGCAGATATATCAAAACGTGGACCGTTATGGCCCATTCACAATACCAACCGACCTACACAAATAAGAAATTCTTGTGCAAAATTTCTAGCAGCTAGCTTCCTTCGGAAGTTAGCGTGCTTTCGACAGACAGACGGACGGACGGATCGACATAAAATGTCACGACGATCAAGAATATATATACTTTATGGGGTCTCAGACGAATATTTCGAGTAGTTACAAACAGAATGACGAAATTAGTATACCCCCCATCCTATGGTGGAGGGTATGAAAATAAGGATAACCTCTCGGGTTCTCATTCATTTGGGCTTATGTTTTTTTACTTCATATGTCCCCTAAAGGCCAATCTTACACAACCTAATGTTTTATTAGACCCCACGATCTTCGAGTCGAACATGATAAAAATCGAAGCTTATTTGGAAAGCTGTCTTACATATCGATTTGAGATTTGAGTTGATTGTAGAATTTATAAAATGTCGATATTGAAATCGTCTTCTGTTATATCAAGGTCAAAGTGAGTTTGTTTGTCTGTCTGCCTATTTATTTGTCACTTATGGACTTGGTCTTCGCATCGCTCTCAGGTTTATTGAAAGGCTGGGTGCGAATGATACTAATATTCTTACTAATAGGGAGAGATACTCACTAAATTGGGCTCGGGGATTCGCTACACAGGCTACCCCAAAGACTATACGTCTAGATTCGGAAACGGCACCGCTCGGAAACTGCACCTCAGTCAGCCATAAGGCTGCGGTCACCTGGAGAGCATCCCATGCCTAAACGAACTAGGGCGAACAATAGTACAATGGATCCACGATCCTTTGCTAATGTCGCAAGAGACAGTTTGGTGATGAAAGTTGTCGACAAGGACAGGGCTGCATACCTAGGAATAATTGGAGTGGGATAGTCAATGGACTGTCATCAGTATACTTCGATGTTTGAGGAATTTCCTCGGTCTCCTCCAGTTTGTGACGATGCAGGCTAGTATCGGGGTCAATACAAACTAATTGCCTTCGGGATCAACGCTCAATTGAAATGTATCGTTGCAGCACTAGATTTAGTCAAGAAGAAGGATATTCCTTCTCGACCAATGGCGCATGCTTGGATACCAAGGATTTCCTCAGATCCTTAATCCATACTTGGAGGACTAAGGGAATGTAATCAAAATCTTTCAACCACCGACTGGAAGATTTGTAGTTTGGAAGAGGGCGATTGTGACCGGAGACATGCAGTATTAGTACTAAACACCGGCTGTCTCGCAGACGTCAACAAGCCTCAAGGAGTTGTATCCTACGGATTCAAAAAAATTAAATTGAAGGTCTATAGAAGCGGTGGGGTTGGAGAATAAGGAGACGATTCAGCGGTTTTGCTGAACACTTGCCTGAGGATCTATTGACCACATCGCTAAAGTCGGGCGGATTGCAGGAAAATCCCCTTGTTCCGACCGAGGCAGGGGGACAAGCCCTCTGTGGGTGGGTTAGACTGGGCTCAAGGTGTGCTCCAGAGGGGAAGCACGAAACTTAAAAAGTACTTCGATAGCAGCAGCTAGTGAAGCATCTAAGGAGGAACCGTCCACACCGCAAGTGTCCAGTGTTCTGTGAAAGATGGTTTTACTGTTTTCTCATCTAACGAAACTTGTGAGAATGTACTCCTGGCAGAATCAGAAGACGAGACTGACGCAACAGCGGTGGAAGTTCTGAATCCTGACTATGGTCCGGTTTCTGCAGATAAATCTCCACCATTGTAAGGCCGTTTCGGTGGCACGAATGTTCCTCCTGATGGCAGGGGGATTTGACGTGGTTCTTAACGAGGAACCCTTGGTGTGTGAAGGAATGGTCGTGAACAAAGAATTGCGGGATTTAATCTTCTCAAGGGTACGGGGAATGGGAGATACAAAGCCTGTATTCTTGCAAAGAGTAGTCTAAATGTTTTTCTTCTTCCATCGCTAAGCATTGAAGGTTTAGTAGTAGGCAACCTTGAAATAAATTAGGCTCTTTACTGGCTGGCTTCCCTATATATGGCACACTATTCAGAGATGCCACCCTCAAACCTTAAGTTGCTGGTTGAAGCTGCTTCTGCAGTGAAGAAGAACCTCATTACAGGAGTGATGCTAATGCACATCACCAGATATGGGGAAGTTCGGATGCCAACGAAAGGTGTGAGCTGCTTATCAAATATATTTTAAGTTGCAATCTGGCGATTTTTTATAAAGGGGATAAACCGACCTTTATTACCAGGAACAGGCAGGAGGTACTAGATACCACCTTTGTATCGGAACATAAAAGTGAAAGAATATGCAACTGGAAAGTGTTGGATGACCACAACTTTTCTGATCATTGTTATATCAGTTTCGCTTGTGTCAGCATGTCCTAGTGCCAAGCCCAGGAGCACGCAGCGACCGCCATGGTGGACTCCAGAGCTGGTTGGTCTAACGAAGGACTGCAGAACACTTTTCAACAGAGCAAAAGCCACAAGAGCACCACACGATTGGGACATCTATAAGGCTGAGCTAATAAGTTATTAGTGCGGTCTGAGAAAGGCTCAGAACAAATCCTGGGTAGAATTCTGCAGCTCCGTGGAGGATACATCTGAGGCCTCTACACAAAGGAAGATTCTGTCTTCGAGACCTATTACAGTGGGGTATATTCAGAAGTCAGAGAATGTATGGACAATGACTAGTGAGAAAACACTAGAACTACTCGTTTATACACATTTTCCGGGAAATTCTTCAACGGGCAAAGTGGCGCCAGAAGAGGTTGTCGCTGGTATACATTCGTCGGAGGTTAATAGGGAAATTGTGTCTGAACCGAAAATCCTTTGGGCGATAAGAAGTTTCGACTCCTTTAAGTCGCCAGGCCCTGATGAATTATCACCGGTTGAATTACAAGCTGTGTCTGATAGGCTGGTTCCTTGGCTTAGGGAGATATACTCTGCTTGTATCAGAATGTCATATGTTCCTGTGGGATAGAAGGACACGAAGGTCATTTTCATTCTGAAAGCGGGAAACCTTACCAAAAGAGGGCGAAAAATTTTCGACCTATTAGTCTTTCATCCTTTATGCTGAAGACTCTTGAGAGGTTAATAAAAACATACCGTAGAGCAAAGATTCCTGGAGATCGCCTGTCGCGCAGCAGCATGCATATAGTAAAGGCAAATCCACTGAAACGGCCCTTCCCTGCCTAGTCTACTTCATAGAGGGTTCTCACGCTGTCAAGGAATATAAAATGGCAGCATTTCTTGACATTGAAGGTGCTTTCAACAGTGTAAATCCGACGTCAATCATGAAGTTGAGTTTCAACTCTACCATAAGAAAGTTTATTAATAACTTACTTACTAAAATATGCATTACGGCAGGCTTGGGATCTGTTGATCTAAAAAGATGGGTCAGTAGAGGAACACCTCAACGAGGTGTACTATCACCTCTTCTTTGGAACATAGTCAATAACAATATATAATTGTCTCTGGAGGAAAAAGGTGCAAAATGGTCTATATGTAAAATGGGCTACCGAAAGTGGTGTAGGCGTAAATCCGTGCATGACAGAAGTAGTTCTTTTCAGCAGGAGATACGAATTACCAACAGTGGCACCTAACTTCTTGGCAGGAGAAAATATACTATTTACAGAAAGTGCAAAATACCTGACTCTTTCTACTGGACAGAAAATTTAACTTCAAATCCAACATTTTGGAATTGGAAAGAAATGCAACTCTTGCCCTATACACCTGCATTGGGTATATACTGCAGTTGTCAGACCTATAATACTATATGGTGTTGTGGTCTGGTGGACGGCGCTTAAAAAGTCCACCTACTGTTCAATAATCAACCGGATCCAAAGGATGGCTTGTTTGTGCATCACAGCCGCACAGAGGACGACACCATCTGATGCACTGAATTTAATGCTACATCTAATGCCTCTAGGCATTGTGGCAGCGACCACTGCCGTGAGGTTAAGGAAGCTTTCTCATTGGTCATGTGGCGGCTACGGACACTGTGTTATCCTTGGTTCAATATCCGATGTTCCAGGCAGTGTGGAATACACCCTGAGCCGATTTTTGATTAAAAGTACTGTACCAATATTCCTGATAGATTGATATTGTGCCGCACTAAGTGCGGCTGTAATGCACAAACAAGCAATCCTTTAGATTCAGTTGAGTATTGAAAAGTTCCACCACACCTCAACACCATATAGCAATTAACAACTGCAGTATATACCAAATGCATGACAAGCGGTTTAAACAACCAACTTTCTCTAATGGCTCTCCTGCAGGTGTATAGGGCAAGAGTTGCCTTTCTTGCCCTTTCCAAAATGTTGGATTTAAAGTTCAATTTACTATCAAGCAAAACACCCAGGTATTTTGCGCTTTCATTAAATGGAGCATTCCCTCATCCCAAGGAGAAAGGTGCCACTGTAGATAACTTGTGTCTCCTGTTGAAAAGAACTACTTCTGTCTTGCACTGATTTACGCTGAGACCACTGTCGGTTTTGCAGAAGTTTAGTGCAGTGAATTTTATAGCAGCCCTCGTTAATCATGCCAAATACGGTTTATATCGGTAGGCCATAGAATAAAGCTGCACAAAGTATTTTGCTTCTATCATTTCAAACCATCGTCTTGGTTATATACCGTTCAACGCCAATGTTGTTGCTTGCATCGTCTAACACAAACACAAGTCTGATTCCTTATGCAATACAGCTTTGTTTTGTTTTATATATCTGTGGCGTTTTCTAAATTTTTTTATATTTTTTCGAAAATTCTAAGAATTAAATAAACACAAAAGACACTGTGAAACTCGCCTAGATATTCATTCACAGATTTTTTGTGTGGTATATGAATTCAAAGGGATTGTGATGATATGACAACCACAATCAACGAAGTTCATATTCAAATCCAAATAAACTTACCACTCTTGAATACTTTTCGAGCACTCCAATATTGTCAACATTTTAAAGAACCCTTCAATGCCCACTTTAAGCAGGAAGTGTTAGGTTTCTTTTTCTTGAATTGAAAGAGAGCAAACATTCGATACATACAAACAGATGAAGTAACTGTAAAAATGTGGCAAATGTGGCGGGCCAACTTCTGCACGAACCAATGGAATAACAATTTGGCCTATTTAATTTCAACACTCACAATCAAATACAAAGTATGTGAGTGGCCAAACGCTTTCGCTTGAATGAGAATTATTTAGTTCAACATTGTAGCAAACTGCTTTGTATGAGTCGCACATATGACTTTTATTTAGAGGCGGCAAAATACAGGCCTACTGTAAATTTGAGGTGACACATTTTTATACCCACCACTAACGGATGGGTGTATACTAACCTCATCAATCAGTTTATAACACATCGAAATATTAATCAGCTACCCTATACACTTGATCATCTTGAAGTTTCAGCGAATTCGAGCAATAAATGCGTCTGTAATGGGTTTGAAAACTTAATCGGCAGATCGGTCTATATGGCAGCTACTATATATCTAACTTAAGTCCAAGGTGGGTGTCTATTGTTACCCACTCATTAAAATTTCAGCGAAATCGGACAATAAATACAATTTGTGTGTACTGAATTGGTAAACCGGTCTGAATGGCAGCCATGTCTAAATATGGTCCGATATGAACCATATTTGGTTATGAAATACGGAGGCTGTTATGGACTTAAGACCCTAAATCGGCAGATTGATCTAAATGGCAGCTATTTGGTTCGGATATCAGGGGGCTTAACGCAACCCATTCATCAGTGAAATCAGAAAAAAATGCTGTTTGTGTTACTTCTATGGCAGCTATATGCAAATATGATTCGATTTGGCCCGTTTAAGAGCTGAGCTTGCGTATTTGAAAAATATTGATTTGTACCAAATTTTAGTTATACATCCCAATTTTTAAAGGCTGTAGCGTGATCACAACAGACGGTGGTTAGATACAAAGACATAGTTAAATCGTCTTAAAATTTTACGAGGATTTAAAAAATATGTAATTTTTGGAGTCAAAAATAGATATTTCGATGTGTTGCAAACGGTATGACAAAATTAATATATGTCTTATTCTATTGTGGTTGATATAAAAATTGTCTATTCAATTAAAAAAATGATTTAAATTTATTTTATACATTTGCAATTGATTGTTTGATTGAACCGATTAAAAAGATGATTGAGCGGTAGAATCGACCAGTTTCCTTGTCTATCAAGAAAAAAGTAGCAGATAGACTTCTGCATCCTATCCTGAATCTGGCGCTGCCAGAGATCTTCTACTATTGTAGATCATTTAATTCCTAGCATTTTCTCCGCACATCTTTGGTGTTGTACCGCTCGCTTCATTCACTAACAAAAGGATACGACATGTGCAGAAACGTTTAGCGATTGGGTGGAGAGGCTGTTTATGACAAATTACCACCACACAAAAAATGATTACTCAATGATAAAGTCTGTTTTTCCTTAATCGAAGAATTTTGGTATTGACTGCGTGCCAAAAAAGCGAATCATCAAAATAAAGATGCTATCTTTATATTTAAAGTGCTATATTTGAACGGACATAAAATTCTGTTTTGAATTTCGATCAGCCTAGTTTTCTTTTTACTGCAAATATAACCATGAAAAATAAGTGGCTGAGTATTGAAAATGGGCAAAGCCAGTCCAGGTTTCTGGGGGAGGCTAAAGCCCTTTGGCACGCAATTAAATTAGCAAATTTTATAGAAAACAATAAACATTTTGAAATTCTAGGGAGGTCTGAAACGTTTGTGGGGGGTACATAGCCCACCGCCCAGAGGCCTTTCTACGCTTACGGCTCCCATATAAACCGATATCCCTATTAAATTTATTGAGCTGTTAGAGCGCGCAATTCTTATCAGATGTGGCTGAAATTCTGCACGTGTTTCGTTGTGACTTCCAACAACTGTGACAAATATGTTTCAAATAGGCCCATTACTCGGATATACTAGCTGCCATATAAACCTATCTTTAGATTATATTTCTTGAATCTCTACAGGACGGAATTCAAATCCGATTTGATTGAAAAAGTTTTGTTTCGACTGCACGCTAAGTATGATCGAAAGAGGTTCAAAATTGATATAGATACCCATCACCGACGTTGCCAGATTTTCATTTTGGGGGAGCCCAGCCGACTTCTTTTCAAAACGAAAAATTTTCAAAAACGTACTGCAACTGTGAAATGGACAAGGGAATTAATTTTTTTTTAATGAAAAATTGTGGTCGCTTATGTGCGCTGGAAATAACCCATAAGCGGTAACGTTTGATCATAAAGTGTGAGGTAAACTTTGTATTGCTTGCCAAAACACTATTTAGAGGGGGATTAGATCTTCCAAATTGTGAAGAATGTGCTTGTCTGTGCGGATATCACAGTTTTATAGTAAGTTGTGGGTTATTCAATTAGTTTGTTAAAAATTTCGGCGAATTCCAAGCAATTTAATGTTGCGCTTATTTATTGGGTTGCCCAAAAAAGTAATTGCGGATTTTTCATATGGTCGGCGTTGACAAATTTTTCACAGCTTGTGACTCTGTAATTGCATTCTTTCTTCTGTCAGTTATAAGCTGTTACTTTTAGCTTGCTTTAGAAAAAAAGTGTAAAAAAAGTATATTTGATTAAAGTTCATTCAAAGTTTTATTAAAAATGCATTTACTTTCTTTTAAAAAATCCGCAATTACTTTTTGGGCAACCCAATAAATTTGCTCACAAATTGGTTTTATCGTAAAGTTTTAGGCAATAAATTTAAATCTTCTTTCTTATAAGAATATTGAATAAGAACTGTTGGAGCTATGTCAAGTTATAGTCCGATGAATGCTGAACATTGTAGAAGTCATTGTGTAATATTTCAGTTCATTCAGATAAGAATTGCGCCTTGTAGGGGCTCAAGAAGCAAAATCGGGAGATAGGTTTATATGAGAGCTGTATTAAGCTTTTTATCGATTCAGACCATACTAGACACGTATGTTGAAGGTCATGAGAGAAACCGTTGTACAAAATTTCTGCCAAATCGGATGAGATTTGCGCAGTTCAAGAAGTCAAGATCCCAGAACGGTTTATATGACAGCTATATTAGGTTCTATACTGGTTTACGCTAGTTATTGGACGTCATAACAAAACACCTCTTGCAAAATTTCAGCCAAATCGGTCGAGAATTGCGCTCTCTATTGGCTCAAGAAGTCAAGATCCAAGATCGGATTATATCAAAACTTGGACCGATTTAAACCATACTTAGCGTAGTTGTGGGAAGTGCTACCAGAACACTACGTGCAAAATTTCAGTTAAGTCGGATGAGAATTGCGCCCCCTAGAGGCTCAAGAAGTCAAGACCCAAGATCGGCTTATATGGCAGCTATTTTAAAACATGGACCGATTTAAGCCATACTTATCGTTGTTGTTGGAAGTGCTACCAGAACACTACGTGCAAAATTTCAATAAAATCGGACGAGAATTGAGCCCTCTAGAGGCTCAAGAAGTCAAGACCCAAGATCGGTTTATATGGCAGCTATATCAAAACATAGACCGATTTGGCCCATTTACAATCCCAACCGACCTACACTAATAAAAAGTATTTGTGCAAAATTTCAAGCGGCTAGCCTTACTCCTTCGAAAGTTAGCGAGCTTTCGACAGACGGACGGACGGATGGACAGACGAACGGACATTGCTAGTTCGACTTAAAATGTCACGACGATCAAGAATATATATACTTTATGGGGTCTCAGACACATTTTTCGAGAAGAAGGCATGCTTCTACTATTGCTTAGCTCACTATTTAGTTAGTGTTGGAAGCATCTTTTTTGGGCGAAGCAGACTGATGATGGAGCTTGATTAGCTTCGAAATCGCGATCTCTGTAGCCTGCCACATTTTGGTTTAAAAGGGGTTTTGTAATAAAAGGGTTTTTATTTTGCTTTCTTTTTTAAATAGAAACAAAACCAATATCAGCTGAAAATAAATTATTTTTTCAAAATTTGCAGACGGAAAAAAAAATTTGTTCAAATTGTGTCTTTGAAAAAATTAAATTTCGGGAGCCTGGGCTCTGGGCAAATTAGCGAATTTTTAGCAAAGTTTAGTCTTTAGAGAATTTTTCAGTCAAATTTTGTATTTTAAATGAATAAATTTTTATTAAAATTGTACCTTAAGCATACATTTTTATACCCTCCACCATAAGATGGGGGGTATACAAATTTCGTCATTCTGATTGAAACTACTCGAAATATTCGTCTGAGACCCCATAAAGTATATATATTCTTGATCGTCGTGAAATTTTATGTCGATCTACCCATGTCCGTCAGTCCGTCTGTCTGTCGAAAGCACGCTAACTTCCGAAGGAGTAAAGCTAGCCGCTTGAAATTTTGCACAAATACTTCTTATTTGTGTAGGTCGGTTGGTATTGTAAATGGGCCATATCGGTCCATGTTTTGATATAGCTGCCATATAAACCGATCTTGGGTCTTGACTTCTTGAGCCTCTAGAGGGCGCAATTCTTATCCGATTTGAATGAAATTTTGCACGACGTGTTTCGTTATGATATCCAATAACTGTGCTAAGTATGGTTCAAATCGGTTCATAACCTGATATAGCTGCCATATAAACCGATCTTGGGTCTTGACTTCTTAAGCCTCTAGAGTGCGCAATTCTTATCCGATTGGAATGAAATTTTGCACGACGTGTTTTGTTATGATATCCAATAGCTGTGCCAAGTACGGTTCAAATCGGTTCATAACCTGATATAGCTGTCATATAAACCGATCTAGGGTCTTGACTTCTTGAGCCTCTAGAGTGCGCAATTCTTATCCGATTGGAATGAAATTTTGCACGACGTGTTTTGTTACGATATCCAACAACTGTGCCAAGTATGGTTCAAATCGGTCCATAACCTTATATAGCTGTCATATAAACCGATCTTGGGTCTTGACTTCTTGAGCCTCTAGAGGGCGTAATTCTTATCCGATTGGAATGAATATTGGCTTGTAGTATTTGGTTATGATATTCAACAACTGTGCCAAATATGGTTCAAATCGGTTCATAACCTGATATAGCTGTCATATAAACCGATCTGGGATCTTGACTTCTTGACCTTCTAGAGGGCGCAAATTCTATCCGATTTGGCTGAAATTTCGCAAGACGTTTTTTATTGTTACTTTCAACACCTATGTCCAAAAAAGTACAAGACGGTTCATAACCTGATATAGCTGCCATATAAACCGATCTGGTATCTTGACTTCTTGAGCATCTAAAGGTCGCAATTACTATCCGATTTGCCTGAAATTTTGTACGACGGATTCTCTCATGACCATTAACATACGTGTTTATTATGGTCTGAATCGGTCTATAGTCCGATACAGCTCCCATATAAATCGATCTCTCTATTTTACTTCTTGACACAAAAAGGGCGCAATTCTTATTCGAATTTGCTGACATTTTACACAGGTCTCCAACATATAATTTAATTGTGGTCCAAACCGGACCATATCTTGATATCGCTTTAATAGCAGATCAAATCTTTTCTTATATCCTTTTTTTTTTGCCTAAAAAGAGATGCCGGGAAAAGAACTCGACCAATGCGATCCATGGTGGAGGGTATATAAGATTCGGCCCGGCCGAACTTAGCACGCTTTTACTTGTTTCAAAGATATTTTGTCTCTAGAGAAAATTTCGTTAAAGTTTTGTGTTTAGAGAACAGTGCATTAAAAACTTGTATTTAGAACAATAATTCCGGGCGGAACCAGACAAATCACAGCCCCAAAATCACAGCCCACCCTTTTAACGTTTGGTGGCTCCCACAGAAACCGATCGAATGATTTGACTTCTTGGCTGGTATTTCGAACGTTGCATTTTTATGACTTCTATGGATCTCCCGTGATCCATTTCGGTCCATAACTTGATAGAGTTCCCGTATATTTGGAAAAGTCATTCAACGAACTTATCCCATGGCGAAGGTAAAAAAAAATTTGGCTCGGCCAAACTTACAAGCTTTTACTTGTTTCTAAATATCTCCCATACAAATCGAATTCGCGATTTTGTTCCTTGAGCTCAATAGTCTTTTCCAATATTATGCTAAAGGAAATATAAAATTTGGCCTGGTCGAACTTTATACCTATATCGAAGTTTTAGAAAAATAACCACATTCTATTTCGGATTTTTTTTTTTTTTTTTTTTTTGAACTTGATTTTATTCATGATACAATTTCCCATTTTAAGAGTTATACCACCTACGGTTGAATTAGGGATAACTTTTCCATTTTTATCAAGTAATCAATAGCTCTGTGGACCATATTGGCTTTCACTTTCAATTTTGACTTAAGAATGGGAGGAAAGCAACGAATGCAAGACAATACAATTATTTATTACATTTTTCAAACCATTAAATTATCTGCCGACAAAAAATGAGAGTGATTTAATTTATTATGATAACAGTTCAGTGCCACATATCAAAGCACTAAATTTGCGAAGCCCAAACATTAACCGGGATGGGATGGCCAGAGACATATGCAATCGTTATGGGTAGACCAAAGAGAACATAACCAAATCAATACCATACCAAATCCACGCAACATCTATGCCATGGCAAAGAAAATCCAACCCTAAATTTATCACTCACCCACCCACCCATAAACCAATTGGCCGGCATTCAAAGGAATTTGACAAAGTCCAAGTTTTTTATGATGTGTATTGGTCATTACGGAAATTATGTTAAACGCCAACGAAAGTTTTATGAACGCATTCCGGACGGCCGGTCGGTCATAATAAAAAACCAAATCAAGCTTTCAACAAATGACCCATGAGATACATTTCGAACGGATGTTGCAAAAGAAATACGGAAGTAATAGCCTTCGGCCCAACAAAGGAAAGCTGGACGGACGTTTGGTCATATCATTGCTTACAAATAACCGTAAAAAACTCTAAGGAGAAAAAAGCAATGATACCAAAGCCACCAAAGTCGTTGTCCTTTCACTCATTGTTGTCCATCAATAAAACACACACACACACACACACATCCACAGTCATATGGCCGACTGGCATTGCCATGAGATACAAGACTGAGATATGATTATGTTCCCCTCGTGCGATGCCTCCCCACCCACCCATAACATCTAAGCATCCAAATGGAGTCTGTGTTACATTATCGAATGAATGGTTCGGCTCTGAAAAGACACTGTCGCATACAAAAAAAAAATATCAAAATAAACCCGGAACTATAGAGAAATGGATAACGTTTTTTAGTTCTAATCTACTTATCACCGGTCAAATGATTGCAAAGCACCGTGAACACTATTGTGGATGCATATTTTGTGGCTACCAACTGGAATTTATGGCCAACTTGTTTTCGGTTATGTATTGGCGATCGTTTCATTGTGTTTGTCCTTGAAACGAAAAGGAAACTTATTTCATTTGGTATTAAATGTTTAAAATAAATAAAGCTATTAAAAGTTTTTAGGAAATAAAAACATTTTTTAAACATACAAATTTTTAAAACAATAAAATTTAACAAGTAGAAGCGTGCTAAGTTCGGCCGGTCCGAATCTTATATACCCTCCAATTAGGACCATATTGAATGTTCAATTCTATATTAGAAGTCATTGTCTAAAATGTCAGCTAATTCGAGTAATAATTGCGCCCTTTTGGGGCTCAAAAAGTAAAATAAAGACATCGGTTTATAGGGGCGCTGTATCAGGCCATAGATCGATTCGGACCATATTTGACAGGTTGTATGTTGGGAGAAGCCGTTGTACAAAATTTCAGCCAAATCGGATAATAATAACGCCCTCTGGAGGCTCAAGAAGTAAAGATCCCAGATCGGTTTATATGGCAGCTATATCAAAACATGGACCGATTTAAACTAACTCAGCACAGATATTGGAAGTCATAATAAAACACCTCATGTAAAATTACAGCCAAATCGTTTAAGTATTGTGCCCTCTAGTGGCTTAAGAAGTCAAGATCCAAGATCGGTTTATATGGCAGCAATATAAAAACATGTACCGATATAGCCCATTTACAATACCAACCGACCTACACTTAAAAGAAGTACTTGTGCAAAATTTCAAGCGGCTAGCTTTACTCCTTTGAAAGTATGCGTGCTTCGACAGATAGACGGACGGACGGACATGGTTAGTTCGACTTAAAATGTCACGACGATCAAGAATATATATACTTTATAAAGTATTAGACATCTGACACTATTTTCCCACCCACCACCATTTAATCTAGTCATTCCGTTTGTAATACCTCGAAATATTGATATAGGATCCCATAAAGTATAAATATTCTTGATCGTCTGGGCATCCTGAGTCGATGTGGCCAGGTCCGTCCGTCTGTCCAAATCACTATAGCGGTCGGACACATTAAGCTAGCAGCTTAAAATTTTGCACATATACTTAATATTGATGTAGGTCGTTGGAGATGGCTCCCATATAAACCGATCTCGCTATTTAATTTCTTGAGCGCCTGGAAGCCGCAATTTTTGTCCGATTTTGCTGAAATTTTGCACAGTGTTCTGTTATCACTCTCAACAAATGTGCAAAGTACCGTTCAAATCAGTCAAGAACCTGATATAGGTCCCATATAAACCGATCTCCCGATTTGACTTCTTGAGCCCCTGGAAGCCTTAGTTTTCATCCGATTTAGCTGAAATTTTGCATATAGTGTTATGTTATGACATCCAACAACCGTGCCAAGTATAGTTCAAATCGATCTATAACCAGATATAGCTCCCATATTTTCACAGAATCCATGGTAGTGGGTTCCAAAGAATCAGCCCGGCCGAACTTAGTACGCTTTTACTTGTTCCATTTCTATATTTGCTAACAACACAAATGCAAAATATTTCTAACTCCTTTACATCAAAGATGACCATGTTCTTTTTTAAGGGTTGGCATATTCTGTTTATACACAAAAATAATCCATTTTATATAAATTTTTGGACTTTGATTGCGATAAAAGTTCATGTTTTTTTGCGATACATTCTTGCAAGTGTTTGTGACAAATATAAAGTTTTTTTACTCTGGCAATACCTTTCATTCATGATATATAGAGCATGTTATTCGCTATTTCAGCTAGTTTTTCTATATTTCTAAATTAATTCAAAGTCATGCTTATGTTTATTCTTTTTAATTTTAAAATAAATGGTGCTTCTTGAAAAGGATGCTAAGTTCAATTTAATGTTGTAATATAATTCAAACTCAATATTTCACCAATTATAATCGAATCTCAGCTGGTAATTCAAACTCATATAGAGTTTATCTGGATTTATTTAGAATTTTATTAAAAGCCTCCCATTTTCGTACAACTCCATTATGATTTTGTATTATGAGCTACTGTATTCGTTATGCTATAAATAAAACCAACAATTTTCGCACATTGAAATACCTTCTATGGGATGGATATTTCTTTATCGCATAAATGTTATCAAACAGCGTGGGCGCCTTAGATATTCGTGTCGTAGTTTTTTGTACCTGTGAACCATTTGCGTGCTGCTTTAATGATTTTAGTCGTTTGACATACCAGAATTCATGGACTTGGGCGAAATTTTAAGCCAGTTTCCGAGTTTACCATCCGCACTCGACCGAGCTTCTCAATATACTGACTGCTTCTTGCTCAATCAAAACAAAAAATAAAAAATTTTTTGTGTGAGAATGTGCTTATACCAGTGCCGAGCACACAATTTCAATTATTTGCAAGCCCATGAACCTGCATGGGATTTCTTGTATACATACAAAGTTATGTGGAATAGTGCGTGTATTTTTGCCAACCACTGGTCTATACGCTCAAATACTTACTCTTTCTCTCTAGCAAGAGTGACACAAGACAGCAATTATTGGTCCGGAACACGAATAATCGTTTGCAGTATTCGAAGCACACGTGCAAATAAAATGTTTTTGGCTTTGCAACAATAAAAAGTTGCTTTTACCGTAGGCGAAGCTGTTAAAGGGTTAACAATAAACAAAGTTAGCTACGTTCAACAAGTAAAAGCGTGCTAAGTTCGGCCGGGCCGAATCTTATATACCCTCCACCATGGATCGCATTTGTCGAGTTTTTTTCCCTCTCTGATATTAGAGCGATATCAAGATATGGTCCGGTTTGGACCACAATTAAATTATATTTATGTTGGAGACCTGTGTAAAATGTCAGCCAATTCGAATAAGAATTGAGCTCTTTGTGGGCTCAAGAAGTAAAATAGAGAGATCGATTTATATGGGAGCTGTATCGGGCTATAGACCGATTCAGACCATAATAAACACGTATGTTAATGGTCATGAGAGAATCCGTCGTACAAAATTTCAGGCAAATCGGATAATAATTTCGACCTCTGGAGGCTCAAGAAGTCAAGATCCCAGATCGGTTTATATGGCAGCTATATCAGGTTATGGACCGATTTGAACTATACTTGGCACAGTTGTTGGATATAACAACGAAACACGTCGTGCAAAATTTCATTCCAATCGGATAAGAATTGCGCAATCTAGAGGCTCAAGAAGTTTATATGACAGATCGGTTTATATGACAGCTATATCAGGTTATGAAACGATTTGAACCATATTTGGCACAGTTGTTGGATATCATAAAAAAATACTACGTGCCAAAATTAATTCAAATTGGATAAGAATTGCGCCCTCTAGAGGTTGAAGAAGTCAAAACCCAAGATCGGTTTATATGACAGCTATATCAGGTTATGAAGCGATTTGAACCATACTTGGCACAATTGTTGGATACCATAACAAAACACGTAGTGCAAAATTTCATCCCAATCGGATAAGAATTGCGCCCTCTAGAGGCTCAAGAAGTCAAGAAGTCAAGACCCAAGATCGGTTTATATGGCAGCTATATCAAAACATGGACCGATATGGCCCATTTACAATACCAACCGACCTACACTAATAAGAAGTATTTGTGCAAAATTTCAAACGGCTAGCTTTACTCCTTCGGAAGTTAGCGTGCTTTCGACAGACAGACGGACGGACAGGCGGACGGACATGGATAGATCGACATAAAATTTCACGACGATCAAGAATATATATACTTTATGGGGTCTAAGACGAATATTTTGAGTAGTTACAATCAGAATGACGAAATTAGTATACCCCCCATCTTATGGTGGAGGGTATAATAATGCTACGTTTATGGCTACTGTTTGATATGTTGAAGCGAATCGTCACTCGGTTACAATAATAGAAAAACTTCGTTATTAAAGTTTTGTATTTGTCGTGAAACGTCTCAAATGTTTCATTTTTTTGCGTGTGGACACAATGTAAAAAAGCTTTGTGGCAAGAGCAAGTGATTAAGCTTTTCAATATCCCGAGCTTTTTAAGGTGCCGAGTTCGACTTTCGGACCAGCAAAATATTGTTTATTTATGTGTCATAATTTAAAACAATTCCCCATAATGTAGGGAGCGCGCTTGTGGGAATCAGAAAAAACTAAACTTTTTTTTGGAGTTACCAAGCAAATTCAAATTAAATTTTGCTTCCGAGTATGTTATTTTGAACTCAAACAAGTAAAAGCGTGCTAAGTTCGGCCGGGCCGAATCTTATATACCCTCCACCATGGATCGCATTTGTCGAGTTCTTTTCCCGGCATCTCTTCTTAGGCAAAAAAAAAGGATATAAGAAAAGATTTGCTCTGCTATTAGAGCGATATTAAGATATGGTCCGGTTTGGACCACAATTAAATTATATTTATATTGGAGACCTGTGGAAAATGTCAGCCAATTCGAATAAGAATTGCGCTCTTTGTGGGTTCAAGAAGTAAAATAGAGATATCGATTTATAAGGGAGCTGTATCGGGCTATAGACCGATTCAGACCATAATAAACATGTATGTTAATGGTCATGAGAGAATCCCTCATACAAAATTTCAGGCAAATTGGATAATAATTGCGACCTCTGGAGGCTCAAGAAGTCAAGATCCCAGATCGGTTTAAATGGCAGCTATATAAGGTTATGGACCGATTTGAACCATATTTGGCACAGTTGTTGGATATCATAACAAAATACTACGTGCAAAATTTCATTCCAATCGGATAAGAATTGCGCACTCTAGAGGCTCAAGAAGTCAAGACCCAAGATAGGTTTATATGGCAGCTATATCAGGTTATGGACCGATTTGAACCATATTTGGCATAATATATTGGATATAATAACGAAACACGTCGTGCTTTATGAACCGATTTGAACCATACTTGGCAAGGTTGTTGGATATCATAACAAAACACATCGTGCAAAATTTCATCCCAATCGGATAAGAATTGCGCACGCTAGAGGCTCAAGAAGTCAAGACCCAAGATCGGTTTATATGGCAGCTATATCAGGTTATGAACCGATTTGAACTATACTTGGCACAGTTATTGGATATCATAGCAAAACACGTCGTGCAAAATTTCATTCCAATCGGTTAAGAATTGCCCACTCTAGAGGCTCAAGAAGTCAAGACCCAAGATCGGTTTATATGGCAGCTATATCAAAACATGGACCGATATGACCCATTTACAATACCAACCGACCTACACTAATAAGAAGTATTTGTGCAAAATTTCAAGCGGCTAGCTTTACTCCTTCGGAAGTTAGCGTGCTTTCGACAGACAGACGGACGGACGGACGGACAGACGGACGGACATGGCTAGATCGACATAAAATGTCACGACGATCAAGAATATATATACTTTATGGGGTCTCAGACGAATATTTCGAGTAGTTACAATCAGAATGACGAAATTCGTATACCCCCCATCTTATGGTGGAGGGTATAAAAATGAACAAAATTCCGAATTTCTTAAAATAGTGCATTCAGTGATAAGTTTGCGAACAGGTATAGTGGATGATAATATGCTTTCCAAAGAAATAACTTTTAGAAAAATTACTAACACCAAGGTAAGTCTTATTGTGCAATGTTAATTTTCTAACCCCTTACGAATTTGTAATTAGACGTGAGTAAAGATTATGAACTACCGTGTATTATATAATCAACTCGTATTGACGATAAGCATTTTGCTGAGTGTATGTACATGAAACTATACATAAGCAATGTTGAGGTGTTTTCCAAAAAGTATGCAAATTTGAGTCAAGGGGCTGATCCGTGGGGTTTACAATTTTTGATTTCTAACCCGCAAAACCTGTAACTTGAGAAGCAAGTTGCTGTTTTCGGAAAAACTGGACATGTCGCAATCGTACCACTAGAGCAACGCAGAACAGTGAATTTTAAGTGGCATACAACCATTTGTTTGCCAGTTGTCTTCGAAGAAATCAGGAAAGCCATCCGCCGAAGACGGATCACTCTTCACAACGACAATATAGTCCTGACTTGGCACCGAATGACTTCTTTTTGTTGCCGTACGTAAAAAATAAAACGAGAGGTCAACGTTTTTCGACACCTGAAGAAGCGGTTGATGCGTTCAGAATGCATGTTTTGGAGATACCTCAATCAGAGTGGCAAAAGTTCTTCGACAATTGGTTCAAACGCATGCAAAAGAGTATAGACCTTAAGGGGGAATATTTTGAAAAACAATAAAGCAATTTTCGATGATTAACTTTGTTTTTGTTCTCTAATCCCGAAATATAAAAGGCAACCCTCGTATCATGATTTTTTTTCACAGTTTATAGATAATGATGCTTCCAATGATAAACGTGCGATATATACCAATTTGTTATAAAAAAGTAAAATAAGCCATTTTAGTAAATAAGTTGTTTCTCGCAAGTTTATAGCTAGGTTAGAAGACGTGTGAGGCTACTTGAAAGTCACGGTGCGCCTGAACCAACTTAAACTAAAAAGGTCTTACTCCTGGAAAGTTATTTGAGATTCTGAAGCTTAAATGTTCATAGACGAGAAAAAACAAACATCTGTGGAGAGATTTTCAAATAAATTCATTCTGAAAATTCGTGCACCGAAATACGATTAAATTTTTTTTGAAAACTAAAGCTCAAATTGAAAGTATTCTAAGGTTTTTCTGCGTTTTGCAGATAAAAATGTCAAAAAAATTAATACTGACCGAATTTTTTCACAAAAATACCCAAAATACCAATTTCATGCAAAGATGGTTTCCAAATAGGCAATTTTTGTCAATTGCCTGTGGAAGGTACAAAAATTGTTTGAAGCAAAAAATTTTTTTGCATCTGTTTATGGTACATGGTTAGGTTAGCTCAGACTTAAGTGGCAGTCTGTCATCAGACTCACTTAGACGTTATCGTCCATTGTGATACCACAGGAACAGGAGAAGGAAGATGCCTTCTAGTTCCTACCGTTGAACCATCCAGATCGCTTTAAAAAGCAAAATAACTTGCGAATGTTCACATCCGCTAAATTAGACAGGTTCTTAAAAAAATGAGAACCTAAAGTGGAACTCCTTCTAACTGCTAGTGCGGTACACACACACAGAAGGTGTTCTATAGTCTCTTCTTCTTCGATGTCCACACAGCTTCTGCAAAAGTCGTTGTTGGCAACCTTCAGTCTGTCAGCATGTTTTCCGATTAGTCAGTGCCCTGTCATGACGGACACAATGACTGCGACATCTGTTCTAGCCAATGACAGAAAAGTGGTAGACCTCTTCAAGGCGAAGTTTGAACTGTTCAGCCATCTCGTTGAGAGATCTGGGACAGTCGAGGACGGTTTTTGTGTTCAGAAATACGTTCTCCAGTGAAAGACCCCAAGATCGAAGATCGGCTTATATGACAGCTATATCAAAACATGGACCGATATGGTCCATGTACAATCCCAACCGACCTACACCTATAAGAATTATTTGTGCAAATTATCAAGCGGCTAGCTATACTCCTTTGAAAGTTAGCGTGCTTTCGACAGACAGACGTACGGACGGACATGGCTAGATCGACATAAAATGTCTTGACGATCAAGAATATATGTACTTTATGGGGTCTGAGACGAATATTTCGAGAATGACGAAATTAGTATGCCCCCATCCTATGGTGGAGGGTATAAAAATGGCGATTTGGACCGACGATCATAAATATATGTACTTTGTGGGGTCAGAAATTAATGTTTCGATGTGTTGCAAGCAGAATAACTAAATCCTAAATCCTATGGTGGTGGGTATAAAAAGAAACCCTTGAAGGCCATTTGGGACAGAATAGGACATAAATGAAAGGTATTTCGTAATAGAATACAATTTTTGCCCTTAAATTTGGGTTGACAAATGAAGGAATCTTTGTTACATAAGTTTTAAAATAGATCACCAATATAATAAACAAATCAAGTGTGGATCTGAAATTGATCCCAGACCCAGAATGTCATATCGGTTTATACTCGTATGTGAGTTATATATTGTAAGTTTTGACCATTTAGCACTCTATTCGACATGGATGCAAGTTATTACAGCAAATATGTAATTTCAAATTTCAGCAAAATCGGATAAGAATTGTGGTCTGTGGGGGCTCCGGATATTTAGCACTCTATTCGACATGGATGCAAGTCAATGCAGCAAATATGCAATTTCAAATTTCAGCAAAATCGGATAAGAATTGTGGCCTGTGGGGGCTCCGGATATCTAAGCATGGTTCGATTTCACTCGTTTTCTATCCCAATCGACATAAATCGTAAAGAGCATGTCAACAAATAACCAAGGTATGGTCGAGCTAATGGCACAATTTTTCGTCACAAAATAAAGCTCAAACCAAGTAAAAATTAATCCATTCTATTTGCCACCGCTGATTGCAACAAAATGAAATAAAATAAAGGCTAGAAGGTATAGTTAGAAAAGCCCTTGCTTGTTTACCTTTAAAGTTAACAAGGGATTTATTTGTCCACATGTTTTAACACCTTTACTCCCCAGCAAGCATTGAACCACCCACTCATATTCCATGTTCTTGGCAACAAACGTGTCTAGCATTCGAAGAAATTGTTGCAATTAAATGTGACACTAACATGTGCCTGAGGAGTATGACAATGAGGTGAGATGAGGACGAGGCGAGTATAGTCCATATTGTAAGCCGAAATACATCGACCACCCTACTGCTCGCCCAAGAAGATATTGTCACAGAGTCTGCCAATAAAAAAGTAAGCTCAATCAGGACGGAATGGGGACAACACTGATGAGTATTGATTAGACCGACGGACAGCTGAACGGGCTTACAGACACACAGACTTCAGACATGTAACCGAACCGGAGTTGAGAAAAGAAAAGTCAATTTATTGAATGCACTCCACTTGTCTCTTATCGATTTGTTTCTGTTGGCAAAAAAATCCCATCGAATTTGTTACATCTTTAATGAAGCATAATAAAATGCGATGACGACAAGTGACTGGGACACTGGTCACATTGCATTCATAAATAGCCCACAAATATAAAGCGTAGAAATAGCGACGAAATGAAATAGGTTTGACGCATTCAGGCGGACTGTTCCATACCAAGCAGCAGAAGGACGAATAGTGAATGTATCACAGTACGGAAAATTCTCCGTACACTTCCTTAAATATGAAATCAGGACAGAAAGGAGAACAATGATTATGGTGTGTAACCTAGGCTGTAGTAACAGAGGCGAATCTTGTAAGGACACTTTTATGTCTCTTGAGATATGAACCAAAATTCATGAAATATAATTCGCTTCAATTAAAAGAAAATTTCACCTAGATTTTATGGCAAACATAAAGTTTTTAACAATGACAATACCTTTCA
The DNA here is from genome assembly GCF_963082655.1 of Stomoxys calcitrans. Lineage (NCBI taxonomy): Eukaryota > Metazoa > Arthropoda > Insecta > Diptera > Muscidae > Stomoxys > Stomoxys calcitrans. Next base: position 127,103,812 of record NC_081554.1, read on the forward strand.
TTCTTCATATTTAGAACATTTTATTCGGGATTTTAACTAGTTTTTCTTTACTTAAACGTTAATTTAACGTCATGCTTATGCATATTCTTTTTAATTTTAAAACAGATTGTGCAATCAATTTAATGTGGTAACACATTTCTAACCTAATTTTTTCGAATTATAAGCATTTCTAATGTGGTAATTCAAACTCTTCCAGAATATAATTGTATTTATTTCTATGTTATGATACACAATTATGGGTTGCCCAAAAAGTAATTGCGGATTTTTCATATAGTCGGCGTTGGCAAATTTTTTCACAGCTTGTGACTCTGTAATTGCATTCTTTCTTCTGTCAGTTGTCAGCTGCTACTTTTAGCTTGCTATAGAAAAAAAGTGTAAAAAAAGTATATTTGATTAAAGTTCATTCTACGTTTTATTAAAAATGCATTTACTTCCTTTTAAAAAATCCTCAATTACTCTCAAGAAGAGAGTAGGTCCGGCAAATCGTTTGCGACTATCGAAAAACTTTTGCCGTTAAAGAGTTTTTGGTTTTACAATAAAAGAAAAGAAAAGGAAGGTACTTTTTCCGTAGAAGAAATTGATAAAGGGTTTTCAATAAACAAAGTTAACTGTTGTATTGTACATTCAATAATACTTGAAGAATTTTGTCCAATGTGGCTGCAATTTTGCACGTAGTGTTTCGTGACGACTTTCAATATCTGTGCCCATTTAAAACGATCTAAGGATTATCCTTGTTCTGTTCTTAGAAGGTTTAATTTTTGCCTGGTTTGGCAGAAATTTTATAAGTAGAGTAAAGTTTTAAAAACTTTTCCTCAAAAGAGGTGTCGCACTGCGGCACGCCGTTCGAACTCGGTTATAAAAAGGAAGGCACCTTACCATTGAGCTTAAACTTGAATCGGATTGCACTCATTGATATGTGAGAAGTTTGCCCCTGTTCCTTAATGGAATGTTCATGGGCAATTTTTGCTTATATGATATCGGGGATTTTTGTTTACTACGCTCTGCATTATGCAGCCACTGTGCATCAAAAAAATCAATAATAAAGATGCTACACGTTTACATCTCTGTGATTAACATTGAAGACAATTATCCTACACAGATATAGGAATATATTCTCGCATTTTTAGAAATACATGGCCAAATACACATACCTGCATATCAGCTTCCATCTATGATGCCTCTTGCAGCGAAGACAATTGGGAAAATCATATGTGCCCCAGCAGAATGCGACAAAGGAAAAGAAAAAAGGCGAAGGATAGGGGAGGATTGTTTTTTATCGTTACCGTATTCCGGGGATCATCCTTATTATTACTGTCGTCATGTACTTCCTTCAGCAACTACGCCTTCTTCCTGGCATTGACTGTCATTGTCGAGATGCCAGCATAAGGATATGAAAGTGATTCGTGTCTGAGTGTCTTCTCTTCTCTGTAGCCTTTAATTTAATCGTATATAAATACTTTTTATGAGTCGCTCTGAGCTACTTTGTCAATCAATGGCCTTTCACAAGTGTATGTGTGTGTTGGTGTGTATAAGTCTTATGGAAGCGCATATACATTAGGTCTACCTCAATGTTTGGTGGGTGTTTTTTATGCTCATGGGAGGAGGTAAGAAACAAAGCACGCAGATCAATAGCAAACCAAAATCGTTTTACGCACTTCCCCTTTGTTTTAAGGACATTTTCCAATTAACATTTTGATAATAAAGTTATGTCTGCCACCTTAAATGGGGGAATACTTGAATACTGGGAATATTGAACAGTTCATTTCGTTCATAAAATTTTTAATCGTGATTTGAATTTCTTCAAGCAATAGCAAACATATAACTATACCCTACACCACTACTGTGGTACTGGGTTTTATAACTTAGTGCATTTGTTTGAAGCACCCAAAAAAAAGAATCACTTTCTGATTCGATTTAGCTATATCCGTCTGTCCATGCAAATTTGTGAACAAACTACAGTTCGCAATTTTCATCCGATCGTCTTACAATATGGCACATACATTTTCTTTGGCGTAGAGACGAAGCCATTTGATATTGGAAAAATCGGTTCACATTTGGATATAGCTCCCATAAATATGTTCGTCCGATTTGGACTAATATTGCGATAAAGTTCTCATTTGGAAACCGATTCTATCGCAATTGGCAGGAAGGATTTTCTTTTGACTTTCGACATTACTTGTAAATTTCATGGAAATCGCTTCAGATTTAGATATAGCTCTCATATATATATAAATAACACCCGTTTTTCACTCCTAGAGCCACTGCAAGCACATTTATTGACCAATCTTCCCAAAATAGTGTTCAACGTTTTCCTCAACGACATCCACAATATCTAAGAAGTAAGCTCGAAATCGGTTCAGATTTGGATATTGCAGCCATATATATGTTCGTAAGATTTTGGAAAATTCGCATTAATGTTGTCATTTGTCAACCGTAGTTATTACATTTTGAACATATTTGCTCGCAATTCGATACGGATTGTTTTACAACCCATCTGAAAACATCCGCCGAGGTCCATCAAAATTGGTTCAGAATTATGTTTAGCTCGCACTTTGTACTTATAGGGTAGTGCGGCCTTTTGCCTTTCGTTACTGGTTTTAATACATCGTTGTCCTCCTCTTATACATCAATGTTTTCCCATTGATTGTCTTTCACAACTTTTTGTTATGTTGTTTCTTTTCTGGAAATATTGTCAAAAACTTTACCGGGAACTTTTCACTCGATACATTGTTTTAAATAATTTCACTTCACTTGAATAACTAGAGTTGCCTGACACTTGATTCTGTTGTCAGGTTTTATTAAAATTTTTTATATTGATCTTTATATTGATGATGTATATTGACAAAGTGAAGGCCATCGAAGCTCGGAGCTTGTCATGTCCGCCTATGACACTGAACGCCTGGGTTCGAATCCTGGCGAGAACATCAGAAAAAAAAATCAGCGTTGGTTATCCCCTCCTGTGGCTGGCGACAGAGACAGTACTTTTTGTTATGGCAGCTATATAAATACTGCTCCACAAAGAGGTGTCGCACTGTGGCACTCCTTTCGGCCTCGGCTATAAAAAGGTGGCCTGTTGATATTGATCGAAAACTTGAATGTGAACACTTATTGATATGTGGAAGTTTAGCCCTGTTCGTTAATGGAATGTTCATGCATTTTTCTAAATAAAAAAAAATAAATGTTTCTTTTTTTTGCTTAGCCAAAAACTGCAAACAAAAAAGTAAAATTCAATTATCGACTAGGGCCAAACAAGATTTGGCAGTACAGCGGACGACTGCTTTGATTAGCAGACAGTGTTTGCTGATATCAACATACTAATATTTCTGGGTGTAGTTTCCTGCCACCATGTGGTTGTCATCGAAAATTAGAGCTGCGTGTTGGCGTTTACGATGAAGGCGAAGGTTTGCCGATTTCAATATCCGACAAGGTCAGATATCTGAACATCCTGTTTTCTCCCAATGCATCAATTTGGTATCTTACATCTTCATCTGGAAACAACCATGTGCCTATGTAAATTTTTCCCCCTAGGCGTAGATAATATCCTTCGTCTGCTCGTCCTTGTCTTCCGTCGGAGCATGAGCACAAATAAGGCTGATGTTGAAAATTTTTGCTTTTATGGAGATTGTGGCCAGCCTCTCTTCAACCGGAGTAAACTTGTCGGCAAGGTGTTTCCATTTCGTGTCTTGACATGTTCCTCGTGTCTTGTCATGTTCGTCACCACTTCATGTTGTTGTGACGCCATTCCCGATCCATCGGGCTTTTTGAAAAGCGGTAATACCTGCACTGTGCTTTTCCAATATATCCGCCAGTGCGTGTAATGCACCTTCACTTGAGGGAAATGCTTTACTTGAAGCAAATGCTAACTAATAAGTAGTACCATTTTAGAAACCCAATGACAATTTTATCATCTTTGACCAGTTTTACTGCAGCTTGGCGTGTTTAGATTATTTTAAAAAGCTAATTCCATAGAAGAAAATTCCAAACAAACCGGCATGGTAGATCGAAATTTATACGCATTTAAGTGTTGTGCAGACAGGTGCCTTGCAATATTTTTTTCTGAAATAAATTGTCCTCTACAATATAACGTAAAAAGATTCCAAAATGATCAGATTTCCAGTTTGGGAGTTATAGGATAATACATAGATATTACGACTAAAAATCATAGGTATTACGACTAAAAAATGGAGCTAGTTGCACATTCTTGGTCAGCCAGAATTCTGATATTTAATAGGTTATGTTACATGGGTGGATCAAAGTTAGAGTATAGAACAGATCTGGGCGTCTGCATTGACAACCCAATGAAAAAGCGAGGATATTGAGTGTGAATTTATTTACGGATTGTAAGTTGGCCCTTGGGTCAATTACAACCAGAAGGTAAGCAACCGAAGTTCTTAGAGCGTAACAAGGAAATCAACGCCTTCTCTGCGATAGCATAATATGCTTCATATTGTAGCCGGGCGTTAGATTTTTAGGCAATGCAGTCTATGTAAACGGTGGGCGAGGGTTGGTATGCTATGCAGAACAGCTGCGGCAAGTGACAGCATGTGCAAGGCGTAAGAGGAAGACGAGGAAACGTTTCATGATCTTCTATGCTATTGACCTGCAATCGCGATTAATAGAAAAAGGATAGGGATTACAATAGGCTAGTGTAATACCTCGAAATATTAAAATGCGATCCCATAGAGTATATTCTATATATTCTTGATCGTCTTAACATTCTAAGTCGATATAGCCATATCAGCCCGTTCACCCGTCCCATTCTCCGTCTGTCTGTGGAAATCACGCTAGCAGTCGAATGCGTAAGCAACTGATTTTTTACTTGATATTAAGGATTTTTCCTCTTAAGGATTTTTCATCAGTTTAACTTTTCGCAAATCTTTTATATGAAACAGAAAATGTGGTTTCAGGGTAGCAAATTGACTTTGGGGAAGGACAATGTCGTACCTCAGTTAAAGGCAAAAATTAATAATTGGACAGTATCTGTGAAGTAAAATGAAAATCAATCAGCGATTTGAAACGGATGGTGATGTCTGTTAATATATAGTGACTTGAATTTTAAGAAAGCATCTCTTTTTTCTCTTAATTTGCAATCTCTTTTCTTGCAATCTTTTTATATACAAACATTAAGGAAATTTTATAGTGTCTAGACAGTGACAAATACAAGGTCTAAGTTCGATCGAAATTAAAGTTTAATACAAAAATATTCGATATATTGTGTACATTGTAATGTATATATTACAATAATTCAATAATAATTTTAATATTAATAAAAATTTAGTAAGTTATCCTAAGAACGGCTAATCAATCAATGTCATAAGTCTTTTAACTTCCAGACTATCATCTAATAAATTCAACGGTAGTAAGTTAGGATAAATACTTAATCTATTCAAATAATTTTTAATTGACGGCTGGACGATCCCCTTCCCTATACAGCCCGGTTTGTTTGGTTTCTAAATCTTTATTTATTTTACACAATTAAAAGGAAGAAGATAATGTGACAATCTTGAAGAGGAGTTAAAAAGCAGTGAAAGAGTTGTGAAAGTTATAGCATTATTCGGGAGAACCTTCATTACCTTGGGGTCAATAAATTCGAAGCCAGGAGATTTTTTTTTTTTTTTTTGAATTTAAGCTTCTTAATTTCTTTTTTTTACTTCCTTAGCTCGAAAAGGTTTAATTGGAGACTAAAATGACATGTTCTGTATAACAAAATGAGAACGGGGTAAATGTATTTTCCAGATACATTCTGAAAGTGGACACTTTTGCTTTGTCAGATTTACTCCAAATGCTATTCGGGTCCTTTATTCGAATGTTTTAAGTCGTTGGCCTTTAAAATAACATTGCTGCTCGATAAAGGTTATGGCCGTTGTCAATTTTTGGAACTAAGCTTTATTGTTGTCGTTTTTAAGCTTATATGTCATTTTTATTGTTAAGTTTCATTGGCTCGTAATCATTGCTAAATCCTTCGAACAAAGAAAAATTTTTTTCAGACAATATTTTTTCTGTGTAGCCGCTCGAAATTGTTCATAGATACTTCTTATTGGTGTGGGTCGTAGGGGACTGCAAATTGCCCATATCGGTTCAGAATTAGGTATACAGGGTGCGCCAGATAAACTTACTTATTGGAAAGGTTAATAAATACAAAAAAAAAGTACTTTAGTTATTCACCCTTATTCCCATTGTCGTAGGCGAAAATCGACAGCAGTCGTAGTCAAAGGCGAATTCCACATTTCATGGTATTCTTTAATTTATTCGCCTTCGACAGTTTGGTAAAAAAATATTATATTAAAGCAGGTTCCATACCCTTTTGGCAACCAGGCGCGATGTAGTTTAGAATACAAAAATGCAAAATTTTCCCATGAACATTCCATAAGGAACATGGACAAATTTCTCACATATCATTGAATGCTGTCCAATTCAAGTTTTAAGCTCAACAATAAGGGGTCCCTGTTTTATAGCCGAGTCCGAACGGCGTACCGCAGAGCGACACCTCTTTGGGGTGAAGTTTTTACATGCAAAATATCTCACAAATTCCCCAGCATTATGAGGGGATAACCACCGCTGAAATTTTTTTTCTGATGTTCTCGTCAGGATTCCAACCCAGGCGTTCAGCGTCGAAGGCATGGATACCAGGCAATACCACAGGAACAGAAGAAGGAGGATGCCACCTAGTTCCCACCGAATGAAAGAAATGAGAACCTAAAGTGGAACTCCTTCTAACTGCTAGTGCGGGACACACACACAGAAGGTGTTCTATAGTCTCTTCTTTCTCGATGTCCCTACAGCTTCTGCAAAAGTCGTTGCTGGCAACCTCCAGTCTGTCAGGATGTTTTCCGATTAGACGGTGGCTTGTCATGACGGATACAATGATTGAAACGTCTGTTCTAGCCAATGACAGCAAAGCAGTAGACCTCTTCAAGTCTAGATAAGGCCACATAGTTTTGGAATGCTCACAGCCCCCACACATTGTGACCATCTATCATTCGTTGCCCTTCGGGCCTGGTCCTACAAACTTAGCTTACATGTCGCTTAGATTACGTGAGGCATACCCACAGATTCCAGTGTCCCTGGAGTGTGTAAGGTAGTTCGTAGTCTCGCAAGCTCGACACTGGTCATATCTAACCTCTTCGATATGACCAGTTCTAGATCTTTAGAGAACACTCCAAAGCCCACCTGGTCGTTTAGTTTGGATATTCAAACTACGATATCTCTGTTACCACGGATATCGTAGTTCGAATCGGTTCTATCAGGAATAGTGGTACAGTAGTTTTTATCAAAAAGCGGCTCAGGTAGGGTGTAATCCACAATGCCTGGAACACCGGATATTGTATCAAGCATAACACAGTGTCCGTAGCCGCCACATGACTAATGAGAAAGCTCCCTTAACCTCACGGCAGTGGTCGCTGCAATTTGGTTAGCTACATCATATGTCCAGAGGCATATGATGTAGCATTAAATTAAGTATTGAGCAGTAGGTGGATTTTTGAAGCGCCGTCCACCAGATCAAAACACCATACAGCATAATAGGTCTGACAACTGCAGTATATACCCAATACATGACACGCGGTCTAAATCCCTAACTTTTGCCAATGGCTCTCCTGCAGGTGTATAGGGCAAGAGTGGCCTTTCTTGCCCTTTTCAAATCGTTGGTTTTGAAGTTCAGTTTCCTGTCCAGCAAACCACCCAGTTATTTTGTGCTTTCTGTAAATGGAACATTCTCTCCACCCAAGGAGACAGGTTCCACTGTAACAAGGGGGATTGTTTTAATTCTTTTTTGTTATTTTAGATACAATATCCGACTTTTTTCATGCTGTAAAAAGTCGGGCAAATGGCGACCCCTTTTCGCTCTTTGTAGTATATCAAAGTGTCGCGCCATCTGAACAACCTCAGCGTCCCAACTCATCGCTCGGGAATTTTTTCAAATGAGTAAGTTTCTCTGGCGCACATATTGTTCCCATTTAAAGTAGTTCTTCGATTTGACTTCTTGAGCACCCAGAAGCCGCAATTATTATTCGATCGGGCTGAAGCATTGAAAGTAGAGCTCTGTAAGGACTTTCATCAATCGTATTAAGCATGGTCCAAATCTGTATACAACCGGACTGAAATTTTGCAATTAGTGCTGCTACGACTTCCAACAATCGTGAGAAGTATGGTCCAAATAGGTAAATAACCTGATATAGCTGCCATATAAACCGATCTCCCGATTTGACTTTTGAACTCCTAGAAGCCGCAATATTTATTCGATAGAGCTGAAATTGTGCTCTGTTACGATTTGCAACAAACGTGTCAAGTATGGTCCGGATCGGTGCATAACTTGATACAAATCCCCTATTTTATAGGTAACTTTTCATTACTTGGGGCTCATCACAACAAGCCTTTTACTAGTTTATGTATATGCCCAAGTGGCATGGGGCGGTTTAATATAATCACCCTTCTGCCAACAAAGTCCAACCTACTTTAAGATATAATTTGCATATTTCTCCAGGTGAAGATACATGTCAATCTTAAAAGCATATTAACTTTATTAGCCTATAGGCACTGGGTATAAATCACGTCTATTATGTTGTATATCCCCTATATTTTTTGAACGTACAACTAATTTCAATCGAAAATAATAAAACGGCAACCCCGATCCTACCGCACGTAATGTATTGTATTTAATTAATTTTCTCTTAACTCACAAGCAGTCCCATAAAAGTATATAGTCATCTTAAAACTCATTAGTCTAATGAGTCCATTCATCCACTATCTTATATGAATGGACATGGAAATGTGTTAAGTAAAAGTTTTGTGATATTCATTCTAACGATTCACTGAGAAGAGGAAGGAAAATGTTTGTATCACATTTGTTAAGTATGCGAATGGAGTTATGTCAATGAGGTTCTAATGAGGTCTCCTTATGGTGCAATTTCATAAACTTTTAAGGTATGTGAAGTTACAAAACTTTTAAAAAAGTTTGATTTATCGTCCTTTGACAAAAGATAATGCCTTTGAAACAATGTGCTTAAATGCTTAACCGAATGAAGGACCACAAAATCATCATTTAGAATACATCATTGGTTTTTTGAGTACTCAAAAAAGTTTTTTGATTGTGATTGTCTCATTTTCGGTTAAGGTTATAAAGGGTGATTTTCTAAGAGATAAAACACATAAAACTCAAAAAAAAAATGCATGAAATCTAGGAGGCCACCGTAGCGCAGAGGCTAGCATGTCCACCTATGACGCTGAACGCCTTGGTTCGAATCGTGGCGAGATCATCAGAAAAATTGTCAGCGGTGGTTTTCCCCTCCTAATGCTGGCAACATCTGTGAGGTATTATGCCATGTAAAACTTGTCTCCAAAGAGGTGTCGCACTGCGGCACGCCGTTCGGACTCGGCTATAAAAAGGAGGCCCCTTATCATAGAGCTTACACTTGAATCGGACTGCACTCATTTATATGTGAGAAATTTGCCCCAGTGGAATGTTCAAAATTTGCATTTGCATGAAATCTTTATTTGAATCGATAGTTCGGTCAATATAATTTAATGTTTGAAGATTATTTTATGCAAATGTTGACCGTGACTAAGTCCAATTTCGGCCGGAATCTCACGAATAAATGCTTCAATGTTGTCTTCCAATGCGTCAATTGAAGCGGGCTTGTCTGTACAGACATGAGCTTTAGCATAGCCCCAAAAAAATAGCCCAAAGGTGTTAAATCGCACTATCTAGGCTGTGGTCAATTAACTGGTCCCGAAAGTGAAATAAAATGTTCACCGAACTCGCCTCTCAATAAGCCCATTGTTACGCGTGCTGTGTGGCATGTGGCACCGTCTTGTTGAAACCACATACCATGCAAGTCAAGCTGTTGAATTTTGGACAAAAAAAAGTTGGATATCATCTCACGGTAGCGCTCACCATTCACAGTGACGTTACGATTCGCATCGTCATTGAAGAAGTACGGTCCAATGATGCCACCAGCCCATAAACCGTACCAAACCGTGAATTTTTCTGGATGCATTGGTAGCTCTTGCAATGCTTCTGGCTGATCTTCACTCCAAAATCGACAATTCTGCATATCTAAATACCCATTGAGCCAAAAATGAGCTACGTCGCTGAAAATGCAGAAGAAGCGCGCAATGAACCTTCTTAACAAAGCACGCATTTGACAGTGAACCAAAACACGAAACGTGCGTGAATTGTTTAAACTAGTGTTGCCAAAAAGATAATAGCTAAAAAATCACCCTTTATAAGGGCCCGGTAAGGTTATACAAGTTTAGTATTTTGTTCTACAGGAAAAATAACATCACCCCAACATTACTCACTTTTAGCGGCTAAATAAGTCAATTCTGGTGATCGATTTATATGGGAGCTATATGAATCTATCTATGGCTGCTTTTTGATGGAAGCCTTGGAGGGCCTAAATGCCCTTTAGATGCCAAATTTCATTCAAATCTGAAAAAATAAAGGCATCTAGGGTCTCATTTTTATTGCGATTTCTATTGCAGCTACATCGTTTTAACATTGTCGTGATTTGAACTTACTGTAGTGTTGCAAATGAAATGAGGAAATTAAACCCCTCCTCTCTCTGCCCCCACCCCCCTCATCATATGGTGGTGAGTACAAAACTATACTACTCTTCACAAATATGGCCGTTGTTAATTTTATTACACAAATAAGTGGTAATAAAATTTGCATAAAGTGACCAACAAATTAACATACTTTTCACTGAAGTATCCGTTATTCGATATTCCACTAAGATACCGCCTATGGCCATGTTCATACTAACGTTCAAGAGTGTAAAGAAGAAAAAAACATTAGAACCAGTCATCGGATAAGCTCAAGTGGCCATAGTAAACTCAACTTTTCATAATGACACTGCAAATACTTTTATAATTTTGACGATCCATATGAGGCCACTTTCAATGTGCAAAGTTTTGGAAGGAGACCATACATACTGTGTGACAAAGTCAACAAAGTTAAACACTTCCCTTTGTAATCAAGGATATTTAACTTTCTAACAAAAAGTCCTTTGTACCCAAGCCAAAGTAGGTGTGGGTAACATGCGACAACTTTTATTTGAAGTTTAACTGCCACTGAAGATTTTTCGCCAAAGATGGGAAAAAGATTTCTGGTAGTAATAACATCCCTCATAAAACGAGCAAACATTTGTCCCATGTCCTTTTCACTCACTTGAATGACTGGTAGGTAACACCCTTTAAATATTTGTTAACACGTTTATCCATCCATATGTCCGTCCGTTCTCATGGTACACGACACACATACGCTGGTGGCAATTGGAACGCATTAAAATAACAACCCATGTGAATGAGGACGTTTTGGCTATCTTCATTCAGCTACATCCCCTTTACGGTCAGAAGTGATCCTTTTGTATATGGACAGAAATGCGGCTATTGTTAAACATCGTGTTTAGGATTATTTCGAACACCATTGACCTTTATTGTTTAGAAAACAAAAATGAAACAAAGGTAAATATAATTGAAAAACCAATGTAGGTTTCATTCTTTGATTGTTAAAATTATTACAAATACTTTATTATCCCTTCCATAAGATTTCTGGTGCACCTCCTAACGAAGTTTTCGTTGCCATAAGAAATGCATTGAAGTATCCAAGCGAAAATTCCGGTTTGCTTTGTGTTACAGGGTGATATGAAAGCGTTGGACTTTTTTTTGTCTCATTATAAGAAGACTATTGCTTTGATCGTTTTTTGCGCCACGTAGTGGATTCATTAATACAAAATTTATTAAAATGCATTTATGTTTATTATATAAATTGAAAAATCCTATGGTTATGATATTTGTTGACGATGTTAAGATATTCAATTCATTCAATAATCCAACTGGCATTGAGAGTTTACAATTAGACCATAAACTTTTTTTTCGATTGGTGTAATTTAAATTTAATGGAGTTCAACATAGCTTAATGCAATATAATTTCCTTTCCCCTTACATTGGCTTTCCATGTAAACTATTATATAGGAGGTCAAGAACTTGAAACTGTAGACTCTATTCAGGATCTTGGTATTTTGTTGGACCAACGGCTTGATTTCAGAAGACATATATGCGAAGTAGTCGATAAAGCCCACTTTGCTCATGGTTTTATGAAACGATGGTGTAAGGAATTCAGTGATATTGCAATCACTAAACATTTGTAAATTTCTTTGGTCCATAGTATACTTGAATATGGTTCAGTAATTTCGGACACAATGTATACAATTCATTACGAGAGGATTGAATCAATCCAAAAACAATTTCTCTAATCTTATGAATCAAGATCAAACATTATTAAACTACAAACTTTAAAGAGTAGAATAATTATGCTGACCGATGAGGTTCAGGATTGGAGGGTCTACATGGAATACTCTTTCTCTGACCTTCGCTACATTAGATTTAGAATAGCACGGCCAGCGCCGAATCCGATAAGCTTCCGGAATAAGTTGAAAACCAACTGGACAAATTTCGGAAGGCTACTCAGAAAAAGACTTGGGCAAGATAATTTAGATTGTCTAAGCATAGAAGAGATTGACGAAAATGTCAACAGGATTACGACTGCACTTGTGGGTCCTTCGAAGATAGTTGTCCTCTTCGGGAAAGGAAATCAGCCCAAGAAAAACCCTGGATGACCGGGGAGGTTCGCAATATTGGGAAAGAGGTCCGCAGTCTTTTAAACAAAGCACGTCGTAAAAAAGCGGAAGTTTATTGGGATGTGTATTACACACGGCTCAAGAAATACAATAAGATAACCAGAGCGGCAAAACGTGCCTCCTGGAAGCTTTTCTGCGATCAGATCGATAGCGTTAATGACGCCGCCAAGATAAAAAAGTTTCTCTCAAAAACCCATGTCCAAACTAAAACTTTAGTAGACGACATGGGAGTGAGAGCAGAGACAACGGAGGACATGTTGAGGCTTTTGATGAAAACCCATTTTCCACAGGATACGACGGGACTCACGGAGACACCGGAATCTTTGAATAATGACGTTGATCGAACGTTTATAATAACGGAATTTATGGTGAAGGAATCCTTGAGGAGCTTCAAACCATTTAAGTCACCCGGACCTGACGGAATGTTTCCGGCGTTACTACAGAAAGAGGCAGACTATCTGGCGCCTCGAATGGCCAACATCTTCACAGCGTGCCTAGGACTTGCATATACTTCGAAAGCTTGGCAGGAGGCAAGGGTGGTGTTTATATCCAAGCCCGGCAAGGCAAGTTATGCGACACCAAAGGGCTACAGACACATAAGCCTTACTCCCTATCTACTCAAAACCATGGATCGTATTGGGAAACCATGATAAAGATTATGACAACCAGCGAACTGCTTAAATACAAACAGCATGCCTTTGTCAAGAGAAGGTCGGTGGAAACTGCCCGAGGTTGTGCTAAAATAGAAGAATCCTTCGATTCCAAAACGGAACACTGGCGGTATGCATTGACATCGAGGGGGCTTTTAACAATGTGCGGAGCGACACACTGATCCAATCCTTAGACCAGTACCGGGTGGACCCAGTGCTTAGAGACTGGATAAACCATATGCTAAGGAACAGATGGGAATATAAATAAAGGGTGATTTTTTGAGGTTAGGATTTTCATGCATTAGTATTTGACAGATCACGTGGGATTTCAGACATGGTGTCAAAGAGAAAGATGCTCAGTATGCTTTGACATTTCATCATGAATAGACTTACTAACGAGCAACGCTTGCAAATCATTGAATTTTATTACCAAAATCAGTGTTCGGTTCGAAATGTGTTCAAATTTTGACAAATTTTGTTCAGCGATGAGGCTCATTTCTGGTTGAATGGCTACGTAAATAAGCAAAATTGCCGCATTTTGAGTGAAGAGCAACCAGAAGCCGTTCAAGAACTGCCCATGCATCCCGAAAAATGCACTGTTTGGTGTGGTTTGTACGCTGGTGGAATCATTGGACCGTATTTTTTCAAAGATGCTGTTGGACGCAACGTTACGGTGAATGAACACATTTCGAACCGAACACTGATTTTGGTAATAAAATTCAATGATTTGCAAGCGTTGCTCGTTAGTAAGTCTATTCATGATGAAATGTCAAAGCATACTGAGCATCTTTCTCTTTGACACCATGTCTGAAATCCCACGTGATCTGTCAAATACTAATGCATGAAAATCCTAACCTCAAAAAAATCACCCTTTATAAGGGAGAAAATGGCACAGGGCAGGCCACAGGGGGGCATTTTATCGCCACTCCTATGGGTGACCACCATAAATGACCTATTACGGATGCTGACAGAGGGGGGATTTGAACCCGTCTGCTACGCAGACGATGTTATAATACTTCTAAGGGCTAAGGATCCGAACGAGCTATGCAGAAGGACCGAAAGGGTCTTGTATATGGCATATGACTGTGCTAGACCCAGAGGTCTCAATGTTAACCCAGAGAAGACTGAAATATGCCTGTTCACGAGGAAGACGAGGGTGGGCGAATTTAATGCACCACGTTTCCTCAATAAGACGATTTCGATTTCTGACAAGGTCAATTCTTAGGTGTGATCTTGAACAGGAAACTGAATTGGAAGTGTCACATTCAGGATTGTACTGAGAAGGCTCACAGATGTTGGGCACTATGTAGACGGGCCGTAGGCTCCAAATTGGGCCTGAATCCTAGGATAGTCCACTGGCTCTACAGGAGCGTTATTAGACCAATACCTACTTACGCCTCAGTAGTTTGGTGGACTGCTATGGAGAAAAAGTGCAACATAAGGACCATACAACAGGTTCAAGGAACATGTTGTCTTGGCATAGGCGGAGCGATGAGGACCACGCCCACTAGGGCACTGGAGACTATTTTAGATATTCGACCCATTGACATACAGATTAAGTGTGAGGCAGTCACTGCGGCTATGAGACTTAAGGCGATGGGAGAATGGATTGAGGATGGGAGCAGCTCATACCATCGCGGTATAATCGAATCGACGATAGGAAACCCGAAGGGAAGGAAAAAGATTTCCAATCGGATACCTGAGATGAATCTTAAAGTCGAGTGCGAGGCAGTGCTGCCATCGGCACAGTCTTGGATTGGCGGAATCCTAGTATTGCCATCTGGAAAATCATGTTACACGGATGGATCAAAGCTAGAGGACAGAGTGGGCCTGGGAGTTTACATTGAGAACCCAGAGATTGAGATATGTTTTAGACTGCCTGACCATAATATGGTCCTGCAGCCGGAGATGCGGGCGATCACGGAATGCATGAAGTGGTATGGTGCTAACGCGAGGACGTCGAGTGTGAACATCTTTACCGACAGTAAAATTGCAATAAGGGCAATAACAACCAAGACGGTAAGGTCACGAACAGTCTCGCAGAGATTAACGCCTTCTCTGAGGATGGGAAAATCCGCATCGTTTGGATCGCGGGCCGGACCTGGAAGTTGCGTGAGAGCGAGAAAAATTTTGAGAGTTTGAAAATTGAGAGCTTACTAATTTCTACTGAAGGGTTTTTTCCAGCAGAAATTTGCAGCATCGAACACCTGTTTTATGAAAACCAGCTGTTTAATTCAAATAAATAGCAAAAAGAGTAAAGTATGTGTTTACTCTCCTGCAAATTTTAACTGGCAAATTTGTGCTGGAACACACTTTCATATTAGGGTGGAAAATATTCATTTTGAAATGGTACTAAAAACGTATGTCCACAAAGTAAGAGTACTTAATATCTTGCACAAAGATTTAAAAATCTCAATTTTTCGTTTGTTTTTCTTTGGAGACGAGCGTTCAGCGATTCTTGCAAATGAAAGCCAGATTTCACAAGACACCAACCACTATTGGATGCTTTTCGTCTTTGTTTAGAAGACTTTTCAACAATACAAGGTGTGAAGGCTTCAAGGACCATCAAGGCCATAGTTGGTCCGGCCCTCTCTTTGCAGGCCTCCTAAGTTGGCCACCTTAGCTGGAGAGTGCACAAAAATCCCTACAAAAATATCCACAGGTTTCGGGGATATACGAGTTTTAATTTTTATTGTTGAAATTTTGGCCGAGATTGGCTTCATATTTTGCAAGTCGCGAAGAAAATTGTGGTTCGATTTTCATGCATGATTTGTGACAACATTTACAACGACTTTGCCGCACCAATTGTTCCCATTTAATGATTCAGTTAATAGTTATACAGCTGGGAAATCGAAAATGTGAACATGTTTGTATTTTTTCGTCGAAAAAAAGTATTTTCATTGATTAAATGAAAATTTTTCACCTAACAATATTTGTGGCCTCCACAGAAAATTTACTAAAAGTTCCGATTTAGAATCCAACTGTGCCCGAAAGGGGGATTTTTGTAAACAAATTCGAGCAGAAATTATTTTTGGTTCTTAAAGATATTTTATCTGCGAACCCAAAAATAAATACCAAGATAGTTTCATCGTTTTTTTCTTAGATTTTTTTTAATCTGTGTCCGAAAATTTTTGTTTTTCTGTATTTGCTGCTCTTACACATAATTCATTTTCCACATTCTGAAAACGGACGATCAAATTGAAATATTCGAAGAAAAAAACGAATAGATGTATCGTAGAAGTTCTTTTTTATACCCTCCACCATAGGATGAGGGGTATACTAATTTCGTCATTCTGTTTGTAACTACTCGAAATATTCGTCTGAGACCCTATAAAGCATATATATTCTTGATAGTCGTGACATTTTATGTCGATCTAGCCATGTCCGTCCGTCTGTCTGTAGAAAGCACGCTATCTTCCAAAGGAGTAAAGCTAGCCGCTTGAAATTTTGCACAAATACTTCTTATTAGTGTAGGTCGGTTGGTATTGTAAATGGGCCATATCGGTCCATGTTTTGATATAGCTGCCATATAAACCGATCTTGGGTCTTGACTTCTTGAGCAATTCTTACCCGATTGGAATGAAATTTCGCACGACGTGTTTTGTAATAATATCCAACAATGTGCCAAGCATGGTTCAAATCGATCCATAACCTGATATAGCTGTCATATAAACCGATCTGGGATCTTGACTTCTTGAGCCTGTAGAGGTCGCAATTATTATCCGATTTGCCTGAAATTTTGTACGACGTATTCTCTCATAACCATCAACATACGTATTTATTATGGTCTGAATCGGTCTATAGCCCGATACAGCCTCCATATAAATCGATCTCTCTATTTTACTTCTTGAGCCCCCAAAGGGCGCAATTTTGATTCGAATTGGCTGACATTTTACACAGGTCTCCAACATATAATTTAATTGTGGTCCAAACCGGACCATATCTTGATATCGCTCTAATAGCAGAGCAAATCTTTTCTTATATCCTGTTTTGCCTAAGAAGAGATGCCGGGAAAAGAACTCGACAAATGCGATCCATGGTGGAGGGTATATAAGATTCGGCCCGGCCGAACTAAGCACGCTTTTACTTGTTAATTTTGCAGATAAGAGTGTCCTTAAGAAACAAAACAAAATTTTGCTTAAGTTTTTTTAACAAAAATTCTCAAAATACCCCTTTTGGGCAAATATGCTCAATAAAGAGTTTAATTGAATAGTATTTGTGATTAGAAAGCGAAGGAAATTTTATATCCAATTTTGAGGCCAATGGCAATATGGGGTTCAAATATTTAGATATAAAGATATATGAGAATTGAGGACGTTGCTATATATTTTCAGTGCTTAGTGTTTGGGGGATCACCCCACTCCCTAAAACACCCCTAAATCGGGCATATGTACCGACCATGTCAATGTTTAAATGAAAAAAATTGGGGGTACAGCAAGAATTGATACCCACTTTCGGGACCAATTTTCTAGGGGTCTACTCCTTTCCCAAAATAATCCACAAACAGCAATTTTTTATTGACCATCGCAATATGGGGCTCAAATAAAGGTATTTGGGAGTAGAATACTAATTTGATATCCAAATGTAGCACCATGTATTTTAGGCATGACCCCTTCCCCAAAACACCCCCATATGTGCCTCAAATGAAAGGTATTTGAGATTAGAAAACGAATTTGATATCCAATTTTGGCGCCATGTGTTTTGGGCCCAAACATCCTGTAAACTCCCCTAAGCCAATGGCAATATAGGGTTTAAATAAATGGTATTTGAGAGAAGAGCACGAGGCTGATATTTTTTCTGGGCCAAGTGTCTGGGGGACCACTTCACCCCCGAAAACACCCCTAAATCAGATATCATGAGAATATCGAGCTGAAATAAAGTGTTTTAAGAATGGAGTACACCTTACATCCAAACTTTAATTCGTAGACCAATAAAGATAATATGGGATTCAAATAAAGGAACTTAAATGTCAAACTGTTTGTCAACCAATATACTATTTTCGTAGCATGATACATATTTCACTAAAATCTCTTTAATCGTCGAAAATAAATATTCCAAGGAAAATTTTGTTCCATATAAAGTAAAAGAAGGCTCAGCGGAGCGGGCCTTGCCCAGCTAGTATCTAAATATAATCCGATCTGAACCATACTTAGGTCAGATGTTGGGAGGCTTAAAATAATCAACTGTTTCAAATTTCAGCGAAATTGGTTAATAAATAAAGCTTTTATGGGCTTCAGACCCTTTATCGGCAGATCGGTCTATGTGGCAGCTATATCAAAATATAGTCCGATCTAAACCATATAGGGGTCGGGTTTTTCGGATGAAAAATGAAGCTTCTATGAGCATTAGACCCTTAATCGGAAAATCTGAATATATAGCAGCTATATCCAAATATGGTCCGATTTGGCCCGTTCAAGAACTTAACCAGCGTGCATCAAAAAGACGTATCTGTGCCAAATTTCAGCTCAATATTTCAATTTTTGAAACCTGTAGAGTGATTACAACAGACGGACGGACAGACGGATAGACGGACAGACACACGGACATCGTTAAATCGTCTTAGAATATTATGACTATCCGAAATATATATACTTTGTAGGAAATTGATATTTCGATGTGTTGCAAACGGAAAGACTAAATGAATATACCCCCTATCCGGCGGTGTGGGTATAAAAAAAAACAACAAAAAAAAGTACGACCTCCATTGTTTGGACGCCCGGCCATACCGAAGGAAGGTACAAAAGGGCAACGAACGCGCATGTATCACAGTGGAACAGTGAATTGGTCGGTGAGGAAGTTGATGAGGCGTTGGAGCATTTTCTATGTCAATGCCCGGCTTCCACAACTAACTGACTCCGGTACTTGGTTGTAGATACGTAACTTGCACCACCTTTTGGGCATACAATGGAAAACGATTACAGATTTTGTGAGGGGCAAGGAATTCTTGACATATCTACATTTTTCGGTTTAGGAACGCCCAACATGTCGATAACCGACTTAGGTGTTGTCCTAAGTGATGTGAGGCAGATTAGAATCCGCACCCTCTTTTCAACCTAATTTTTCGATCAAAAGATCGTTTTGTAGGTTTCTCTAAGAATTTAACAATATTTACGTTGCAAAGGTCAATGCTGGGCTTGATGTTCCTATAAGTTGAACAGCAAGATGTTAACATTTTTTACATACTTATTTTAACTTTAAAGCAAGGACTTATATCCCTAAAAGTCTATTCATAGGTTTTGACATAAAATGTAGATAGTCGTTTTTGAATATAAAGCACTTCAATATACATTGGAGCATGTCCACATAAAGGATTTTCAATTTCTTCTCATGTGTTGTCTTAAAACTACTCAAACCCTTCGTTCAACAACAAAAGCAGATAAAAAGTCGACCAATGGTCGTAATTTATCACGTGCATATCGTATAATGGATGTTATTAATAATATTTTTATGGCCACAACTGACCCGTCGGCTAAGCTAACGGATATGTGATGTTAACCTCATTTTAATTTTTGCATTAACACTTTAACTGACATAGATTGGAATCTTAGATGCTTTGAACAAACATCAATGCAATTTACTGACCACATACACTGTCCAAGCATAGATAAGGGGCTAACCGCATGGCTAACTGGCCGCCCAACCCAAGAATAATCATTACTCATAAAAATTCATCCCCATGCTTCTCTTAGATTGGGTCTCGTTTTCATTCACCACACATTTGAATGAAGTGAAACGAAGCCAAAATGGAGTGGAGCCACAAAAATTGAATATTACCCGTATGTGTATAAAGAAGGATGTTGTATATGTATCAACACATATGTAAGTGCGACAACACATATGTAAGTGCGACGACACAGTGAAAGGCAAATGTTTTCAAAAATTTGCGGATTAAGTCGAAAAAGGTCAATGATTCGGTTTTCGTGAAGGCATATAGATCGAAAGGGATTGCAATCACTTAAAGGTACAGAATAGCTAACTCAAAGTGTTACCAATTCAAACGAACACTTTTTTTGCCCTAAAAGGCAAAAAAACTTGAAAATATAAATTCAATAGAGCCCGGAGCAGCCACGAGAGCCGTTGCCGTTGTCCAACGTTCGAAGCCATCAGCACAACTTCCAAAAGATGCACAGAAATGACATATGTAGGCCATGGTAGCCAAGTAGTCGTTTAGAAAAAAGTCTATCACTACAAAGAAAATACATGCGGTGCAAAAGAACAGCTGGTGTGAAAGTTGTCAGACTTGTGTAAGTGTCGTTTTCACGGTAAATTCTATAAAGTATGACCTACCAATATATGGCCCTTGAAGCCTACGCAACAAACGAAAAATTGTGAAATTAAATGATCTTCGCCCTAATAGGCAAAAATCTTGAAAAAAAGAAATTTGTTATTGATTCGAATGAGAACATGTAAAAATGCATTAAGTTCGGGCGGGCTGAACTTTGGATACCCACCACCCCGAATATATATGTAAACCACCTTTCGTTAAAATCCGGTGAAAAATGCATACCTTATGCCCCATAGCAGCTATATCGAAATATGTTCCGATTTGGACCAAATACTAATAAGTACAAATCATTGATCCGTTGTGTATAACAAAATGTTGATCTTTTTTGTAGCTATACCTTAAAATAAACCGATCTAATCCTTATACGACACGGATGTCGAAAAGCCTAACATAAGTCACTGTGTCAAATTTCATTAAAACCGCATTATAAATGAGCCTTTTATGGGACCAAGATTTTAAATCGAGATATCGGTCTATATGGCATCTATATCCAAATCTGGACCGATTTGGGCCAAGTTGCAGAAAAATGTCGAAAAGCCTAACAATGTCTTGTCCCAAATTTCTGCGAAATCGGACAAAAAATGCGCCTTTTATGTCCCCACAACATTAAATCAAGAGATCGGTCTATATGGCAGCTATATCCAAGCCTGGACCGATCTGCGCCAAATTGAAGAAGAATGTCGAAGGGCTCAACTCAACTCACTGTCTCAAATTTAGGCGACATCGGGCAATAAATGCGCCTTTTATGGGCCTAAAACCTTAAATCGATACATCGGTATATATGGCAGCTCAACTCACTGTCTCAAATTTAGGCGGCATCGGGCAATAAATGCGCCTTTTATGGGCCCAAAACCTTAAATCGATACATCGGAATATATGGCAACTATATCCAAATCTTCACCGATCTGCGCCAAATTAAAGAAGGATGTTGATTGGCCTAACGTAGCTCACTATCCCAAATTTCGGCGAAATCGGGCAATAAATGCGCCTTTTATGGCCCCAAAACGTTAAATCGATACATCGGTCTATATGGCAGCTATATCTAAATCTGGACCGATCTGAGCCAAATTGAAGAGGAATGTCAAAGGGCCTAACACAACTTACTGTCTCAAATTTCGGCGACATCGGATAATAAATGCGCCTTTTATGGGCTCAAAACCTTAAATCGAGAGATCGGTCTATATGGCAGCTATATCCAAATCTGAACCGATCTGGGCCAAATTGTAGAAGGATGTCGAAGGGCCTTATACAACTCACTGTCCCAAATTTCAGCGAAATCGGATAATAAATGTGGCTTTTATGGGCCTACGACCCTAAATCGGCGGATCGGTCTATATGGGGGCTATATCAAGGTATAGCCCATCATCGCACTTAACCTGCTTATGGACAAAAAAAGAATCTGTGCAAAGTTGATTTCAACAGACAGACGGACGGACATGGCTAGATCGTTTTATATTTTTACGCTGATCAAGAATATAAATACTTTATTGGGTCGGAAATGGATATTTCGATGTGTTGCAAACGGAAAGACAAAATGAATACACCCCCATCCTCCGGTGGTAGGTATACAAATGTGTGGAAGTATTCTAAATTTTAGAATGAATACACTTTTGCTCGAGATGACCAACATTGCCTTGACTATTGCTCCGAGTCGCTTAAAAAATGCGTGACAAGATGCTCGAAAACAATCTGCTGGTATTTTGGCCCACTCCCGTACAATCGGGGTTTTCAGCTCATCAAGGTATAAAAGAAATAAAAAAAACCCTTCGAATTGAGGTCTAGCGAATTGAGAAGCCACTGTCTGAACGAAATGAATTGCGAACCATACATTTTTAGCCATTCTTGATTTACACGCGCCTTATGTGGCGGTGCACAGCTTTAATGGTACGTCCGTGTTCTACGATGGAAATGTTTCCGTGTCCGCATCCAGAAAGAAATGTTATTCTGAGAATGAAAATCGGTAACAGATGGATATAAGTAGAAGACCTCGATTTGATCTCTCTAATCGTAGTTTGTCATAAAGTCATAAATAGGCTCCTATTAAAACCCATAGCTTCCATGTAGGTAAATTTATGTCCTTCAACCAAACTAACCTTCCTTTGGTCTCTTCGGATTTAGGACGATTTTATTACAGTCATCAGTTACATTCAATTGACGGTTTGTATTCTATTCGATTTATATTCTAAAATTATTCGATTCATCTGAAATGTTGGCTAATATTGACCTCTACTATATCACAAACTCATACGCGTGCATGGTTTAACGTTTTTGTTGACCACACATTGCTAAACAAATTGTCGGTAACATTTTTATGAAGATAAAAATTTATTATATTAAAATATGGGTTGGATTGAAACTTACCAGGGTGGTTGCTGATGGCATGAACGATGTTTGGGTTAAGGAAGTGTGATGCCGCATAGCTGTTGAAAGTGGGATGTTTTAGTATGAGTGTGTGTTTGTTGAAGAGGTCACCGTGTACATGACGCTACATTGTCCGTTCTTTGGAATCTCTCTTGACGTTCTTTACATTGACGATTTCTCATTTCATTGCACTATCTAGTCTCAGATTTAAGTACGTAGCTGTTACATTGCCAGTAGTGCAATTCCATTAGGTATTTAAACGAAACTCGTTTAATTGAGAAGAGAAACTGTAAAAGACACCAGCATTCAAAAATGATATATATCCGAAATGGAAGCACCGATTTAAGTGATTTTTGTTTTTGACAGAGGTTCGCCCCACCTCCAAAAATTTCAAAAAAGGACCTGTAAGTCCAACTACACAAAATGGGTATTACATAAAGTCTTAGGGAGTATATGGGACTTAAATGGAAGACAATTGGCAAAATAGTACGAAACTGATGTAAATATTAGGGACTAAGTATCTGATTCAAATCTTACCCATCAACATGTGAATCGCAATAATAAGGGACTCAAGTAAAAGGTCTTTGACAGTAGAATAATCGTATGAACCCCTGCCCCAATAGAAATAGCCCCATAAGGTCATGAAGGCCAACCGGGACTATATTTGGAGTGGAGTCCGAATCTGGTATGCTCTTAAAAAAATATCAAACGGACATATGAGCCGTACAATATAGTACTCCAAACTAAAGTTTTTGGTAGTGAGTAAAATTTTTCCCCTCAAATCTGGACTGACACAGGGATAATCTGTGGATATTAAGAGAGCTGCTATAAAAGTATATGGCCTTAAAACTGAAAATGCAAATTGTTATCATCAAAAACTGGTTTAATGTTATTCAAAGTATCCTTTAGCATTATTGATACACTTTTGCATCAAAGCAATGGTCGAAACACTTTTTATCTTCGATTGAGGCACCTTCAGAACATGGTTATTGAACGCTTCAACAACATTTTTTGGCGACGAAATCCATTGACCATTTGTCTAAATGTGTAGGAATAAAAATACGTCATTGGGTGCCAAGTCAGGGTTGTACGGCGGATGACCCATCAAGAGCTTGCATTGTCATGGTGAAAAATGTTTCGTTTTTCGAATTTTTACCAAGACTTCGGGCAATCGGAATTGGCTGTCCTAAGATGTTCAAGCGGAACAGTCTTAATATTACCAGTTTTGCCGAAGAAATAGGCAACCGTTCGATCCGAAGTGCGTCTTCCTCGAAAAAATTTCGTTGGATTTGGCTTGTCTTCGAATACCCACTCTGTCTAGTGTTGCTCATACACACAGATCCACGATTCGTCACCTGTTTTGATCTTATAAACGTCTTTTCAAGCACCGCGATCGTATTTTGTCAAAATTATTTTGCACTTATTGACACGTGCCTTTTTTGAGAGATTGTCGAAGTGAGAGGGATCCAACGAGATAAAACCGTTCATATTCAAGTTTTTTGCCTGTTAGGGCGAAGATCATTAAATTTTACAATTTTTGTTTGTTTCTCTTTCGAGACGAGCTCAATGATCGGAGATTTTCTTTGCAAATGGAAAAGGAAAGCCAGAGATTGCAGCACACACCAACTACTATGGGACGCGTTTCGTCTTTGGTTAGAAGACTTTTCAACCATATTAGGTGTGATTCGTTATGGCATTTTATGTTCAATAACGAAGAACGTTATTGTTCAAATAAGAGTGGAGGCCACTGTAAAGCAGAGGTTAGCATGTCCGCCTATGACGCTGAACGCCTGGGTTCGAATGCTGGCGAGACCATCAGAAAATATTTTCAGCGGTGGATTTCCTCTCCCAATGCTGGCAACATTTGTGAAGTACTATGCCATGTAAAACTTAGGCGTCGCAAACAAAAAAAGGACCATGATTTGCGGATCTGCACCTGGAATGTCCGCAATCTTTATGGAGGAGGTGCAGTAAAAAGGCAGATATTACCGCCTTACAGGGAGTGCGATGGACTGGGAATGGCGTCACTACAACACCAAACGGTGACGAACTATACTATAGCTGTCATAATACGAAGCATGAATTTGGTTGTGGATTTGTGGTTAGTCGGAGACTGAAACACCTTGTCTGCAGCTTTGCTCCGGTGGATGAGAGGCTAGCCACAATCCGCATAAAAGCCAATTGTTCAACATCGGCCTTATTTGTGCCCATGCCCCGACGGAAGACAAAGACGAGCAGACCAAGTATATTTTCTACGAGCGCCAAGAGAGCGAATATGACCACTGCCACGCCCATGATATTAAAATCGTTCTGGGAAATTTTAATGCGAAGATAGGAAAGGAAGATATCTTTCGTCCAACAGTCGAAAAGTTTAGCCTCCACGAGATAACGTCCAGTAATGGGTTGAAGCTGATAGATTTCGCCGCGGCAAAAAACATGGTAGCTGGTAGCACCAGATTTCAACATAAAAATATTCACAAAGTCACATGGCTGTCTCCCGATCAAAACACGAGAAACCAAATTGATCACATTGTGATAGATGGAAGGCATGGAGCGAATATAGATTCGGATCATTACCTTGTGGCAGCAAAGGTTCGCACCCGTTTGAAAATGGCGAGGAAAGTACGATCTGACACTGCACGGAAGCTGGACATTGAAAAGCTGCAAACACAACAAATGGCAGCGGCATACTCCACTCGACTGACCCAACTGCTTGATGAAAGCACTTCTTGTTCCGATAATATAATGGCGCAGTGGCAAACTATTGCCCACTCCATGGAAAATGCCGCGAAATCCGTACTTGGGTACCGGAAGCCTCCTCCAAGAAGCCCATGGTATGACCAAGAGTGTCAACATGCTACTGAAGCCAAGAATGCGGTATATAAAGCAACCAGATGAAGGAGAGGTATCGGGAGAAAAGGAGAGAGGAGAAACGTCTATTCCGCAGAAAGAAAAAGGAAATGGAAAGACGTGCGTGTGAGCGAATTGAGATGCACAGGAGTCAGAATGAAGTCCGGAGATTCTACCAAAGAATTAAAATTCAAACCGATGGCTTTGGTGCAAGCACATCCTCCTGCAGAGACAAAGAAGGAAATCTGGTAACTGACACAGATAACATGCTAAGAAAAGAACACTTTACCCAACTGCTAGTGTCCGACGTTGGCAGCGAAGAGGATACGGCAGAACTCATCCTTGATTATGGTATAGAATGTTTACATCCAAGTCAGAATGAGGTCCAAGTAACAGTGACCCGACTAAAGAAAACAACAAGGCAGCAGGAGTTGACTGGTTAACCGTTGAACTATTTAAGACCGGAGGCGACACGCTGATAAGGCGTATGCATCAGCTTATCTGCGCAATCTGGCTAGACGAACGCATACCCAATGATTAGAACCTCAGCATACTATGTCAGGTACACAGGAAAGGAGACAAGACGGAATGTGCCAACTACAGAGGAATAAGTCTCCTCCCCATCGCATACAAGATACTCTCGAGCGTACTGTGTGAAAGATTAAAACAAAAAGTCAATGACATAATTGGGCCCTATCAATGCGACTTTAGACCTGGTAAATCCACCCTGGACTAGGTATTCACACTGCGCCAAATCCTGGAAAAGACCCGATAAGGACAAATCAACACCCACCATCTCTTTGTTGACTACAAAGCCGCCTTCGATACTCCTTTACGTTCAAAGCAATTTCAAGCCATGTCTGAGTTTGGTAGGAAAGAATCTCTCCGAACCATTTAATACCAAACGAGGTTTCAGACATGGAGACGGCCTATCGTGTGATCTCTTTAATATCCTGTTGAAGAAGATTATACGAGATGCAGATGTGAATAGATATGACACACTAATCACAAGAGAACACATGCTACTCGCCTATGCCGAAGACATCGATATCATAGGTCGGTCACCGGAAGTAGTAACTGCAGCCCTTGAGAGAATCAAAAGAGAGTCAGTGAAATTGGGTCTGGCAGTAAAGGGCGATAAGACGAAATGGATGGTTTCAACTCCCAAAAAACCTTGCACAACCGAGCAGATAAAGAAAATGGAGAAAGTTGGGAATCACAACTTTGAGATAGTCAGTAACTTTATCTACCTCGGCACAGCCGTAACCGAAACGAATGACACCAGTTTTGAGATATAGCGAAGAATAATACTGGCAAACAGATGCTACTTTGGACTAAGTAAGCAGTTTAGAAACAAGGCCACCTCTCGACAGACGAAGTTTACACTAAACAAGACACTGATACTACCCGTGCTGTTATATGTTTCGGAAGCATGGGTACTTCTGAAAGCAGATGAGGCAGTACTGGGAGTATTTGAGAGAAAGATTCTTCGTAAAATATATGGACTAGTTTGCGTTAATGAAGAATATAGGCGACGTATGAACCACGAGCTGTATGAGCTGTATGCGCTGTATGACGACGATAGCATAGTTACATGCATCAAAATTTAACGGCTGCGTTGGCTAGGTCAAATTGTCAGAATGGAGTCTTTTGAAGGCAAAAACGGTGGTACACGCAAACCGAGAACACCAAAAGCCCGATGGAAAGATCAAGTTGTGGTAGACACTTCGATACTTGGTGTCAGAGATTTTAGAATGAGCGCAGAAGATCGAGTCGCTAAAGGGTTGAATTAAGCTCCTAGACATCCTTGTTCAATACGGCCCAGATCGGTTCAGATTAAGATATAGCTGCCATATGTACCGACCTCCCGATTTAAGTTTTTTGACCCTTACAGTGAAGTTATTAACCGATTTGTTGAAATTAGGCACAATGAGTTGCGTTAGTACCCTCGGCATTGGTACCGAGTATGCTCATGATCACGATCACGGGCTATATTTGGGTAAAGCTGCCATATCATTATCAATATTTCGATGCGTTCAAAATTGAATGACTTTATTAGTATACCCCCATGGAGCATAGCAAAGTGGGTATGACTAGAATAGTATACCCCAATCCTATTGCGATGAGTATAAATATTCTGCCAAATAGTTAAACATCAAACCGTTAAGGCCAAAACAGAATCAACGCGTTGAGCTATGGGTTTGAGCGTCTCATTGCAAAAATGCAACTCTGCATACAAATTCCACAAAACCAATGCGGAAAAGTTAAAAAGTTTTCAACTTTGACGCTTAAAAAATGAGCGCCATTCAGTGTTGCCACACTTGAAGTATTGATTTTTGTCGTCAAATTTAATAATTATTTAACTTTTGCTAGTTGATTATTTAATGCTAGTTAGCAGAGGTGCAGACGCTCCTCAAAGCGCTCATTCTGTTAAGGCCTTTAGCTTTGATACAGACTCATCACCCTGCATAGACAAACTCCCTGTAGAGAAATTAGTCATATTGTACAATTTGAATATTGAAAGAAAATTTTCCCAGTTTTTAATATTAGACAGCTTCGTCGAAGAGAATAACACAAAATTTAACCCTAATAACGGTTTACAATGTCAGAATGAGGCCAGCGTAGCAGTAACGCCGCTGAAGAACAACAAGTAATAGCGTGCTATGTTCGTCCGGGCAGAATCTTGAGTACCTACCACCAAGGATTCTGCTCAAAATGTACCCTTGTTAACCCAGTTTATATTTGAATTATTTCGAAACAATCAAACCGGGTATTGTTGAAGCTTCTTTGGTCTCAAGAAGTCATATCGGGGTATGGGTTTTTAAGAGGCCTATATCTATTTATGAACCTACCGAATAGGATTCGTTATGAATATTGGAGGACAGAAGTGTACTTCACGTACCAAATTTTAACCAAATCGGGGCAAAGCTAAGGCTTCTACGCGCAACTTATAACTCGTTTCACATAAAGGAAATTTTCGACAAGTTAACTACTTTTGTGAAGAAGGTTGGACGTTGTTTACGATGAAAGTACATGTTATTCGATAAATTTGTGACACATATAAAGTCCGACAATACCTTTCATTGTTGATAAAAAAAGATGTTATTTGGGGTTTCAATTAGTTTTTCTTTATGTAAAAATTAATTTAACGGTATGCTTTTGTATATGTATTTTCTTTTAAATTCAGATGGTGCATATTGAAATGATTGCACATTTAGATGGCTATTTTACTGTCCGTAAGAGTAGCCCTGATCTCCACCTGCGGAACCGTATTATGGCCACGCAGTCGAAAACAGATCTCAGTCCCTGGGTTCTCAATGAAGACCCCTTGGCTTCACTCTGTCCTCTAACTTTGATCCATCTGAGTAGCATGATCCTCTCGATGGCAATACCAGAGTTCCGTCAATCCAAGACTGTGCCTCTGGAAGCAGTGCCTCGCACTCGACCTCAAGTTTCATCGCATGTATCCGATCGGAAACCTTTTCCATTCCTTCCAGGTTTCCTATCGTCCAGGTATGACCTGCTCCTATCCATTCTCCCATCGCACAGTGGGGTATTTGGCATCCAAAATTGAGATGAATTCAGGCAAGCGTCCAATCTTCATAAAAATTAACAAAAATGTTTTTTAATGTCCTAGGAATGAAAAATATTAAAATTGGAAAAAATCGGTTCAGTTTTAGATATAGCTTTCATATATGTCTTCCATCCGATATGTGCTTTTATGGTTAGTTCGAGTTTTATCAATTTTGGTAAAAGATGTACTATTTCATGTCCCAATACGTCGGCCAAATTTCATCGAAATTGGTTCATTGTTAGATATACCTCGCACCAGAGACGTAGCTAGGATTTTATTTATTTCCAAATTCGGAAATTGTCAAAATTCTTCTGTTACTGAGAAATTGGTAAAGATACCTTAAACTTTTTTTGAAAATTGTTATCGCTACTGGGTGCAGGAATTGGCCCATCGGCGGTGACATTTGGACGGAGTTGAATTTTGTACTGATTACCAACACACTATAAATAGGACAATTCTAAAGCCTTCAAAATGTTGATGTGTTTGTGAATATCTTAGTTTTATAGTGAATCAGCTTCAATATTTAGATGAAACTTTTTCTTTTGCGCTCATTTTAATTTGCTCTCAAACCAGTTTTATGATTTCTAAATGTTGTTGTTTGTGTCGGTCAATTTGTTTTAAATGACTTTTATTTCCTAAAAATTTTACACAAACAAATTGAAAAATTCAGCAACTATAAATGTTAAATATTTCAAAAAATTATTTCTGCCAATTTTTACGATAAGCCATCTACGTTCGGCTTAAATAATGCCGCAAATTTCTCCTCCGAATTTTGTTAAAATCTATCGAAAATCCGTTTTGCTGAAAAAGATGTCCGGTAAATATTGCAACCAACTATTGTCGTATAAGGCTATAATTTGCATCATGTCTTTATAAGTCCTAAAATTTTTCTAATTTATTGGAGATAAAATGAGAAAAAGTGGTAGAACTAAAAATCAGAAATCAGAAGAGATGTCCAGAGATGTCCTTTGGCTTTGATACACACACATCACCCTGCATAGACAAACTCCCTGTAGAGCAAATAGGCATATATATAAACTTTGAATATTGAAAGAAAATTTTCCCAGTTTTTATACCCTCCACCATAGGATGGGGGGTATACTAATTTCGTCATTCTGTTTGTAACTACTCGAAATATTCGTCTGAGACCCCATAAAGTATATATATTCTTGATCGCCATGTCCGTCCGTCCGTCCGTCTGTCTGTCGAAAGCATGCTAACTTCCGAAGGAGTAAAGCTAGCCGCTTGAAATTTTGCACAAATACTTATTAGTTTAGGTCGGTTGGGATTGTAAATGGGCGATATCGGTTCATGTTTTGATATAGCTGCCATATAAACCGATCTTCGGTCTTGATTTCTTGAGTCTCTAGAGGGTGCAATTCTGGTCCGATTTGATTGAAATTTCGCACGTGGTGTTTTGGTATCACTTCCAACAACTGCGCTAAGTATGGTTTAAATCGGTCCATGTTTTGATATAACTGTCCACGTTATTGCAGTTGTGAACTTTTTTCTTTCTTTGCCCACAAGTTTTTTCTCGGCAGATGAAATAAATAAATAATTGAAGTCAAATGACCTGGCGACAACTGTAAGTGTAATATAAAATTTGCTCTCATCAATTTTGAGGAAAACCAATAAAATTTTAAAAATTAAAAAAAAAAATATTTCACTGTGTCCAACTCTACGGTCAAAGCCTACAGAACTAACAAATTTCTACTAGAATCAGCGCTGCTTGCTTTTGACTGATAGATTTCGATAATAACACACTATGAGCTCCGTATCAATTGCCTTAAATACTGTATTGTGAATTATGACATTTCAAGGAAAAAACGGAATGTTTCTAATTTGAAATAATTATTTTCAAATGTAAATTAATTAATCTGGGTGATTCGGTCTTTAAGGAAAATGTCCTTAACCCATTAAATACGAATTGGTAGAAAAATACCCAAGAATGGAGCTGTTTTAGAAATATTCCAGCTCGAGCTAGGAAAGAGGTATCCTATATCCAAATCTGGACTGTTTAGAAATATTCCAGCTCGAGCTAGGAAGAGGTATCCACCTTTCGATTGATGTAAAGTGGCGACCAAAACTAGTTAAAACAATTTTTTTCGTGTTATAATTCATGTTTTGTTGGAAATTGGCTTTTCGAAAATCGGCAATTTTTACTAACAAAAATTTGTTAATGGCGTGAGAATTCTGGAAACCATTTTAGTGTATTGTTGCTTTTGATGGTTTCCAAATTAAAAAAAAAAAAAAACAAGTAAACAGGCGTTACGTTCGGCCGGGCCGAGCTTTGGATACCCACCACCTCGGGTATATATGTAAACCACCTTTCATCAAAATCCGGTGAAAATTGCATAACTTTTGTCCCATAACAGTTATATCAAAATATGTTCCGATTTGGACCAAATACTAATAAGTACAGTAGCTTTGTCTAAAAATAAACCGATCTAAACCATATACGACACGGATGTCGAAAAGGCTAACATAAGTCACTGCGTCAAATTTCAGTGAAATCGCCTTTTATGGGGCCAAGACTTTAAATTGAGATATCGGCCCATATGGCAGCTATATTCAAATCTGGACCGATCTGATCCAAATTGCAGAAGTATGTCGAGGGGCTTAACACGACTCACTGTCTCAAATTTCAACGACATCCGACAATAAATGCGCCTCTTATGGCCCCAAAACCTAAAACCGAGAGATCGGTCTATATGGCAGCTATATCCAAATCTGGACCGATCTGTGCCTCATTGCAAATGCATCTCAAGGGGCTTAACATAACTCACTGTCCCAAATTTTGGCGACATCGGACAATAAATGCGCCTTTTCTGGTCCCAAAACTTTAAATCAAGAAATCGGTCTATGTGGCAGCTATATCCAAATCTGATCCAAATTGAAGATAGATGTCGAAGGGCCTAACATAATTCACTGTCCCAAATTTCGTCAAAATCGGATAATATATGTTTTATGGGTCAAAGACACAAAATCGGAGGATCGGTCTATATGGCAGCTATAACCAAATCTGGACCGATCTGGGCCAAATTAACGAAGGACGTCGAAGGTCCTCAAACAACAATTTTTCCCAAATTTCAGCCATATCGGATAATAAATGTCGCTTTTATGGGCCTGTCACCCTAAATCGGAGGATCGGTCTATATGGCAGCTATATCCAAATCTGGACCGATCTGAGCCTAATTGAAGAAGGATGTCAAATGGCTCAACAAAACTTACTGTCCCAAATTTCAGAAAAATAGGATAATAAATGTGGCTTTTATGGGCCCAAGACCCTAAATTTGAGGATCGGTCTATATGGCAGCTATATCCAAATCTAGACTGATCTGGGTCAAATTAACAAAGAATGTCCGAGGGCCTAACACAACTCATTGTCCCAAATTTCAGCTAAATCGGATAATAAATGTGGCTTTTATGGGCCCAAGACCCTAAATCGGAGGATCGGTCTATATGGCAGCTATATCCAAATCTGGACCGCTCTAGGCCAAATTGACGAAGGATGTCGGAGGGCCTAACACAATTCACTGTCCCAAATTTCAGCAAAATCGGATAATAAATGTGTCTTTTATGGGACTAAGACCCTAAATCGGCGGATCGGTCTATATGGGGGCTATATCAAGATATAGTCCGATATAGCCCATCTTCGAACTTAACCTGCTTATGGACAAAAAATGAATCTGTGCAAAGTTTCAGCTCAATATCTCTATTTTTAAAGACTGTAGCGTGATTTCAACAGACAGACGGACGGACATGTCTAGATCGTCTTAGATTTTTACGCTGATCAAGAATATATATACTTTAGGGTCGGAAATGGATATTTCGATGTGTTGCAAACGGAATGACAAAATGAATATACCCCCATCCTGCGGTTATGGGTATAAAAATTATAGCTATAGGCCAGTAGGTGTTATTTTATATCAATTTTGAAAAAAATCGGTTCAGATTTAGATATAGCTCCCATATATATCTTTCATCCGATATGGTCTTTTAAAGCTGTAGAAGGCACAATTCTGGTCCGATCTTTATTAAAATTTGGGACAATTTTAGTCCCATCCTTACAAAATTTTGCAGCAGATGTTTTATTTGACGTCGTACTACATGCAAAAAAATTCGTCAACATCGAACCAGATTTACGTAAAGTTCCCATATATATCTTTTCATCGTTTCGACTTTTAAGGCTGTAGTAGCTACAATTTTGGTTCGATCGGTACAAAATTTCATGAAATATTTCAATTGAAATCCCAATAAGTGTGCAAAATTTCATCAAAATCGAATCAGATTTAGATAAATCTCCCATATATAGCATTAAAGCGTGACGACTTTTAAGGATGTAGATGCCACAATTTTCGTACAATCGTAAGAAAATCGAGGAATGTTCTATTTGATATTTCAAAAGGTATGCAAATTTAAAGTCTGACTAAATTTCGTATAAGTGCTATATATTAAAAGTATTGCGTATACTCGGTGGTGTAGGGTATTATTTAGTCGGCTCCGCCCGACTTTAGCCTTTCCTTACTGGTTTTATTATGTTATCAGTCCCAAACAACATTTTTTCAAATTTTTTCTATAGGCAAATTCTAATAGATATTTTTAAAGACAAAATGTTGACCCATTACGACAGACCCTCGATTCCCTTGTTCGATTTTTATTAAATTTTTTATATTCATAATTTAGAAAATTTATATTGACGTAGCTATTTTCTTAAATATTTTGAATTTTAAAAATTTTTGAAAAAAAATTTTTTTTTGATCTTACTCCCTATGTATTTACAACACAAAATTATTTTCTCAATATTTTTTGACCAATTCGTATATTCACAATTTAGAGAATTTACATTGACGTAGCAATTTTTTTAAAAATTTTGAATTTTAAAAAATTGAATTTTAACAAGTTCGGCCGGGCCGAGTCTTATATACCCTCCACCATGGATCGCATTTGTCGAGTTCTTTTCCCGGCATCTCTTCTTAGCCAAAAAAGGGATAAAATAAAAGATTTACTCTGCTATTAGAGCGATATCAATATATGGTCCGGTTTGGACCACAATTAAAATATATGTTGGAGACCTGTGTAAAATGTCAGCCAATTCGAATAAGAATTGCGCCCTTTGAGGGATCAAGGAGTAAAATAGAGAGATCGATTTATATGGGAGCTGTATCGGGCTATAGACCGATTCAGACCATAATAAACACGTATATTGATGGTCATGAGAGGATCCGTCGTACAAAACTTCAGGCAAATCGGATAATAATTGCGATCTCTAGAAGCTCAAGAAGTCAAGACCCAAGATCGGTTTATATGGCAGCTATATCAGGTCATGCACCGATTTGAATCATACTTAGCACAGTTGTTGAATATTATAACAAAACACGTCGTGCAAAATTTCATTCCAATCGGATAAGAATTGCGCACTCTAGAGGCTCAAGAAGTCAAGACCCAAGATCGGTTTATATGCCAGCTATTGTATATAATGTTATGGACCGATTTGAACCATACTTGGCACAGTTATTGGATATCATAACAAAATACTACGTGCAAAAATTCAAAACATGGACCGATATGGCCCATTTATAATACCAACCGTTCTACACTAACAAGAAGTATTTGTGCAAAATTTCAAGCGGCTAGCTTTACTCCTTCGGAAGTTAGAGTGCTTTCGACAGACAGACAGACGGACATGGCTAGATCGACACAAAATGTCACGACGATCAAGAATATATATACTTTATGGGTTCTCAGACGAATATTTCAAGTAGTTACAAACAGAATGACGAAATTATAGTATAGTGGTGGAGGGTATAAAAATATGTATTTAAAAAACAGAATTATTTTCTTCATATTTAATGTCAAAAGAAGTATTGTAGGATTATTGCCATCAATTTTTATACCCTCCACCATAGGATGGGGGGTATACTAATTTCGTCATTCTGTTTGTAACTACTCGAAATATTCGTCTGAGACCCCATAAAGTATATATATTCTTGATCGTCGCAACATTTTATGTCGATCTAGCTATGTCCGTCCGTCCGTCTGTCTGTCGAAATCACGCTAACTTCCGAAGAAGTAAAGCTAGCCGCTTGAAATTTTGCACAAATACTTCTTATTAGTGTAGGTCGGTTGGTATTGCAAATGGGTCATATCGGTCTGCGTTTTGATATAGCTGCCATATAAACCGATCTTGGGTCTTGACTTCTTGAGCCTCTAGAGTGCGCAATTCTTATCCGATTGGAATGAAATTTTGCACGACGTGTTTTGTTATGGTATCCAACAACTGTGCCTAGTATAGTTAAAATCGGTTAATAACCTGATATAGCTGTCATATAAACCGATCTTGGGTCTTGACTTCTTGAGCCATTATAGGGCGCAATTCTTATCCGATTTGAATGAATTTTTGCACGTAGTATTTTGTTATGACTTTCAACAACTGTGTCAAATAAGTTTCAAATGCTGCCATATAAACCGATCTGGGTTCTTGACTTCTTGAGCCTCTAGGGGTCGCAATTATTTTCCGATTTGCCTGAAATTTTGTACGACTGATTCTCTCATGACCATCAACATACATGTTTGTTATGGTCTGAATCGGTCTATAGCCCGATACAGATCCCATATAAATCGATCTCTGTATTTTACTTCTTGCGCCCCCAAAGAGCGCAATTCTTATTCGAATTGGCTGCCATTTTACACAGGTCTCCAACATATAATTTAATTGTGGTCCAATCCGTATCTTGATATCGCTCTAATAGCAGAGCAAATCTTTTTCTATATCCTTTTTTGCCTAAGAAGAGATGCCGGGAAAAGAACTCGACAAATGCGATCCATGGTGGAGGGTATATAAGATTCGGCCCGGCTGAACTTAGCACGCTTTTACTTGTTATTTTTTTAATATAGAAACCATCAGTTGCAACAAGACAATGAAACGGATTTCAGAAATCTCACTCCTAAGAATTTTGATTATTATACCCACCACCGTAGGATAGGAGGTATACTCATTTAGTCATTCCGTTTGCAACACATCAAAATATCAATTTCCGACCCTACAAAGTATACATTTTCGGATCGTTGTAAAATCCTAAGACGATTTGACGATGTCTGTGTGTCTGTCCGTCCAGTCGTCTGTCCGTCTGTCTGTTAATTTATCCCATTTTCACCGGATTGTGACGAAATGGGGTTTACATATATACCCGAGGTGGTGGGTATCCAAAGTTCGGCCCGGCCGGAGATATAAAAAATTGCCGACTATCGACAAGCCAATTTTTCGGGTAAAATTATTTTCACTGGTTTCAGTTGTCCACTTTACGCCAATCCAAATTTCTTTAGGATAGGATAGGAAATTTCATTAGAATATTTTTTTCCTAACTCGAGATAGTAATTTTCTTAGACAGCTCTATTCTTGGGTAGTTTGACCAAATCGCAATGTAATTTTTTCAAAGAATAAAATTTTTGTGATTGTTTTAAACAAAAAGTTTTTAAAATTTTCTTAATGCACAAATGTTCATGGAATTTTTCCAACAAATTTTTAGTTTGGAACCATCCGTATAGAAGTCTATGTAACTTCTGTTACCAGGGATATCGTAGTTCCAATTGGCACTATCAGGAATAGTGGTACTTGTTCTTGTTATCAAAAAGCGGTTCAGGTTGGGTGTAATCCACACTGCCTGGAACATCGGATATTTTATCAAGGATAACACAGTTTCCAATAGGTGGTCGTTTGAAGCGCCGTCCATTAGACCACAACACCATATAGCATTATAGGTCTGACAACTGCAGTATATAACCAGTGTATAACACAACAATGGACTTCTTGCAGGTGTGTAGAGCAAGAGTTGCCTTTCTTGCCCTTTCCAAAATGTTGGATTTTAAGTTCAATTTCCTGTCCAGCAAAACAATCAGGTATTTTGCGCTTTCAGCAAATGGAAAATTTTCTCCTCCCAAGGAGACAGGTGCAACTGCAGGTAACCTGTATCTCCTGCTAAAAAGAACTACTTCTGTCTTGCACGGACTTACGCCTAGACCAATTCGGTAGTCCACTTTGTTGTGGCACGTAGCGCTTCCTCAAGAATGTCTCTTAAGGTGCTGGGAAACTTTCCCCTAACCGCAATAGCGACATCATCAGCGTACGCGACCACTTATACACCCTTTTTCTTCCAGAGACAATTTATGGCTAAATTCCAAATTAGAGGAGACAGCATACCTCCTTGACAACCACAACCACAACCTCTTCTTGCGCCACAGTTTCCGTTAGACAATTTTCTAGAAAATGTGTATCTAGTGTTTCCTCACTAGACATTTTCCAGAAATACTCTGGCTTCTAAATATACCCCACCGTAAAAGGTCTCAAGAACAGAATCTCAATTAAAGTAAAGTAAGTTACCTTTTGTCGCAGCCGAGAGTTGGTCCAAGAAACTTCTGTTTACAAAGCAGACGCTCTACGCATTCATCCACATCACTATTGTTTGAATCTGACACTATTTTCCCACCCACCACCATAAGATGGGGGTATTTTAATCTAGTCATTCCGTTTGTAATACCTCGAAATATTGATATAGGATCACATAAAGTATATTTATTCTTGATCGTCTCGACATCCTGAGTCGATGTAGCCATGTCCGTCTGTCTGTCCAAATTTCAAGTATATCCGCTTGATACACACTGCAGTGGTCAGGTAAACTTATCGATATGACTAGTTCTAGATCTTTAGAGTACACACCAAAGCGCACCTGGTCGTTTAGTTGGGAACCATCCATATAGAAGTCTTTGTAACTTCTGTTACCAGGGATATCGTAGTTGCAATCGGTTCTATCAGGACAGTACTTTTTGACAAAAAGCGGCTCAGGTAGGGTGTAATCTACACTGCCTGGAACATCGGATATTGGATACCACACCACATAACCGATGAGAAAGCTCCCTTAACTTCACGGCAGTGGTCGCTGCAATTTGTCTAGCCACAATGTCCAGAGGCATAAGATGAAGCATTAAATTCAGTGCATCAGATGGTGTCGTCCTCAGTGATGCTGTGATGCACAACCAATCCATCCTTTGGATCCGGTTAAGTATTAAGCAGTAGGAGGACTTTTGAAGCGCCGTCCACCAGACCACCTTTGTAGGTCTGACAACTGCTGTATATACCCAATGCCCGCGGTCTTAACCCCCAACTTTTGCCAATGGCTCTCATGCAGGTGTATAGGGCATGCAGGTGTATAGGGTTAATTTCCTGTCCAGCAAAACACCCAAGTATTTTGCACTTTCTGTAAATGGAACATTCTCTCCACCCAAGGAGACAGATTCCACTCTAGGCAACTTGTATCTCCTGCTGAACAGAACTACTTCTGTATTGAACGGATTTATTTATTGATCACTTTCGGTAGCCCACTTTGCTGTTGCGCGTAGAGCTTCCTGAAGTATATCTCTGAGAGTGCTGGGAAACTTTCCCCTAACCGCAATTGCCACGTCATCAGCATACGCGACCACTTTTACACCTCTTTCTTTCGGAGACAATAAATGTCAAATGAAATATATTCAAGAGTAGAATACGAACTTGGCATTAAAATGTCATTATATGTGTAGGGGGTGTGCCCCACACCCAAAAACACCACCCAAGAGGACACTTTTACCGCCGTGAGAAATATGGGATCAATATTTAAGAGTAGAGTACGTACTTGGCATACAAATCTTACCTTAAGTGTCGAGGGGTTCTCC
The DNA here is from genome assembly GCF_963082655.1 of Stomoxys calcitrans. Taxonomy (NCBI): domain Eukaryota; kingdom Metazoa; phylum Arthropoda; class Insecta; order Diptera; family Muscidae; genus Stomoxys; species Stomoxys calcitrans. Next base: position 127,142,875 of record NC_081554.1, read on the forward strand.
ACCTCCAAAAACACCACCCAACAGGACAGTTTTACCGCTTTGGACAATATGGGTATCAAATAAAAGGTATTCAAAAGTGGAGTACAAATGTGACATGAAAATGTATTCCTTGGAGTCTAAAGGACCTCCCCACCCCCCAAAACTCCCCAGCAGGACATATTTACCAGTTGGGACAATATGGATATCAAGTGAAATATATTTAAAGGTATAGTAAAAGGCACACCTCCCCCAACCCCCACAAACCCATCAACAGGACATATTTACCGGTTGGCACAATATGGATATCAAATAAAAGGTGTTTGGAAGTTGAGTATACATCTATTATATGAATTTGGTCCAAGGTTTATACGGACCTCTCCAACCCCAAAAACCCCCCAAAATGGGCATAAATGTCCAACGTCACAAAGTTCATATAAAATGAAAGGTCTTTGAGAGTTGACTAAGAATCTGATGTACACATTTGGGACAGAGTCTGGAACCGGCCCACGCCCCTAATACGCTTCAAGAAGACGTGTAGTTCGATAGGGATAATATGGGATTTAAATGAAAGCTTTATGACAGTAGAGTTCGAATCTAATGTTGATATAAGGATGCAAGTATCTGTCGTACTGCCGTTCAGCCGGACATGTAGATCTCGACATTAAAGGACTTTTAATAAATTGTTGTTTGGGTCGTACCTTCGGAGGAACCGACCTTTCCTTCCAATAAAAAAAAAAAAACAACACCAAACTGTCATGTAGGACGAACGAGAATTTATTGTATTTTAATAAAAGGACATATCAGAGGGCAATCGCCCCCCTCCCACTACCCAAAAAAAGGGATAACAAATAATAAATAAAGGCCGATCAGGATAGAACAAGACAGCAATAAAAGGTCTTTTTAATGTCTAAATTCCATAGTAGAGGAGATAGTACACCTCCTTGAGGTGTTCCTCTGCTGACCCATCTTATTAGATTCACAGATCCCAAGCCTGTCGTAATGCTTCTTTTAGTAAGTAAGTTATTAATAGAAACTCCAACTCCTTTATGATTGACTTTGGTTTCACATTATGGATGGCACCTTCAATGTCAAGAAATTTTACCATTGTATATTACTTGACAGCGTGAGAACCCTCTATGTAGCCGACTAGATCGTGAAGGGCTGTTTCAGTGGATTTGCCTTTACTATATGCATGCTGCTGCCGGGCCACAGGCGATATCCAGGAATATTTGCCCTTAGATATGTTTCTATCAAACTCTCAAGAGTCTTCAGCATAAAGGATGACAGACCAATAGAACGAAAATCTTTCGCCTTCGTGTGGTAGGGTTTTCCTGATTTCGGAATGAAAATGACTTTCGTTTCCTTCTATCCCACAGGAACATATGACATTCTGATACAAGCAAAGTATATCTCCCTAAGCCAGGGAACCAGTCTATCAGACACAGCTTTTAATTCAACCGGTGATTCATCAATAGGGGCTGGCGACTTAAAGGAGTCGAAACTTCTTAGCGCCCAAGGGAATCTCGGCTCAGACACAATTTCCCTAAAAACCTCCGACGAATGCAGACCAGTGACAACTTCTTCTGACGCAAAAATGTCCGTTGGTTAATTTTCCGGGAAATGTGTATCAACGAGTAGTTCTAGTGTTTCCTCACTAGACATGTCCATATATTCTCAGACTTCTGAATATAACACACCGTAATAGATATCGAAGACAGAATCTTCCTCAGCCTAGAGTACTCAGATGTTCCTCCATGGAGCTGCAGAGTTCCATCCATGATTTTTTCTGAGCCTTTCTCAGTTCGCCCTTATAAAGGGTGATTTTTTTGAGGTTAGGATTTTCATGCATTAGTATTTGACAGATCACGTGGGATTTCAGACATGGTGTCAAAGAGAAAGATGCTCAGTATGCTTTGACATTTCATCATGAATAGACTTACTAACGAGCAACGCTTGCAAATCATTGAATTTTATTACCAAAATCAGTGTTCGGTTCGAAATGTGTTCATTCACCGTAACGTTGCGTCCAACAGCATCTTTGAAAAAATACGGTCCAATGATTCCACCAGCGTACAAACCACACCAAACAGTGCATTTTTCGGGATGCATGGGCAGTTCTTGAACGGCTTCTGGTTGCTCTTCACTCAAAATGCGGCAATTTTGCTTATTTACGTAGCCATTCAACCAGAAATGAGCCTCATCGCTGAACAAAATTTGTCAAAATTTGAACACATTTCGAACCGAACACTGATTTTGGTAATAAAATTCAATGATTTGCAAGCGTTGCTCGTTAGTAAGTCTATTCATGATGAAATGTCAAAGCATACTGAGCATCTTTCTCTTTGACACCATGTCTGAAATCCCACGTGATCTGTCAAATACTAATGCATGAAAATCCTAACCTCAAAAAAATCACCCTTTATCTTCTTAACTCAGCCTTATAGATGTCCCAATCGTGTGGTACTCTCGTGGCTTTTGCTCTGTTAAAGGGTTTTCTGCAGTCCCTCCTTAGACCAACCGGCTCTGGGATCCACAATGGCGGTCCGAGTTTAGTTTTATTATTTTAATTGAAATTTTGTCTCTAAAAAAATTTATTTATAATCATAAAATGCAATATTTTGCATGTAAGTCTGAAAAACTACGAGTCAAATTGCGTGTTTAAAAAAATCCTAAGCTCCCTAATGGTGGGTACAAAGTTCGTGTTTCACAGTGAAATACCCATGTTTTTCACGATTACTTTTCTGAAAAACTACAAAAATATCACTGATAACATAACACTTTTATTTTAAATTGTATAATAAATAATGGGAATGCCCTAATGAATGAAATCGGAAAGTCTTTTTTTTAAGTCTTCAAAATTGATTATCTTCAAAAAGTTATGGTGGAAAATGTTAATTTTCACTATGAAACCGAACATAATATCCACCTTAAGTAAGGAAATGTGTTAAAATAATATCAGTCAGCTGGAAAAAAGTTTACAACTGCAAGATTCAAAATACTGAACCTAATTCGACGATGCTTTCAGTATAAAACTAAGACATTTGCAAAGATAACCACACTTTGAAAATTGGGATCGCCCAATAAATAGTGTGTGCCAGCTCTGACTCTCACTAAATGTCACCGCCGATGGGTCAGAGTTCCTGCACCCAATAGCGGACACAATTTTCAAAAAACAAATTTTAGGTATCTTACCAGTTTCACAATAACAGAAGAATTTTGGTAAATTTTGGATTTTGAAAAAAATGTAGGGAGGGCAAACAAATCTCATTTATAACTGTTACCACGCAAAGGAATTCAAAACATACAAGGGCAAAAGATATGACGCCGGGATAGAGAATATGACAAATAGGTGAATTTATTTATTGTTACATTGGTCCAAGTCGGGCGAACATATATATATATATATATATAGGAGCTATATCAAAATTTGAGCCGAATAATATCTTCTTTTTGATCCAAATTTCGGTCCGGCCGCCCACTACCCACTACCGGATTTCTTCAAAATCCAATAAAAAATGCATACCTTATGCTTCATAGCAGCTATATCGAAATATGTCCCGATTTGGGCCAAATACTAATAAGTACAAGTCATTATTCAATTGTGTATAACAAAATATGGATCTTTTTAGTAGCTATGCATATAAATAAACCGATCTGAACCATATACGACACGGATGTCACTGTATCAAATTTCAGTGAAATCGGATTATAAATGCGCCTTTTTTGAGGCCAAGACTTTAAATCGAGATATCGGTCTACATGGCAGCTATATCCAAATCTGGACCGATTTGGGCCAAGTTGCAGAAAAATGTCGAAAAGACGAACACAACTCACTGCGTAAAATTTCAGTGAAATCAGATTATAAATGCGTCATTTATGGGGCCAAGATTTTAAATCGATATATAGCTCTACATGGCAGCTATATCCAAATCTGGACCGACTTGGGCCAAATTGAAGAAAAATTTCGAGGAGCCTAACACAACCCACTGTCCCATAATTCGGCGACAGGGCAGCTATATTCAAATCTGGACCGATCTGTGCCATATTGAAGAAGTATGTCGAGAAGCTTAACTTACTGCCCCAAATTTCGGCGACATCGGACAATAAATGCGCCTTTTATGGACCCAAAACCTTAAATCGAGAGATCGGTCTATATGGCAGCTATATCCAAATCTGGACCGATCTGGGCCAATTTGAAGAAGGATGTCGAAGAGCCTAACACAACTCACTGTCTCAAATTTTGGCAAAATCGGACAATAAATGTCCAATATAGCCCATCTTCGAACTTAATCTGCTTATGGACAAAAAACAGAATCTGTGCAGTTTCAGTTCAATATCTCTATTTTTAAAGACTGTAGCGTGATTTGAAGAGACAGACGGACGGACATGGCTAGATTGTCTTAGATTTTTACGCTGATCAAGAATATATATACATTAGAGGGTTGCAAATGGATATTTCGATGTGTTGCAAACGGAATGCCAAAATTAATATACCCCCATCCTACGGTGGTGGGTATAAGAAAACATTTCTGAGTTAAAATTTCAAAATGATGAAGTCCAGATGATCGGATGAAAACTCCGATTTGTACGTTGTACAAAAATTAATGTTGACTAAAGTTAATCAGTCGACTTATCGATTGGATTAACTTTCTTCCTTTTGGTTACTGCAAATGAATTTACTAAGCTTAAATACCCCGTACTAAAGTAGTTGTGTAGGGTAAGCAATGTGTATCAGTCATACAAAATAAGTATTCACAAAAAAAAAAAAAAAAAAAACAAAAAACAAGTAAAAAGGCGTTAAGTTCGGCCGGGCCGAACTTTGGATACCCACCACCTCGGATATATATGTAAACCACCTTTCGTCAAAATCCGGTGCAAAACTCATACCATACAGCTATATCAACATATGTTCCGATTTGGACCAAATACTAATAAGTAAAAGTCATTCTTCAATTGTATATAACAAAATATTGGTCTTTTTAGTAGCTATATCTAAAAATAAACCGATCTGAACTATATACGACACTGATGCCGAAAAGCATAACATAAGTCAGTGTGTCAAATCTCAGCAAAATCGGATAATAAATGTGGCTTTTATGGGCGTAAGACCCTAAATCGGAGGATCGGTCTATATGGCAGCCATATCCAAATCTAGACTGATCTGGGTCAAATTAACAAGGAATGCGAGGGCCTAACAAAACTCACTGTCCCAAATTTCAGCTAAATCGGATAATAAATGTGGCTTTTATGGGTCTAAGACCCTAAATTTGAGGATCGGTCTATATGGCAGCTATATCCAAATCTAATTCAATCTGAGCCATATTGATGGAGGATGTCGAAGGGCCTAAGACAACTAACTGTTCTAAATTTCAGCAAAATCGTATAATAAATGTGGCTTTTATGGGCCTAAGACCCTAAATCGGAGAATCGGTCTATATGGCAGCTATATCCAAATTTCGCCAAATTGACGGAAGATGTCGAAGGGCCTAACACAACACACTGTCCCAAATTTCAGCAAAATCGGATAATAAAAGTGGCTTTTATGGGCCTAAGACCCTAAATCGGCGGATCGGTCTATATGGGGGCTATATCAAGATATAGTCCGATATAGCCCATCTTCGAACTTAACCTGCTTATGGACAAAAAAAGAATCTGTGCAAAGTTTCAGCTCAATGTCTCTATTTTTGAAGACTGTAGCGTGATTTCAACAGACAGACGGACAGACGGACGGACATATCTAGATCGTCTTAGATTTTTACGCTGATCAACAATATATATACTTTATATGGTCGGAAATGGATATTTCGATGTGTTGCAAACGGAATGACAAAATGAATATACCCCCATCCGTCGGTGGTGGGTATAACAAGTAAAAGCTTGCAAAGTTCGGCCGGGCCGAATCTTATATACCCTCCACCATGGATCGCATTTGTCGAGTTCTTTTCCCGGCATCTCTTCTTAGGCAAAAAAGGATATAAGTCAAGATTTGCTCTGCTATTGGAGCAATATCAAGATATGGTCCGGTTTGGACCACAATTAAATTATATGTTGGAGACCTGTGTAAAATATAAGCTATTTCGAATAAGAATTGCGCCCTTTGGGGGCTGAAGAAGAAAAATAGAGAGATCGATTTATATGGGAGCTGTATCGGGCTATAAACCGATTCAGACCATAATAAATACGTATGTTGATGGTCATGAGAGGATCCGTCGCACAAAATTTCAGGCAAATCGGATAAAAATTGCGATCTCTAGAGGCTCAAGAAGTCAAGATCCCAGATCGGTTTATTTGGCAGCTATATCAGGTTATGAACCGATTTTAACCTAATTTGACACAGTTGTTGAAAGAAATTTTCAGCTAAATCGGATAGGAATTTCGCCCTCTAGAAGCTCAAGAAGTAAAGACCCAAGATCTATTTATATGACAGCTACAATATATCAGGTTATAAACCGATTTGGACCATTCATGGCAAAGTTGTTGGATATAATAATAAAATGCTTCGTGAAAAAATTCATTCAAATCGGATAACAATTGCGCCCTCTAGAGGCTCAAGAAGTCAAGACCCAAGATCGGTTTATATGACAGCTTTATCAGGTTATGGACCGATTCGAACCATACTTGGTACAGATGTTGGATATCATGACAAAACACGTCGTGCAAAATTTCATACCAATCGGATAAGAATTGCGCAATCTAGAGGCTCAAGAAATCAACACCCAAGATCGGTTTATATGGCAGCTATATCAAAAGATAGACCGATTTGAACCATACTCGGCACATTTGTTAAATATCATAACAAAATACGTCGTGCAAAATTTCATTGCAATCGAAGAAGAATTGCGCACTCTAGAGGCTCAAGAAGTCAAGACCCAAGATCGGTTTATATGACAGCTATATCAGGTTATGGACCGATTTGAACCATACTCGGCACAGTTGTTGAATGTCATAACAAAACACGTCGCTCAAAATTTAATTCCAATCGGATAAGAATTGCACACTCTAGAGGCTCTAGAAGTCAAGACCCAAGATCGGTTTATATGGCAGCTATATCAAAACATGGACCGATATGGCCCATATAATAAGAAGTATTTGTGCAAAATTTCAAGCGGCTAGCTTTACTTCTTCGGAAGTTAGCGTGCTTTCGACAGACAGACGGACAGACATGGCTAGATCGACATAAAATGTCGCGACGATCAAGAATATATACTTTATGGGGTCTCCGACGAATATTTCGAGTAGTCACAAACAGAATGACGATATTAGTATACCCCCATCCTATGGTGGAGGGTATAATAAACACTTTTCGGAGAAATGCCAAATTCACCATTTATTTTGAACATACTTCATGCATTTCTCATAATATCGCTTAAGAAAGTGTTTTAGCTTTAGTTTTTACTATGTTTTGCCCACCATCCCAATCAAGTATCACTGCCACAACAATTAAATAAATAAATCCATGCAGAAAACACGCATATATGTGACGAGTGTTGTTAGGTGGGGGTCATGGCGCATGTGGTGAATAGCTTTGAACGTTAATTTAACTCTTCATTGTTCATTTCCTGTTGTGGGAATTACACAATCATTAGAATTAAATTGTCGGTGGGTTGCGATGGAAGCAATCTAAAGGCATCCCACAGAAAACTCACATTGCGCCACTCATACCACCCCGAAACTGTTATTGTTTTTACCATTAGCAGCCTTTCACTTTGCAACAAAGGCATTCGAAATGTTCGAACATTTGTACCTGTTGGCGATTTGGTTTCGCTTTTAAGGGGGGTGTAGATTTTTCCCAAACCTAGGTGTTAACCCCTATGCCACATAAAATACCCCCCCTTTTACACAGGAGCAGGGAGGGGGCGTAAGCATGCGTTCGTTACTTGTTATTCTATTGTTACCAATAATGAGGGTCATTAAGTCATTTGTTTGTTTGTTAACTTGGTCATATTGGATTCTTCAGTTGTTGATGATGTTGCCCCGGCCAAGCCATGCCATGCGATGGCATCGCATTACCCCACATGTCAATGTATCTCAGTGTGTTAATCTCTTAATGCGTTTAGTAGCCATTCTGGCAATGTTTTATACGCTTTGTCCGTAGTTCAGGCTGTTCTAGCTTGCTATGTCGTTGTTCATCAAACGAATTGTTATGTCCACTCGTCTGCTCGTTATACCCACACATTGTCCATAGACCCACAACTTTCTTTTTCTATGGAATATCATCGATTTTTGGCATTTATTCTGGCCCAGTGCGGCGAAGAGATGGTCGAATATGGGTGGTAGATCTGGTGATTACTTGTGGAAATTAACAATTAATTCATTTGCCACAATAATTGTATTAATTCAATGGATTTGACCACAAACAAGAGCATTTATAAGGGATTTTATTACAATGTTTGATTCCTAGGCGAGACAAGGACATTTTATGGCAATCGTTTGCCATGGAATCTGATAAGTGGGGTAACTATATACATATATCCCCCACCATACCACACTGTGTACGGGTTAAAGAGCAACCTTCACCTCGGAACGAAGCCTCCTATAAAGAATTCTTACATGACTAGTCATGCTATAGTTTTTGAATAAAATTATTCGGTGTTGAACACTAATTTACTTCCCTACAATAGGTTTTTCAATTGCAATTTTTTGTCATAAGTTTTATACCTTGTGCTCGTCCCTACCCACAAAACTTCATTGCATAAAGCAAGAATGCAAAAATCGCTAACACTGCCCTGTTGCATGACGCCTTCATCCCTTCCGCCACATGTCTAAGGAACACCTTTTTTCCCTTGCAATATTAGCCTAATAAATCAAAAAACAAATCAAACCTCAAGACGCCTTTCTTTCTCAAATCATAACAAATCATGTGTGTAAAACAAAAAGGATAACAACATGTATTTTATAGCAGTCATGCTTCCATTCATAGTACATTTCCCATATGATTATAGTTCTTTTATTCTACTTCTGTTCGTTTGCTAACTGTATATAAAGAGAAAAGGACAAAACGTTCCCTGGTATTTCCGCACGAATTAAAATTTTCCCAAGGAAAATTATAACTTTTTTTTTAACCCAATGCCACATTGTCACACACATTCGCACCAATCGTCTGACAGGTCCTAAATACTCGTTACAATATTAGTCTTATTGTTAGAGTGTCTGCTTTCGTTTCGATGTGGCCCCAAGCATGATAAAATGAATTTTTCACACTTTTCATATCTGAATTCAATCACCGGCACGTGCCATTGAAGGCAGAACATTTTGCCCCATGTCATATGATGAGGCAAATGTTGAAAAATCTCTATAAACAATTTAACACGCTCAATGTGCTCTAAAATGAATGCGTCCGAAAAAAAAAACTTTAAAATCTTCCGATGATGGAAAAGAAGAAAGGGCAAGGACTTTTGAAAACGATTTCACAGTTGTTTCATAGTGAGAAACATGAAATATGACAAAAGTTTATTCAATATTTTACGGATATAATGAAGTTAGTTAAAGACTTAAGATCTTATATGGTATAATATTTTTTATAATATTGTCCTAAAATTTAAAAAAAATATGGAACTGACCATATGCTTGGCTTTAGATATTTTGTACAAATAAGTTTTTATACTCTCCGCCTTAGGATGGGGGGAACACTAACTTTTGACGTCCATTCCTTACATCTCGACACAGGCTAGATTAGCTTAGGTTTAGGTGGCAGTCTGCCATCAGATTCACTTAGAAGTTTTCATCTATTGTTATACCACAGGTACAGGAGAAGGAAGATGTCTTCTAGTTCCTACCTTTGAACCATCCAGAAAGCTTTAAAAAGGCCAACTACTTGGGAATGTTCACATCCGCGATATCAGCCTAAAGTGGAACTACTACTACTTCCGCATAGAAGTCTTTGTACATTTTTACCAAGGATATTGTAGTTTCAATTGGTTCTATCAGGAATAGTGGCACAAAAGGTTAGGTTAGGTTGCAAAGAGGGTGCTGATATTAACCCGCCCCATGCCACTATGGACATACACCTAAGCCAGTAATCGGCTTGTCCTACACATGCTATCACAATAGGTTTAATCAAAAAGCGGCCCAGCCAATATGCTGCCCGCCAAAACACACAGGAATTTTGCGATTGCAGTAAATGAAACATTCTCTCCTCCCAAGGAGCAAAGTCCTAATGTGGTTTAATATAGGCGCCCGCCGTGGTGTCTCAATCCTGCAGGGCTCTAACCCCCTTATAAATACAATGCGTCTACCAACTCCCCCACACATAGCCAAAACTATTCGTGGATATCAATTCGATGCCACGTTGTTTGGACGCGTTCTCCCTCTTGGTTAGGAGCGGAGTACTATATAAAAATCCTTCCGATCTATGAGTAACTGCACCTAGTTACAATGCACAATCCACAGCCACCAAGTGACTCTGTGGGAAACTTGTATATGTGTATGTAAAACAAGTATAAGCGTGCTAAGTTCGGCCGGGCCGAATCTTATATACCCTCCACCATGGATCGTATTTGTCGAGTTCTTTTCCCGGCATCTCTTCTTCGGCAAAAAAGGATATAAGAAAAGTTTTGCTCTGCTATAAGAGCGATATCAATATATGGTCCGGTTCGGACCACAATTAAATTATATGTTGGAGGCCTGTGTATAATGTCAGTCAATTGGAATAAGAATTGCGACCTTTGGGGGCTCAAGAAGTAAAATAGAGACATCGATTTATATGGGAGCTGTATCAGGCTATAGACCATTTCAGACTATAAATTGTTGAAATTCATAATAAAATATGTCATACAAAATTTTAGCCACATCGGATAGTTATTGCGCCCTCTGGAAGCTCAAGAAGTCCCCAGATCGGTTTTTATGACAACTATATCAGGTTATGGACCGATTTGAACCATACTTGGCACAGTTGCTAGATATCATAACAAAATACTTCGCGCAAAATTTCATTCAAAGCGGATAGTAATTGCGCCTTCTAGAAGCTCAAGAGGTCAAGACCCAAGATCGGTTTATATGGCAGCTATATCAAAACATGGACCGATATGGCCCATTTACAATACCAACCGACCTACACTAATAAGAAGTATTTGTGCAAAATTTCAAGCGGTTAGCTTTACTCTTTCGAAAGTTAGCGTGCTTTCGACAGACAGACAGACGGACGGACATGGCTAGATCGACATAAAATGTCGCGACCATCAAGAATATATATACTTTATGGGTTGTCAGACGAATATTCCGAGTAATTACAAACAGAATGACGAAATTAACATACCCCCATTCTATGGTGGAGGGTATAAAAACAGAAATTGTTGTTGGGTGAAAAGTACGGTTTCATTAAATAGAGGAAGGAGGAAAAAAAAATGATTGCTTGCATTTTTGTTGTACATTTCCCCGTAACGATTATTTTGGACCGCTATGGACATACACCTAGCTGGTTCGGATTCTTACTCCCAAGAAGTATTATAACATCATCTTCGTTAGACAGGTTCTAAACCCTCCCCAGTCTATATACGTAGTAGCTCAATTACGGTGGACATATATAGAAATGGCAATAAAATGCCCCCTGTGGCATATACTCCAGACTTTCGGAGTATATGCAGGTCCTAAACACGCTGGGAAAATAGTGGCCAGATGGGGCGCCAGATAGTCGGCCTTCTTCTGCAGTAACGCCGGAGCTTGAAGCATTACTCTCGACTACAGATGCCAAGGTACCCACCCCTATAGGAAGGGCGGACAACATGCTACGTTCCGATATCATCACAGCAGCTGTTGGATCTTTTGAGTCCATTTTGAGCCTATTCCTGAAAGACTTGAAAATTTTTAAGTAATAGGTAGTACCTATTCCAGGATACAGATATTTTTCTCTGCTCAACGGTAACACATCTTTATTTTTTTACCATTATGTGTGTCATTGAAAAAAATCCATTGAGTTTGTTGACTGATCTCTGTATATAGTTTCGGAAGGTACATCCGATTTCAATATGAAATTACTTCGGAAATCGTTAAGAAATCGTTACGAAGTTTCGGAAGGTACGTCACATTTTAATACGCAAATACTTCCGAAATTGTTCAGATGTCATTACGAAGTGTAGTTTCGGATGGAATTTCCGATTTCTATACGAAATTAGTTCCGAAATCGTTCAGAATTCTTTACGATGTTTCGAAAGGAACCTCCAATTTCAATATTAAATTACTTCCGAAATCGTTCAGAATTTTTTACGAAATTTCGGAAGGAACATCCGATTTCATTACGAAATTACTTCCGAAATAGTTCTGAATTCTTTACGAAGTTTCGGCAGGTACGTCCGATTTCAATACGATATTACTTCAGAATTCGTTCAGAATTCTTCACGAAGTTTAGGCAAGAAATTTCCTTTTCCGAATTTCCCAATATTTTTTTTAGATTTCGTTCCAAAACCGGGACGAATTCCTTCCGATTTCTCTCCGAAACTTCGAAGAGGGTATACTAATTTCGTAACATATAACGTTCGTAAACATTTCGTTACAATTTCAGGTCCAAAATCGGAAGAGTCATCCGAAGTTCGTACAGATTTCGTAACGATTGGTTTGCTGGGGTGTTACACATTATAGGTATGTCACCTGAGAAGAGAGTGAAGTTTAAAAGAGATATTGAAAGTTGAGCAAAAATATACCGCCACGCAATTCAAGCTCCAGGTCTTTCTGTTTGTTTTTATACCCTCCACCATAGGATGGGGGTATACTAATTTCGTCATTCTGTTTGTAACTACTCGAAATATTCGTCTGAGACCCCATAAAGTATATATATTATTGATCGTTGCGACATTTTATGTCGATCTAGCCATGTCCGTCCGTCTGTCCGTCCGTCCGTCTGTCTGTCGAAAGCACGCTAACTTCCGAAGGAGTAAAGCTAGCCGCTTGAAATTTTGCACAAATACTTCTTATTAGTGTAGGTCAGTTGGTATTGTAAATGGGCCGTATCGGTCCATGTTTTGATATAGCTGCCATATAAACCGATCTTGGGTCTTGACTTCTTGAGCCTCTAGAGTGCGCCATTCTTATCCGATTGGAATGAAATTTTGCGCGACGTGTTTTTTTATGATATCCAACAACTGTACCAAGTAGGGTTTAAATCGGTCGATAACCTGATATAGCTGCCGTATAAACCGATCTTGGGTCTTGACTTCTTGAGCCTCTAGAGTGCGCAATTCTTATCCGATTGGAATGAAATTTTGCACGACGTGTTTCGTTATTATATCCAACAACTGTGCTAAGTATGGTTGAAATCGATCCAAAACCTGATATAGATGCTATATAAACCGATCTTGGGTCTTGACTTTTTGAGCTTCTAGAAGTCGCAATTCCTATCCGATTTGGCACAGATTTTGTACAACGGCTTCTCCTATGGCCCTCAACATACGTGTGCAATATGGTATAAATCGATCTATAGCTTGACACAGCTCCCATATAAACCGATCTAACGATTTTGCTTCTTGTTTTTATCAATATTTTGCGTTTCAATGAAATGCATTTTCTTAATATGATATATCAAAATCTTATGTATAACAATCAATTTGGGTTTGTTTGTTTGTATGTTTGTGTGTTCCTTATAGACTCAGAAACGGCTGAACCGATTTTCTTGAAATTTTCACAGATGATGCACAATGATCCCGTGGTGAAAATAGGGTACTACATTTTTTGATATCTAAAAGGGGGTGGACCCTCCCCCTTACCCAAATTTTCAGAAACGCCAGATCTCGGAGATGGGTGGTGCGATTAAAGCGAAATTTTGTGTGCTCTCATCTCAATCTGGTATCCAAATTTCTGAGAGGGTACCTAGGGGGGCTGCCCCACCCTAAAACCTACCAAACATATATTTAGACTAATCACGACAAAATGGGACTCAAATTAAGGATAACAAAACTTATCTGATATCCAATTGTCGATTCGAACTATACTTAGTCCATCTTTTGGAGGTAATAGGAAAAGCCATTTTGCTAATTTCAGCCAAATCGGATAAAAATTGCACTTGAAATTGGGAAATTGGTTTATATGGGAGCTATATCAGGTTTTGAGCCGATTAGAACTACACAAGGTACATCTGATATTCGGAAAAGACCTAGTGCGAAATATTAGCCAAATCGGATGAGAGTTGCACAGGACATGGCTAGATTTCGATTTATGGGGTCTTAGACGAATATTTCGGGCTTAAACTAAAAGCAACAAATTGAATACAAATATCTACTACTAGCTGACCCGGTGTGCTCCGCTACAACATACAATGGCTACTTAAAATTTAATGTTTCTTGCAATGAAATTTAATGTTTCTGACGCTGGTGCCTAGAGCCATGGGTCTTCCTCGTATGTGTTGTCCAAATACACACATATTTTTGATACATATTCCAAATTCACCTTCAAAATACCTTTTATTAGTTCCATATTGCCCCCATTCCCATATTTAAAAATTCAATAGCCTATGGACCCTTCCCACCTGCACAGTCTGTAAAAATTTCAAGAAAAGTCAGTTCGGCTTTTTTCGAGTCTATACGGAAGATATATAGAAATATATAAAATGTTAACTCTATGGAAGTCCTATATAATCGCGATGGTCCCTAATATTTATATCAGATTCGTAATCTACTATTAAACACCTCGTCCCGACAGACCAACGTTTCCTGTTTTGGGATTATTTTTTGGGAATGGGCGGTGAACTACTACTTTTCCATAAATATTTATATTACATTTGTAGTTTACTCTCATGCCCTTTAATTGAAACCTTTTTAATATCGTTTGATACAGATACAAACATGTCCGTTTTTGATTACCACTTCAAACTTGACACATGATAGCCGTTGTCAACATCATTAAATGAAACCCACTATAGAGCTAAAGCAACGCACATTACGACACCCCCGAGGTGGTGGGTATCCAAAATTCGACCCGGCCGAACTTAACTCCTTTTCACTTGTTTTCTCTCAAGCACCTTTCGTTTGAGCCCTATATTGTCGAGATTGGTCTATATATCCATTTGCCGGGTTTTGGGTGGCCCCCGAGACACCCGACCCCTAAAATAAAAACCACATTTTGTTTTAGGTGACTGTAAGAACGAATCGCATTACCTATCATAGGGATCTGGTTTTTTGAAATTTTGGGTAAAGAGAATTGCTTTTTAGGGGAGGGATGACACCTCAGACACTTCAACTCAAATATCGATATTAAATATTATGTGCTTCACTCCCTTATCCCTATAATTTGAGCCTCATATTGCCATTGGCCCACCAGCACTTTGCCCTGAAAAAAGATATCAAATTCGTTCTTTATTCCTAAATACCGTTGATTTGAGCTTCATATTGCTATAGTCGGAAATTAAGTTTAGTTTGGAGGGGTGCTTAAGGGCGTACCCCAAACGCTTGGCTCCAAAATAGGATATCAGATTCGTTTTCTACTCTTAAATACCGTTCATTAGAGTCACATATTGTCATAATGGGTCAATAAAATTTTTTGACTTATTTGTAGCAGAAAAGCACCACCTAGAACCGAACGAAAATTTTAATGTCATATTCGTAATCTACTTCCAAATACAGTTTATTTAAGTCCCATATAGCATGGTCGGCTAATATGCCCATTTGGGGGTATTTGGAGGTGAGGCGACCTTTCCTTACTTGAATCTAATTTTATATGCCATATTTGTAATCTACTGCCAAATACTTTTTATTTGAGTCCCACTTCATGTGAATCACACAAAGTTTTAAAACGTTTTATTTTTTGCATTTTTGTAGAATTTTTAGAATTACTGTGATATAACTTTGACATAAATTTCTTCGTTTCCCTTCCAAGGGACAATTATCAAATGAATTGATTTATTTTTGCTATAATTGCAACAATAACTTAGTAGACACAAAAGGATATCAGAAAATTTAGGAGCAAAAGGCAAATTTCTTATCACACTTGGGTGGTCGAACCACAATATGAGTACCACATAGAATCGGATGTGAACTGAGATGGTGGTATTGTTTGAACACAAGTCATAATGAAAGACATTCAGTTAATTTAATGAGAACAATGTTCCAGGGTTGAATGGCGAACTTACTCCACCCATCAAGGCCAAACCAATACGATTACGATTAGTTACGCATACACAGTGAAATGTTCATTTGTAATGAATAGAGATGCCTGCTGGAGCAATCAAGCCAAAAGGGCACACAGAGAGACCAAAGCGGCGAAGTAGCACATTAAGAACCCAGCAGTCCAATCGTCTATCATGACATTGTCTTCATAACGATAGAGGTCGAACGCGTAAAGCTAGGCGCTTGAAATTTTGCACATATGCACATAATATAGATGTAGGTCGTTGAGGATTGCAAATGGGCCATATCGATTCAGATTTAGATATAGCTCCCATGTGCCATGTGCTTCCAACAACTGTACCAAGTACGGTCCAAATCGGTCTATAACCTGATATAGCTCCCATATAAACCAATCTCCTGATTTGATTTCTTGAGCACTTACAAGCCGCAATTTTTGCCGATTTGTCTGAAATTTTGCATGTGGTTTCCTGTTATCACTTCTAACAACTCTGCCTAGAACGGTACAAAACGGTTTAAAATCGATATTGCCCATATAAATGGAACACAGCATGCTTATATTTTGCATGCTGTGTTACATCATCTGTGCCAAATACGATCCAAGTCAGTCTATAACCTTATATAGCTCCAATGTAAACCGGTCTCTCGATCATCCTCGTCAGGTTCCTAGATGCTTTAATTTTAGCTGGGTTCACAGAAGTTTGGTATGAGAAAAAATTTTGCTCTTCAACTAAATTTATTTGGTATAAATTTTTAGCAGAATTCATGGTTCGGCCTGTCCGAACTTAGAACATTTTTACTTGCTTTTATTGAGAAATTTAAAATGTTATTTATTTTTTTCTTAAAAAAACGGATTCTTTTTAAAGAGCATCGTAACAGGCAATATGTCATTCAAGATTTTCGCGACAGCTATCTGAAGATGTCATCAACAATTTGTATGGGTTGTCGGCTACATGTCTTCCACGATTTAATATGGTCATACACCCTTCTTTTAAGACGTCTTGACGATGCGGCCTGTTGGGAAATTTCCCTGAGTAAGGACATTGAAGAAGTCATGCCATTGTAGCCCGAGCAAATTTCGATTTTACGCTTTTGATTTTTGAAAGCTAACGTGTTCATAGACTAAAGGAGTACAGCAGCAAATATAGCTAAAATGCATGCATCCACTGTCATCCTTGTAAGCCTTTCGTTTTCCCATCTTTGTTTGTGTGATGAAACACAAACTCAAATTCACTGTGTGTATGGTTGGCAGATCTTATATTCTCTTTGCAAGTTTAGCAGAAGTTCGAAGTACTCTTATTGTGCAATAATTAATAACTTTGTCCACACCGCTCCTTGAGAGCGTGTCTGACATGTGGTGGTATTTGTTTGTTTGCATAAGGCTCCACAAGGTTGCGGACGTAATTCCGAATGAATGCCAAAATTTAATGCATCCTTTTGTAAGTTCTCACATGGCCAAACATTTAAGTTAACGGTGCCACAGGTGATATGGAAACTGACAAGAATTAAGTATATATAAAACCAGAAAGGAAATGCAAAAGTCGGGCGGAGCCAACTATAAAATAACCTACACCTACCCTACAATTATAAATACGGACAGTATATAAATATATATGTATATGGGAGCTATATCTAAATTTGAACCGACTTTCAAACATATCGTTTGAAAATTGTTGTTACTACGGCCGTTTAAGTGCAAACCCGGAGATAAATATAAATGGGTGCTACATCCAAATTTGATCCAATTTTGACAAAATCTACCAAACAGTTACAAAACTGTCCTTGATAAATTTTTTGCAGATCGGTTGAAAATTGTAGTAACAAGGCCATTTAAGAGCAAATCGGGCGAAACATATATATGGAAGCGATATCTAAATCTGAACCGATTTTGATAAAATCTTGAACATATGTTAAGATCAGTAACAAAACAATTCTTACAAAATTTTTTGCAGATCGGTTGAAAATTGTTGTTTCTACGGCCATATAAGTGCAAATCGGGCGATACATATATATGGGAGCTATATCTAAACAGGATCGATTTTAATGAAATTTTGCAGATATGTTAAGATCAGTAACAAAATTGTACATGCCAAATTTTGTGCAGATTGGTTGAAAATTGTAGCAACAAGGCCATTTAAGTGCAAATCGGGCAATACTGATTAAATCTGGGCAATACTGATTAAACTTTAAATCTGAACCGTTTTTACCAAAATCAAAACCGTCCGTCCTTGGGCCAAAGAAGTGATATGTGCAAAATTTCGTGATGATTGAGCAACAAATATGACCTGCACTTTGATTACAAGAATACATGAACTCACAGACGGACAGACGGACGGACGGACAGACGGACATGGTTAAATCGAATCAGAAAGTGATTCTGAGTCGATCGGTATACTTATCAATGGGTCTAGCTCTTCTCCTTCTTAGCGTTGCAAACAAATGCACAAACTTATAATACCCTGTACCACAGTGGTGGTGTAGGGTATAATGAAAGATGTAAAAGAGAATATTATTGTAGGTAAAATGGTATTGAGACTAGGTTTCGATAAGGGTTATGTAATAGGGTGGCGAGGGTTCCTTGTCCCAAAGTTTTAAAACCATTTATTAATGTTCTTCATTGCCACTAATAGAATATTAAAAAAACAAGCAAAAGCGTGCTAAGTTCGGTCGGGCCGAATCTTATATACCCTCCACCATGGATCGCATTTGTCGAGTTTTTTTTCCCGGCATCTCTTCTTAGACAAAAAAGGATATAAGAAAAGATTTGCTCTGCTATTAGAGCGATATCAATATATGGTCCGGTTTGGACCACAATTAAATTATATATTGGAGACTTGTGTAATATGTCAGCCAATTCGAATAAGAAATGCACCCATTGGGGGCTCAAGAAGTAAAATAGAGAGATCGATTTATATGAGAGCTGTATCGGACTATAGACCGCTTTAGACCATCATAAACACGTATGTCGTGCA
This sequence comes from Stomoxys calcitrans, assembly GCF_963082655.1. Taxonomy (NCBI): domain Eukaryota; kingdom Metazoa; phylum Arthropoda; class Insecta; order Diptera; family Muscidae; genus Stomoxys; species Stomoxys calcitrans. Next base: position 127,161,872 of record NC_081554.1, read on the forward strand.
AAATTTCATCCCAGATCGATTTATATGAGAGCTGTATCGGGCTATAGACCGCTTTAGACCATCATAAACACGTATGTCGTGCAAAATTTCATCCCAATCGGATAAGAATTGCGCACTCAAGAGGCTCAAGAAGTCAAGACCCAAGATCGGTTTATATGGCAGCTATATCAAAACATGGACCGATATGGCCCATTTACAATACCAACCTACACTAATAAGAAGTATTTGTGCAAAATTTCAAGCGGCTAGCTTTACTCCTTCGGAAGTTAGCGTGCTTTCGACAGACAGACGGACGGACATGGCTAGATCGACATAAAATGTCGCGACCATCAAAAATATATAAACTTTATGGGGTCTCAGACGAATATTTCGAGTAGTTACAAACAGAATGACGATATTAGTATACCCCCATCCTATGGTGGAGGATATAAAAATAATAATTATATTAATTGTTTTACGGGTTCATCGGGATATTGTTAACCGCTTCACACTGTACGGCGCTTCTATTATTACAGATAAAGCAGAGTTATTTTGAAGAACTAAGGCGAAATGTGCTGTTGGCGTTGCATTAGCCAACTATGGACATCATGACTTCACTGGGGCAAACCGGATCATCCGTATGTAATAGAAGCGGTTTTACGATTTAATTTTTTCGTCAATATGGTTTGTTTTTGTTGGAGGCACCGTAGCGCAGAAGCTTAATCTTGAATAGGACTGCTCTCATTGATATGTGAGAAGTTTGCCCCAGATCCTTAATGGAGTGTTCATGGGCAAATTTGCAAAAATTTGCATGGTTTGTTTTTAATACTAATGGTGAATTATTTTTTTGTTGGAATGTTCCCTTTTATGATCAAATAAATTATTAGTTTTACCTGGGATCCAGAGAGGATAAATTTTTTCCGCTCCCGCTAATGCAAAAATTTTTCCCTCCGCTCCGGGAATTTTTGCATCATGGAACTCCGATTACATGTATTCTTGATCGCCATCTATTTTGGACTATATCTGACATAAAGCCCCCACATATATAGGAATCTCCCGATTTGCTCTCTCAAGCTCACGAAAGGCGCCTTTTTATACCAACCAACAGAGTATAGCGGTATACTAATCTAGTCAGTCCGTTAATAACACCTCAAAATATTGATCTGGGACCACATATTCTTGATCGTTTTGCCTTTCTGAATCGATTTAGTCCTGTCCGCCCGTCTGACTGACTGTCGAAGTCACGATAGCGTTCCATCGAATTAAAATTTTGCACTGATACTGTAGGTCAGTTGGGATTCTAAATGGGCCAAATCGGCCCATGTCCCATATAAACCGATCTGCTGATTTGACTTCTTGAGCCCATAGACGCCGTACTTGTTTTGACTTCCAAACCACGGTGGTGCCAAGTTTGGCTCAAATCGATGTAGAACCTAATGTAGAACGAACAACGTCCGCAAATCATGAAAATTTACTACCTAAATTAGGAATCGGTGACCGCTACTTTAAGAGCGTCATCTTCTCAAAATCCTATTCAGGGGCGAAGTTCTTTTTTGATAATTGACAAAATATAACAGTTTGATGAGGTTTTCATACCGGCGGCGTCATATTTCTTTGTCGTCACTTTAACGTGAATGGACAACGCTACAGCACCTTGATCACTGATTATTTTTGACCTGAATTGGAAGATATGAAACTGGACGACATATGGTTTCAACAGGACGGTGCCACAAGCCGCACAGCACACGTAACAAACTAAATATTTATTCAAAAGTAAATTATCTCAAGAAATGACTCATATGAACACCCAGAAGGATGAGAGATAGACCCATTGATAAGTATACCGATCGACTCAGAATCACTTTCTGATTCGATTTAGCTATGTCCGTCTGTCTGTCTGTCCATGTTAATTTGTGGCTTCGAATCCTAGCGAGACCATCTGAAAAAATTTCCAATGGTGGTTTTTCCCTCCTAATGGTGGCAATATTTGTGAGGTACTATGCCATGTAAAACTTCTCTCCAGAGAGGTGTCGCACTGCGGCACGCCGTTCGGACTTTGCTATAAAAAGGAGGCCCCTTCTCATTGAGCTTAAACTTGAATCGGACTGCAGTCGTGAGAAGTTTGGCCCTGTTCCTTAGTGGAATGTTCATGGGCAAAATTTGCATTTGCAATAATGTTGTCATTTGTTAAACATAGTTATTACAGTTTTAACATATTTGCTCGAAATTTCATACGGATTGTTTAATAACCCATCTTAAAACATCCGCCGAGGTCCATTAAAATTGGTTCAGAATTGGATATAGCTCTCACATTATACTTATAGGGTATGTGTAGGGTATTATATAGTCAGCACCGGGTATTATATAGTCATAACCCGACCTGGCCAATTTTTACCTTCATAGCTCAACGCATTCTCGCCAAATTTAAGTCATATAACTCTACTAGTTTTTGAGACGTTTAATTTAAATCGTTCACTGTGGTTTGGTAGCATACAACGGCTAGCCCATGTTGTCAAAATGGATGAAGAAGCTCCAGCAAAGAAGTCTTTTGAAGGCAAACACGGTGGTACGCGCAAATCGGGAAGACCAAAAGCCCGATGGAAAGATCAAGTGGTGAAAAACAAAAACAGATACCCACCGGAGCTTTGAGGAATACCCTTAAAAATCTATAGCGTGAGTGACGGATTGGTAGAATCATAAAATTTTGCACGAATGTCTTTGGTCATAGGCGCGGGATAAGGCTGCATTTGGTGATATTCGTACGTTTAGTTACTAAAAAGTACGAAATGGTACATATTTGCCCAGCGTAAACGGTTAGGGCTGGAATTATGTTTTTGGGCTCAAATTAAAGAGCGTCTCGAAAAAATAAGTGTTGGCAAAAGAATTAGAAAATCGTACCGTAAGTGGAAAAAATAGTACGTTTTGTACTGCAATTGGTACTATTTGGTATTTTCTTTGTACATTTGAACTGGAGCTTTAAATTTTGGAAATTTGTGTATTTAGGCACTCAAAAAAGGTACGAAATTAGTAAACTTTGTGCAGGGCGGATGGAGAGAGGTACAATTTTGAAATTTGAAATAAAAATCGTCTGGTGCAAAAGGATGAGGTCGAAAAGAAAAATTGGAAAAATAGTAACGGTAACGTGCGAAGACGTTCGTTAAGTATTGCAATCGGTACCATTTGGTACTTTATTCACAGAGGGAGCTAGAGGTCTGAAATTTGGTATGTAGCTACAACTAAAAAATAAATGATGGCTGTGTAAATGATCTATTAAAAAATCGTACATTTTGGTACCAAAATTGGTATTTTGTTTACAAATGGAACTAGAGTTCTGAAATTTGTGAGTTATAGTATTAATAATAATTCATTTTGGTTCCTTTTGTTCAGATGGAGCTGGAAGTCAGAAATTTATCATGTGGGTATAACTAAGAAATAAATGACGGGTGGTTAAATGAGATATTCACTATTCGAACATTTTGGTACCATAATTGGAACCATTTAGTACTTTCTTCATTTATGGAGCTAGAGGTCTGAAATTTGGCATGTAGGTACAATTAAGAATTATATGATTGGTGACAAAATGATCTACTACAAATCCATACATTTTTGTACTTTCAGATGGAGCTAGAAATTTGACATGTTGATACAAGAAAGGAATATACAATGAGTGACTAAATGATCCATTCAAGATTCGTACATTTGATACCAAAAGGTGCAAAATAGAACGAAATAGTTTCGCCTTCATCAAACGAAGACTGTTCAAATTAAGCATACGATATGTGGAAGAAAACGTACTAAATGGGGTGGAATTGGTTCCTTGAAAGAGTATATTAGGCAACTAGAAGATTTTGTTTTATTCGTACCATTTTGTACATAAACGGAGTGAGCTTGAGGTCTCAAAATTGGGATACAATGCACTTGTAGTTACTAAAACGTACAAATTGGTACATTCTTTACGAATTGAGCTAAAGCGCACAAAATTGGGATTAGTTTATACCTTGACACTAATATATAGTGACTTAGTGATTATTCCGATATATTGTTTTTGTTGGTACTATTTAGTACTTTCTTTACAAAAGGGATCAGATTTCTAAAATTGTATACACAATTATTACAAGTGACTACCTAGGTTTATGGAAATCCTACACTAAAAAGGGGATATCAAAAACGGAGGTAGCGAAGCGGACCACCGAGATGCTAGTCTTATATATAAAATTAAATTTTTGTTTGTTTGTCGAATTGTTTGTTTGTTCCGTATAGACTCAAAAACGGCTGAACCAATTACCTTGAAATTGTTACAGATTGTGTAGGTTGGTTTGGAAGGAAACATAGGCTATATAATTTTTTGATATCAAGAGGGGGGAGGACCCTCCACCTTACCCCAAAAACGACATATCCATATCCGAAAGTGGTCCGATGGGCACAATAAGGGTATCAAATGAAAGGTATTGGAGACCAGAAAACGAATATGGTATTAAAGTTTTGGCCCAAATACCCAGCGAGCCCTCCCCTCAACCCCAAAACTCCTCTAAACAGATATATTCAAAGTTCATGTCAATATGGGACTCAAATGAAAAATATTAGGCAGTAGATTACAAATATGGCATAAAACATTAGGTCTAAGTAATGGGAAGTTGTCCACCACCAAATGGGCATTTTAGCCGACCATGGCTATATGGGACTCAAATGAAAGGTATTAGGAAGTTGATTACGAATATGACATTAAAATTTGCGTTGAAGTCTAGGCGGCGTTTTTCCTCCTAAAGATACATCAAAAGGGCTATTTGACACATTATGAAATTAAAAAGATTTGGAAGTGCAGCAGGAATTTGATATCCATATTTGAATCGAAATGTCTGAGGTGCCATCCCTCCCCTAATGAGAACATAACCCTAAGGAAGAACATTACCACCAGGAACCGAGAATGGGCAAATTCTCACACATCAATGAGTGCTTTTCGATTCAAGTTTAAACCCAATGATAAGGGACCTTTTTTATAGCAGAGTCCGAACATCGTCCCGCAGTGTGACACCTCTTTGGGGAAAATTTTTTAAATGGCCATCCATGGCATTGTACCTCGCAAATGTCGCCAACATTAAGAGGGGATAAACACCGCTGTGTCCGATGTTCTCATCAGAATTCGAACGCGTTCAGCGTCATAAGCTACAAAGGCACGAATTCGATATCCGCATTCAGTTCAGTACTATAAAAATAAACTCACCAATGTTGTGTCACTTAAAAGAAGATTAATTGGTTTGATTAAACAAACCAGCTGATTTTCCTATAATAAAAGCAACTGATTTTTAAATTAATAGAAAGCCAAGTGTCATGAACACACATTTAAATGCCAATGTTATATTGGCATTTCAAATGGATGTGCTATGAGCAAATTGCCCATCTCGGAATACTACCGCACAGGCTCGAATGTTTGCAAACTGGCGTATGCGAATATTAATGAATATTCATTTTATAGACCATGCGGAAGAGTGAATGGGATGTACTATGTATGCATAAGCATCCTGTCTGGGTGGGAGTATGTTTGTGTGCGTAGAAACATTCATTCAAACGCATTTCAATTAAAATGTTTCAATTTACTGAGAAAACACAAGTTTTAATTAACAATTCATTATATTCGCCACGATATGATAATTTAATTTAATTAACTTAATTGAAATTGTCAATATCACAGCAACCCATTTCAGCAGCAACAAAAATAACAACGAGAATCAATAGCAATTGGAATGTAAATTAAAAAACATTGTTATTACAATTATGACTGTTGCAAAATAAATACCTGATCCCGGCTTGCCAAAGAAACTAATTCGAAAGTAAATACTTGCTGGCATCCGAATCGCATAGTCGGCATAATTTTTTAATACTAAACACACTTACAATGTATGCAAATACTTATATTTGGCTAGCTACAAATATAATTATATATATATATATATATATGAGTTTTTCTTTTTTTTTCAATTTATTGTTATATTTATAACCAAAAGCAAAAAAACAAAACAATAATACAATCAAGTTTCAAACACACGTTGAAATCCATTGAAAAATTCAACGTGAGCAAAAATTCAACCTAACGCTGGCTGGTTTTGAATTTCATGATAATTTTTCTTTTTTTTTTTCATTCCGAGTGATTTTTTTTTTTTTTGTTGCAAAGCGAAATGGGTTAATGACCGCAAGTGTCAAAAGTGCTGCAATTGCATAGTTTTGTAATCAATATTGCTTTCACATCGTTCTTCACGGAAAAAAAAATCACTTTATTCCAACATTTTGTTATTGGTGCTCGTCGTTAAATTATTCAAAACACACTTAAACTGAATTGTTGGCCCATAAAACCATCTCAAGGCTTAATGAAAAATTTCGAAAGAGCTATTTTCGATTTCAAATTACATAGGCAAGTGGGTCAAAGTGACCTAAGATAGAATTTCAACTTCCAAATACGTCTCACAGCATTGGGTCTTAATAGGCAACACAAAATCCAACTTTAAATCAAAACATTTCAAAACAAAAGCCCTTGAATCTTTAATTCCTTATTGTTGCCCATGCAGAACCTAAGAATCCCATTGCACTCTGTATGGTAAAAAGAGCTGTTATTTAAAAAGTAATCAGGATTTTACCAAATATCGATATTAAAACATGAATAGGACGCAACACATTATTAGTAGAGAATCTTCCTCTGTAGCTTAACGAACACAGCGTACATATGCATGATGCAATGCAATATAAACATTTTGTTCAATACAATACAACTCTTTATAATCTCTCTTATACGCATCTAAATTACCCCTACATTTAATACATTCATTTTTTATGTCACACACAATATCCCCCTTTAAGCCTTTTATAATTGCCACTTGTCCTTTTTAATTTGCGAAAACAATATATTAATACGTCAGATTGATTTCACGCATATCAAAAAAGAATTTTATAGACTTGCCAAAGCGAAAAAGTTCATTGTCGTTTCTCCGGGTGCTTCATGGCGATTGCTATTTCACAGGCCTGTACTTACGCACACACACTCCAACATAAACACATGCTGCAGATTCTCTGGAGAGATTTAAGCTGGAATATTTATATCCTATTTGTAATATTTACATCCCAGAAGATAGACATCAATTACCACAACACAATTTGTTATGCTTGTTGATGGAAAAATTATGTTATCGATGGCCCAGGAAGTGTTGTAAAGGCTATGAAGCACCCTACAGTTGGATTTTTAATTATCTTAGGGAAAATTGAGAAAAATGCGGAAAAATTTTAACATTTTTCTTCAATATGAGATTTGACGATTTAACAGCAGACAAATTTGGCAAAGCCCAGGCGAATTTTGATGAATCTTTCATCTCAACTGTGGAAACACAGGTTTGAAACCCTCGGTTGATTGATCTGCGATCCAATAAAGTATAAATACTCGAAATCTTGATCGTTTTGACATGCTTAGTCGATTTAGCCCTGACCGTCCGTCCGTCTGTCGAAAGCACGCTAACTTTCGAAGGAATAAAGCTAGAAGCTTGAAATTTTGCATGAATACTTCCTATTAGTGTGAGCAGTAAAAGCGTGCTAAGTTCGGCCGGGCCGAATCTTATATACCCTCCACCATTGATCGCATTTGTCGAGTTCTTTTCCCAGTATCTCTTTTTTGGCGAACAAAGGATAAAAGAAAAGACCTGCTATGCTATTGGAGCTATATCAAGTCATGGTCCGATTCGGACCATAATTGAATCGAATGTTGGAGACCATAGTACAAGCCATTGTGTAAAATTTCAGCCATTTTGAATAAGAATTGAGCCCTTTAGGGGCCCAAGAAGTAAAATAGGGGGATCGGTTTATAGGAGAACTGTATCAGGCATTTCTACGGTCCTCATTAGGTTAGGTTAGGTTGAAAAGAGGGTGCAGATATTAATCCGCCCCATGCCACTACGGACATACACCTAAGCCAGTAATCGGCTTGTTGTGCGCTCTAAAAACTATGAAGTAACCTCAGTGCCTTAAGTTGGTTCATGTCTGATATTGTGTCTCCACTTAAGTACCGGTATCTGTTGGACGCGAAAGCCGGGCAATGACAAAGGAAATGCTCCAACATAAACATGCTATCACTTGCCGTACCGATTTTACATAAGTGAGCTCGTAGTCCTATGTGTCCCGTTATGATACCAATGGCTATATTGACCTCCTTCTTGCTTCCTTTCAGTAATAGCCTCGTCTTCTCACGATCTGGATCCCCCATAGGATTTTCGCCGTCCTACCGACCGTTTCGCTGTTCCACAATGTTGCATGCGCATTCGTAGCCAACTCCCTTAACGCGGACTGCATCGACCCAAAAGACTTCTGGTTAATCAAGTTTATTGACGGCAGTCCTCTGTCCTTCACCGCCAAATCGTCTGCCCTTTCATTTCCCCTTACTCCGTTATAGCCCGGCACACAAATGATGCGGATTTTCCCATCCTCAGAGAAGGCGTTAATATCCTTCTTACACAGCAAGACTGTTCGTGACCTTGACGTCCTGGTTGTTATTGCCCTTATGGCAATTTTACTGTCGGTAAAGATGTTCACACTCGACGTCCTCGCCTTAGCACCGCACCACTTCATGCATTCCGTGATCGCCCGGATCTCCGCCTGCAGGACCGCATTATGGTTAGGCAGTCTAAAACAGATCTGAGTCCCTGGGTTCTCAATGTAAACCCCCAGGCAATACTAGGGTTCCCTCAATCCAAAACTGTGCCGATGACAACAGTGCCTCGCACTCGACTTCAAGGTTCATCTCAGGTATCCGACCGGAAAGTTCTTCCCTTTTTCCAGGTTTCCTATCGTCGCCTCGATTATACCGCGATGGTATGAGCTGCTCCCATCCTCAATCCATTCTCCCATCGCCTTAAGTCTCATAGCCGCAGTGGCAGCCACACGCTTAATCTGTATGTCAATGGGTCGGATATCGAGAATAGTCTCTAGTGCCCTAGTGGACGTGGTCCTCATCGCTCCGCCTATGCCAAGACAACATGTTATTTGTACCTGTTGTATGGTCCTTATGTTGCACTTTTTCTCCATAGCAGTTCACCAAACTACTGAGGCGTAAGTAAGTATTGGTCTAATCACGCTCCTGTAGAGCCATTGGACTATCCTAGGATTCAGGCCCAATTTAGAGTCTACGGCCCGTCTACATAGTTCCCAACATCTGTGAGCCTTCTCAGTACGCTCCTGAATATGACACTTCCAATTCAGTTTTCTGTCCAAGATCACTCCTAAGTATTTGACCTTGTAAGATATCGAAATCGTCTTATTGAGGAAACGTGGTGCGTTAAATTCTCCCACCTTCGTATTCCTCGTGAACAGGCATATTTCAGTCTTCTCTGGGTTAACATTGAGACCTCTGGGTCTAGTCCAGTCATATGCCATATACAAGACCCTTTCGGTACTTCTGCATAGCTCGTTCGGATCCTTAGCCCTTGGAAGTATTATAACATCATCTGCGTAGCAGACGGGTTCAAATCCTCCCTCAGTCAGCATCCGTAATAGATCATTTATGGTGGACACCCATAGGAGTGGGGTTAAAATGCCCCCCTGTGGCCTGCCCTGTGCCATTTTCTCCCTTATATTTATATTCCCATCTGTTCCTTAGCATATGGTTTATCCAGTCTCTAAGCACTGGGTCCACCCGGTACTGGTCTAAGGATTGGATCGGTGTGTCGCTCCGCACATTGTTAAAAGCCCCCTCGATATCAATGCATACCGCCATTGTGTACGTTTTGGCATTGAAGGATTGTTCTATTTTATGCACAACCTCGTGCAGGACAGTCTCCACCGACCTTCCCTTGACATAGGCATGCTGTTTGTATTTGAGCAGTTCGCTGGATGTCATACTCTTTATTATGGTGTCCACAATACGATCAATGGTTTTGAGTAGAAAGGGCGTAAGGCTTATGGGTCTGTAGCCCTTTGGTGTCGCATAACTTGCCTTGTCGGGCCTTGCCTCTTGCCAAGCTTTCGGAGTATATGCAAGCCCTAGGCACGCTATGAAAATATTGGCCATTCGAGGCGCCAGATAATCTGCCTCTTTCTGTAGTAACGCCGGAAATATTCCATCAGGTCCGGGTGACTTAAATGGTTTGAAGCTCCTCAAGGATTCCTTCACCATAAATTCCGTTATTATAAACCTTCGATCAACGTCATTATTCCAAGATTCCGATGTATCCGTGAATCCCGTTGTATCCTGTGGAAAATGGGTTTTCATCAAAAGCCTCAACATGTCCTCCGTTGTCTCTGCTCTCACTCTCATATCGTCTACTAAAGTTTCAGATTGGACATGGGTTTTTGAGAGAAACTTTTTTATCTTGGCGGCGTAATCAACGCTATCGACCTGTTCGCAGAAAGGCTTCCAGGAGGCACGTTTTGCTTATCGGATTCGGCGCTGGCCGTGCTATTCTAAACCTAACGTAGCGATGGTCAGAGAAAGAGTGTTCAATTGAGACCCTCCAATCCTGAACCTCATCGATCAGATTTCCGGAACATATCGTCACATCTAATACTTCCTCCCTATTCTCATTAACAAAGGTAGCGGTGTTACCAATATAAAGTGTTATTAGGTCGTTAGTATTCAAAAACTCTGCCAGGGCTTGGCCCCGCTTATATTGTGAGTGCTACCCAACGAAATGTGGTGAGAGTTCGCATCGCACCCTATTAGCACCTGGTTTCCTGTCTGTTTTGTTTTCCTCACCAGCCGTTGCAGCTCCGACGTTGGTGGCGGTGTCGGAGGGTCGAAAGGCAGATAAAGTGATGCCAGGTATGCTCCACCGTCTCCTTGTCTCACCACAAACATTAACTAAAAAACCTTTTTTAATACACCATAACATTTCTTAAATACGACTCTCCAACCTACCTCACAACATTTAGCCAGATATCGTTTATATAGTTTGCGAGAAATCGGTATTTCATTGTAAATTCTACCATTGTAAATTCCTTGGCAGCGAGGGAAGCTTCTATGTAGGAGACTAGGTCGTGAACAGCTGTTTCAATGGGCTTACTATATGCATGCTACTGACGAGACAGGCGAGTCTTCAACATAAAGGATGGTAAGATTGCAAAGTAATTTTTATCGTTTGAATCAATAAAGTATATTTTCACATAAAATTGTAACACTTTTTCAGCTAGCCTGTAATTTTACTCTACATACCAAATTAAGCCAAATTACCTATCACTAGATCAAAATGAATTTATGTGTTTTGCAAATGTAATTCAAGGTAGCTCCCAATTCAATCACTAAATTCGCAATATCTCACAGCTTCATGCAACTGATCCAACTGCTTATCGAGTTTATATTGAAAATTTGAAATTTTTCGCTCTGACATACTTCTCCGCAAACTTTTACTGAATTCCTTTTCAGCATACCGTATGGCGTGAAACCCTATAAATGGGATTTAAAATGCCATAACTTTCGCTTAATATTTTAAAAAGTTTGCAATATAAGGCAATAATAAAATATTTTAATGGAGAAGAGTGTAGCAAGGTTGAGGACACGCATATGCTCATAAATAAGGCAAATGCAAAAAAGGGGTTAACTGTCTTTAAAATAAGACACTGCCACGTTTAACAATACGCAGAGGACTTTGAAATACACCCAGAAAAAGAAACTTGCCTAAGATTGTGGCCTTCGAAATTAAGATATAACACTAACATCTTTTCATATTTATGCTGTTCTTCGTAATGCCAATTGGCTTAAATTACATTTTTTTTTTTTTTTTTTTTTGAAATAAGGAATATAACAAAGCGGGTTAAAAGAGTTCAACACTTTTTAATACAAACAATAAACTGTTTTATAAGTGTCAATTTCGTATAAAGAATCGCATAAAAAGCGAAACTGCTTTTACTTGAGTCACATCGCCCTTCAGCAGTGCCCAGACATTGCCATATGATTGGAAGGGAGGCCTGTTGTCTTCAACGCTTGGTTTAACATTGGCAAGTTTTATGTGTTTCTACTTCCACGTATGTGTCCTTCGAAGAAACGTGGTATTTTTTTCTTTACACACTTTCCTTTTAGATTTGTGGAAAGGAGGCTGTGAGCACGAGCAAAAAACAACCAAAAGAAGTTGTTACAAAGCATCTGTGGAACGTGTGTCTTGTGCGTGGAATATGAATCCTAATAGATTAAGATCACTATCTTTAACATATGGACAGAAAATGGCATGCAGTTAAACTGACAAGTATGAGTTCGTTTAGTTAAGACGATTTTCTTTTCTCCCCTTCTTCTTTTCCATCCGTTGCCAGCAGAATTTTCAATATGAAAATGTCAAGGAAAAGAAAACTTTGAAAATTGACAAGCCCCATGCCCAGTTTCAAGCACAAGCAAGTACGAATGTATATTGCTGGAATCGCAAGCAATGAACTTTTTTCAAATAGATTCTTGGTCAACAATAAAGAAAACATTTAATATGGGATTTACAATTTTTGAAAAGTTCTTTTGCTTTATGTTAAATCCCATTCATATCTTTTCCTTTGTAAAACACATTACAAATGCCTAAAGAGCCTAAGAGTTATGAGCAGTGAATTTGAAGAGCTTTTTTATGAGGCTGTGTTCAATTTTCTTTTTAATCCTAATGAGATTTTTTAATAACTTCTTTGAGGATTTCTGTTTCAAACAAACCTCAACAATGATGGTATTTCGCCTTTTATTGAATGGGTGTTGAAAAGCCACAGAATGGTAGAATACCGAAAAAAATATGTTTACTACTTAAAAACAAGTGGTCAAAGAAATAGTAACCAAAAAAATAAAACAAATTTAACAATAAATGCTCAAATTATTATATGAAGTTTAGGAATTGAAGCTTTTAAGAGGTTTAACAAATCGGTAACAAGTGCTATGATGTATATACCATATTCATTTTTATACTTCGTATCAAAGGGTGGGGCACGGCTTTACAGGATGACATTAGATGACACACTTTCCTTTGTTAAAATAGGAAAGAAAACCTCCGATCCGTTTACCAGTTTGTCTGTCAGCAGTTAAAAAAAAAATTTTTAAATTAGGATATTGAGCTGAAACTTGGCAAAGGCATGAGCCGGTTAAGTTCGAAGATGGTTTACTTCTGAATATGTATATTTTGATAAAGCCCCACACATATCAATCTCTCGGTTTAAATTATTGATTTAATACAAGACGCAGTTTTGAGCCGATTGAGTCTATCTGCCATTTATATCGATTTCCCAATTAGACTTCATGACCCATAAGGCAAATCGGTATTGCTTATGCAGTGGGTTGTAGTAAATCTCACAACACTCTGACGAAAAAGGGAAAATTATAAATTAACGTCATCAGCCCTATTCTGAATAACAATTCCCTGGGAGTTTATTCCCTACTCCCTTTTCCCCTATTCTGAATAACAATTTACTTTGAGTTTTCTCCCTAATCCCCTTTACCCTATTCTAAACAAACTTCGAAAAAGTGAAATCTCTCCCAGGGAAAAAAGTAACTATTCTGAGTCGATATAAAAGGGAGAATGAGTCGATATAACTGGGGAAAAATTTCCTACATTTTTTGATATTACCTTATTTTCAGAAACGCCAGATCTCGGAGATGAGTGGTGCGATTCAAGCGAAATTTTGTGTGATCTCATGTAGTACCCTAAAAATAAAAATTTGGTATCCGAATTTCGGGTAGGGTACCTAGGGGGGCTGCCCCACCCTAAAACTTACCAAACATATATTTAGACTAATCACGACAACATGGGACTCAAATGAAAGTTAATTAGGATAAGAAAACGTATCTTATATCCATTTTTCGGACCAAGTGTTAGGGGGACCACCCCAACCCCCAAAACACCCCTTAAATCGGACATATTTACCGACCATGGCAATATGGGACTCAAATGAAAGGTATTTGCGAGTAGAATACGAATCTAATATCCAAATGTGGGACCACGTTTCTGGGGTCCATCCCTTCCCCAAACACCCCTAAACAGGACTTATTTACTGACCATTGAAATATGGGGCTTAAATAAAAGGCATTTGAGTGTAGAATACGAATCTGATATCCAAATATGGGATCAAGTGTTTGGGGGGACGCCTCTCACCAAAAACATCCCCCAAAGGAGACAAATTAACGACCACAGCAATATGGGGCTCAAATGAAAGGTCTTTGGGAGCAAAGCACGAATTTGATATCAATATTCGGGAAAAGTGTCTACGGGCCCACGCCACCCCACAACACCACCCAAATAGTAAGTATTTTCTGGCTATTGCAACATGAGGCTCAAATAAGAGGGTTTTTAAAGTGGAACACGAATCCGATATATATTTTCAAGGCCAACTTATTGAGTGGCCGCCCATCCCCCAAAACACCCCCCAAGCCGGTCATATTTGCCGACTATGGAAATATTGGGCTCAAATTAAAAGTATGTGGGAGTAGACTACGTATCTGATATCAACATTAGGAGCAACTGTCTAGCGGACGTCCCACCACCATAACAACCCCCAAACAGGACGTGTTTGCTCACCCGGACAATTTGGGTCTTAAAAAGAGGGAAACTAAATATTTATAGTTTTTAGAGCCAATACCCCAAACCAGACATATTAGCTGACTTTTGCAATAAGGAGTTTAAATGAAATTAGAAAACGAATTTGATATCCAATTTTGAGGGCAATGGCAATATGGGGTTCAAATAGATGATATATAGATATATGAGAATAGAGCACGTTGCTGATATATTTTCAGGGCTTAGTGTTTGGGGGAGCACCCCAATCCCCAAAACACCCCTAAATCGGGCATATTTACCGACCATGTCAATGTGGAGCTTAAATGAAAGGTATTGGGGGGTAGAGCAAGAATTGATACCCACTTTCGGGACCAATTTTCTGGGGGTCTACCCCTTTCCCAAAATACCCCAAAATAACAATTTTTTACTGACCATCGCAATATGGGGCTCAAATAAAGGTATTTGGGAGTATAATACGAATTTGATTACCAAATGTAGGACCATGTATTTAGGGCATCATTCCTTCCCCAAAACACCCCCAAAGGAAAAAAATTTTTCGACCATGCCAATATGTGGCTCAAATGAAGGTATTTGAGATTAGAAAACGAATTTGATAACCTATTTTGGGGCCATGTGTTTGGTAATATGGGGTTTAAATAAATGGTATTTGAGAGAAGAGAACGATGCTGATATTTTTTCAGGGCCAAGTATCTGGGGGACCACCTCTCCCCTGAAAACACCACTAAATCAGACATCATGAGAATATCGGGCTGAAATGAAATATTTTAAGGATGGAGTACACCTTACATCCAAACTTAAATTCGTAGACCAATAAAGATCATATGGGATTCAGATAAAGGCACTTATATTGTTAAACTGTTAGTCAAGTTAGCATGGTATTTCACTAAAAGATCATTAATTGTCGAAAATAAATATTCCAAGGAAACTTTTGTTCCATATAAAGTAAAAGAAGGCGCAGCGGAGCGGGCCCGGGTCAGCTAGTGTTTCTATAAAAAAAATGGTACCACTTCTTATTACTTACGAACAATTTAAAATATATGGAAATTATTTTTCACTTTTTCATCAAAAACAAGTACAAATTTTGTTAGGTTCTCCCGGTTTAAATATGTCATGTTCACACCATAGAAGATTTTCTTTAGTTTTTCAATTTCATTTGCACTCCGTTCCGAGTAGGATACTTAAAGGAGGTCCTTCATCATTGAGCTTAAAGTAGAATCGAGCGGCACTCAATGATGTGTTAGAAGTCTTCTGCCTGTTCCTTAATGGAATGTTAGTGGGCAATTATTCAAAGATACTTGGCGCCACGTTTGGCAGTATTTGCTCCACAGGAGTAAGAATAAATCCATAAGTCGCTTTCCGGCAGCACTATGTCCAGCAGCCGTCCCAACCACCACGAAAAGCGGCCGCCGCCTGGAAATGTCGATTAGATCTTCCAGTTCTAGTTCCATAAAAGTATGCCTTTAGATAAATCGGCGTATTAGGCAGACCACCACAGCATTCATACGATTCAGCCACCTTAACTCCTATTGGCAAGGGAAAACGCCAACATGCAGGATGTTTGCCCCACATGCAACCAGAGACAACACGCCACAATTAATCTGTCTACCAGACCACTCTGGAAGCATCTAATTTAGCCAACGATTGTTGGATGAAGACGGAAAGTTGTAATCAGAACAAATAAATATGATGACAAGCTGTAGGCCATAATTGTGAACTATTAAAAAACAAACATTACAAAAGCAACAGTAAACATGTTTGTAAACTTTTTTATCAACCTTTATAAATCCTTTTTTATACCCACCACCGAAGGATGGGGGTATATTCATTTTGTCATTCCGTTTGCAACACATCGAAATATCCATTTCCGACCCTATAAAGTATATATATTCTTGATCAGCATAAAAATCTAAGACGATCTAGCCATGTCCGTCCATCTGTCCGTCTGTCTGTTGAAATCACGCTACAGTCTTTAAAAATAGAGATATTGAGCTGAAATTTTGCACAGATTATTTTTTTGTCCATAAGCAGGTTAAGTTCGAAGATGGGCTATATCGGACTATATCTTGATATAGCCCCCATATAGACCGATCCGCCGATTTAGGGTCATAGGCCCATAAAAGCCACATTTATTATCCGATTTTGTTGAAATTTGGGACAGTGAGTTGGCCCTTCGACATCCTTTGTCAATTTGGCTCAGATCGGTCCAGATTTGAATATAGCTGCCATATAGACCGATCCTCCGATTTAGGGTCTAAGGCCCATAAAAGCCACATTTATGGTCTGATTTCGCTGAAACTTGGGACAGTGAGTTGTCATAGGCCTTCTGACACGTTTCTTTAATTTGGTCCAGATCGGTTCAGATTTGGATATAGCTGCCATATAGACCGATCCTCCGGTTTAGGGTCTTAGGCCCACAAAAGCCACATTTATAATCCGATTTTGATGAAATTCGGGGCAGTGAATTGTGTAGGGCCCATCGACATCCTTCGTTAATTTGGCTCAGATCGGTTCAGATTTCGATATAGCTGCCATATAGATCGATCCTCCGTTTTATGGTGTAAGGCCCATAATAGCCACATTCATTATCCGATTTTGCTGAAATTTGGGACAGTGAGATGTGTTAGGCCCTATGACATAATTCTTCAATTTGGTCTAGATCGGTTCAAATTTGGATATAGCTGCCATATAAACCGATTTCTTGATTTATGGTTTTGGGCCCATAAAATGCTCATTTATTGCCCAATGTCCACGAAATTTGGAACAGTGAGTTAAGTTAAGCCCCTTGACATACTTCTACAATATCGCACAGATCGGTCCAGATTTGGATATAGCTGCCATATAGACCGATATCTAGGTTTTAGGTTTTGGGGCCATAAAAGACGCATTTATTGTCCGATGTCGCTGAAATTTGAGACAGTGAGTTTGGTTAGACTCTTCGACGTCCTTCTTCAATTTTGCACAGATCGGTCCAGATTTGAATATAGCTGCCATATAGACCGATCTCTGGATTTAAGGTTTAGGACCCATAAAAGAGGCATTTATTGTCCGATTTCGCCAAAATTTGGAACAGTGCTTAGTGTAAGGCTCTTCGACATGTTTATGCAACTTGGCCCAAATCGGTCCAGATTTGGATATAGCTGCCATGTAGACCGATATCTCGATTTAAAGTCTTGGCCCCATAAAAGGCGCATTTATAATCCGATTTCACTGAAATTTGACACAGTGACTTATGTTCGGCTTTTCGACATCCGTGTCGTATATAGTTCAGATCGGTATGAGGTATATGAGTATAAGGTATGAAATTTTCACCGAATTTTGATGAAAGGTGGTTTACATATATACTCGAGGTGGTGGGTATCCAAAGTTCGGCCCGGCCGAACTTAACGCCTTTTTACTTGTTTATTTTTCCATTTTATATTCTTTTTCCAAAAAAAAAAAAAAAAAAACAAGTAAAAGCGTGCTAAGTTCGGTCGGGCCGAATCTTTTATACCCTCCACCATGGATCGCATTTGTCGAGTTCTTTTCCCGACATCTCTTCTTAGGCAAAAAAGGATATAAGAAAAGATTTACTCTGCTATTAGAGCGATATCAAGATATGGTCCGGCTTGGACCACAATTATATTATATGTTGGACACCTGTGTAAAATGTCAGCCAATTCGAATAAGAATTGCGTCCTTTGGGGGCTCAAGAAGTAAAATAGAGAAATCGATCTATATGGGAGCTGTATCGGGCTATAGACCGATTCAGACAATAATAAACACGTATGTTGATGGTCATGAGAGGATCTGTCGTACAATATTCCAGCCAAATCGGATAATAATTGCGACCTCTTAAGACTTAAGAAGTCAATATCCCAGATCGGTATATATGGCAGCTATATCAGGTTATGAACCGATTTGAACCTTATTTGACACAGTTATTGAGAGTAAGAATAAAATACGCCTTGCAAAATTTCAGCCATATCGGATAGGAATTGCGCACTCTAGAGGCTCAAGAAGTCAAGACCCAAGATCGGTTTATATGACAGCTATATCAGGTTATGAACCGATTTAAACCATACTTAGCACAGTTATTGGATATCATAAAAAACATGTCGTGCAAAATTTCATTCCAATCGGATAAGAATTGCGCACTCTAGAGGCTCAAGAAATCAAGACCCAAGATCGGTTTATATGACAGCTATATCAGGTTATAGACCGATTTGAACCATACTTGGCACAGTTATTGGTTATCATAACAAAACACGTCGTGCAAAATTTCATTCCAATCGGATAAGAATTGCGCACTCTAGAGGCTCAAGAAATCAAGACCCAAGATCGGTTTATATGGCAGCTGTATCAGGTTATGTACCGATTTGAACCATACATGACACAGTTATTGGATATCATAACAAAACACGTCGTGCAAAATTTCATTCAAATCGGATAAGAATTGCGCACTCTAGAGGCTCAAGAAGTCAAGACCCAAGATCGGTTTATATGGCAGCTATATCAAAACATGGACCGATATGGCCCATTTACAATACCAACCGACCTACACTAGTAAGAAGTATTTGTGCAAAATTTCATGCGGCTAGCTTTACTCCTTCGGAAGTTAGCGTGCTTTCGACAGACAGACGGACGGACATAGCTAGATCGACATAAAATGTCGCGACGATCAAGAATATATATACTTTATGGGGTCTCAGACGAATATTTCGAGTAGTTACAAACAGAATGACGAAATTAGTATACCCCCTCATCCTATGGTGGAGGGTATAAAAATAGTAAAATGTTTAGCCAAAATAAAACAGCTGAAGCAAAACAGCTGTTTTCGAGATTTCGAAATTCCCTCTCCTCATTCAATCAGAATAGGAGTATTCTATTCAAGGGAGAAATGAATTCCCTCCGAGTTTCTTCACAGGGAGTTTTCAGAATTGGCCTGCATGTGGTAGTGGTGTCCATATGTGGATATTGATACTTTATAATTATACAAGCTTGTCCATCACCTAGGTGATGGGTGTCCAAAGTTCAGCCCGGCGGACTTAATACCTTTTACATCTTCTGCTTAGCAAAAGATGAAGATAGGTTTATATTAATATTTTACATCATTTTATTAGAAGTAAAGAAATTAAATCCACTAACAACTTTATGTAGCCGTATCCGTCCGCCTGCCAGAATTCACCTACTGAGTTGCTTGGTTGAAATGAGTTTATTGTCCACGGACAGCTTAACATAAAACAGGCAACAGCTGAAAATTATGCCAACTATACCCGTAAGCATTCTCCAAGAAAAGTCGCGGACGGTAACAAGCAAAAAATTAAAAAGTGCAAAAGTTTGAAATAAAATTAGCAGGATAAATATGACGATATCCCTTTCTTCTTTCTGTTCAAATAATATTTTCCGTTCTCGTCTCAGAAAACAACTATAGTAAGAAATTTAATATACTGCAGCGGTATAGCAGAAATCAGTTGTCATCCGTACTGCTCTGAATAGCCCGAACACACATTAAAAATTAAAATAACTAAAAATTATTCTGTTGTTTTACTGGTCTCGATTTATGCAGCGATGGAATATTTTATCGGAACTGCTTTGGCAAAGGATTTCTACTACTGATTGTTGAGGAACGTATACATTTCATGGTAAGTGTTGATTGAAAATACAACTATGTATCTATACTGAACGCTTTAATTTCATTTTCAACAGTCTATAAAATATCGTGGATATTGCGTAATGGAACTTCTGTGAAAATATGGGACTTAAACATGTGAACATTTTTAATTTAATAATCATTAAATGTGAAATAAATATTACAGAAGTATAAAGATTAAATATTTTGATAAAAAATTACAAAGATTATTATGGGAAAACTAAACGGAGTAGAATCAGAGATTTAGCACAAAAATTTTATAGATTTATACCATCAATTATTTTCAGTTCAGTTAAAATTATATTACACAATTGTTCATCATATGCACTGAATAAAGAATAATTTAGTTTCATTTAGTTAACGTTGAAACATAACGAAGTTAATATGTTGTCATTATTTTTAAGATCTGCATTAACTAAAAACGAATAAATATGTCTTTAGCATAGGAATCCCAAATTTGGATGTAAAGTCGACTTTTCGAATTTTATCAAAATTGCAAAAGTCGATTTTACGACTTTTCAATTTATATTTGCAAAAAGTCGACTTTTCGACTTTATCAAATGATCGACTTTTGCAAAAAGTAGACGTGTCGACTTTTTGTCAAAAATTTGAAAAATTTTCTAAATAAGATACTCCTTTTCCTAGATTTTTTCGTAGACTTTTGCCATCAAGTTCGAATAATTTCCTTGTATTTTCATAAAGGCGAGGTATTAAGAAGAGTTTTAAGCGCGAAATTGGCGCATTTTTACATCAAATCCACCCCGCCTTCTTAAGCCAAAATGTATTATTGCAAAAGTGTCCACATTGCCATATACTTTTTGTATTTCGATTAAAGCTTGAAATGTTCTGTATATATACACTCATAGAACGAAGTTTGCTGAAAATAGCAAAACTATCTACTGAATATTAGTAGTTAATTTTGCTGCTATTGTAGCAGTAATTCTGCTATTACAGCAGTAGATCTGCAGTTACTGTTGAAAAGTCTGTTGTTTGCTAAAAATGACTGCGGCTTAATTATAAAGGGGATGCTAGGAGAAAAAATAAAATACAAACACCCAGAAAAATTAGTCTGCTGATATCACTGTCTTACTTTACTTTAATTGGCTTCGACAGAATATTTGTTCCACTAGCCGAACGTAGAATAGCGTTCCAAGCGCCTCGATCTTCTGTGCTCATTCCAAAAACTCTGGCACCCGGTTTGCGTGTACCACCGTGTTTGCCTTCAAAAGACTTCTTTGCTGGAGCTTCTTCATCCATTCTGACAACATGACCTAGCCAACGCAACCGTTGTATTTTGATGCGTGTAACTATGCTATCGTCGTCAAACAGCTAGTGGTTCATACGTCGCCTATATTCTCCGTTAACGAAAACTGATCCATATATTTTATGAAGAATCTTTCTCTCAAATACTCCAAGCACTGCCTCATCTGCTTTCACAAGTACCCATGCTTCAGAACCATATAACAGCACGGGTAGTATCAGTGTCTTGTATAGTGAAATCTTCGTCTGTCGAGAGTTGGCCTTGTTTCTAAACTGCTTACTTGTCTATAACTTAGTCCAAAATAGCATCTGTTTGCCAGTATTATTCTTCACTTAATCTCAAAACTGGTGTCATTCGTTTCGGTTACGTCGGTGCCAATGTAAATAAAGTTACTGACTGTCTCAAAGTTGTGGTTCCCTTTCTCCATTTTCTTTATCTGCTCGGTTGTGCAAGGCTTTTTGGGAGCTGAAACCATCAATTTCGTCTTATATTTACTGCCAGACCCATTTTCACTGATTTTCTTTCGATTCTTTCAAAGGCTGCAGTTACTACTTCCGGTGACCGACCTATGATATCGATGTCTTCGGCATAAGCGACTAGCATGTGGTCTCTTGTGATTAGTGTGCCATATCTATTCACATCTGCATCTCGTATAATCTTCTCCAGCAGGATGTTAAAGAGACCACACGAAAGGCTGTCTCCATATCTGAAACCTCGTTTGGTATTAAATGAGATTCTTTCCTATTCTTACTGAGGAACGCGTATCAGCAAGCGTAATCCTGCAGAGTCTTATTAAATTTGCAGGGATACCAAACTCAGACATGGCTTGAAATACCTTTGAACTCAAAGGGGTATCGAAGGCGGCTTTGTAGTCAACGAAGAGATGGTGTTGATTTGTCCTTCTCGGGTCTTTTCCAGGATTTGGCGCAGAGTGAATATCTGGTCTAGGGTGGATTTACCAGGTCTAAATCCGCATTTATAGGGCCAATTATCTCACTGACTTTAGGTTTCAATCTTTCACACAGTACGCTCGAGAGTATCTTGTATGCGATGGGGAGGAGACTTATTCCTCTGTATTTGGCATATTCCGTCTTGTCTCCTTTCTTGTGTACGGGGCATAGTATGCTGAGGTTCCAATCATCGGGTATGCGTTCTTCTAGCCAGATTGTGCAGATAAGCTGATGCATACGCCTTATCAGCGTGCCGCCTTCGGTCTTAAATAGTTCAGCGGATAACCCGTCGGCTCCTGCTGAATTGTTGTTCTTTAGTCGGGTCACTGCTACTTGGTCCTCATTTTGACTTGGAGGTAAACATTCTATACCATTATCAGGGATTGGTTCTGCGGGAGGATTTGCCTGCGCCAAAGCCATCGGTTTGATGTTTAATTCTATGGTAGAATTTCCGGACTTCATTCTGACTGCTGTACATCTCAATTCGCGCACACTCATGTCTTTCCATTTCCTTTTTCTTTCTGCGGAATAGACGTTTCTCCTCTCTCTTTTTCTCCCAATACCTCTCCTTCATCTGGCGCGATGCTACTGATTGGAGGGTTGCTCTATATGCCGCATTCTTGGCTTCAGTAGCATCTCGACACCTTTGGTCGTACCATGGGTTTCCGTACCCAAGTACGGATTTCGCGGCATTTTCCATGGAGTGGGCAATAGTTTGCCACAGCGCCATTATATTATCGGAACAAGAAGTGCTTTCATCAAGCAGTTGGGTCAGTCGAGTGGAGTATGCCGCTGCCATTTGTTTTCTTTGCAGCTTTTCAATTTCCAGTTTTCGTGCAGTGGCAGATCGTACTTTCCTCGCCATTTTCAAACGGGTGCGAAGCTTTGCTGCAACAAGGTAATGATCCGAATCTATATTCGCTCCATGGATCGATCGTACATTTAACACGCTGGATGAATGCCTTCCATCTATCACAATGTGATCAATTTGGTTTCTCGTGTTTTGATCGGGAGATAGCCATGTGGCTTTGTGAATATTTTTATGTTGAAATCTGGTGCTACTAACTACCATGATTTTTGCCGCGGCGAAATCTACCAGCTTCAACCCATTACTGGACGTTATCTCGTGGAGGCTAAACTTCCCGACTGTTGGACCAAAAATGTCTTCCATTCCTATTTTCGCATTAAAATCTCCCAGAACGATTTTAATATCATGGGCGGGGCAGCGGTCATCACTCTCTAGGCGCTCGTAGAAAATATACTTGGTCGGCTCGACTTTGTCTTCCGTGGGGGCATGGGCACAAATAAGGCTGATGTTGAAAAATTTGGCTTTTATGCTATGGCTTTTGTGGCTAGCCTCTCATCCACCGGAGCAAAGCTGCAGACAAGGTGTTTCAGTCTCCGACTAACCACAAATCCACAACCAAATTCATGCTTCGTATTATGACAGCTATAGTATAGTTCGTCACCGTTTGGTGTTGTAGTGACACCATTCCCAGTCCATCGCACTTCCTGTAAGGCAGTAATATCCGCCAGCGCGTATACTGCACCTCTAAAAATAGTGCGGACATTCCAGGTGCAGATCCGCAAATCATGGTCCTTTTTTCGTTTGCGTGGGTCGTCAACGTTGGGGGGTCCGTTTTTACTATTCCTTTGTTTCTCATAAAAGTTCTCAGTTTTCCGGGGGCGGGTTACTGGCCCAGTGCCCCAACCGCATGGGTTTTGTGGGATTGCACACGTATCCCTCGTTGTAGCGAGCCGATTGCTCCAAGATCCGACGTTCGCCTCCCGTAACCTGGGAACAGACGCTGATGTTGGCCATCGGTTATTTTTAAGTTATATTTTTGTAAAATTGAAAAATGAGACGAAATATAATTTTTTTTTAAATATTTATGACATTTTCAAATTATGAAAATTTTAAACAGCATTAAATTGTTACAAACATTTGCTATTTTTAGCAGACTTTCTGCTGTTTCAGCAAACATTTTGTCTGTTCTAACTAATGAATTTCTGTGAGTGAATGTATGTATCAGAGGATATTTTTAATCCCCACTGAATGTATGCTTTCCATAATCTTTATTCTTAAAATTTTTAAACTAAAGGCCATGCCAGTCAGTATAACAAACAAGCTATAACAAACAAGTAAAAAAGCGTTAAGGTCGGCCGGGCCGATCTTGTATACCAACCCCCTCTGGTATAAATGTAAACCACCTTACGTCATAATCCGGTGAAAAATGCATAATTTATGCCCCCAAATCAGCTATCGAAATATGGTCCGATTTGGACCAAATCCGACACGCATATTGAGTGGTCTAATAAATACAAGTCAATTTTTAGAACAAAATATTGCTCTTTTTGGTAACTGTATCCAAATATAGACCGATCTGAACCATATACGACACGGATGTCGAAAAGCCTTAAATAAGTCACTGTTCCAAATTTCGGCGACATCGGATTATTAATCCGCCTTTTAAGGGCCCAAAACCTAAAATCGAGATATCTGTCTATATGGCAGCTATATCCAAATCTGGACCGATCTGGGCTAAATTGAAGAAGGATGTCAATGGCCCTAAAGCACGTCATTGTCCCAAATTTCGGCGAAATCGGATTATAAATGCATCTTTTATGGACCCAAGACCTTAAATCGAGAGATCGGTCTATATGACAGCTATATCCAAATCTGATCCGATCTGGGTCAAATTAAGGAGGAACACCAACTGACCTAACACAACTCACTGTCCCAAATAATGCCTTAATCGGACAATAAATGCGATTTTTTTGAGCCCAAGGCCTTAAACCGAGGGATTGGTCTATATGGCAGTTATATTCAAATATAGACCGATCGTGGCCAAATTGATGAAGGACATCAACTGGCCTAACTCACTGTTGATATCCTCTGTCTCAAGTTTCAGCAAAATCGCTTAATTAATGTTGCTTTTATGTGCCTAAGACCTTAAATCGTCGGATCGGTTTATATGGAGGCTATATCAAGATATAGTCCGATATAGCCCAACTTAGAACTTAACATGCTTTTGTATAAAAATGAAATCTGTGCAATGTTTCAGCTCAATATCTCTGGTTTTTAAAGACTTTAGCATATTTTCAACAGACAGACGGACACGGCTAGATCGTCTTAGATTTTTACGCTGATCAATTATATATATACTTTATAAGGTCGTAAATGGATATTTCGATGTGTTGCAAACCTTCGGTGGTGGGTATAAAAATGCGAGCGAGCTAAGGCACACTTCGAAATGTACACCAATTTATGGATCAGGTAGCTTCTATACAGTAATATACCAAAAATTTAAATCATCTCTTCCAACAAAATTTCTAAAAAAAAGTGCCTAATTAATCAAAACATGTAACGGACAAACATAAGAAATAGCATAACATTTTTTCCGCAGATTTTTGTACTTGAAACAACACATTTTAATTGCTGATTTAGCTGACCGAAGTGTTTGCTAATGTAGCGGCCCCATGTTTGCTAAAACAGCAGATATGTCTGCTTTCCCATTTTTTCAAAAAAACAAATTTGGTTGAGTGTATATATATCATAGCAGACTTTTAACTAGTGTTACTGTGAATGCTAAAACTCAAGTGGAACATAACCTTTTATTGCACATATGGGTAGCGCACTTTTATTCTACATCACTTCTATAAAACCCCAAAAGAAACACAAAATTATCCTTATTCTATCCGATTTAATGTATCCGGAATTATCAAAAACATTTTCAAATATGTAGAATTTTCCAAAATTTGTTGTTATCCTCACCATTAAACATGACAAGAGACCGCCTTCACCAAATCGGGGTCCATCTTATCTTAATTCCTTCTAGACTTCGCTAAATTCGGTTCAAAAATCTCTATTTATGAAATGTACCCTTATATGGGATCTTATATATAAAAATCAATTTGTGTTTGTTTGTAGATTTGTTTGTTTGTTTGGAATATTTGGAATATTTGGAATATTTTTATTGAAAAGAGGGTGCAGATATAAATCTCTAAAAACTAAAAAGTAATTTCGAAAAAGAAAATTTTAAGTTAGGATCTTCATTAATCCTTTTTTTTTTTTTCAATACCACTCCCCTAAGTTGGTTCATGTCTGGTATCGTGTCCCCACTTAAGTACCGATGTCTGTTAAAATACTCCAACGTCTCATCATCTTCTCCTCATGCCCTACACATGTTATCACTTGCCGCACCGATTTTCCATAAGTGCGCTCGTAATCTTATTTGTCCCCATAGGGTTTTCGACGTCCTAACAACGGTTTCGCTGTTCCACAGCGCTTACGTCGCCCACGCCCTTAAATCGGACTGCGTCGACCCAAAATGTTTCGGGTTAACCAAGTTTATCGACGGCAGTTCTCTGGCCTTCACTGCCAAATCGTCTGCCCTTTCATTTCCCTTTACTCAGTTATAGCCCGGCACCCAAATGATGCGGATTTTCCCATCTTCAGAGAAGGCGTTAATCTCCTTCTTACACTGCAAAACTGTTCGTGTTTCGGGTTAACCACGCTTATCGACGGCAGTTCTCTGGCCTTCACTGCCAAATCGTCCGCCCTTTCATTACCCCTTAATCCGTTATGGCCCTACATCCAAACGATGCGGATTGTGCCATCCTCAGAGAAGGCGTTAATATCCTTCAGTCTTGCATATCAATGTAAGACTGTTCGTAATCTTACCGTCCTGGTTGTTATTGGCAATTTTACTGTCCATAAAGATGTTCACACTCGACGTTCTCGCTTTAATACCAAACCACCTCACGCATTCCGTGATCGCCGGATCCGGATCTCTGCCTGTAGGACCGTATTATGGTCAGGCAGTCTAAAACAGATCTCCGTCCCTGGGTTCTCAATGCAGACTCCCAGGCCCACTCTTTCCCCTAGCTTTGATCTATCAGTGTAACATGATCTTCCAGACGGCAATACTATGGTTCCGTCAGTCCAAGATTGTGCCACTGGCAGCAGTATGAGCTGGTCCCATCCTCAATCCATTCTCCCATCGCCTTAAGCCTCATAGCCGCACTGGCTGCCTCACATTTAATCCGTATGTCAATGGGTCGGATACGTAGAATAGTCTCCAGTGCCCTAGTAGGCCTGGTCCTTATTGCTCTGCCTATGCCACAACAACATGTTCTCTGAACTTGTTGTATGGTCCTAACGTTGCACTTTTTCTCCACAGCACTCCACCAAACTACTGAGTCGTAAATAAGTATTGGTCTTATCACGTTTTTGTAGAGCCAATGGACTATTTTCAGATTAAGGCCCCATTTCGAGCCTATGGCCTGTCTATATAGTGCCCAACATCTGTGAGCCTTCTCAGTACGTTTTCGATTTCTCCACACTAGTGGTTTTGTTTCAAAGGGCACCAGCAACCAACACCAATTATTTTATCTCCTTATATTCCGACCTCCTAACCTAGTCATCCATTTATTTATTGTAAATTTCTTGATTTTATCATTATTCGTGCAAAAAAAACTCGCCTGGGAAGAGTTCGGATACTCTCGTTTCGCGTTCTCTCTTCCCGACGTATATTCAATGAGTTTATTGAAAACACCCACGTGGGTGTAGCATGTTTCACAAAACAAGCCTGTTCCCCAACGACACTCCATTTCAAAGAGGATATTTAAGATTCTATAGCAACATTCCTCGTACTCTCTCTTCCTATTCTGTGCTGATCTCGCAGTGTGCTAACTCATAACTATATCTGAGTGATTTCTGGTCCATCACTTTGGTTTATTTTTTGATTGCTCCTATTTCAGCTACTTGTGTTTCCAGTGCTTTTGTTCTTTCCATTGGCTCGGATTGAAATAAAAGTTCAATGACCTCTTCATATGATTGTCAACTCTATGAACATATGATGTTTTCCAATAGTTATTAAACAGTGATGTGGACAATATGAAATTGTGTTTTGCACATCTATATGGTCAGGTTAATAAATACATCGCTCGAATTTTTTTAAACGTTTTTTGCTAATATTTTCTCGTATTTAAAAGATAATTTATAGAATTAATAATTGTTATATGCCCACAAAAGATAGACCCGAAAAAATTTAATTAAATATTGTTAAAAATTTTTGGATAATTTATCCGCTGTTCCGATAGGCTTGTAGAGTTTGAGGCATCTTTAAATGATAAACAGCTCCCCTTTTCGTCAATGTATGCCATTGAGATACATTGTGATGAGGTGAAATCTATGTGGCACAAGTTAAGAAAGGCGTACAAAAGATGCCATTTGAGCATCGAGAATAAGGGCTCTTCTCTTCTTCTTTATATATATATATATATACATATATATATATATATATATATATATATATATCCCTGGACCACATTCGCCCAATAAAAGATTCCGTTTCTTCTCTTGGGACTCTACACTACTACTGACCTCACCACGCTGTTCTGAAGCCTGAAAGCACCACGACTAAAGTGCGAGTGGTATTCAATGCTTTAGCGGCAACGGCTAACGGCAACAATTTGAATGACGTTTTATACGTAGGTCCTACTGTACAAATGGATTTGACCTTTTCAATCCTAAAATGGAGATTTTTCCGTTTCGTTTTTAACGGCGATATCCAGAAAATGTAACGGCAAATCCTTCTCAACCCCCATCAAACGCGTTTCCAACGTATCCTTTTCCGAAACAGCCCACAGGGGCTAATACGGGATGATGAGCTTCAAATCGTAACGTTTGGAGTAAATTGTGCTCCGTACCTTGCGGTTCGTACGATGATGCAGTTATCATCCGATGTGCACGAAACAGCCCACAGGGGCTAATACGGGATAATGAGCTTCAAATCGTAACGTTTGGAGTAAATTGTGATCCGTACCTTGCGATTCGTACGATGATTCAGTTATCATCCGATGTGCACGAAACATATCCTTTGGCAACTGAAATCCAGTCGAATTACATGTACGTAGATGACGCTCTTGCTGGCGCGCATTCGATTCCGATGGCTGTTAAGGCTTTGCATGAGTTGACGTCTCCCCTAAGTTCTGCAGGGTTCACCATAAAGAAGTGGACATCAAATTCTAAGGACATTTTGGATGGACTTCCTACCGACCGCTTGTTATATAAAGATTTCTTAGATTTTGATGACAGGAGCTCTGCGAAAACATTAGGTATCCGGTGGAAGGCCCGGTTCGATTCCTTTTTCTTTGTCCCAGCAAACTTTATAGCTTTAAACTCATATATAAAATGGAAAGTCCTTTCACACATATTCAAAATATTTGATCTCCGATAATCGTAATTAATTGTGCAAAAAATCTGGGATGAAGTTATATCGCCAACGTCGCTTCTATTGTAATAGAAATCATTTCTGGATGAATATCCGTATATCCAGCAAATCAAAATTCCTAGATGGGTCAACTATTTTCCAAATGATGAAGTCCAATTCCATAGCATATGACGCAGTCCTTTATATAAGGGTTCGTCAGGCAAACCATGTCTGGACGCACCTCATAATTAAAGCCTGGTAAATAAGATACTTAGCATTTGGATCAAAAATGTATTCAAATTTATAAAGCAGAACAAGCGCTGGCGAAATTTTTAACTTGAATTGGTTAATGTGTTGATCCCATGAAATATTAGACTGTAAAACAAATTTTATATATCTTATCTCATTTACTTTATCTATTTGCTTGACACAGATGTTAGGTCTAAAACTTGAATCAAAATTCCCTTGAGATCTAAAAGGCATTAACTTCGTGTTTATTTCAATAAACAAATTTCATTTATTCGCATATATTCGGAAATGAGATCCGCATCTCTTTCTGTTTAAAATTTTACAATTGTCTATGATTTATATGGATAAAATATTCAAATGTCATCGGCATACTCGAACACCCTACCAGTCAAGTGCAGATTTATAAGGTCATTGACATAAATAACAAATAATAGAGGTCCTAAAATACTCCATTTTGGCGCGTCGCATTTAATATCTTACACTTCACTTTTGGTCTGCATGATTTGGACAATTTGCTTTCTATTCTCCAAATAGGATTTAACAAGTGATATGTTAAGCATACACAGGAATTGCAGCTATCACAACAAAATGTTTTGGTCAATCATATCGAAAGATTTCGACAAACCATTAAATAGACCCGCAACTCGAAAATCTTCATCAATCGATTTGCAAAGCCTTATGAAGTTTTGCTGGTGTGTCCTTTTTATTGTCACTATGTTGGAATCTGCTGCTGCTAACTTCCATATTTATTGCCATTATACTTTTCGAATTCATCAGCCAGCGCACCTTTCCAATGCAAATCATGACCCTTCACTGGTTTGCGGGGTCGTCAACATTATGGTAGTCCATTTTTCTCTTTCTTCGTTTTTTTTAGAGTAAGTGACAATTTTTGTGCTAGAATACTATGCATTGTTTAGTTTAGGTTAGATTTTAGTAGCAGTCTGCAATCAGACTCACTTCTACGTGTTAGTCCATTGTCATACCACTGGAACTGGAGAAGGAAGATGTCTTCTATTTACTACCGTTGGGCTTGCTGAAATGTTCACATTCTAATATTCAGACGGTTCCTCTAAGAAATAAGAACCTAAATTGGTAACCAGTGCAAGGCCGACACGCATCACTCATGAGTCTTGCCTTTTCCGTAGGTCATGATTTCATACTGAGCGGTGATTAGAGTCATGAGCTCTCACGCACGAAATTTGTCTTCAATTGTGACTCAAACGTCATTCACACTAACACTACAACTCAAGTACACGCCGTTAGTAGGGTGTATTAGTATTAGCCCCTGTTAAGAATGACATGACTTCTGCACTCTCAAGATCTATCCCGACAGCGTCAATCTCTTTGGAATACCCTGAAATATGGATCCAATACGTTAAACTATATTTATTCTTGATCACCAAGACATTCGATGTCGATCTAGCCTTGCCTTTTCTGTGCATTCATCTATCTGTAGTTTACTTTCAAGTAAACTGAAGAATTTGTGTCACTCATAAAGTAACACATTAGGCATTTACTTTAAAAGAATAACTTTTGCTAAAATCATTTTATCTCATAAAATGTTACTATAAGTAAAAGTAGTTTTAAGCCATAAAATAACGCATGGCCGTTAACGTCTTTTTGCGAGTGGCATCTGTATTATTTATATATTTTTTGTTCCATAAATTTTAGTTGTTATTATTTCCGTATCTGGTGTACATGGTCAAATGTCTGTAGTCAATCTGTCTACATATCAAGCGATCATGGTGCCAAATTTGAGCATAAACCTACACCCAAACTTATTCGCTAAAAATTCCTAACATATGATATTCTACAACACAATCCCATTTGCCAAGGTCATTTTTAGACACTGTGTTGTAGTGGAGTATTGAATCAGGAGTGATAAGCAACACACACACAAAAATAAGGTGATGGACAGACATGTAACATACATACATATGTATATCTAAATTCACATATATACATAATTATACATGTGACAATGTATTGGAGTTTTCTTCTTTATTTTGTTTCCATTCCACTCTTTGTTGACTGGAAGACGATTTATGTGTGAATTTTGCGCAAGTCTCAATGGAAAATAGGAACAGGTCGGTTTGTCGACGGCTTTAACAACAAACTCCAGTGCGAATAAAGACAACAGCGCTTAGTCTCTGAAGTGTGAAATTCATTTCAACAAAAATTTGTATATCCAACACCACAACTGCGATGAAGCTGTCCAAGCAGCGGACCGTTGGAACTCTCGTAAAGACACTTTTTATTGCAGCCATCGTAAAGGTGCAACAACGAATACTATCGCCATTAATTCCATGAGACAGACAGACATACACGGGAATTCGTTTCCCGAAAGACAGAAGAATAAACGAACCTTCGCACACACAAACACATTAAATTGAAGCACCCATTCATTCGCACAAATATGAAGGAACTTTCTCACGCATACACGAACATCTATCACAGAACACCGGGCAACATGCCGACAAGCGAAAATTGATTTGTACATGAAAACACATCATAAAGATAACGCCCCTTCAGTTCCAACACACACGCGTGCCCCTCCTTTTTTGGTTGCATGCACACACATATTGTTATTTACATATACATACATAAATATATATTTACAAAGGTTGTCTATGCTTTTATGCTTATAATACAGGCACACATGAAAGGTGTTTTATTTACCCATTTAACATGAATGTTTTTAAATGAGTAAAAATTATTATTTTCATATGCATGATCATAAATTCTTATAAGTAAATCATGAATATTTTTTTAGTTTTATTTAAATATTTCAAATACAAATTTCAGTTCTTCAGTACTTAGTTAGAATTTCAGATATTTTAACTAAAAATGAATTAAACGAGCTGATGAACAGATACACGACATTTGCTATGATACATTCAACGAAATATCTAGTCCTAAGTAAGGAAAATGTTAGCTAAAACAGCAGTTTTTGTCTACGAACCATCGTAAAGCAAACACGATTCTGTGTTGTATTATTTCAACAAACTTATCGCTCTGCTATTTTAACTAAAAAATTCTTGTTTTATCTAAAAAATCTGCTTAAATATTCAATGCATAAAAGAGATCTGCAGCAGTGTATCGCATTTGCGTTGACTCAAAAATACTTTTCTTTTTGAATCAACGCAACTACCGCAACGAATTCAACTCTAATCAACACAAACGGCTTGTACAAAAACACACAAGATATTGCGGTGTTGCTGAGTATGTACCATACGGGAAATGGAACAGGTCCCAAACCTGTCTCGGCATAGATCCTCTGGTGATAGGGACCGGTCCCAGTTCTCATCCCCTTACATGGAAAAAACCTTTCACTTTTTTAAAGATTTGTCGTATTTTTAAGGGAGATAGCAATAGTTAGAAAACATATCTAACGGAAAAGCAATTTTTAACAATAACTCAATCTCATACCATCGCGGTATAATAGAAGCGACGATAGAAAACCTGGAAGGAAGTAGAGAGGTCGAATACCTAAGATGAACCTTGAAGTCGAGTGTGACGCACTGCTGCCATCGGCACAGTCTTGGATTGACGGAACCCTAGTATTGTCATCTGGAAGATCATGTTACACGGATGGATCAAAGCTAGAGGACAGAGTGGGCCTGGGGGTTTACATTGAAAACCCAGGGACTGGCATCTGTTTTAGACTGCCTGACCATAATACGGTCCTGCAGGCGGAGATCCGGGCGATCACGGAATGCGTGAAGTGGTGTGGTGCTAACGCGAGGACGTCGAGTGTGAACATCTTTACCGATAGTAAGATTGCCATAAGGGCAATAACAACCAGGACGGAAAGGTCACGAACAGTCTTGCAGTGTAAGAAGGAGATTAACGCCTTCTCTGAGGATGGGAAAATCCGCATCATTTGGGTGCCGGGCCATAACGGAGTAAGGGGAAATGAAAGGGCGGACGATTTGGCGGTGATGGCCAGAGGACTGCCGTCAATAAACTTGGTTAACCCGAAGCCTTTCGGATCAACGCAGTCCGAGTTAAGGGAGTGTGCGACGGATGCGCATGCAACATTGTGGAACAGCGAAACGGTCGGTAGGACGGCGAAAATCCTATGGGGGGATCCAGATCGTGAGAAGACGAGGCGAGGAGGAAAACAATTAAGGATTTAGGTAGCACGGAATTCCTAACTTAAATTTTTTTTTTAGAGGTTACTTTATAGTTTTTAGAGTGCACAACAAGCCGATTACTGGCTTAGGTGTATGTCCATAGTGGCATGGGGCGGATTAATATCTGCGCCCTCTTTTCAACCTATCCTTACCTACCCTAATACTTATTATCATGAGTCTATTGTATATGCGGTGGTACGATGAGAGTTAGCCAAAAACAATGTAAACACCGCAATGTTATTTTCACCATAACAAAATTGAAAAAAATCCCAAAAAGTTATGAAATTATTATTCAGGAACGAAAATATTAAAATAAAATTAAAATATATTTTTGTTAAAATAAATGGGCTAAAAGGCAGTCTTTCACCAGACACACATAGACGTCCATTGCTCCTATCGTTTATCCATCCAGATCGCTTATCAATATGCCAATGTTCACAACATCTTTTGTCACCATCTATCAAACTTTCTTACGGTAGCGTTGATGCCTAGAAACTCCAGCTTTTTCATAATTTAAGTCGGTTTCACATTACTGAAAGCACCTTCAATGTCAAGAAATGCTACCATTGTGTATTCCTTGACATCAAGAAAACCCTCTATTTAGGGCTGTTTCAGTGGACTTGCCTTCACTATGTGCATGCAGTTGCCAAGACAGGCGATCTCCAGGAATCTTTGCCCTAAGATATATATCTACCAACCTCTCTAGAGTCTTCAGCATAAAGGACAGATTAATAGGACGACTCGGTAAGTAGTCGTAAGCTAAACACCTTTTTTAATAGCGTTACTCGTTATGTATTTGGCTTGAGACGGCGCGATTCCATCCCTGAATACTCTTTATCTCTGTATGGCGTCTCCTTACAGCACTTGTTGTTTCTAAGATCGCTTACTTTCCTGCATAAACTGATCTACACGCAGGCACCACAATATCTGTATGGATTTACTGATTTCGCCAGATCTACTAGAGGAAAAAAAATCATTCCCAAAATGTATCGGAGGCTTGTTTCTGAATGGCATATGTTCATATTCGCTGTACGTCTCTGGAATTCACTTCCTAACTATCTGCAATTACTCAGTAACTCGGCAACATTTAAAACCAGACTTTGGAAACATTTTACTGCATTAAGTTGATGAATATTAAGACTCATTTATATATTTATTTTTATTCTTTTATAAAGGGTGATTTTTTGAGGTTAGGATTTTCATGCATTAGTATTTGACAGATCACGTGGGATTTCAGACATGGTGTCAAAGAGAAAGATGCTCAGTATGCTTTGACATTTCATCATGAATAGACTTACTAACGAGCAACGCTTGCAAATCATTGAATTTTATTACCAAAATCAGTGTTCGGTTCGAAATGTGTTCATTCACCGTAACGTTGCGTCCAACAGCATCTTTGAAAAAATACGGTCCAATGATTCCACCAGCGTACAAACCACACCAAACAGTGCATTTTTCGGGATGCATGGGCAGTTCTTGAACGGCTTCTGGTTGCTCTTCACTCCAAATGCGGCAATTTTGCTTATTTACGTAGCCATTCAACCAGAAATGAGCCTCATCGCTGAACAAAATTTGTCAAAATTTGAACACATTTCGAACCGAACACTGATTTTGGTAATAAAATTCAATGATTTGCAAGCGTTGCTCGTTAGTAAGTCTATTCATGATGAAATGTCAAAGCATACTGAGCATCTTTCTCTTTGACACTATGTCTGAAATCCCACGTGATCTGTCAAATACTAATGCATGAAAATCCTAACCTCAAAAAAATCACCCTTTACTAACCTTAATTTCTTTTTCTTCGGATCAACTAAGTCTATTAATTCCTCTTTAGTTGATAAATTCACTTTTGTTTTTTTTATACCCTCCACCATAAGATGGGGGGTATACTAATTTCGTCATTCTGATTGTAACTACTCGAAATATTCGTCTGAGACCCCATAAAGTATATATATTCTTGATCGTCGTGAAATTTTATGTCGATTTAGCCATGTCCGTCCGTCTGTCCGTCCGTCCGTCCGTCTGTCTGTCGAAAGCACGCTAACTTCCGAAGGAGTAAAGCTAGCCGCTTGAAATTTTGCACAAATACTTCTTATTAGTGTAGGTCGGTTGGTATTGTAAATGGGCCATATCGGTCCATGTTTTGATATAGCTGCCATATAAACCGATCTTGGGTCTTGACTTCTTGAGCCTCTAGAGTGCGCATTTCTTATATGATTGCGATGAAATTTTGCACGACGTGTTTTGTTATGATATCCAATAACTGTGCCAAGTATGGTTCAAATCGGTCCATAACCTGATATAGCTGCCATATAAACCGATCTTGGGTCTTGACTTCTTGAGCCTCTAGAGGGCGCAATTCTTATCCGCTTGGGATGAAATTTTGCACGACGTGTTTTGTTATGACATCCAACAACTGTGCCAAGTATGGTTCAAATCGGTCCATAACCTGATATAGCTGCCATATAAACCGATCTTGGGTCTTGACTTCTTGAGCCTCTAGAGTGCGCAATTCTTATCCGATTGGAATGAATTTTGGCACGTAGTATTTTGTTATGATATTCAACAACTGTGCCAAATATGGTTCAAATCGGTTCATAACCTGATATAGCTGCCATATAAACCGATCTGGGATCTTGACTTCTTGAGCCTCTAGAGGTCGCAATTATTATCCGATTTGCCTGAAATTTTGTACGATGGATTCTCTCATGACCATTAACATACGTGTTTATTATGGTCTGAATCGGTTAATAGCCTGATATAGCTCCCATATAAATCGATCTCTTTATTTTACTTCTTGAGCCCACAAAGGGCGCAATTCTTATTCGAATTGACTGACATTTTACACAGGTCTCCAACATATAATTTAATTGTGGTCCAAACCGGACCATATCTTGATATCGCTCTAATAGCAGAGCAAATCTTTTCTTATATCCTTTTTTTGCTTAAGAAGAGATGCCGGGAAAAGAACTCGACATATGCGATCCATGGTGAAGGGTATATAAGATTCGGCCCGGCCGAACTTAGCACGCTTTTACTTGTTTTCTTTTAAATTCAAATTTACAAAGCCACAAATGTTAGTTTTTCCCGTTAGTATGTTATTCATACAAAATCTGTGATGTATTGTATAGCTATAGATTCTTAGTTTTAAGTGTTTACTATGTACAATTGTTGGAGATATTACCCGCACTTTAATTATAAGAATTTTATATTCTTGTTGTGCGGGTGTAAATAAATAAATTACAAATTACAAAAATCTTTCGCCTTCATGTGGTAAGGTTTTCCTGCTTTTGGAATATATGGCATGCTGATACAAGAAGACTATATCTCCCTAAGCCAAGGAACCATTCTATCAGACACAGATTGCAAATTTAGCTGTCATACATCATCACTGCTGGCGACTTAAAGCAGTCGAAACTTTTTATCGCGCAAAGGATTTTCGACTCAGACACAATTCCCCCAATAACCTCCGACGAATACATATCAGTGACAAACTCTTCTGGTGCCACGTTTTCCATTGGATAGTTTCCCGGGAAATATATATCAACGAATAGTTCTAGTGTTTTCTGACGAGACATTGTCCATACATTCTTTGACTTCTGAATATATATCCCACCGTAACAGAGCTCGAGGATAGGATATTCCGTAGCCCAGAAGCCTCAGATGTATTTTCCACGGAGCTGCAGAATCCCCATCTCGCTCTTGCATTTTCTTAGCTCAGCCTTGTAGACGTCCCAATCTTGTGGTGCTCTTGCGGCTTTCGCAAAGTTGAAGAGTTTTCTGTAGTCCTTCCTTAGACCAACCAGTTCAGGGGTGCATCATGGCGATCCGTGTTTGCCCTTTAGCTTGACACTAGGACATGTTCAGACAAGGGAGTCGTTCAGTCGGCCTTCGTGATCCGCTTGACCATTATGTCTATGTCCCTCACAGTTTCCGCTTCCTTTTCTGGTCTATAAGGAATAGTCGTGCAGAATGTGTGCCGATTGTTGTGGTAATATTTACTACCACCGCAATTTTATGAGTATACCCCAAATCAAAATAACACCACTGCTTGCAGTTTTCTGAAAAGGGACAGGTCCCAAACCTGTCACGAGATAGATCCTCTGGTGATAGAGACCGGTCCCAGTTCTCTTCCCTTTATATGGAAAAAATCTATCACTATTATAATGGCTTGCCGCTTGTTATCAAATATAATTCACGGATAAGCAATTCATAACAATAACAAAGTGACTTTTTAAAAAATTTAACAATCATAAATTATGAAACATTCTCAAACGAACCTATTTTATCTTTGCATGCCTATAATTTGCTTAGGTCATCGGCCTTCCCCTGCAATCCAACACGCTCTTTAAGAGGTTAGAATAATAGAAGACTCAGGTTTATTGAGAGGCTTGATGCGAATAATCCTAAGACACTCACTAATAGGGAGAGAGACTCCCTAAATTGGGCTCGGGGGTTCGCTGCACAGACTATCCCAAAGACTACACGTCTAGATTTGGAAACTGCACCGCAGTCAGCCATAAGGCTGCGGTCACCTGGCGGCCATTCTGTGCCAAGAAATTTTTGCTAATATCGCTAGGAACAGTTTGGTGATGAAAGTTTTCGACAAGAGAGAAGAAGAGGTCTGCATACCTAAGAATAATTGGAGTGGAATAGTCAATGAACTGTCATCAGTATACTCCGATGTCCTTGTGTAAGATCTGGCCAGGCGCAGCACTAGATTTAGTTTTGGAAGACTAAGGGAATATTATCCCAATCTTTCAACCACCGACTGGAAGGTTGGTAGATTGGATGAGGCTGATGGTAAGCGGAGACATGCAGTATTCGTTCTAATCTCCGGCTGCCTCGTAGACCTCAACAAGTCTGAAAACTCTTCAACAGAGCAAAAGCCACAAGAGCACCACACGATTGGGACATCTATAAGTCTGAGCTAAGAGAATGTAAGGGCGAGCTGAGAAAATTTCAGCACAAATCCTGTGTAGAATTCTGCAGCCCCGTGGAGGATACATCTGAAGCCTCTAGGCTAAGGAAGATTCTGTCCTAGAGACCTATAACTTTGGGGAATAATCAGAAGTCAGAAAATGTATGGACAATGTCTAGTGAGGAAACGCTAGAATTACTCGTTGCTACACATAGCGCATTACATAGTAAATGCTCCAACGTCCCATCATATTCCCTACATGCATTACACATGCTTTCACTTGGCGCACCTATTTTGCATAAGTTAACTCGTATTCCTATGCATTCCGTAATGACACCAAAAGCTATACTGATCTTCTTCTTACATCCTTTCAATAATAGCCTCGTCTTCTCACGATCCGTATCTCCCCATAGCATTATTGCCGTTTTACGGAGCGTTTCGCAGTGCTTCGTCGCCCACGGCCTTCGGACTGCGTCGGCCCGAAAGGTGTCGGGTTAACCAACTTTATCGAAGGTAGTTCTGAGGCCTTCTCTGCCAAATCCTCTGCCATTTCATTCCCCCTTACTGCGTTATGACCCGGAACGACCCAAACGATGCGGATTATGCCATCCTCAGAGCAGGCGTTCATCTCCTTCGCCCCTAAAGCTGGTCACAGCTCAAAAAATATATTAAAATGTTTTTTTTTAATTTTAATTAATTTGTTTTTTTGGCTCATTTGCATATACTATATATATACTATACTATATATACTATACCATATACATACAGGAAGATGGGCAGTGTGATCCCGCTACTGAAACCTGGAAAGGATACGAGCACGAGGGAGTCGTAGAGACCGATCTTCCTTCTCTCATCAGCAGCCACGAGGCATGAGGGACTACTCCTCCCGATCCTCCCGTTTGACAATTTCCATTCGCCGAGCATCAGTATGCATTTCGATGCCTGCATAGGACTACAACTGCTTTATATGCTTTATATACAAAAGTAGAAACAACATTTTCAAGTCCCTTGTCAGGAGCGCTTTGTGTCCTGGCAAAGCAACCTTGATCTAACCACCTAATGCTTCTGGATATTGTGGCTAGACAAATTGCTGCAATCACTGATGTGACGCAAAGGGAGCTTTCATGTGGCGGCTACGGACACTGTGATATCATTGAAGATATCTGTATCCGTTTACAATTGGCAGACTAATTTGCACTAATTTCTTTCCAATGCCACTGTGCGTCGCTTTTAACTGCCCAGCCAGACCCACTCAATTTCATGGCAGAATCTTTTCTTCTTAACAAATTCAAAGGAACAGACTTGGTTTCATCATAGCTCTCCGGTGAGATGATTCCATCAAAACACTTAAGAAATCGATAATTGCTCTTTTCTTGGTGTCTGGATGGATACAATGTTTTTCTTTTTATGATTTTCCAAATAATTCCTCAAATTTTGCTCTTTAATGTAGAACAACCGACTTGAGGTAAAATTACAGCTTCATTTGGAGAGTTTTCTGTACCTGAACACTGGCTGCTGCCTTGAATCTTCATTAGAAGTAAACAAAAATGAACAAGTTAAATAATTACTAATAAACAATATTCTCATTATACCCACCACCGGACGATGGGGGTATATTCATTTTGTCATTCCGTTTGCAACACATCGAAATATCTATTTCCGACCCCATAAAGTATATAAATTCTCGATCAGCGAAAAAATCTAAGGCGATCTAGCACGCTACAGTCTTAAAAAATAGAGATATTGAGCTGAAACTTTGAACAGATTCTTTTTTTGTCCATAAGCAGGCTAAGTTCGAAAATGAGCTATATCGGACTATATCTTGGTATAGCCTCCATATAGACCGATTCGCCGATTTAGGGTCTTAGGCCCATAAACGCCACATTTATTATCCGATTTTGCTGAAGTTTGGGATAGTGAGTTGTGTTAGGTCCTTTGATATCCTTCTTCATCCAGATCGGTCCAGATTTGGATATAGCTACCATATAGACCGATGTCTCGATTTAGGGCTCTCAGCCCATAAAAGGCGCATTTTTTGTCCAATGTCGCCAGAATTTGGGACAGAGACTAATGTTATGCCCCTCAACCTCTTTCTGCAATATAGCATCGGTTAAGATTTGGATATAACTGCCATATAGAGCGATCTCTCGATTTAAGGCGCATTTATTGTCCGATGTCGCCGAAATTTGAGACAGTGAGTTGCGTTAGGCTCTTCGACAACTTTCTGCAATTTGGCCCAGATCGGTCCAGATTAGGGTATAGCTGCTATATAGACCGATCGCTCCATTTAAAGTTTTGGGCCCATAAAAGCTTTATTTATTGTCCGATTTCGCCAACATTTGGGACAGTGAGTTGTGTTAGGCTGTTCGACATTTATCTGCAGCTTGGTCCAGATTTGGATATAGCTGCCATATAGACCGATCTCTGGATTTAAAGTCTTGGCCCCATAGAAGGCACAATTATAATCCGATTCCGCTGAAGTTTGACACAGTGACTCATGTTAGGCTTTTCGACATCCGTGCCGTATATGGTTCAGATCGTTCTATATTTGGATATGGCTACCAAAAAGACCAATATTTTGTTCTACAAATTTGAACAATGACTTGTACTTATTGGACCTCTTAATATCCGTAACGAATTTGGTCCAAATCGGACCACATAAATTATGCATTTTTGACCGGATTATAACGAAAGGTGGTTTACATATATACCCGAGGTGGTGGGTATCCAAAGTTCGGCCCAGCCGGACTTAATGCCTTTTTACTTATTTTTTAATTACCTCTGCCTTTAAGATCCATTTTGGTGTTAGCTTTTGTATTTTCATGTAACAGCTTTTTTTCAAAAAAAACTCTGTTTTTCATAAAATAGCTGACATTTACAGAACATCTGTTCAAAGTTGCAAAAATTCTGCTGGCAAAAAAAGTCCTAGTAGAAATTTGCAGCTTCTCTATTTTCGAACTGTTAAAATTTGCTCTCTTGAGCGCTCTCTTCTGCTGGCAAATAAATTACGTGAACAATTCCAGGTGGGTATCCGACTCAGACAAACATATTAAGCTCATTCGTCGAGTCCCGTGAAAAATACACCATTTATAAAACCATGGAAAAACGCAAATTTGCCCATGTACATTCCATTAAGGAACAGGGGAAAATTTCTCACATATCAATGAGTGCTGTCAGAGTCAATTTTAATCAATAATCACCTC
The DNA here is from genome assembly GCF_963082655.1 of Stomoxys calcitrans. Taxonomy (NCBI): domain Eukaryota; kingdom Metazoa; phylum Arthropoda; class Insecta; order Diptera; family Muscidae; genus Stomoxys; species Stomoxys calcitrans. Next base: position 127,203,912 of record NC_081554.1, read on the forward strand.
CGGAAATTTTTTCTGATGTTTTCGCCAGGAATCGAACCCAGGCGGATATGCTAACCTCTGCGGTACGGTGAACTGAAACCTTAGCAACTATATTGTAATATGTTCCGATCTGGATAAAACCGGCCAGGGATGTCGAGAGTTCTAACACTAAACTAGACACTAGACTGCTAGACCTTAAAATGGTTAATTAGTCCATATGGTAGCTATATCCAAATATAGACGAATCTGCACCATATTCAGGATGTATACCAAAAATTCAGCGAAATGGGGTAAAAATTTGCCTTTTATGGCCTCTGGACTTATTGTAGACCAATCCCAACCATATTAAACCCCAACACAACTAATTCTGACAAATTTTAGGAAAATCGGATAATAAATGCGCTATTAATGGCCCCTAGGCTTAAATCGGAAGATCTGATATATGACAGCTATATACAAATATAGCCCGATCTGTACCATATGGAGTGCGCATGTCGAAAAGCCTAACATAACACATTATGCTGAATTTTAACAACAGTTTCAGCGGAATGCGTCTTTAATGGGCTTAACAACTTAAATCGGGAGATTGCTATATATGGCAGCTATATCCTAATATAACTCGATCTGGACCATACACAGTGCGAATGTCGAGGGACCTAACACAATTCATTGTTCCAAATTTCAGGGAAATTGGATAATAAATGAGCCTTTTTTTGGGCCCAAGAACTTAAATCGGGAGATCGGTCTAAAGGGGACTATATCGTGATAGTCCGATATAGACCATCTTCAAACTTAACCTGCCTATAGACAAACAACGAAGCAGATGGACGGACATGGCTAGATTGTCTTAGATTTTTACGACGATCAAGAATATGTACACTTTATAGGGTCGGAAATGGATATTTCGATATGTTGCAAACGGAAAGACAAAATAAATATACTCCAATCCTTCGTTGGCGGGTTTAAAAAGCATGCAAAATTTACTATTACGTCACTTCTCAGCAAAAACTCTCATTACCAAATAACCAGGAAGGTAAGCTCATTCAAAAACTAGTAACTACTTATTTTTAGGCATCGTTTCTAATTACTTTTACATTGCGATGTCCTATAGTTTAAAAATAAGTCCTTATGCCTAAGCATACAAGTTGTCAAAAAGTAATGACATATTATCTTGGTTGAACGTTGCTAAAAAATAACTACTTAGGCTTAAACATGGTCGCACCTATCCCCACCACCACTTTCTCAATGCTCAGTTTCTTTGAAGAAGACAACTTTTATTTGAATAATTCAAATTATAAATGAAATTAAAAGTTTACCTTCGTCGCAGCCGAGAGTTGGAAAAAGAATGAATGAATAGTTTGAATAATACACCATTTTCTCCTTTCAATATTAGCTAACAACACAAAAGCAAACTTTAATTCTATTTCATGCCTTTGTTTTTATGTTAAACATATTCTATTTATAGACGCAATATTCCAACACATGGGAGTGAATTTAGTAGTTTTGTGGCACAGAGCGTACATCAGAAGATTTACAATACAAAGGCCCCGAGTTCGAATCTCGGACCAGCAAAATCATTTTTAAATTTTTTATTTTTTTTTTTTAAATTACGCACACAGCATGCGGAATATTCAACGGATTTGTGGGGAGGTAGAAAAAATTAAAAATATTTTGGTATATTAATAACGCCAGACTATTTCCCTCCTAGTGCTACAAAGTGATGTCGCTTTGCGGCACCTCAATCGGACTCGCCATTCATGGGTATGAGATAATTTTGTACTACATTTTTTGATACTACATTTTTTGATATCTGAATCTGGACCTTCCCCCTTACCCTAATTTTCAGAGACAACAGTGCTCTCGAATAGTACCCTAAAAATAAAAATTTGGTATCCAAATTTCGGATGGGTGCCTAGGGGGGCTTTCCCACCCGAAAACCTACCAAACACATGTTAAGACCAATCGCGACAATATGGGACTCAAATTAAAGGTATTTAGGATAAGAAAACGTATCTGATATCCAATTGTCGGACCAAGTGCTAAGGGGAGCACCCCAAGCCCCAAAAACACCACCAAATCGGACACATTTACCGACCATGGCAATAAGGGGCTCAAATGAAAGGTATTTGCGAGTAGAATACGAATCTCATATCCAAACGTGGGACCACGTTTCTGGGGATCCACCCCTTTCCCAAAACACCCCCCCAAACAGGACTTAATTACTGAACATGGGGATATGGGGCTTAAATAAAAGGTATTTGAATGTAGAATACGAATCTGATATTCAAATATGGCACCAAGTGTTTGGGGGGCCGCCTTTCCCCAAAAACATCCCCCAAAAGGGACAAATTTACGACCATAGCCTTATGGGGCTCAAATGAAAGGTCTTTAGGAGTAAAGCACGAATTTGATATCAATATTCGGGAAAAGCGTCTATGGAGCCACCCCACCCCCACAACATCACCCAAATAGTAAGTATTTTCTGACTATTGCAATATGAGACTCAAATAAGAGGGTTTTTAGAGAAGAATACGAATCCGACTCACTAAGTGGCCGCCCATCCCCCAAAACACCCCCAAGCCGGTAATGTTTGCCGAATATGGAAATATGGGGCTCAAATTAAAAGTATGTGGGAGTAGACTACGTATCTGATGTCAACATTAGGGGCCAACTGTCTAGCGGACGTTCCACCACCATAACAACCCCCAAATTGGACGTATTTGCTCACCAAGACAATTTGGGTCTTAAAGAGAGTAGAACTAAATATTCATAGTTTTTAGGGCCAATACCCCAAACCCGACATATTTGCTGACTTTTGCAATAAGGAGTTTTAATGAGATTAGAAAACGCATTTGACATCCAATTTTGAGGGCAATGACAATATGGGGTTCAAATAAATGATATATGAGAATAGAGTACGTTGCTGATAAATTTTCCGGTCTTAATGTTTGGGGGACCACCCCAATCCCCAAAACACCCCTAAAAAGGGCATATTTTCCCACCATGTCAATGTAGAGCTTAAATGAAAGGTATTGGGGGGGTAGAGCTAGAATTGATACCCATTTGCACAAGAATTGATACCCAAAATACCCCTCAAATAGCAATTTTTTAGTGACCATCGCAATATGGGGTTCAAATAAAGGGTTTTGGGAGTAGAATGCGAATTTGATATCCAAATGTAGGACCATGTATTTAGGGCATCACCCTTTCCCAAAACACCCCCAAAGGAAAAAAATTTTTCAACCATGCCAATATGTGGCTCAAATGAAAGGTATTTGAGATTAGAAACCGAATTTGATAACCTATTTTGGGGCCATGTGTTTGGGGGACGCCTCATTCTGTAAACTCCTCATAAGCCAATGGCAATATTGGGTTTAAATAAACGGTATTTGAGAGAAGAGCACGATGCTGATATTTTTTCAGGGCCAAGTATCTGGGGGACCACTTCTCCCCCGAAAACACCACTAAATAAGGCATTATGAGAATATCGTAGACCAATAAAGACCATATGGGATTCAGATAAAGGCACTTATATTGTTAAACTGTTAGTCAAGCGATATACTGTTTTCGTAATAGTATATCGAAAATAAATATTCCAAGGACCGGAGCGGGCCCGGGTCAGCTAGTTACAAATAAAAAACAGATGGTATTCCTGTTAATAACTCATTGTATTTGAGCAGCTAGTAAATCTAAGGATAAAAAGTTATTCATTATTTTATATGCCAAAAATAAAAACCAAGTTTTTGCTGGGTTAGTACGCAAACAAATTTAACCCCACCAGTTGAAGGGTAACACGGCCTTGTAAATGGCACCACTAGTTTGGTGCCTTTGTGCCTTTCGCCGTACTGAAGATTTTTCAACTCTTCCTTAGACCAACTAGCTTTGTGAACCAATATGACGATCATTGTTTGCCCCTTGGTTTAATTTTAGGACATGCAGACTTAAGTGTGATCGTGATCCGCTTGACGATCATGTTAATTTCTTTCACAATTTCCACTTCCTTATCATGTCTATCAGGTGTTGCCGAAATTTATTTCAATCCGCCGCACTTCTGTGTAGCGGAGGGACTACATCAGCAGTATTTTCACCAAGGCCAAAGCTATTGTTACGTTGATCAAAGAGGCTATCGTCATGCAAAACTTTCCAGTCACGTATTCTTCCACTAATATTCTTAGACTCTGTCTGTTTCTGGTAATAAAGCCCGGTTTAATAAAAAGTCATAGGATCGTTAATGCTAGCATATTCAATAAGTGTTCAACACTTTTCATTTACATCTGAAATTCCCATATCTAGTGATGCTCATTAGCATCACTACTCACAATGGGTTATTTTTTGTCAACTTTAGATTGCATCTCAAAATTTTGTGTACAATAGAAGAATGCCAGCAAGTAGTCCAATTTATTGATGTTAAAGCTGGCTTCTAATACATCTTCAGTTCTTAGCGGTGGAAGGAGATGCATATTACGACGAATCGTTGAAAAAATACAGGAACTATCGCTCCCATTCCCCATAGCACTGCCAAACGTAAAAAACTTCGGTTATTTCCTACTTGGTCGTTTAGCAAAAGTTGAATCCGGTATCCCTAATTAACATAAATTTCGCTTCCTCTTGTTCCTTTACATGGCTACATTGTTAATTATACCCACCACCGAAGGAGGGGGGTATATTCATTTTGTCATTCCGTTTGCAACACATCGAAATATCCATTTCCGACCCTATAAAGTATATATATATTCTTGATCAGCGTAAAAATCTAAGACGATCTAGCACGCTACAGTCTTTAAAAATAGAGATATTAAGCTGAATTTTTGCACAGGTTCTTTTTTTGTCCATAAGCAGGTTAAGTTCGAAGATGAGCTATATCGGTCTATATCTTGATATAGCCCCCATATAGACCGATTTAGGGTCTTAGGCCCATAAAAGCCATATTTATTATCCGATTTTGCTAAAATTTGGGACAGTGAGTTGTGTTAGGCCCTTCGACATTCTTCGTCAATTTGGCTCAGATCGGTCCAGAGTTGAATATAGCTGCCATATAGACCGATCCTTCGATTTAGGGTTTTGGGCCCATAAAAGTTACATTTATTATCCGATTTTGCTGAAATTCGGGACAGTGAGTTGTGTTATGCCCCTCAACGTCCTTCGTCAATTTGGTTTAGATCGGTTCAGATTTGGATATAGTTACCATATAGACCGATCCTCCGATTTAGGGTCTTAGGCCCATAAAAGCCACATTTATTATCCGATTTTGCTGAAATTTGGGACAGTGAGTTGTGTTAGGCCTTTCGACATCGTTCGTCAATTTGGCTCAGATCGGTCCAGATTTGGATATAGCTGCCATATAGACCGATCCTCCGATTTAGGGTCTTAGGCCCATAAAAGCCACATTTATTATCCGATTTTTCAGAAATTTGGGACAGTAAATTATGTTAGGCTTTTCGATATCCTTCGTCAATTTGGCTCAGATCGGTCCAGATTTGGATATAGCTGCCATATAGACCGATCCACCGATTAAGGGTCTTAGGCCCATAAAAGCCACATTTATTATCCGATTTTGCTGAAATTTGGGACAATAAATTGTGTTAGGCCCTTTGATATCCCTCATCAATTTGTTGCAGATCGGTCCAGTTTTTGATATAGCTGCCATATAGACCGATCTCTCGATTTAAGGTTTTGGGCCCATAAAATGCTCATTTATTGTCCGATCTCGCCGAAATTTGGGACAGTGAGTTAGGTTAAGCCCTTCGACTTTCTTCTCCCTTCGAAGTTTTTCTGAAACTTGGGCCAAATCGGTTCAGATTTGGATATAGCTGCCATATAGACCGATATCTCGATTTAACGTTGGCCCCATAAAAGGTGCATTTATAATCCGATTTCACTGAAATTTAACACAGTTACTTATGTTAGGCTTTTCGAAATCCGTGTCGTGTGTAGCTCAGTTCGGTTTATTTTTAGATAAAGCTACTTAAAAGACCAATATTTTGTTATACACAATTGAACAATGACTTGTACTTATAAGTATTTGGTCCAAATCGGAGCATATTTTGATATAACTGCTATGGGACAAATGGTATACAATTTTCACCGGATTTTGATGAAAGATATTTTACGTATATTACCGAGGTGGTGGGTATCCAAAGTTCGGCCCGGCCGAACTTAACGCCTTTTTACTTGTTTTTTAAGAAACGGAAAACCCATAACCACGTATTCCTTATACATTCCAATGGATGCTTGTCCTACATTTGAATTTATGAAACTATGAGTTCTCATTTATCATGTTTTCGTTTAATTTCAACAATCGCCGAGATGCATCTTCACATTGTTCCCAGATTGTTGTTTGCCATGATCTATTTTCTCACGTTAAACAAACACTCATTTGGATATTTCTTGGAAATGTTTTATTGAAAGTTGATCTCAATGTTGGATTCAGTGCAGTATTGCGCAAAAATGCAGCCAAAAAAAATCGCCAACGTATCAACGAAAAATATAACAAGATCTATCGCTTCACAAGTATCCGATAAAAAAAATATCAAGAATTTTTCAGGTTTTATAGATTTGGTTAAGCCTATTGCGGTATGATATGCAAATGTTTTTGACATCAATAAGCAGAAAAGCTAAACCCATTGATTAGTATATCGATTGACTTGGAAAGCCAAGTTCACGCCGAATTCGTTCCAAGCCCGAAAATATTTCAATTGGATGCTGATGTGGTTGTCGGAGATAGAGTTGGAGAAATTTTATTCAAATATTAAGCTAAATATTATATTGGATTATCGCCCTTTTTTCAAGCCATACCGTATCTGCATAATTATTTTTCAAAGATGACATATTAGACAAATATTTTTATAACCAAAAATTTAGCAAATCCATTCCATGAATATTGTGACAAATAAGCAGTTTCTATTAAATTAAAATAAATAATTAAATGAAACAATTTCGTGGCTGTCGTCGAAAGTAACCTCAACAACTTCTTCAAGAAAAACGTTTATCTTCTTCGTTGTCACAACCATTCCAACGATTGTAACCTCAGATATGGTGGTGACCCACCATGACTCCGTTGTAAAATTCTAATCACAACTTCCCAACCAAGCAGCAGTCACTCCAATAAATTATAAAACAAATTCCATAATTATAAAGATGACACTAAGAGCACTCCTGATTCAACCAAAGAAAGACGAATTACATTAAACATAATTTGGTGGCAACAAGAAAAGCCTCTTATGATGCCAACCCGAGGTAGTAGTGGGACAAATGAGCACCAGTCACCAAAAGTAACCACATTAAATAGCAGGACACAAAGACAGTATGACATAGAAGACAAATTAGCATTTAATGAAATGTTTTGGGGGTGTATGAATTGAAGAGCGAAAAAAGGTGCGAACGTAGGCATGACGGGAAGGCTTTCCTAAACAACTTCATTGCGGCTATAATGTGATGGTGGTAAGGGATGATTTACCGATGTACCGTCTTAAACGTAAGCGGACAGATTTTTAACTACAAATTGTAACATTTACCAGAGTATAATAAAGCATCATCACAAACAACTTAATTGAAATTCTATAAAATACACAGTTTCCAGTGACTACGAGAAAAAATAAAATTTCCTTAGTGATATACTATGTTATTTTAGTTATATTTAATAACAAGCGGGTACAATTCGGAAAGTTAAGTTAACTTAGATCAGCCCTCCTACCCACAAGTTTAGGTTATCCGATTAAAACGATTCAAAAAAGTCAATAACACAATGAAAGTTAACATCATTGGACCTACACGCAAAAAAACGTTTGGGACTTTTTTTACGACAAGCAAAATACTTTTATCACAAAGTTTTTCTTTCATTGTTACTTTTAACAATTCGCTTCAACATATCAAACGTTAGCCATAAACGTAGCATTATTGAATGTAACTAATTTTGTTTATTGTTAACCCTTTAGCAGCTTCGCCTAAGGTAAAAGTACCCTTCATTTGTTGTAAAACCAAAAACTCTTTAATTATAAAAGTGATTCAATAGCCGCAAACAATTATTCGTGTACAGGAAATATTTAACCACTTGTGTCTGTCCTACTACAGAGAAAAGGTAAGTATTTGATCTTTAGAGTAGTAATGGGCAAAAATACTCACTCTATTGCACATTACTTCGTACGTATACAAGAAAATAATTCCAAGCAGGCCCGTGGGCTTGCGAATAATTGCAATTGTGTGCTCGCCGCTGTTATAGACACATTTTCACACAAAACATGTTTTCTTCTTTTTTTACTGATCAAAGAGCAGTCAAATGTTGAGCAGCTCGGTCGACTGCGGATGTTAAACTCGGAAAGGGACATTTTTTAAAGTTTCGCCTTAAGTAAAACAACAATCATTAGAGCAACATACAAATGGCTGCCAGGTACAAAACAACACAACAAGAATTTACGCGATAGAATATATCCTCCCAGTAGGTATTTATTTTATTCTATTTGTAGCAAAACGAAGACAGCAGATCAAAGCACAAAGCCATAATGGAGTTGTGCGAAAATGGAAAGCGTTTAATACAATTGTGTATCATAACATCGAAATAAATCCAAATAAACTCTGAAAGAGTTTGAATTACTAACTAATATCTATGTACTTATATTTAGTAAAATATTGAGTTTGAATTATGTCCCAACATTAAATTGATCTTGGCTAGCCCTGTATAGCCCATCTTCGAACTTGACCCGCCTCGAAATAAAAAGTAAGAAAGGGCAATAGTCAGGCTGTGCCGACTATATAAGACCCTACACCTTCCCTTAAAGTGTTATTTGGCCGATGTCATTAAACGGATGTTATATTTAATTCTGAACCGCTTTGGTGAGATATCGGCAAATCAGTTCAAATGGGTAAAAATTTAACATTAGGTACAAAATTTCGAGCAAATCAGTGCACAATTGTAATAACTAGGGGTCTAAACATGTAAATCGGTCAATGTATATACATATGTATACGAGGGCAGCTATATAAATGTCAAATAAATTGAGGCCACCGTAGCTCAGAGATAAGCATGTCCGCCTATGACGATGAACGAATGGGTTCGAATCTTGGGGAGAATATTAGAAAAAAATTTCAGCGGTGGTTATTCTCTCCTAGTGCTGACGACATTTGTGAGGTACATTTTCATGTAAACACTTTTCCCCGAATAGGTGTCCCACTGCGACTTGCCGTTCGGGCTCGGTTATGAAAAGCAGGCCCCTTATTATTGAGCTTAAACTTGAATCATTCTACACGACTAGATCAGAAAAGGAAGTGGAAACTGTGGGGGACATCGACATAATGGACAAGCGGATCACGAACGCCCTGAATGTCTTGCTTGTGTCAGCATGCCCTATTGCCAAGCCAAGGGACAAACACCGACCGCCATGGTGGACCCCAGAACTTGTTCTTCTAAGGTAGAAACCTCTTATCTGCATGACATATATACCTGTGGGATGGAGAGCCACAAATATAATTTTCAGTCCAAAAGCAGGATAGCCTTACTACACAAAGGCGAAAGATTTTCGTCTTATTAAACTATCATCCTTTATCCTCAAGACTCCAGAGAGGTTGATAGAAACATATCTTAAGGAAAAGATCAGTGTAGATTGCCTGTTTCGGCAACAGCATGCATGTACGAGGACTACCTTTTATATTTCGAGATTAGAGAACATAAACACACATATTGTATTAATTAGGGAAAATCACTTCATTGTTTTTAAAAAATATCCCCCATTAAGATCTATGCTCTATTGCATGGGCTTGAACCAATTATCGAAGCACTTTTGCCACTCTGATTGAGGTATCTCCAAAACATGCATTCTGAACGCATCAACCGCTTCTTGATGTGTCGAAAAAACTCCCATCGTTGACCTCCCATTTTATTTTTTACGTACGGGAATAAAAAGAAGTCATTCGGTGCCAAGTCAGGACAATACGACGGATGACTCATCAAATCGATGTTTTGAGTTCTCAAAAATACAGTTGTTTCGTATTTTTGAAGCATTTCTTTCGATTCTTGTATGAACCGTTGAGTGGAGCGGACGTTATGTTATTTCACTCCGCAGAATTTTCCTGTAACTGGAAATTGGTCATTTTTTTTAGAAAAAAAAAATTAAGTCGCTCAAGGATAGCTGCGATTGAGGTATCCATTAGGCGGTTGATAATCTGCGTCTGCTTCCAGTGGAGCGGCAAATCTAGAGCCCGGGAGTAGGCTTAGAATGGACTCCAAAGACCCAACAGCTGTGGTGGTCGTATCGGGCCGTAGCATGTTGTCCGCTACTGAAACCTCGACTGGTGGAGCGGCTGCTCCAGGCTCCACGAGAAGACAGACGACTGTTCAGCAGGGGCTTTTAACAAAGACACCTGGTTCGAGTCTTAAGGACAAAGCCGAACCTATTCTTTCTTGGCATGCTTATAATTTGCCTAGGCCATCGGCCTTTCCCGGCAAACCAATAATAATAGGAATAATAGAAGACACATCGCTCTCAGGTTTATTGAGTAGCTTGGTGCGAATGATCCTAAGACTCTCACTAATAGGGAGAGAATTCGGGAATTCGCTGCACAGGCTACCCTAAGGACTACACGTCCAGATTCGAAAAATGCACCGCAATCAGCCAAAAGGCTGCGGTCACCTAGAGAGCATCCCATGCCTAAAAGAACTAGGGCGAACAATAGTAAGATGGGTCCAAGAAACTTTGGTAATGTCGCTAGGAACAGTTTGGTGATGGCAGTTGTCGACAAGGGAGAAGAACAGGGTTGCATAGCTAGTAATAATTGGAGTGGGATAGTCAATGGACTGCCATCAGTATACTCCGATGTCCTTGCGTAATTTCCTGGATCTCCTCCAGTTTGTGACGATGCAGGCTGGTATAGGGGCCGATACAGACTAATTGAAATATATAGTTATGCGCTAAAAAATATTGGTGTGATCTGGCCAGGTGCAGCTCTAGATTTAGTCAAGAAGGGAGATCTTCCTTCTCGACCAATGGCACATGCTTGGATACCAAGGATTCCCTCAGATCCTGAATCGATACTTGGAAAACTAAGGGAATGTTATCCCAATCTTTCAACCACCGACCACATCGCTAAAGTCTGGCGGATTGCAGGAGACTGAAAATCCCCCTGCCACAATCGAGACAGGAAAAGGATGACATCGAGACAGGACCCTGCAAGCCCTGTGTGAGTGGGTTATCCGGTTGGGTTGGGCGCCAGCGGAGAAGCACGGAACTCAGAAAGTACTTCGACAGCAGCAGCTAGTGGATCATCTAAGGAGAAATCGTCCATACCGCAAGTGTTCAGTGTCCTGAGGAAGAATGGTTCCACAGCTTTCTCACCTGCCACTGGCTGCGTACGGAAGCTCATTATGACAAGATCTAATGAATCTTGTGACGACGAACTCCTGGTGAAATCAGTAGACGAGGCTAACACAACAGTAGTGAAAGTTTTGAATCCTGAACAAATAAATCTCCACCATTCTATGGCCGCTTCGGCGGCACTAAAGGTTCTCCTGATGGCAGGGGGATTTGACGTGGATCTTATCCAGGAACCATGGGTGTGTGCAGGAGTGGTTCGTGGACTAAGAATTCAAGGATTTAAATTTGTCAAGGGTACGGGGAATGGGAGACACAAAGCCTGTATTCTTGCAAAGGGTAGTTTAAATGTTTTTCTTCTTCCGTCGCTAAGAATTGAAGATTTAGTAGTAACTAGCCTTGAAATAAACAGTCTCATTACTGGCTGGCTTCCCTATATATAGTCCACGATTCAGAGATGCCGCCTTCAAACCTTAAGTCGCTGGTTGAAGCCGCTTCTGCAGGGAAGAAAAGCTTCATTGTAGGAAGTGATGCTAATGCACATCACCAGATGTGGGGAAGTTCGGATGTAAACGAAAGGGATGAGCTACTTATCGAATAGATTACAAGTTGCAATCTGGCGATTTGTAATAAAGGGGATAAACCGATCTTTATTACCAGGAACAGGCAAGAGGTACTAGATATTACCTTTGTATCGGAACATATAAGTGGAAGAATATGCGACTGGTATGTGTTGTAGGAGCTTCTCTGATCATCGTTATATTAGTTTTAGCCTTGGAGAAAATACTGCAGATGTGGTCCCTCGGCCTAACCGAAGAAAGGCGAATTGGGATAAATTTCAGCACAAATTCTGCACGTCAAGCTTTCTAGACTAGAAAAGGAAGTGGAATCTGCGGAGGATGTAGACATAGTGGTCAAGCGGATCACGAAGGCCATGAATAACTCGATTGTGTCAGCATGTCCTAATGCCAAGCCAAGGGGCAAACAGCGACCACCATGGTGGACCCCAGAGCTGGTTTGTCTAAGGAAGGACTGCAAAAAACTCTTCAACAGAGCAAAAGCCACAAGAGCACCACACGAATGGGACAGGTATAAGGCTGGGCTAAGAAAATATAAGGCGAGCTGAGAATGGCTCAGAAAAAATCCTGGGTTGTATACTGATTTAGACAGTATTTTGCATAGTTGGTGGATGTCGTAACAGAACACCGCATACACAATTTCAGGCAAATCGGACAATATTGCGGCTTGTAAGGACTCAAGAAGTCAAGTCGGGAGATCGGTTTATAGGAGTGCTATATCAGGTTATAGACCTATTTGGACCAAACTAGTTGTTGGAAGTCATATCTAAACACCACATGCACAATTTCAGCCAAATGGCACAAAAATTGTGACTTGTACGGCCTCATGAAGTCAAGTAGGGAGATCGGTTTATATGGGGGCAATATCAGGTAATAGACCGCTTGGACCATACTTGGTACAGTTATCATAACAGAATACTGCATAAATTACAGCCAAATCGGACAAAAATTGCAGCATCCAAAGCTCAAGAAGTCAAATCGAGAGATCGGTTTATATGGGGGCTATATCTAAATCCGAACCGATTTCTGCAAAATTTCAAGCGAGTAGCTTTACGAGTTCGACCGCTATCGTGATTTCTGATTTTACAGATATTTTCCATGCGGTATTCTGTTATGACTTCCAACAGCTGTATACTGTTCGGTCCAAATCGGTCTATAACCTGATATAGCTCCCATATAAACCGATCTCCCTATTTGACCCAATGAGCCCTTAAAAGCCGCAATTTTTGTCCGATTTGGGTGAAATTTTGCTTGCGGTGTTCTGTTATGACTTTCACCAACTGTGCCAAATACGGTCCAAATCAGGTTAGAACCCGATATAGATCTCATAGGAACCGATCACTCGATTTGACTTCTTAAGTCCTTACAAGACTCAATTTTCGTCCGATTGGGCTGAAATTTTGCATACGATGTTCTGTTACGACTTCCACAAACTGTGCTAAGTACGGTCCAAATCAGTCATTAACCCGATATAGCTCCCATATAAAGCGGTCTCTCGATCGTCCTTATTCTGTTCCTAAAAGCTTTAATTTTTGCTGGGTTGACTGAAGTTTGGTATGTATTGTAGAATAAAATTATGCCCTTTAACTATGTAGAATCCATGGTGGTGGGTTCCCAAGATTCGGCCCGGCCGAACTTAGCACGCTTTTACTTGTTTTTGTTTTTTAAGGGGTTGTCAAAATGTGCGAGAACAAATCTTTTTTACAGCAAGGTGTTCATACAATATCGAATGTATGCTGGTGGAAGAAATACCCAAGGATGCTTCTATCTCACTGTGTGTCTCATGATTAACTTGAATTATAAGTTCACTCACGACCTTCACGGAATTCAACTTTGAGCGAGCGTCGGCCACGACTGAATTCGTTATACCAGTTTTTCCCCATTGGTATAGGATGGTGCTTCATCGATCCATAATCCACGTTGAAATTTGTTAAAAATGGTCGCACAAAAAAGAAAAGTTAAAATCTAACAGCTAACATGTCTTCAAAAAGACATCTTACATCACACAAAGCCAACGAGTTGTTATCCAGACAAACTTCGCTTGACAAAGAATAACTTTTGAATATGAGCATAGCCATATATTTCTCGACGTGCTATTCGTGCATTCATTCGTTTTTTGCGCGTCTTTAGTATGGTCACAAAAATTGTTTCATTTTGTTGTTGGATTTCTCAAATCAAATCAAACAATAATCTCAATAGTCATAAAAAAATTCTTCCTGCCAAATTTAGTGAAGATAGGTTGACAAATGATCACATAAATACAATATTACTCAAAATGGGAGCTATACATACACCAGAACCGTAGATATTGTAATAGTCATAGAGGAAAGTCATATAAAGAAAAAAATTTTAATACAATTTTTTCTTTGTTGGTTTGTTTGTGTGTTCCGTATAGACTCAAAAACGGCAGAACCGATTGTGCATAATAATACCGTGGTGGAGAAAGGGTACTACATTTTTTGATATCTGAAGATGGGGTGGAACCTACACTTCCCCTAATTTAAGCGAAATTTTGTTTGCTTTCTTATACTAACATTAATACAAACAAGTAAAAGCGAGCTAAGTTCGACCGGGCCGAATCTTACATACCTTCCACCATGGATCGCAATTGTCAGAGTTCTTCGAATTGCTTTTTCAAATAAATGGGGGATTCTTGAAGAGCTTTAGGAAAGTTAAGTTAATAAATGCTTCAATGTTGTCTTCCAATGCGTCAATTGAAGCGGGCTTGTCTGTATAGGCATGAGCTTTAACATAGCCCCGCAAAAAGGAGTCTAAAGGCATGAAATGGCACGATCTAGGCGGCCAATAGACCGGTCCCGAATGTGAAATAAGATGTTTACCGAAATCGCCTCTTAATGTTGTAGTTAAGCGTGCTGTGGGGCATGTGGCACCGTCTTGTTGAAACCACATGTTATGCAAGTCAAGCTCTTGCATTTTGGGCAAAAAAAAGTTGGATATCATTTCACGGTAGCGCTCACCATTCACAGTTACGTTACTATTCGCATCATCTTTAAAGAAGTACGGTCCAATGAAGCCACCAGCCCATAAACCGCACCAAACTGTAACTTTTCCGAATGCATTGGTAGCTCTTGCAATGCCTATGACTGACCTTCACTCCAAAATCGGCAATTCTGCTAATTTACATACCTATTGAGGAAAAAAGAGCTTCGCTATTGAGGAAAAAAGAGCTGCATGGGCGGATTAATATCTGCACACTCTTTTCAACCTAACCTAAGACGAGAATGCAAACACAGCATCAACACAACACAATGACCCAAATCATAATCACGATATTGCTTTTGCAACGATGAGAAACCCAATTTGTTTTTCCTGAATACTCATTTTTATAATTTTTAGGGATTTTTTTCAGTTATTTCCTTTGTTTTTGGCTAACACTCATTATACCACCGCATATAAAATGTAATGGGCATAACACCGCATCAATTACTTTGGTGATAGATACGAACACTGCTTTTTAAAGTATACCACAAAACAGAAAAATACCACCGCTTGTAGTTCTTTGGTGTGTACACTATAGGATATAATTATAATAATCTTCTTTATACGAGGGTTGCATTTCATATTTTGGGATTAGAGAACACAAAAACAAATTATAATCATCGAAAATCTCTTTTTTGCTAATCCCCATAAAGATTTATACACTTTGCCTGTCTTTGAACCAATTGTCGAAGAACCTTTGCTGCTCTGATTGAGGTTTCTCCAAAATATGCATTCTGAAAGCGTCAACCGTTTCTCCAGGTGTCGAAAAACGTTGACCTCTCATTTTTTTTTATTTTTTACGTACGGGAATAAAAAGAAGTCATTCGTTGGTTCATATTTTTGGAACATTTCTTTCGGCCAATCGACATAAGCCTTTTTTTAGCGATTGACAAATTGTGTGGGATCCAACGCGAACAAATTTTTTTGACTGTCAAATGTTCATGGATGTATTCAGGTCCAACTAATGCCTAAAGTTCTCTCAATCAATGGTTTTTGGAACAACAACTGATTTTGGACGACCTTCATAAAATTCGCCTTGGAGTGAACTTCGATCTCGGTTGAATTCACCATACCATCGATAAACACTGATCCTTGATGGAGCTTCATCGCCAAAAATTGAATAAAGTTCATCGGTGCACTGTTGTTGGGTTAATGCACGTCGAAAGTTGTAAAAAAGAATCGAACGAAAATGTTTACGATTTAATTCCATATTTTGGTCGAGATGAATCTTTTAAGTTACAGTAGACAACACAAATAGCGGTCGTATGTCAAAACGTTCTGAGTACGTATAACCTCAAAAATGTCAAGCTTTACAATAGAGCTGTCAGTTGGCCGATTGGAACACAAGGGTTGACTGACCCCTAAATATAAAAGGCAACCCTCGTACTGTATGTGTATAATACTCATTATAATGATTACAAACTCTTAAACTAGTCTCATTTAGGTAGAAAATTTTTCCACAAACCAAGATTTTTGGCAGAAATTTTTTGTTTGCTTGTAAACTAAGCTTATTATAGTAAAATCGAAATCAATCATAGTGGAAACTGTGTAAAATGTGTTTATTCGCTGCCATACCGGAAAATGATTTAATGCTATTTTCAGGTAGACGGCACCAAGTTAAAGTTGCCAACAATAAATTAAAATGAATATTAATTTTTGATGATGATAATAATAATTATGCATGTGGCTTAAATGACTACAATGTGACAAAATAATGAATTTTCTTTTCACATTCTTTTCCCTCTTCAAGGACCTTTTCTATCCACCCGGAAGAGACAAGGAAATATCAACTGTTTCCCATGGCAATGCATCTCCATTTCAAGCAATCAACCACCTTCTGAGTGAGACAAGTGGATTCCAGTCACGTACCGGCAGCATACAACAAAAATGGAGGGAAAACGGATGAGACAGACAGTAGAGATATAAAGACGATGACAACCAATTATAGTGATTATTGTCACAGACAGACCAAATGCTGGAAGGACCATGCATTGACTTGTATTAGCACTTGAACTTATTTTATGTGTGGGCATTGTCCAAATCACAATGCCAGGACATGAGGTTAGTTGTAAGTGACACGCATAATAAAAAACACCCACATATCCTTTACGTTTGTACCTTGATGAAGTGTTGTTACAACTCCACCTCATCATATTCTTAAAAAATAGCATAAACCCCCAATTTGTTATTGTTGTCACCACTTCATCCAATAATAAATCCAGTTGGAAATGAATGCCATTGTTGGATGCTGTTAAACATAAAAATAGATTTCCTTTGTTAAAAATGCCTGTCAATAAATGCTTGTACAAATATGATTAGGAAGTTCAAACACATTGCTCACATCTCACATCAGACTGGCACATACTCTTCATGCAAGTCCTTTAACAAACCTTTTTTCTCATCGGCCCTCCTCTGTGCGTTGCGTATTAAGTGCAGGACACTCCAAGTTGAACACAAGTCACAGTCGTGACTCTTCGTCCCAGGGGCATAGTTTGTAGAAGGGCCACAATACACTTGGTGTTTATTTGTTACATTTTTGTACTACTCCCTGCTTTCCTTAAATTGCTGTTAATGCGAAATTACCACAATAAATTGCAACAATTCATTTATACGCACAATGTAACATAGTACACAATTTTTGTATCAAGTGAAACATCATTTGTCATTGCCAATAGAAATTTCATTAACAGCGTCCAAAACATGCCTAAGGATAAAGTTGACAAAATGGCTTGAATCTTAAGTCCCGCAACATAGAAGTATATTGTTGAAAAATAAGCTCTTAAAATAAATCGTGTGCATATCCCCCATAAAACCCGATATTGGGATTTTATTGGGTTTACAAATTAATAATGTCGAATTGGGCCAACTATCTCATAACTATCACATATGGTTTGTGTCAACAATAGATTGCAAATGCAAATTTTGTTCATGAACATTCCACTAAGGAACAGGGGTAAACTTCTCACATATCAATGAGTGCAGTCCGACTCGAGTTTAAGCTCAATGATAAGAGGCCTCCTTTTTATAGCCGAGTCCGAACGGCATGCCGCAGTGCGACACATCTTTGGAAAGAAGTTTTACATGGCATAGTACCTCACAACTGTTTCCAGCATTAGGAGGCGAAAACCACCGCTGAAAATTTTTTCTGATGGCCTCGCTACAATTCGAACCTAGGCGTTCAGCGTCATAGGCGAACATGCTAACCTCTTCGCCACGGTGGCCTCCAACAATAGATTGGGTTAAGTTAAAAAAAGGGTGCCGAGGGTAATCCGCCTCTTGCCGCTATGGTCCTACACCTGAGCCAGTTACCTAAAAGTAACCTGGAAAAAATCTAAGTCAGGAATTCCGTCACGAAATTCCTAATAATTCTTCATTCAACGCCCCCTCAAGTCTGGTAATTTGTCTCTACCTCTGCTAGCCGCGAAATCCGAAATCGGTATTTTCACAGCGCGCCTATACCCAAGTCCAACAAGGCAAGTTATGCTGAACCAAAGGCCTACAGACCTATAAGAGTTACGTCCATTCTACTCAAAACAATGGAACGTATTGTGGATACCCTTATAAAAAGAATGACATAAAATAGAAGAATCCATCCTACGATGACACGTAGGTACATATTGACGGAATGCATTGAAGACTGAAATCTGTCTGTTCACGAGGAAGACTAACGTGGGCCAATTTGACACACCACATTTCCTCAAAAGAACGGTCGGATATCTAGACAAGGTCAAATACTTATGAATGATATTGGACAGGAAACTGAACTGAAAGTGTTACACATATCATAACCCGATATAGGACTACGAACTCACTTTTGTACAAAACAAGTGCTGCAAGTAATAGCATATTTAAGGCATGTGGTTAGGTTAGGTTTAAGTGGCAGCCTGACATCAGACTCACTTAGACGTTTTCGTCCATTGTGATACCACAGGAACAGAAGAAGGAAGATGCCTTCTTGCTCCTACCATTGAACCGTCCAGATCGCTTTAAAAAACCCAATAACTTGCGGATGTTCATATCCGCCAAATCAGACAGGTTCTCAAAGAAATGAAAACCTCCTTCTAACTGCTAGTGCGGGACACACACACAGAAGGTGCTCTATAGTCTCTTCTTCTTCGATGCCCTCACAGCTTCTGCAAAAGTTGTTGCTGGCAAAGTCGTTGCCTTCAGTCTGTCAGCATGTTTTCCGGTTATACAGTGACCTGTCATGACGGACACAATGACTGAGCCATCTGTTCTAGCCAATGACGGCAAAGCAGTAGACCTCTTCAAGTCTAGATGAGGCCACACAGTTTTGGAATGCTCACAGCCCCCTGTTTGTGACCATCTATCATTCGTTATGCTTCGGGCCTGGTCCTGAAAACTTAGCTTACAAGTCGCTAGAGGCATACCCACAGATTCCAGTATCCCTGAAATGTGTAAGGTAGCCTCGTAAGCTTGTCTGCTTTAGAATTCCCAAGGATATCTCTGTGGCCCAGGACCCAGAACAGGTGAATTTTGATCTGTTCAGCCATCTCGATGAAAGATCTGCCACAGTCGAGGGCGGTGGTTAAGATGATGAGAAGTTGCACAGCGGGAGAAAATCGAAAAAACTAGTAAACCGAAAGCCAAATTTCAGCCAAATTGCTGCCCGTAAGAGCGAGCTCAAGAAGTCAAATCGGTAGATCGGTTTGCATAGTAGTTATACCAGGTTATAGATCGATTTGGACCGTACTTGGCACAATTGTCGGGAGATCGGTTTATATGGGAGCTATATCAAGTTAAAGCACAGTTGTGGAAAGTCATAACACAACACGACATGTGAAATTTCAGCGAAATCGGATAAAATTTGCGGCTTCCAGGCGCTCAAGAAGTCAAACCGGGAGAACGGTTTTTATGAGATCTATTGTATATCAGGTGGTAGACCGATTTCATAGTCATAATAGCACACTCTGTGCAAAATCTTAGCAAAATCGGACAAAAAATTTTAACCAAATTACGAAACTCGTCCCATAGTGCTTGGTGTGTGTTGCGTTCTCTGGCTTTCCTTTTCCACATGCAAAGAAAATCTCCGATCACTGAGCTGGTCTCGAAAGGGAAACAACCAAAAAGTTATAAACAAAAAAAGTTGAAAAATTATTTTTATTGATTAGTCTTTATTGAAAAAACTTTCTTAAATACCTAAAGTTTTCCTTTCTTGCTTATGAAGAGAACATACTGTAGATGCTTTTTAAGTGAAATGTGAACAAGACATGTAAACTTAAATTGGTGCTATATGTACTTTAAAATAGGTAATTTTTTATAAAAAATTGAAAAAAGCCTTTGAGTTCAAAAATTCCTTAACTGGGCCCTCTTTTTTTTTACTCCATATGTCCCCTAAGCCCATGCAAAAAATATTTTGCACCTAACAATATTTGTAGCCTCCACAGCAAATTTACCAAGAATTGCCGATTTCAAAACAAGTAATGCCCAAATGGATTTTCGGTCAGAATTTATTTTTGATTTTTTAAAGATACTTCTATCTGCAAAATTCGAAAAGAAATATTAAGATATCTCTATTTGTTTTTTTCTTAGATTTTTTTATTCTGTATAAGAAAAAATCAAACAAGTAAAAGGCGTTAAGTTCGGCCGGGCCGAACTAAGGATAACCACCACCTCAGGTATATATGTAAACAGCCTTTCATCAAAATTCGGTGAAAATTTCATACCTTATGTCAGTAATATCAAAATATGTTCCAATTTTGACCAAATACTAATAAGTACAGCAGCCAAAATTTTACTGCCAAATTTCAGTAAAATCGGATTATAAAAGCGCCTTTTATGGGGCCAAGACTTTAAATCGAGATATCGATCTACATGGCAGCTATATCCAAATCTGGACTGATTTGGGCCAAGTTGCATAAAAATATCGAAGAGCCTAACACAAAGCACTGTCCCAAATTTCGTCGAAATCGGACAATAAATGCTTCTTTTATGGCCCCAAAACCTAAACCTAGATATCGGTCTATATGGCAGCTATATCCATATCTGGACCGATCTGTGCGATATTGCAGAAGTATGTCAAGGGGCTTAACTTAACACACTGTCCCATATTTCGGCGACATCGAACAATAAATGTTGCTTTTATGGGCCTAACACCATAAATCGGAGGATCGGTCTATATGGCAGCTATATTCAAATCTGAACCGATCTGGGCCAAATTGACGAAGGATGTCGATGGTCCTAACACAATTCACTGTACCGAATTTCATCAAATTCGGATAATAAATGCGTCTTTTGTGGGCCTAAGTCCCTAAATCGGAGGATCGGTCTATATGGCAGCTATATCCAAATCTGAACCGATGTGGGCCAAATAAACGAAGGAAGTCTAAGGGCCTACCACAACTCACTGTCCCAAATTTCAGCGAAATCGGATAATAAATGTGGCTTTTATGGGCCTTATATCCTAAATCGGAGGATCGGTCTATATGGTAGCTATATCCAAATCTGGACCGATCTGGGCCAAATTAACGAAGGAAGTCGAAGGGCCCAACACAACTCACTGTCCCAAATTTCATTAAATTCGGATAATAAATGTGGCTTTTGTGGACCTAAGACCCTATATCGGACGATCGGTCTATATAGCAGCTATATCCATGAACTCGTCGAAGATGCTATAATACTTCTTAGGGTAAGGATCCGAACCAGCTATGCAGAAGGGCCGAAAAGGTCCAGCAGATGGCATGCGACTAGGCTAGACCTAGGTGTCTCAATGTTAACCCAAAAAATAACAGAAACTGAATTGGAAGTGTCATATTCAGGAGCATACCGAGAAGACTCATAAATCTTGAGCACTATGTAGACGGGCTGTAGGCTCGAAAGGTGGCCTGAATCCGAGGATAGTCCACTGGCTCTACATGACCGTGATTAGACTGATACTTACATATGGCTCAGTTTTTTGGTGGACTGCGATAAAGAAAAGGTGCAACTTTTATGATAATACAACTGGATCAGACAACATGTTATTACTGAAACATGTTATTACTGAAAGGAAGTAAGAAGGAGGTCAGTATAGCATTCGGTTTCATAACGGGCACACAATACTGCGAGCTCACTTATGCAAAATCAGTGCGGCAAGTGATAGCATTTGTAGGGTATGTGTGGAAGATGTTACTGCCCGGCTTTCGCGACTAGCAGACACCGGCATTTAGGTAGGGACACAATACCAGACATAAACCAACTAAGAGGCATGATATGAAAAACAAGTAGGGATTTTGTCAGCAGCATGGAGTTTCTAACTTACAATTTTCAATCATACCTAACCTAAGCATTTTTGTTTTTTCAATAAAAAGTAATCAATGAAAATACTTTTTTTGAAGAAAAAAAGAAAAAAATGTATTTGTTTATATTTTCTTGGTTTCCAGACTGTATAACTTTTAATGGAATCAGATGTGGCAAAGTCATTGTACATGTTGTCACAAATCCAAATAATGCATACAAAGGATAAACGAACCTCAAATGTCTTCGCAAATTGCAAAAGACGAAGCCAATCTCGCCCAAAAATTCAACAAATAAAAACTAAAACTCGTATATCCCCGAAACCAGTGAAGATATTGTATACCTCGAGCACACTTTTTTTGTAGGGATTTTTAAGCATTATCCTGCAAAAGGGGTCTGCGAAGAGGCCAACTCCTCCCGGTCCACCTAGAGCCTTGAAAATTTACACACAATCTCGATAATACCTCAGCTCTAACCATTCCATTCAGAGATATCTGTACCCGTTCTCACACGACATATTTTTTACTAGTATTTTTGATTAGCTCCCACAGTGCGTTCATTATGTCATTGCTCGGCTTTAACCGCTAACAGAGACCTAAAACAAGAAGAGTTCCTTCGTCCTTCTCCTCCCTATGGAAGACCTTCTAGTTTTCCACCGCCAATCCCTAGTTTTGTTTGCTTAAGACTTCCAACGTTCGTTAAGCACTCCATGTTCGTTTTAAATCGTTACATGTTCTGGCATTCGTGTCAAATACACAAAAACAATGCTTCTATACAGGAGTGCAACTATGAATGCGGACAAGAAAGCACCCCCTTACGCTAGAGCACCATAAATGCGCTAGTTTCAGCACTTAAATTTTTTTTTGCATCAGAATAATCCATCGTGTTGGAGTTATTATATTCTTCCCTTACACAATTACCAAAAGCGGCACCAAATTCGGCGCAATAAACAATTGCGCTTCATGATAGAGCCTTCAGTATACACACAGAATTGTTAGTGCTTCCAATTTTATGAAATTTTTTTACTGTATTGAGGGTATTAATACATTCCACTAGTAGAAGTTGACCCTTTCGAGGGTTCAACATATTGTATGTCCCAAAATCCGCTCGTTAACCAAACCCTTCACTTGGTACTGATGATGTGTTTCGTACTTGATTTGTTGATATTTGGGCCATGCAAAACCCGAAAAGGAATCACCTGACCCCAAAGGAAAAAAGGCACTAAAGGTGTTATTACATATGTGCCGCCACCTTCTGTATCCATAAGACTATCCGTATGTACGTCAAATACGAATAAATCACGTTCTAATCGGCATGCATTCTCATATGTATTATGCTTTTTTACAGGCATGTATCTGCATGAGGCCACCGTGACGCAGAGGTTGGCATATCCGCTTCGAATTCTGGCTACAATATCACAAAAAAATTTCAGGGGTGGTTATTCCCTCCTAATGCTAGCGTCATTTGTAAGGTACTAAAAAACATCTCCCCAAATAGGTGTCGCACTGCGGACTCGGCTATAAAAAGGACGCCCCTTATCATTGAACTTAAATTTTGAATCGGTTATCGGCTCGATTTAATTAGAATTACATATTTATACCATAATTCTTTTTGCATATTAAATTTTTCACGCCACTTTTGAAGAAATATATGAGAATCCATATAGTGGAATTCCTGCTTTAGTAGACTCTTTTTGCATCTATAGTTAGTGCTTTTTACCCTTTTTGCAATTTGAGTAATTTTAATTTTGCTGTTGTTCTTTACAACGGGGTCATCGATAATGGTCATCAGAAAAATGGTGCGCATAAAATAATGTAAAATACTTATTCCAAATAAGTGAGCTAATTTGAATCTAATTTGGTGAAATTTTGATTAAAACAGGGAAAAATTGCCAAGTTTTTAAGATTTATTCTTCTGTAATTATTCGCAAATAGTTCATAATCTGGGTTTTGGTAAGCCATTTTACTTAACCAAGTTTCTTCTCAACAAGTTAAATATTCCTATAGAAAACAATATTTTTATTTACCCAATATGAACATGTTCTTATGTTGAGTTCAACGCTTGCTACAAAACTATATTCTTCAAATTAAATAAACATTCGTTCAAAATAGTTTACAAATTTTCTAAATTTGAGTATTATTGAATAAATTTAATTTAAATGCGAGTTTTTACTTAAAATTTAGTTAAAAATAAACTAAGGTTGACAGATTTTGTAACAGAGTTTAATTAACTTCTCAGTAATTCCAAACCTATCTTTAATGAAGGTACAGACTTTCAGTCATGCAATCATCAATCGATTAAAAACGTAGATTATATTTGTATAGGACAATAAATCCATGTTCGAAACCCTGAATAAAATGCCCTTAGAATCCTTTAAATGTTTATTACCAATACAAATTCTTGTTTAAAAAGCCAAATCTGCCTTTTACATTTTCCTCTATCTATGGGACTTTCTACATGTTTACATGTGACCCTTTAATGTTTGAAAAATGTTACCCTTTTATGCTGTTATTGAAACTGCCTGTGTTCATAATAACAAGTAAGAGCGTGCTAAGTTCGGCCGGGCCGAATCTTATATACCCTCCACCATTGGTCGCATTTGTCGAGTTCTATGCGCGGTATCTCTTTTTAGACAAACATAGAATATTGAATTAGAACTGTTATCCTATTGGAGCTATATCAAATTATAGTCCGATTCGGACCATAAATGAATGCTGATTGACATTGTAGAAGTCATTGTGTAATATTTCAATTCATTCGGATAAGAATTGCGCCTTGTATGGGCTCAAGAAGCTAAATCGGGAGATAGGTTTATATGGGAGCTGTATCAAGCTATTGATCGATTCAGACCATACTAGACACGTATGTTGAAGGTCATGAGAGAAGTCGTTGTACAAAATTTCAGCCAAATCGGAAGAGAATTGCGCCCTCAAGATCCCAGATCGGTTTATATGGCAGATATATCAGGTTCTATATCGATTTACGCCATACTTAGCACAGTTGTTGAAAGTAATACCAAAACACTACGTGCAAAATTTTAGTTAAATTGGACGATAATTGCCCCCTCTAGAGGCTCAAGAAGTCAAGACCCCAGATCGGTTTATATGACAGCTATACCAGATTATGAACCGATTTGAACCATACTTGGCAAAATTGTTGGATATCATAACAAAACACGTCGTGCAAAATTTCATTCAAATCGGATAAGAATTGCGCACTCTAGAGGCTCAAGAAGTCAAGACCCAAGATCGGTTTATATGGCAGCTATATCAGGTTATGAACCGATTTAAACCATACTTGGCACAATTTGTGCAAAATTTCAAGCGGCTAGCTCTACTCCTTCGGAAGTTAGCGTGCTTTCGACAGACAGACGGACGGACATGGCTAGATCGACATAAAATTTAGCGACGATCAACAATATATATACTTTATGGGGTCTCAGACGAATATTTCGAGTAGTTACAAACAGAATGACGAAATTAGTATACCCCCCATCCTATGGTGGAGGGTAAAAAAGTAAATATGCAATAGTTATGCGCGACGTCTTAAACATTTCAGAGCAACGCAGATGCATGTGCCGCCGACAAAAAGGCGTCAGCAACAGACACATGTAACAGCTGAAACCATGCAAACCATTCGCGTGTCGCACAAACAGTCTGATGTACGCATTCCCCAAGAAAAGTCGTGAGCGGAAACAAGAAAAAAATGAAAAAGTACAAAAATATGAAATGAAATGACCAAGGCAAATTTGGCAACTGTTCCATCTCTTCTTTCTGTTCAAATAATGTTTTTCTTACTCGCCTCAGAACACAATCACAGGACGAAATTTAATATGATGCAATGGTATAGTGGAAATTAGTTGTCATAGCTACTACTCAGAATAGCCCAAATATGCAGCGAACATGGCCTGAAATTTTGGTGAACATAAGAAATTAAAACAAATAAAAAGGCGTTAAGTTTGGCCGGGCCGATTTGGACCAAATACTTATGAGTACAAGTCATTGTATAATTGTGCACAACAAAATATTGGTCTTTTAAGTAGCTTTATCTTAAAACAAGTAAAAGCTTGTTAAGTTCGGCCGGGCCGAATCTTATATACCCTTCACTATGGATCGCATTTGCTGAGTTCTTCTCCCGGCATCTCTTCTTAGGCAAAAAAGGATATAAGAAAAGATTTGCTCTGCTATTAGAGCGATATCAAGATATGGTCCGGTTTGGACCACAATTAAATTATATGTTGGAGACCTGTGTAAAATGTCAGCCAATTCGAATAAGAATTGCGCCTCTTGGGGGCTTAAGAAGTAAAATAGAGAGATCGATTTATATGGGAGCTGTATCGGGCTATAGACCGATTCAGACCATAATAAACACGTATGTTAATGGTCATGAGAGAATCCGTCGTACAAAATTTCAGGCAAATCGGATAATAATTTCGACCTCTGGAGGCTCAAGAAGTGAAGATCCCAGATCGGTTTATATGGCAGCTATATCAGGTTATGGACCGATTTGAACTATACTTGGCACAGTTGTTGGATATAATAACGAAACACGTCGTGCAAAATTTCATTCCAATCGGATAAGAATTGCGCACTCTAGAGGCTCAAGAAATCAAGATCTGTTTATATGACAGCTATATCAGGTTATAAACCGATTTGAACTTTGCACAGTTGTTGGATATCATAACAAAATGCGTCGTGCAAAAATTCATTAAAATCTGATAAGAATTGCGCCCTCAAGAATTGCGAGGCTCAAGAATTCAAGACCCAAGATCGGTTTATATGACAGCTATATCAGGTTATGGACCAATTTGAACCATACTTGGCACAGTTGTTGGATATTATAACAAAACACGTCGTGCAAAATTTCATTGCAATCGGATACGAATTGTGCGCTCTAGAGGCTCAAGAAGTCAAGACCAAAGATCGGTTCATATGGCAGCTATATCAAAACGCGGACCGATATGGCCCATTTACATTACCAACCAAATTTCAAGCGGCTAGCTTTACTCCTGCGGAAGTTAGCGTACTTTCGACAGACAGACGGACGGACGGACATGGCTAGGTCGACATATAATGTCACGACGATCAAATATATATATACTTTATGAGGTCTCAGACGAATATTTCGAGTAGTTACAAACAGAATGGCGAAATTAGTATACCCCCTGCAAAAATTGCAAAATTTCAGCTCAATATCTCTATTTTTAAAGACTGTAGCGTGATTTCAACAGGCAGACGGACGAGCATGGCTCGATCGTCTTAAATTTTTACGCTGATCAAGATTTTTTATACTTTATAGGGTCGGAAATGGATATTTCAATGTGTTGCAGATGGAATGACAAAATGAATATGAATTTATAGTACTAATTACACATGGACGTACCCCTTTCAAGTATTAGATTGAGAACTATGTATCTATACTGAACACTTTCATTTCTTTTTCAACAGACTATAAAATATTGTGCTACTCATTTGCAATTGGGAGTTTTTCCGAAGCCATTGAAAACTAAAAGTGTGAAAATTTAATTTTAATAGTAATTATATACAGAATATATATGTATTAGCAAAGTGTAAATTCGAAATCTATTAAAAAATAAAAAAGGTAGAAAGGCACTAAGTTCGGCCGTCCCAAACTTTGGATACCCACCAAATCGGGTATATATGTAAATCCCCTTTCGTCACAATCCGGCGAAACTTATGCACCCGAATTCTGCACGGACATTAAGTGGTCTAATATTTATGTCACTATTCAATTTTGTAGAACAAAATATTGGGCTTTTTGGCAGATATATCCAATTATAAACCGATCTGAACCATAAGGTCGGATATCGAGCTTCACGATTTTAAAATTTCAGCGAAATCGGGTAATAAATCAAGCTTTGATGGGCTTCAGTCCCCTTATCGGCAGATCGGTTTATATGGCAGCTATATCTAAATATAGTCCGATCAAAACCATATTTAAGTCGGATGTTGGGAGGTCTTAACCTACTCACAGTTTCAAATTTCAGCGAAATCGGGTAATAAATAAAGCTTTTATTGGCTTCAGATCCCTTATCGGGAGGTCGGTCTATATGGCAGCTATATCTACATATATAGTCCGATCTGATCCATATTTAGGTCGGGTGTAAGGAGGCTTAAAATAACTCACATTTTCAAATTTTAGCGAAATCGGTTAAAAAAAATTTTATGGGCTTCAGACCCTTTATCCCCAGATCGATCTATATGACAGCTATATCTAAATATAGTCCGATCTGTACCATATTTGGGTCGGATGTTAGGAGGCTTAAAACTGCGCACTATTCCAAATTTCAGCGAAATCGGATAAAAATAAAGCTTTTATGGCCTTCAGACCCTTTATCGGGAGATCGGTCTATGTGGTAACTATATCTAAATATTGACCGATCTAATCCATATTAAGATCAGAAGTCGGAAGGCTTAAAATAACCCACTGTTTCAAATTTTAGCGAAATCGGGTTATAGAGGCTGGAGATGTCAAGATCCCAGATCGGGGATATAGCTGCCAGATGGCAGCTATATCAAAACATGAAACGATATGGCCCATTTACAATCCTAACCGACCTACACTTTATGCAAAATTTCAAGCGGCTAACTTTACGGACGGACCGACATGGCTAGGTCGACTTCAAACGTCATGATGATCAAGAATATATATACTTAAAGGGCTCTAAGACGAACGTTTCATAAAGATATTGTAATTAAAAACGTTATTCCAGTTAAATTAATAAATTGTATATAATTTGGTTACATTTTGCATAAAACAAGAAAAAATTGGGAATGTTAAATTAATTTTACCTATCTTTAGTTAGTTGCAAATAGTTCATAAACTTGAATTTGGTAAGTAATTTTACTAAACCAAAATTCTATTCAACAAGTAAAATATTCCTTTACTATTGTAGATAACGCTTTTATTAACAAATTGTAAAAGTTTCGTTGTTTGCAGTTCAACGATCCGTAAAATCGATTTTCTTTAAGTTGAATATAAATTTGTAAAAAATTAATTAATTAAATATCCTAAACTTGAATAGTTTTGTGCGACTTAAAAAAGCACAAGTTTGACTTAAAATTTTGTAAAAATGTAGTTGCTTTGAAAGATTTTTTAACTGAACTAAATGAAACCACAAACTTTCTAGGAATACCAAGATTTATTTAATGTTATTATAAATTTCTTAATTAAATCGTCATATGCAATTGGCAATTTTTGTCTTAATTTGCTTAGCACATTTATTTACATAAAATATTGAAAACGATGTTTGGTTTGTTTTCAATAAGTCATTTAGTATTTTCACATATGTATGTACGTACTTTTTATAGCATTGGCGCAATTATCTTTTGGTTAAAATCTTAACAATTGAAAAAACTCGAAAGTTTGGCTTATGACTTAAATTTATAGGGGATAATTGATATTTATATACTCTTTCTAATTTCCCATTTACAAAGCAAAATCGGCTTGTTTATTTCTTGTTAATTGTCAACAAATGTTTACGTATGCTGCGAGAAATATTTCAGTAAGTTGTAATTTGTCACTCTTGAGAATTTAGGGATTTTTGAAAATAGTTCACACAATGCATGCTTTTTTAACACACATTTGTAGTAGTAGATCGTTCAAACATACCAAGTTGTTTAAAGACGAGTTTTTGCATGCCTTAAATTTGGAAAGGTTTGAAGAAATAATTCCTTTCGGCCAAGTAATCGTTAAACTAGCCAGAAGTTCATATGGTTTCGCTATTTTTTAACAAAAACATAATCTAAAACCGAATAAAAATGTCTTTATCCCCATACGAAGTCCAATTTTATTTTTTGAGTGTATGAGAAGGGTGTTTTTTTTTAGTGTATGGAGAAGGGTGCAACAAAATTGTTATAGTCGATAGGCGTGGATCAGGATTTTATTTTAGATACAAAATTTCTTCGGAGAAACTTCTTAGAATTGTATGTAGTTTACGTTTTTGCTATACAATTTTGTTTTTTTTTTCATCCATACAAATCAACCCGGCCTAATATATATATCTTGTTGCATCTCAGATCAATATTTGGTTGTGTTACCAACAGAATGACAAAATTAGTATAACTCCCATTGTATGTTGGATACTTACAAATACTTACAAAATCCTTAATAGTTTTCAATACCACTCCCCTATTGTGTCTCCAACTAAGTGGAGGAGACACAATACCAGACACAATTATATAAATCACCAAAATAAAAGAAATAAACACATAAATAATGAAATAAATATATTAGCAATTAAACAAATACATAAAAAAAAACAAAAAAAAAAAAACAAGAAAATAAATAAATAGATGAATAAATACATAAAAAAATAAATGCAAATTTGCTAATTTTGCCATAAACATTCCACTGAGGAACAGGGGCAAACTTCTCACATATCAATGAGTGCAGTCCGATTCAAGTTTAAGCTCAATGATAAGGGGCCTCCTTTTTATAGCTGAGTCCGACCGGCGTGCCGCAGTGCGACACCTCTTTGAAAAAAGATCAGCTTTGCCCGGCTTAGTCCAACCTCAATTGTACTTTATTTCGAGGTATTGTAAATTATGTCTGGATCCAATAGACTACATGTGAGGATTTTAAGAGGAGGGTAATTTACTTCTACATATAATTTGTTACTACTTAAATGAAAACCAACAAGCTGCAAAAGTTTCGAAATTCGAACTTACTTTTCTTGAATTGGCTATGACAGAACATTTGTTCCACTGGCCGAGCGTAGAAAAATGTTCCAAGCGCCTCGATCTTCTGCGCTCATTCTAAACTCTCTGACACCAAGTTTCGAGGTGTCTTCCACCACTTGATCCTTCCATCGAGCTTTTGGTCTTCCCGGTTTGCGTGTACCACCGTGTTTGCCTTCGAAGGAATATTTTGCTGGAGCTACTTCATCCATTCTGACAACATGACCTAGCCAACGCAGCCGTAAACTGCTCACTTAGTCCAAAGTAGCATGTGTTTGCCAGTATTATTCTTCGCTTAATTTCTAAACTGGTGTCATTCGTTTCGGTTACGGCGGTGGCTAGGTAGATAAAGTTACTGTCTGTCTCCAAGTTGTGGTTCCCAACTTTCTCCATTTTCTTTACCTGCTCGGTTGTGCAAGGCTTTTGGGAGCTGAAATCATCCATTTCGTCTTATCTCCATTTACAGCCAGACCCATTTTCACTGACTCTCTTTCGATTCTTTCAAAGGCAGCAGTTACTACTCGCGCGGACCGATCTATGATGTGGATGTTGTCGGCATAAGTAGTAGTGTGCTATATATATTCATATCTGTATCTCGTATAATCTTCTCCAACAGGATATTAAAGAGATCACCCGATAGGCTGTCTCCTTGTCTGAAACCTCGTTTGGTATTAAATGGTTCGGAGAGATTCTTTCCTACCAAACTCAGACATGGCTTGAAATTGCTTTGAACGTAAAGGAGTATCGAAGGCGGCTTCGTAGTCAACGAAGAGATGGTAGGTGTTGATTTATACTTCTCGGGTCTTTTCCAGGATTTGGCGCAGTGTGAATATCTAGTCCAGGGTGGATTTACCAGGTCTAAAGTCGCATTGATAGGGCCCAATTATCTCATTGACTTTTTGTTTTAATCTTTCACACAGTACGCTCGAGAGTATCTTGTATGCGATGGGGAGGAGACTTATTCCTCTGTAGTTGGCACATTCCGTCTTGTCTCCTTTCTTGTGTACTCGACATGGTATGCTGAGGTTCCAATCATCGGATATGCGTTCTACTAACGAGATTTCACAGGCAAGTTGATGCATACGCCTTATCAGCGTGTCGCCTCCGGTCTTAAATAGTTCAGCGGATAAACTGTCGGCTCCTGCTGAATTGTTGTTCTTTAGTCGGGTCACTGCTACTTGGTCCTCATTCTGACTTGGAGGTAAACATTCTATACCATCATTATTGATTGGTTCTGCGGTATCATCTTCACCGCCAACATCGGACACTAGCAGTTGGGTAAAATATTCTTTCCATATTCTCAGCATGCTATCTGTGTCAGTTACCAGATTTCCTTCTTTGCCTCTGCAGGAGGATGTGCTTGCACCAAAGCCATCGGTTTGATGTTTAATTCTTTGGTAGAATTTCCGGACTACATTTAAACTCCTGTACATCGCAATTCGCTCACACTCATGTCTTTCCATTTCCTTTTTCTTTCTGCGGAATAGACGTTTCTCCTCTCTCCTTTCCTCGAACACCTCTCCTTCATCTGGCGCGTTGCTACTGATGGCAGGGCTTCAGTTGCATCTCGACACTTTTGGTCGTACCACGGGTTTCTTGGAGGAGGCTTCCGGAACCCAAGAACGGATTTCGCGACATTTTCCATGGGCAATAGTTTGCCACTGCGCCATTATATCATCGGAACAAGGAGTGCTTTCATCAAGCAGTTGGGTCAGTCGAGTAGAATATGCTACTGCCATCTGTTGTGTTTGCAGCTTTTCAATGCCAGCTTCCGTGCAGTGTCAGATCGTACTTTCCTCGCCATGTTCAAACGGATGCGAAACTTTGCTGCAACAAGGTAATGATCCGAATCTATATTCGCTCCCCGGATAGATCGTACATCTTACACGCTGGATGAATGCCTTCCATCTATCACAACGTGATCAATTTGGTTTCTCGTGTTTTGATCGGGTGACAGCCACGTGGCTTTGTGGATATTTTTATGTTGAAATCTGGTGCTACTAACTACCATATTTTTTGCCGCGGCGAAATCTATCAGCCTCAACCCATTACTGGACGTTATCTCGTGGAGGCTAAACTTTCCAACTGTTGGACCAAAAATTTCTTCCTTCCCTATTTTCGCATTAAAATCTCCCAGAACGATTTTAATATCATGGGCGGGGCAGCGGTCATATTCTCTCTCTAGGCGCTCGTAGAAAATATCCTTGGTCTGTTCGTCTTTGTCTTCCGTCGGGGCATGGGCACAAATAAGACTGATGTTGAAGAATTTGGCTTTTATGCGGATTGTGGCTAGCCTCTCATCCACCGGAGTAAAGCTGGAGACTAGGTGTTTCAGTCTTCGACTAACCAAAAATCCGCAGCCAAATTCATGCCTCGTGTTATGGCAGCTATAGTATAGTTCGTCACCGTTTGGTGTTGTAGTGACGCCATTCCCAGTCCATCGCACTTCCTGTAAGGCGGTTATGTCTGCCTTGTACTTCTCTAATACATCCGCCAGCGCGTATACTGCACCTTCTCTATAAAGAGTGCGGACATTCCAGGTGCAGATCCGCAAATCATGATCCTTTTTTCGTTTGCGTGGGTCGTCAACGTTGGGGGGTCCGTTTTTACTATTCCTTTGGTTCTCATAGTAGTTCTCAGTTTTCCGGGGGCGGGTCACTGGCCCAGCGCCCCAACCGCATTGGTTTGTGGGATTGCACACGTATCCCTTGTTGTGGAGAGCCGCTTGCTCCAAGATCCGATGCTCGCCCCTAATCTGGGAACAGACGCTGATATTGGCCATTGGTTATTTGAAGGCGCCAATAACTCGTCTTGTCATCTCGAGTATCATTGGCACTCAGAATTTAATTAAAAGCCAGTGCCACCTGACTCCTCACTGAGACTCTCCTCTCGAAAATCGCTGACTGCCCGCGGCCGCATTTGCAGCTACTCCATATAAAAATGGAGCTTTCCGTAATCGTAACCTGTGGACGCGCCCGGTAGCTTTCAGCTAAGCTTCCCGTCGTAACGATGAACACCACAAAGTTCCAGCCTGTATGGTGCTCATAGTCGAAATCCAGACTGTATGTGAATATTCACAATATGGCAATTAATGGAACCAGACTATCCCATGCCTCATTGTGACGGCTTTATTTATTGTATACGAAGCTCTTTGATGAAACACCATCCTTTATAATATGCACTGATAATTACACAAGGCATTCTCAACAAACGAAATCACCATATCCCTGTCCTATTGAATTAAATGCCAAAGGCTTGGTAGAGGGAGAACATACCAACCATGCTTAAGTACCAATGTTCAAAATTCACCACACTTTTTTAAATTTCGTGCTGTTTCTAAGGATTCTTTAAATAAGAGAAACAAGGAATGGTTAACAAACAACGGGAAAAGCCACAAAGCAGACAAAGATTTTATCCCATTAAGGACGCATTAAAATCACTTTTTGTGCCATTTTGCCACACCATGACGTGAAATTTGTTAAAAGAACAAAAAAGAACATACTCCATGTCGAGCGGCATTCAAAATTGAATGCAAAAGGGAGCGAAGGAAGGACAGACCCATGACACCACCACCTCCACCTGTTTCAAAATGTTTTGTTTTTTCAATTGAGTTTGGCCCTTGGGTGATATATTAAACGCTTAACATCAAGGGTATTTTGTGTGGTCTTCCATTTTAAACATTGACTTTTATTCATTTAAAGTCACCCCCTTGTTTATCACATTCCACTGAAGCTAGCACTCCCATTGAGAGGAGTGGAATGGGGATTTTGAGCAAAGATATGACTGCATGTTTCTACAAATCCTTATAAATATTCCATAGTGGCGATGGCGCGAAAAATCACCAATCGCTTGCCTTTATCCCTGTTTATTTGCCTCAGCACCCTACCCATTGAAAATAGAATGTAAGACAGTTTAATCAACGAAGATAGTTCAAAGTACTTGCTCTAGTAAAAATTAGGATGTGGTATTGTGGTTGTTCTCCTTAAGGATAGCTTCAAGTTATTGCTCCCATCTTTCTGTTTTGTGTAAAAATTACTTCTTTAGTTCTTACGTGCAAATTGCCGCGGTAGTTGTCAGTTATTTTTCGGATTAAATTTTATTTTACAACCCAACCCACCATGGGTTGGACTGATAATTCTCTTTTAAATATAACAATTTCATATAATTTGTATGCTTGGACTTCTTTTAAGAAAAAAATCTTATCACAGAACAACATAAACATTGCAGGCCATTGCCTTGGTTTTTATAGGAGATCAGCAGACTTCTCATTAGGATTACTTTTACAATAATTATAATGCTATTTAGATGTTCTTTATACATTCTTCTTACTCCTTATTTTGATAAGAAACCCTTAATTTACCGCAATTTGCTTTAATAAGATTGACCGCAACGGTGGCACCATAGTTTGTCTTTGGTGCTATCCTTGTGGAAGTATTACATAATAACAATTTTGTTGCACACTCAAAGTATTATAGTGGATTTAGGTGACGGTTTTAGATGTTAGGGTGGCAACTTGTATACCCTCCCCCTTGGTTGATATGACTAACTTCGTCATTCCATTTGTAGGTTGTTGGCAACTACAAATGGGCCATATCGGTCCAGATTTGGGTTTAGCTCTCATATAAACCTATCCGTCGATTGAACTTCATAATCCTCTAGAAGGCTCAATAATTACCGCATTCGAATTGTTTAAAATAATTCAAATATAAACTGATTTATTTAACCTTTTTGAGCTTGATTTTCCAATCATTTTCTTTTCCTGGCTTGTTTATAACTCTTTCGAAATGTGCTTAATGATCCAAGATTTCTTTGTACTGGAAAAGGAAAACCGGAGGATACGAGAGCTGCTTTATATAAGTTGCTGGCCCAGGCATCACTAATACTATGTTCAGACCAAAGCTGTTTTGCGAAAACGACTCGTTTTCCCTTTACAATTCATTGAAAACTACTCGTTTTGCCTTTACGAATTATAAGGGCAAGACGACTCGTTTTCCACGAAACTGAGTCGTGTATTAGGGAACCAATGTATGTGAATCTTAAAAAATGCCTATGAGTCATGAACTGAACATACCCATCTGCCAAAATGTCAAAAAAAAACAAAAATTACAATAATTGGAGACGTGCGCGCCAAAAAAACTATGGGTTGCCCAAAAAGTAGTTGCGGATTTTTTAAAAGAAAGTAAATGCATTTTTAATAAAACTTAGAATAAACTTTAATCAAATATGCTTTTTTTGCACTTTTTTTCTAAAGCAAGCTGAAAGTAACACCTGATAACTGACAGATGAAAGAATGCAATTACAGAGTCACAAGCTGTGAAAAAAATTTGTCCACGCCGACTATATGAAAAATCCGTAATTACTTTTTAGGCAACCCAATAAAAGACAGGAAACAAAACATCGAAATAATTGACAAAACACAATATGCAAAACGATTTAGTGTAGTATAATGCTATTCCTACACCGACTTGTTTTGCTTCAATGGTTTTGGAAAACATCTCAACCGTTCGCACCAGTTGAGATATTTTGCAATTTTAATTT
This sequence comes from Stomoxys calcitrans, assembly GCF_963082655.1. Classification (NCBI taxonomy): domain Eukaryota; kingdom Metazoa; phylum Arthropoda; class Insecta; order Diptera; family Muscidae; genus Stomoxys; species Stomoxys calcitrans. The sequence goes on from NC_081554.1 coordinate 127,240,242, forward strand.
TTTCACACTCAAATTTAAGTTTTATGGTGGCTTATAGATAGGATTTATTTTCTCTTGCCATGCCCGCAAAATTTTGTTGTAATTTACAATTTTTATAACCTCCACCATAGGATGGGGGTATACTTATTTCGTCACAACGTTTGTAACATATCGAAATATTGATCTGAGTCCCAACAATGTAAATGGTGATTTTTAAAGAGCTATAGAATAGTTTTTCATTAAAAAAAACACCTAAAACAATGCATGAAATCTTTATTTGAATCGATAGTCGGTCCATATAGTTTAATGTTTGAAGATTATTTCATGCAAGTTTTGGCCGTGACTGCGCCTCAAATAGTCCACTCGCTTTTGGCATACTCTTTCTAACATTTCGGCCGGTATCCCACGAAAAAATGTTTCAATGTTGTCAATGGTGTTCCAATGCGTCAATTGAAGAGGTCTGGTCCGTATAGAAATGAGCTTTAACATAGCCCCACAAAAAATAGTCTAAAGGCGTTAAATCGCACGATCTAGACGGCCAATTGACCGGTCTCGAACGTGAAAGAATACGTCCATTGTTACGCGTGCTGTGTGGCATGCGGCACCGTCTTGTTGAAACCACATGTCATGCTAGTAAAGCTTTTCCATTTTGGGCAAACAAGTTAAATACCATCTAAGGATAGCGCTCACCATTCACAGTTACGTAACGATTCGTATCATCTTTGAAGAAGTACGGTCCAATGTGCCACCTGCCCATAAACTGCACCAAACTGCGACTTTTTCTGGATGCATTGGTAGCTTTTGCAATGCTTCTGGCTGATCTTCACTCCAAATGCTTTGCTTATTTAGGTACCCATTAACCCAAAAATGAGCTTCGTCGCTGAGCAGAAGAAGTTTCTTAACAGAGCACGCATTTTGATCAAAAAAAAAATCAATAATTTGCTGGCGTTGTTCGTTTGTAAGACAATTCATGGTTATATTATAGACCAAACTGAAGATGCTTGACAATGAAACAAAATACGTGAGCTGTTTAAATCAGTGTTGCCAAACAAAAAAAAATAGCTAAAAAAATCACCATATATATATATTCTTAATCGTCTTGATATTCTTAGCCGATTTAGCCATATCCGTCCGTCAGTCTGTCCGTCGAAAGCACGCCAACTTTCGAAGGAGTAAAGCTAGATGGTTGAACTTTTGCATAAATATTTCTTTTATAACCTTTCAAGTTTTTTGCCTGTTAGGGCGAGATCATTAAATATTACAATTTTTTTCCATCCACCATAGGAGGGGGGGTATACTAATTTCGTCAATCTGTTTGTACTTACTTTACTTTAATTAGCTATGACAGAATATTTCTTCCACTAGCCGAACGTAGAATAGCGTTCCAAGCGCCTCGATCTTCTGCGCTCATTATAAAATCTCTGACACCAAGTTTCGAGGTGTCTCCCACAACTTGATCTTTCCATCGGGCTTTTGGTCTTCCCGGTTTGCGTGTACCACCGTGTTTGCCTTCAAAAGACTTCTTTGCTGGAGCTTTTTCATCCATTCTGACAACATGACCTAGCCAACGCAGCCGTTGTATTTTGATGCGTGTAACTATGCTATCGTCGTCATACAGCTCGTGGTTCATACGTCGCCTATATTCTCCGTTAACGCAAACTGGTCCATATATTTTACGAAGAATCTTTCTCTCAAATACTCCAAGCACTACCTCATCTGCTTTCACAAGTACCCATGCTTCAGAACAATATAACAGCACGGGTAGTATCAGTGTCTTGTAAAGTGTAGTCTTCGTCTGTCGAGAGATGGCCATGTTTCTAAACTGCTTACTTAGTCCAAAGTAGCATCTGTTTGCCAGTATTATTCTTCGCTTTATCTCAAAACTGGTGTCATTCGTTTCGGTTACGGCGGTGCCGAGGTAAATAAAGTTACTGACTATCTCAAAGTTGTGATTCCCAACTTTCTCCATGTTCTTTATCTTCTCGGCCAACATCGGACACTAGCAGTTGGGTAAAATGTTCTTTCCATATCCTCAGGATGTTGTCTGTGTCAGTTACCAGATTTCCTTCTTTGTCTCTGCAGGAGGATGTGCTTGCACCAAAGCCATCGGTTTGGTGTTTAATTCTTTGGTAGAATTTCCGGACTTTATTCTGACTCCTGTACATCTCAATTCGCTCGCACTCACGTCTTTCCATTTCCTTTTTCTTTCTGCGGAATAGACGTTTCTCCTCTCTCCTTTTCTCCCGATACCTCTCCTTCATCTGGCGCGTTCCTACTGATTGCACGGTTGCTCTATATGCCGCATTCTTGGCTTCAGTAGCATCTCGACACTCTTGGTCGTACCATGGGTTTTTTGGAGGAGGCTTTCGGAACAAGGAGTGCTTTCATCAAGCAGTTGGGTCAGTCGAGTGGAGTATGCCGCTGCCATTTGTTGTGTCTGCAGCTTTTCAATGTCCAGCTTCCGTCCAGTGTCAGATCGTACTTTCCTCGCCATGTTCAAACGGGTGCGAAACTTTGCTGCAACAAGGTAATGATCCGAATCTATATTCGCTCCACGGATAGATCGTACATCTAACACGCTGGATGAATGCCTTCCATCTATCACAACGTGATCAATTTGGTTTCTCGTGTTTTGATCGGGTGACAGCCACGTGGCTTTGTGGATATTTTTATGTTGAAATCTGATGCTACTAACTACCATGTTTTTTGCCGCGGCGAAATCTATCAGCCTCAACCCATTACTGGACGTTATCTCGTGGAGGCTAAACTTTCCGACTGTTGGACCAAAAATTTCTTCCTTCCCTATTTTCGCATTAAAATCTCCCAGAACGATTTTAATATCATGGGCGGGGCAGCGGTCATATTCTCTCTCTAGGAGCTCGTAGAAAATATCCTTGGTCTGTTCGTCTTTGTCTTCCGTCGGGGCATGGGCACAAATAAGACTGATGTTGAAGAATTTGGCTTTTATGCGGATTGTGGCTAGCCTCTCATCCACCGGAGTAAAGCTGGAGACTAGGTGTTTCAGTCTTCGACTAACCACAAATCCGCAGCCAAATTCATGCCTCGTGTTATGGCAGCTATAGTATAGTTCGTCACCGTTTGGTGTTGTAGTGACGCCATTCCCATCGCACTTCCTGTAAGGCGGTTATGTCTGCCTTGTACTTCTCTAATACATCCGCCAGCGCGTATACTGCACCTTCTCTATAAAGAGTGCGGACATTCCAGGTGCAGATCCGCAAATCATGATCCTTTTTTCGTTTGCGTGGGTCGTCAACAATGGGGGGTCCGTTTTGACTATTCCTTTGTTTTTCATAGTAGTTCTATGTTTTCCGGGGGCGGGTTACTGGCCCAGCGCCCCAACCGCATGGGTTTGTTCGCTTGCTCCAAGATCCGACGCTCGTCGCCCGCCGCCCCTAACCTGGAAACAGACGCTGATGTTGGCCATTGGTTATTTGAAGGCGCCAATACCTCGCCTTGTCATCTCGAGTATCATTGGCACTCAGTATTTAGTTAAGAGCCAGTGCCACCTGACTCCTCACTGAGACTCTCCTCTCGAAAATCGCATTTGCAGCTACTCCGCATAAAAACGGAGCTTTCCACCATCCGCAACCTGTGGACGCGCCCGGAAGCTTTCAGCTAAGCTTCCCGTGATAACGATGGGCACCACACAAGTCGGAGCTCAAAGTTCCAGCCTGTGTGGTGCTCATAGTCATCCCATATCTGTTTGTAACTACTCGAAATATTCGTCTGAGGCCCCATAAAGTATATATATTCTTGACAAATACTTCTTATTAGTGTACGTTGGTTGGTATTGTAAATGGGCCATATTGGTCCATGTTTTGATATAGCTGCCATATAAACCGATCTTGGGTCTTGACTTCTTGAGCCTCTAGAGGGCGCAATTCTTATCCGATTGGAATGAAATTTGGCACGACATGTTTTGTTATGATATCCAACAACTGTGCCAAGTAGGGTTCACATCGGTCCATAACCTGATATAGCTGCCATATAAACCGATCTTGGGTCTTGACTTCTTGAGCCTCTAAAGTACGCAGTTCTTATCCGATTGGAATGAAATTTTGCACGACATGTTTTGTTATGATACCCAACAACTGTGCCAAGTATAGTTGAAATCGGTCCATAACCTGATATAGCTGCCATATAAACCGGTCTTGGGTCTTAACTTCTTTAGCCTCTAAAGTGCGCAATTCTCATCCGATTGGGATGAAATTTTGTACGACGTGTTTTGTTATGATATCCAACAAGTGTGCCAAGTATGGTTCAAATCGGTTCATAACCTGTTATAGCTGTCATATAAACCGATCTGGGGACTTGATTTCTTGAGCTTCGAGAGGGCGCAATTCCTATCCGATTTGGCTGAAATTTTGCATGACGTATTTTATCCTTACTTTCAACAACTGTGTATATTCATTTTGTCAGTCCGTTTGCAAGACATCGAAATATCCATTTCCGACCGTATAAAGTATATATATTCCTGATCAGCGTAAAAATCTAACACGATCTAGACATGTCCGTCCGTCTGTCCGTCCGTCTGTCTGTTGAAATCACGCTACAGTCTTTAAAAATAGAGATATTGAGCTGAAATTTTGCACATATTCTTTCTTTGTCCATAAGCAAGTTAAATTCGAAGATGGGCTATATCGGACTATATCTTGATATAGCCCCCATATAGACCGATCGGCCGATTTGAGGTTTAAGGATCATAAAAGCCACATTTATTATCCGATTTTGCTGAAATTTGGGACAGTGAGTTGTGTTAGGGCCGTCGACATCCCTTGTCAATTTGGCCCAGATCGGTCAAGATTTGGATATAGCTGCCATATAGACCGATCCTTCGATTTAGGGTCTTAGGGCCATAAAAGCCACATTTAATATCCGATTTTTCTTAAATTCGGAACAGTGAGTTGTGTTGGGACCCTCGACATCCTTCGTCAATTTGGCTCAGATCAGTCCACATTTGGATATAGCTGCCATATAGACCGATCCTCCGATTTAGGGTCTTAGGTCCATAAAAGCCACATTTATTATCCGATTTCGCTGAAATTTGGGACAGTGAGTTGTGTTGGGCCCCTCGAAATCTCTCTTCAATTTGGCCCAGATTGGTCAAGATTTGGATATAGCTGCCATATAGACCGATCCTAAGATTTAGGGTCTTAGGTCCATAAAAGCCACATTTATTATCCGATTTCGCTGAAATTTGGGACAGTGAGTTGTGTTGGGCCCCTCGAAATCTCTCTTCAATTTGGCCCAGATTGGTCAAGATTTGGTTATAGCTGCCATATAGACCAATCCTAAGATTTAGGGTCTTAGGTCCATAAAAGCCACATTTATTATCCGATTTCGCTGAAATTTGGTACAGTGAGTTGTGTTGGGCCCCTCGAAATCTCTCTTCAATTTGGCCCAGATTGGTCAAGATTTGGATATAGCCCCCATATAGACCGATCGGCCGATTTAGGGTTTAAGGATCATAAAAGCCACATTTATTATCCGATTTTGCCGAAACTTGGGACAGTGAGTTGTGTTAGGCCTTTCGACATCATTTGTCAATTTGGCCCAGATCGGTTCAGATTTGGATATAGCTGCCATATAGACCGATCCTTCGATGTATGGTCTTAGTGCCATAAAAGCCACATTTAATATCCGATTTTACTGAAATTTGGGACAGTGAGTTGTGTTGGGCCCCTCGACATCCATCGTCAATATGGCTCAGATCGGATTAGATTTGGATATAGCTGCCATATAGACCGATCCTTCGATTTAGGGTTTTAGGGCCATAAAAGCCACATTTATTATCCGATTTTGCTTAAGTTTGAGACAGTGAGTTGTGTTGGGCCAGATTTGGATATAGCTGCCATATAGACCGATCCTCCGATTTGGGGTCTTAGGCCCATAAAATTTTATTGTCCGATGTCGCCGAAATTTAGGACAGTGAGTCAAGTTAAGTCTGTTGATATACTTCTGCATTATGGTCCAAATCGGTCCACATTTGGATATAGCTGCCATGAAGACCGATATCTCGATTCAAAGTCTTGGCCCCATAAAAGGCGCATTTATAATCCCATGTCACTGAAATTTGACATAGTGACTTATGTTAGGCTCTTCGACACCCGTGTCGTATATGGTTCAGATCGGTTTATTTTTAGATATAGCTACTAAAAAGACCAATGTTTTGTTATACACAATTGAACAATGACTCGTACTTATTCGAATTTGGTCCAAATCGGAACATATTGTATTTCGATATAACTGCTATGGGACATAAGGTATGCAATTTTCACAGGATTTTGAGGAAATGTGGTTTACATATATACCCGAGGTGGTGGGTATCCAAAGTTCGGCCCGGCCGAACTTAACGCCTTTTTACTTGTTTTTTTTTAGTTTCTCTTTCGAGACGCGCTGAATGATCGAAGATGCAAATGGAAAAGGAAAGCCAAAGATAGCAACACACACCTACCACTATGGGACGCGTTTCGTCTTTGGTTAGAAGACTTTTCAACCATATTAGGTGTGATGGCTTCAAGGGCCGTGCGTTGGTATCTTGTATTTGAATCCTATTAATAGCGAAAACGCATCTATGATACAATTACAACATTAACCAAGCTCGACAACCCTGCTTAAAAGCTGTACTTTTTCCTATGCATATATTTATGTGTAATGACAGACATTCTATCAAATTACACTTCTTCCGTACTACACATGATTTTGTTCATCTGTTAAAAGTTGTATTGATGGCTTCGAACGCTAAGACAACGGCAATGGCTCTCACTGTTGCTCCGTGGACCCAGGTTCGAGTCCTGGCCGCGCTCTGCCGAATATTTCTTATTAGTGCAGGTCGGTTAGGATTGTAAATGGGCAAAATCGGTCCATATTTTGGCATATCTGCCATATAAACCGACATCGGATCTTGGCCTCTTGAGCCACTAGAGGGCGCAATCCGATTTAGCCGAATTTTGCATAAAGTGTTTTAAAAAAGTATGGTCTAAATAGGTTCATAACCTGATATAGCTCCCATGTAAACAGATCTCCCGATTTTATTCTTGAGCCACTGTAAGGCTCAATTCTTATCCGATTTGGCTGAAATTGTGCAAAATGAATTCCACTTTGGTCTCCAACAGCCAAATCAAGTATGGCCTCAATCGCTTCGTAACTTGGCTCTAACAGCATAGCAATTCTTATGGTATGTCTACATTATACTACAATCAGTTCAGACCGAAGCTGTTTTAAGCAAACGACTCGCTAATAATGCTCTGAAAACGACTGGTTTTCCTTTACAGTTTATGGGAAAAACTACTCGAAAACGAAACGGCGACTACAAAAACGTGTCATTCAAAGCATGTGAGCCCAAATAAATGCCTAAATTGTGATAAATCAACTCAGCCCTGAATAGTGTCAAAATATGAAAAATTATTTTTTCCCAAAATAAAAACAACATTTTACAGATAAAGCAAGAAAATAAAAATCTAAATAATAGTGCATCATAACATCTTCGTTAGAGTGTTAAAAATTGCAATTATGAAATCAAAAAAATGTTTCAGATAAAGCAAAAAGAAATAACTTTTAACAATAGTGCATCATAACATTTTCGCTGGAGTGTGAAAAAATGCAGTTTCCAAAACATCTCAACTATGTTGTTTTCAAAACAACATAAGCAAAACTAGTCAATGTAGACATGGCATTAACTCGTTTTGCCTATGTCGTTTTAAAAAACATCTCAACCGTTCACACTAGTTGAGATGTTTTGGAAATTGCAATTTTTCACTTTCCAATAAAAATGTTATGGTGCACTATTGTTAGGATTTATTTTTATACCCTCCACCATAGGATGGGAGGGTATACTAATTTTATCATTCCGTTTGTAACACCTCGAAATATGCGTCTAAGACCCCATACAGTATATATATTCTTGATCGTCATGACATTTTAAGTCGATCTGCCCATGTCCGTCCGTCCGTGAATGGGCCATATCGGTCCATGTTTTGATATAGCTGCCATATAAACCGATCTGGGGTCTTGACTTCTTGAGCTTCTAAAGGCCGCAATTCTTATCCGATTTGTCTGAAATTTTGCACGTGGTGTATGGCCCAAATCTTTCCATAACCTGATATAGCCGCCACATAAACCAATCTCCCGATTTGACTTCTTGAGCCTCTATAGGGCACAATTCCTATCCGATTTGAAACTTAGCATGAAGTGTTCTGGTATGACTAAGAATGGTTGAAATCGGTCCATAACTGGATATAGCTGCCATATAAGCCGATCTTGGGTTTTCTAGATGGCGCAATTCTTATCCGATTTGGCCGAAATTTTGAGTGAAGTGTTTTATTTTGACTTTCAATAACTGCGTCAGGTATGGTCAAAATCAGTTCACATCCTGATATAGCCGCCTTATAAACCGATCTCACCATCAGACTACTTGGATTTCTAGATGGCACAATTCTTATACAATATGTTTGAAATTTTGCATATGTCGTTTTGGTATGACTTCCAACAACTGTTTCAAGTATGGTCTAATTCGGTATATAACCTAAGTTTGAGACAGTGAGTTGTGTTGGGCCAGATTTGGATATAGCTGCCATATAGACCGATCCTCCGATTTGGGGTCTTAGGCCCATAAAATTTTATTGTCCGATGTCGCCGAAATTTAGGACAGTGAGTCAAGTTAAGTCTGTTGATATACTTCTGCATTATGGTCCAAATCGGTCCACATTTGGATATAGCTGCCATGAAGACCGATATCTCGATTCAAAGTCTTGGCCCCATAAAAGGCGCATTTATAATCCCATGTCACTGAAATTTGACATAGTGACTTATGTTAGGCTCTTCGACACCCGTGTCGTATATGGTTCAGATCGGTTTATTTTTAGATATAGCTACTAAAAAGACCAATGTTTTGTTATACACAATTGAACAATGACTCGTACTTATTCGAATTTGGTCCAAATCGGAACATATTGTATTTCGATATAACTGCTATGGGACATAAGGTATGCAATTTTCACAGGATTTTGAGGAAATGTGGTTTACATATATACCCGAGGTGGTGGGTATCCAAAGTTCGGCCCGGCCGAACTTAACGCCTTTTTACTTGTTTTTTTTTAGTTTCTCTTTCGAGACGCGCTGAATGATCGAAGATGCAAATGGAAAAGGAAAGCCAAAGATAGCAACACACACCTACCACTATGGGACGCGTTTCGTCTTTGGTTAGAAGACTTTTCAACCATATTAGGTGTGATGGCTTCAAGGGCCGTGCGTTGGTATCTTGTATTTGAATCCTATTAATAGCGAAAACGCATCTATGATACAATTACAACATTAACCAAGCTCGACAACCCTGCTTAAAAGCTGTACTTTTTCCTATGCATATATTTATGTGTAATGACAGACATTCTATCAAATTACACTTCTTCCGTACTACACATGATTTTGTTCATCTGTTAAAAGTTGTATTGATGGCTTCGAACGCTAAGACAACGGCAATGGCTCTCACTGTTGCTCCGTGGACCCAGGTTCGAGTCCTGGCCGCGCTCTGCCGAATATTTCTTATTAGTGCAGGTCGGTTAGGATTGTAAATGGGCAAAATCGGTCCATATTTTGGCATATCTGCCATATAAACCGACATCGGATCTTGGCCTCTTGAGCCACTAGAGGGCGCAATCCGATTTAGCCGAATTTTGCATAAAGTGTTTTAAAAAAGTATGGTCTAAATAGGTTCATAACCTGATATAGCTCCCATGTAAACAGATCTCCCGATTTTATTCTTGAGCCACTGTAAGGCTCAATTCTTATCCGATTTGGCTGAAATTGTGCAAAATGAATTCCACTTTGGTCTCCAACAGCCAAATCAAGTATGGCCTCAATCGCTTCGTAACTTGGCTCTAACAGCATAGCAATTCTTATGGTATGTCTACATTATACTACAATCAGTTCAGACCGAAGCTGTTTTAAGCAAACGACTCGCTAATAATGCTCTGAAAACGACTGGTTTTCCTTTACAGTTTATGGGAAAAACTACTCGAAAACGAAACGGCGACTACAAAAACGTGTCATTCAAAGCATGTGAGCCCAAATAAATGCCTAAATTGTGATAAATCAACTCAGCCCTGAATAGTGTCAAAATATGAAAAATTATTTTTTCCCAAAATAAAAACAACATTTTACAGATAAAGCAAGAAAATAAAAATCTAAATAATAGTGCATCATAACATCTTCGTTAGAGTGTTAAAAATTGCAATTATGAAATCAAAAAAATGTTTCAGATAAAGCAAAAAGAAATAACTTTTAACAATAGTGCATCATAACATTTTCGCTGGAGTGTGAAAAAATGCAGTTTCCAAAACATCTCAACTATGTTGTTTTCAAAACAACATAAGCAAAACTAGTCAATGTAGACATGGCATTAACTCGTTTTGCCTATGTCGTTTTAAAAAACATCTCAACCGTTCACACTAGTTGAGATGTTTTGGAAATTGCAATTTTTCACTTTCCAATAAAAATGTTATGGTGCACTATTGTTAGGATTTATTTTTATACCCTCCACCATAGGATGGGAGGGTATACTAATTTTATCATTCCGTTTGTAACACCTCGAAATATGCGTCTAAGACCCCATACAGTATATATATTCTTGATCGTCATGACATTTTAAGTCGATCTGCCCATGTCCGTCCGTCCGTGAATGGGCCATATCGGTCCATGTTTTGATATAGCTGCCATATAAACCGATCTGGGGTCTTGACTTCTTGAGCTTCTAAAGGCCGCAATTCTTATCCGATTTGTCTGAAATTTTGCACGTGGTGTATGGCCCAAATCTTTCCATAACCTGATATAGCCGCCACATAAACCAATCTCCCGATTTGACTTCTTGAGCCTCTATAGGGCACAATTCCTATCCGATTTGAAACTTAGCATGAAGTGTTCTGGTATGACTAAGAATGGTTGAAATCGGTCCATAACTGGATATAGCTGCCATATAAGCCGATCTTGGGTTTTCTAGATGGCGCAATTCTTATCCGATTTGGCCGAAATTTTGAGTGAAGTGTTTTATTTTGACTTTCAATAACTGCGTCAGGTATGGTCAAAATCAGTTCACATCCTGATATAGCCGCCTTATAAACCGATCTCACCATCAGACTACTTGGATTTCTAGATGGCACAATTCTTATACAATATGTTTGAAATTTTGCATATGTCGTTTTGGTATGACTTCCAACAACTGTTTCAAGTATGGTCTAATTCGGTATATAACCTGATATAGCTGCCATATAAAACGATCTCCTAGCTTGACTTGATTTGACTGAAATTTTGGAGGTGGTGTTTTTCGTTGACTGGTGTTTTTCTATTTGAAACAGTCATTCAAAGATCTTGACAAATGCGATCCATGATGGAGGGTATATAATATTCGCCCCGGCCGAACTTAGCACGCATTTTCTTGTTCTTGCTTTATCTGTAAAATTTTTCTTTAATTTCCTTCTGTCCGTCTGTCTGTTGAAATCACGCTACAGTCTTTAAAAATAGAGATATTGAACTGAAACTTTGCACAGATTCTTTTCTTGTCCATAAGCATATTAAGTTCGAAGATGGGCTATATCGGACTATATCTTGATATAGCCCCCATATAGACCGATCCGCCGATTTAGAGTCCTAGGTCGATAAAAGCCACATTTATTATCAGATTTAGCTGAAATTTGGGACAGTGAGCTGTACTAGGCCCTTCGACTTCCTTCGTTAATTTGGCCCAGATCGGTTCAGATTTGGATATAGCTGCCATATAGACCGATCCTCCGATTAAGGGTCTCAGGCCCACAAAAGCCACATTTATTATCCGATTTTGATGAAATTTAGGACAGTGAATTGTCTTAGGCCCTTCGACATCCTTCGTCAATTTAGCTGCCATATAGACCGATCTATCGATTTAAGGTTTTGGGCCCATAAAATGCGCATTTATTGTCCGATGTCGCCGAAATTTGGGACAGGGAGTTTAGATAGGCTCTTCGACGCCCTTTTTCAATTTGGCCCATATCGGCCAGATTTGAATATAGCTGCCATATAGACCGATCTCTCGATTTAAGGTTTTGAGCCCATAAAAAGGGTATTTATTGTCCGATTTCGCCGGAATTTGGGACAGTGCTTTGTGTTAGGCTCTTCGACATTTCTCTGCACCTTGGCTCAAATCGCTCTAGATTTGGATATAGCTGCCATGTAGACCGATATCTCGCTTCAAAGTCTTGGCCCCATAAAAGGCGCATTTATAATCCGATTTCACTGAAATTTGCCACAATGACTCATGTTAGGCTTTTCGACATCCATGTCGTATATGGTTCAGATCGGTTTATTTTTAGATATTGCTACTATACTTATTAGTATTTGGTCCAAATCGGAACATATTTTGATATAACTTTTATGGGACATAAGGTATGAAATTTTCACCGAATTTTGATGAAAGGTGGTTTACATATACTACCCGAGGTGGTGGGTATCCAAAGTTCGGCCCAGCCGAACTTAACGCCTTTTTACTGGTTCCCTTATAAATTGTAAAGGTAAAACCAGTCGTTTTCAGAGCATTATAAAAGTAAAACGAGTCGTTTTCTTAAAACAGCTTTGGTCTGACCATAGTATTATCCATTACCCTTTGTTTTCCTATAAGGAGATATCGGCCAAAAAACTTGACAAATGCCATCCATTATAGGGTATATAAGATTCTTTCCGGTCGATCTTAGCACGCTTTTACTTGTTTCATACTATGTCTACGTTAACTCGTTTTGCTAATGTCGTTTTGAAAAACATCTCAAACATACAAACTAGTTCAGATGTTTTGGAAATGTGTTCAAGTACATTTTTAAAGATACAATAGTATTTCAAAGGAAATTATTTAATAAAATTTTGTATAAAGACAACATTTCATTGAGATTTTTTCAAAAAATTTCAATGTATTTTTTTCTAAAGACAACATTTTCTAGAGAAAATATTTCAATGATAAAATTTAAAGATAAACTTTAATGAGATTTTTTCCAAATACATAAATTCAATGAAATCTTTCTAAAGACAAATTTCACAGACATTTTTTCTAAAGACAAAATTTTAATGAATTTTTATACCCTCCACCATAAGATGGGGGGTATACTAATTTAGTCATTCTGTTTGTAACTACTTGAAATATTCGTCTGAGAACCCATAAAGTATATATATTCTTGATCGTCGCGACATTTTATGCCGATTTAGCCATGTCCGTCCGTCTGTCCGTCCGTCCGTCTTTCTGTCGAAATGACGCTAACTTCCGAAGGAGTAAAGCTAGCCACCTGAAATTTTGCACAAATACTTCTTATTAGTGTAGGTCGGTTGGTATTGTAAATGGGCCATATCGGTCCATGTTTTGATATAGCTGCCCTATAATCCTATCTTGGGTCTTGACTTCTTGAGCCTCTTGAGTGCGCAATTCTTATCCGATTGGAATGAAATTTTGCACGACGTGTTTTGTTATGGTATCCAACAACTGTGCCAAGTATGGTACAAATCGGTTCATAACCTGATATAGCTGCCATATAAACCGATCTTGGATCTTGACTTCTTGAGCTTCTAGAGGTCGCAATTATTATCCGATTTGCTGAAATTTTGTACGACGGATCCTCTCATGACCATCAACATACGTGTTTATTATGGTCTGAATCGGTCTATAGCCCGATACAGCTCCCATCTAAATCGATTTCTCTATTTTACTTCTTGAGCCCCCAAAGGGTGCAATTCTTATTCGAATTGGCTGACATTTTACACAGGTCTCCAACATATAATTTAATTGTGGTCTAAACCGGATCATATCTTGATATCGCTCTAAGCAGAGCAAATCTTTTCTTATATCATTTTTTGCCTAAGAAGAGATGCCGGGAAAAGAAGTCGACAAATGCGCTCCATGGTGGAGGGTATATAAGATTCGGCCCGGCCGAACTTTGCTCGCTTTTACTTGTTTTTTTTTTCTTTCGAGACGAGCTCAATGATCGGAGATTTTCTTTGCAAATGGAAAAGGAAAGCCAAAGATCGACACACTCACCAATCACTATTGGACGCGTCTCGTATTTGGTTAGAAGACTTTTCAACCATATTAGGTGTGATGGCTTCAAGGGCCGTGCCTCTATGATACAATTACCACATTAACCACGCTCGACAACCCTGTGTATAAGCTGTACTTTTTCCAAATGCATGTGTTTTCGGTAATGACTGACTTTTTTCTTTTCTGCGACAATTACACTGCTTCCATGGTGCACATAACTCTGTGCATCTGTTGGAAGATGTATTGATGGCTTCGAACGCTAGACAAAGGCTCGCGTTGGTGCTCTGAGTCCCCAGGTTCAAATCCCAGCCGGACTCCGCCGAATTCTTTCATTTTCAAGTTTTTTGCCTGTTTAGTTCGAAGATCATTAAATTTCACAATTTCTGTTTGTTTCTCTTTCGAGACAAGCTCAATGATCAATTGTAACCACTTTAGCAGCTTCGCCTGCGGTAAAGGAACTTTTGTCTTGTTCTAAAATCAACCACTTTTTAATTGCAAATGTGTTTTGACAGGCGCAAACGAATAAGTGTGTACCGGACTAAAAATAATTCTCTTGGGTCTGTCCTACTAGAGAGAACGATTGAGTATTTGAGCGTATAGACCAGTCGTTGGCAAAAATACTCACACTATTGCACATTACTTTGTAAAGGGTGATTTTTTTGAGGTTAGGATTTTCATGCATTAGTATTTGACAGATCACGTGGGATTTCAGACATGGTGTCAAAGAGAAAGATGCTCAGTATGCTTTGACATTTCATCATGAATAGACTTACTAACGAGCAACGCTTGCAAATCATTGAATTTTATTACCAAAATCAGTGTTCGGTTCGAAATGTGTTCAAATTTTGACAAATTTTGTTCAGCGATGAGGCTCATTTCTGGTTGAATGGCTACGTAAATAAGCAAAATTGCCGCATTTGGAGTGAAGAGCAACCAGAAGCCGTTCAAGAACTGCCCATGCATCCCGAAAAATGCACTGTTTGGTGTGGTTTGTACGCTGGTGGAATCATTGGACCGTATTTTTTCAAAGATGCTGTTGGACGCAACGTTACGGTGAATGAACACATTTCGAACCGAACACTGATTTTGGTAATAAAATTCAATGATTTGCAAGCGTTGCTCGTTAGTAAGTCTATTCATGATGAAATGTCAAAGAATACTGAGCATCTTTCTCTTTGACACCATGTCTGAAATCCCACGTGATCTGTCAAATACTAATGCATGAAAATCCTAACCTCAAAAAAATCACCCTTTACATATACAAGAAATCCCAAGCAAATACTTGCAATTGTGTGCTCGTCACTGTTATACACATTTACACACACAGTTGTTGGAGGTCGTAACGGAACACTACATGCAAAATTTCAGCCAAATCCGATAAAAATTGTGGCCTCCAGTGGCTCAAGAAGCCAAATCTGAAGATCAGTTTATATGAGAGCTATATCTAAATCTGAACCCATATGGCCCATTTACAACCCCCAACGATCTACATCGATATTAACTATCTATGCAAAATATTAAGATCGATTCTGAACGACGAGACGATTTATGGGGTCTTGGACAATTATTTCGAGGTGTTACAAACGGAATGACTAGATTAGTATATATATTAGTATAATATATATTAGTATATACCAAATAAACTATGGAAGAGTTTGAATTACCAACTGAGCTCTGCTACTAATTGGTGAAATATTGAGTTTGAATTATGCTACAACATTAAATTGAACTTGGCATCCTTTCCAATTTGGAAAATTTAAGAAGTAAAAGGGTGCTAAGTTCGGCCGGGTCGAATCTTATATACCCTACACCGTGGATCCCATTTTTCGAGTTCTTTTCCTGGTAGCTCTTTTTAGGAAATTTTCGGCAACCCAAACTTCTTTTCGAAAAAACGTTGGACCTTGTTTACGATAAAAGTACATGCTTTTTCGCGATAAATTCTTCCAAGAATTTGTGGCATATATAGAGTTTTGTTTAACCTGACAAAACCTTTTATTCTTGATATATAGAACATTTTATATTCGGGAGGCCACCGTGGCGCAGAGGTTATCATATCCGTCTATGACGTCGAACGCGTGAGTTCAAATCCCGACGAGAACATCTAAAAAATTGTCAGCGGAATTTATCCTCTTATTAATGCTGCTACATTTGTAATTTATCCTGTCAGTTTTAAACATCTCTACGAAGTGGTGTCGCTATGCGGCACTCCGTTCGGGCTCGGCATAAAAAGGAGGGCACTTACCATTAAGCTTAAACTTTTATCGGACTGTACGTACTCATCGATTTGAAAGAAGTGTCCCCTGTTCCTTAGTGGTATGTTCATGGGAAATTTGGTACAAGTATATAGGATTTCAACTAATTTTTCTTTAGTTTTGAATGGTTTTAACGAAAGTTTTATGTCTATATATATAAAAATGAATTTGTGTTTGTTTGTTTGTATGTTTGTATGTTTGTTTGTATGTTTGTTTGTTTGTTTTTATGTTTGTTTGTGGGTTTGTAAATTTGTTTGTTCCGTATAGACTCAAAAACGGCTAAACGGACTTCTTTGAAATTTTCACAGATTGTGGGGAGTGGTCCGGAAGGAGCAATAGGCTATATAATTTTTTGATATCGCATTGGTGGCGGACCCTCCCTGTTACCCCAAAAGTACCAGCCAAAATAAAAGTGCACCGATTGGGACAATATTGGACTTAAATTAAAGGTATTCAAGAGTAGAGTACAAATTCCATATTAAAAATTGGTTCCAAGTATATAAGGGGCCCCCCTGACCCCAAAACCCCCAAAATAGGTTTATCGGACGATCATGACAAAATGGGAATCGAATGAAAGGTATTCGGGAGTGGATTGCGAATATGGTCCGGAAGGAGCAATAGGCTATACAAGTTTTTGATATCGCAAGGAGGGCGGACCCTCCTACTTACCCCAAAAGTACCACCCAAAACTAAAATTGGATCGATTGGGACAATATGGGACTTAAATGAAAGGTATTTAAGAGTAGAGTACGATTTCCATATTAAAAGTTGAGTCCAAGTAATTGGGGGGCCGCCCCGACCCCAAAACCCCCAAATTGGTTTATTGGACGATAATGACAATATGGGGCTCGAATGAAAGGTATTCGGGACTAGATTACGAATATGGTCAGGAAGGAGATATAGGCTATGTAATTTGTTGGAAGGGGGCGAATCCTCCCCCGTTACCACAAAAACGCCAACCAAAATCAAAAGTTCACCGATAGGTATAATATGGGTATCAAATGAAAGATATTGGAGAGTCGAAAGCGAATGTGGTATAAAAACTTGGGTTCAAGTATCCAAGGGGTAGCCCAATCCCGAAAACTGCTCCAAATAGATATATTGGACGTATATATCAATATAGGACTCAAATGAAAGGTTTTCGGGAGTAGACTACGAATATGACATAAAAAACGAGGTCCAAGTAATTGATAGTCGCCCCATCCCCGATAAGGTCTTCAAATTGGAATACTACTCAATCATAGCTTGATGAAACTCAAATGATAGGCATTTGAGAGCAGATTACGAATATGACATTAAACTTTGTGTCCAAGAACCTAGGTGGTGTTTTACCTCCTAAAATCGCCTCCAATAGGTTATTTTACCTGTAAAAACAATGGAGAATCTAGTGATAGATTTTTTTGTGTTGGGTGCGTCATTCAAATTTGTGCTCAAGTGGCAATGTGGCGCACAACCCTCATGTAGACGCTCTCCACCAAACGGCTGTATACACCAATCGTGACAATATGTGGTTATATTAAAGGTATAAGGTTGTGTACTGCGAATCTGGTATCATTATTCTGCTCATATATCTAGCGGACCATCTCACCCCAAAACAGTCAATCATTTATAATGACCTAACGGGACACTGTGTGATTTAATTAATGTGTAGGCCGCCATAGCCCCGAAATTATAACATTCAGCGTGAAAGCAGGAGTTGCAAACCTTAACGATAAGGTTGCAACCATTTTTAGCTCACCGATAGACGAGACCAAACGACGTGTTGCTGGGCAACACTTTTATGTTCAAGAGTTTTATACGGTAAGAACTATCGCCACCGCACCAAATATAAAGACTGGCCAGTTAGTTTTTTACCACAGAAAGTAATATCGAAATATGTTTTCCGATTTGGGCCAAATACTAATAAGCACAATTCAATTTTGCATAGCAAATTAGTGATCTTTTTAGTAGCTATATCTAAAACTTAACCGATCTGAACCATATATGACACGGATGTCGAAAAGTCACTGTGTCAAATTTCAGTGAAATCGGATTATAAATGCGCCTTTTATGGGGCCAAGACTTTAAATCGACATATCGGTCTATATGGCAGCTATATCCAAATCTGGACCGATCTGGGCCAAATTGAAGAAGGACGTCGAAGAGCTTAACTAAACTCACTGTCTCAAATTTCAGCGACATCGGACGATAAATGCGCATTTTATGGACCCAAAATCTAATACCGAGATACTGGTCTATATGGCAACTTCCAAATCTAGACCGATCTGGACGATATTGCAGAAGTATGTCAAGGGACTTAATTTAACTCACTCTCCCAAATTTCGGCGACATCGGACAATAAACGCGCCTTTTATGGGCCCAAAACCCTTAATCGAGAAATCGATCTATATGGCCCATCGATCTAAAGGGTGATTTTTTTGAGGTTAGGATTTTCATGCATTAGTATTTGACAGATCACGTGGGATTTCAGACATGGTGTCAAAGAGAAAGATGCTCAGTATGCTTTGACATTTCATCATGAATAGACTTACTAACGAGCAACGCTTGCAAATCATTGAATTTTATTACCAAAATCAGTGTTCGGTTCGAAATGTGTTCATTCACCGTAACGTTGCGTCCAACAGCATCTTTGAAAAAATACGGTCCAATGATTCCACCAGCGTACAAACCACACCAAACAGTGCATTTTTCGGGATGCATGGGCAGTTCTTGAACGGCTTCTGGTTGCTCTTCACTCCAAATTCGGCAATTTTGCTTATTTACGTAGCCATTCAACCAGAAATGAGCCTCATCGCTGAACAAAATTTGTCAAAATTTGAACACATTTCGAACCGAACACTGATTTTGGTAATAAAATTCAATGATTTGAAAGCGTTGCTCGTTAGTAAGTCTATTCATGATGAAATGTCAAAGCGTACTGAGCATCTTTCTCTTTGACACCATGTCTGAAATCCCACGTGATCTGTCAAATACTAATGCATGAAAATCCTAACCTCAAAAAAATCACCCTTTATATGACCCACCCCCAAAACCCGGCAATCGGATTTATAGACCAACCAGTACAATATGGGACTCAAATTAAAGGTATTTGAAAGTAGAAAACGAATCTGATATCCAATTACGGAACTTAGTGTTTCGTGGGTCACCCCACCACTATAAAAGCCCTCAAAACGGACATATTTTCCGACCATAGCAATATGGATCTTAAATCAAAGGTCTTTGGGAATAGAGCACGAAATTGACTTCCACTTTTGGGACCAAGTGTCTGGGGGTCAACCACATCCCAAGAAGGACTTTTACTGACCATTGCAATGTGGGGTTTAAATAACAGGTACTTGAGTGTAGAAAAATCCATAGGAAAATTGGAATTCATTTTCAACTACAATTACGCAGAAATGTTCAAGTTTAGAGTACTTCTCTCCAACATAGCATAATCGGGCGCAGCAGAGCGGGCCGGGCTCAGCCAGTATATCTTATATATAAAATTTAATTTGTGTTTGTTTGTAGGTTTGTTTGTTCGTTTGTGTGTTCCTTATAGACTCAGAAACGGCTAAACCGATTTTCTTGAAATTTTCACAGATGGTGCATAATGGCCCCGTGGTGAAAATAGGGTAATACATTTTTTGATATCTGAAGGGGAGTCGGACCTTCTCCCTTACTCTAATTTTCAGAAACGCCATATCTCGGAGATGGGTGGTGCGATTTAAGCGAAATTTTGTGTGCTCTCATATAGTACCTTAAAAAAATTTTGTATCCAAATTTCGGATGGGGTACATAGGAGGGCCGCCCCACCCTAAAACCTACCAAACATATATTTAGACCAATCACGACAACATGGGACTCAAATGAAAGGTATTTAGGATAAGAAAACGTATCTGATATCCAATTGTCTGACAAAGTGTTAGGGGGACCACCCCAACCCTCAAAACTCCCCTTAATCGGACATACTTACCGATCATGGCAATATGGGACTCAAATGAAAGGTATTTGCGGGTAAAATACGAATCTAATATCCAAATGTGGGACCACGTCCCACATCCCCCAAAACACCTCCAAGCCGGTCAAGTTTGCCGACTATGGAAATATGGAGCTCAAATTAAAGGTATTTGGGAGTAGACCACGTATCTGATATCAGCATTAGGGACCAACTGTCTAGAAGACCTCCCACCACCATAACAACCCCCAAATAGGACGTATTTCCTCACTAAGACAATTTGGGTCTTAAAGAGAGTGGAACTAGATATTTATAGTTTTTAAGGCCAATGCCCAAAATCGGACACATTTGCTGACTTTTGCAATAAGGAGTTTAAATTAGATTAGAAAACGAATTTGATATCCAATTTTGAGGGCAATGGCAATATGGGGTTCAAATAAATGATATATAGATATATGAGAATAGAGTCCGTTGCTGATATATTTTCCGGGATTAGTGTTTGGGGGACCACCCCAATCCCCAAAACACCCCTAAATCAGGCATAATTACCTACTATGTGAATGTGGAGCTTAAATGAAAGGTATTTGGGGTTAGAGCAACAACTGATACCCACTTTCGGGACCAATTTTCTGGGGTTTACCCCTTTCCCAAAATACCTCACAAACTGCTGTCTTTTACTGACCATCGCAAAATGGGGCTTAAATAAAGATATTTGGGAGTAGAATACGAATTTGATATGCAAATGTAGGACCATGTATTAAGGGCATCACCCCTTCCGCAAAACACCCCCCAAAGGGTACGAATTTTTTGACCATGCCAATATGTGGCTCAAATAAAAGGTATTTGAAATTAAACAAAGAATTTTATAACCTTTTTTGGGGCCATGGGGACGCCTCATCGTGTAAACTCCCCTAAACCAATGGCAATATGGGGTTTAAATAAATGGTATTTGAAAGAAGAGCACGATGCTGATATTTTTCAGGGCCAAGTGTCTGGGTGATCATCTCACCCCCGAAAACACCCCTCAATCAGATATCATGAGAATATCGGGCTGAAATAAATTATTTAAAGAATGGAGTACACCTTACATCCAAATATAAATCCGTAGACCCATAAAGATCATCAGATAAAGGCACTTATATTGTTCAACTGATAGTCATGCGATATACTATTTTCGTAGCATGGTATTTCACTAAAAGCTCTTTAATTGTTGAAAATAAATATTGAAAGGAAAATTTTGCTCCACATAAAGAAAAGAAGGCGCAGCGGAGCGGGCCCGGGTCAGCTAGTATATATATATTTATATATACATTGGGTTGCCCAAAAAGTAATTGCGTATTTTGTGAAAGAAAGTAAATGTATTTTTAATAAAACTTAGAATGAACTTTTATCAAATATACTTTTTTATACCCTCCACCATAAGATGGGGGTATACTAATTTCGTCATTCTGTTTGTAACTACTCGAAATATTCGTCTGAGACCCCATAAAGTATATATATTCTTGATCGTCGTGACATTTTATGTCGATCTAGTCATGTCCGTCCGTCTGTCCGTCCGTCCGTCCGTCCGTCCGTCTGTCTGTCGAAAGCACGCTAACTTCCGAAGGAGTAAAGCTAGCCGCTTGAAATTTTGCACAAATACTTCTTATTAGTGTAGGTCGGTTGGTATTGTAAATGGGCCATATCGGTCCATGTTTTGATATAGCTGCCATATAAACCGACCTTGGGTCTTGACTTCTTGAGCCTCTAGAGTGCGCAATTCTTATCCGATTGAAATGAAATTTTGCACGACGTGTTTTGTTATTATATCCAACAACAGTGCCAAGTATGGTTCAAATCGGTCAATAACCTGATATAGCTACCATATAAACCGATCTTGGGTCTTGACTTCTTGACCCTCTAGAGGGCGCAATTCTTATCCGATTGAAATGGAATTTCGCACGACGTGTTTTGTTATGATACCCAACAACTGTGCTAAGTATGGGTTAAATCGGTCCATAACCTGATATAGCTGTCATATAAACCGATCTTGGGTTTTGACTTCTTGAGCCTCTAGCGTGCGCAATTCTTATCCGATCAGAATGAAATTTTGCACGACGTGTTTTATTATGATATCCAACAACTGTATCAAGTATGGTTCAAATCGGTTCATAACCTGATATAGCTGCCATATAAACCGATCTTGGGTCTTGACTTCTTGAGCCTCTAGAGTGCGCAATTCTTATCCGATTGAAATGAAATTTTGCACGACGTGTTTTGTTATTATATCCAACAACAGTGCCAAGTATGGTTCAAATCGGTCAATAACCTGATATAGCTACCATATAAACCGATCTTGGGTCTTGACTTCTTGACCCTCTAGAGGGCGCAATTCTTATCCGATTGAAATGGAATTTCGCACGACGTGTTTTGTTATGATACCCAACAACTGTGCTAAGTATGGGTTAAATCGGTCCATAACCTGATATAGCTGTCATATAAACCGATCTTGGGTTTTGACTTCTTGAGCCTCTAGAGTGCGCAATTCGTATCCAATTTGAATGAATTTTTGCACGAAGTATTTTATTATGATATCCAACAAATGTGCTAAGCATGGTTCAAATCGGTCCATAACCTGATGTAGTTGCCATATAAACCGATCTTGGGTCTTGACTTCTGGGGCCTCTAGAGAGCGCAAATCTTATCCGATTTGCCTGAAATTTTGCATGACGTATTTTATTCTTACTTTCAACTACTGTGTCAAATAAGGTTCAAATCGGTTCATAACCTGATATAGCTGTCATATAAACCGATCTGGGATCTTGACTTCTTGAGCCTGTAGAGCTCGCAATTATTATCCGATTTGCCTGAAATTTTGTACGACGGATTCTCTCATGACCATCAACATATGTGTTTATTATGGTTAGAATCGGTCTATAGCCCAATACAGCTCCGATATAAATCAATTTCTCTATTTAACTTCTTGAGCCCCCAAAAGGGCACACCTGTGAGATCTGTGAAATTTTACACAGGTCTCCTACATATATTTAATTGTGGTCCAAAGCGGACCATATCTTGATATCGCCTAAGAAGAGATGCCGGGATATGAACTCGACAAATGCGATCTATGGTGGAGGGTATATAAGATTCGGCCCGGCCGAACTTAGCACGCTTTTACTTGTTTTACACTTTTTTTCTAAAGCAAGCTAAAAGTAACAGCTGATAACTGACAGAAGAAAGAATGCAATTACAGAGTCACAAGCTGTGAAAAAATTTGTGAAAGCAGACTATATGAAAAATCCGCAATTACTTTTTGGGCAACCCAATATATATATATATATATATATATATATACTAGCTGAGCCGGGCCCGCTCCGCTGCGCCTCTTTTCTTCTTTATATATATATATATATATATATATATATATATATATATATATATATATATATATATATATATATATATATATATATATATATATATATATATATATATATATATATATATATATATATATATATATATATATATATATATATATATATATATATATATATATATATATATATATATGTTAATGTACACAGTAATGTGCAATGGTGTGAAAATTGTTGCCCATCACTGGTCAATACGCTCAAAAACTAGTTATTGGTCTGGCAAACAAATAATCATTTGCGGCTATCGAAACACTTTTGCAATCAAAGAGTTATTGGATTTACAATAAGTCGAAGTTGCTAAAGGGTTAACAATGAACAAAGTTAGTTGCTTTGAAAAATGCTACGTTCATGGCTAACTTTTGATATGTTGAAGAGAAACTTTGTGATAAAAGTATTTTGTTTGTCGTATAAAAGTGCCAAACGTTTTATTTTTGCATGCAGTCGCCTTTTTATTCTGCAAAACAGTTCTTGTGGCGACTCTTTCCCTTGAGCAACGTACACAGAAATATATTGACTTAAATTTGGCCAATTGAACACAGCTTTCATTAATAAAAAAATTTGTAAGAAAGGGATTAATTGTTCCGATATTTTTGACAGTGTAATTCGGTTTTGCATTACATGACATGTAATTGGTAAAAAAAAAGTTCATATGTTAAACAAATTTTTAATTGCACGAATTAAAATTGTTATTTAAAAGCATAAACGGTATGTACCTGTTTCTATAACAAAACAAGACCATATTCTGTTCTCTTTTACAGAAATGTTATGCGAGCAGAAGTGCAAATGAACCAAATCCGACGTGTGTAAGGAGGCGACAAAAAAGAATATATCTAATGTCATGTCTACACTCAGACAAATGGTGTGCATAAAATAATGAAAAACACTTATTCCTAATAAGTTAGCAAATTTTAATCTTATTTGGTTAAATTTTGATTAAAACAAGGAAAAAATACAACTTTTTAGTAGGTTTTGCTCATCTGTATTTAGTGGCAAATAGTTTATTAACTTGGGTTTGGGAAGTCATTTTACTTGACCAAGTTTCTTCTCAACAAGTTAAATAATGCTGTAGCTAATAATGTTTTTATTTACCCGATATAAACATGTTATTATGTTGCGTTCAACGCTTCCTGTAAACCTATATTCCTCAATAGGAATACATTTTCGTTCGTATAAAATAAACTTAGGTTGACAGATTTTGTAACAGAGATGATTAAATCCATTCTTCTCAGTAATACCAAACATAGCTCTAATGCAATTATAAAGGTGCTTTTTAAACACGTTATTTGTCAATTATACTATAATTAAATTATTTAAAACTTAGAATATCATTTTACAAGAACGTTTTATTTGTGACTTTGTATATGATAAATAGATAAATGTTAACTCTAACAAGTAAAAGCGTGCTAAGTACGGCCGGGCCGAATCTCATATACCCTCCACCATGGATCGCATTTTTCGAGTTCTTTCCCGGTATCTCTTTTTAGACAAACAAAGGATAAAAGGAAAGAATTGTGCTAATTGAATTGAATGTTGGAGACCGTAGAAGTCTATGTGTAAAATTTCAGCCAAATCGAATAAAAATTTTGCCTGTTAGGGGCTCAAGAAGTAAACTAGGGAGATCGGTTTATATGGGAGCTGTATCAGGCTAAAGACCGATTCAGGCCATATTTGACACGTATGTTGGAGGTCATGGCAGGAGCCGTTGTACAAAATTTCAGCCAAATCAAATAATAATTACGCCCTCTTCAGGAACAAGAAATAAAGTTCCCAGATCGGTTTATATGGCAGCAATATCAGGTTATGGACTGATTTGAAACATATTTGGCACAGAATTATGCCCTCTAGAAGCTCAAGAAGTCAAGACCTGAGATCGGTTTATATGGCGGTTATATCTGGTTATGGACCGATTTCTACCATACTCAGCACAGTTGCTGGAATTAAAAAAAAAACACACTCGTGCAAAATTTCAGCCAAATCGGATAAGAATTATGCCCTCGAGAAGCTCAAGAAGTCAAGACCTGAGATCGGTTTATACGGCAGTTATATCTGGTTATGGATCGATTTCTACCATACTCAGCACAGTTGTTGGAAGTCAAAATAAAACGCCTAGTGCAAAATTTCAGCCAAATCGGATAATAATTGTGCCCTCTGACTCAAGAAGTCAAGACCCGAGATCGGTTTATATGGCAGCTATATCAGGTTATGGACCGATTTCAATCATACTCAGCACAGTTGTTGGAAGTCAAAATAAAACATTTTGTGCAAAATTTCAGCCAAATTTATGTAAAATTTCAAGCGGCTAGCTTTACTCCTTCGAAAGTTAGCATGCTTTCGACAGACAGACGGACAGTGGACGGACATGGCTAAATCGACTTAAATTGTCACGACGAACAAAAATAAATGTACTTTATGGGATCTTAGTCGAATATTTCGAGGAGTTACAAACAGAATGACGAAATTAGTATACCCTATCCTATGGTGGAGGGTACAAAAAACATGCCCTTAGAAACCGTTAAAGGTTTATTACTAACACAATTTTTTATTTAAAAAAGAAAATCCACCTTTCAAATTTTGCTCTATTAAGTTTAAATTATAGTTTATATAGTTATATATACGAAATTTATATTCGCAAATTGTAAATTTAAAATATGTTATTAAAGTTAAACTAAGAATTAGTATGAAAACAAAAAATACATCTGAAATTAAATGAATTATTGTATTTCATGCGCATTGCACACAATAAATATTTCGGATATTTTTTTTTCATCAATTGAAATTTTAGTTCAAAATATCATTCACGATTGTACATCATTTTCACCAAGTAAAGAATAATTAGTTCCATTTATTTAACGTTGAACCATAACGAAGTTCATTTCATGAAATTACATTTTATATCTACACTAGCTGACCCGGGCCCGCTCCGCTGCGCCTTCTTTTACTTTATATGGAACAAAAGTTTCCTTGGAATATTTATTTTCGACAATTAAAGAGCTTTTAGTGAAATACCATGCTAAGAAAATAGTATATCTCTTGAATAACAGTTTAACAATATAACAAAGATCTGAATCCCATAGATCTTTATTGGTCCACGAATTTAAGTTTGGATGTAGGGTGTACTCCATTCTTAAAATACTTCATTTCAGTCCGATATTCTCATGATGTCTGATTTAGTGGTGTTTTCAGGGGAGAGGTGGTCCCCCAGATACTTTGCCCTGAAATAAAAATCAGCATCGTGCTCTTCTCTCATATACCATTTATTATTGCCATTGGCTTAAGAAGAGTTTACAGGATGAGGCGTCCCCCAAACACATGGCCCCAAAATATGTTATCAAATTCGTTTTCTTATCTCAAATACCTTTTATTTGAGCCACATTATGGCATGGTCGAAAAATTTTTTCCCTTTGGGGGTGTTTTGGGGAAAGGATGATGCCCTAAATACATGCTCCTACATTTGGATATCAAATTCGTATTCTACTCCCAAATATTTTTATTTGAGCCCCATATTGCGATGGTCCCTAAAAAGTTGCTGTTTATGGGGTATTTTGGGAAAGGGGTAGACCCCAGAAAATTGGTCCCGAAAATGGGTATCAATTCTTACTCTACCCTCCAATACCTTTCATTTAAACCCTACATTGACATGGTCAGTAAATATGCCCGATTTAGGAGTGTTTTGGGGAGTGGCGTGGTCCCCCAAATTCTAAGCCCTGAAAATGTATCTGCAACGTGCTCTATTCTCATGTATCTATATATCATTTATTTGAACTCCATATTGCCATTGTCCTCAAAATTGGATATCAAATTTGTTTTCTAATATGTCCGGTTTGGGGTATTGGCCCTAAAAACTATGAATATTAAGTTCCACTCTCTTTAAGACCCAAATTGTCTTGGTGAGGAAATACGTCTTATTTGGGGGTTGTTATGGTGGTGCGACGTCCGCTAGTCAGTTGGCTCCTAATGTTGATATCAGATACGTGGGCTACTCCCAAATACCTTTAATACCCGTATTTCTATAGTCGGCAAACATGACCCGCTTAGGGGTGTTTTGGGGGATGGGCGGCCACTCAGCGAGTTGGCCTTGAAAATATATATCGGATTCGTGTTCCACTTTAAAAACCCTCTTATTTGAGCCTCATATTGCAATAGTCAGAAAATACTTCCCATTTGGGTGGTGTTGTGGGGGTGGGGTGGCCCCACAGACACTTTTCCAGAATATTGATATCAAATTCGTGCTTTACTCCCAAAGACCTTTCATTTGAGCCCCATATTGCTATGGTCGTAAATTTTTTCCCTTTGGGTTATGTTTTTGGTGAGAGGTGCCCGCCCAAACACTTGGTCCCATATTTGGATATCAGATTCGTATTCTGCATTCAATTACCTTTTATTGAAGCCCCATATTCCCATGGTCAGTAAATAAGTCCTGTTTGGGGGTGTTTCGGGAAAGGAGTGGACCCCCAGAAACGTGGTCCCACATTTGGATACGAGATTCATATTCTACTCGGAAATACCTTTCATTTGAGTCCCATATTGCCATGGTCGGTAAATATGTCCGATTTAGGGGTGTTTTGGGGCTTGGGGTGGTCCGCCTAGCACTTGGTCCGACAAATGGATATCAGATACGTTTTCTTATCCTAAATACCTTTCAGTTGAGTCCCATATTGTCGTGATTGGTCTAAATATATGTTATGTATGTTAAGTTTGGATGTATATATATGTTAAGTTTGGATGTAGGGTGTACTCCATTCTTAAAATACTTCATTTCAGTCCGATATTCTCATGATGTCTGATTTAGTGGTGTTTTCAGGGGAGAGGTGGTCCCCCAGATACTTTGCCCTGAAAAAAAAAATCAGCATCGTGCTCTTCTCTCATATATCATTTATTATTGCCATTGGCTTAAGAAGAGTTTACAGGATGAGGCGTCCCCCAAACACATGGCCCCAAAATATGTTATCAAATTCGTTTTCTTATCTCAAATACCTTTTATTTGAGCCACATTATGGCATGGTCGAAAAATTTTTTCCCTTTGGGGGTGTTTTGGGGAAGGGATGATGCCCTAAATACATGCTCCTACATTTGGATATCAAATTCGTATTCTACTCCCAAATATTTTTATTTGAGCCCCATATTGCGATGGTCCCTAAAAAGTTGCTGTTTATGGGGTATTTTGGAAAAGGGGTAGACCCCAGAAAATTGGTCCCGAAAATGGGTATCAATTCTTACTCTACCCTCCAATACCTTTCATTTAAACCCCACATTGACATGGTCAGTAAATATGCCCGATTTAGGAGTGTTTTGGGGAGTGGCGTGGTCCCCCAAATTCTAAGCCCTGAAAATGTATCTGCAACGTGCTCTATTCTCATGTATCTATATATCATTTATTTGAACTCCATATTGCCATTGTCCTCAAAATTGGATATCAAATTTGTTTTCTAATATGTCCGGTTTGGGGTATTGGCCCTAAAAACTATGAATATTAAGTTCCACTCTCTTTAAGACCCAAATTGTCTTAGTGAGGAAATACGTCTTATTTGGGGGTTGTTATGGTGGTGCGACGTCCGCTAGTCAGTTGGCTCCTAATGTTGATATCAGATACGTGGGCTACTCCCAAATACCTTTAATACCCGTATTTCTATAGTCGGCAAACATGACCCGCTTAGGGGTGTTTTGGGGGATGGGCGGCCACTCAGCGAGTTGGCCTTGAAAATATATATCGGATTCGTGTTCCACTTTAAAAACCCTCTTATTTGAGCCTCATATTGCAATAGTCAGAAAATACTTCCCATTTGGGTGGTGTTGTGGGGGTGGGGTGGCCCCACAGACACTTTTCCAGAATATTGATATCAAATTCGTGCTTTACTCCCAAAGACCTTTCATTTGAGCCCCATATTGCTATGGTCGTAAATTTTTTCCCTTTGGGTTATGTTTTTGGTGAGAGGTGCCCGCCCAAACACTTGGTCCCATATTTGGATATCAGATTCGTATTCTGCATTCAATTACCTTTTATTGAAGCCCCATATTCCCATGGTCAGTAAATAAGTCCTGTTTGGGGGTGTTTCGGGAAAGGAGTGGACCCCCAGAAACGTGGTCCCACATTTGGATATGAGATTCATATTCTACTCGCAAATACCTTTCATTTGAGTCCCATATTGCCATGGTCGGTAAATATGTCCGATTTAGGGGTGTTTTGGGGCTTGGGGTGGTCCGCCTAGCACTTGGTCCGACAAATGGATATCAGATACGTTTTCTTATCCTAAATACCTTTCTGTTGAGTCCCATATTGTCGTGATTGGTCTAAATATATGTTTGGTAGGTTTTAGGGTGGGGCAGCTCCCCTAGGTACCCCATCCGAAATTCGGACACCAAATTTTTATTTTTAAGGTACTAAAGGGTAATTTTTTTGAGGTTAGGATTTTCATGCATTAGTATTTGACAGATCACGTGGGATTTCAGACATGGTGTCAAAGAGAAAGATGCTCAGTATGCTTTGACATTTCATCATGAATAGACTTACTAACGAGCAACGCTTGCAAATCATTTTCAGTGAATGGGCCCTAGAAAAGTTGGCAGAAAATCCGCTTTTTTATCGACAAATTTTGTTCAGCGATGAGGCTCATTTCTGGTTGAATGGCTACGTAAATAAGCAAAATTGCCGCATTTGGAGTGAAGAGCAACCAGAAGCCGTTCAAGAACTGCCCATGCATCCCGAAAAATGCACTGTTTGGTGTGGTTTGTACGCTGGTGGAATCATTGGACCGTATTTTTTCAAAGATGCTGTTGGACGCAACGTTACGGTGAATGAACACATTTCGAACCGAACACTGATTTTGGTAATAAAATTCAATGATTTGCAAGCGTTGCTCGTTAGTAAGTCTATTCATGATGAAATGTCAAAGCATACTGAGCATCTTTCTCTTTGACACCATGTCTGAAATCCCACGTGATCTGTCAAATACTAATGCATGAAAATCCTAACCTCAAAAAAATCACCCTTTATATGAAAGCACACAAAATTTCGTTTAAATTGCACCACCCATCTCCGAGATCTGGCGTTTCTGAAGATTAGGGTAAGGGGGAGGGTCCGCCCCCTTCAAATATCAAAAAATGTAGTACCCTATTTTTACCACGGGGTCATTATGCACCATCTCTGAAAATTTCAAGAACATCGGTTCAGCCGTTTCTGAGTCTATAAGGAACACACAAACATACAAACAAACAAACACAAATTGATTTTTATATACAATATAAGATTTACTCACTTGCTTACTTTAATTGGCTATGACCGAATATTTGTTCCACTAGCCGAACGTAGAATGGCGTTCCAAGCGCCACCATCTTCTGCGCTCATTCTAAACACTCTGACACCAAGTTTCGAGGTGTCTCCCACCACTTGATTTTTCCATCGGGCTTTTGGTCTTCCCGGTTTGCGTGTACCACCGTGTTTGCTTACAAAAGACTTCTCTTCTGGAGCAATTTCATCCATTCTGACAACATAAGCTAGCCAGCGCAGCCGTTGTATTTTGATGCGTGTAACTATGCTATCGTCGTCATACAGCTCTTTTTTCGTACACGTATCAGTTACTACCCCCGCGGACCGACCTAGGATGTCGATGTTGTCGGCATAGGCGAGTAGCATGTGTTCTCTTGTGATTAGTGTGCCATATCTATTCACACCCGCATCTCGTATAATCTTCCCCAGCAGGATATTAAAGAGATCACACGATAGGCTGTCTCCTTGTCTGAAACCTCGTTTGGTATTAAATGGTTCGGAGAAATTCTTTCCTATTCTTACTGAGGAATGCGTGTCAGCAAGTGTTATCCTGCAAAGTTATATTAATTTTGCAGGGATACCAAAGTAAGACATGGATTGAAATAAGTTTGAACGTAGGTGTTGTTTTCTACTTCTCGGGTCTTATACAGGATTTGGCGCATTGTGAATATCTGGTCCAGCGTGAATTTACCAGGTCTAAAGCCGCATTGATAGGGCCCAATTATCTCATTATCTTGTATGTGATGGGGAGAAGAGTTATTCCTCTGTAGTTGTAGTTTGCAGATTTTCGATGTCCAGCTTCCGTCCAGTGTCAGATCGTTATTTTCTCACCATGTTCAAACGGGTGCGAACCTTTGCTGCAACAAGGTAATGATCCGAATCTATATTCGCTCCACGGATCGATCGTACATCTAACATGCTGTATGAATGCATTCCTTCTATCACAGGGTAACCAATTGGTTCCTCGTGTTTTGATCGGGTGACAACCAAACGGCTTTGTGCATATTTTTATGTTGAAATCTGGTGCTACTAACTATCATGTTTTTTGCCGCGGCGAAATATATCAGTCTCAACCCATTACAGGATGTTATCTCGTGGAGGTTAAACTTTCGGACTGTGGGACCAAAGATGTCTTCCTTCCCTATCTGCTTTAAAATCTCCCAGAAGGATTTTAATATCATGGGTGGGGCAGAGGTCATATTCTCTCTAAGCGCGCGTAGAAAATATGCTTGCTCTGCTCGTCCTTGTTTTCCGTCAGGTCATGGCACAAATAAGGCTGAAGTTAAAGAATTTGGCTTTTATGCAGATTGTGGCTAGCCTCTCATCCTCCGGAGTAAAGCTGCAGACAAGGTGTTTCAGTCTCCGACTGACCACAAATATACAGCCAAATGCATGCCTTGTGTAATGGCAGCTATAGTATAGTTCGTCACCGTTTGATATTGTAGTGACGCCATTCTCAGTCCATCGCAAGGACTAAGGCGGTAATATCTACCTTGTACTTCTCAAATACATCAGCCAGCGCGTATAATGCACCATCTCTATAAAGAGTGCCGACATTCCAGGTGCAGATCCGCAAATCATTGCCCTTTTTTCGTTTGCGTGGGCTGTCAACGGTGGGGGATCCGTTTTTATAACCTCCACCATTAGATGGGGGTATACTAATTTCGTCATTCTGTTTGTAACTACTTGAAATATTCGTCTGAGACCCCACAAAGTATATATATTCTTGATCGTCGCGACATTTTATGTCGATCTAGCCATGTCCGTCCGTCTGTCCGTCCGTCCGTCTGTCTGTCGAAAGCACGCTAACTTCCGAACGAGTAAAGCTAGCCGCCTGAAATTTTTCACAAATACTTTTTATTAGTGTAGGTCGGATTGTATTGTAAATGGGCCATATCGGTCCATGTTTTGATATAGCTGCCATATAAACCGATCTTGGGTCTTGATTTCTTGAGTCTCTTGAGTGCGCAATTCTTATCCGATTGGAATGAAATTTTGCACGACGTGTTTTGTTATGATATCCAACAACTGTGCCAAGTATGGTTCAAATCGGTCCATGTTTTGATATAGCTGCCATATAAACCGATCTTGGGTCTTGACTTCTTGAGCCTCTAGAGTGCGCAATTCTTATCCGATTGGAATGAAATTTTGCACGACGTGTTTTGCTATGATATCCAATAACTTTGCCAAGTATGGTCCAAATCGGTCCATAACCTGATATAGCTGCCATATAAACCGATCTTGGATATTGACTTCTTGAGCCTCTAGAGTGCGCAATTCTTATCCGATTGGGATGAAATTATGCACGACGTGTTTTGTTAAGATATCCAACAATTGTGCCAAGTATGGTTTAAATCGGTCCATAACCTGATATAGCTGCCATATAAATCGATCTGGGATCTTGACTTCTTGAGCCTATAGAGGTCGCAATTATTATCCGATTTGCCTGAAATTATGTACTACGGATCCTCTCATGACCATCAACAAACGTGTTTATTATGATCTGAATCGGTCTATAGCCCGATACAGCTCCCATATAAATCGATCTCTCTATTTTACTTCTTGAGCCCCCAAAGGGCGCAATTCTTATTCGAATTGGCTGACATTTTACACAGGTCTCCAACATGTAATAACATAATAATAGCAGAGCAAATCTTTTCTTATATCCTTTTTTGCCTAAGAGAAGATGCCGAGAGAAGAACTCTGCAAATGCGATCCATGGTGGAGGGTATGTAAGATTCGGCCCGGCCGAACTTAGCACGCTTTTACTAGTTGAGATTACCATTCGCACTAGACCAGTCTGCGTTTTGCTCAGTCAAAAATATGTACACAGTAAGAGTCGTTTTTGCCCATCACTGCTCCATATGGACAAATACTCACCCTTTTCCTCTATTAGGATAAGAATTGGTCCGATAAACGAATAGTCGTTTGCAGCTTTCAAAACACTTTTGTCATTACATAGTCTTTGGTTTTACAACAAAATGAAGGTCATTAAACCTTAGGAGAAGCTGCTAAAGGGTTTACCATAAGCAAAGTTAGTTACGTTCAATAATGTTTTACCTATGATCAACGTTTGATATGTTGAAGCGAAACGTTCCATAGTTACAATAAAAGAAAATCTTCCTAAGTAAAGGATTTTGCTAGTCGTAAAAATGTACCAAACGTTTTATTTTTTTGCGTATAGATGCTATACTTGTGGCAGTCATTTGTAAAGGGTGATTTTTTTGAGGTTAGAATTTTCATGCATTAGTATTTGACAGATCACGTGGGATTTCAGACATGGTGTCAAAGAGAAAGATGCTCAGTATGCTTTGACATTTCATCATGAATAGACTTACTAACGAGCAACGCTTGCAAATCATTGAATTTTATTACCAAAATCAGTGTTCGGTTCGAAATGTGTTTCGCGCTTTACGTCCGATTTATGGTCTACATAATCGACCAAGTGAGCAAACAATTAATGCGATTGTGACCAAGTTTCGCACTCAGTTTACTTTATTGGACATTAAACCAACCACACGAATGCGTACAGTGCGTACAGAAGAGAATATTGCGTCTGTTTCTGAGAGTGTTGCTGAAGACCGTGAAATGTCGATTCGTCGCCGTTCGCAGCAATTGGGTTTGTGTTATTCGACCACATGGAAGATTTTACGCAAAGATCTTGGTGTAAAACCGTATAAAATACAGCTCGTGCAAGAACTGAAGCCGAACGATCTGCCACAACGTCGAATTTTCAGTGAATGGGCCCTAGAAAAGTTGGCAGAAAATCCGCTTTTTTATCGACAAATTTTGTTCAGCGATGAGGCTCATTTCTGGTTGAATGGCTACGTAAATAAGCAAAATTGCCGCATTTGGAGTGAAGAGCAACCAGAAGCCGTTCAAGAACTGCCCATGCATCCCGAAAAATGCACTGTTTGGTGTGGTTTGTACGCTGGTGGAATCATTGGACCGTATTTTTTCAAAGATGCTGTTGGACGCAACGTTACGGTGAATGGCGATCGCTATCGTTCGATGCTAACAAACTTTTTGTTGCCAAAAATGGAAGAACTGAACTTGGTTGACATGTGGTTTCAACAAGATGGCGCTACATGCCACACAGCTCGCGATTCTATGGCCATTTTGAGGGAAAACTTCGGAGAACAATTCATCTCAAGAAATGGACCGGTAAGTTGGCCACCAAGATCATGCGATTTGACGCCTTTAGACTATTTTTTGTGGGGCTACGTCAAGTCTAAAGTCTACAGAAATAAGCCAGCAACTATTCCAGCTTTGGAAGACAACATTTCCGAAGAAATTCGGGCTATTCCGGCCGAAATGCTCGAAAAAGTTGCCCAAAATTGGACTTTCCGAATGGACCACCTAAGACGCAGCCGCGGTCAACATTTAAATGAAATTATCTTCAAAAAGTAAATGGCATGGACCAATCTAACGTTTCAAATAAAGAACCGATGAGATTTTGCAAATTTTATGCGTTTTTTTTAAAAAAAAAGTTATCAAGCTCTTAACAAATCACTCTTTATATATCGTCAAAATTCGAAGTAACAGACATGGGACAACTCATTTGTATCTTGGGATGGAAGTATCAAGAGATGATAATCGATTATTTTAGATATCACAAACTAGATATATAGAAATAATTATAAACCAGTATGCCCTTGATAAAGCAAAACTATCACTTATCCGACTAGATACAGGCTACTTCAAGGATACAAAACACGAGGACGACAAAACACGCGACAACAAATATGTCATGGACATTGTTTCACTACTTTCTTTGGCTGGTAATACCAGCCCAGATATTTCTGCTGCCGTTTATATTTTATTGCCTAAAGTGAGTTCCCTTCTTTGCTGTCCTTGCAGGTTCCAGTCTAGGGCATTTCTCTCTATATAATTGCGTGCTCTGAGTTGGATATAGCCCAACTAGAGTTTGCAACAGGGAGTAGTCCCGCGGCAACTCCCGTCTTTTCAATTTCTTTCTTTCTGAGAAATCGAGACGGGACACCACGGGATTGAATAAAATCTTTTGTTTTGCCTAAAAATGTTTCAAATTATTTTCTAGCATTTTTTATTTAGTCTATCGATCAATTCGAGGTACGATATAGAATTTAGAAAGGAATTTAGGCACTTCAGCTAGATGAAATGCTTAAGCAAATTAATTTTTACTTAAAATGGAAAATTCCGAAGTTTGGAAATGTTTTTGAAAAAAAGATAAATATAGTGCAACATGAACACATGCGCCAAAATAATATAAAGCAATAGGAATAGTACTAGTGGTCTGATAAGACACATAAAAAGAGTATAAACAAGTAAAAAGGCGTTAAGTTCGGCCGGGCCGAACTTTGGATACCCTCCACCTCGGATATATATGTAAACCACCTTTCGTCAAAATCCGGTGCAAAACTCATACCTTATGCCCCATAGCAGCTATATCAATATATGTTCCGATTTGGACCAAATACTAATAAGTAAAAGTCATTGTTCAATTGTATATAATAAAATATTGGTCTTTTTAGTAGCTATATCTAAAAATAAACCGATCTGAACTATATACGACACGGATGCCGAAAAGCATAACATAAGTCAGTGTGTCAAATCTCAGCAATCAATCGGATATTAAATGTGGCTTTTATGGGCGTAAGACCCTAAATCGGAGGATCGGTCTATATGGCAGCCATATCCAAATCTGAACCGATCTGAGCTACATTGACGGAGAATGTCGAGGGGCTTAAGGCAATGTACTGTCCCAAATTCCAGCAAAATCGGATAATAAATGTAGCTTTTATGGGCCTATGACCCTCAATCGGAGGATCGGTCTATATGGCAGCTATATCCAAATCTGAACCGATCTGAGCTACATTGACGGAGAATGTCGAGGGGCCGATGGCAACGTATCGTCCCAAATTTCAGCAATATCGGATAAAGAATGTAGCTTTTTTGGGCCTATGACCCTAAATCGGAGGATCGGTCTATATGACAGCTATATCCAAATCTGAACCGATCTGGGCCAAATTCACGAATGGCGTTGAAGGGCCAAACATAACTCACTGTCCCAAATTTCAGCAAAATCGGATAATAAATGTGGCTTTTATGGGCCTAAGACCCTAAATTAGAGGATCGGTCTATATGGCAGCTATATCCAAATCTGAACCGATCTGAGCCATATTGATGGAGGATGTCGAAGGGCCTAAGACAACTAACTGTCCTAAATTTCAGCAAAATCGGATAATAAATGTGGCTTTTATGGGCCTAAGACCCTAAATCGGCGGTTCGGTCTATATGGGGGCTATATCAAGATATAGTCCGATATAGCCCATCTTCGAACTTAACCTGCTTATGGACAAAAAAAGAATCTGTGCAAAGTTTCAGCTCAATATCTCTATTTTTGAAGACTGTAGCGTGATTTCAACAGACAGACGGACAGACGGACGGACATGTCTAGATCGTCTTAGATTTTTACGCTG
The DNA here is from genome assembly GCF_963082655.1 of Stomoxys calcitrans. Lineage (NCBI taxonomy): Eukaryota > Metazoa > Arthropoda > Insecta > Diptera > Muscidae > Stomoxys > Stomoxys calcitrans. The sequence continues at coordinate 127,277,610 of NC_081554.1, forward strand.
ATCAAGAATATATATACTTTATATGGTCGGAAATGGATATTTCGATGTGTTGCAAACGGAATGACAAAATGAATATACCCCCATCCGTCGGTGGTGGGTATAAAAATTGCAGAGGCTTTCGCATACGCCTCCGAATTTTCTAAATGTTTGATTTGCTTATCGAACAGCCAAAAAGATGTACGTGCCAAAATCAAAACTTTACACTAGAAGGTTTTTATTTGATAAATCATGAAATATGATTTTTTTATGTGTATCACTTCTTGGGCTGATGCTGATGGGCTGGTATTTTTGGCACTTACACCTTTTTCGATGTCACATAAATGACCTTGTTTTAAGTAATTAAGAGGTAAATGCTATTAATTATTGTGTTTAAATGTTTTATTCAAACTGAAAATTATGTATGTATTCATATGGAAATACAGAAATACTAAATGACAATGTCTACTCGATAGGTTAACAAAATTAAAAGTAGTAATATAAAAAGGTGTTTTTACATTCATTTAACAACACTCTCCCTGAATGTAAACTCCTTTCATTAAATTCAAAGTAATAACATAAATAGTAGATATTGTGTGGATTTACAAAAGACCGAACTTATTTCTAAGATATTGCAATTTTTGCGATGATACAGCTTTGGTAAATACATCAGCTAACATTTCGTTTGTAGGAATGTATTCCAAAGTTACTTCTTCTTCATCAATTTTCTGCCTTATAAACTTGGCTTTTATATCCACGTGTTTTGTTCTATTAGAGTAGTTATTGTTCAAAGCAACTTGAATCGCTCCCTTGTTGTCGCAGAAGATTTTCATAGCTTCTTCAATTTTTGGATTAAACTCCATCTCGAGTTTTTTTAGATACACAGATTCCTGTATCGCAGCAGTTAAAGACATGAACTCTGCTTCAGTTGACGACAAAGCTACAGTCTTCTGTTTCTTAGTTGCCCATGACACAGCTGCTGATTGATACAAGAACACATATCCGGTGGTTGATTGTCGATCATCAATATTTCCGGCCCAGTCTGCATCGCAGTAGCCTTTTATGTTAGATTCTTTCAAATCAGCTCTATAAACAAGTTGTGAATCTAAAGTCCCCTTGAGGTATCGCATTACCCGCTTTGCGGCTTCCCAATGAGCTTTTCCAGGATTTTTGCTAAATCGGCTTAACATATTTACAGCATAGGTAATATCTGGACGCGATACTTGTGATGCAAACAAAAGACATCCAACTGCTTGCATATATGGAACTTGCGACATTTCTTTAATTTCTTTTTGATTCTTGGGACACATTGAAGTTAAAAGTTTTTGAATCACATCTATTGGCGTTGTTGTGGGATTGCAATCAAACATTCCAAAACGCTTTAAAACATCTTCAATATATTTTGATTGGTCGATCTTTATACTATTTTTTTCTCGTGTTATCCGCATACCAAGTATATTTGACACCTCTCCCATGTCCTTCATTTTGAATGCCTTCGATAACTTTTTCTTTAAATTCATAATTATCTTCATTTTGTCGAAAAAAATAAGAACATCATCGACGTATATTGCCACATATAATTTAAATTCGTCTGTTACTTTAAAGTATATGCATTGGTCGACTTCGCTACGAATAAGCCTCATCTTTAAAAACTCAGCATTTATAGTCTCGTTCCAGACTCTTCCAGACTGTTTCAATCCATATATTGATTTTAAAAGTTTACACACCTTCTTTGAACCATCCTTGAAACCTTCCGGTTGCTGTATATATGGTTTCTTTGAGACTTCCGTTAAGATACGCACTAACTGCATCCATTTGATGTATCATCATATTATGTTTAGCGGCCAACGAAACCAAATATCTTATGGAACTGTATCTTACAACTGGTGCGAATGTTTCATTAAAATCTATACCTTCTCGCTGAGTGAACCCTTTCGCAACAAGCCGTGCTTTAAACTTCATAGGCGTGCCATAATCATTGTACTTTGTTTTGAAAACCCATTTAGATTGAATCGACTTTTCACCTGGTGGAAGTTCAGTCAAGATCCATGTTTTATTTGAATCCAACGAACTAATTTCTTCTTCCATCGCTGTATTACAATCACTTGCGTTTTCCGATGATATTGCTTCTTGAAAATTGCCAGGATCACTTGAAACATAATCTGTGGCGCAAAAAGTCGACGACTGTTGTCTTTTTGCAGCAATGCGCTCAGATTTCCTGACAGGTCCCTCGTGATTCATTTGTCTGTTGTTTGTTCTCAGGACCATGGGCTATCGCATTGCCTTCCATTTTCTTCAGCATTTGAAAAATACTCTGAGTCTGCATATTCATCTTCTGTGTCAGAGCCTTCAATCGGATTTTCGTTTGGTGTTAACGTTTCGTTCATGTCAGCCAATACAGAATCCTTATCATTAAAGCTCGATGTGGATGTTGATTCATTCTTCAATACATTATCATTGTCTCTCTCCTTTGAATCAATGTCCGCATATTGTACAATTTCGGGATAGTACAAATTTTGTTGATTGCCTGAATCCATATTGACTTTCCCGTGCTCTAGAAACACAACATCACGACTTTCTATGATTTCGTTTTTCTGGGTGTTCAATAGTCTATACGCCTTGCGGTTTGCACTATAGCCCACCATTATACAATCTATTGATTTTGAGTCCAACTTATATCTCTTTTCCTTCGGTACATGAACCAACACTGGACATCCAAATACTCTCAAAAACTTCAAATTGGGACGACGGTTTGACCAAATTTCTTCTGGACACTTTTCCAATCCTCTACACGGAACTCTATTTATCAAAAATGCTCCAGTAACAGCAGCCTCAGCCCAGAATCGGTTATCCAGACAACTATCGATTAACATACAACGTACTCTCTCAATTATAGTACGATTCATTCTTTCAGCTACCCCATTTTGTTCAGGCGAATATGGACAGGTAGTTTGGTGAATTATTCCATGGTCTTTCAAAAATTTAGAAAACTCTTAACTCACATATTCGCCTCCATTATCAGATCGAAGGATTTTGATTTTCTTTCCAGTTTGTTTTTCCGCTAGATTTTGCTGGCCATATTTTTCTCAAAAATTTTTTTGTTCACAAAAAAAAAACCGATTGAAAACAATTATTCTTGCGTGTCTATAGGCCCATAACCTATTGTGTTTAAATGTTTTATTCAAACTGAAAACTATGTATTCATATGAAAATACAGAAATACTAAATGACAATGTCTACTCGATAGGTTAACAAAATTAAAAGTAGTAATATAAAAAGGTGTTTTTACATTCATTTAAATCAGATATTAATCCAATTAGAAACAGAGAGTTATATTAGACACCTACACATTTATGTCGACTTTCGTCCATATCCGATCATATTTGGTTATAGCCGTCGTATAGACCGATCTCCCGATTTAGGGTCTGAAGCTCATAAAGCCACATTTATTATCCGATTCCTCTGCATTTTGGAACAGTGATTTGTATAAAGCCTCGTGACATCCGGACCGAATATTGTCCAGATCAGACTTTATTTGGATATAGCTGCCATATAGACCGATTTGCCAACATATGGTCTTGGGCCCATAATAGGCACATTTGTTATCCGATTTTGCTGAAATTTAACAGAACAGAGATTTGTGTTTGGGTTCTCAATATGGTCCTAAATATGGTCCAGATCGGACATTTTTGTACCCTCCACCATAGGATGAGGGTATACTAATTTCGTCATTCTGTTTCTAACTCCTCGAAATATTCGACTAAGACCCCATAAAGTATATATATTCTTGTTCGTCGTGACATTTTAAGTCGATTTAGCCATGTCCATCCGTCTGTCAAAAGAATGATATCTTTCGAAGGAGTAAAGCCAGCCGCTTGAAATTTTACACAAATACATCTTATTTGTGTAGGTCGGTTGCGATTGTAAATGGGCTATATCGGTCCATGTTTTGGTATAGCTGCCATATAAACCGATCTCAGGTCTTGACTTCTTGAGCCACTAGAGGCACAATTTTTATCAGATTTCGCTGAAATTTTGCATGAGGTGTTTGGTTATGACTTATAACAACTGTGCTGAGTATGGCTAAAATCGGTCCATAACCTGATATAGCTGCCATATAAACCGATTTTAGGTCTTGGCTTCTTGAGCCGCTGGAGGACACAATTCTTATCTGATTTGGCTGAAATTTTGCACGAGGTGCTTTATTATGACTTCCAAAAACTGTACTGAGTATGGTTGAAATCGGTCCATAACCTGATATAGCTGCCATATAAACCAATCTCGGGTCTTGACTTCTTGAGCTTTTAGAAGGCGCAATTCTTATCCGATTTGGCTGAAATTTTGCACGAGCCGTTTTATTATGACTTCCAACAACTGTGATGAGTATGGTTTAAATCGGTTCATAACCTGATATATCTGCCATATAAACCGATCTAGGGTCTTGAAATATTGAGCCACTAGAGGGCGCAGTTCCTATCCAATTTGGCTGAAATTTTGCATGAGATGTTTTATTATGACTTTCAACAACAGTGCTGCCTATGGTTGAAATCAGTCCATAACCTGATATAGCTGCCACATAAAACGATCTCGGGTCTTGATTTCTTGAGCCACTAGAGGTAACAATTCTCATCCGATTTGGCTGAAATTTTGCACGATGTGTTTTATTACGACTTTTAATAACTGTGCCAAATAAGTTTCAAATCGGTTCATAACCTGATATAGGTGCCATATAAACCGATCTGGGATCTTGACTTCTTGAGCCTCAACAGGGCGTAATTATTATCCGATTTGGCTGAAATTGTACAACGGCTTCTTCCACGACCTCCAACATATGTGTTCAATATGGTCTGAATCGGTCTTTAGCCTGATACAGCTCCCATATAAACCGATCTCCCTAGTTTACTTCTTGAGCCACTAAAAGGCAAACATTCTTATTCGATTTGGCTGACATTTTACACATAGACTTCTACTGTGGTCTCCAGCATTCAATTCAATTAGCACAATTGTTTCCTTTTATCATTTGTTTGTCTTAAAAGAGATACCGGGAAAGAACTCGACAAATGCGATCCATGGTGGAGGGTATATAAGATTAGGCCCGGCCGAACTTAGCACGCTTTTACTTGTTTTATATAGCTGTCGTATAGATTTCTTTTTGCATCGTCAAAACCCTTGACCGATATAGTCTAGATCGGAATGTAATATGTTATAGATGTATAAAGATTTCTCGATTAAAATTCTTGCGTTATAAATATTGCTTTTTTTATCGAATTTAAGTCTGGCCGATCTTAACATGTTTTTACTTACTTAAAATCGGAGACTTGGAGCGGACTGAAGTGGCCGAAACTGGGCCGCTACGCTCCCTTCGTCCCAAATATATCAAATCCATAATATTCTTTCAAAGCATAATTACGACTCATAATTACGTCTACTTTACTTCCAAAGACCTTTCATTTGAGCCCCATATTGCTATGGCCGTAAATTTGTCTTCTTTGGGGGATGCTCTCGGGGATGGGCGGTCCCCAAACACTTGGTCCCACATCTGGATATTAGATTCGTATTCTACACTCAAATATCTTTTACTTAAGCCCCATATTGCGATGGCCAGTAAATAAGTCCTGTTTGGGGGTTGTTTTGGGGAAGGGGTGGACCCCCAGAAACTTTGTCCCAAATTTGAATATCAGATTCGTATTTTACTCGCAAATAACTTTCAGTTGAGTCCCATATTGCCATGGTCGGTAAATATATCCGATTTAGGGGTGTTTTGGGGGTTGGGGTAGTCCCCCAAACACTTGGTTCGACAATTGGATATCAGATACGTTTTCTAATCTTAAATACTTTTCATTTGAGTCCAATATTGTCGTGATTGGTGTATATAAATATTTGGTAGGTTTTAGGGTGGGGCACCCCTCCTAGGTACCACATCCAAAATTTGGATACCAAATTTTTGTTTTTAGGTTACTGTAGGAAAGCACATATTTCGCTTAAAGCGCATCACCCATCTCCGAGATCTGGCGTTTTTGAAAATTGGGTAAGGGGGAGGGCCCGCTTCTCCTTCGGATATCAAAAAATATAGTACCCTATTTTCACTACGGGGTCATTATGCACCATCTGTGAAGAAGAAAATAGATTCAGCCATTTCTGAGTCTATAAAGAATACACAAACATACAAACAAACCTACAAACAAACACAAGTTGATTTTTATATATAAGACGACAATACAATAAAAACAAAACGAAGTCATAAATACAAGTAAAATATTTGGGTCATTTGAATAGCACATCCTAATTTAAATATGTATAGAAATAAAAGTTAAAGCCAAAAATTATTATTATAGTATTCTAAATTGAGAACGAAAGTTTTTCAACGTATTCCGTGAGAAATACCTTTATCCTGTTTAAGGATGCATTGGGTTATCCTGTTTGATATAAAACCTAGTATCTTCCATAGAAAATCCTATTTTTTGCTGAACCAGAATGGTTTTTTCCCCTCAAAGAGTTATTTTTTTTCTAAGAACAGTGATTTTCCGACTTAAAAAATGTACGTACTAAAAATCCCTATACTCTTTCTTTAATATTTAAATCCGGAAAATATGGTGGCCACTTCAGGACCTCAACATTTCGGTGTTAAATGCAAAGATTTGACTACTTATGCCATATGTAAAAGAAGCATTTTTGTGCTGAAATACCCACCGCAAGTCTCCGAAATTGTTTCTGAGTTTGAAAACATGGATGTCAGAAAAAAAAAACTCAAAAGCACCAAATTGGTGATGGCTCCCCACACTGTAACAATACTTTAATGACTATGACAATGAACTATGCTTGCGGATGTAATAATTAAAGTCATCAAAACCCTTTAATGTCATATTTTTTAGGCCCAAACATATAGACACTTATCACCCTTTTCTCCATATTATTTTCACGAGACAAAAACTCGAAGAGGATCGCAGGAAAGATGATCTAAGGGTTAATTATCATTTATTTACATTCGTTTCAAATGCCACGCATCAGAAAAAACGTTTGCTTTCTATAAGCAAAAATGTAAACTAAGATTTTGCTTGATTTCAAAAGTTTTCAAGGATATTTAAGGTCAAAGGACATTTAAGGCTTGTCCAGGAAAAGTGCTATTGTCAGCATTTGTAAACGCACTTTCGCCTCAAATTTGACATGTTCAACATAATTTTTGACTTCTCAAAAAATTTCAGCAATAACTTTTCGATCCCAGTTTACCCTTTTTAGCTATATAGTGAATTGAAAGTTCACATTCGTTAAATGCCATAATTTGGCCTTCTCAAGGACATAACTCGACCCATTTTGCTTAAACTACAGTTTTGTGAGCTTTCATTAACTTTGAATCAAAAACTGATAAAATAGTGGAAAGTGGAATTCAAATAACCCAAACATTTTGCTTGAATTTATGACTTTGTTTTGTTTTTGTTGTAATTATATAAAAGGGAACAGACTTTTACACCGGTATTCACAAAACTTAGTATAGATTTAAAATAGGTTTAATTGACTGATTTCCTTTATAGAAATGTCAAATAAACCAATTTTAAGGCTTCATTAAGTTTTGTGAGCAAGGCCGTTAATATTTTTTTTTTTCAAATTCGATAAGTTTCAAGAAATAATGATGAACTTTAACACAACTTTCTGCTAAAATTAAAAAAAAATAATAATTAAGATTAGTGTATTTATTGAGTATGTGCTAGTGTATATATGGGACCTTTATGCGCATCTGAACCGATTTTGATCAAATTGAGCAGAAGTGTGAAAATATTTAATAAAACAATTTTACCAAGGATCGAAAGTTGTAGCTACAAAGGCCTTATAAGTGAAAATCAGGCAATAGATATATAAGGGAGCTATATCTAAATCGAAATCGATTTTGATGAAATTAAACAGAGGTTTTCAGATGGGTAAAACATCACTCCATACCAAATTGTGTGCATATCAGTGAAAAATTGTGGCAACTACGACCATTTAAGTGAAAATCGGACGATATGGGAGAAATATCTAAATCTGAACCGATTTTCACCAAAATTCATTTATAGCGTTTGTCCTTTGGCTAAAAAAATGAGAGATGAACATTTTCGTGATGATTGGATAACAAATGCGACCTGTACCTCGTTTGCAAAACACGGACAGATAGGCGAATTCGCGGCCAGACTGACATCGCTAGATCGAACTAGGAGATAATTTTGAGTCGATCGGTACACTATTAACTGCCAAAGTAGTGACTCTAAATGAAACTTTTGTTATACAAGCAATAAAAGTTTACTCTGACATAAAAATGGAACCCAACAAATTGACTTTTTCCAATTTTGAACCGTTGCGTTCGTTTACCGATCGCCATGATATTTGGGGGTATGCCTTTCTCTATTTCCAAAAACATGTTTCTCCCTTATGGGAGGGGACTTTCTAATGTATATGTATAATTAATGTAATCTCAATAAATACATTTTTAGTTCCTTAACCTTTTCCTGAAAGTCAAAATGCAAGACTGTTTGTTACAATAAAATGAAATATATCTATATATATACAATATATATAAAATTCAATTTGTGTTGTTTGTTACGTGTAGACTGAAAAACGGCAGAACCGATTTCCCGAAATTTCCGCATATTGTGTAGGACGATCTGAAAGGAAACATAGGATATATAAATTGTCGGTATCGGAAGGGAGACGGAACCTCCCCCTTATGTCAAAAACTCATTTCAAAATCAAAAGTGGACCGATCGGGACAATATAGGTACCAAATGAAAGGTATTGCAGAGCAGAAAACGAATATGGTATTAGAATTTGGGTCCAAGTACCCAGCGGTACTATGGCAATGAATAATAGGTATTTGATAGTAGAAAACGGATTTGATATCCAATTTTGAGGCTTAGTGTTTTGGTGTCGCCTCCCCCTTAAACTCCCCCTCAACCAATTACTATTGGGGCTCAAATAAAATAAATTTGATATTTGAGCACGATGCTGATATTTTTCAAAGTTAAGTGCGTGGCCGCCATACCCTCGATACCCGTTAAATTAGACATATTTGTAGTTTCTGACAATAAGGGGCTCAAATCGTATATCTATTTTATAGCCAAGTGTTTCAGAGACGCCTCACCTAAACTCCCCCTAACCACACATATATACTGACTATAGCAATATTTAGCTCAGATGTGATTTTTGGGAGCAGAGTATGAATATGTTATCCACTTTCCACTTTCGGGGGCAAAGGGTTTGGCTACTCCACTTCACCACCAACACCGGACTTATTTACCGACCCTAGCAATATAAGGCTCAAATGAAAGGTTTTTGTGAGTAGAGCACCAATATGATATCCACATTGGGGCGAAATATCTGAAAGGCCGTTGCAGTACCCCTCAGAGAGTCAAGAGAAAATCCTTCCTTTCAAATTTCGAAAGAATCGGTTACAAATTATCATTTTATTCCATTATTATTGCAAATCGGACAAACATATATATGAAAGCTATATCCAAATCTGAACCAATTTTTTTCCAATTTCAATCAGCTTCGTCCCTACACCAAAAAAAATTATGCGCCAAATTTTAAGACGATCGGATGAAAATTGTGGCCTATACTTTGTAAATAAACTTACATGGACAGACACACACTTTCTTAATCGAATAAGAAAGTGATTCTGAGTTGATCGGTATACTTATCAATGGGTCTATATCCCCTCTTTCTGAGTATTACACACAAATGCACTAATTTATAACACCCTGTACAACGAAAGTATTGTAGGGTATAAATACACTGAAAAATTTAAAAACGTGGTTCAATTAAGAAATTTGTACGTTCATTTAAAAAATCTGCTAAAATCGGACCTATGAATGAATTTGTATTATTGATTAACAATTTTGTAATTTGGATTTGAGACATGCTCAAAAATCCAATTAAAGTGGTTATTTACTCAATAAACCAATTTATTTGAAAGTTAGCCCTTCCCTTAAATAACATTTTTACCAATTTAATAAAAGCAAAATAATTGATATTTTTTGCATTGATAAAAAAACCTTTTTTTATTTCGGGGGTGAGGTGGTCCACCAGGTACTTGGCCCTGAAAAAATATCAGCATCGTGCACTTCTTTCAAAAACCATTTATTTAAACCCCATATTGCCATTGATTTAGGGGAGTTTACACGATGAGGCGTCCCCAGAACCCATGGCCCCAAAAAAGGTTATAAAATTCTTTGTTTAATTTCAAATACCTTTTATTTGAGCCACATAATGGCATGGTCGAAAAATTTTTACCCTTTGCGGGGTGTTTTGGGGAAGGGGTGATTCCCTAAATATATGGTCCTACATTTGGATACCAAATTCGTATTATACTCCTAAATACATTTATTTGAGCCACATATTGCAATGGTCAATCAAAAATTGCTGTTTGTGGAATATTTTGGGAAAGGGGTAGACCACCAGAAAATTGGTTCCGAAAATGGGTATCAATTCTTAGTCTACCCCCAATACTTTTCATTTAGGCCCACATTGTCATGGTCGGTAAATATGCCCGATTTAGGGGTGTTTGGGGATTACCCCAATCCCCAAACACCCCTAAATCGGGCATATTTACCGGTCGCCCAAACACTAAGCCCGGAAAATATATAAAGAACGTGGTCTATTCTCATATATCTATATATCATGCTGCCATTGGCCTCAAAATTGGATAACAAATTAGTTTTCAAATTTCATTTAAACTCCTTATTGCAAAAGTCATTAAATATGTCCGGTTTGGGGTATTGGCGCTAAAGGCTATAAATATTTAGTTCCACTCTCTTTAAAACCCAAATTGTCTTGGTGAGAAAATACGTCCTATTTGGGGATTGTTATGGTGATGGGACGTCCCCTAGACAGATGGTTCCTAATGTTGATATCAGATACGTGGTCTAATCTACTCCCAAATCTTAAGGGGGGTAGGGTCTGCACCCAACCCCCCCCCCCCCCCCCCCCCCCAAGTAATCAAAAAATTTAGTACTCTATTTTCACCACGGGGTCATTATGCACCATCTGTGAACATTTCAAGAAAATCGGTTCAGCCGTTTCTGAGTCTATAAGGAACACACAAACATACAAACAAACAAACCTACAAACAAACGCAAATTGATTTTTATACCCTCCACCATAAGATGGGGGGTATACTAATTTCGTCATTCTGATTGTAACTACTCGAAATATTCGTCTGAGACCCCATAAAGTATATATATTCTTGATCGTCGTGAAATTTTATGTCGATCTAGCCATGTCCGTCCGTCTGTCCGTCCGTCCGTCCGTCTGTCTGTCGAAAGCACGCTAACTTCCGAACGAGTAAAGCTAGCCGCTTGAAATGCACAAATACTTCTTATTAGTGTAGGTCGGTTGGTATTGTAAATGGGCCATATCGGTCCATGTTTTGATATAGCTGCCATATAAACCGATCTTGGGTCTTGACTTCTTGAGCCTCTAGAGGGCGCAATTCTTATCCAATTTGCCTGAAATTTTGTACGACGGATTCTCTCATGACCATTAATATACCTGTTTGTTATGGTCTGAATCGGTCTATAGCCCGATACAGCTCCCATATAAATCGATCTCTCTATTTTTCTTCTTGAGCCAACAAAGTGCCCAATTCTTATTTGAATTGGCTAACATTTTACACAGGTCTCCAACAAATAATTTAATTGTGGTCAAAACCGGACTATATCTTGATATCGCTCTAATAGCAGAGCAAATCTTTTTTTATATCCTGTTTTGCCTAAGAAGAGATGCCGGGAAAAGAACTCGAGAAATGCGATCCATGGTGGAGGGTATATAAGATTCGGCCCGGCCGAATTTAGCACGCTTTTACTTGTTATATATAAGATAACATATTAAAATAAAATAATATTTATAAATGTCACGTCTACCTTCTATGTCCTTAAATTTGTTGCGTTTGGAATGTATTTATTTCATTTGTCAGCATAACACATTTTAAAATATATTCTATTTATTTAACAATTATTATTTAATAAACTATTTTATTTTATATTGGGTTGCCCAAAAAGTAATTGTCGGTAATATATTGAGTTGCCCAAAAAGTAATTGCGGATTTTTTAAAAGAAAGTAAATGCATTTTTAATAAAACTTAGAATGAACTTTAATCAAATATACTTTTTTTACACTTTTTTTCTAAAGCAAGCTAAAAGTAGCCGCTGATAACTGACAGAAGAAAGAATGCAATTACAGAGTCACAAGCTGTGAAAAAATTTGTCAACGCCGACTATATCAACTCGCCAAAATCTGAGTGAGCTTGGCTGTGAACTTTTGATGCATCCACCATATAGCCCTGACCTTGCACCATCAGACTACCATTTATTTCGATCTTTGCAGAACTCCTTAAATGGTAAAACTATCAGCAATGATGAGGCTATAAAATCGCACTTGGTTCAGTTTTTTGCAGATAAAGGGCAGTTCTATAAGCATGGAATACTAAATTTGCCAGGAAGATGGCAAAAGGTTATCGAACAAAATGGCAATTATATATTTGATTAAAGTTCATTCTAAGTTTTATTAAAAATGTATTTACTTTCTTTTAAAAAATCCGCAATTACTTTTTAGGCAACCCAATAGGTAGATAAATAAAAACCCGACTTTCTAGTTTGGCTCATTCGCACTTCTTTGCGTTAAATATGTGTGTATGAAAGAGAACACAACACAACTCATAATTGGTATTTTTAAATAACAATTGGGTTGCCCAAAAAGTAATTGCGGATTTTTCATATAGTCGGCGTTGACAAATTTTTTCACAGCTTGTGACTCTGTAATTGCATTCTTTCTTCTGTCAGTTATCAGCTGTTACTTTTAGCTTGTTTTAGAAAAAAAGTGTAAAAATAGTATATTTGATTAAAGTTCATTCTAAGTTTTATTAAAAATGCATTTACTTTCTTTTAAAAAATCCGCAATTACTTTTTGGGCAACCATAATTCATACAATTAAAAATGTGTTCAACGTATGCCTTCTTTACCAATCACTTGCCATGATACAAAAAATCGGATTTCAATGTCAAAAATAATTAAAGCAATTAACTTGTTGTTTGAAAAGTTTTTTATAAGTCAATACCATGTTTAATCGGCCAAATTTAGGTCTATATTTTTTCTTTGTAGGCTGGCATCAGACCTGCCTTAAGGTAACACAATATGGCCTAGGAAGAAATGTTGCCATTGGACTTTTATATCGCCCAATTCCAAGGTTTGCTATCTATATAAGATTGCCGGACGATACGTAGTGATGCTTGATAAACAAAAGCTTGGGTCTACCATTCAATTTCATTGAATTGGTTGATTCTTAATTTTTTTTTTTTTATTTTCTTTCATTTGTTTTAAAAATAACCGGCAACCAGTACATACAGTACCAATAATATGTGCAACAAATCTATGCCCATGCCCACCAGTATTATTCGTTTAAATAGACTAAACATAGTGTATATTTGAATTCTGCATTGCCCTTTGTTCAAGCTTTGAAAAAAAACATTTGTTTGTGTGAGTGTTGGACCGGAAAAGGAAATGTTTTGGTTTTGCATTAATTAAACACATTATTGTTTTGATTTGAAAGTATTTAACATCAACCCATAATCCGTATTATTCCATGCATCCTTCCACACATGTTCATATAATATTTAGACACACATGCATCGTTCATTTTACAAACTGCTCTTTTGCAACTCGTCCTCATTTCTAGTCCATGGCATCAACTGACCACACACAGGCTGTACATTTATGTGAATTTTGGGTTGCAGTGATATCACATTTTCAATGCGACATATTCTTTTTGTCTGTTGACGAAATTGCTCCATAGTTATATCCAGTTTACGGGGTTTCAGCAATGAACGAGGATCTTTGGGGTACATATCATCTCCTGAGTAGAACATGATTTTTTTCAGTTATGTAAATAAGTAGGATTTGCTTAAATCTTACCCGGCAGCACAGAAACAGTTCCATCAGTGCAAGTATGAATAGCATGCATGAATAATACGACGCCCATGTGACGCCGTTGATAAGAAAAGCGCAATAATTTGTCAAATGACTTTTCCATATATAAACGGGATAATTCGAAATACTGCGGCGGCCAAAATCCAATAACGTCTTTCTTTTTTAAGCGTAAATATTCTCTGGGAGTTTCCCACTAAAAGTAGAAAATATTTCAGTTTTATTCCACCATCAAATAATATGAAAATTATATAATAGTTACTAAAAAATCCTTTGCTTCGGAAAGTTCAATTTTGACCATAGGCTTTTCGGAAAGGAATGTTATGAAAAACACAGTTTCATTGCTGAAAAGTTAAGAAAATATGTTTATACATTTTGTATTATAGATAGAATTAATATTAGTTAAATTATCATTGTTTAGATGTAATTATTTTGCTATCTTATTTAGAACGATTTGTAGATGATGCGGAAAATGTCAGTTGCGCAAATATATATGTTTAATAATGTGAGTTTTTGAAGTATTTTCGATATTTGTCAGACGAAAATTTTCCATAGCCCAGAACCTGGCTATATATTGCCACCCCACACGCAATATCAAAATTTAGAATCCATTTTTTAGCACGGTTATCATGGCATCGGCTTCCAGAATAAAATAGGAAAGATAAAAATCTACCAACACCACTGTCCAGCAAACGAGACTTCGCAGCTGTCGAAAATAAAATAAAGACCACATATGAAACAATGGTGGAGGCTTCGTGTTTATTATCCATCGATCGTTGTAATACTAGACTCGAACTCCCAGAATAACAACTTTGCGTCCCACGCCAGACCTGACAACGAGGTAACACCGAAAGGTCTTTAAAGGGTTGTTTTTTTTTGGACTCCCCGAATATCGTCCTGATATTTAACCGCTACTTGTGGGTGAAATCCGCATAATCATGGTAAACTTTGATGCCTGCAACGAGCTCTGGGGACGACTATGCCCCAACCGGGTTTATTGGACCGTGCGCAAGTTCTACTGAAATAACGATACACAGTATTGCCAAATCGAAAAATCTTGGAAATAATTCTGGAACTTCTGAACTAAACTTTAGAAAGTCAATGTTGAGGTGTTTTCCATTAAGTATGCAAAATTTGGAACCCTAGTGAGTCCAGGGGTTGATCCATGGGGCTTAACAGTTGGTCACCTCGAGCATGTCAAATTTTTATTTGCTTTCCAAACAGTCATTTATGGGACGATCGGATTTTCTGCAAAAAATACATGCAGAAAATCCAGTATATGAGTTATTGGACCACATTTTTTTGACAATTTTAGTCAAGGAATAGTCGGTATTTCAAAAAATTGTGGGACTATATGTAAAACCGATTGAAATTTTTTACATAGTTAAAAAAGTTTACAAAATTCGTCGAAAATATAAAAAAAAAAATTGTGCAAATTGTCCTTTTCTATTAAAAGTTATTCGTTTCAGCATCTAAAATTTTCAAAAATATTGACATTTCGCATTTTTGTTCAAGAAAGTTTTAACATGATTATTATTTTTTTTTTTCATAACTATTTTATAACCTCAACCATAAGATGGGGGTATACTCATTTTGTCACTCCGTTCGTAACTTATCGAAATATTTATCTGAGACCTAATCGATTTAGCTATGTCCGTCCGTCTGTCTGTCGAAAGCAATCTAACTTTCGAAGAAGTAAAGCTAGGAGCTTGAAATTTTGCACAAATACTTCTTATTAGTGCTGGTCTGTTGAGATTGTAAATGGGTCAAGTCGATCCATGTTTTGATATAGCTACCATATAAGCCGACCTTCTTGACCCTCTAGAGGGTGCAATTCTTATCCGATTTGTCTGAAATTTTGGTCGAGGTGTTTTGCTATGGCTTCCAACAACTGTGCTAAGTATGGTTCAAATCGATATCTTATCTAATATAGCTGTCATATATGACGATCTGGCATCTTGACTTATTGACCCTATAGAGTTCGAATTATTACGGGATTTGGCTGAAATTTTAAATAAAGTGTTTTATTTCGTCTTCCAACAACTATGCCAAGTATGGTCTAAATCAACATATAACCTCACTTGGCTTCCATATATAGCTTCCACTATAGTCTCCAAACCAAGATGGCCTGAATCGGTCCATAACCTGATACAGGTTTAATAATATGGCAAATTTTAGCCGTTATCCTTTGTTTGTGTGCAGAGAGCCACCCGGTAAAGAGCTTGACAGATGCGATCCATGGTGCAGGGTATATAAGTTTCGGCCCGGCCGAACTTAGCACGCTTTTACTTGTTCTTCTTTCATTGTGTGTTATCTTCTTTTTAATGTTTTAAAGAGAACTTAATGGAAATGCGGATAATGCTCCGGAAGATCCGATTTGATCAACTAATATATATGTTAAGGCCAAACCAAAATTAACAATTTTTAGAAAAAAAAATTTTCCTAAAATTTCTTAAATCTCAAAGCACTGATTCCCAACTTCTTAAAATTTTTAAGTAGCCCCACACGTCTTCTAACTAACTGAAAAATTTTTCAACATCATAGCTAAAAACGTAAGAGAAACAGCTAGTTTACTAAAAAGGTTCATTTTAGCGACGTTTGCACCAACTTTTGGCCATTTGGAACGCTTTTTTAATTTCATCATACTCTTTGTAACTCCTCGAAATATTCATCTAAGTCCCCACAAAGTATATAAATTCTTGATTCTCATGACATTTTAAGTCGATCTAGCCTGGTCCGTCCGTCTGACCGTCCGTCAGTGCGTCTGTCTGTCGAAAGCACGCTAACTTTCGAAGGAGTAAAGCTAGGCTCTTGAAATTTTGCACAAATGCCTCTTATTAATATAGGTCGATTGGGATTGTAAATGTGCCATATCTTTCCATATTTAGATATAGCTGTCATATAAACCACCGTAGCGCAGAGGTTAGCACGTCCGCCTATGACGCTGAACGCCTGTGTTCGAATCCTGGCGAAACCATCAGAAAACATTTTCAGCGGTGGTTTTCCCCTCCTAATGCTGGCAACATTTGTGAGGTACTATGCCATGTAAAACTTCTCTCCAAAGAGGTGTCGCACTGCGGCACGCCGTTCGGACTCGGCTATAAAAAGGAGGCCCCCTATCATTGAGCTTAAACTTGAATTGGTCTGCACTCATTGATATGTGAGAGGTTTGCCCTTGTTCCTTAGTAGAATGTTCATGGGCAAAATTTGCATTTGTCATATAAACCGAACTTGGACCTAGATTTCTAGGGTCATTAGAGGGCGCAATTCTTATCCTATTTGGCTGCAATTTTGCATGAGGTGTTTTATTATGATTTCCCACAACTGTGCTGAGTATGGTTAAAATCGGGCCATAACCTGATATAGCTGTCATATAAGCCGATCTGGGTTCTTGACTTTTTGAGACTCCAGAGAGCGCAATTCCTGTCCGATATGGCTGAAATTTTGGCGCTAGAGGGCGCAATTCACATCCGATTTGACTGAATTTTTGCATGATGTGTTTTGTTATGACTTCCAACAACTGTGCCAAATATGGCTCACATTGGTCCATAACCTGATATAGCTGCCATATAAACCGAGAACTGAGAACCGAGACTGAGAACTTGACTTCTTGAGCTCCTAGAGGGCTTTTATCCTTTATTTGTTTAAAAAGAGATACCGGGAAAGAACTCGACAAATGCGATCAATGGTGGAGGGTATATAAGATTCGGCCGGGCCGAACTTAGCACGCTTTTACTTGTTATCATATATTGGTACATTTCTTATTTTTATTATTTAAAGCTGCATTTAATCTATAAACTGCGAACAAACAAGATGATATCTCTATTCGTTCGAGTTTATAGTAACACGATTTTGCCCCAAAATACTTATATTTCATGTTCATGTTTTTTTTTTGGAATAGTCCTCTGAAATACCATTCCAAAAATGTATAATACATGAATCCTCTAACTTTATTTGCAAATTGCTAACCTTAGGGGAAAGTTGCTTCGAAGGTGTCTAAAATCTTGCAGGCTGACTTCGTATTTTGTGATTTGCGAAGAGATTTGTAAACGATTTTTAGCTTATGAACAGATTCAGATTGCCTACAAAATTAGCAATAATTTTATTGTAATTTTATTATTCAGTCAAAAGGTTTGTGGGTTAGAAATCAAACATTTTAAAAATTTAAGTGCTGTGCGTGTTATACGTATTGGTGGTTGTGCGACAAAGAAAGCAAAACACGTTATTGTACCCTCCACCATAGGATAGGGGTATACTAAATTCGTCATTCCGTTTGTAGCACCTTGAAATATTGATCTGAGACCCAACAAGGTATATATGTATATGTTCCTGATCGTCTTGAAGTTCTTAGTCGATTTATTCCGTCCGTCTGTCTATCGGAAGCACGCTAACTATCGAAGAAATACATCTACGTGCCTGAACATTTGTATAAATACTTATTTTTAGTTCAGGTCGGTTGGGATTGTAAATATGCCAAATCGGTCTATATTTTGGTATAGATACCATATAAACCGATATCGGATCTTGACTTCTTGGGCCTCGAAGGTGTAATTCTTATCCGATTTGGCCGAAACTTTGCATTATTTGGTTGCACCATCAACAACTGTGCCAAGTATGGCTCAAATCGGTTCATAATCTGATTTAGCACCCATATAAACCGATTTCGGATCTTGCCTTCGTGATGCACAATCATTTATTGACTTATTATCGCCCAATTATGAAACACTTCAGTCTATTCTTAGTATAAAGTCGAATGCCACAGGTCTGGACAATGCCGATTCGTTATTTTTGACAATGCTATTGCCGTACCTACTTCCGATAACTACACATATATTTAACTGTGCGTTGACAATGTCTACGTTTCCTGGAAGAAGGCGAAAATAGTCCCGATACCTAAGTCGAAAGGAGAGTATAAACCGATGACAATCAATCTTGAGATGCCTATTGGTTGCCGTATTCATACATACGCTGATGATGTTCAGCTGTGTTTCTCGTGAAGCATTTCTGATTCTTTGCTTTGCATTGAGAATATTAATCGGAACATGGCGAGAATAATTAGATGGGCAGAGATCAATGGTCTTCGATTGAACCCCGATAAGACTAAGTGCTTGATTGTATCCAGAAACGGACAGGAATCTAGGATGCGAGGAATCTAGGATTTATATATGAAAATATTCTGTCTTGGAATAGACATATTGACAATACTGTTGGTATAGTATACGGAATGCTCCGTTTCTTATGGTCCATTAAATTTGTTATACCTATTGAGATTCGAAGAATGATTGCTAAGGCTTACCTAATGTCCAGGCTTCAATATTGTTGCGAGATTTATACTAATTGTGACTATTTGTAACTTTCTCACAAATGGTCACAAATAACATTGCTAGATTTGTATATGGAGTAAAACTGAAGACTGCTAGAATTCATATGCTTACTCTTTCTTCACAAAATAATTTATCTTGCTCAACCGATATACCTTTTTGACAGATTAACATCCTCCCGGTCATCTCGTTTACCTGTATTAATCAATTCAGAAGCAGATACTTGGTTTCGGATAGACATTTCTTAATACATGTAGTTCGGCTTTGGAACAATCTATCACCAAATATTCGTACTATTACGACATGTCTCCAGTTTAAGAGAGAAATACAATCACATTTTATATTTTTATAAAATTTTACGAAAATGTCAACAGTTATTAGAGAAATACAATATATTTGACAATTGGTTGACAAATGATAATATTATTGCAAATTACTCAAAATCGAACAAACATATATATGGGAGCAATATCTAACTCTGAACTGTTTTCGACAGAACTCCTTAGATATTGTGGTAGTTTTCTAGGAACGCGTTGTTAAAAATGTTGAGAAGATTGTTAAGAAAATACATTTGCAGTTGCTCTAGAAGTGAAAATCGGTCGATATATATATACATAGGAGCTGTATCCAAATGTGAGCCGATTTCTATGAAATTCACCAGTAATGTCGACAGTCATAGGAAAGTCCATTTTGAGAGAATCGGTTGCAAATTACCACATTATTGCAATATTGTTCAAAATCGGACAAACATATATATGATAGCTATATCTAAAGCTGAACCGATTTTGACCAAACTTCCTAGATATTGTGGTAGTTGTCGAGGAAAACGTTGTTCGAATTATTGGATTGGTAAGAAAATACGCTTGCAGTGAAAATCGGGCGATATGTATATATAAATGGAAGCTATATCCAAATCTGTACCGATTTCTATGAAATTCACCAGGAGTATTGAGAATCATAAGAAAATCCTTTCCAAATTTCGAGAGAATCGGTTATCATATGACAACATTATCGCAATATTAGTTGAAATCGAACGAATATATATATGGGACCATTTCGAAATATTGTTGTGCTTTAATACTATTCATACCAATGATGTAGCTGCTTATTCTGGTGTTCCACATGGCAGCCATTTACGTCCATTGGTGTTAGTTCTTTACTTTAATGATCTTCCATCAGTTATTCAGTCTTCTCCAGATCGGTCACTGTGCTTACAGAGCGATGTACACTCTCTGGTGGACTTCTGCAGTGTTAATGGCATGGCGCTTAATCTTAAGAAGTGCAACAAGATATCTCTTTTCAGGGTTTCGCTCAGATCGGTTCAGATTTGGATATAGCAGCCATATAGACCGATCCTCCGATTTAGGGTCTTAGGCCCATAAAAGCTATATTTATTATCCGATTTTGCTGAAATTTGGGACATTGAGTTGCCTTAGGCCCCTTCGGCATCCTTCGTCAATTTTGCTCAGATCGGTTCAGATTTGGATGTAGCTGCCATATAGACCGATCCTCCGATTTGGGGTCTTAGGCCCATAAAAGCCACATTTATTATCCGATTTTGCTGAAATTTGGGACAGTGAGTTGCGTTAGGCCCTTCAATGTCCTTCATTAATTTGGCTTAGATCGGTCCAGATTTGGACATAGCTGCCATATAGACCGATCCTCCGATTTAGGGTCTTAGGCCCATAAAAGTCGCATTTATTGTTCGATGTCGCCGAAAGTTGGGACAGTGAGTTAAGTTAAGTCCCTTGATATACTTCTGCAATATGGCACAGATCGGTCCAGATTTGGATATAGCTGCCATATAGACCGATCTCTCGATTTTAGGTTTTGTGGGCCATAAAAAGCGCATTTATTGTCCGATGTTGCCGAAATTTGGGACAAAGAGTTAACTTAAGCCCCTCCACATATTTCTGCAATTTGGTCTAGATCAATCAAGATTTGCATATAGCTGCCATATAGACCAATCTCTCGACTTAAAGTCTTGGCCCCATAAAAGACGCATTTTTAGTCCGATTTCATTGAAATTTGGCACACTGACTTATGTTATGCTCTTCGATAGCCTTGTCGTATATTGTTCAGATCGGTAACTACTAAAAAGACCAATATTTTGTTATATACAATTGAACAATGACTTTTAATTATTAGTATTTGGTCCAAATCGGAGCATATATTGATATAGCTGCTATGGGGTATAAGGTATGAATTTTGCACCGGATTTTTACGAAAGGTGGTTTACATATATACCCGAGGTGGTGGGTATCCAAAGTTCGGCCCGGCCGAACTTAACGCCTTGTTACTTGTTCTTTCTTTGTCACTAATTGATGTCAAATTACCTAGCGGCATACGTAAGTGTTAAGTGGCTAATATTACAATATTTTAACATATTTCCTAACTTAAGGTGGGTAATAAGTTCGTGTTTCACAGTGAAAAATTATATTTTTTATTACTACTTTTTGTGGATTATAGATTTTAAAGCAATAAGACTTTCTCATCTCATTCATTAGGGCATTGCCATTGTTTACGATTTTAATAAAAGTATTATGTCATCAGTGATATTTTTGTAGTATTTCAAAAAAGTAATCGTGAAAAATATGGCTGTTTCACTGTGAAACAGGAACTTAATACCCACCTTTTTATAAACATGCAATTTGACTCGTCGAATTTCACTAAAGATTTTCGTGCTTAACACATAAGGAAACACAAAATGTTGTCTTTAGAAAAATTTCATTAAAATTTTTTAGAAAAAATTTCATTCAAATTTTGTTTTTACTAAGAATTTTAAATTCCATAAGGAAAATAATTTTTAGGCAGCCCTGGCCTTAGCAAAATGTTGTATTTGTAGAATATTATAAAAATTTAATTTTGTAATATTGTTTAGAATAAATTTAATTTACATTTACAAAATCAATTTTGGGGGCCCCCCGCCCCTGGCTACGTCCTTGATAGCGCCCATATATATGTTCGTCCGATTTGCAGTAATAATGCAATAAAATAGTCATTTTGTTTTCTTTTGATTTTCTCTTGACTCTCGATATTACTGGTGAATTTCATAGGAATCGGTTCAGATTTAGATGTAGCTGCCATATATGTATATCACCCTATTTTACTTCTAGAGCCACTGTAAGCGCATTTATTGAACAATTTTTCTAAAATTGTCAAAATCGGTTCCGATTAAGTTGTAGCTCACATATATATGTTCGTCCTATTTTGAGAAATATTGCAATACAGTGCTCATTTGTTAACTGATTCTTTCGATATTTAGCAGGGACTCTGGATATAACTGGTGGATTTCATAGACATCGGTTCAGATTTAGATATAGCCGCCATATATCGTCCGATGTTCACTTCTAGTGAACATTTGTAAGGTACTATGCCATGTAAAACTTTTCTCAAAGAGGTGTCGCACTGCGGTACGCCGTTCGGACTCGGCTATAAAAAGGAGGCCCCTTTTCATCGAACTTAAAACTTGAATCGAACTGCACTCATTGAGTGAGAGTGAGAAGTTTGCCCCTGTTACTTAGTGGAATGTTAATGGGAAAAATTTTGCAATTTTTGTAGGGTATTATAAAGTCGGCACTGCCGACTTTTGCCTTTCCTTACTGGCTTTAGTTTTAAATGTAGAACGCTTACGCTTTTCTAACAGTTGGTGGACTGGCCCATGCTGCCCATTCATAGAGTGACCATAAATCTGGTATAACTTGCAGTTTTTGGCACATAATTAAAAATTCTCTTGGGTCATTGTGTACCCGTTCTTGCCAGTCGTCTTTATCGAAATCGTATTTAAATGATGCAGGGCGATGGGATTTTGGTATGCCGCTCCATTTTTGTCGACTGCAGCAAAGTAGAACTCCAACTTCTTCAAATGTTTCCCTTATGGCATTTATACGCGTTGAAATTTCTCTTAAATAATAACATTATTTTTTTCAGTTTTAAGTTAGAACCATAAAGAAATTCAACTAACCTTCTCACTTTTGTATCAACTGGAGTTATCAAAATGTTAGGCCTTGGTACAGTATCGTTTGGACAGAGATTTCGTAAATCACTATACTGCACCCCAAATTCTTTAAAATAAGCCAGCCAATCTTCACTCTCGTCGGCACTTTCGAACAAACCGCCGGGAAAGACACATTGATCTTTAATAGTTGCAGTTTGATCTGAGCGCTTAATCATTAAAATCTGAAAACCACACACCTTAAAGTAAATTTCACATAACTTAGTATAGACATAATTCAGTACAAACCTCATAATTCTCATTTTTATTCGATTCGCCTATCTTCGCTACCAATATCAAAGATGAAGAAAGACGATATCTATTGAAACTTTGATCACCTGTTGCCATTTTTCCTCGCGCTCGCCTAGTTAAATCTAGTAAATAGTTTCTATTTTAAACGAACACCTAGATTTACTGACATTTCTGAAAGCTATTGTTTACTTATGGATCTATCCATGGGAAAACGTGATAATAAAAACTAATTGTTGGTTGTTATCGCCGGGCTAATCTGTCTGATTACGATTTGAACGAAAAGAAAGGCCAAAGGCATGCAGAGCAAACTTAATAGTACCCTACACCACTGGATATTCCTAATACTACTTTAAATAAATTCGAAGTGAAATTAATTACATACAGATGGAATCTAAATTATACTTACCACAGTCCCAGAAATACCCATGTATGTACACTTGGGTGATGACTTTTTGAATTTTTATACCCTCCACCATAGGACAGGGGTTTACTAATTTCGTCATTCTGTTTGTAACTCCTGGAAATATTCGTCTAAGACCCCATAAAGTATATATATTCCTGATCGTCATGATATTTTAAGTCGATCTAACTAAGTCACGCTAACTTTCGAAGGAGTAAAGCTAGCCGCCTGAAATTTTGCACAAATACTTCTTATTAGTGTAGGTCGGTTGGCATTGTAAAGGGCCATATCGGTCCATGTTTTGATATAGCTGCCATATAAACCAATCTGGAGTCTTGATTTCTTGAGTCACTAGAGGACGAAATTTTTATCCGATTTGGCTGAAATTTTGCATGAAATGGTTTGTTATGGTTTCCAACCACTGTGTCAATTATGATTCAAATCGGTCCATAACCTGACATAGCTGACATATAAACCGATCTGGGGTCTTGACTTCTTGAGCCTCTAGAGGGCGCAATTCCCATCCGATTTGGCTGAAATTTTGCATGACGTATTTTTTTATTTTGTCCAACAACTGTGCCAAGTACGGATTAAATCGGTCCGTAACCTGGTACAGCTGTCATTTAAACCGATCTGGGATCTTGACTACTTGGGCCTCAAGAGGGGGTAATTATTATTCGATTTGGATGAAATTCTGTACAACGGTTTCTCCCATGACCTTCAATATGCGTGTCAAATATGGTCTGAATCGGTCTCCCGTATAAACCGATCTCCCTATTTTACTTCTTGAGCCCCTAAAAGACCCAATTTTAATTCGCATTGGCTGAAATTTTACACATAGACTTCTACTGTGGACTCCAACACTCAATTCAATTAGCATAGCAATTCTTGTATCCTTTATTTGTCTAAATTTCTATTTTTCTAAAAAGAGATACCGGGAAATAACTCGACAAATGCGATCAATGGTGGAGGGTATATATATATATATATATATATATATATATATATATATATAAATATACTAGCTGACCCGGGCCCGCTTCGCTTACTTTATATGGAACAAAAGTTTCCTTGGAATATTTATTTTCGACAATTCAAGAGCTTTTAGTGAAATACCATGCAACGAATATAGTATATCGCTTGACTAATTGTTTAACAATATAAGTGCCTTTGTCCGAATCCCATATGATCTTTATTGGTCTACGAATTTAAGTTTGGATGTACGGTGTACTCCATTCTTAAAATACTTTGTTTCAGCCCGCTACTCTCATGATATCTTATTTAGGGGCGTTTTTGGGTGTGAGGTTATTTGAGCCCCATTTTGTTATGGTCACTAAAAAATTGCTGCTTTTGGGGTATTTTGAGAAAGGGTTCAATTCTTGCTCTACCCCCCAATACCATTCATTTAATCTCCACATTGACATAGTCGGTAATTATGCCCGATTTAGGGGTGGTTTGGGGATTGGGGTGGTCCCCCAAACACTAAGCCCGGAAAATATATCAGTAACTTGCTCTATTCTCATATATCTATATATCATTTATTTGAACCCCATATTTTGGGAAAGGGGGTTGACCCTCAGAAAATTGGTCCCGAAAGTGGGTATCAATTCTTGCTCTACCCCCAAATACCTTTCATTTAAGCTCTACACTGGCATGGTCGGTAAATATGGCCGATTTAGGGGTTTTTTGAGGATTGGGGTGGTCGCCCAAACACTAAGCCCGGAAAATATATCAGCAACGTGCTCATATATCTATATATCATTTATTTGAACCCCATATTGCCATTGGCCTCAAAATTAGATATCAAATTCGTTTTCTAATCTCGATTAAACTCCTTATTGCAAAAACTATAAATATTTAGTTCCACTCTCTTTAAGACCCAAATTGTCTTGGTGAGCAAATACCTTCCATTTGGGGGTTGTTATAGTGGTGGGACGTCCCCTAGACAGTTGGTCCCTAATGTTGATGTCAGATTCGTGGTCTACTCCCAAATACCTTTAATTTGAGCCCTATATTTTCATAGTCGGTAAACATGACCGGCTTGGGGGTGTTATGGGGGATGGGCGGATCCACTCTAAAAACCCTCTTAATTGAGCCTCATATTGCAAAAGTCAGCAAATACTTTCTATTTGGGTGGTGTTTTGGGGGTGGGGTGGCCCCATAGACACTTTTCTCAAATATTGATATCAGATTCGTGCTTTACTCCAAAAGACCTTTCGTTTGAGCCCCATATGGCTATGGTCGTAAATTTGTCCCTTTTGGGGGATTTTTTTGGGGAGAGACGCCCCCCTATATACTTGGTCCCATTTTTAGATATCAGATTCTTATTCTACACTCAAATAACTTTTATTCCCATAGTCAGTAAATAAGTCCTGTTTGGGGGGTGTTTTGGGAAGGGGTCCAACCTTTCATTTGAGTCCCATATTGTCGTGATTGGTCTAAATAGATGTTCGGTAGGTTTTAAGGTGGAGCGGGCCCCCTAGGTACCCCATCTGAAATTTGGATACCAAATTTTTATTTGTAGGGTACTATATGAGAACACGCAAAATTTCGCTTAAATCGCACCACCCATCTCCGAGATCTGGCGTTTCTGAAAATTAGAGTAAGGGGGAGGGTCCGCCCCCTTCAGAAATCAAAAAATGTAGTACCCTATTTTCACCACGGGATCATTATGCACCATCTGTGAAAATTTCAAAAAAATCGGTTCAGCCGTTTCTGAGTCTATACGGAACACACACACAAACTGAGAAACAAACACAAATTGATATTTATATATATATATATATATATATATATATATATATATATATATATATATATATATATATATATATATATATATATATATATATATATATATATATATATATATATATATATATATATATATATATATATATATATATATATATATATATATATATATATATATATATATATATATGTATATATATATATATGGGTATCCAAAGATCGGCCCGGCCGAACTTAATGGAAATATTTTACAATTATAGTTGTTTGATGTTTTCAGTTTGTTTGTGGCCTCGCGCGCAATACAGTTTTAAATAACTTCATAAAAAATTCATTTAAAAGTGGTTTATGCCTGACCTTAATGGTGTTTAATAATCAAAAGTCCATTCGTTCGTGTAACAGGAAATAATTTTTGAAAAAAAAAAAAAAAAGTCATCACCGTAACGAACAAGGTCAAAAATTGACTTGTCAGGTAGAAACATAGTTCCCAGCAAAGATTCCTTCTTCAATACTTATTACCGTGATGATTTTTACACAACTTAGTTTCCCTGTATCATATTTTAATAAGACAATGCGATAAAAAAAACCTTATGCACAAAACGATTTAAATAATTTCATAAAAATTTAATTTCAAACCATTTTTCAAAGTTTAAACGGAATAAATTTTATCATTAATAGGCGAAAACAAGTGAAAGCGTGTTAAATTTGGCCGGGTGAATCTTATATACCCTGCACCATTGATCGCATGTGTCGAGTTCTTTCCCGGTATCTCTTTTTAGACAAATAAAGGATAAAAGAATTGCTATGCTAATTGAATTGAGCGTTGGAGTCCACAGTATAAGTCTATGTGTAAAATTCAGCCAAAGGGAATTAATATTGGGTCTTTTAGGGGCTCAAGAAGTAAAAAAAGGAGATCGGTTTATACGGGAGCTATATCAGGCTGGAGACCGATTCAGACCATATTTGACACGCATATTGAAGGTCATGGGAGAAACCGTTGTACAAAATTTCATCCAAATCGAATAATAATTACCCCCTCTTGAGGCCCAAGAAGTCAAGATCCCAGATCGGTTTAAATGGCAGCTGTTGAAGCCAGTTCAACAAAATAAATATTACAATTGAATTAAATGAATTAAATTACACTGAATTGCATATTTATTAAGTATCTCTAAGTTTACTTCCCATGGATTCACTTATTTTGGTCAACTTGGCAACCCTTTATCCATTCTATGTAAAAGGGCCAAAAGCTTTCACTCAAATGGATAAAGGGCGGCCATGTTAACCAAATTTCCAATTCGCCCTTTTTATAAAACTATGCGCTTTTACCTTTCTCGCACCGTCATCAAATCACTTGTGCAGCAGCAACTTAAGAAAGCGGTGAGGATTTGCGGATTACCAATAAATAATATCAATTGAAGTCTGACCTGTGGTGTTTTACTTTATCTGCTTTTTTTCCATGTTTTACACTTTGGGAGCAATACTATAATATACAGTCCACTTGCAGCTACATACTTGTTATCCAACTTGTACATGGTCCTTCGAGCCGTCAACGGAATCAGAAGGAAGAAGTTCAACATTTGGGGATCACGTCCACATCAACTATTAACTTCAAATCTGCATCATATAAAATGGAAAAGAGGTATGTAAGATTGTTTCATATGTGAACGGGTTAGGCTTTTCAATCATTTGAAAAAAAGGAAAATATATATTTGGCAACTCGGCATAATTTCTTAGATACTAAGCTCGTACAGAGAAAGTAGAATATTTATTTATTTTATGTCTGACTAAAGGTTTAATTCGCTTTTTCATTTGTTCGATTAAGATCGCATTGTTGCACATAGTCGTTTGTTCATATGCTTCTCACGAAAGCATCCCATATTGTTCCCTTATTTTTCAATTCTTATTAGTTGTTAGTTACTTGGGCTTCACGAGCACCACTTAACTTTCAAAAAACCAATAAGAATAACCGGGGCTTCACGAGCTCTACGTTTCTTTATATACAGGAATATGAAACCAAAATTAATTTGGCCTTCACGAGCGTCAAATTAGTACAACGAAAATCAGAAAAAAAATACCTCTTGTAAAATACAAGGCAAAAAGTTTAATATCATTTACCACTGATGTGCTTTTTAGATATAAAGAGTGTAACGCTTTAGTATTTTAAATAGCTAAACGTTCTTGACCAATAATTTTCTATTGAAGAGAAAAAGGGATCGGTGCGGAATTGATACACAGATCTCTTCATAGTAACTGGAAGGCACGTACATATATACTGGGCATCTTCTAGTTTGAGAAGAAAGGAACGAAAGAATTACAAAGTCTTTGTCGTGCTGCCTCTACCCGCACTACGTACGCAGAACATATAAATTGGCGCGAGACAATTGGCACAGTGCAAGAGCTGTGGCCGGCGCAGAAATATTATTTTCCAATTTGCTTCATACCATTGCCTATTCTCTTATTTGCTTGATTACCTTTCCCCTAACTGTCCTACCAGCATACCACCTTTGCCACCATCGCAACATCAGTACTATTTCGCTGTGCAAGTCATATAAATTGGTGCAGTGTAGTGGCTGCGGCCAGCGCAGAATTATTCTCTGCAGATTTACCATTGTATTAAACCCATTGCGTTTTCCTATTGCATAGCATAGGCAATTTCTGTTTTTCATTTTGTCATACCTCACCGCAACCCTCGCCACCAAACATACCAACATTGCCTGTACCACATCTCGGTTGTCTCATATATTGTCAACCACCATTGTGCACATTGTCAACGATCCACAGACTTAGAACGAGGATAGAAAGCAAGAAGTAAAGAGTAGCTTTCATTAGAAGGAAGAGAGAGAAGACACTCGAACAGTGCTTACATCCACCTGCCTTTATATTTTCGTAATTAAGAGCGCGTAATATTTGTTTCTCTTCGTTCTTGTGCTGCGTTGCTGCCTTAACAACACCAACCTGATAATTGCTTTCATCCACCAATCCACTTGCCTGCTTCTTTAATTAAGAGCACGCTGTGCTTATTTCTCTTAGCGTAACATACGCACCTGCGCTGCCCTTATTTGATTGTCTGTATGTTCTGCTTTGCAATTTCTGCCTGCCCGTGGTTTGGCTCTGTTTGCGTTCACAGCTTCTAATATCATCTTCTTTTTTCTCTGCTCTGCATTTTTGGCAAATTGGCTGCAGTGCAGGCAGTTATTAAGAAGACCTTTGCTATTCATAGTTACAAGTGAGGATTGAAAAGACAGACATGAGGCTCATAGTTAAAATTAAATGAAACTAGTAAACTTTGATTTAGTGGAAATACCAGAAAGAGAAGATAATGAAGAATTTTTTGGAACATTGTTGAAGGCAACAGAAAGTATTAGAAGTGTTGGTGGAAGAAATTTAAGAAGTTTGTGGCATTAATTGTGTTTGACTTTGGGCACTGTGAACGTGTATTTTTGTGCAATATTCAGTAAAAAAGGTGCGTTGAATTATTGAATATTTACATTTCCAACTATAACGACACAACGGTTTCAGTTTTTGTGACACAAAATCTCGACAGCAATCTGCAAATTCCATTACCATACAAACCAAGGCCCTTTTGCTTCACTTGAATACGGCAGGAGAAAAGGCCGACAGTTGATGTGATTAGAGTGTCAAATCCCGCCAGTGATTATTAAACCGTTGACAAGTGCTGCCCTCCACAGAGGTCTATTGTACAGGAGTGGTGTGAGGGGTGTTCGTTTCTTTTGGTTAACGGTCACGAAGAGGAATCCAATCGCTGACGGAAGACAAAGATCTTGTTTTTTGGTTGTCAAATGCTTTGGTGCCGAGGTAGGTGGTTTGTGTTTTTGTCCATTGCTCAGCATACTTACATACTTACCCTTTGATGTTTATGTCAATGCCTCTCACTCAACCCTCTCGCTCCATATATACGTCAGTGTCTTAAGCAATTACAACGGTGTTACCAGAAGGTTTCTAGAAAACCTGGAAATTTTTATTTGTCGAGAGAATACACGGGACAAATTAAAAACAATATTTTGAAGATATTTTGTTGAAAATGAATACCCAAATGTATTTAACCACATAGAACGAAAAAGATGTTAATTTGAAAGTGCGAATTACTTCCAAGGAAGCCTTTTAATTACATTGTTTGTTGGATCATAGTCAGATAACAAAAACAAAGCATTGTTTCCATTGCACCAGCGCCTGCACTTTGTGCTGGTATTCAAAGGCACTTAAGTTTTTTTCTCAATTCTTTATTTATATTGCTTTGTCAATATTTGGAGGCAAGAGGTTTGAGTGAGTTCTTAAGGAAAATTATTGGCATTAGCATTTGTGGAGGCTTGATAGAAACCAGGAGACTAAGACAAGATATAAACAACGATTGGATCATTTCGACACTGTGGATAGTGTTACCGTCAATTTTATCACATCAAGGCATACGTTCAAGAGCATCACTAACACCACCATCATAATTGTGAGGAAGATTACTGGCTTAGATAGAACGATAGCCATTTACATTACACATAGTGGCAGGAGGCTGGTGAGTCTTTTGTTTATTTGGAGAAACGTATACACTCTATCGTAAAAGCGATACCATTTATTGCAATAGTATCGTATGTTGTCATCGTATGTTGTTACTTGCAAATAATATAGTAGGACACATCTGTACAAACTACCTCGGACAAATTACGTCCGAATACATTGAAGTTTTGCATGATATTTTTAAATTCTTACAATAACAAGACAATGGAGCTCGACTAGAGAAGTTGTCGTAACTGGAAACCATTTTTTAATGAAAAAAGATAAATTTGTTAAGCTGTATGATGACATATTAAATTAATTAGTTATCAAATCGAATATATATATACATTGAATATACTTGAATAAATTGTGCCCAGCAAAAAAAAAAAAAAAAAAAAAAAAAAAAATTTCTTATAAATCCGAGTACACTGCCATGTATTCGATCGCATTAAGGCCTGAATACATGCTCTTCGGGTGTTTGGGGACATTTCTTTATCGCCTGTTAAACAATCCGCAAATCAATTGATTAATTTGGGATTTTCATCAACTATAGAATAGACTGAAATTTATGCTTGTCTGAATTAAATCGATGATTTACATTTTCATGTACATGCATTACACTTTCTGAAGCGTTACTTGAAATTTCTGATACAATTTATTGACGTCTATGCTAAAACCTCACAGCTTTTTCTTGTTTGCGATTTGAAATTTATTTTTATATAAAATTTCAAGTATACATTACATTTCCTTTATTGAATTATTGCCATTCAGTGATTCGCTTTCGTATTCGTAAAAGATTCGAAACGAATGAGATTTAGTTCTGGGAGCTACGAATTGCAAGGACAACTTTGTTGATTTCGGTTCTCTATTTGAAAACAATACTTAGATCTTGTTTCTTCTGCCCGAGTTCGAAGTTTTTTTTTTTTCTGTTTCTGCGGTTTTGGATTTCAATCTTGTGGGACTTTACGTTTCTTGCTCTTTTCCACAATGAGTTCTCAAAAGTTCATTTTTTTCTCCGACCAAGTGGTCACCTTTTGCGCGAATTTTTCTGCTATTCCAATTGAAGACCACACATCTTCAAGTTTGCAAGTCGAACTTGATGATTTGGAACGCCGCTGGCGTCAACTTGTTCTGGTGTACGAAACTGATATGACTTCTGAGAAACCTGAGAGCACTAAAGAGGTGAGAGAGTCGATTCACTCTAAATTCACTGAGTCTTGTAGATCTTACAAGAATTGCAAAGCATCCATTTTGGATTTAATGCAGATTGAAAAACAGAAACATGAAACTTCAGTGCTGAGAGATGCGCCTGAGTCCAAGTGTCCCGAATCTGGTTTTTCTCTTAAAGTTCCACCCTGCGACACTGAACTGTTTAGCGGTGGGTACGATAAATGGCCTAGTTTTAGGGATATGTTTTCTGCCATTTATGGAAAACACCCTAAACTATCCCCCGCACAAAAGCTGTTTCACCTCAGGGCGAAGACCCGTGGTGAACCAAACCAAATTGTTAAACGTTTTTCTTTGACTGATGACAATTTTGATCTAGCATGGGAAGCGTTGCGGCAGCGATATGAGAACAAGCGGATTCTCATTAACCACCAACTGAGGAAAATATTCGAAATTGAACATGTGAGTTCAGAGAAAGGAAAGAATTTGCGAAATCTACAGTATACAATCAACAAGTGTCTATCAGTTTTGAAAACATACAATGTTTCCGTAATGTCATGGGACCCTATGTTGGTTTATTGGGTTTCGTCAAAGTTGCCTGAAGAAACTTTGACTGCTTGGGAGAGTTCACTCACTGATCATAAACGGATGCCTTCTTGGGACCAACTGGACGATTTCATCTCTAAGAGACTGGATATGCTCGAGTCTATTTCTGATATGAGGAATCATCCTCCTGTTTCAAACAAATCACAGAACTTTCATGCAAAATCTGAAGTAAATTTCCGACCCTGTAGAGTATGCAAGCAGAACCATGCGCTGCGTTCTTGTGCGAAATTTAAGTCCTGGTCGCTATCGCAAAAGCAAAAGTTCGTGAATGACAACAAAGTTTGTGGAAATTGCCTGTCCTACGGACATAATGCCCAGACTTGCCAAAGTGACAAGCTCTGTCTGAAATGTCAGCAACAGCATCACACTCTGTTGCATCCTGATACTGGTAATACTACGGATCGTGATGGATCTCAATATAACCCACAGACCCAAGTGACGTCTTTCCATATTGATGCGCAGTACGAAGAGCAACCGACCACGTCGGCTGGTGCTTTCTCCAATTCGACATCGTTTGTTCAATTTCATTTTGCTAATTCTAATGAAGCCACCGTTCTGCCAACGGCTCTTGTAGACTTAGAACACTTGGGAACAAATTTTACAGTGAGGGTATTTATTGACCAAGGTTCTCAAGAGTCTTTCGTTTCAAATCGAATTGTTAACAGATTTTCCATACCAACGAAGAAATCGTTCACAACGATCTCTGGTCTTGGAGGTACGATTTTGGAAAACTCCTCAAGGCTTTGTCATCTTGTTCTTAAATCTCGAAAGTCTGATTTTAGACTGAATATAACCGCTGTTGTAATTTCTAATATGAATCACTTAATGCCTGCGAATCCTACCCGTATTTCTGATTGGTCTGAATTAAGACGAATGGATCTAGCTGATCCAAATTTCTGTAAGCCTGCTCAGATAGATATGCTATTGGGAAGCGATGTTTTACCGTTTATTCTGAAACCTGGGGTGCAAAAGAATGTTTCTGGAACTCTTTTGGCACAGGAAACTGAATTCGGGTGGATATTGAGCGGCCCTCCAACCGTTCGTTCAGTTAATACGTTTGCGTCGTGGGTAACGTGTTCTGACCCCATAAATGAGCAAATTAAGAAATTTTGGGAACTAGAGGAAGTTCCAGTACTGAAATCTGTTTCTGAATATGACATGTGGTGTGAACAGTTTTACAAAGAGACGACAACTCGTCAATCTGATGGAAGATATGTTGTGAGGTTGCCCTTCCAACATGATCTCCCCCCGGAGTCTTTCCTTGGGTCGTCAAGACGAGCGGCTATGGGTCAGTTTATGAGGATGGAGAAAACTTTTGAGAAATCGGCCGAACTAGCTTCGGAATACTGTAATGTGCTATCGGAATATCTGGATCTTGACCACATGGAAATAACCACATCTACTGAAATTTGTGACAACTCTCGTTACGGTTCTTATTACTTACCACACCATGCTGTGGTAAAACCTGAAAGAGTCTCAACCAAAGTCAGAGTCGTTTTCAATGCTTCTAAGAAGACATCTTCGGGCTTTTCTCTGAACGACGTCCTACATACTGGGCCAATTTTACAAAATGATTTGATGAATGTCATTTTAAGGTGGCGTTTCTTTAAATATGTTTTTAATGGCGATATTCAGAAGATGTATCGCCAAATCTATGTTCATGACACTGACAGGGATTTTCAAAGAATTGTATTTAGAAAATCACCTACTGAAAAAATTCAAGATTACTGTTTAAAAACAGTAACATTTGGAGTAAACTGTGCTCCATATCTGGCCATTCGGACTCTGCTACAATTAAGTGAAGACGGAAAGTCCACGCATCCAGTGGCGGCATCTGTTCTGAAGGATCAAGTTTACGTTGACGATATCCTTTCGGGAGGACATTCTATAATTGAAGCAAAATCATTTCTCTTGGAGTTAATAGATTTGCTGTCTACCGCTGGATTTCCGTTAAAGAAACTTACGGCAAATCACCCACAAATACTGAAAAATTTGCCCCCCGAGGATCTTCTGTACGAAGATTTTCTAAAACTCGAAGATTCTAGCGAAACGAAAACTCTAGGCATTCGATGGAATGCCATGACTGATACATTTCTCTACAAAGTTGCCAATTTGGATTTTCCTTCTGCTCCATTTACTAAACGTAAAATTCTATCGATTGTGGCCAAACTTTTCGACCCTGCTGGTTGGTTGGCACCTATAATAGTGGTGGCCAAAATTCTTTTGCAACAATTATGGATGGATGGAACTGATTGGGACGAAGAGGTAAAACCACATTCACTTGAGAGATGGAAGGATTTCATTTCCGGATTTCCTGATATTGAGACCATAAAGATTCCTCGTTGGATTCAGTTTGCGCCAGAAAGCAAGGTACAAATTCATGGATTCTGTGACGCATCAGAGAAAGCGTACTGTGCCTGCTTGTATATTCGCTCTGTTTCTTCAGATAATACTGTTTCCTCTCATTTACTGGTATCTAAAAGCAAGGTTGCACCTTTAAAGACTGTTAGTCTACCAAGGCTTGAGTTATGTGGAGCAGCTTTGCTTTCAAAATTGATGAAATGCGTTGGTAGAAACCTGCATTTTTCTGTTACTGATATATATCTGTGGTCTGATTCTACAATAACGTTAGCGTGGCTTAACAAACCACCATTTCACTGGAAAACTTTCGTAGCTAATAAGATATCAGAGATATTAGATAACGTGGGCAACGCCAACTGGAGACACGTTCCCACAAACGATAACCCTGCTGATCTGGGTACACGTGGCGCTGCTCCATCGGAATTGGCGACAAATGCACTTTGGTGGCATGGGCCTAACTGGCTGACGAAGAACCCAGATTACTGGCCAAAACAAATAGCGCTAAAGGAATCTGAAATGGAGAGAAAGATATGTTCTTATCAAACCCAAACTGAAATTGAAGACATCCTTGATCGATTTTCGTCTTTTAGCCGTGCATTGAGAGTAATTTGCTATTTGTTTAGATTCATAAGGAAATGCCAAAAACGAGCTAGTTCAGAAATGGAAAATCCGTACATAAGCGCTCAGGAAATTCAAACGGTAAAAAATCTCTTAATTAAATCTGCTCAGATTGTTCATTATCACTGTGAATATAAAGCTCTCGAAAGTAATCAGCGCATAAGTTCGAAAAGTAAATTACTTCCTCTCAACCCTTTTCTCGATGAACACAAACTGCTTCGCGTAAATGGACGCTTAGCAAATTCTGATTTGAGTTACAATGAGCGTCATCCAATTATATTGCCTGAAAAATCTCGATTTTGTAAACTCTTCATCGAATTCACGCATAAAATCCTGCTTCATTCTGAATATCAAATAATGTTGCGTGCAATTCGTCAAGAGTTTTACATCATACGACTGAAAAATGCCATAAAACATTGTGTGAGAAATTGCAAAACATGTACAATTTACAAGCATCGTATAAGAAGTCAACTCATGGCCGCACTTCCTACTGAGAGATGTACATTTTCGTTGCCATTTACCAACACTGGAGTTGACTTTGCTGGCCCTTTCGAGTTAAAAACTTCTAAACTGCGTAATGCGAAACTGCAGAAAGGATACGCTGCAATTTTTGTATGTCTATCTACTCGAGCCATTCATCTAGAGGCTTGTTCAGACCTTTCAACTGAGGCATTCTTATCTACGTTTAATCGATTTGTTGGACGACGAGGATTTCCCAACAAAATGTTTTCAGACAACGGCACGAATTTCGTTGGTGCCAGTAGATCCCTAGCTCAAGAATTCAAGAATTTTCTTAAGACTGTTCATAAATCTGTCTCGGAGAAATATAACTTGCACGGATTTTCGTGGCACTTTATACCTCCGCATGCTCCACATATGGGTGGTTTGTGGGAGGCAGCTGTAAAGAGCATGAAGTCTCATTTACGAAAAGTTGCCTCCAATACGAAATTCACATTCGAAGAGTTTTCGACACTCCTTGTCAGAATAGAGAGTGTACTGAACTCTCGACCACTCTCTCCCATGACTGAGAACCCCTCCGATCTGCTACCATTGACTCCTGGTCATCTGCTGAGAGGAGCTGCGCTAATTTCTGTTCCCGAAGAATATTCTGATAATTTATCAATTATTAACCGCTGGCAAAGGCTCAAAGCCATCCAGATTCAATTCGCTAGGCGCTGGAAAACTGATTACATCTCCGAGTTACAACGTCGGTACAAATGGAAAGCAGCTCAACAAAATTTGAAGGAAAATGACTTTGTGGTCATCAAAGAAGACAACCTTCCGCCTAGTGAATGGTGTCTAGGTAGAGTCATTAAAGTTTTTCAAGGAAAAGATTCTAACGTAAGAGTTGCTGAGATACGTACCCAAAGTGGGGTACTTACTCGCCCTTTAGTCAAGCTTTGTATCTTGCCAAATGCCTAACTCATATTTTTTTTTTGTTCTTCCGTTCACATATTTAACACATCTTACATTTAGTTCTGCATCTAGCGTTCCAAAATGTCGCGTCTGTGACGACCGACATTTCCTCACGTCTTGTCCAAAGTTTCTTCGCATGCCAGTGGTTAAGAGAAGGGAAGTAGTGAAGGAGAAGGGCTTCTGCTTTAACTGCCTTTGCACGGCACACACGAGGCACTGGTGTCCGTCGAGAAAAACGTGCATGGTGTGCCAAAATCACCATCACACACTTATACACATGGATGCAGCTGCAAAAAGAACAGTTCACAACAGCAGACCTCAAACTCCATCACGATCCAAATCTGTAGACCAAAGACGTCCATCTTCATCTACACAACGGAAGAAATCATGCGTTGACGAGCGCCTCAGCCGACGGACAAAAACGCACGTTTTTCTGCCCACTGCCCTGGCACGATGTCTTACTCCGAGAGGTCCAGAGAAAACAAGGGTCCTATTGAACTCAGGCGGCATTCAAACAATAATTGTACGAGGCTTGGTTGAAAGACTACACCTCAACACAACAAGAAAAGATGGAAAAGAATACTGCACGCTCAATCTGCAGTCTTACCAAGACCCCACTGCCAAAATACAAGTGTCTGGTGTAGTAAAGCCGCAGCTGAATATGATGCTTCCAACAACGGTGTCAGATGAGAAATTAAAGAAGACCTATGACCAGATAACCGACTTAGCGGATCCACACTTCTTTGCACCAAAGAACATCGAGGTCGTAATTGCTAACGATCTGCTTCCCAAGATTTTAAAGGCCGGCATGATACAAACCTCCTCTACGATGCCCATCGCCCAAAGCACCATCTTTGGGTGGACAATTTCTGGTCCCTGTCAATATTAAATTGCACTAGTGCAAGGGGGCCGGCATGTTGAAGCCAGTTCAACAAAATAAATATTACAATTGAATTAAATGAATTAAATTACACTGAATTGCATATTTATTAAGTATCTCTAAGTTTACTTCCCATGGATTCACTTATTTTGGTCAACTTGGCAACCCTTTATCCATTCTATGTAAAAGGGCCAAAAGCTTTCACTCAAATGGATAAAGGGCGGCCATGTTAACCAAATTTCCAATTCGCCCTTTTTATAAAACTATGCGCTTTTACCTTTCTCGCACCGTCATCAAATCACTTGTGCAGCAGCAACTTAAGAAAGCGGTGAGGATTTGCGGATTACCAATAAATAATATCAATTGAAGTCTGACCTGTGGTGTTTTACTTTATCTGCTTTTTTTCCATGTTTTACACTTTGGGAGCAATACTATAATATACAGTCCACTTGCAGCTACATACTTGTTATCCAACTTGTACAGCAGCTATATCAGGTTATGAAACGATTTGAACCATACTTACCACAGTTGTTAGAAGTTATAACAAAACACCTCATGGAAAATTTCAGCTAAATCGGATAGGTATTGCGCCCTCTAGTGGATCAAAAAGTCAAAATCCAAGATCGGTTTATATGACAGCTTTATCAGGTTACGGACCGATTTAATCCGTACTTGGCACAGTTGTTGGATGTCAAAACAAAATACGTCATGCAAAATTTCAGCCAAATCGGATAATAATTATCCCCTCTAGAGGCTCAAGCAGTCAAGACCCCAGATCGGTTTATATGTCAACTATGTCAGGTTCTTGACCGATTTGAATCATAATTGGCACAGTTGTTGGAAACCATAACAAACCATTTCATGCAAAATTTCAGCCAAATCGTATCAGAATTGCGTCCTCTAGTGGCTCAAGAAATCAAGATCCAGATCGGTTTATATGGCAGCTATTTCAAAACATGGACCGATATGGCCCTTTTACAATGTCAACCAACCTACACTAATAAGAAGTATTTGTGCAAAATTTCAGGCGGCTAGCTTTATTTCTTCGAAAGTTAGCGTGATTTCGACAGACGGACGAACGGACAGACGGACGGACAGACGGACGGAGAGACAGACGGACGGACAGACGGACGGACAGACGGACGGACGGACAGATGGACAGACGGACGGACGGACATACGGACGGACGGACGGACGGACAGACGGACGGACGGATAGACGGACGGACAGACGGACAGACGGACGGACAGACGGACGGACGGACAGACGGACGGACAGACGGACGGACAGACGGACGGACAGACGGACAGACGGACGAACAGACGGACGGACATGACTAGATCGACTTAGAATATCATGACAATCAGGAATACATATACTTTATGGGGTCTTAGACGAATATATCCAGGAGTTACAAACAGAATGTCGAAATTAGTAAACCCCTGTCCTATGATGGAAGGTATGTATAATTTAGATTCCATCTGTATGTAATTAATTTCACTTCAAATTTATTGAAAGTAATACTAGGAATATCCAGTGGTGTAGGGTACTATAAAGTTTGCTCTGCATGCCTTTGGCCTTTCTTTTCGTTCAAAACGTAATCAGACAGATTAGCCCGGCGATAACAACCAACAATTAGTTTTGTTTTTATTATCACGTTTTCCCATGGAGAGGGTCCATAAGTAAACAGTAGTTCGTGCATGGCTTTCAGAAATATATATATATAGATTTGGATATAGGTGATATATATACCGATGGAGATCGGTTTATATTTAGATATAGCTGCTATGGGTTCATAAATGATGCATTTTCACCGTGTTATATATATATATATATATATATATATATATATATATATATATATATATATATAACACGTATATATATATATATATATATATATATATATATATATATATAGCTATATCTAAATGTATACAGATCTCCATCGGTATATATATGTATCAGCTATATCCAAATCTGGACCGATCTGGGTCGTATTGAACAAGTATGACGAGGAGCATAACACAACTCACTATACCAAGTTTCAACGAAATCGAATAATAACGAATCTTAACCATACTCGGTTCCAATGTCGAAGGGTCTAATGCAACTCATTGTGCCTAATTTCAGTGAAATCTGTTAATAAACTCACCTTTTGTGGGCCAAAAAACTTAAATCGGGAAATCGGCATAAATGGCGGCTATATCCAAATCTTGACCGATACGGGCCTTTTTTAACAGGGACGTCGAGGAGCCTAACACAACTTGCTTTATCAAATTTCAGAGAAATCGAACAATAAATGCGAATTTTATGGGACAAGACCTTAAATTGAGAGATCGGTCTATATGACGGCTGTATCCAAATCTGAACCGATCGGAGAATATTAAAACAAGGATTTTGAGGGGCCTAACATAACTCACTGTCACAAATTTCTGCGAAATTGGATAATAATTACGGTTTTTATGAGCTTGAGACCCTAAATCGGCAGATCGGTCTATATGGCAGCTACATCTAAATATAGTCCGACCTGAACCATATTTGGGACAGATGTTGGGAGGTTTAAAACAACTCACTACTTAAAATTTCAACAAAATCGGGTAATAAATAAAGATTTTATGGGCTTCAGACCCTTTATCGGCAGATCGGTCTATATGGCAACTATATCTAAATATACTCCAATTTTAACCATATTTAGGTATGATGCCGGGACGTTTAGAACAGCTCACTGTTTCAAATTTCAGAGAAATCGGGATATAAATGCAGCTTTTATGGGTTTCACACCCTAAATCGGCAGATCGGTCTATATGGCAGCTATATCTAAATATAGTCTAATCCGAACCAAATATCAGCGTAATTGGGAAATAAATTCAGCTTCTATGGGTTTCAGACCCTAAATCTGCAGATCGGTCTATATGGCAGCTATATCCAAATATGGTCCGATTTGGCAAAAAGACATATCTGTGTCAAATTTCAACTCAATATCAAAATTTTTGAATAGTGTAGAGACACACAGACAATTCGAAATATACATATAATTTAACCTCGATTATCGGGCTGGCTCGGGACCGAGCTTATCACTAAAATCGAAAACACGTTTAATGGAGGTTTTAATTATTAAAGTATTTTTATTGTTTTCTCTTAATATCATACATAGTTTCTATGATTTCATATAAATTGGTACATAGATAGCTTTTTAAAATACATAAACATAATTATTCACAGTATTTTATTTTTGTGCGTGTATTCTTTGTTTTTCTTTTTGGTTAGTTTGTATGCAATGTACCTGCATTGCATCTGGCTTTGATACTACTTATTACAATGTTTGATTGTATAACAGCAGCATAATTCGCCTTTTCGTTAACTTGTGGCAGCAGGTTTTTTCAAATATTTAGTCCAACTTGTGGTGCTACATAATCCCAAGATATAGCACTGATCCACAAAGCTGCCTTGATATTCAAAGACGTGGCGAAATCATGTCTGCTGGGTGATTAATTTTCGGTGTTTGAAGTTACATCTGGTTGTGCTTACACTTATCTATCTTCAGACAGAATGTAATTTGATGCTAAATTTTTCCTCTAAATAAAATGGGGAATCCCAGAATTTTACATCAAAAAGTCATTTGTGTGGTGCACAGATAATAGAGGTAAGCACGGTTAATAGCGGTAAACCACGGTTAATAAAGATCAAAAACCAAAAGCACAGCATGTCGGTTAACAAGTCTAACCGGTTAATAGAGGCCCTGATAATCGAGGTTCAACTGTACTTTGTAGGGTCGGAAATGGATATTTCGATATGTTGCAAACGGAATGACTAAATGAATATACCCCCTATGGTGTTGGCTATAAAAATAAATGTTGGCCAATTTTAGCGAAGAGCCATCAACATTCTCCTTAAGCGATGTCGTTATGTCCTTCGAACTTTATTAAAATCGATCGAAAATCTGTTTTTGATGGAAAGGGTATCCGGTAAAAATTTCATCCAACTATTGGCGTATATGCTTATAATTTGTATCATGACTTTATAAGTTCTTAAGTTTTCCTCATTTATTGGGGATAAAATAAGAAAAGGTGGTAGAGCTTAAAATCAGAAATACGAAGAGATTTCTTCGTTATTGCAGTTGTAAACTTTTTCTTCTTTGTCAATTTTATTATACCCTCCACCATAAGATGGGGGGTATACTAATTTCGTCATTCTGATTGTAACTACTCGAAATATTCGTCTAAGACCCCATAAAGTATATATATTCTTGATCGTCGTGAAATTTTATGTCCATCTAGCCATGTCCGTCCGTCTGTCCGTCCGTCCGTCCGTCTGTCTGTCGAAAGCACGCTAACTTCCGAAGTAGTAAAGCTAGCCGCTTGAAATTTTGCACAAATACTTATTGTTAGTGTAGGTCGATTGGTATTGTAAATGGGCCATATCGGTCCATGTTTTGATATAGCTGCCATATAAACCGATCTTGGGTCTTGACTTCTTGAGCCTCTAGAGTACGCAATTCTTATCCGATTGGAATGAAATTTTGCACGACGTGTTTCGTTATTATATCTAACAACTGTGCCTAGTATGGTTCAAATAGATCCATAACCTGATATAGCTGCCATATAAACCGATCTGGGGTCTTGACTTCTTGAGACTCTAGAGTGCGCAATTCTTTTCCGATTGGAATGAATCTTTGCACGACGTGTTTTGTTATGATATCCAACAACTGTGCCAAGTATGATTCAAATCGGTCCATAACCTTATATAGCTGTCATATAAACCGATCTTGGGTCTTGACTTCTTGAGCCTCTAGAGGGCGCAATTCTTATCCACTTTGAATGAATTTTGGCACGTAGTATTTTGTTATGATATCCAACAACTGTGCCAAATATGGTTCAAATCGGTTCATAACCTGATATAGCTGTCATATAAACAGATCTGGGGATTTGACTTTTTGAGCTTCTAGAGGGCGCAATTCCTATCCGATTTGGCTGAAATTTCGCAAGACGTTTTTTATTGTT
Organism: Stomoxys calcitrans; assembly: GCF_963082655.1. Taxonomy (NCBI): domain Eukaryota; kingdom Metazoa; phylum Arthropoda; class Insecta; order Diptera; family Muscidae; genus Stomoxys; species Stomoxys calcitrans. Next base: position 127,320,810 of record NC_081554.1, read on the forward strand.
ACTTTCAACAACTATGTCAAATAAAGTACAAGTCGGTTCATAACCTGATATAGCTGCCATATAAACCGATCTGGGATCTTGACTTCTTGACCCTCTAGAGGTCGCAATTATTATCCGATTTGGCTGAAATTTTGTACGACGGATTCTTTCATGACCATTACCATACGTGTTTATTATGGTCTGAATTGGTCCATAGCCCGATACAGCTCCCATATATATCGATCCCTCTATTTTACTTTTTGAGCCCACAAATAGCGCAATTCTTATTCGAATTGGCTGACATTTTACACAGGTCTCCAACATATAATTTAATTGTGGTCCAAACCGGACAATATATTGATATCGCTCTAATAGCAGAGCAAATCTTTTCTTATATCCTTTTTTTGCCTAAGAAGAGATGCCGGAAAAAGAACTCGACAAATGCGATCCATGGTGGAGGGTATATAAGATTCGGCCCGGCCGAACTTAGCACGCTTTTACTTGTTAGATTTATTTTCGTCAACTAATATATAATTTATGTCCTCCAAAGATGGCCAGTAATTGATGTTAAATGTCCTAGCGGTAAACTTAGGTGCTATATAAAACTTGCTCTCATAGAAAAAAGTCTGGTTGCTAATAGGACTTAAAAAGTCTTTGCTATTTTTACACATTTCTTTATATAGGAAGTTTCGAGTTATCTGTAAACGTGGAATAAGACTCGTCAAATTTCATTAAAGTTTTCCGTACATAACACTTAAGGAAATCATTATTCAAAATATTTTCATTGTAAAAAGATTTTCTTGAAAGAAAATTAAGACTTCAAAGATTATATTTTAAAAAAATATTACACTGTGCCCAAATCTACGGTCATGGCCTACAGAAATTTCTACTAGAATTAACGGTGCTTGCTATTAACTGAAATAGTTCGACTCTAAAGAACTATGAGTTCCGTATCAATTCTTTAAATACTGTATTGTGAATTATGGAGTTCCAAGAAAACGACGAAATGGTTTCATTTGAAATAATAATTTTAAAATAAGTAATAGTGGTCTAAGTTCGGCTGTGCCGAATCTTGGCGACCCACCATGGATTCCACTAAAAATTTTGACAAAATACATTTAGTGGAAGTGCATAATTTTATTCTAGCTACCAAACTTTTGCGAACCGGCAAAAATTAAAGCCGAATAAAGATGATCGAGAGGCCGGTTTACATGGGAGCTATACCAGGTTTTAGACTGATACGGACCGTACTTGGGACAGTTGGTGTAACAGAACACCGCATGTAAAAAAAAAAAAATCAGCCAAATCGGACAAAAATCTCGGGCAAGAAGTAAAATCGGGAGATGGGTTTATATGGGAGCTATATCAGGTTATAGACCGAATTGGACTGTAATTGGCACAATTGTTGAAAGTTTTAACAAAACACCACATGCTCAATTTCAGCCAAATCGGACAAATATTGCGGCTTGTAAGGGCCCAAGAAATTAAATCGGGAGATCGGTAAATATGCGAGCTATATCAGGTTTTAGACCGATTGGGATCGTGCCAGGCACAGTTGTTGGAAGTCATAACTAAAAACTACATGCTGTAAATCTGCGTCTGTATTTGTTTTCTTGAGCTAAAATCTGTACGTCATTGAAGTTAGGTTTGTGGCCCATCAAGGTACAGTTTTGTCATAGTAGTGCCATTACATGCCATGGGACATACATTGGACTTGTCATCGTTGCGTTTAATTCTGTACACAACGTTAGATTTTTTTTCTTAATTCTTTATATAGCATTTTTTGTTGCTGAAAATTCGTTTGCTGTCCTACAGGTTTTAAGTGCTATTTGGTTTTTTTCCTTGGCATATATGTTTGATTTTCCCAGTCATTCGGAAAATCCTTCTACATATGTTAGGCTTTTACAAATTTTGCCCTTGGTGTTTCCTATTGTTTTTGTTCTGGTCCAGTTAAGCTCTATTAAGTAATTGATCTATTCTCCAATTAGGGAAGTCATCAGCTATTTTGCTCTCATTTTTCGGGTGAAATGTTCAATGCTCTTTTGACGAAATTGGTAGCAGCAGTGTTTGTGATAATTCTTTTGTCATGTTTAGAGTGATTAATTAATCGTCCAGAAGCTGTGGGCTTTTGGTACCTTTCTATTTTTGACTGGTTGTCATGTCTGTAGATAATAGAATCAAGATTAGGGAGTTTGTCATTATATTCTTCCTCCTTGGCAAATTGAATTTGCTTATTAAAGGATTCAAGGCCTTCAGAGTATCAGCTACTTCGGATTTTTTATAATTGCGAATATATCATCTACGTATTTGCTCAGTATACGAGGTTGGGTTATCTCATTTCATTCGTTGTCAAGTAGCTCTTCCATGACAATGACCGCGGTTATGGTAGATGCCGGGGATCGCATTGGCATACCCCTTAGCTATTTATATATCTTGTCGTCATATTTAAAGTATCTGCTATCTTTGATGCAGAATCCCAATAAGTCCCTAAAAAATCTTCCGATATGCTAATATATTTTTATACCCACCACCGAAGGATGGGGGTATATTCATTTTGTCATTCCGTTTGCAACACATCGAAATATCCATTTCCGACCCTATAAAGTATATATATTCTTGATCAGCGTAAAAATCTAAGACGATCTAGACATGTCCGTCCGTCTGTCCGTCTGTCTGTTGAAATCACGCTACAGTCTTTAAAAATAGAGATATTGAGCTGAAATTTTGCACAGGTTCTTTTTTCGTCCATAAGCAGGTTAAGTTCGAAGATGGGCAATATCGGACTATATCTTCATATAGCCCCCATATAGACCGATCCGCCGATTTAAGGTCTTAGGCCCATAGAAGCCACATTTATTATCCGATTTTGCTGAAATTTGGGACAGTGAGTTGAGTTAGGCCCCTCGATATCCTTCGTCAATTTGGTTCAGATCGGTTCAGATTTGGATATAGCTGCCATATAGACCGATCCTCCGATTTAGGGTCTTAGGCCCATAAAATCCACATTTACTCTTCGATTTTGCTGAATTTTAGGACAGTGAGTTGTGTTAGCCCCCTCGATACCCTTCGTCAATTTGGCTCTGATCGGTTCAGATTTGGATATAGCTGCCATATAGACCGATCCTCCGATTTAGGGTCTTAGGCCCATAAAAGCCACATTTATTATATGATTTTGCTGAAATTTGGGACAGGGAGTTGTGTTAGGCCCTTCGACATTCTTCGTCAATTTGGCCCAGATCGGTCCAGATTTGGATATAGCTGCCATATAGACCGATCCTCCGATTTAGGGTCTTAGGCCCATAAAATCCACATTTACTCTTCGATTTTGCTGAATTTTAGGACAGTGAGTTGTGTTAGCCCCCTCGATACCCTTCGTCAATTTGGCTCTGATCGGTTCAGATTTGGATATAGCTGCCATATAGACCGATCCTCCGATTTAGGGTCTTAGGCCCATAAAAGCCACATTTATTATATGATTTTGCTGAAATTTGGGACAGGGAGTTGTGTTAGGCCCTTCGACATTCTTCGTCAATTTGGCCCAGATCGGTCCAGATTTGGATATAGCTGCCATATAGACCGATCCTCAGATTTAGGGTCTTAGGCCCATGAAAGCCACATTTATTATCCGATTTTGCTGAAATTTGGGACAGTAAACTTTGTTAGGCCCTTTGATATCCCTTATCAATTTGGTGCAGATCGGACCAATTTTGGATATAGCTGCCATATAGACCGATCTCTCGATTTCAGGTTTTGGGCCCATAAAAGGCGCATTTATTGTCCGATGTCGCCGAAATTTGGAACAGTGAGTTAAGCCCCTCGACATAATCCTGCAATATGGCACAGATCGGTTAAGATTTTGGTATAGCTGTCATCTAGACCGATCTCTCTTTTTAAGGTTTTGGGCCCATAAAAGGTGCATTTATTATCCGATGTCGCCGAAATTCAGGTATACAATTTTCACCGGATTTTGATGAAAGGTGGTTTACGTATATTCCCGAGGTGGTGGGTATCCAAAGTTCGGCCCGGTCGAACTTAACGCCTTTTTACTTGTTTTATCTCGTCCCATTTCTTATGAATTGTCTGAAGTGCTTAACTAATTGGAATACTTGAAAACAAGGATACCACGTCAAAAGAGATCGAAATTTTCTATTATCAGGTTTTAAGTCTTTGTTATACCCACCACCGAAGGATGGGGGTATATTCATTTTGTCATTCCGTTTGCAACACATCGAAATATCCATTTCCGACCCTATAAAGTATATATATTCTTGATCAGCGTAAAAATCTAAGACGATCTAGACATGTCCGTCCGTCTGTCCGTCTGTCTGTTGAAATCACGCTACAGCCTTTAAAAATAGATATATTGAGCTGAAACTTTGCACAGATTCTTTTTTTGTCCATAAGCAGGTTAAGTTCGAAGATGGGCTATATCGGACTATATCTTGATATAGCCCCCATATAGACCGATCGGCCGATTTAGGGGCTTAGGCCCATAAAAGCCACATTTATTATCCGATTTTGCTGAAATTTGGGACAGTGAGTTGTGTTAGGCCCTTCGACATCCTCCGTCAATATGGCTTAGATCGGTTCAGATTTGGATATAGCTGCCATATAGACCGATCCTCCGATTTAGGATGATAGGCCCATAAAAGCCACATTTATTATCCGATTTTGCTGAAATTCGGGACAGTGGGTTGTGTTAGGCCCTTCGACATCCTCTGTCAATTTAGCTCAGATCGGTTCAGATTTGGATATAGCTGCCATATAGACCGATTCTCCAATTTAGGGTCTTAGGCCCACAAAAGAAACATTTATTATCCGATTTTGCGAAAATTTGGGACAGTGAGTTGTATTTAGGCCCTTCAACGTCCTTCGTCAATTTGGCTTAGATTGGTCCAGATTTAGATATAGCTGCCATATAGACCGATCTCTCGGTTTTAGGTTTTGGGGCCATAAAAAGCGCATTTATTGTCCGATGTTGCCGAAATTTGGGACAAAGAGTTAAGTTAAGCCGATCCACATATTTCTGCAATTTGGTCTAGATCGATCAAGATTTGCATATAGCTGCCATAAAAACCGATCTCTCGATTTAAAGTCTTGGCCCCATAAAAGGCGCATTTTTAATCCGATTGTACTGAAATTTGACACACTGACTTATGTTATGCTTTTCGACATCCGTGTCGTATATAGTTCAGATCGGTTTATTTTAGATATAGCTACTAAAAAGACCAATATTTTGTTATATACAATTGAACAATAACTTTTACTTATTAGTATCTGGTCCAAATCGGAACATATATTGATAAAGCTGCTATGGGGCATAAGGTATGAATTTTGCATCGGATTTTGAGGAAAGGTGGTTCACATATATATCCGAGGTAGAGGGTATCCAAAGTTCGGCCCGGCCGAACTTAACGCCTTTTTACTTTTTTTTCAGATATTTCCTTGTCTGAAACACTGTATTAACAACATGTCTATCTCTCACGCTCAATTGTGATTTGGGAACACGATTGCCAGAGGTTTTTGAGACAGATTCCCAAAATTTTGAACAAATTTCCACAAAAAATACCTAATTAAAATATTTTCCCCTAAAGCAGAATATTCTGTTTCGCTTTAAGAGTTGTTGCGAAAAATTTTAACAAAATATCATAATTTTTTTATACCCTCCACCATAGGATGGGGGGTATACTAATTTCGTCATTCTGTTTGGAACTACTCGAAATATTCGTCTGAGACCCCATAAAGTATATATATTCTTGATCGTCGTGACATTTTATGTCGATCTGGCCATGTCCGTCCGTCTGTCTGTCGAAAGCACGCTAACTTCCGAAGGAGTAAAGCTAGCCGCTTGAAATTTTGCACAAATGCTTCTTATTAGTGTAGGTCGGTTGGTATTGTAAATGGGCCATATCGGTCCATGTTTTGATATAGCTGCCATATAAACCGATCTTGGGTCTTGACTTCTTGAGCCTCTAGAGTGCGCAATTCTTATCTGATTTAAATGAAATTTTGCACGACATGTTTTGTTATGATATCCAACAACTGTGCCAAGTATGGTTCAAATCGGTCCATAATCTGATATAGATGCCATATAAACCGATCTTGGGTCTTGACTTCTTGAGCCTCTAGAGTACGCAATTCTTTTCCGATTTAAATGAAATTTTGCACGACGTGTTTTGTTATGATATCCAACAACTTATCCGATTGGAATGAAATTTTGCACGACATGATTTTTTATGATATCCAACAAGTGTGCCAAGTATGGTTCAAATCGGTTCATAAACTGATATAGCTGTCATAAAAACAGATCTGGGGACTTGACTTCTTGAGCTTCCAGAGGGCGCAATTCCTATCTGATTTGGCTGAAATTTTGCATGATGTTTTTTATTTTTTCTTTCAACAACTGTGTCAAATAAGGTTTAAATCGGTTCATAACCTGATATAGCTGCCATATAAACCGATCTGGGATCTTGACTTCTTGAGCCTCTAGAGGCCGCAATTATTATCCGATTTGCCTGAAATTTTGTACGATGGATCCTCTCTTGACCATCAACATACGTGTTTATTATGGTCTGAATCTGTTTATAGCCCGATACAGCTCCCATATAAATCGTTCTCTCTATTTTACTTCTTGAGCCCCCAAAGCGCGCAATTCTTGCTCGAATTGGCTGACATTCTACACAGGTCTCCAACATATATTTTAATTGTGGTCTAAACCGGATCATAACTTTATATCGCTCTAATAGCAGAGCAAATCTTTTATTATATCACTTTTTGCCTAAAAAGAGATGTGGGGAAAACAAATCGACAAATGCGCTCCATGGTGGAGGGTATATAAGATTCGGCCCGGCCGAACTTAGCACGCTTTTACTTGTTTAAACGTAATTGCATGACATTTTTGTACTAACTCAATCGTACATTCATTTGAGTCATCTTTGAGAAAAAATTCTGCTGGCCTACGCCAGGGTTCTGTGCTTCCTCCACTCTTATACTCTATCTATAGGTCCGACATTTCAATTAATACAATGACAATGCGTTCATTCAAATACGATAGTAAAACAGCTCTCGGAAACTTTGAAAACTGTTGAAAAATACTTTGATAAATGGAAAATTAAAATTATCCATGGAAAAAGCAAGCGATAATATTTCCTTTCAACAAAATTTAATAGCGAAACCCAACAGTGCCACTTACATTTCTAGGAAGAAATATTGACATAAAGAGTTAATAAAGTGTTTAGGTGTTATTGTCGAATCTAACCCCACATTTGCAGAACACGTACGGAATGTTTATGGAAAAGCTATAAAATGTGGAAGAGCTCTATTCCCTTAATTAAATTGAAAATCCGAACTTAATTTAAAGAACAAACTGTTATTATACCAGATATGTATTCGACCAATAATGATATATTCCTGTCAAGCATGATATAGAAAAATTGCTAATTGTCATATCGAAAAACTTCAAATCGTTCAAAATAAAAATCTAAAAATTATACATAAACTTAATTGGCGACATCCCACTATTCATCTTCATAATCATAATGGACATAATACCATTCACACGGTAATGCGGCTTATGACTCAAGCATTCGAGGATCGATGCAGAATATCTACCTATGATATCAAAAGAAATTTAACCTAGAGTTTAAGCATTGCTTCTTTTAACTTACCGTAAATGTAGGAAAACGTGTCAGCTGGTTTGTTTTGGCTTATGAAAACACATACAAATGATTACCGAACGTCTGTCAACCGTAACCGGAAAGTAGAGTTCAGTAAAAACAAAATTTTAAGTTCCGTTTTCGTGTCAGCGGACAAAATTTGAAGTTTAAACAAATTTCAAAACCAAAAATTTAATTTAGAAAATATAGCACTTATATCCAAATCTGGTCTGACTTTAATTTTGCATACCTAGCGCAGAGGTTAGCATGTCCGCCTATGATGCTGAATGCCTGTGTTCGAATCCTGGCGAGACCATCCGAACGGTGGTTTTCCCCCTCCTAATGCTGGCAACATTTGTGATATATTATGCCATGTAAAATTTCTCTTCAAAGAGGTGTCGCATGGCGGCACGCCGTTCGGACTCGGCTATAAAAAGGAGGCCCCTTATCATAAAGCTTCAACTTGAATCGGACTGCACTCATTGATATGTGAGAAGTTTGCCCCTGTTCCTTAGTGGAATATTCATGGGCAAAATTTGTATTTGTACCTATTGAAATATCGAAAGAAGCTTCTACGATTTTCTTACGATGGTACGAAAATTTGGCTTTTACAGCCTTAAAAGTCGAAACGAATAAAATATATATATGGGAGTTTGATCTAAATCTGATTCGATTTTGATGAAATTTTGCACACGTATTGGGATGTCAATTAAAACATCTCATAAAAAATTTTGTAGGGGTCGGACCAAAATTGTAGCTACTTCAGCCTTAAAAGTCGAATGGCATAAAAGATATATATGGGAACTTTACTTAAATCTGGTTCGAAATTTTGTAAGGATGGAACCAAAATTGTGGCTACTACAGATTTAAAAGCGCATATCAGATAAAATTTATGTATATGAGCTATATATAAATCTGATCCGATTCTGATGAAATTTTACACACATACTAGAACGTTAAAGAAAGCACTTCGTGCCAAATTTGATAAAGATCGGACCAAAATTGTGCCTTCTAAAGTCTTAAAAGACCATATCGGATGAAAGATATATATGGGGTCTATATATAAATCTGATCCGATTCTGATGAAATTTTGCACACATACTAGGACGTTAAAAAAGCACTTCATGTCAAATTTGGTAAAGATTGGACCAAAATTGTGCCTTCTACAGCCTTAAAAGTCCATATCGGATGAAAGATATATATGGGAGATATATATAAATCTGATCCGATTCTGATGAAATTTTTTACAAATATTTGGACGTCACAAAAAGCACTTCGTGCCAAATTTGGTAAAAATCGGACCAAAATTGTGGTTCCTACAGCTTTAAAAGGATATATCGGGAGAAAGATATATATGGGAGCTATATCTAAATCTGAACCGATTTTTATGAAATTTTGCACACATATTGGGACGTCAAAAGAAACACTTTGTAGATCGGACTAAAATTGCGGCTTCTACAGCTTTAAAAGGGCACTTCGGATGAAAGATATATATGGAAGCCATATCTAAATCCGGACCGATATATTTCAAAATCAATAGCGTTCGTCCTTGCACCAAAAAAGAGACTTATGCTAAATTTTGCGAAAATCGGATAACAAATACGGCCTGTACCTAGATTACAAGAATACATGGACAGGCAGACAGACGGACATAGCTAAATCGAATCAGGAAGTGATTCTAAGCCGATCGGTATACTTAACAATGGGTCTAACTCTTCAATTTCAATTTCAAGCGGCTAACTTTATTCCTTCGAAACTTAGCGTGCTTTCGACAGACAGACGGACAGACATGGCTAGATCGGCATAAAATGTCATGACGATCAAGAATATATATACTTTATGGGGTCTGAGACGAATATTTTGAGGAGTTACAAACAGAATGAAGAATTTAGTATACTCCCATCCTAAGGTGGAGGGTATAAAAATATGTGATAAAAAGAAATTACAAGAAAAGTGTAGGGGGTAAGCGTCAATATGGCTCCGTCGTACGCGTATGAGCTATATCTAAATCTGAACCGGGTATGCGTTCTTCTAGCCAGATTGCGCAGATAAGCTGATGCATACGCCTTATCAGCGTGTCGCCTCCGGTCTTAAATAATTCAGCGGGTAACCCGTTGGCTCCTGCTTGGCACATTCCGTCTTGTCTCCTTTCTTGTGTACGGGACATAGTATGCTGAGGTTCCAATCATCGGGTATGCGTTCTTCTAGCCAGATTGCGCAGATAAGCTGATGCAAACGCCTTATCAGCGTGTCGCCTCCGGTCTTAAATAGTTCAGCGGGTAACCCGTCGGCTCCTGCTGCCTTGTTGTTCTTTAGTCGGGTCACTGCTACTTGGACCTCATTCTGACTAGGAGGTAAACATTCTATACCATCATCAGGTATTGGTTCTGCGGCATCCTCTTCGCCGCTAACATCGGACACTAGCAGTTGGGTAAAATGTTCTTTCCATATCCTCAGCATGTTGTCTGTGTCAGTTACCATATTTCCTTCTTTGTCTCTGCAGGAGGATGTGCCTGCACTAAAGCCATCGGTTTGGTGTTTAATTCTTTGGTAGAATTTCCGGTCTTCATTCTGACTCCTGTACATCTCAATTCGCTCGCACTCACGTCTTTCCATTTCCTTTTTCTTTCTGCGGAATAGACGTTTCTCCTCTCTCCTTTTCTCCCGATTCCTCTCCTTCATCTGGCGCGTTGCTACTGATTGCAGGGTTGCTCTATATGCCGCATTCTTGGCTTCAGTAGCATCTCGACACTCTTGGTCGTACCATGGGTTTCTTGGAGGAGGCTTCCGGTACCCAAGTACTGATTTCGCGGCATTTCCCATGGAGTGGGCAATAGTTTGCCACTGCGCCATTATATCATCGGAAAAAGGAGTGCTTTCATCAAGCAGTTGGGTCAGTCGAGTGGAGTAGCCGCTGACATTTGTTGTGTTTGCAGCTTTTCAATGTCCAGTTTCCGTGCAGTGTCAGATCGTACTTTCCTCGCCATGTTCAACCGGGTGCGAAACTTTGCTGCAACGAGGTAATGATCCGAATCTATATTCGCTCCACGGATCGATCGTACATCTAACACGCTGAATGAATGCCTTCCATCTATCACAACGTGATCAATTTGATTTCTCGTGTTTTGATCGGGTGACAGCCATGTGACTTTGCGAATATTTTTATGTTAAAATCTGGTGCTACTAACTACCATGTTTTTTGCCGCGGCGAAATTTATCAGCATCAACCCATTACCGGACGTTATCTCGTGGAGGCTAAACTTTCCGACAGTTGGACCAAAGATGTCTTCCTTCCCTATTTTCGCATTAAAATCTCCCAGAACGATTTTAATATCATGGGCGGGGCAGCGGTCATATTCTCTATCTAGGCGCTCGTAGAAAATATCCTTGGTCTGCTCGTCTTTGTCTTCCGTCGGGGCATGGACACAAATAAGGCCGATGTTGAAGAATTTGGCTTTTATGCGGATAGTGGCTAGCCTCTCATCCACCGGAGTAAAGCTGCAGACAAGGTGTTTCAGTCTCCGACTAACCACAAATCCACAGCCAAATTCATGCCTCGTGTTACGGCAGCTATAGTATAGTTCGTCACCGTTTGGTGTTGTAGTGACGCCATTCCCAGGCCATCGCACTTCCTGCAAGGCAGTAATATCCGCCAGCGCGTATACTGCACCTTCTCTATAAAGAGTGCGGACATTCCAGGTGCAGATCCGCAAAAAGGACCATGTTTTTTTCGTTTGCGTGGGTCGTCAACGTTGGGGGAGTCCGTTTTTACTATTCCTTTGTTTCTCATAGTAGTTCTCAGTTTTCCGGGGGCGGGTTACTGGCCCTCGTTGTGGCGAGCCGCTTGCTCCAAGATCCAACGCTCGCCGCCAGCCGTCCCTAACCTGGGAACAGACGCTGATGTTGGCCATTGGTTATTTGAAGGCGCCAATAACTCGCCTTGTCATCTCGAGTATAATTGGCACTCAGTATTTAATTAAGAGCCAGTGCCACTTGACTCCTCACTGAGACCCTCTCGAAAATCCGAACCGCACCGATTTCTACGCTATTGGACAACAAATACGACATGCACTTTGATTACAAGAATGCATGGACTCACAGACGGACGGACGGATAGATGGACATGGCTAAATCGACTTATCAATGGGTCTAGCTCTTTTCCTTCTTAGCGTTGCAAACAAATGTACAAACTTATAATACCCTGTACCACAGTGGTGGTGTAGGGTATAAAAATCAGCTCTGACTTAAGGACCAAATGTCAAAATGTAAGCAAATTCTAGGAGCTCAAGACTTCAAATCCGGGGATCAGTAAATATGGGGGTGTCGAAGATCACACCGGAAGTCTGTGTGCCAAATTTCTGCCGAATCAAGTGAAAATTGAGGTTTATAGGAGCGTACACTCAGAAAAATGGCGCGCAATAAATAATGTAAAATACTTATTCCAGAGAAGTTAGCTGATTTTAATCTAATTTGGTTAAATTTTGATTAAAACAAGGAAAAACCCAATATAAACATGTCGTTATGTGGAGTTCAGCGCTTGCTACAAACCTATATTCTTCAAATTGAATAAATATTCGTTCAAAATTTTTTTACGAATTTCCCAAATTTTAATATTATTGAATAAATTTAAGTGAAATACAAGCTTTACCTTAAAATTTTGTTAACAAAAAAACTTAGGTTAACAGATTTTGTAACAGAGATTAATAAACTTCTCAGTAATTTCAAATCTATCTTTAATGAAGGTAATTTTTAAGCACGTTGTTTGTCCATCATGCAATCATCAATCGATTAAAAACGTAGAATATCATAATACAAGATCGTTTGATTTGTGACTTCACTTTGTATAGGACAATAGATTCATGTTAGAAACCCTAAATAAAATGCCCTTATAAACCTTTAAATGTTTATTACCGATACAAATTCTTATTTAAAAACCGAAATTCGCCTTTTACATTTTTTCCGTCTATGGGACATTCTACGGGTTTACGTGTGACCCTTTAATGTTGAAAAATGTGACCCTTTTATGCTGTTAATGGAAACTCCCTGTGTTCATAAAAAAAAAAACAAATATGGAAAAGTCATGCGCTACGTCATAAACCATTCAGAGCAATACAGATGGATGTGCCGCCGGCAAAAATGAGTCAGCAACACTCACAGGTAACAACAGAAACCATGCAAACCATTTCCATGTCGCACAAACAGTCTGATGTACGCATTCCCCAAGAAAAGTCGTGCGCGGAAACAAGAAAAAGAAATTAAAAAGTACAAAAATATGCAATGAAATGACCAAGCTAAATTTGGCGAGTTACGATATCCATATCTTCTCTCTGTTCAAATAATGTTTTTCCTTCTCGTCTCAGAACAGAATTACAGTAAGAAATTTAATATGATGCAATGGTATAGTGGAAATTAGCTATCATAGCTATTGCTCAGAATAGCCCAAACATGCAGCGAACATGACCAATCAGCCAAATTGGACAAAATTGCGGCTTGTAAGGGCTCAAGAATTCAAATGGGAAGATCGGTTTATATGGGAGCTATAACAGGATATTAAACGAACACTAAGTGCAAAATTTCAGTCAAATCGGACAAAAATTTCACCTTCCGGGAGCTCAAGAAATCAAATCGGGAGATCGGTTTATATGGAAGCTTTTAAAATTGAAATGCGAACTACAATTTATGCAGTGATGGAATATTTTAACGCAAATGATTTGGCAAAGTAGTTATACTACTTATTACACACGTACTATGTATCTATACTGAACATTTCATTTCTTTTTCAACAGACTATAAAATATTGTGGATATGGCGTAAAGGAATTTCTGGGAAAATATGGTGCTTAACCCTATGTGACTTATTTGCAATTGTGAATGTTTCCGAAGCCATTGAAAACTAAATATATATGTATTAGCAAAGTATAAATTCGAAATATTGTATATCTTATATGTAAAAATCAATTTGTGTTTGTTTGTTTGTTTGTATGTTGATGTGTTCCTTATAGACTCAGAAACGGCTGAACCGATTTTCTTGGAATTTTCACAGATGGTGCATAATGATTCCGTGGTGAAAATAGGGTACTACACTTTTTGATATCTGAAGGGGGGGCGGACCCTGCTCCTTACCCTATTTTTCAGAAACGCCAGATCTCGGGGATGGGTGGTGCGATTTAAGCGAAATTTTGTGTGTTCTCATATAGTACCCTACAAATAAAAATTTGGCATTTGGTTTGGTATTTGGTAGCCGCCCACCCTAAAACCTGCCGTACATTGTTTAGATCAATCACGACAATATGGGACTCAAATGAAAGGTATTTACGATAAGAAAACTTATCTGATATCCAATAGTCGAACCAAGTGCTAGAGGGACCACCCCAACCCCCAAAACACCCCTAAATCGCACATATTAACCGACCATGGCAATATGGGACTCAAATGAAAGGTATTTGGGAGTAGAATACGAATCTGATATCCAAATGTGGGGCCACGTTTCTGGGGGTCCACCCCTTTTCCAAAACACCCCCCCAAACAGGGCTTATTTACTGACCACGGGAACATGGGGCTTAAATAATAGGTATTTGAGTGTAGAATTAGAATCTGATATCCAAATATGAGATCAAGTGTTTAGGGGGCCGCCTCTACCCAAAAACCTCCACCAAAGAGGACACATTTACGACCATAGCCACATGGGGCTCAAATGAAAGGTCTTTGGGAGTAAAGCACAAATCTGATATCAATATTCGGGAAAAATGTCTATGGGGCCACCCCACCCCCACAACACCACCCAACCCACAAAACACCCCTAAATCGGACATATACCGATCATGGCAATATGGGACTCAAATGAAAGGTATTTGCGAGTAGAACACGAATCTGATATCCAAATGTGGGACCACGTTTCTGGGGAGTGGACCCCTTCCCCAAAACACCCCCCAAACAGGACTTATTTACTGACCATGGGAATATGGGGCTTAAATAAAAGTTATTTGAGTGTAGAATTAGAATCTGGTATCCAAATATGGGACCAAGTGTTTAGGGGGGGCGCCTCTCCCCAAAAACATCCCCCAAGGGGACAAATTTACGACCATAGCCATATGGGGCTCAAATGAAAGGTCTTTGGGAGTAAAGCACGAATCTGATATCAATATTTGGGAAAAGTGTCTATGGGACCACCCCACCCCACTTTTGCAATATGAGGCCCAAATAAGAGGGTTTTTAGAGTGGATCCGCCCATCCCCCGAAACACCCCCAAGCCGGTCATGTTTGCCGACTATGAAAATATCGGGCTCAAATTAAAGGTATTTGGGAGTAGACCACGTATCTGATATCAATATTAGGGACCAACTGTCTAGGGGACTATAACAACCCCCAAATAGGACGTATTTGCTCTTGCTCACCAAGACAATTTGGGTCGTAAAGAGAGTGGAACTAAATATTTATAGTTTTTGCAATAAGGAGTTTAAACGAGATTAGAAAACGAATTCGATATCCAATTTTGAGGCCAATGGCAATATGGGTTTCAAATAAATGACATATAGATATATGAGCACGTTGCTGATATATTTTCCGGGCTGAGAGTTTGGGCGACCACCCCAATCCCTTAAATGAAAGGTATTGGGGGATAGAGCAAGAATTGATATCCACTTTCCGGACCAATATTCTGAGGGTCAACCCCTTTCTCAAAATATGGGGTTCAAATAAATGATATATAGATATATGAGAATAGAGCACGTTGCTGGTATATTTTCCGGGCTTAGTATTTTGGGGACCACCCCAATCCCCAAAACACCCCTAAATCGGCCATATTTACCGACCATGTCAATGTGGAGATTAAATGAATGGTATTGGGGGGGTAGAGCAAGAATTGATACCCACTTTCTGGACCAATTTTCTGGGTATCAACCCGTTTCCCAAAATACCCCACAAGCAGCAATTTTTTAGTTACCATCGAAAAATGGGGCTCGAATAACGGTATTTGGGAGTAGAATACGAATTTGATATCCAAATTTAGGACCATGTATTTACGGCATCACCCCTTCCCCAAAACACCCCGGATAGGGTAAAATTTTTTCGACCATGCCATTATGTGGTATTTAAGATTAGAAAACGAATTTGATAACCTATTTTGGGCCATGTGTTTGGGGGACGCCTCATCGTATAATGGCAATATGGGGTTTAAATAAATGGTTTTTGAAAGAAGAGTACGATGCTGATATTTTTTCAGGGCCTGGGGACCACCTCACCCCGAAAAACACCCCTAAATTAGATATCATGAGAGTAGCGGGCTGAAATAAAGTATTTTAAGAATGGAGTACACCTTACATCCAAACTTAAATTCGTAGACCAATAAAGATCATATGGGATTCGGACAAAGGCACTTATATTGTTAAACAATTAGTCAAGCGATATACTATATTCGTTGCATGGTATTTCACTAAAAGCTCTTTAATTGTCGAAAATAAATATTCTAAGGAAACTTTTGTTCCATATAAAGTAAAAGAAGGCGCAGCGGAGCGGGCCCGGGTCAGCTAGTTAATAATATAAAACAAAGAATTAATATGAGAATAGTAGTACAACTACAATTTAAAGAATTTTTCTATGCGTATTAGTTAAACCTGAACGAAATAGAAGCAGAGATTTTGCAAAAAGTTTATACAGACGTGTTAACACACAGTAAAAATTTCGAACATTATATTCCATCAATTATATTGAGTTCAGTTCAAATTATTTTTCACGATTGTTCATCATATACACTGAATAAAGGAACATTTAGTTCCATTTATTTAGCGTTGAACCATAACGAAGTTCATTTAATGTAACTATATTTTAGAAATGCTTTAACTAAGAATGAATAAAATTGTCTTTAGCGCTATATGAAGTTCAACTTTATTCGAAAGTAGTTTATTTTAACTCAACCATTGGGTCACTTTTTTTTTGAGTGCAAGAAGTCAAATCCGGGGATCGGTTTTTATAGGGACTATATCCGTTTTTTGACCGATTCGGAACAGACTTGGCACAGATGTTGGAAGTTATAACAGAAATCCTTGTATCAAATTTCGGACAAATCGGATGAAAATTAAGACTTCTATGTGCGCTATATCCAAATCTAAACCAATATAGCACATTTGGAAAATCCAACGATCTACATCAATAAGAAGAAACTGAGAAAATTTTCGAGAACAGAAAGACGGATAGAGGGACGGGCGGACATGGGTAGATCGACTCAGAATGTCGAGACGATCAAGAATATATAATATACAGCCTTGTTACTTTATATATTACATATATTTAATGGGGTTGCAGATCAATATTTCGAGGTGCTTCAAACGGAATGACTAGATAAGTATACTACCCATCGTGTAGTGGATACTTTTTTTTACATATCCAAATGAATTTTGGTACAATTCCAAGAACCACATGACAACAATGTCCTTTAATTAGCTGCGATGTAAATGTATCCGTTCTACTTGTTTACATCCTGGTTTTTTTCTGCTTTAACCCATTTCAGCATAACAATTTTCAAGATAAATTTATTTTTGTTAAAAATTATTATTAACTAAATTATTTTATTTTATGGAGAGATACAAAAAAGCATACTTTATAATTTTTTTGAAAGTTTTTTTGTCTAGCTACAAATATTCGGCTCATTCACACTTTTTTTTTGCATTTCAATGTGTGAAAGAAAACACAATATAATTTTGATCAAGACAGAAACAGATTTACACAATTAAATAAAAATGTTAATACCTGCAATTAAAAATATGTTCAACGCATGTCTTCTTTCCCAATTACTTGCTGTGATAAAAAAAATCGAGTTTCTGTATCCAAAATTATTGAAAATTATTGAAGTAAAACCGTGTTAAATTCGTCTGGGTCGAATCTTGGGAAACCACCACCATGGATTCTGCTAAAAATTTACACAAAGCAAATTTCATTGATACACATAATTTTACTCTACTTACGAAATTTCCGCCAAACCAGGCAAAAATTAAAGCTTCTAGGAACAGAGCAAGGTTAATCGGAAGATAGGTTCAAATGAGAGCTATTTCAGGTTAGAGACTGATTTGGACCTTACTTGGCACCGTTGTTGGAAGTTGTCACAGAACGTAACGTGCACAATTTTAGCCAAATTGTACAAAAATTGCGGGTTGCAGAATCTCAAGATGTCAAATCGGGATATCGGTTTAAGTGGGATCTATATCAGGTTATAGACTGATTTGAACCGTACACAGTTGTTGAAAGTCGTAAGAGAACGCGGATTCTAAATTGCATCTAAATCCGACAAAAATTGCGACTTGTAAGGGCTCAAGAAGTTAAATCGGGAGATCAGTTTATATGGGATCTATATATTGGGTTGCCCAAAAAGTAATTGCGGATTCTTTAAAAGAAAGTTAATGCATTTTTAATAAAACTTAGAATAAACTTTAATCATATATAAATTTTTTACACTTTTTTTCTAAAGCAAGCTAAAAGTAACAGCTGATAACTGACAGAAGAAAGAATGCAATTACAGAGTCACAAGCTGTGAAAAAATTTGTCAAGCCGACTATATGAAAAATCCGCAATTACTTTTTGGGCAACCCAATACAATTCTAAGCCGATATGGCATTTGCAATCCCTTGCAATCTGCGCAAAATTTCAATCGCCCGCTATGGTGATTTCGATAGCGGACGGACGGTTATGGCTAGATCAACTCAGAAGGTGGAGACAATCAATATATATACTTTATGGGGTCGCAGATCTATATTTCGAGGTGTTACAAACGGAATGACTAGATTAGTATACAAATTGTAGTCAATATAAAAATTAATCACCTTGTTTGGAAAGTTTAGTTTATATTTTTTCTGTGTAAAATATGAAGAATAAGAATAGGTTTACTAGTATTTAAATTTTAAAATAAAATTAACTATTTAACCCAGTTAACCTTTTATTTTAGAAGATATTCTTCTCCAGCCACATTGAATTTTTTATTTAGTAAATATTTTTATAGTTTGTGATTTGCTTGAAACGCGCACAGAGGCTTCAAATGTCCATCCAACGGTTCAAAATTCAAATGAATTACAGCGTCTGGAGAACCTAAGTTTTCCATTCTGTGAATGCGTTTCGAATGTGCACGAAATTCGTCAGTGGTAAAGTCCACATTCCTGTAAATTGTTGAAACCCGAGGACAACCGGCATGGAAGTCATCTCCTACAATTTATATTTTAAAAATGGCTATTCATAATTCATCATACAGCCCAAAATTTACCTGGCAGAATAGAAACCATACCATCTGTGCAGTTATAGACAATGGGATGATATGTAGATGTACCCTTACCACTTCGTTCTTTTGCAAATTTTCTAAGATAATCGTATGATTTGTAGGGCACAAAACGAGAAATTTCATAAAACTGTGGGGGCAAGAAGAATATTTCACAATTTCGTACCATTTCCAGTAGAATTTGAGGTGGAAGCCACTAAAAAGAAAGCATATCATTACTCACATATGTAATTTTTTTTTCTTACGTTTTCCTACCATATATTCTTTTACTTCGGATTGGTCATAATTAATGTCTGGCTTCTCACTTAGAAATGTGATATAAAACGCTGTCTCATACCTGCAAGAAGTTACAAATCTAAATTAGAAAACAAGTAAAAGCGTTATAAGATTCGGCCCCGCCAAATCTTATATACCTTCCACCAATGTAAGAATAAACAAGAAAAAGCGTGCTAAATTCGACCGGGCCAAATCTTTTACACCTCCCACCATGGAATATAAGTTCTTTGGACCGATTCAGGTTTTGGACCGATTCTCACCATAATATCGCATTTTTCAAATTAGTTCGGTTATAGGTCCGTGATTAAAAGACAAAACAATGCCTGAATGAATTTATTCCCGATATTTCCATTGACATCGTCAATCATCGGCAGATTTTAAATTAGTTTGCACAAATAATTATGAGTCGACTTTCTCTTCACAAGTAAAGGCATTTTTAATAAAACTTAGAATGAACTTTAATCAAATATACTTTTTTTACACTTTTTTTCTAAAGCAAGCTAAAAGCAACAGCTGATAACTGACAGAAGAAAGAATGCAATTACAGAGTCACAAGCTGTGAAAAAATTTGTCAACGCCGACTATATGAAAAATCCGCAATTACTTTTTGGGCAACCCAATATATTCGCTTTTCGCGATATTTTTCGCCTTTTACTTTTTTATACCCTCCACCATAGGATGGGGGGTATACTAATTTCGTCATTCTGTTTGTAACTACTCGAAATATTCGTCTGAGACCCCATAAAGTATATATATTCCTGATCGTCGCGACATTTTATGTCGATCTAGCCATGTCCGTCCGTCTATCCGTCTGTCTGTCGAAAGCACGCTAACTTCCGAAGGAGTAAAGCCAGCCGCTTGAAATTTTGCACAAATACTTATTGTTAGTGTAGGTCGGTTGGTATTGTAAATGGGCCATATCGGTCCATGTTTTGATATAGCTGCCATATAAACCGATCTTGGGTCTTGACTTCTTGAGCCTCTAGAAAGCGTAATTCTTATCCGATTAGAATGAAATTTTGCACGACGTGTTTTGTTGTGACATTTAACAATTGTGCCAAATATGGTTCAATTCGGTTCATAACCTGATATAGCTCCCATATAAACCGATCTGGGGTCTTGACTTCTTGAGCCTCTAGAGTGCGCAATTCTTATCCGATTGGAATGAAATTTTGCACGACGTGTTTTGTTAAGATATCCAAAAACAGTGCCAAGCATGGTTCAAATCGGTCCATAACATGATATAGCTGCCATATAAACCGATCTTGGGTCTTGACTTCTTGAGCCTCTAGAGTGCGCAATTCTTATCCGATTGGAATGAAATTTTGCACGACGTGTTTTCTTATGATATCCAACAATTGTGTCAAGTATGGTTCAAATTGGTCTATAACCTGATATAGCTGCCATATAAACCAATCTTGGGTCTTGACTTCTTGAGCCTCTAGAGTGCGTAATTCTTATCCGATTGGAATGAAATTTTGCACGTAGTATTTTGTTATGATACCTAACATTTGTGCCAACTATGGTTCAAATCGGTTCATAACCTGATATAGCAGCCATATAAACCGATCTTGGGTCTTGACTTCTTGAGCCTCTAGAGGCCGCAATTATTATCCGATTTGCCTGAAATTTTGTACGACGGATTCTCTCATGAGCATCAACCTACGTGTTTATTATGGTCTGAATCGGTCTATAGCCCGATACTGCTCCCATATAAATCAATATCTCTATTTTACTTCTTGAGACCCCAAAAGGCGCAGTTCTTATTCGAATTGGCTGACATTTTACACAGGTCTCCAACATATAATTTAATTGTGGTCCAAACCGGACCATATCTTGATATCGCTCTAATAGCAGAGCAAATCTTTTCTCATATCCTTTTTTGCCTAAAAAGAGATGCCGGGAAAGAACTCGACAAATGCGATCCATGGTGGAGGGTATATAAGATTCGGCCCGGCCGAACTCAGCACGCTTTTACTTGTTAGATAATAGCTTTAAAGCAAAAAAAAACTTGCTGATTCCATTCAGTAGGACATTCCCTCATTACTTATGGCAAAATATTAATAAAATTTTAATTTTTATAAACTCCACCATAAGATGGAGGGTATACTAATTTCGTCATTCTGATTGTAACTACTCGAAATATTCGTCGGAGACCCCATAAAGTATATATATTCTTGATCGTCGTGAAATTTTATGTCGATCTAGCTAAGGCCGTTCGTCCGTCTGTCTGTCGAAAGCACGCTAACTTCCGAAGGATTAAAGCTAGCCGCTTGAAATTTTGCACAAATACTTCTTATTAGTGTAGGTCGGTTGGTATTGTAAATGGGCCATATCGGTCCATGTTTTGATATAGCTGCCATATAAACCGATCTTGGGTCTTGACTTCTTGAGCCTCTAGAGTGCGCAATTCTTATCCGATTGGGATGAAATTTTGCACGACGTGTTTTCTTATGATATCCAAAAACTGTGCCAAGTATGGTTGAAATCGGTCCATAACCTGATATAGCTGCCATATAAACCGATCTTGGGTCCGTCCGTCTGTCCGTCCGTCTATCCGTCTGTCTGTCGAAAGCACGCTAACTTCCGAAGGAGTAAAGCTAGCCGCTTGAAATTTTGCACAAATACTTATTGTTAGTGTAGGTCGGTTGGTATTGTAAATGGGCCATATCGGTCCATGTTTTGATATAGCTGCCACATAAACCGATCTTGGGTCTTGACTTCTTGAGCCTCTAGAGTGCGTAATTCTTATCCGATTAGAATGAAATTTTGCACGACGTGTTTTGTTGTGACATTCAACAATTGTGCCAAATATGGTTCAATTCGGTTCATAACCTGATATAGCTCCCATATAAACCGATCTGGGGTCTTGACTTCTTGAGCCTCTAGAGTGCGCAATTCTTATCCGATTGGAATGAAATTTTGCACGACGTGTTTTGTTATGATATCCAAAAACAGTGCCAAGCATGGTTCAAATCGGTCCATAACATGATATAGCTGCCATATAAACCGATCTTGGGTCTTGACTTCTTGAGCCTCTAGAGTGCGCAATTCTTATCCGATTGGAATGAAATTTTGCACGACGTGTTTTCTTATGATATCCAAAAACTGTGCCAAGTATGGTTGAAATCGGTCCAAAACCTGATATAGCTGCCATATAAACCGATCTTGGGTCTCGACTTCTTGAGCCTCTAGAGTGCGCAATTCTTATCCGATTGGAATGAAATTTTGCAAGACGTGTTTTTTTATGATATCCAATAACTGTGCTAAGTAAGGTTTAAATCGGTTCATAACGTGATAAAGCTGTCATATAAACCGATCCAGGATTCACTAATAGAAGGTTAGGTCACATGTAAAAACATAAAGTGGATAGGCCCCATAAACATCATTAAGGATGTCAAATCTGACGATTGAAAATGTCATCATATAGGAGAAAACGTAAACAAAGAATGAATGTAAAAAGAGAACAAGTTGACATCCTCAATGCCAAGTACTGTCAAATATTAAAAAAAAAGTATATCGGCTGATCGCTTGGCTTAACCTTATTCAGTGAATCCTGAAACCGATCTTGGGTCTTGACTTCTTGAGCCTCTAGAGAGCGTAATTCTTATCCGATTGGAATGAAATTTTGCACGTATTATTTTGTTATGATACCTAACATTTGTGTTAACTATGGTTCAAATCGGTTCATAACCTGATATAGCAGCCATATAAACAGATCTGGGGATTTGACTTCTTGAGCCTCTAGAGGCCGCAATTATTATCCGATTTGCCTGAAATTTTGTACGACGGATTCTCTCATGAGCATCAACCTACGTGTTTATTATGGTCTGAATCGGTCTATAGCCCGATACTGCTCCCATATAAATCAATCTCTCTATTTTACTTCTTGAGACCCCAAAAGGCGCAATTCTTATTCGAATTGGCTGACATTTTACACAGGTCTCCAACATATAATTTAATTGTGGTCCAAACCGGACCATATCTTGATATCGCTCTAATAGCAGAGCAAATCTTTTCTCATATCCTTTTTTGCCTAAGAAGAGATGCCGGGAAAGAACTCGACAAATGCGATCCATGGTGGAGGGTATATAAGATTCGGCCCGGCCGAACTCAGCACGCTTTTACTTGTTAGATAATAGCTTTAAAGCAAAAAAAACTTGCTGATTCCATTCAGTAGGACATTCCCTCATTACTTATGGCAAAATATTAATAAAATTTTAATTTTTATACCCTCCACCATAAGATGGGGGGTATACTAATTTCGTCATTCTGATTGTAACTACTCGAAATATTCGTCGGAGACCCCATAAAGTATATATATTCTTGATCGTCGTGAAATTTTATGTCGATCTAGCTAAGGCCGTTCGTCCGTCTGTCTGTCGAAAGCACGCTAACTTCCGAAGGATTAAAGCTAGCCGCTTGAAATTTTGCACAAATACTTCTTATTAGTGTAGGTCGGTTGGTATTGTAAATGAGCCATATTGGTCCATGTTTTGATATAGCTGCCAAATAAACCGATCTTGGGTCTTGACTTCTTGAGCCTCTAGAGTGTGCAATTCTTATCCGATTGGGATGAAATTTTGCACGACGTGTTTTGTTATTATATCCAACAACTGTGCCAAGTATGGTTCAAATCAGTTTATAACCTGATATAGCTGCCATATAAACCGATCTGGGGTCTTGAATTCTTGAGCCTCTAGAGGGCGCAATTCTTATCCAATTTGAATGAATTTTGGCACGTAGTATTTTGTTATGATATCCAACAACTGTGCCAAATATGGTTCAAATCGGTTCATAACCTGATATAGCTGTCATATAAATAGATCTTGAGCTTCTAGAGGGCGCAATTTCTATCCGATTTGGCTGAAATTTCGCAAGACGTTTTTTATTGTTATTTTCAACAACTATGTCAAATAAAGTACAAGTCGGTTCATAACCTGATATAGCTGCCATATAAACCGATCTGGGATCTTGACTTCTTGAGTCTCTAGAGGTCGCAATTATTATCCGATTTGGATGAAATTTTGTACGACGGATTCTCTCAAGACCATTAACATACCTGTTTATTATGGTCTGAATCGGTCTATAGCCCGATACAGCTCCCATATAAATCGATCTCTCTATTTTACTTCTTGAGCCCACAAAGGGCGCAATTCTTATTTGAATTGGCTGACATTTTACACAGGTCTCTAACATATAATTTAATTGTGGTCCAAACCGGACCATATCTTGATATCGCTCTAATAGCAGAGCAAATCTTTTCTTATATCCTTTTTTTGCCTAAGAAGAGATGCCGGGAAAAGAACTCGACAAATGCGATCCATGGTGGAGGGTATATAAGATTCGGCCCGGCCGAACTTAGCACGCTTTTACTTGTTTTATTTTTATACCCTCCACCATATGATGGGGCATATACTAATTTCGTCATTCTGTTTGTAACTACTCGAAATATTCGTCTGAGACGCCATAAAGTATATATATTCTTGATCGTCGTGACATTTTATGTCGATCTAGCCATGTCCGTCCGTCTGTCCGTCCGTCCGCCCGTCCGTCCGTCCATCCGTCTGTCTGTCGAAAGCACGCTAACTTCCGAAGGAGTAAAGCTAGCCGCTTGAAATTTTGCACAAATACTTCTTACTAGTGTAGGTCGGTTGGTATTGTAAATGGGCCATATCGGTCCATGTTTTGATATTGCTGCCATATAAACCGATCTTGGGTCTTGACTTCTTGAGCCTCTAGAGTGCGCAATTCTTATCCGATTGGAATGAAATTTTGCACGACGTGTGTTGTTATGATATCCAACAACTGTGCCAAGTATGGTTCAAATCGCTTCATAACCTGATATAGCTGTCATATAAACAGAGCTGGGGACTTGACTTCTTGAGCTTCTAGAGGGCGCAATTCCTATCCGATTTGGCTGAAATTTTGCAAGACGTTTTTTATTGTTACTTTCCACAACTATGTCAAATAAGGTTCAAATCGGTTCATAACCTGATATAGCTGTCATATAAACCGATCTGGAATCTTGACTTCTTGAGCCTCTAGAGGTCGCAATTATTATCCGATTTGCCTGAAATTTTGTACGACGGATTCTCTCATGACCACCAACATAAGTGTTTATTATAGTATGAATCGGTCTATAGCCCGATACAGATCCCATATAAATCGATCTCTCTATTTTACTTCTTGAGCCCCCAAAGGGCGCAATTCTAATTCAAATTGGCTGACATTTTACACAGGTCTACAACATATAATTTAATTGTGGTCCAAACCGGACCATATCTTGATATCGCTCTAATAGCAGAGCAAATCTTTTCCTATATCCTTTTTTGCCTAAGAAGAGATTCCGGGAAAAGAACTCGACAAATGCGATCCATGGTGGAGGGTATATAAGATTCGGCCCGGCCGAAATTAGCACGCTTTTACTTGTTTTTTTTTTGGTAATGTTTCAAAAAAGTTAGGTTGGGTTAGGTTAGAGCGGCAGTCCTTTGACAGACTCAATTCGACAATTTTAAGTCCATTGTGATACCATAGGAGCGACAGACCAAGGCCTCTGACGGGAATCGAACTCACGACCCCGCTCTGGGGCCCATGTTTCAAAAAAGTAATCGTGAAAAAAGGTTTCAACGGTGAGAAAAATAATACCATAGTTATTAGTGCAAACTAATTTAAAATCTCCTGTCCATGATTGACGATGTCAATCGAAATATCGAGAAGAAATTCCTATAAATATATAAATTAAAACCATTGTTTGTCTTCTAATCACGGACCTATAGCCGAACTAATTTGCAAAAAATAAAAATAAAATTTTTTTTATATTTTTTCTGAACAAATTTTAATGAATTTTTTTTCCAAAGGCAAACTTTCTGCGTAACATTCTCTAACAAAAAAACTTCAGCTTAATTTAATGACATTTTTTCTAAAGACAAAATTTTAATTAAATTTTTTCTAAAGACAAAATTTGGTTGTGTTTTTTCGAAAAGTCGAAGTCGACTTTCAATGATTAAAAAGTCGAATAATCGATTTTGAAGTCGAAAAGAAGACTGAGAGATACAACTTTGGCTTTGCTTAGGTTGCTGGATAAGAATTGTTTCCAATTTTACTATTCATTGCTCTTTGGTTTACTCTTGTTGCCATAAATATATTTTTTAAATCGAATAGTTTTGTAAACGGGAGACCACCGTAGCATGTCCGGCTATGACGCTAAACGCCTGGGCTCAAATTCCGGCGAGAGCATCAGAAAAAAATTTTCAGCGGTGGTTTTTCCCTCCTAATGCTGGCAACATTTGTGAGGTATTATGTCATGTCAAAACTTGTTTCCAAAGAGGTGTCGCACTGCGGGCGCAGTTCGGACTCGGCTTTGAAAAGGAAACCCCTTATCATTGAGCTTAAACTTGAATCGGACTGCACTCATTGATATGTGAGAAGTAGCATTTTAGTTATTTATACGTTCTTTTAACGGAAGGCAAAATTTGGTAATATCATTAGATGGTTGAATCGATTTGATTCAGCCGCGATATTCAGGTGAGTAATAATAACTCGTGCCAAATGTTGTGCATGTCCAAGCCAAATTTTAAGGATTACGTGGAAGCTGAATTTTGGTACAAATATATTTTTCATCTATTAAACGTTTATGTTCGAGGATGGGTTGCATAGCACTATATATTCTTACTGCACCCGTATAGACTGGACTGTAGCATTGAAGTCTTCAGCTCTTAAAAGGCGTATTTAATGTTCAATTTTGCTAAACTTTGGAAAATTTTGTTATAATATTCTCACCCCAGTCCATGTTTTGATATAGCTACCATATAGATCGATCTGCAGATTAAACATCTTAAGCATATAAAATGCGAATATATCGAATATGGTCCATATCGGTCCAATTTTAGGTGTAGTTCCCACACCAACGGACATCCAATTTTAGGTGTTTTTGCTCAGAAAACCACATTTATGTAAAAATTTGGCAAGCCACTTTTTTCGGCCTGGGGAAGTATATTCCAATCTATGGACGAATCGACCAATATTTGATAAAAGCTTCCATATAAGATACATTTCACAATTAGTGATATTTTTACAAAATTTAGCGAAGTCTGGATGGAATTTAGAGTAGATAAACTCCGAATTTTTTCATGTTAAATGGTGACAACAACAAAATTTGGAAAATGGTCCTTGATAATGCCGGATAGATAAGATCGGATAGAATAGATACATTTTTGTGGTTTTGTTTGGGTTTTTCAGAGGAAGTGATAGATAATAAAAGTTCGTTAGTCATATAGACAATAAAGTGTGGTGTTCTACTTGGGTTTTAACATTTTGAAAAAAAGCTTTAAATTGTCTATATACCCATGCCGACTTTCAACCATATTGGCTTTTAGGTTTGATATATAGAAATTCGCCAATTTTGCATTTAAAACTATTCTTAATATGAATACAAAGAAATGATTATGTATTGATGGCAAATGTTTACTAAAACTACTAAGAAATAAAAGTATCTTATTTAGAAAATTTTCCAATTTTTGAAAAAAAGTCGAAACGTATACTTTTGCCAGGTCGACATTTGATAAAGTTGAAAAGTAGATTTTTTGCAAAAAAAAGTCGAAATGTATTTTCGAGCACTCAAAACCTCGATTTGATGAGTCTTCCGCCGTATAATCCTGACTTGGCACCCTATTATTCCCGTACGTAAAAAATAAAATGAGAGGTCAACGTTTATCGACACCTGAAGAAGCGGTTGATGCGTTCAGAATGCATGTTTTGGAAATACCTCAATCATAATGGGGAATATTTTGAAAGCAATAAATCGATCCCGAAATATAAAAGACAACCCTCGTAGATAAAAAGAATTTCAACTTCGCACATAGACTGGCTGGTAGCGCTTGTGAATATATATAATTCAAAATTATCTAAGAACATGCCGCAAGCAGAATTCTGCTCTTAATGGCATGCAGTTTGCGTCGTTTGCATTTTCTAAATGTGCATTCCTTACCCACGAAGTCAACTATGACGTAATGCACGTATGTAGGGTTTCGGCAGTCGTAGCTTCCAATATGTGTATTTTCCTTTCTTTTATTTCTTTTCTTTTTGCTGTAAATTTGATTTTTTATTTTCTTCGGCAGAGCTGCTTGCTTTGAAGAAAAAAAAATAATTACCGACACCTATAAGCTTGACAAGTTTGGATGTTAGACTTGCTTCATTCTTGAAAGACTTTATTTGAGCCCGATATTTTCATGGGGATTTTGGGAATGGGACGGCCATAAAAATATTCGCAATCTACTCCCGAATACCTTTCATTCGAGCCCCATATTGTCATTATCGTCCAATAAACCTATTTTAAGAGGTTTTGGGGCGGCTCCCCAATTTCTTGAACTCAATTTTTAATATAAAAGTCGTACTCTACTCTTGAATACCTTTCATTTAAGTCCCATATTGTCCCGATCGGTCCACCTTTAGTTTTGGGTGATACTTTTGGGGTAAGCTCCCTTGCAATATCAAAAAATTATATAGCTTATTGCTCCTTCCAAACCACTCCCCACAATCTGTGAAAATTTCAAAGAAATCGGTTTAGCCGTTTTAGAGTCTATACTGAACAAACAAATTACAAACACACATACAAACAAGCACAAATTCATTTATATATATATATATATATATATATATATACTAGCTGAGCTCGGCCCGCCCTGCTGCGCGCGATTATGCTATGTTGGAGAAGAGTACTCTAAATTTGAAAATTTCGCGTAATTGCAGTTGAAAATGTATTCTAATTTTCCTATGAATTTTTCTACACTCAAGTACCTCTTATTTAAACCCCACATTGCAATGGTAGGTAAAAGTCCTTATTGGGGTATGGTGGACCCCCAGAGACTGGGTCCCAAAAGTGAAAGTCAATTTCGTGCTCTATTTGCAAAGACCTTTCATTTAAGATCCGTATTGCCATGGTCGGTAAATATGTCCGATTTAAGGGGTTTTATGGGGGTGTGGTGACCCACGAAACACTTAGTTCCATAATTGGATATCAGATTCGTTTTCTATTATCAAATATCTTTAATTTGAGTCCCATGTTGTAGTGATTGGTCTATAAATCCGTTTGCCGGGTTTTGGGGGTGGGCGGTCCTCCTAGGCACCCCAACCCAGATTTTGATACCAATTTTTTTTTTTTTTTAGTTCGCTGTTAGTGTCCAAACAAAATTTATCTTAAATCGCCCTACCCATCTCCGATCTGGCGTTTTTGAAAATTAGGGTACTTTAAAAAATGAAGTACCATATTTTCACCTCGGGTCCATAATGCACCATCTTTGAAAATTTGAAGAAAATCGGTTCAGCCGTTTTTGAGCTTATATGGAACACACAAACAATGAAATCGACAAACAAACACAAATTCATTTATAGCTGTGCCCGGCCCGCATCGCTGTGCCTTCATCTTTACCACGCGAAAAATATGTTTCTTATTCTTACTCTAAAATTTTGACATTTTTACTAATAAGATTTTTCTGCAAAAAATTTTTTTTCCTATAGAAATTTTTTTGTATTTATATCTATTTTTTCTATGGCAAACATTGGCAATTAAACTACCTTAAACACCGATTTGGGTGGAGATGTTAATAAAATAATACCGCAAACAACCATAATTAAATTCCTTTATTTTATTTTTCATTCAAAGGACCGATAGATCGTTATAACAAATATACATGCTGGATCATTAATTTTTACAACTCTACCCTCTCTCTGTTCATGTTGGTTTCTCCAAATTAGCGCCATTTACTGGCTGTTTTCAATTGGAAACTAAATCTAATTGGATCAAGTAAATCCAATTGAAGACAGCCAGATGGCGCTAATTTAAATGTTATTGCTACTCTCTTCGAGTGGATCATCGTGTGGTGGTTGTCTATGAATGACTATTCATATACCATATGACTGCCTATTAAATAGACATAATTAAGTCTTGTTGTAATCAAATCAAATTGCCGCATTTTAAACGATTTTCTGTGGTAAAGAACTAATTTGCCAGTCTATGTATTTATTGGAGTGGCGATAGTTCTTACTATTAAACCATGTAAAACTTTTGAACAAAGAAGTGTTGCCCAGCAACACGTCGTTTGGTCTTGTCTATCGATGATTTAAAAATGGTTGCAAGCCTAACGATAAGGTTTGCAACTCCTGTTATCACGCTTAACGTCACAATTTCGGGTCTATGGCGGCCTACATTTATTTATGCCCGCACACATTAATTAAATCACACAGTGTCGTGTTAGGTCATTATAATTGATCGACTGTTTTGGGGTGAGGTGGTCCGCTAGATATATAAGCAGAATAATGAGATCAAATTCGCAGTTCACAACCTTATACCTTTTATTTAACCCCATATTGTCATGATTGGTGTATACAGCCGTTTGGTGGAGGGCGTCTATATGAAGGCTGTGCGCCACCCTGCCACTTGAGAACAAATTTGAATGACTCAAATTAATAGGTCAAATAATCTATTGGAGGCGATTTTAGGAGGTATGGCACCACATAGATTCATGGAGACAAAGTTTAATGTCATATTCGTAATCTGCTCTCAAATGCCTTTCATTTGAGTCTTATATATAGCAATGATCGAGTAAAATTCCTATTTGGGGGGCTTTTTGGGGTGGGGCGACCCGCAAATACTTAGACATCATTTTTTATGTCATGTTCGTAATCAAATCCCGATTACGTCATTTGATCCCCCTATCATTTGAGCCCCCTATTGCAAATGTTTTTATACTGTATTCGTATTCTACTCTCCAATATCTTCACTTGATATCCATATTGTCCCTACCGGTCCAATTTTGATTTTGGCCCCATATTGTCATTATCGTCCAATAAACGTATTTTGGGAGGTTTTGGGGTCCCCAGTTACTTGGATCTAATTTTTAATATGAAATTCGTAGTCTACTCCAGCGTATCTTTCATTTAAATCCCATATTGTCCCGATCGGTTCACTTTTATTTTGGGGTCGTACTTTTAGGGTTAGGGGGAGGGTCCGCCCCCTTCCGATATCAATAAATTATATAGCCTATTGCTCCTTCCGGATCATTCCCCACAATCTGTGAAAATTTGAAAGAAATCGGTTCAACCGTTTTTATACCCTCCACCATAGGAGGGGGGGGGGGGGTATACTAATATCGTCATTCTGTTTGTAACTACTCGAAATATTCGTCTGAGACCCCAAAAAGTATATATATTCTTGATCGTCGCGATATTTCATGTCGATCTAGCCATGTCCGTCCGTCTGTCTGTCCAAAGCACGCTAACTTCCGAAGGAGTAAAGCTAGCCGCTTGAAATTTTGCACAAATACTTCTTATTAGTGTAGATCGGTTGGTATTGTAAATGGGCCATATCGGTCCATGTTTTGATATAGCTGTCATATAAACCGATCTTGGGTCTTGACTTCTTCAGCCTCTAGAGGGCGCAATTCTTATCCGATTGGAATGAAATTTTGCACGACGTGTTTTGTTATGATATCCAACAACTGTGCCAAGTCTGGTTCAAATTGGTTTATAACCTGATATAGCTGCCATATAAACCGATCTTGGGTCTTGACTTCTTGAGCCTCTAGAGTGCGCACTTCTTATCCGATTGGGATGAAATTTTGTACGACGTGTTTTGTTATGATATCCAACAACCAAGTATGGTTCAAATCAGTCCATGACCTGATATAGCTGTCATATAAACGGTTCTTGGGTCTTGACTTCCTGAGCCTCTAGAGGGCGCAATTCTCATCCGATTTGACTGAATTTTTGAACGAAGTATATTGTTATGATATCCAACAACTGTGCAAAGTATGGTTCAAATCGGTTCATAATCTGATATAGCTGTCATATAATCAGATCTTTTACATCTTGAGCCCCCAAAGGGTCCACTTTTTATTCGAATTGGCTGACATTTTATCCAACATTTATCTCCAACATATAATTTAATTGTGGTCCAAACCGGACCATATCTTGAAATTGCTCTAATAACAGAGCAAATCTATTCTTATATCCTGTTTTGCCTAAGAAGAGACTCCGGGAAAAGAACTCGACAAATGCGATCCATGGTGGAGGGGATATAAGATTCGGCCCGGCCGAACTTAGCACGCTTTTACTTGTTGAATCTATACAGAACAAACAACTTTACAAACCCACAAACAAACACAAATTGATTTTTATATATAAGATAGATAAATAGAAGAAGATAGAAGACTGATATGACTCAAATTGCATATTTACCCTTTTTTGATAACTGCCGGACTAGCCCAACAAGACCATTCATGTAAACTCCACAAATCAGGTACAACTTTTAATTCACGACACATTTGTAAAAAGTTTCGTGAATCATCGTGTACAGCCTTCTGCCAGTCGGATTTATCGAGTAATAGTTCACAAAAACCCTCCGTTGTCAATGAGTTTAATTGGTCTCTTCGACGACACATGAGAATTCCAACTTCTTCAAAAGTCTCACGAATAGCGTTAATGCGCAAGGAAATCTCTCTGGGAAATAAAACCATATGCAATTAAAAAATAATTAAAAATTCTTCATATAGTACGAAGAGCATTAAGCAAAATAAAAAAGTAAATATTAGAAAAATGGATTTTCGGCGAACGTTAGCGATTATCAAAAGGTGGACCTATGTGAACCATTTACAACATACATACATACATATTGGGGACGCTTATTAACTCACCGCTCCGAATTGCATTGGAACCGAACAAATTACCCATTCGCCAGCTCATAAATTGACAAATTTGTCTAATTGGGTTTATAACGAAAAGTAATCCTACGTGAACATATAATTTTACTTACTTGTCTGAACTTAAAAAGCAAAATCGGCAAGCAATAATTTACCTATGTTTGTGGGCCTAATGCTGGCGACATTTGTGAGGTACTTTGCCATGTAAGAATTTCTCCCCAAAGAGGTGTCGCTCTGCGGCACGCCGTTCGGACTCAGCTATAAAAAGAAGGTCCCTAATCATTGAGCAAAAAATTGAATCGGACAGCACTCATTGATTTGTTAGAACTTTGCCCTGGTTTCTTAATGGAATGTTCATGGGCTAATTTTCGGCTTGCAATGTGGGTCATACTTGGCACAGATGCCGGAAGGGCTTATACACCATTACCATCTCAAAGTGCATCGATATCAACAAAAATGGGATCTATATATGTATGTATACAACACTTGATTCAGCAGACATAAAAGAGGCTAATGAAAACCCGTCATTTCAAACTTGATTGAAATCTTATGAAAAATATATAAAATCGAGACTTCGTTTATATCATAAAGTGGACCTACTTAGGTCGGTATACATAGGGACTATATCAAGTCATAATGTGATATGGCCCATCTTCGAACTCAACCCGCATGAAAAAAATGGGCTGTACCAAGTTTTAGCTCGTTGCAAATGGAATGGGAATGAATACACGCAGACGGGGCAACGAAGATCTGAATGACTCTGTTATAAAACCTTAACATTATGCATTTAATGGTCTTTGTTAATGCACTTCTCATACCTTGCCCAAATTTTAGAACTTTTGAAAAACCTATCGTAACAGCCAGTGCCTTGGGGAGCCATAATTTTCGGCCGTTCTGTTTTATTGTCGACTATTACTAAGTTTTTTAATGTTTGCTGGTTTACTCCGAATTCTTCAAAATATTTTAACCATTCTATGCTTTCGTCAAAAGGATCATATATTCCACCCGGGAATACACATTGATTTTGAATAAGAGCAGTACGGTCCGACCTTTTTATCATTAAAAGCTAAAAAAGGCAATGCATTCGGTCAGAGATGTGCCATCAAGTTTATGTTATTTATTACATACCTCGTAATCGTAACCATCAGTTATTTCCACATTTTTTGCACATATTATCAAACTGGCGGATTCTCGCCACACTGGAGCCTTCGGTGCCAAACTTGTATCTTCCATTCTTATACGAAAAGGGCAAATCTTTACTAATCGAAAACGAAATTGTGGTATAAGATCCTATGACAATTTTTTGAAAAAGCGCATTGACGCTTTTTAATCTCCATACGCATTAACGACAAACTTTGAACACTATTGATAAGAAGAAAAAAAGAATAATAATTTTATCAGCACTTATTTACTTCATAAATATTTAGTTACTTCTACGACCGAGGCATGATAAGCGAAAATAAGGGTTATGATTATTAAAATCATAGAAATTTAATCCGTACTACTTTAAGTTTAAAATACACAAAGGGAATGTAGGCATATCGCACAACATACATATACCATTTCAAGAAATAACCTCGAACAATTTGACATTTTGCAAAACTTAAATATTCAGTTTTCAGTATAAAACTTCGCGTCATTAGCATACTATAAACCAAAAAAAACAAACCCTTTGGAACAGCTTTGGATAGGCTTTTGTAAAATTGGCGTTGGTAACTAAATTGTGTATTGAAAAGTTATTCTCATACTGTCTGAGAATAAATGATTACTTTTATCAAGGAACAGGGGCAAAATTTAACAATCTTGTGTAAGCGGATGTCAGAGCGACTGGTTACCAAAGTGAGTAGAGTGATATGAAGTGAATTGAAAATGTTATTTGGAAATGAATTTGAGTGGATTTTTGGATCTGGATGGAAGATTAGTAAGGGTGATGGTGAAGCGCACCAAAGGGAAGAAGGGGAGGGGAGCAGGTGGGGGCAAGTAGGACGGTGCCTGTTGAGCTTTTTGCACAGGCTTTTTTTCAATTTCAATTAAACTTTATTTAGTAACTAGCCTAACCGGGACCGCTCCGCTGCGCCTTCTTTAACTCTCTAATATCTTTTTAGGGTGGGGACACTTCGCCTGAATGCGGATATCGAATTCGTGCCATTGTAGCCTATGACTCTGAACGCATTCGAATCCTGGCGATATTTGCGAGGTACAATGCCGTGCATGATTATTTTTTCCAAAGAGGTATCGCACTGCGGGATGCCGTTCGGACTCGTATATAAAAAAGTCCTTATAATTGAGTTTAAACTTGAATCGGAAAGCAATTATTGATGTGTGAGAAGCTTGC
The DNA here is from genome assembly GCF_963082655.1 of Stomoxys calcitrans. Lineage (NCBI taxonomy): Eukaryota > Metazoa > Arthropoda > Insecta > Diptera > Muscidae > Stomoxys > Stomoxys calcitrans. The sequence goes on from NC_081554.1 coordinate 127,356,008, forward strand.
CCATGCTCGGTTCCTGGTATTTTTAAAAATTAGGGTAATGAGAAGTGTTTTTTTAGGGAGGGATGACACTCAGACATATCGACTCAAATATGGATATCAAATTCGTGCTGCACTTCCAAATCTCTTTAATTTGAGCCCCATATTGTCATGGCCGGTAAATATGAACCGTTTGAAGGGTGTTTTGAAGCTGGCCACCGGCACTTTGCACTGAAAATAAATATGAAATTCGTTCTTTATTCCCAACGGAAATTAAGTTCAGTTTAAGGGGTGCTTTAGGGCGTACCCCAAAACACTTGGTTCCAAAATTTGATATCAAATTCGTTTTCTACTCTCACATACCTTTGATTTGAGTCCCATATTGTCATTATGGGTCAAATAACCCATTTGACGTATCTTTAGGAGGAAAAGCGCCACCTAGACTTGAACTCAAATTTTAATGTCATATTCGTAATCTACTCCCAAATATTTTTCATTTGAGTCCCATATAGCCATGGTCGGCTAATATGCCCATTTGGGGGTTTTATGCTATATTTGTAATACAATATATTGTCTAATACTTTTCATTTCAGACCCATATTGGCATGAACTTCGAATATATCTGTTAAAAGGAGTTTTGGGGTAGGTGGGCCCGCTGGGTACTTGGACCCAAATTTTAATACCATATTCGTCTTCCGGTCCCCAATACCATGTTGTGCCCATCGGACTGCTTTCAGATATGGGTAGCGTTTTTTGGGTAAGGGGGAGGGTCCGCCTCCACCCGATATCTAAAAATTATACAGCCTATGTTTCCTTCCAGAAAAACGTACACAATCTATGAAAATTTTAAGAAAATCGGTTCAGCCAAGTATCATATAGTCATAATAGGTCTAATGGCATTTTTGAGGGATGTCGTGGCATGTCGTGGCGTGGATGTAATGTCATTTTTGAGGGATTTTCGAGGGATATCGTGACTTCCTAACCATATTCGTAATCTACTCCCGAATACTTTTATTTGAGACTCATATTGTCATGATCGTCAAATAAACCTATTTTAAAGGGTATTGGGGCTGGACGGCCCCCAGGTACTTAGACCAAACCTTTGTTATGAAATTCGTACTCTACTCTTGAATACTTTTCATTTGAATCCCATATTGTTCTGATCTGTCCACTTTTTTTGGGTATACTTTTGAGTCTATACGGAACAGACAAACAATAAATATTGTCTGATAAATACGATTTCAATTCTTTTTAAAGGATGAAACTGGTTGGTGGCCCACCTCTTAGGCCCCACATTTGGTGTGAGGGTATACGGGGTCGGTCTGGTTCGTGATGGTGGGCGATCATTCGCACTCCCTCTGTTGCGGAGAGTAAGAAGATAAAGATGAATGAAAAACAAGGTGGGACCTAAGGTGGTGGTACGAGGTATACCCACCGTAATAGTTCTCGATGAGTTTATGACGGAATTGTATGCCCCGAATTTCAGGTGTTCCGAGGTGTTCGCAAGTCTGTACGCTTGGCTAGTGCACCGCGGAAGCCTGAGGGTGGTGCGATCGATGTCACCCTGGCGTGTACTCCAAGGGTGGTAGATAACTTGGAGTTGTATGCCCTGAATTGAAGAAGGTGTTAGCAAGTCTGTACGCTTGGCCAGTGATCCGCGATCGATGGCACCCTGGCGTGTACTCCGAGGGTAGCAGATAACTTGTGCGAAGAGGGAGCCTACGTTAAGTGGATCTGGTTCACAGCGCGCATGCAAGGACGTGGTCTTCGCTTACCATAGGTGCATGGATCACATCCATAGGGTGCGGGATTGCCGCATTGGGGCGATAACTGCTGTCGTTGTGCAATTCAAAGCTGCCAGCAGATGATCTCCGCGGCCTGTCCAATTTATGCTGGTTAAGCGACAAGGGCAATGCTATGCGTTAAATGGACTGATCATGGAAGTTAAATTTCAAAAATGTAACTAACAGCGATCCAAATCTGTGACGCAGGAGCTAGGTAATGTAATCGCAGCACTGATTGTTCGGTCCCGGTAGATGACAGCGACATAGACTGTATGGTGGTAAGCGTGTTATTAACTTGTCGGCTGCAAATGGGTTTGACTTTACAGCTTGCCAGTTTATTTACCAAAAAATTCTCAAGATACAAAAATGCTTTTGAAAATGCAAAAAAAATTGGATTCGCCTGATAACTCGTTGCGGAAAGGTAAAAAACCTTATAATCCTGTTATTACTAAAGATTCTTCTTCTACTAATATCGATACAAACTGACTAAGAATGGATTTGGTTCTGGCCAAACAAAACCAGTGTCTCTTTAATACCGGCACGAAACAAAAGCATAAAGCACTATGTCTACAGGATGTGCAACCCTGGGGTAAAAAATTGCGAAGTAGTCATGTAACACAGATGCGGCTGCCCACAGCCCATGAAGGATTACTGAGGATCAGTTTGATGTATTGAATCGGCTGAAAGAGAGGGCACGCAATAATATCTAGAAAGAATTGTAGGTGAATAACGTATCCCGAGAAATTTGGATAAAGTGGATTTTTAAATGTTGAGTTAGATAAAGAGTCCGTCATGTGGCAACGGTCCTCCTACCTTTTTTTCACTATTACTTTTTTTAGATAACAGATTTTGAGCCAAAAAAAACTTGCTGGTTTCATTCATTACAGCTTTTCCTTATTATTTATGATAAAACTTATTGAGAGTCCTTTGCAGGATATTGTCCGGCTATAGACCATTGTTTTCTTCTTTGCTTTCCATTCAAAAAATAGCACAACAAAGAACTCTTAAAAGTAAGACAAACTGTGTGATGTGCAAGAAAGCATTTGAACGTCTACCCGTATCGCGATTTCTGATTCGCCATGAATCTTCATCAGCGGGAGTCTTTTCCCGGTATCTCTTTTTAGGTAAACAAAGAATAATAGAAATTGCTATGTTATTGAAACTATATCAAGTTATGGTTCATTGAGGACCATAATTGAAATGAATATTGGAGACCATAGTAGAAGTCATTATGTAAAATTTCAGCCAAATCTAGTAAAAATTGCGCCCTTTGGGGGCTGAAGAAGTAAAATAGGGAGATCGGTTTGTAGGGGAGCTGTATTAGGCTATAAACCGATTCAGACCATATTCGACACGTATGTTGAAGATCATGGGAGAAGCCTTTCTACAAAATTTCAGCCAAATCGGAAATAATTGCGCCCTTTAGAGGCTCAAGAAGTCAAGATCCCAGATCGCAGGGACGTATTCAGTGGGGGGAAGGCTCGAGTCCGAGGCAAGCGGGAATGTGGAAACTTTTGAAATTTGGTAAAAAATTGTTGCGAAAAACTTTAACAATATATAATTTTTTATATAATTACATGATTTTTTACCAGCTTAATCTAACATTCATATTAAACTAGGATTAAATGTTTTTAAGTGCTCCTTAATTGATTTCACGTTTTTAGCTGATACATTTTTTATATGGCTTTCGACAATTGTTCACGTGAAAAGCCGAATAGAATACCAACCGTAAGATAGCGGAATGACTTGATTTAAAAAGGCGCCAATTTTACATCAAAAACTTTTCCTTATGCCTCCCCTCTATAAAAATATAAAGAAACCATTATATCTCGATGGAAAAAGTTTACACAAAAACTTGTAGGAAATAGAAGTATTTTATTTGTAACATATTGCAAATTTTTTAACAAAAAGTCGAAACGTGTACTTTTTGCAAAAAAAAGTCGAAAGTCGCCAAAGTTGACTTGCTCTGCAAGCGCAATAGAAGGCAAGTAAAACCTTACTTCCCTTATTTAAATCTTACTTATCTTACAATGCCAATGGCAACAAAAATACACAACAAAAATACACAACTTGCCGAACTTATCGGGATCCGATAGAGTATTAAACAGTAGGTGAACTTTTAAACCGCCATAAAGCATTATAGGTCTGAGCCTTTCCAGAATGTTGGATTTGAAGTTCAATTTCCTATCCAGGAAAATACCCAGGTATTTTACGCTTTCAGTAAATGGAACATTCTCTCCTCCCAAGGAGACAGATGCCACTGTAGGTAACTTGTATCTCCTCCTGAAAAGAACTGCTTCTGTCTTGCATGGATTTACGCCTAGACCACTTTCTGTAGCCCACTTTGTTGTGGCACGTAGAGCTTCCTGAAGTATATCTCTAAGAGTGCTAACAGAAATAGCCACGTCATTAGCATGCGCGAACCCTTTTACATATTTATCTGATCCATCTTTTTAGATCTACAGATCTCAGCAGGAGGCCACCGTGGAGCAGAGGTTAGCATGTCCGCCTATAACGCCGAGCGCCTGGGTTCAATTCCCGGCGTGAACATTTGTCAGCGTTGGTTTTCCCTTAACTAATGTTGGATACATTTGTAATACATTGTGTTAAAACTTCTCTACCAAGTAGTGTGACTGCGTCACGCCGTTTGGAAACGGCATAAAACACTGAGTGCTGTCCGTTTAAAATTTTAAGCTCAGTGATAGGGGGCCTCCTTTTTATAGCCGAGTCCAAACGGCGTGCCGCTGTGCGACACCTCTGTGAGAGAAGTTTTAACATGGCATAATACCTCACAAATGTTGCCAGCATAAGGAGGGGATAACCAAATATAAGTGTAATAGATAATAAGCATGCGGCCGAAGAGGGTCTAAGCTTTAAAACTTATCATTTATTATTTTGTTTTCATTAATATGTTTTGTGTTTATGGCAACTATTTAAGCACTCCCAGCACTCACTTATGACTAAAATTTGTTATTCAAATCCTTTATTTACGCCGAACTGTCCTTATTTTCCATTTAACGATTTTGAAAAGAAATTAAATTGAAAAATTTAAATGTTCAACGTAATTCGACTTCCATATGTGCTCAGATAAAACTCCTCAACGCTTTTGAGGATTAAGGTCATAATTTACAATGCAATTATAATAAACTAATAGTGTAATGTTATCGTAAAATTTTTATTGGGGTTTATTTGATGTTCGCTGTTAAACTCAGACTTCAACCAGCAAATGACTTTTTTACCTACTTGGGCATTTCTCACACTCAGTTTCAACTCATCCCACTTATTTTAGCATTTGGCGCAGGCATCTAATTCCCTTCTGATATCTCTCTCTGTTGTGGAGCATCAAAAGTCAATAGAAACAAAAAGAAAATCGTAAATAATGTTCTCTTACCCTATTTGAAACGATTGTATTTCGATGTTTAAGATCCAAGTCCAAGTATTTATTTACTATCAGCCACCAAATTGTGCTAACAGCTGTTACTTTCATAACACGATAGATGTAAAGGGTCCATTCGCGTAGCAAAATTTGAACAAATTTTGATTCAAATTCGCTATCGCGAATGCATGAAAGCTCTTATATGTATCGTACAAGTATGTACTTCTTAAGTGCCACAATGGCATTTTTGATAGTAAATATCATCTCGAGTCTACAGAGTGTCTATGATGCTCGATATAACAAGGCGAGTTATTCACGCCTTTAAATAACCAATGACCACCCTGGTCCCGCGGTGATCTGTCCTTTGGGCCGGAACGAGCTTGCTCACATCAGAAGTATGACGAAAATCGCCAACTCCACATGAAAATGTGGCTACAATAACAACAACGGACCCAGCTAGATGTCGGCTTTGCGATGAACCTCTTTCACATATACTAGTCTATCTAGCCATATCCGTCCGTCCATCCGTCTGTAGAAATCAGAGGTAGAAAGAATAATTGATGTGGTTCGTTGGAGGTTGCAAATGGGCCGTATCGTATCAGATTTGGATATATGTGGCTCCCATATAAAGTGATCTTTCGGTTTGACTTCCTGAGCCCCTGGAAGCCCCAATTAGTCCGATATGACATGTAGTATTTTGCTCCGACTTCCAACAACCGTGGCAAGTACGGTTCAAATCGGCCTGTAAACATAAACCGATCTCCCGATTTGACATCTTAAGTCCCTGGAACCCGTAATTGTTGTCAAATTTGAACTGTAGGCCCAATAGACGAAAGGTTAAACATCTGTTTTGTTTATTATGCTGATTAGGCCCTCGTCAAGCTAAGAAGAGTTTTCAAGTGGAGTGTTGCCTTTGACCAAATCCATCTGTTATCTGGCAATCTTTTTTCTGTAATCAAAAAAAAACTCCATTTCTTGTGATGTCCATTCCGGTGGTCAAATTAGCTCGACTCTCTCTTCCTTTGGGAGAAATAATTAAGTAAATAACAGATGAATTGACCAGCAAACAAAATAAAAACAATTCCTTGTAATCATTTCCATTTTGACTTTTCAGTAATAATGTATGCAGTCTGATGTTCTCGAACTGGGCTATTTTCGCTACCTTCTGCTGCTGTTTATCTTTTTAAAAGTTTTTTGAAACTTTGTTTTGTTTGATAAACTAGAAGTGCATGTGTAGGTTTTACCAAAAATTATGAACTCCTATGAAGATTTGGAAAAGATCTACAGACCATCGGCAACAATCATTATAGCAGCAAAAGACCCTGTAAAGGAATACGGTTACGATTACAGGGTAAATTATAAAATCAACTAAAATTCTTGAAATTTGGACTTTCAACTGATATCGTCTTCAGATACTCTTGGCTAAACGTACAATGCGAACAGCATATGCTCCTGATCACTTTGTCTTTCCCGGTGGTGTACACGATGCAAATGCCGATGATGATATTAAATGGTTAGAATATTTTGAAGAATTTGGAATATATGCAGACGATTTGAATAAATTATGTTTGGAACATTTGCCAAACCGCCCACAGCCTTTAATGACGAACAAAACCCATGTGTCACGTGATATTTCATTACGTCTTACGGCTGTAAGAGAAGCATTTGAAGAAGTTGGACTGCTCTTGTGTCTGTCGCGGGAGCAATATCGTCGTGAGCATAAAGGATGTGCAACAAGCCATCAAAAGTTCAATCGCTTCCATTGGCAAGAAAAAGTTCATAACGATCCCTACGAATTTTTAAATTTGTGCAAATTTTTGGATGTGGTTCCAGACATATGGTCACTGCACGAGTGGAGTATTTGGCGAAGTCCACCAGCATCCTTGAAAAAATACGACACCATTTTGTATATAGTGGCCCTGGAACAAAAGCCACAGCTACTTTTGGAACCCACTGAAGTTGAAGAGGAGTTAGTAAGTTATTTTTATATAATTTGACTTTCCTTCTTATATTTAATGATTTCAGTCTTATTTAGTGGATTTCGCCAAAGCGTGCCCTGCATCTTTTCAAAGAACGTCACATTTGGTTACCACCTCTACAGTTCTATGAACTCAGTCGACTGTCAAATATTTTAAGTTGGTCCAAACTTAGAGATTTTGCAAAACACAGAGCTGCTTTTGGCAGCACACTATTAATGCTGGCTTATCATCGCTGTTATGATTCACTTGTGGGAACACTGCCAAGTACATACTTTATTGTATTCTACTCTACTCTATTCTAAGACTTACTAAATACATAATATTCTCGCCTCTTTTAGATGATGACTTCTATCCCAAAAGCCCAGAAGATCACAAAGAAACAATTGTTTTATCAGAATCATTATCAAGTTTTGAATCCAAAGCAAAAAATATTCACCGTTTAATTTATAATGACATGTATGATATTTCCATAGTCTGCAATATTCCACCAATAGACAACCACCTAAGTCCGACGCAAAAGTTTGAAAATAGCAAGCTTTAGTTTGCATCGACAAAACGCAAAGCTGAACAAACTGCGGCAATGAGGTATATCTTAGTCTGCATTAGTAAGTCTCAAATGTAGCACTATTTTAACAGGTATAGGGAATTGCTTTAAATCAAAATTAAAAACAATGTACTTCATTCAATATTTTTCACATAAGTATTTTTTAAGCAAATTAATTAAAGGAATAAAGGAAAACATATAAAACAAGTAAAATCGAGCTACGCTCGGCCGGGCAGATTCTCGAGTGACCACCTCCATTTATTCTGCTAAAAATGTACACATACATATGAGCTTAGAATATCTTAATCAGTTTGAAAAAATTAAATTGGCCAATAGAGCCGCAAGAATCCAAATCGGGGGATCGATTGGTATGGGGACTACGGTAAATTTCCAAATTTCAGACCAATAGCGATGAAATTGAGGCTTTTATGGGCTTAAGAAATCAAATCAATGTACCGATCTGTATGGAAACTATAGCAAATCTAAACCGATATGTCTCATTTGCAATACCCAGTGACCTACATCATGGCAGCCGGTTGTATGTACCGGATTGACCCGATGAATTCCTTCATCGGCAAGGGCTGCCGCCTCAGTGTACCACACACTGCTACTACAACAACAACAATCCCATAGCAGCCGGTTGTACGCACCGGATTGGCCCGATGGAATCCTCATCGGCAAGGGCTGCCGCCTCAGTGTACGTGTTCGTCTTTTTTCGTCATGGGAGAGGCACATCCCGGAGTGCTTTCTCCGTACGCTTCTGGTCCGCGCCGGGATTGAAAAGAACCCCGGACCCTGGTTCTGTTCGGTTTGCCAGAACCGCCTTCATCATCGGTCGGTGTCGGTGAGCTGTAACCGGTGCTTGGAGTGGGTACATTTCCGTTTTTGCTCTGGCCTAACCTCGCTACGGGAGTATAGTCATACTGGCTATGTCGCTAGGTGCTGTGCGAACACAGCCAGCAGTGGGTCAGAAGCGTCGCCTTCGGCGTCCTCGTCGTCGGACTATGTGACCCCCCAGACATCTTCCATACGGTAATTTATGCAACGACAGCACCCTAGCCCTACTATTGCCAGGCCAGTGCCGGGAAGTGTATCGTTCTTGCAGTTAAACTGCAACGGACTGCGTGGCATCGTAGATTTTATGAGTCGGAAGAGCATATCGGTCGCAGCGATCCAGGAGACAAAGCTGACCAACACCTGCAGCTTGCACAGTTGTCACGGTTACAATGTGCTACGTAAGATTCACTCAAGGGATGGAGGTGGGAGATTGGCCTTCGTTATACAACATTCCGTGCAGTATAGACCTATCTCGCCTGCGCTTGACGCTAGTGACCCATACATGGAATGTATGGGGGTAGCAGTCAGGTCTGGTACTGCCGAGATAGAGATATACAACGTGTATATACCGCCGGTTGGTAGCTGTGTCCCGATTAATGGCCAGGCTTACAACCTCGACATAAGTGGGTTGCTATCTGGCCATAGTCGTCTGGTTCTGGAGGATTTTAATCCACATCACACGTCATGGCATTCTCCCCTAGGTAACGACCAGCGTGGCATAGCTTTGGCAGAGCAGATAGATAGCTCCACGTTTTGCACGGTAAATGAGGATGCCCCCACTAGGATTACGAGGAGGTGCAGCAGCTCGCCTGACATCTCAATTACATCCCCTCATCTCCTGAGTGACGTATGCTGGCAAGCCGTCATCTCTTTGGGGTCGGACCACCTCTACATAATTCTCACCATCGACCGACCACCCGACTTCATAATCTCTGAGCGCCGGACGTTCATCAATTATAAGAAGGCCGATTGGACTGGCTTCAGAGAGTATACCAATCGCCGCTTCAATGAACTGCCACCCCCCTCTGATGTGCTTGTGGCCGAGAGGAAATTCCGAGACATCATCAACGCAGCAGTCGCTCGCTTTATACCATCCGGTCGAATACCACAAGTGCGACCCAATTTCCCGGCGCAAGCAGTGGTACTCGCAGACGAGCGTGATGGGATTCGTGCTATGGACCCCGCTAACCCCAGAATCAGCGAGCTGAATCTGGAAATAAACAGGGTAGTCAACGAACATAAGCGGAATTTGTGGCTGGAACACTTGGAGCAATGTAACTTAGGCACCGGTGCAGGCAAACTGTGGGCCACTGCTAAGTCTCTCTCGAACCCCAGTAGACGGGACGACAGGACCTCAGTCACTTTTGGCGAGATAACCGTGACTGATCCGAAGAGATGCGCCAGGTTGTTCAACCGTCAATTTATTGTGCATCCCGAGAGAGACAGGGCAAGGAAGAGAGCCATTCGCCGTATTCGTGGTCTCCGAGCCGATGTACAGCCATCACAATTTACCGTGGGCGAAATTACGAATGTCATCCGTGGCGCCAAATCTTCCAAGGCGTTGGGCCCCGACGGAATCTCTACATTGATGCTGAAGAATTTGGATTCACCTGGAGTTGAGTACCTTACCACTGTCCTTAACCTGTCATTGAACACTCTTATAGTTCCCGATGTCTGGAAAATGGGCAGAGTGATCCCGCTACTGAAGCCTGGAAAAGACCCGAGTTTGAGGGAGTCGTACAGACCGATCTCCCTTCTCTCACCAGTGGCAAAGACGCTTGAGGCATTACTCCTCCCGAGCCTCGTAGGAGAATTTCCATTCGCCGAGCATCAACATGGATTTCGGAGACTGCACAGCACAACAACAGCTTTGCATGCCATCACCACACACATTTGCCGTGGCTTCAATGAACCCAGGCCATGTGATAAGACGGTCCTCGTGGCACTGGATCTATCGAAGGCATTCGACACGGTCAGCCATGCCAAATTATTTGAGGACATCGCCAACACGTCCCTCCAGCCAGGCCTGAAACGTTGGGTCGCGAATTATCTGTGTGGCCCCCAGTCATTTGTGGAATTTAGGGATAAGAAGTCGAAACACCGTAGAGTGAAACAGGGAGTTCCCCAAGGTGGGGTGATATCTCCGGCTCTGTTTAACCTCTACCTATCCTCCATCCCACCCCCTCCAGACGGCATAGAGATCGTAGCATATGCGGACGATTGTACGATCATGGCATCAGGCCCCCCACCCATTGATGACATCTGCGATAGGTTGAACGTCTACCTCAACGAGCTTGCCTCATATTTCGCTGCAAGAAATCTGAAGATATCCGCCACCAAATCTTCAGCCACACTGTTCACTACAAATACGCGTGAGGTGAATACTGAGCTGACTGTGATGGTCGATGGAGAAATGATTCCGACCATCAAGTGTCCCAAAATACTTGGCGTCACATTTGACAGCTCCTACACTTTCTCCCCACATGCCACAGCAATCTGCAATAAAGTCAAAAGTAGAAACAAGGTCCTCAAGTCACTCGCTGGCAGCACTTGGGGTGCAGACAAAGAAACCTTGTTGACCACGTACAAAGCAATTGGCCGGTCTGTGGTAAGTTATGCAGCGCCAGTGTGGTCACGTCAACTTTGTGACACGCAGTGGAATAATATTCAGATCTGTCAGAATGCCGCCCTCCGAACTTCGACGGGCTGTCTCCTCAGTTCTCATGTGGACCACCTCCATCAGGAGACAAAGATCCTACCAGTGCGAAGACATAACTACATGCTGTCTAAGCAATACCTTTTGGGCTGTTATCGCAGAAATCATCCAAATCATCATCTTGTGGATAGATACCCACCGCCCAGAAGCCTTAAGGTAAATCTACACGATCTAGAGCTTGAGGTTCAGCGCTACAAGAGAGAACCTCTAGATCAAGCGGCATATCAAGCGGGTCTGAACAACATTCATGCAGACCCGGTAGCAGACGCGTTAATTGGTTACCGGGTGAATGTAGTCCTTGGAGAACGACCGCCACCCATTGCACCCGAAGAAATCCACCTCCCCCGGCAAACCAGAGTAGTTCTGGCTCAATTACGTTCCGGCAGATGCAGTCGCCTCAATTCCCACAGAGCTAGGATTGATGCCGACGTGCAAGATGTATGTCCCGATTGTAACCAGGGACCGCACGATACACGTCACCTGTTTAACTGCCCGGCCAGACCCACTCGACTCAGACCCAGATCCCTGTGGACGCACCCCATCTTAGTCGCGGAGTTCCTGGGTCTTGACACTCAACAGAATCAAGCAGACGAAAGATAGAACACAATAAACTGCTACAACAACAACAACAACCTACCGATATTGTAATTTCGATTGACGGACTGACATGAATAGATTAACTTAAAATGCCGAGACTATCAAGAATATATAAACGTTGTGTCCTTATTTAGAGTTGTTACAGACGAAATGACTAGCTTACTATACACCCTATCCTAAGGGGGTGGTAAATGATAAAGAGGTTGCAATAACAAGAAGAATCCATAAATTTGGCACTATTTACTTACGTTCTCATTCGTTTGTAACTCGTCGAAATATTGATTGCTACAAAATCGATACATACATATATTATGTAGATTGTCTTTACATTCTAAATCGATTTAGCCGTGTCCGTCCGTCTGTTTTCACGTTAACTTTATAAGTTGGGAGCAAGAACTTTTGCACAACTACTTCCTCCACGACTCATGCATTAATGTAGCTGCCCTATAAACCGATTAACCGATTTGAATTCTTGAGCCTATTGAAGCCCCAAATATTATCCCATTTGGCTGAAATTGTGCACGTTAAATTTCATTACATCCAACATCCACGCTAGATATGATCCTTCCATCTGTTTTTATTGTCCTTCCCTCTAGTTTTGAAACAGAAATTCCTATTCTATCCCACAATGCGAAGGGAGGAGTAGCAACCAAACTCTGCGCGACAGCTCCAGGTTATGCTCTACTTTTGTTGTTATGGTAGCCACATATTTGCATGTATCGTTCATCATCAAGCAAGTTCGTTCGATCGCCGCGTTAACTCGATGGCCATTGGCTATTAAGCAAGAGCCAGTGCCGACCGGCCGCTCATTGAGACTCTCCTCTCGATATCGCTGATTGTCCGCGACAGCAGTTGCAGCTATTCCGTTTGGAACATACTACTATCCGCAACATGTGGACGCGCCCGGTAGCTCGCACCTAAGCTTCTTGTGACAGTAATTGGAACTCAATATTCCAGCCTGTGTGGTGCTTACAGCTATCCCGTTCCGGGATGCTATATGCTACGCTTCAAAAGTACACCTATCGTTCAATACTCAACCGGATCAAAGGATGGCTTGTTTGTGCATCACAGCCGCACTGAGGATGACACAATCTGATGCTACATCTAATGCCTCCGAACATTGTGGCTAGACAAATTGCTGCGACCACTAAAGGAGCTTTCTCATTGGTCATGTGGCGGCTACGGACACTGTGTTATCATTGATACAATATCCGATGTTCAAGGCAGTGTGGATTACTCCCTTCCTGAGCTGCTTTTTGATAAAAAAAAAGTACTGTACCACTATTCCTGGTAGAACCGATTGGAACTACGATAACCCTGGTAATAGAAGTTACATAGACTTCAATACGGATGGTTCCAAACTAGACGACCAGATGGGCTTTGGGTTGTTCTCTAAAGATCTAGAACTGGTCATATCGAAAAGGTTACCCGGCCACTGCAGTGTGTATCAAGCGGAGGTTCTTCCAATTAAGTGGTGGAATGGCTAAGATATAATGTCATAACGACGATTGGCATAAATATCTTCACAAATAGCAAGGAGGCTATTAAATTCCTGTAGAACGTATTTCTGAACACAAAAACCGCCCTCTACTGTCGCAGATCTCTCAACGAGATATCCCAGCTTGCGAGACTAGGAACTACATTCTAGGAAACTGGAATCTTTGGATATGCCTCTAGCGACATGTAAGCTAAGTTTTCCCGAAGGACAATGAATGAAAGACGGTCACAAAGAGGGGAGTGTGATGTGGCCTCATCTAGACTTGAAGAGGTCTACCGCTTTCTAAGGTAGGTAAGGTTGAAAAAAGGATGCGGATATTATTCCGCCCCATGCCACTATAGACATACACCAAAGCTAGTAATCGGCTTGTTGTGTGCTCTAAATACTAAAATGTAACCTCGAAAAAGAAAATCTAAGTCAGAAATTCCATTCTACTTACAGAATCCCTAATTGTTTCCCATACCACGCCCGTAAGTTGGTTCCTCCTGCCAGACTTTCGGATTATGTGCATGTGCTAGGCACGCTGTGAAAATAGTTGCCAGATAGTCGGGCTCATTTTGTAGTAACACCGGAAAATCAGGTCCGGGTGACTTAAATGGTTTGAAGCTCATCAAGGCTTCCTTTATAAATTATGTAATGATAAGCCTTCTATTTTCCTCATTATCCCAAGATGCCGGTGTCTCCGTGAGTCACTCCGTATCATATGGAAAATTCGTCTTTATCGAGAGGATAACTATCTTCGAAAGACCCTGTTGGAAATGAAGATTGTACTTTAAATAAATAAACTTTGTTATAATGTATGGTAGTATGCTATGAAATATTAGTTATGAAAACTACCCTTTGTATGTATATTAAAAAGTAACCTTCTGGGATTTTCATGTAAATTTCTTCTTTTAGTTCACTCTGAAGAAACGCTGTCACAACATCCATTTGATCTGTGTCCAAGTCATGAAAACTACCCTTTGTATGTATATTGAAAAGTAACCTTTTGGGATTTTCATGTAAATTTCTTCTTTTAGTTCACTCTGAAGAAACGCTGTCACAACATCCATTTGATCTATGTCCAAGTCATGACGAACGGCCAGGCTGAGAAGAAGTCGAATGGATGAATATCTCACAACTGGTGAGAACGTTTCGCTATAATCAATTCCTTCCTTTTGTGAATATCCTTTTGCCACAAGTCTGGCGTTGTAACGCTCGATTTCACCGTTAGAATTTCGTTTTATTTTAAACGTCCATTTGCTATCAATTGCATTCCTTCCTGGTGGTAAATCAACAATTTCCCAGGTTCCATTTTCAACAAGTGCATTTAGTTCGTCTGATATAGCCTTTTTCCAATGTTCTCTATCAACACATTTTAAAGCTTCTCTCATATTTTTGGGTTCCTAAGAACATTCTATGAGACTTACTTGCGCATACTTTGGATTAGGCTTCATAGTCCTAGATGATCTTCTTAATTTCGGAGATGCGGTTCTACTGTCATCAGATGAACGGTTATTCACACATTCCTCAAACTCATCTTCAGAAATTTGATCAGAAATGTCCTCATTCTCTTGACCATCCGCTTTCTGAATGTTAGGATCTTCTTCCCCCACTGAATCGCATCCGAAATCTATTTTGTAAAATATAATATCACTTTCCCTCTTTGGGTCATCTAAGAATTCAGATTCCAGAAATTTCGCATCCCTGCTCAATGAAACATTTCCAGTTTTAGATCAAAAAACCTATACGAATTCGGATGTTGTGAATAGCCAACGAAAATCACTTCTTTGCCTTTTGGATCCAACTTTTTGCGTTTCTGCTTTGGGACTTGAACAACGGCCTTGCATCCAAACACTTTCAAATTCTTCAAATTTGGTTTTCTCCCATACCATGTTTCATAAGGACTAAGGAAATTTTGACGCTTACATGGAGTTCGGTTTATTAAATAAACTGCAGTATTTGCAGCCTCAGCCCAGAAAGTTTTTGGTAGTTTTGAATCAATAAGAAGGCATCTGGTTTTCTCAATGATGGAACGATTCATTCTCTCTGACTTACCATTTTGTTTCGGTGTGAACGACACCGTGGTCTGATATTGAATCCCATTTTGCACCATGATGCTTTTCATTTTAGCATTGCAGAACTCGGATCCATTGTCACTTCTAAATGCTTTAATTCTTTTACCAGTCTCATTTTCAACTTGATTTTTGAACTCCAAAAACTTCTCAGAGACTTCACTTTTCTTCTTTAAAAAATAAACAAAAATTTTCGATGAAAAGTCGTCAACAAAAATTAGCATGTATTGTGAGCCCGCAAAGGATGGACATTCCATTGGACCACAAACGTCACTGTGAATCAACTCCAGGAGGTCAGTTGTACGATTGGTTGTTTCATAAAAAGTATATCTTGCAAATTTCCCTTTATAGCATGTAACACACTCGAAGTTACAAGGTTCAAAGCAAATTCCATCAACAGCTCCAGAAGCCATTTTCTTCAAAACGTCATTATTCACATGCCCAAAACGCTTGTGCCACATCTGAACTTGATTTTCTTGAGCCTTTCCTGCTAAAGCCTTATGATTCGAAGTCTTTAATTGAAACATACCATCCACATGATTTCCAGTAGCAATAACTTCCTTGTCTTTGGTGATAACCTTACAGCCATTATTAGTGAAACGAACTTCGTGTCCCTTTTGTACTATTTTCGATACTGACAAAAGGTTTAGACATAATTCTGGAACAAACAGTACATCATTGAGCTCAACAGACTCCCTGTTCGCAATTGTAGGCAAATCTTTATTTCCAACTCCTTTTACCATCATCTTGGAATTATTTGCAACTGTCACCTCAGCTACTTTTGGTTCAATATTACCATTAAACAATGCCTCATTGGACGACATATGAGCCGATGCTCCAGAATCAAAATACCACTTCTCTTTTCCGGCACTACTTACCGAAAAGGAACCAATCATTGCATTTGACTTTTTCTTTGTGGTATTTTTGTTTGGGCACTTAGCAGCAATATGTCCAAATTTTTGGCAATTAAAACATTTTGGACCCTTTGGTTTTTGCTTCTGACGACTATTGAGTGCTAAATTTTCATCATTTTGGATTGAACCAACCCATTCTTCATTCAATTTCAAGCCAGCACTTCTAAGCTTATGTGCACTCGTCAATTTACATACCCATCCACGGACGCAAAATTATTGAGTTTTGCAGAACAGAACCTCTGGATAAGACTGACTCTTCGTACCAAACCAGAATCGGCAAAGACTTGATTCAAAGTATCCCATATTTCTTTGGCATTCTTGCACTCTCGAATATGTGGATACACACATTTGTCCACCAGCATAATTAGCTCTGCTCGGGCTTGAACTGTGAGCAAGGATTCAAGCCACATTGCTTCTTGTGCTGAAGTCGATAATGCCATGTATTCAGCTTCGGTAGTAGAAAGAGCTGTAGTCTGTTGCTTCTTTGAATTCCACGATATTGGCCCATTTTGAAATTTAAAAACATAACCAGTGGTTGACTTTCTGTCGTCCACATCACCAGCCCAATCAGCATCAGTAAATCTATCTATTTGACTAGATCCATCTTTACTGAATTGCAGTGCATAATGACTTGTCGCCTTAAGATATCGGAAAATTCTTTTTACAGCTTGCCAGTGTGCTTTACCATAATTTTTATTAAATCGTGAAAGCACCCCCACTGCATATGGAATATCTGGCCTTGTCACCTGCGCTGCATACATTATGCTTCCGACTGCTTCTTGATACGGTATGGTTTTCATTTCGTTTATTTCATCTTCTGTGGTAGGACACATATTCTTGGTAATTTTCTGGTTGATGACAATTGGAGTCGAAATTGGGTTGCATTGATCCATGTTGAACTTTTTCAGCATATCTTCAATGTATAATTTCTGATTCAACCATAGCTTTCCATTCTCACGATCCCGTGTTAATTTCATTCCTAAAATATAGTGGGCTGGACCTAAGTCCTTCATCTTAAAACATTTTGAGAGTCTTTCTTTTATGTACTCTTTGATTATTTGAAAATATCAAAATGTCATCGACGTAAATTGCCACGTACGTTTTCTCTCCGTTTTGAGTTTTGAAATAGATGCATGGCTCTGTTTTGGATTGTGTGAGACCAATTTTCTTCAGAGTTTCATCTAACTTTCTATTCCAAACTCTACTCGCCTGTTTTAAACCATATATGGATTTCTTTAAGCGATATACCTTACGTGTGTCCGTTTTGCAACCTTCTGGGATTTTCATGTAAATTTCTTATTTTAGTTCACTCTGAAGAAACGCTGTCACAACATCCATTTGATCTATGTCCAAGTCATGACGAACGGCCAGGCTGAGAAGAAGTCGAATGGATGAATATCTCACAACTGGTGAGAACGTTTCGCTATAATCAATTCCTTCCTTTTGTGAATATCCTTTTGCCACAAGTCTGGCTTTGTAACGCTCGATTTCACCGTTAGAATTTCGTTTTATTTTGAACGTCCATTTGCTATCAATTGCATTCCTTCCTGGTGGTAAATCAACAATTTCCCAGGTTCCATTTTCAACAAGTGCATTTAGTTCGTCTGATATAGCCTTTTTCCAATGTTATCTATCAAAACATTTTAAAGCTTCTCTCATATTTATGGGTTCCTCAGAACATTCTATGAGACTTACTTGCGCATACTTTGGATTAGGCTTCATAGTCCTAGATGATCTTCTTAATTTCGGAGATGCGGTTCTACTGTCATCAGATGAACGGTTATCCACACATTCCTCAAACTCATCTTCAGAAATTTGATCAGAAATGTCCTCATTCTCTTGACCATCCGCTTCCTGAATGTTAGGATCTTCTTCCCCCACTGAATCGCATCCGAAATCTATTTTGTAAAATATAATATCACTTTCCCTCTTTGGGTCATCTAAGAATTCAGATTCCAGAAATTTCGCATCCCTGTTCAATGAAACATTTCCAGTTTTAGGATCAAAAAACCTATAGTAATTCGGATGTTGTGAATAGTTAAGGAAGAAAAGGAAAGTGAATTTTTATTGGTGTGTGTTTTTCCGTTGGGTACCTGTTGGGGATGATTTTGTTACAGGAACCACATTTATGAGAGGTCATTAATTTGGAAGTTTTGAAAAATTCGCAACGTTCCCTACCACTATCAAAGAACTGAGAAAGAGGATCGATCTAATTGCTATAGAGCTAACAAAACTGATGAAAGACAACGAGCGCTGCAGGAAAAAAACAAAACTTTGATTTATTGAACGAATTGTTTGACATAACCACGGTCAAAGGCGAATGGATGTGCAAAGAATATGAGAACTTCTACAAACTACAAGTTGAGAGCAAAGGCTGCTTTGGCTTTTCCAGCGGCAAATCTGCTGGTGCCTAGCGAAAGAGGGCACCCATCCAAGCGAAAGAGAGCAATGGAAACGACTGCTTCCACACTTACCAACTCAGCGATACTTGATTGCTCTGAAAGTAGCACGGACTCATTCGACAAAAGTACAGATAGTACTTGAGAGGATTGCAATGCAACATTAACGAGAAGAAGGAAGCATAACCCAACAGGCAATGCAAAACGCCTTGTTACAAACTCAAAGATGGCGTCTCATGAAGCAGCACCAGCTGCTCGGGTGAAGGAGTACTTAGGAAGCACGTTTACCTGGAGAAGTAGAACATGCACTTTGACGTCAAACACCTTGAGAGCGTTGAGAATCAGGCCGTAGTCCTCAAGAATGAATCCAAAGAAATTAAGTTGACTGCGCTCAAATTAAAAGATGGGATAGTTCAAACAATCGCAGAATGTGCTGGATGAGTTCAACCTGTGGGCATAAATTATGATGATTGTTGCCGATACAATAAGAGTGAATACCGGGAAAAAGACAGACGTTTTGGTACAACTGCAGCAAATGATCGATGAAAAAGTCAACCCACAGCCAACTTCATCAGTTGCCAGCACTATATACTGGATCGCGTTCTATTTGGTTCTATTTTAATTACTCTATTCATGACGAAGTGGTGTTTAATATCTATGTGTTTAACTCGTTTGCTTTCCAAATTATTAGTTATTCCTATGCATCCTCGGTTATCTTCAAAATTTTGTACACCGTCTGATTTGTTTATTTTATTTTAATATTGCATGATTCCTTAAATTCAGATCGCTTCCGTAGTTGCTTAACTGAGTGCGACATACTCCGCTTCGGATTGTTGTTTTCAGAAAAGGACCCAGAATCTGTAGCAGTCTGTTTTGTTATTACGGCACTGAGCCCATAGAGGTTGTAAATGATTATAAATATCTCGGTATAAATCTTACGTACAAACTTTCCTTGTAAAGTATCTTTCTAGCAAGCTACAATCTGCAAAAATAGCTATTAACTTCACATGGCTACTTTACATCCACAACGGAGAAATAGCATTTCGAATAAGATGAAAGTATTTAATACTACTGCCAAGTCTATGTATATTGTTTTACGGCGATCAAGTGTGGGGACATGCTAGCTATGAGCAAGTAAGCAAAACTATTTAGGATCTTCATAAAAAAGGAGAATTTAATACCAAGGTGTGCAATAACAACAATAACAACAATAATCTACAATCAATCATGGAAATGCAAGGACTTGGCGATGCCAGGAATGACAATGGCAACAGATTGGTTGATTTCTGTGTAAGAAACCGACTCTTTATTGGAGGCAAAATTTTCCCATAAAAATATACACAAATATACTTGGGAAATCACCAGTTGGAAACACCTGTAATCAAATTGAACTCGTAATTGTCAACAAACACTTTCTGGGTTCGCTGATGGATGTGAAAACTATACGAGGAGCCATCATCAATAGTGGCCACTATACGTGTAATTCCATTCGTCGTGAAAAGGAGTCAAACAAAAAGCACAACCTCTTAAACCTAAAAGACCCCAAAACAGCCTCGAATACAAGGCAACATTAACGGGGAAGCTGCAAAAAAACGCATACATTGGCCGACATAACAGCTGCATGTACGGAGACGGCTACCTCTATCATAGGCTTTGCTCGACGATCCCAAAAACCATGGAAAAGCAACGAAACTATAGAGAAAATAAAACACCGAATAGGTCTACGCAACCCTCTGCTACGGACAAAATCATGTATAACTAAAATCGAATATATTTTAATATGCTGACAGAGCAAGCCGAAAATGCAGCTAATTTTGGAAACATGCGTGGTGTCTACGAGTCAGTAAAACAAATGAGAAGTAACAATATAAAACCAATGGCAACAATAAAAGATGAAGACGAAGATGAAGATGAAGATCGGAATTAACAACACCAGAACAGCAATTAGAGCAATGGCGCGGTTTCTTCAGCTCCGAAGGACAAGCAACCGTTGACGTAAGGTCCAACATTCTTAATCCCACTGTGCGCCGAAACCCACGCAGGGATATATCTACGGCCCACCCACCTGCCAAGAAAATGAGGCCGTTCTGGTCTCACTCAAAACGGCAAATTAGCCGGCCCTGATAATATACCTGATGAACTGTTCCGGTATGGGGCACACCCCATAGCTCAATCAATCACCCCAGAGAGGCCTGAGATACAAACGCTGTACCCATAGAATGGAAAAGGGGATCATGGTCAAAATCCCAAAGAAGGTTGACCTCACCCAAGTCTTCTACTGCAACGTATTTCGCCTGCACTTGGCAGCAGTTTAAGGAAGGACCAGGCAGGATTTCGGCCACGACGTTCTTGTGCCGAACATATTAACTCACTGCGCATAATCATTGAAAAGTCTGCAGAACTTAATACACACCTATACCTTTTATTTATCGACTTCGAGCGTGCTTTTGACACAGTTTCGCGAAGTTCAATGTGGAGCACGCTGTTGAATTAGGGCATCCCCGAAAAAAACGTGACACTAATTGAGGAGCTGTATAGGAATGCTGAAGTTTCAGCCCGTTTCAATGGAAAAGAGAGCTGATCTATCGGGTTCGACATAAGAGTGAATTCTAAACGATGATGAGAAATTTCCGGAAGTGGAGAAGAAATTGGCGGAACTGAAAATCAAGGGCGGTCCGGTGTGTATTATCGATAGTACCCCTAAAATCAAGCCTCCGGTGTTCGACGGATCAACAGCCTTCGATGTTTTCAAATACCAATTTGAAACGGTAGCCTTAAGAAATTCATGGAACGACAACAACTAGCCAATGGAACTCCTGCTTGCATTAAAGGAAACGTTATCACTATCACTATCTGTCAAAATCAGTGATTAGTGCAACTCTGATTTTGAGTATGTTACTAGTTCGCGTAATTTTTGTTGTTTGTGTGTTATAGTTCATAACTATAATACACACACACAACCAAAACTTGTTGACAGATATTGCACTTCGAAAAAAAAATGTACCCAGCTGGAAGTACACGGTACACTACCTGGAAGTTATGTCATGGGTAAAAAAAGTATTCCCGCTGCCGGTAAAACAATTATGAAGAAGTTATAGCTGCACTTTAACGTAAGCACGGAGGAGAGCAAAGGCGAGACATATACCGAATGGAATTGATTGGACGAGTTCAGAAATCAAACGAGACGCTACAGGATTTCGCAACAGAGGTAGAGCGAATGGTATTATTGACATACCCAGGAGAAAGTCATCCGTTGGTGGACCGTATGAAGATCGAGGCTTTCGTCAACGGTATCCAGGACTACTTTCATAGAAACCATTTGCGCTTGCACAAGAGACGGCGAGAATTATTGCAAAGCCCTAGATACACAGGTGCGTAAGTTGGACAACGAGTATGATGATTCAACAACTCCTATTGATTCTTTGAGGGAAGCAATGAAACTGGCAATAGATAAAATAAAACGAGAATCAAGCAAGCCCAAGATAAAATGCTACAATTGTGATAAAGTTGGACAATTTTTTCGAGAACGTGGAGCTAGACGCAAAGGTTCCAGATCGACATCGCCACCTCCAACACAGGCTAGCAAAAGATTAAATGAGTCACCTTTAAACTAAAACGAGCTAGTCCAACGGGCATTAGCTGGCTCCCATAGATTATGGCCCCACAATCTCCATAGCCATAGTTCAACCGTAAAACACCAATTTAACTGCAACTGGTTACATCAATGGCGACAGGCGTATCTTTGGATACGGGAGCATCAAAATCTCTTATTAGGGCAGATTTGGTAAAAGGAAGGATATCCCCGCTAAATGGATTCAGACTACGTACGGCCACGGAGGCGCCCGCAACATTTAAAGGAAACGTTGTTTTGAAGCTGACTATAGCCGGTATATCCATAAACTATGAGATTATAGTGGCCGATATTGTAGACGAAGTTATAATTGGTGCCAATTTTATGATTGCCTTCGGTCTTAACCAGGTCTCATAACCCGTTGAATGTGGGTTATGAGATTATACCTCCAAATGCCGAAGCAATAATATGGGTGCCAATGAATGGAGGATGTGAAGACGGTAACATATGCGTGATTGAACCAACAAAAACATAGAACAACAACATCTTAATAGCAAATGTCCTGGTAACGATCAACAATGAGGGATTAATACAAGATCGAGTCCTGAACTTGTCAACCAGACATGAGAAAATTGACAAATTCTGCGATGTTGGTCAATGTACACCTGCCGAAGCAATATTAAATTTAAATTGCAGCTCGGCAAAAATAAATTCAAATACCACGGAAAAAATAAAATAAATACCACGGAAAAAGTCCGATAAAACACGCTCCAAGAAGTGTTCCCATGGCAAAAACTGTAGTGTTGCTGTTTGTCCTCACATATGTGTGTCGAATCTTGCCATTGCGCTAGGTCTTCCCCCCCCCCCCCCCCCCCCAAACAGATCCTCTCGTATCCGCAAATTGGCTAGTGAGTGGATGAGGGGTTATGATTTCATCTGGCAAGGTTGCCATTCACTTAGCCAAAGTGGCAAACTAATCCTATTTCCATTAGGGACCAAAATACAAATAGAGTCAGCACACATATGTTATATCGACGTTGGTACCGGGCAGTGGT
The DNA here is from genome assembly GCF_963082655.1 of Stomoxys calcitrans. NCBI lineage: Eukaryota > Metazoa > Arthropoda > Insecta > Diptera > Muscidae > Stomoxys > Stomoxys calcitrans. The sequence continues at coordinate 127,379,308 of NC_081554.1, forward strand.
ACTTTGATGTTTCCTTCCGACTTAGCTCAGCCTGCGTAGGTCCTTGGGTTACCAAGCCAATATAAAACAACACAATAGAAATATTAATAGTACCACCTTCAACTATTCGTTCCTTGTAGCATGATATCGTCAGCGAAATATTCCGGTGGGAATCCAGGTGTCGTTGGATTCTCCTATTGCCCTCCCATGGATCACACGATTATGACCCCCTTTGGACCATCTACCAAAATCTACGATAGCCCCCTAAAATGTAGTGGCGATAATCCTCCCTACCTTACCTCATCACAAATTTACCCCAAAATCATATTAAAGCAATTCACGTAAAATTTAATTTCAAGATGTACATGGATTTATTCATTTACCTAATTCACTCGTAAAAAAAAAAAATCCATAATTGGCTATTAATAACCGTAATACTTAAATATAGTTAGCGCTATATACAGACTAATACTGAAAGTTCGTGAAAAGGGCAAAATTTTCTTTTTTTTCTTTTACGAAAAACCCAAAATGCTAGAAACCGACAAAAATAATAAAAATCCCCAACTAGGTTCGAGCTCGATTCCTAATGGCAGGGGTCCACGTTTTATCTATAGAAATACTCTCACAAATATAGCAAATTTAACTTTGCCCTAACCACTGCTTATTTATACTAATATTTCTTATGAACTATGAAGCACAACGGCGTATACGATAGTTATAGAAACATTCTTTAGAGAATTCAAGACTCTGTCTTTTTTTATAACTTATTTGATAGTGATTTAAATCTAGTGACACGACGAAAAACAAAAGTTCTCAAAACGTATAATTGATGGCGAAATTTTGGTATGATTCCACGTAATTTATGGTGACCAATAATAATATAAAGTCATGGGAATTAATTACAGATGAATATAATTTTGATTATTTTTTTGGGACATAAAGAAATTCAATTACATTTAAATAGATATATTTCCTTCGGGTTCACGAAAATTTATTGCATTCACAGAAAAAACCCAACGCGAATGTGAAAACAATCAAACAAATACATTCCGACCGTTTGCACTCGTTTCTTTAAAAAAAAAAGCGATATGTAAAATAATCGTGTATATATTCGCAGCCAAAGTGTCACAAAATTACCAAAAACTAGAATTTATTTATGCCCGCACAGAAATTGTAAAAAAGGATACGTATAAAGGAATGGTTTGGGGAGGTGGAGGGTGACTAATACTAAGGTAAAGGTAGTTGGTTATAGGTGGTGTTTGTAGGCTGCAGTAGGAGGTGGGGTAAAGATTTCGATAATTCAGGTACCGTTACAAACGGAGCACACACAACCACGTGTGGTGATCACATTGGCTGTGGCCCTTTCAACGGTTTGTCGGTCTGCCTCTCCTTGGCTTATTTTCGGACTCACCAAATGTATTTCCTTTACCCTTGTTGCCATCAAATCTCACACTCGAATGCAACTTCTCACTAATGCGTTTCCCTCCAAACGATTCATCGATGCACAGCAAATGATCTCACGAGCTCCTGAACGGCGTTCACAGGTGCTCCTGCCGATCTCAGTGGCCTTGAATCAGAGTAATCTGCCCCTTCTGCCCACGTGCAAATATGTAAGACGTCCTCTATATGGCTGTGTTGGTGGTGGTGTTAGTGGAGTGACGCAAACTTTGCCCCGTGTCGCTGGTGGCTCGGTGGAATATGTCCAAGAAGACGGATACGCCGATAAAACCGACCGTGTATGGAAAATACCCCCTGATACACAGGTGGTCCACATAAAGCACACCAGAGTGCCTATCACCAATCCTCCACGAGGTAGATACACCCACCAACACAGTACCTAAAAATGGAAAATAACGAAGTAATTTAGAACTTCGTTTTCTGTCACCACCTGAGGCGTAAGGAAATCTTACCTTCTCCTTGTATACCAAGCGCCTATTACACAATTACAATCAATGTAAATAATAATTTCGACGGCAGCACGATTCACCAAGTGCCGAAATGTGCTCTTGGGCTCTAAATATAATGTCTCATTAAAAATTGGACTTTCTGAGCGGCACGATGTTAACGGAGTGAGTATCAAAAGGAAAAGAATAATTTACGAGAGCCTGACACCTGCGAAAGCTCGGTTGTGACCGTGATGCCACGTGGCGATGTAAAAAAAAACCCTTTGACAGTTGAACAACCCTGTCTCCCGGTTCAAACTAAATGACTGCGCACTGAATAGCCGCGCACCGTGCCATGAATCGTAAATCATGTCACCTGCCCACCGCAAGATCAAAGGATACCATTACAAACCCTATCAGTTACCATAGTCCTGACGACGGATAACTGAATAGGGAAGGTAGACTGATAACGAATGACACCTGACGTGGGGAAGAACTGCGACCCTGAGATCAAGAGTCTTAGCTCTATCCATCGAGCTAGCCGGGCTCAGTATCCAAATTCCTATCTCACCGGAACCATATGCTGTAGGTCCTTAGCATGATAGGTGCCTACTTTCCTACCCTTCAAGTCCTCAACCTCATATAAACTTCCGCCGATCTGTTTCACAACACGACATTTAACGAACTTGTCACAAAGCTTCGCATTTAACCTCTTGGAGGCGTCGCTAAGGACAAAATTCCTCCTCAGGATCTCCTGGCCCGGCAAAAATTTCACCTCCCGGCATCTAGTATTGTATCGTGCGACATTCCTCTCATAAGAGCTATGCAAGTTCCTCCTAACATTGCTTCTAACTAACTCCATTATATTGCTCTTCGGCAAGATGTCGACTTCACCGTTTTCCAGAACTCCTAGTTTGTCCGATAAATCATACACGCTAGCGTGCGTGATCATGTTCGTTCCAAAAAGGGAAAAGTATGGAGAGAATCCCGTTGCGGTGTGAATAGTGGAACGTAACGCGCATTCGACGGCCGATAAATGCCTATCCCAGTTCGTCTGATCGTCTGCAACATATGCCCGCACGGCGGCTATGATGGAGCGGTTAACGCGCTCGGACGCGTTTGCCTGTGGAGCATAATACGCGTTCCTTATCGGCTTGCATCCATATCGTCTCAAGAACATTTCAAAATCGGATGATGTAAATTGCTTACCGTTATCCGTATGCACCATCTGCGGCACGCCAAACTTATGAAAAATTTCACTTTCCAAAAATTTGATGACGTTCGCAGATGTTGCATTACGCATAGGCTTCAAAACAACAAATTTCGTGAGATGATCAAGAACGATAAATATGAAGCTATTTCCCTGTTTAGATCTGGGAAAGGGACCGATAAAATCCATATAAATCTTTTGCCAAGGTCTGTGTGTTATCGTCTCAGCGCCCATAGGCGGTCGTAGGATCCTGTTGGGGGCTTTCGTCTCCTTACACACAACGCAATTATTCACATACTCCCTCACCTGGGCCACCATCTTAGGCCAATAAAAATATTGTCTGAGGGCTGCAATGGTTTTACCCATGCCACAGTGTGACCTTACTGTAGGTTCATGCGTATTCGCGATCAATCCGTGTGTGAGTCCAGTAGGAACCCATAGCTTCCAAATAAATTGCTCGTGGACCGGATCTCCATCCGAGGGGACTGTCCTCTTGTAGACGTACGAATCCCGTATCCTGAGATCGGGCAAAAGATCCTGATTCTGAGAGATATGCTCACGGAGCTGAGCATATTCTTCGCCTTCGAACTCCGGCGAACTCATATCGATAAGAGGCCCCTCCTCCACAAACATGTTCACCTCATCAACGTGCAACCTGGACAGGGTGTCGGCTACCACATTCTGGCTACCCTTGCGATGCTGTATATCGAATTGATACCTTTGGAGTTTCAGGCTCCATCGTGCGAGACGACCGCTTAAATCCCTCTGGCCCATGAGCCACCTAAGGGCACTATGATCCGTCACCACAGTGAAAGGCATCAATTCGATATACGGTCTGAACTTTCCAATTGCACTAACCACAGCGAGGCATTCCCTCTCAGTCACGCTGTAATTGCGCTGTGCGCTATTAAGCTGTGCTGAGTGGAAGGCAATTGGACGTTCCAGACCTTCAGCGTCAAGCTGATAGAGAACGGCGCCGACTCCCAAGTTCGACGCGTCACACTGGACGAAAAAGCGTTTGTCGAATACCGGATGGGTCAATACAGGACTGGTGGTGAGGGCTACTTTCAGCCTACTGAAAGCTTCAATCGCCTCCTCATCGAACGTAAATTTGGCAGACTTCCTCAGCGTGCGTGTAAGTGGAACAGTCATCTCAGCATAATCCTTAATAAACCTCCTAAACCAAGAGGTAAGTCCCAAAAACCTACGCACGTCGCGTGTGCATCTCGGTATAGGAATCTGAGTTATGCCCTCAATCTTCCCTGGATCTGGCCTTAACCTGCCTTCCCCGACGATGTACCCTAAGTACCGGAGTTCCTTCTTACAGAATCTAGATTTGCTGAGGTTTATGGTCAAGTTCGCACCACTCAGAAGATCACCGACGCGACGTAACAAACGCACATGCGACTCAAAATCAGGCGACACCACCAACAGATCATCCAGGTACACGAAAACCTCATTGCGTAGTTCCGGGGCGATCACCTTATCCATCAGTCTGCATAACCGTTGGGCTGCGTTGCACAACCCAAACGGCATGACTCTGAAATGATAATGTGGTCGTCCCGGCACTGTGAATGCAGTCTTCGGACGACTATCCCTCGCCAGGGGAATCTGCCAAAACGCGTCCTTCAAATCTATACTAGATATGAAGTACGTGTTTTGGAGTCTCCCTAGGAGTGCGTCTATATATGGGAGTGGATATGCATCCTTCACCGTAACCTCGTTTAGTTTTCGGGCATCGAGACACAAGCGCCTCTTCTCCCCACGCCGGACCAAGGTCACTGGAGAATTCCAGGGACTGGTGCTTGGCTCTATCACCCCTAAACTTAGCATACGGTCTAACTCCCCATATATAAGCGACTCGACGGCAGGTGATACTGGATAGTGGCGTTGTTTGATAGGGACAGCGTCGCCAGTATCAATTGTGTGTTCCTCCAAAGGAGTCTTGCCTAAACCGTGTCTCTCATGATCCAAAAAATGACCCCTAGCATGCGCAAGAGCGTCCTCCTGTTCCCGAGAAAGAATGTGACTACTTGGATCGGGTGGTTCGACCACAGCGCTAAGACTGCTGACCAAATGTGGCGCAACACCGAAAATCCTCCAAAAATCCACCCCGCAGTACATTTTATTCTCCAAATTCGGAACTAGATACACCTCCATCATATGACGTTGATCGCCATATGTAACCTCAACCTTCACTTTACCTGAACACGTCACACGATGACCATTAGCAGTGCCGACACGGCACTTGTGTACTGGAATGATTGTCAATTCGAGTTCCTCAACCAATTTATGGCAATCTTTCCCGAAACAGGTGACGGATGCCCCGCTGTCAAAAAGGGCCAAAACCTCATAGTCATTCACCAAAACGCATCTAAATGGCCTCGGATCTGAACCTGAAATCTCACTTATCGTAGCTGAAGAAATGTCGCGCCTATGTCTTCGCCTACATCTAAAACGTTCTCTGGCTCTCAAAATCCTCTTAGATACAGTCTGTACAGTAATCTCACTATTAAAAATCCTCTTTCTGGCTTTTCGGTAATTTTCAAGGCGTATGTGAAATGGCAATGTCAGATCTGGTCTGGGAATCGTAGTCCTCTCCGTAGATGTCGTGGTGATGGGGGTTCTATTAGCTGTGTCGAGATTCTCAGGATCTACAGAAGTCCCAACACATTTGTCCTGTAAAATCTTTCGACCTAATCCGTGGTCTGAGTCGAACGTGAGTCCCCACCTGCGTTCACGTTCGATCTGCGGTTTCCCGATCGGCAATTATCACATTGTGGAGCCGTTACGCCCGATTGACCACAACGAAAACAAAAATAAGCTCTTTGTTCCGCTGAGCATTGCTTAAATGTATGTCCGGTAGTCCCACAATTCCAACATTTCACGTTGGTCTTGTCGGATCTCTTCTGAAAGTTATTTCGTAATCGAAGTTCCTCTAACGTCTCCGTAGGCTCATCAAAATCTGGATCGTATAATTCGTTCACGGAGCGAACAGGCAGACCTGGTCGAGATCTTTGTAGAAATTCCCTTTCCAATAAACTTTCAGCTTTACGGCATTCCGCCCGTAAATGTTCAACAGAGTACAATTGTGTCCCAAATATCATATGTGCTATCCGGGGTCTCAAACCTGCCTTCACAATGTCCACCATCTCGTGTTCTTTTAAGGGTTCACGTAATTGCATCCTGAGCCCATTTATCGCATCAATATACTGGGTAGCCTTCTCCTCTTTTCCCTGTTTGCGATCTATTATCTGTCTTAGTACGTCCGCGTTGGAATGAAACTGTTCAAATTCCCGAATAATATCTGCTCTCAAGTTGGAAAATGAAAGATCTGGGTGCCGCTGAATGCGGTCCCAGTACCACTGGTTTGCACGTCCCTCAAGAAGATGATGAAAACCTGCCATCAATTCCTCGTCCGAACAACCGTAATTCTGCTGAAGCCTGTCTACCCGAAAAATGAAATCCTCAATAACTGGAGTCTTGGGCGTACCATCAAATTTGATGCCCCATTTACTAATGCTATGGTATCCTGGTCTACTAATCTGGTTACTCGAATCCCTTCGTAATTCCGGTTGGGCAACATACGTATTAGGTGGACGCCCTCTTGCTCTGTCCCCCAAAGCAAAATCCCGAGGCCAATCCACACCTGGTGAAGAGTATGAAGCACGATTCGCCGGAACAGCTGGTGTTGAAAGAGCTGACTTTACAGCCTCTGCTACGGCTTCTCTCATCTCACTTCGAATTACCTGCAAAATAGAGGCCGGGGTCTCTATACCCGCCTTCCCATTCTCCTTAGGCATCCCGGTGCTATTCAAAATATCCCCTTGGCTAGTACCCTCCCTATTGGTCATTGGACTATACGAAGGCTGTGTGACACTACTCTCCCCTGTGTCCCCGTGTTGACCTTCCTGAACCTGGTCATTCACATCCAACGTCCGGTCGGCATTATCTCCGCCCGTAGAAACATCGATAGGGTCTGAATTATTCGGAGGAGAATCAGCATCCGCCCCCCTAAGGCTCGTGTAATGTGGGTTGAGTGGACCCAGAAATCTCTGTGGAAGCATCTCCAAGTTATCCTACACGAAAATCTCAAAAATCCGAAAATGTTCCAAGGATACTATAACTACGTCGAACTACCGTACGTCAAAAGTCTGAATAAATCCGTGCACAAGTATCCAAAATATCGGGTCGGGGCTGAATACCCGCTCTAAAAAAAATCAAAACAAAAATATATGATGGTTCTTGGCCACCAAGGCCGAATACCGCTTAAGAACCTACAAAACAAAACGTGACTCCAATGATTGAGATCATAAATAGGGTCCCGGTCGGTAAATCGTTCAAACTATGATAATTCCATTCGTCTTCCAATGATAAAATATACAAATATCAGAAACTAAGTATCATAAGCAAAAATGATAAATCAAAATAAAATGTTATTACAAATATATGAGTCTGAAGTTTTTTGGTAGGATTAGGATATGTACATCAGCCACTACAAAAATAAAATATCCCACTTTAAATCTTCCGCTTCAAAGAACTCCTAGCACGCTAATGATAAACTCCGAAGAAATGTTGCTACTATGAGAATTCGTATAAAACTCGCACAGGACTAAACAATAACTTCGCAGTATTAGAAAAAAAACGTCGTCCATGTTGGTGTAGCGCGATTCCTGGCCGTAATAACCAAAACAAATCGGACTATACGCCAACACTTCGGATCTGAATCTAAAAATATGAACGTTCGAATTGCTATTCGTAGCAAATTGAGGTTAACCGTAAAACGTTAAAACCTAATGACTATACGAAAACTCATTCATTTGCTCATACGTTGGGCGCCATCTGTAGTGTTGCTGTTTGTCCTCACATATGTGTGTCGAATCTTGCCATTGCGCTAGGTCTCCCCCCCCCCCCCCCCCCCAAACAGATCCTCTCGTATCCGCAAATTGGCTAGTGAGTGGATGAGGGGTTATGATTTCATCTGGCAAGGTTGCCATTCACTTAGCCAAAGTGGCAAACTAATCCTATTTCCATTAGGGACCAAAATACAAATAGAGTCAGCACACATATGTTATATCGACGTTGGTACCGGGCAGTGGTACTTTGATGTTTCCTTCCGACTTAGCTCAGCCTGCGTAGGTCCTTGGGTTACCAAGCCAATATAAAACAACACAATAGAAATATTAATAGTACCACCTTCAACTATTCGTTCCTTGTAGCATGATATCGTCAGCGAAATATTCCGGTGGGAATCCAGGTGTCGTTGGATTCTCCTATTGCCCTCCCATGGATCACACGATTATGACCCCCTTTGGACCATCTACCAAAATCTACGATAGCCCCCTAAAATGTAGTGGCGATAATCCTCCCTACCTTACCTCATCACAAATTTACCCCAAAATCATATTAAAGCAATTCACGTAAAATTAAATTTCAAGATGTACATGGATTTATTCATTTACCTAATTCACTCGTAAAAAAAAAAAATCCATAATTGGCTATTAATAACCGTAATACTTAAATATAGTTAGCGCTATATACAGACTAATACTGAAAGTTCGTGAAAAGGGCAAAATTTTCTTTTTTTTCTTTTACGAAAAACCCAAAATGCTAGAAACCGACAAAAATAATAAAAATCCCCAACTAGGTTCGAGCTCGATTCCTAATGGCAGGGGTCCACGTTTTATCTATAGAAATACTCTCACAAATATAGCAAATTTAACTTTGCCCTAACCACTGCTTATTTATACTAATATTTCTTATGAACTATGAAGCACAACGGCGTATACGATAGTTATAGAAACATTCTTTAGAGAATTCAAGACTCTGTCTTTTTTTATAACTTATTTGATAGTGATTTAAATCTAGTGACACGACGAAAAACAAAAGTTCTCAAAACGTATAATTGACGGCGAAATTTTGGTATGATTCCACGTAATTTATGGTGACCAATAATAATATAAAGTCATGGGAATTAATTACAGATGAATATAATTTTGATTATTTTTTTGGGACATAAAGAAATTCAATTACATTTAAATAGATATATTTCCTTCGGGTTCACGAAAATTTATTGCATTCACAGAAAAAACCCAACGCGAATGTGAAAACAATCAAACAAATACATTCCGACCGTTTGCACTCGTTTCTTTAAAAAAAAAAAGCGATATGTAAAATAATCGTGTATATATTCGCAGCCAAAGTGTCACAAAATTACCAAAAACTAGAATTTATTTATGCCCGCACAGAAATTGTAAAAAAGGATACGTATAAAGGAATGGTTTGGGGAGGTGGAGGGTGACTAATACTAAGGTAAAGGTAGTTGGTTATAGGTGGTGTTTGTAGGCTGCAGTAGGAGGTGGGGTAAAGATTTCGATAATTCAGGTACCGTTACAAACGGAGCACACACAACCACGTGTGGTGATCACATTGGCTGTGGCCCTTTCAACGGTTTGTCGGTCTGCCTCTCCTTGGCTTATTTTCGGACTCACCAAATGTATTTCCTTTACCCTTGTTGCCATCAAATCTCACACTCGAATGCAACTTCTCACTAATGCGTTTCCCTCCAAACGATTCATCGATGCACAGCAAATGATCTCACGAGCTCCTGAACGGCGTTCACAGGTGCTCCTGCCGATCTCAGTGGCCTTGAATCAGAGTAATCTGCCCCTTCTGCCCACGTGCAAATATGTAAGACGTCCTCTATATGGCTGTGTTGGTGGTGGTGTTAGTGGAGTGACGCAAACTTTGCCCCGTGTCGCTGGTGGCTCGGTGGAATATGTCCAAGAAGACGGATACGCCGATAAAACCGACCGTGTATGGAAAATACCCCCTGATACACAGGTGGTCCACATAAAGCACACCAGAGTGCCTATCACCAATCCTCCACGAGGTAGATACACCCACCAACACAGTACCTAAAAATGGAAAATAACGAAGTAATTTAGAACTTCGTTTTCTGTCACCACCTGAGGCGTAAGGAAATCTTACCTTCTCCTTGTATACCAAGCGCCTATTACACAATTACAATCAATGTAAATAATAATTTCGACGGCAGCACGATTCACCAAGTGCCGAAATGTGCTCTTGGGCTCTAAATATAATGTCTCATTAAAAATTGGACTTTCTGAGCGGCACGATGTTAACGGAGTGAGTATCAAAAGGAAAAGAATAATTTACGAGAGCCTGACACCTGCGAAAGCTCGGTTGTGACCGTGATGCCACGTGGCGATGTAAAAAAAAACCCTTTGACAGTTGAACAACCCTGTCTCCCGGTTCAAACTAAATGACTGCGCACTGAATAGCCGCGCACCGTGCCATGAATCGTAAATCATGTCACCTGCCCACCGCAAGATCAAAGGATACCATTACAAAACGGAGGAAGCCCAGAAGCTAGTAAGTCAAATGGAAGAAAACGGTGTTAGAGAACCATTATCAAGACCATGGTGCTTCCAAGTGGTGCTGATAAAAAAGAAAGACGGAAGCACTTGATTCTGTGTGGATTATAGAAAGCTCAACGATATCACTATCCACTTCTGAGAATTGATGATACGCTGGACACTTTAGTCGGGACAAAATGGCCCTCACCCTTGATCTGCAGGTAGAGATTGCAGAGAAAGATAAGGAGAAAGCTTTCTTTGTCTTTATACTTATTACAAACGATTTGTCCCAAATTTCGTCAGCACAGCAGCCAATTTACACAAATTGACACCCAAAGGCCAGAAGTTTCCGTGGAGCAACGACCAAGAGGAATCATTCGTGAAACTGTTTTGGCTTGGCCCGTTTCTGGCAAGAACTTTGTTTTGGATACGAACGCTAGCGTATATGGTATCAAAAGTGTCTTCCCGTAGCAAGTCAACGGTCAAGAAAAGGTCATCGGATACTACAGCCGTACTATGTCTAAACCTGAAAGGAATTACTGCGTAACCATAAGGAAGTTGCTGGCAGTTGTAGAAGCCATAAAACACTACCACAAGTATCTATATGGCCAGCACTTTCTGCTTGAACTGACTATTCAGCTCTCCGATGGTTGCTCCAGTTCAAGAATCCAGAAGCTCAACTGGCTCGTAGGATAGAGCGGCTTCAAAGCTACGATTTCAACATCGAGTATAGAAAGGGAGGCATACACTGTAATGCGGATGCACTGTCACGGCGACCATGCAAGATTGAATGCAAGTATTGCACAAAGGCTGAATCTAAGGAAACCATCTTGGATATTAGACTACTGACGATTGAATATGGTGAGGATTGGGCAGTAGAAAAGCGAAAAGTTCCCATCCTGCACAAGATAATTCTGTCAAAGGAAGTAGACAAAAGGCCAACCCGAAAGAAAACCACTCCGGAAAGTCCTTTCCTGAAATCATATTGGGCTCAATGGGACAGTCTGTTTCTCATGAATGGGTGTCTGTACCGAAAATGGGAAAGCGAAGATGGGAATACCTGCTGAAATCTAATCATTGTACCAGATTTTAAAATTAAAGATGTATTAGCAGAGTTCCACGATGGCCCAAGCGAAGGACACATTGGAATAATGAACAGCCGAAAAGGTGAAACAGCGATTTTACTGGGTTGGATGCAAAAGATCCATTGCCAAATGGGTAGCCAATTGCGAAAGGTGTATGAGAGCTAAAGGTCCAACATGGAAAAGTGGAGGTAACATGCAACAGTTTAGTTCGCGAGCACCGTTTGAAAGGATAGCAATGGATATGGCTGGACCATTCCCAATTAGCGACTCAGGAAACCTTTATGCCCTGGTTGTCATGGAATATTTCAGCAAATGGCCAGAGGTATATGCCATCCCATATCAAGAAGCAAATACAATTGTGGATGTTTTCAGCAAAAATTGGATATGTCGTTACGGAGTTCCATCATACGTTCATTCTGATCAGGGCAGAAATTTTGAATCTGCAATTTTTAAAGAAATGTGTGACTCATATAGATCAAGAAAACCAGAACAACGCCTTTACATCCGCAATCCGACGGCATGGTGGAAAGGTTCAATCGCACCCTGGAAGAACAACTACGGAAAGTGGTAAATAATGGCCAAATTCTATATGATCATATAGATATGATCATATAGATCGATACACAATTCCACATCTTATTTGGAAGCGAGTTAAAGTTGCATGGTGATTTGAAATTCGGTGCTAAACCAGATAGCTATGAAGACTACGGAACATATGTTCAGGACACCTTTCATGAAGTTCACGATTCAGTTCGCCATCGAATAAAAATGGTCAGCAATCGGATGAAGGCTAGATACGACCGTGCCGCAAATACTGAAGGCTTCCAAGAAGGACAGCTGGTACTACTGTTTAACCCACAACGAAAGAAGGGATTTTGTCCGAAATTGCACACATTGGGAAGGCCCCTACAAAATCAAAAAGAAAATAAATGACACCCAAGATCAAAATAAAAGTGGTACATCTACAATTGTTGTTACAATTGGGTTTTATTAGTTTTAAGGTCTCTTTAGTTTAATGTCCGTTATTTTAAATATCAAATTGTAACAGTTTTCTTATTACATCATCGCACATTGTTTCTAGTATTCCCAAAAATTTCTTTATTGTTCTTTGTTGTTGGTCTCCTTTGGCTGCAACCCTAAATTAAATGTTCAATAGATGAAAGTGTGTTTGCCTATCAAGTATCATGTTATCTATGTGTGCTTGGCTTTGTCAATGGTGGTCAGCTTTAGCAGAGACAAGGGAGGACATATCGCGAAGTTACCAGATTGGGTATTCTCGAAACATCGATATGACCAGCAAGAGGTATATAATGCAGTGGCGTAACGCAACACGAGTCAGTCTTATCTGAATGCGCGTATTGAACACGTACCAGAAAACAGCAAATAAGTAGATCAATAAATCATTGTGAAGTAAAGTAATTGTAAACGAACTGTGTTTTAATTGGAAGTAAAACGTCTACAATAAAAACGTAACAATATAATATCCCCCAATGTTTTCGCGATGACAACTTCAAGAATTTAAGTTTAGTTTTTCGCGCCAGAAGTGGTCTACTTAACCTGAACTCGAGAGCGTTCAGAAATGATACAAACGGTAATTGCTCTAATTGTAACATACAAGTACCTGAACTCACTTTTCATTTTATAGGTGTATGTATGCTTTTGACTCTGAATGAGTTCTATACAATATTAAATGGAGTTAATTCTTCACCACTCAGGAATTATATAGTTAATTCCTTGAATTACCGAAACTTAATTCTAAATGAATTTAATCAGTAAAACAAAAAAAGCATGAAGCAAACCAAGTCAATAGCAGTACCAAATAAAAATATTAATGAAATAGTAATGATAAAGTATTACTCTATATTTTAGTAATTCTTTTGTCTGACATACAACATAGATATTATGTCAAATTAGATCTAAAAATCTACTCCGCTTCGGATGGGCAAGTTGCTACGATTTCCCGTTTTGTGCTGCCAACATATCCGACTTGATAACATACATCAGGCCTAGTACATAACATTATATACATTAAACTACCTAATAGATCACGCTATGGGGTTTATCCGATTTTTTTTCTTCCGCACATACTTGAAGTTGCAAGCTGTTATCCAAGGGTGTTTTGACAGAATTCCATTCAATTAAACCAATTTATTCAAGCATTTTCTTAATGCTATTCTCTTATGATATTATAAGATGGTCGTTGTTAAGTGCAAATTTTATACCCAGAAATTATCTTAGGGGACCACAATCGGACATATCAAAGTGTTTTTTTTTTAAACTTGATTTTAGATCTTAAATGCTCTCAGAATCATTTCCAACAAAAAGTTAACCATCTACGTATAATACTACGATATTGCATCTTTAGTAGTCTTATTTATCCTAACATAAAGACAATAATCGTACTCCGATCGTGTGAACCCAAGTGAAATTATATATTTGTTAAATTTATTGTTCCAACATTTTGGTGATTGTTTATGGACATCCAGGAATTTTGACAACTTGCAACATAAACCCTTTTTCTTTTCAATTCCTTCAGGAAGATCCAAACATATGTATATCCTCTTTTAAGTTACAATAAAGGAATACAGTTTCCACATCTAGTTAATAGAACTTGAATCCAATATGAATACCCACAGTCAATACGGTTCTTAAATAGGCAAATTTTCTACCGGCGCATAGGTAAAAAAAATAATTGACTTCATTCTCTTGTAGATAACCCTTAACGACAAGTCTGGCTTTGTACTTAGTCAATGTACGATTTTCATCCACTTTACGACGGAACACTCATTTCGATTTCAATAGTTTTGTATTTGACAAAATCTTTACTATGATCCAAACATTATTTTTCTTTATTGATAATAATTCATAGATTTCTTCAAATTCTACAGGAATATTATTGCGAACCCATTCAGCATTGAACCCTGTTAAATAATCTAAAAATTTATAGGGCATTTTTGAAACTCTGCCACTTCTTCACACTTCGCTTTGTTGTTGGACTTCAGCCTCATCACCGTTCCTGGTTACAACTTCTTCATCTTACAAATCGTGTTCAACCTTTTGACCTTCACCTTCACTGTTCAGAAATTCCTTATCATTGGATCCAGCATTATATTAGTTTTCGTTAGCATTATATTCTTCTTCCCCCTCTTGCTGATTACTGGCTGATATCACTACTGGATTTGTTTCTTCAAACGGGTAAGATGTCAAATTAATATAATTATTAATATTAATGTCGTCAAATGTAATATCAAGAGCCAACAGAAAATTACCCTGGTTCTGTTTCGTTTGCCAGAACCGCCTTCATTATCGGCAGGTGTTGGTTAGGTGTAACCGGTGCATGGAGTTTGTACATTTCCGATCTTGCTCTGGTCTTACGTCACTATGGGAATATAGTCACACTGAATATTTGGCAAGGTACTGTGCAAACATAAACAGCAGTGAGGCACAAGCGTCTTTGTCGTCTCCTTATGTGTCCTCGTCGTCATACTATGTGAGCCACCAACTTCTCGCGTTAGGTAATATATGCTACCGCAGCACCCCTGCCCCAATATTGCCGGATCAGTGCCGGGACGTGTATCTTTCTTGCAATTGAATTGTAGGTCTGCGGGCAACATCGACGAGATATAACGACGACTCATAAAATTAGTCGGAAGAAAATATTAGTTACAGCGATCTAGGAGACAAAGCTGACCAACACCTGCAGCCTGCACAATTGTCACGGGTACAATGTGCTACGCAAAGATCGCTTAAGAAATGGAAGTGGGGGATTGGCCTTCGTGATTTAGACCCATCCCATCTACATGGAGTGCATGGGGATAACAATCAGGTCCGGTACTGCCGAGATAGAGCTATACATCATGTACATACCGCTAATTGGTAGTTGTGACCCAGTTAATGACCAAGCTTACAAGCCCGATATAAGTGGGCTACTGTCTGGCCATAATCGTCTGGTTCTAGGAGACTTTAGTGTACATCACGTTTCCTGGCATTCGCCCATAAGTAACGACCAGCGGGGCATAGTTTTGGCAGAGCAGATTTTCCACTGTGAAGGAGGATGCCCCCACAAGGATTACGTGGAGGTGCAGCAGCTCGCCAAACATTTCTATGGCGTCCCCTGATCTCTTGAGTGACATATCGCGGTAAGCTGTCATTTCTTTGGGATCAGACAACCTCCAAAAGTCCTACCTTCGACCGACCACATGACTTCATAACCTCTGAGCGCTGGACGTTTATCAATCAGAAGAAGACCGATTGGTTCGACTTCAGAGAGTACACCAACCGCCACAGGGGGACATTTTATGGCCACTCCTATGGGTGACCACCATAAATGACCTATTACGGATGCTGACTGAGGAGGGATATGAGCCCGTCTGCTACGCAGATGATGTTATAATACTTCTAAGCTGTAAAGATCTGAACCAGCTATGCATAACGGCCGAAAGGGTCTTGTATATGGCATATGACTGGGCTAGACCCAGAGGTCTCAATGAAATATGCCTGTTCACGAGGAAAATTAAGGTTCTTAGGGGTGATCTTGGACAGGAAACTGAATTGGAAGTGTCGCATTCAGGAGCGTACTGCGAAAGCTCACAGATGTTGGGCACTATGTAGACCGAGAATAGTCCGCTGGCTCTACAGGAGCGTTATTAGACCAATACTTACATTCGCCTCAGTAGTTTGGTGGACTGCTATGGAGAAAAAGTGCAACATAAGGAACACACAACAGGTTCAGAAAACATGTTGTCTTGGCATAGGCAGAGCGATGAGGACCACGCCCACTAGGGCACTGAAGACTATTCTAGATATCCGACCCATTGACATACAGATTAAGTGTGAGGCAGCCACTATGGCTATGAGACTTAAAGCGATGGGAGAATTGATTGAGAATGGGGGCAGCTCATAACATAGCGTTATAATCGAGGCGACCATAGGAAACCTGGAGGGAATGGAGGGGTTTCCGATCGGATACCTGAGCTGAACCTTGAGATCAAGTGCGAGGCACTGCTGCCAGTGGCACAGTCTTGGATTGACGGAACCCTAGTATTGCCATCTGGAAGATCATGTTACACGGATGGATCAAAGCTAGAGGACAGATTGCGCCTGGGGGTCTACATTGAGAACCCAAGGACTGAAATCTGTTTTAGACTGCCTGACGGTCCTGCAGACTGAGATCCGGGCGATCACGGAATGCGTGAAGTGGTGTGGTACTAACACGAGGACGTCGAGTGTGAACATCTTTACGGACAGTAAAATTGCCATAAGGGCAATAACAACCATGACGATAAGGCCACGAAGAGTCTTGCAGTGTAAGAAGGAAATTAACGCCTTCTTTGAGAATGGTAAAATCCGCGTCGTTTGGGTGCCAGGCCATAATGGAATAAGGAGAAATTAAAGAGCGGTGAAGGTCAGAGGAAACTTGGTTAACGCGAAGCCTTTCGGGTCGACGCAGTCCGAGTTAAGGGCGTGGGCGTATTCGTCATACACATACAATACTGTGGAGCATTGAAACGGTCGATAGGACGGCGAAAATCCTATGGCGGGATCCAGATCGTGAGAAGACGAGGCTATTACTGAAAGGAAGTGAGAAGGAGGTCAGTATAGCTATTGGTATCATGACGAGACACATAAGACTACGAGCTCACTTATCTAAAATCGATGCGGCAAGTGATAGGATGTGTAGGGCATGCGGGAAAGATGATGAGACGTTGCAGCATTTCCTTGATTTTTCATCTAATAAAAATTTACATTTCACGACGCTCAAAAGAGCACAGCCACAGTCGCTACGCAACAAATCGTTTTTTTACATAAAATAAACGCGATCGCCAAACTTATAATTGTAACTTAGTGTTTGTTAGTGATCTTGCTCACATGTACTTATTCCGGATGGAAAAAATTAAGCATTTGTGGATGCATAAATAAGAAAGATTTTGTAAATAAATATACTTCTAAAATAAATAAAAAAAATTACTTTCTAGCAAGCTATTGTAATAAATCTGTACGAAGTTATAGTGATTGTGAAGGATAGTGCTGTGCTTTTGGTCTTGCAATTACAATATTATTTTGATACAACCCTCTAGGAAGTCTGGGATTAAGTGTCCCTAAGTCATCATTTTTGTCTACTATGCTTGTGACATTATTACCAAACTGTCCACAATCTTGTCTACATTATTTTTATTGACAGGTGACAAACTATAATTTATTTTCTTTTTAATCATTTTCTCAATTTTTTGTTGAAAGTAATATTGCTGGCTGAAAAATCTTTACGAAAACAAAATTTACAAATTAAGCAAGTGATGCTAATTAGTGCATGAGCTGACCAAAATGTAAGTTTGTAACTTTATTCTGGTACATATTCTAGACACCAATTTAAACTTCTTGTTTGTATTTAATAGACAGGCAGAAGAAGATAATTATTGGTGATAATGCTGAACGCAACCGGCATCAGGTATTTCGACACAGCAATGTTTGACGGATCATTTGGCAGCTATCCAAAGATTTCCTTTTTATAAACGTTTTTTTTACTGTATAAATATTTTAAACAAATAAATAAAATCTAAGATTCTTGTTTGTATTTATTAGACAGGCAGAAAAAGATAATAATTGTTTATAATGCTGAACGCAACCGGCATCCAAAGATTTCCTTTTTATAAAAGTTTTTTTTACTGAATATATATTTTAAACAAATAAATAAAAGTCTAAGCTTCTTTTAATGCCTTATTCGGCTAGTTTTGAAATTGAGTTAAAAGTTCGAAAATTACGGACTAATTATTAAACATGTCTATATAATGTCCCTACTGACATACTATTGACAATGTCCCATATATCCCGCAATGTCTCTATATATGACAATGCCACTACTGACTTCTGAATGACAAGGTAATATAATATGTCTATAGCAAAAAGCGTGGTCTTGGGTACAATTTGTCTATAGATCTGGCAACAAAGTCAATACTAAGTCAGTATAGATATACTATTGACATTTCCTACGGGGAAGTGTTAGATGCTGGCAAAGGCTTTTGGAAAGTTTTGCTTTTTTAACTTATAAGCATGACATAATTACCAGGTTGTATACCGTAAACAGCTGAGTACAATATTTCTCGCGAAGTGCACTATCTGTCAACGAGTTTTGTTTGTATGTGTGTGTTATAGTTAAGAACGATAACACAAACAACGAAAATTGGCAAAATCCCCCAAAGCGACACCTAGCGGGCAATTGCCGAACATAATCAGTTGCTTGGGCATGAACCACGAACCCTGCCTGATTGACAGTAGGACAGTTGGTGTTGTGTTGTCATTTGACCCATCAGAGGAAGTTCTGGCTGGGAAGAGCGCCATGATGGACAAAATGACAACATAGGCCACTAGCCTAGGAAAGAAAATCTTTCTTTTCCTTTTGAGACGTGCAGCAAGCCGGAGGTGAGCTGAGAAGACAACTAAAAGTGAGCCTAACAAGCAGAGAAAAAATAGAAGTGCAGCCAACGGCGTGTAGTGTTGTTGTTCTGTGTTGCTATAAGAACTGCATAGCAAGTGTATGAAGACACAGAAGAATAATCCCATAGTGGGGTGAAGCCTCTAAAAGCCTAAAATTGAAAAGGCACTGTTTTTAAATTATGAACTGAATTCCAAAATTAATGAAAAGAAAAAAAGAAAACCAAGTCAGAATATTTTGATTCCTTTATTGCTGGGGGGAAAAAAGGAACTTCTAACAACTAAACAAAAAGAAAAAAAAAAAAGAAATCTTACAAACTGAATTACCAATCAACTTTAAAGTTATAGTAAAAACTATGCTTAAAAACTATTCTTAAAACCTACTCTTATGCTAACCTTAAAGAGATAAAAGTGGATTATAATTTCCTCTAGAAAAACTGAATTATTAGCTTTTCCTGAACAAAAAAAACTAAATTACTGGCTAAAGCTTAAACTAAACGAAAATTTTAATTAAAAGTAAAGAAAACGCTGCTCACCAACGGCTCATCTCCTCTGCACCAGCGTGGGACCTCCTTCAAACAGCAATCGCAGACCGCAGTGCTCCAGGTGACGGCTTACATATACCCTTAACTTAAAATTAAACATTTGGACAGACGGACGTACAGATTATCTAAAAATAAAAGAGAAAAAAGGAAATTAGTTTTTGGAAAAGGCAGGCATTTTTCTTTAAGGATACTTATCTTTGATTATACCATCGACAGTATTATGTGGTATTTACCCTTCCCCAATAGAAAGAGCTCTCTCTAGGCAGGTAGGAAGTCTCCATAGGGATTTTGGTTCCAAAACAGTACCCTGAAGATGCCGTCCTTTTGGGCGTGGTAAAGGCCTAAAAAGAAGAAGAGGAAAAAAACAGATAAAAAAAGGAAAACTAATTCCAAATACCCTTTTATTTTTTTTGTAATACCCTTTTACTTACCTTGAACTTTACAATATTCGGACGGACATAGACGGACAGACGGAGTAAGCTGCCATTGTGGGCACAGCCTAACTTACTCGGCGGCAGACGCCCCAAAAGAAGAAGATCTATAGACCATTAGATTCGACTGAGATCGAATGTAATTCTTTGCTAATTTTAATGTTCGTAGTAAAATTAAATGATTCCTGTGAAATTTTGTGTTGATATATTGGTTACTCTTTCCTTGATCTTAATGTAAAGTCCAATATCTATGCAAGAGTTTTTTCATGATGTTTTTTTTTATCAATTTGAATCAATGATAATTGTTTTTTTTTCAATAAAGAAACGGAACTTCTAACAACTAAACAAAAAGAAACAAAAAAAAGAAATCTTACAAACTGAATTACCAATCAACTTTAAAGTTATAGTAAAAACTATGCTTAAAACTATTCTTAAACCCTACTCTTATGCTAACCTTAAAGAGATAAAAGTGAATTATAATTTCCTCTAGAAAAACTGAATTATTAGCTTTTCCTGAACAAAAAAAAAACTAAATTACTGGCTAAAGCTTAAACTAAACGAAAGTTTGAATTAAAAGTAAAGAAAACGCTGCTCACCAAGGGCTCATCTCCTCTGCACCAGCGTGGGACCTCCTTCAAACAGCAATCGCAGACCGCAGTGCTCCAGGTGACGGCTTACATAGACCCTTAACTTAAAATTAAACATTTGGACAGACGGACGTACAGATTATCTAAAAATAAAAGAGAAAAAAGGAAATTAGTTTTTGGAAAAGGCAGGCATTTTTCTTTAAGGATACTTATCTTTGATTATACCATCGACAGTATTATGTGGTATTTACCCTTCCCCAATAGAAAGAGCTCTTTCTAGGCAGGTAGGAAGTCTCCATAGGGATTTTGGTTCCAAAACAGTACCCTGAAGATGCCGTCCTTTTGGGCGTGGTAAAGGCCTAAAAAGAAGAAGAGGAAAAAAACAGATAAAAAAGGAAAACTAATTCCAAATACCCTTATATTTTTTTTTGTAATACCCTTTTACTTACCTTGAACTTTACAATATTCGGACGGACATAGACGGACAGACGGAGTAAGCTGCCATTGTGGGCACAGCCTAACTTACTCGGCGGCAGACGCCCCAAAAGAAGAAGATCTATAGACCATTAGATTCGACTGAGATCGAATGTAATTCTTTGCTAATTTTAATGTTCGTAGTAAAATTAAATGATTCCTGTGAAATTTTGTGTTGATATATTGGTTACTCTTTCCTTGATCTTAATGTAAAGTCCAATATCTATGCAAGAGTTTTTTCATGATGTTTTTTTTATCAATTTGAATCAATGATAATTGTTTTTTTTTTTCAATAAAGAAACGTACTTGGAAATGTTTATAACGTTTGATGAAAACAAGGTCTTTAACCGAGATCATGTAGATCTGGAGAAGAAGGAGATAGGAAGGGGGTGATAAGATGGAGAGGTAGGTACGGGGCAACTGACTTGAAAGTTGCTATGGTGGAGCTCCGACTCCAGAGGGAGGGCATAATCCTCGCCAGAACACCAGGCGAGAAGGCTTCCTACAGGTAGGTGTGGTGCTTCCTCTTTTTATTTGAACATCTTAGTTTAGACGTTTCTTTTTCGGGCCAAACATACCTTTTCTTACAGTAAAAGCCCGGCATGTAAAATTTTTTTCTTCCTGATAGATGACACGCTTGCGCGTGTCAAGCGACAAGCGATCGGAAAATACTTTGCAATTATCAGACCAGGCCAGGACAGGTCTATTAGTTTTGAATAATCCGTGTTCGATGGAAAAGATGTCCGGTAAAAATTGCATCCAACTATTGTAGTATATGCTTTAATTTGTATCATGTCTTTATAAGCCCTAAAGTTTTCCTAATTCATTGAAGATAAAATAAGAAAATGTGGTAGAACTAAAAATCAGAAACATGAAGAGATTTCTACGTCATTGCTGTAACTGTAAACTTTTTTCTTTCTTTGCCCTCTAATTGATGTTTAATGACCTAGCGGCAAACGTAAGTGTAATATAAAACTTGCTCTCATAGATAAAAATCTGCAGAATTATATTATTTTAACACATTTCTTCGCTTAAGGTGGGTATAAAGTTCATGTTTCACAGTGAAAATTAATATTTTTTAAGATTACTTTTTGTGGACAAATGATTTTGATGGAAAAAGACTTTTTGAATGTATGAATTAGGGCATTCCCATTATTTATGATAAAATTTTAATAAAAGTGTTATGTTATCAGTGATATTTTTGTAGTTTTTCATAAGAGTAATCGTGATAAACATAGGTATTTCACTGTGAAACACGAGCTTCATACCCACCTTTTTATTAACATGCAATTTGACTCATCAAATTTCATTAAAGATTTTCGTAAATAACACATAAGGATATCATTATTCGCATAATCTTTTAAGGTTTAAAAAAATTTTTCTTAGAAAAAAATCAAAAAGAAAATTTTAAAATGTTTTAAATATCTAGATTCCATTGCAGGATATTGCCCGGTTATAGGCCATTTCATTCAATGCTTTCTACTCAAGAAAATAGCACAGCAAAGAACTTTTAAAAGTAAGGCAAAATGTGTGATGTTGCTTAAAAGAATTTGACCGGCTATCTGTATCGCGATTTCTGATTCGACAAGAATCTTCATAAGCAGAATTTGTCACACACACCAACCCAACTAAAGTAGGTTGCATGCACACATCTGAATTTGAACAATGCTCGTAAAGACGGCTTGATTTACAAGCGCAATAGAAACAAGTAAAAGCGTGCTAAGTTCGGCCGGGCCGAATCTTATATACCCTCCACCATGGATCGCATTTGTCGAGTTCTTTTCCCTGCATCTCTTCTTAGGCAAAACAGGATATAAGAAAAGATTTGCTCTGCTATTAGAGCGATATCAAGATATGGTTCGGTTTGGACCACAATTAAATTATATGTTGGAGACCTGTGTAAAATGTCACCCAATTCGAATTAGAATTGCGCCCTTTGGGGGCTCAAGAAGTAAAACAGAAAGATCGATTTATATGGGAGCTGTATCGGGCTATAGACCGATACAGCTCCCATAATAAACACGTATGTTGATGCTCATGAGAGAATCCGTCGTACAAAATTTCAGGCAAATAGGATAATAATTGCGACTTCTACAGGCTCAAGAAGTCAAGATCCCAGATCGATTTATATGGCAGCTATATCAGGTTATGAACCGATTTGAACCATACATGGCACAGTTATTGGATATCATAACAAAACACGTCGTGCCAAAATTCGTTCAAATCGGATAAGAATTGCGCCGTCTAGAGGCTCAAGAGGTCAAGACCCAAGATCGGTTTATATGACAGCTATATCAGGTTATAGACCGATTTGAACCATTCTTGGCACAGTTGTTGGATATCATGACAAAACACGTCGTGCGAAATTTCATTCCAATCGGATAAGAATTGCGCAATCTAGAGGCTCAAAAAGTCAAGACCCAAGATCGGTTTATATGGCAGCTATATCAGGTTATGGACCGATTTGAACCATTCTTGGCACAGTTGTTGGATATCATGACAAAACACGTCGTGCGAAATTTCATTCCAATCGGATAAGAATTGACTTCTAGAGGCTCTAGAAGTCAAGACCCAAGATCGGTTTATATGGCAGCTATATCAGGTTATGGACCGATTTGAACCATACTTGGTACAGTTGTTGGGTATTATAACAAAACACGTCGTGCAAAATTCATTCAAATCGGATAAGAATTGCGCCCTCTAGAGGCTCAAGAAGTCAAGACCCAAGATCGGTTTATATGGCAGCTATATCAAAACATGCACCAATATGGCCCATTTACAATACCAACCGACCTACACTAAGAAGAAGTATTTGTGCAAAATTTCAAGCGGCTAGCTTTACTCCTTCGGAAGTTAGCGTGCTTTCGACAGACAGACGGGCGGACTGACGGACGGACATGGCTAGATCGACATAAAATGTCACGACGATCAAGAATATATATACTTTATGGGGTCTCAGACGAATATTTCGAGTAGTTACAAACAGAATGACGAAATTAGTATACCCCCCATCTTATGGTGGAGGGTATGAAAAAGTAAAATCGTGCAAAGTTATACCGGGCCGAATCTTATATACCCACCACCATGGATCGCATTTGTCAATTTCTTTGAATGAAATAGAAAAACACCAGTCAAAGAAAAACACCACCTCCAAAATAACAGTCAAATCGAGTTATAATTGCGCCCTCCAGAGGCTCAAAAAGTCAAGCTGGGAGACCGGTTATTATGGCAGATATACCAGGTTATATACCGAATTAGATCATACTTGAAACAGTTGTTGGAAATCATACAAAAAATACATATGCAAAATTTCAACCATATTGTATAAGAATTGTGCCGTCTAGAAGCCCAAGTAGTCTAATTGTGAGATCGGTTTATATGGCGGCTATATAAGGATGTGGACTGATTTAGACTAATAAAACACTTCATTAAAAATTTCGCCAAATCGGTTAAGAATTGCGCCCACTAGAAGCTCAAGACCCAAGATTGCCTTATATGGCAGCTATATCCGGTTAAGGACCGATTTCAACCATTCTTAGCACAATTGTTGGAAGTCATACCAGAACACTTCATCAGTAATTGTTCCCTCTAGAGGCTCAAGAGTCAAATCGGAAGATCGGTTAATATGGCGGCTATATCAGGTTATAAACTGATATGGACCATATATGGCACATTTATTGGGAGTCAGAATATATCTTGATCTATAGAGAGTTTTTCGCTGAAATTTTGTCCTTAAAAAAATCATTCAAATTTCGAGGGGGTGTTGTCATTAGAGAATGTTACGCTGAAAATTTGTCTTTAAAAAAATTTCATTAAAATTTGTTAAGAAAAACATGCATTAAAATTTTGTTTTTCCCAAGAATTTCCTTACAAATTCGTACTTAAGAAAAACATTCTAAAGGCGGCCCTGGCCTCAACAAAATGTTGTCTAAAAAATGTTATTGAAATTTTTTGTTCAGAATAAATTTAATTAAATTTTTTCTTTTAGGCTGGTACTACTTTTATTTTGGGAAAAATTTCCCAAAATCGGTCTTTCAGCATGGCGAAACAACTAAAATTGTACAATAACCACAAATCATATGGTGCAATCTGCCATCTTGTCATCATGCTAATCGTACATCTGCCAACACACGCAAAGATATTTGTGTGCGTGTGTGTATATGTGTGCGTACATGAATAGAGAATATGCGAGAAAGAAGATAACAACAAAAAAATGCAAACAAAAATCTGTCATCTTAATACCGTCAAACCTGACCAGCCGTTAACAGCTGTTCGCTTGAGACCACCTTTTTGAATCCGACTTGTTCTTTTAGATGTTTGACAAGATTACCACATTTGATTTTTTTTGGGTTTCTTTGGCCAAAATATTGCCATTTACATATAGAAATTAATATGGCACCAATATCCGCTGCTTACGTGCATGTGTACACACAAATGTGAGTGTGTGGACCGTTCTCAAGTTCATATATGTTGTTGTAATTTCGACCAAAACCCACCCCTTCGAAATTTATAGATAATGAAACACAAAACTACTTATTTGTAAATATAATTAAATTTTGTAGCATTTTCATTGGTATAAGTTAAATGAGTACAACTTTCCAAAAGCCGTTGACAGCATCTTCCACTAGTTTCAAAATAATGTTGTTGTAATTGCAAGACCAAAAGCAAAACACTTGCTTTCACAATCGTATAGCAATAGCTTGCTATGTTAGGAAATTTTTTTATTTAGAAGTATATTTATTTATATTTATATACAAATTGTTTCTTATTTATGCATCCACATATAACAAATTGTTTTCCACACCGAGTAAATACATGTGAGCAAGATCACTAACTCTAACAAACACTGTTACAATTAGAAGTTTGGCGATCGCGTTTATTTTATTTATGAAAATGACTTGTTGCGCAGCAACTGCGATTGTACTCTTCTTAGGCGTCGTGAAATTTTCCCTAGATGAAAAAACAAATTATAGCGAAACGAACACAACAATATTTTCCGCCTAGTTTTTTATATGGAGGTACACCGCGTAAACCGAATATAGTACCAATCTTTAGACAAACTCATTTTGGGGGGGCTACGTCCCCGGTGCGAACAAATTCCGTGCAAGTGATACTGAGTTCTATGAGCAAAAAAGTTGCGACATGTCGCTGCATCAAGATAAATTTCTCACAATTTTAATTGCAAATGTAATTAAAAGCTCACGAAATGGGCCGAATCAACTCTGCTTCTATACTGTTGTCTTTGTTGTGTGTTGTTGTAATTTAATACGCATTTTCGTTGGAATGTCAGTACGGGGCTATACCAATGAAAATATTGAATCTAATTATATTTACAAATAAAAGCTGCATTCGTTTCTTTTTAAATACATTTTGTATAATATTTATAAATGTCAAAGGTGTGGGTTTTGGTTGAAATTACAACAGCATATATTAACTTGAGAACGGTCCACACACTCACATTTGTGTATACACATGTACGTAAACAGCTGATAAAATTATTGGGGCCATATTAATTTTTATATGTAAATGGCAACATTTTGGCCAAAGAAGCCCAAAAAAATCAAATGATGTAACCTTGTCAAACCGCTGAAAGAACGATTTAGTGAAATTTTTCAAAAAAAACTAAGAATATTTTTTTTACAGTGAAAAATGAACATCCTACCAGACAAAACCGAAGAAAAATAGGAAAAATAAAAATCGATGCTTGTCGCCATCTTGTTATCTACACAACTATTTTTCGGTGCGAATTAAATGTCTTGGCTTGTCTCGGCATGCATATAATAAAGGCCAATGTGAGGGAGTTACGCGAAAAAAAATATATTTGCTAAAAAATATTTAAACAAAGTCAAAACATAAAAACTCATTTAATTATATACCCTGTGTTAAATACAACCGGTCAAAAAGTTGGTGTTATGTTCTACGCTTTTACAAAGAATTTTTTGCATAAATAAGCAAACAAACACAGCAAAAAGTAAACCAAATCGAACAATTGAGCAAGCAGTACACAAAAAATTAAGTAGACAAGAGCAACAAAAGAGCGAACTTTGAGAGTGATTGATATATTTAAGCCTTTCGCCGTAGTGTGTCAAACTCAATAAAGATGCCTGGTATTGAACCACCGGACATGGAGTTTGATGTGGCAGAGGAAGAAGTGGCGTCTTCTTCAAAAATGAAACCAATTGTGTCCATTTGCGGCAAGAGAAATACAACAAGCGCGCAAACTATGGCTAATGATGAGGCAGCGCATTAAAAGTGCCCTTTCACCACTCAACATTGACATTTCCGATTTGTCGGAGAAGCTATCCAATCATCACCAAAAGGATGTAAACCCATACGGAATTCTCAGTGTGCTGGCTGATATAGATATTCAAAATGCCCCTTCTGTCAGGCAAGCCAATGTGTCTTCTAATAAAGATGAACCAAAAAAGACTAAAACAAAATGGTGTCCTCTATTTTTTGTTTTTAATGTAAACATAAAAATCCTAGTTGATAGTCTGAAAACCAAGATAACTGATATTGAAGTTCATAAGTCCATGATGGCTCTTTTGAAGGCCAAAAATATTCATTCGTACTCTTTCACTCCGAAAGAATTAAAGCATGTGTCATTAGTGCTTCGGGGTCTGTATGCAGATTCTGACACTAAAAGTATATAGGATGAATTGGACAAAATTTTCCCGATACTGTAGTTGAAGTGTCCAAATTCAAAACATCATCTTCAGTAAAAAGATCATCTTCAGGAAAGAAAATTGGAGTCATCAATCAAATACGCGGACACGAACATCAAATCATATCCTGGAAAAAACCGAAGAGGAAATCCAGCGAAATTCAATGCCACAGGTTCCAGCGTTGGGGACATATCTCACGCAATTGTAACTCCGCATTTAATTGCGTTAAATGCAATCAAGACCATTTACCTGGAGAATGCCAAAGAAAACGGGAGGACACTTCTGAGCCTTATTGTGAACATTGTGACAATACCGGTCATCCTACGTATTGGAAAGTTTGTCCAATTTACAAAAAATATGTAACTGCCAAACAAAAGAGAAATGCAAAATCAGCAGAAGAAAAAAACACCGCAGTGAATAATGTTAATAAGATTGTTAATATGACCCTGACAACTCCTGGAAATTAATTTGCCAGCATGTTTAAGCCGACTGCTCCACAACAAAATCATAATATACCTCCTTTTGTGGAAGATTTTTTAAAACTCTCAGGGTAATTCTTGGAACCTGAGGAACCAACACTTGAACAAGAAATCAATGTTTTTCTGCGTTATTTCCAAAATATATACCAAAGGAAGACGCAAAAACTGAATTTTTGCGTTTGTTAAATAAAGTTAAAAGCCAATATGGATCTCGACCGTAGATGCCTTAACTTCCTTATATTCAATGTACGCTCTTTAGTTGATAGGAGCAGGCAGCTAGAATTCAGCAAAGTGCTTATTCATAACAATATTGATATAGTCATCATACAGGAATGTCATTTAAAGAAAAACAGAAAGATACAAATTCGAGGATATAATTTTGTTTATGATTATTCAAACATTGGTACTGCGGTAATAATCAAGGACGGTTTTCAATATCAACGAATTAATTTACATGATGTGGGTATTTTTGCTTCGTTAGTACAAATTGAAGGAGTTCATAATAACATTTCCAGGAGATATCTGGTTGGATATCTATATATATCATGTAATTATAACACCCAAAGACTAGATTCGGATCTAAATAAGCTGAGACAGCTATGAAGTAACTTTGATGGCTTAATTCTTGGTGGAGACTTGAACTCGAGAAGTATTTCATGGGGAGATAGTACGGATAACATAAAAGGAAAGGTCCTCGAGAACTCCTTAGACGTCGTAAGAATATGTGATGCTTCACCGTCATATCCAAATGGTTTGTCTTTTCTCGACCATTTTCTTATCAGCACAAACTTAGTCGACCTCACATTGCAAAATGTGGTGCTTTCTTCTCTTCCTACATTCTCCGATCACTTTCCCCTAAAATTAAATTGAAAATTTAATGTTCAAATATAATAACAGCTCCACCACAGACCTTCACATCATATAGGAACACAAATTGGGATTGATTTCGTTGTGATCTACATGTAAAATCCCTGCAACTGATGCCTCCAAGAAGTCGAAATGTGTCCAATGGTGACTTAGATTCATTGATTGGTGATTTTAATAGGGCTATAAATGAAGTCAATGATTCACATTTCCAGAAAATGTTATATAACAGCAAGCAATTCCCACACTCTGAAAAAGCAAAGAAACCTTTTAAAATTAATCATCAATGGCAAAAAGAGCTGAAGAAAATCTTACGCCGACGCGGTAACAGGATCAGCAGTGAGTATAAGATCCTATCCAAACAAATACAATTGCTAAAAACAATAATAAAGAAAATAATAGCATTGGAGCAAGCTGAGCATTACAATAAAAGATTGGGTAAAATCAAACCTGGTCCATCCGTATTTAAGGAAATCTATTCAATATCTGGAAAAAGAAAGTCACTTTTTTGCAGGCAACTACGCCTCAACTATAGTATTATCACCAGTGGAGTTGAGTTAGCAAGCAGTTTCCAAACATTTTATGCCGCAACATTTTCTGAAACCAGCCCTGAAAGACCAGTCAATGATTTGTTCTCAAGAGTTTCATCTTGCATCGACCTTATTCCAGCCCACATATACTCATTTAGTGGCGGTTTCAACTCTCTTGAAAATCCCGACGATTACCATTTTACCAATTCTGGAAATGTTACGTCCTTGATTAGAAATATAAATGGAAAAAATTTAGCGGTTGCGATGGCATCTCAAATTTTCTATTAAAACAAATACCTGAGTCCACCCTGAGGTTACTTACCATCATATACAACAACTGCATAAACAACGGCTATTTTCCTACAGTGTGGAAGGAGGCCAACCTAACTCCAATAAGGAAAAAACAGCTAGTGAAACTCCTGCTGATTTTCGCCCAATTTCTCCGCTGTCAAATATCTGGAAAAACTTCGAACATGTCCTAAAAGAGAAAATTAACAAAGAATTAACCATATACCCTATCTCACACAATCAATTTGGTTTTAAAAAGGCGCACTCCACCCAGCACACTCTACTGAAATTCCAAAGCTTTTGACTCAGTTTGTCATAAAGCAATTATCTACAAACTAATTGATCTGGATGTTGACCCCTACCTCATCAAGAGTCAAGATAATGAACACACAGGGAATTATTCTTGAACTCTTCCTGTTCAACCTTTTCCTCCATGACTTTCCACATTCCACTCAAGACTCGCAGGCTATTTTATACGCTGATGATTGCTTGATTCATGCGCACAGCACCTCTCCCGTTCAAGCTTTGTAATATGTTATAGTACATCTTGAAGCCATTCATAACTTTTATAAGACATGGGGAATCAACATCAACTCGTCGAAATCTGAGGCTATATGCATTCGGAATGCCTTAGTGAAATGTCCTAGGTCGGTGGTACCTGAAAGTAAAAGGTTGAGAGCTTCCTTAGGAGGTGTTGAAATTCCATTCAAATCAAATATTACATACCTGGGCATCATATAAGATGTTGAAATTTAATAAACACGTAAGATCTACCCTTCAGAAAGCCAAAAGAATAGCTGGAGCATTTTCTTATCTATCCAACAGCAAATATCTCCCGCAACAAACAATCCTACTTCTATATAAAGTGTTGGTTTACGGCTTTCCATTATGGTTCACGATGTCACCAACTTTGGCCAAAGAGCTTGAAATTTTTGAGCGAAAAGTGTTGCGAAAGAGTGTCAATAAACACTTAAAAACCGTACTAGGAAATTTTCTAACACCGTCTTTATAATTCTGCAGGAGTGCTGCCTCTGTGCACATATGCATTAGGTCATCGAAAGCTGTTCATCGAAAAACTTGCCACACATGAGAACATATTATTAAACCACATTTATGAATTAGAGAAAAATATATATTGGTCTGACTCAGCCTATCTTTCCTCTGTGGGTATTATCAAGAGAACTTTGACAATGAGGCAGCCCAATATGCCATGCCGGATTTCTTTATGAAAACAGTACCTGGTTCACATAGAAGATAAATATTATACGACAAGGACTTTAAAATCTAGTCAAATTTAGTAATTAAGCGTTTTCTAGTCAATGTTACACTTATTTTTACACACCAGCATTTGCCAATAAATTTTTAAATCTTGTTTTGTCTACGCACAAGTATTAATATTTTGGTAATGAACTATCGTTCATCAAAATTAATGTTAAAATACATTCTGTGATATACATGTTTATAGTATTTTATAATTCACACTCAGTACCTGTTACATACATAAGTTCTTTTTATGTATCCAATAACCTCCCATTGATATCAATGGTCGTTTTTTGTTATGTTGTTTTGTTGTTTGTTTATCTTTATGTTACTGTAAGCCAAGCCCATTCTCTTTCATACATGTTACCTAACATAATGTCATTTTCATAATTTGCAAGGTAGCGCTACCTACAAAATCAATGGATTAGAATAAAACGACAACAGTTCTAAATGTACTCATTATAACCATTCGTTGTAAACATTGTCATTTGTCACAGAAAAGAAGAAAATAAATAAAAACTTACATACTTATATATTTGAATCTTTCCAAAAACAACACGTTGTTAACAGAAGCTGAGCTGTAGAATAAATATTTAAAATAACGCCTTAAAGTATGCTTCAAAAAATACACAAGTCTAGAGTTGCATCATGAATAATCAAAACCAAGGTAATGTGGTCACAAATTAACTTAATTTTTGACAATGAAAGCATCCCACAAGACGCCCCTGGTAACAGAAGTTACATAGACGAGCACAAGACCTAAACGAGACAGGAAGAGTATTATTCTACGCTCTTTCAGAAATTCGGCAAAAACACCAAGAAGAAACACCAATTTTGATACAAGTTGCCTATAGTGGCACCTGTCTCCTTGGGACGAGAAAATGTTCCATTTACAGAGAGCGCAAAATATCTGGGTGTTTTGCTGGACAGGAAATTGAACTTCAAATCCAACATTTTGAAAAGGGCAAGAAAGGCAACTCTTGCTCTATACACCTGCAAGAAAGCCATTGGCAAAGTTGTGGGATTAGACCACGTGTCATGCATTGGGTATATCCTGCAGTTGTCAGACCTATAACACTATATGGTGTTGTGGTCTGGAGGACGGCGCTTCAAAAGTCCACCTACTGCTCAATAATTAACCGGATCCAAAGGATGGCTTGTTTGTGCATCACAGCCGCACTGAGGACGACACCATCTGATGCACTGAATTTAATGCTACATCTTATGCCTCTGGACATTGTGGCTACCCAAATTGCAGTGACCACTGCCGTGAGATTAAGAGAGCTGGAGAAATTGGTCATGTGGCGGCTACGGACACTGTTTTATCCTTGATACACTATCTGATATTTCAGACAGTGAGGATTGCAAACAACCTGAGCTGCTTTTTGATAAAAAGTACTGAAAAGTACGATTGGAACTACGATATCCCCGGTAACAGAAATTTCATAGACTTTTATACGAAGGTTCCAAACTAGATGACGTGGGCTTTGGAGTGTACTCTAAAGATTTAGAACTGGTTATATCGCAAAAGGTTAGCCGACTACTGCAGTGTGCATCAAGGGGAGATCCTTGCAATTAAGGAAGTGGTGGAATGGTGGAATGGGATATAATGTCATAACGACGATTGGCATAAATATCTTCTCAGACAGCCAGGAGGCCATTAAATCCCTCAAGAACGTATTTCTGAACACAAAAACAGCTCTCGACTGTAGCAGAGATTAGGAACTATCCTACACATTCCAGTGATACTGGAATCCGTCGTTTTCTGTAAGTTTTCCGGACCGGACCCGAAGGACAACGAATGATGATGGTCACAAAGAGCACTGCAAAACTATGTGCCCTAATCTAGACTTAAAGAGGTCTACCGCTTTGCTGTCATTGGTCAGAACAGATGTCTCAGTCATTGTTTCCGTCATGACAGGTCACTGTCAGGTCACGACTTTTGCAAAAGTTGTGAGGACATCGAAGAAGAAGAGATTATAGAACACCTTCTGCGTGTGTGTCCTGCGCTAGCAGTCAGAACGAGTTCCACTTTAGGATCTCATGTCCATGAGAACCTGTCTGATTTAGCTGATGCGAACATTCGCAAGTTATTGGGTTTTTAATAGCGATCTGGATGGTTCAACCGTAGGAACTAGAAGGCATCTTCCTTCTTCTGCTCCTGTGGTATCACAATGGACGAAAACGTCTAAATGAGTCTGATGGCAGACTGCCACTTAAACCTAACCTAACCTAAAGAGCCATAACATAAACTAGCAACGTAAAATGGCGCGAAATAGAAATATGCTCAAAATCACAGTTGCACCCATGGCGAAACAATTAAAGGTGGTCTCATTTGTACAACAACCACAAATCATATGGTTCAATCCGCCATTTTGTCATCAAGTTGATCAACAGCTTGCCAACACACAAAAAGAAATTTGTGTGTGTGTTTGCGCACGTGAGCAGAGAATATGCTAGAAAGAAAATGAGAACAAAGAGAATGCAAACAAAAATCTGACATCTTTATACCGTCAAACCTGGCCTGCTGTTAACAGCTGTTCGCGTGAGACCACCTTGTTAATTCCGTCTGGGTTGCACCAAACACTGATTTTGACAGATGATGTCCTCGGTTCGTTGTTGTTGGCGAACTGCTCCTACCTGTTAATGAATTTATATTGGTTTTATTTATCCATAAGCAGAGTTCACTAAAGCAGCCATTAGACGATAAGACATGTCATATGAGCTGTCACTTTCTGTATTCAAAAGACTTGTCGAATACGAATAGAGCGTGCTCTAATCGGCATGTATTCTCATATGCATTGTACTTTTTTTTATAGACATGTATCTACATGCATGTTCGATGAAATAAAAGATCGATATAATTGAAAAAGTTGCATATATATTTCAAAATCCATTTCAATCCCATGGCAGCCAGTTGTACGCACCGGATTGACCTGATGGAATCTTCATCGGCAAGGGCTGCCGCCTCAGTGTACGTATTCGTCTTTTTTCGTCATGGGAGAGGCACATCCCGGAGTGCCTTCTCCGTACGCTTCTGGTCCGTGCCAGGATTGAAAAGAACCCCGGACCCTGGTTCTGTTCCGTTTGCCAGAACCGCCTCCATCATCGGTCAGTGTCGGTGAGGTGTAACCGGTGCTTGGAGTGGGTACATTTCCGTTCTTGCTCTGGCCTAACTTCGCTACGGGAGTATAGTCATACTGGCTATGTCGCTAGGTGCTGTGCGAACATAGCCAGCAGTGGGTCACAAGCGTCGCCGTCGTCGCCTTCGGCGTCCTCGTTGTCGGACTATGTGACACCCCCGACCTCTCCCGTACGGCAGTTTATGCAACGACAGCACCCTAGCCCTATTATTGCCAGGCCAGTGCCGGGAAGTGTATCGTTCTTGCAGTTAAACTGCAACGGACTGCGTGGCAAGATTGATGAGATTGTAGATTTTATGAGTAGGAAGAGCATATCGGTCGCAGCGATCCAGGAGACAAAGCTGACCAACACCTGCAGCTTGCTCAGTTGTCACGGCTACAATGTGCTACGTAAGGATCGCTCAAGGAATGGAGTTTGGGGATTGGCCTTCGTTATACACCATTCCGTGCAGTATAGACCTATCTCGCCTGCGCTTGGCGCTAGTGACCCATACATGGAATGTATGGGGGTAGCAGTCAGGTCTGGTACTGCCGAGATAGAGATATACAACGTGTATATACCGCCGTTTGGTAGCTGTGTCCCGATTAATGGCCAGGCCTACAACCCCGACATAAGTGGGTTGCTATCTGGCCATGGTCGTCTGGTTCTCGGGGTAACGACCAGCGTGGCATAGCTTTGGCAGAGCAGATAGATAGCTCCACGTTTTGCACGGTGAATGAGGATGCCCCCACTAGGATTACGAGGAGGTGCAGCAGCTCGCCAGACATCTTAATTGCATCCCCTGATCTCCTGAGTGACGTATCCTGGCAAGCCGTCATCTCTTTGGGGTCAGACCACCTCCCCATAATCCTCACCATCGACCGACCACCCGACTTCATAACCTCTGAGCGCCGGACGTTCATTAATTACAAGAAGGCCAATTGGACTGGCTTCAGAGAGTATACCAATCGCCGCTTCAATGAACTGCCACCCCCCTCTGATGTGCTTGTGGCCGAGAGGAAATTCCGAGACATCATCAACGCAGCAGCCGCTCGCTTTATACCAGCCGGTCGAATACCGCAAGTGTGACCCAATTTCCCAGCGCAAGCAGTGGTACTCGCAGACGAGCGTGATGGGATTCGTGCTATGGATCCCGCTAAACCCAGAATCAGCGAGCTGAATCTGGAAATAAACAGGGTAGTCAACGAACATAAGCGGAATTTGTGGCTGGAACACTTGGAGCAATGTAACTTAGGCACCGGTGCAGGCAAACTGTGGGCCACTGTTAAGTCTCTCTCGAACCCCGGTAGACGGGACGACAGGACCTCAGTCACTTTTGGCGAGATAACCGTGACTAATCCGAAGAGATGCGCCAGGTTGTTCAACCGTCAATTTATTGTGCATCCCGAGAGAGACAGGGCAAGGAGGAGAGCCATTCGCCGTATTCGTGGTCTCCGAGCCGATGAACAGCCATCACAATTTACCGTGGGCGAAGTTACGAATGTCATCCGTGGCGCCAAATCTTCCAAGGCGTTGGGCCCCGACGGAATCTCTACATTGATGCTGAAGAATCTGGATTTACCTGGAGTTGAGTACCTTACCACTGTCCTTAACCTGTCATTGAACACTCTTATAGTTCCCGATGTCTGGAAAATGGGCAGAGTGATCCCGCTACTGAAGCCTGGTAAAGACCCGAGTTTGGGGGAGTCGTACAGACCGATCTCCCTTCTCTCATCAGTGGCTAAGACGCTTGAGGCATTACTCCTCCCGAGCCTCGTAGGAGAATTTCCATTCGCCGAGCATCAACACGGATTTCGGAGACTGCACAGCACAACAACAGCTTTGCATGCCATCACCACACACATTTGCTGTGGCTTCAATCAACCCAGGCCATGTGATAGGACGGTCCTCGTGGCACTGGACCTATCGAAGGCATTCGACACGGTCAGCCATGCCAAATTATTTGAGGACATCGCCAACACGTCCCTCCAGCCAGGCCTGAAACGTTGGGTCGCGAATTATCTGTGTGGCCCCCAGTCATTTGTGGAATTTAGGGATAAGAAGTCGAAACACCGTAGAGTGAAACAGGGAGTTCCCCAAGGTGGGGTGATATCTCCGGCTCTGTTTAACCTCTACCTATCCTCCATCCCACCCCCTCCAGACGGCATAGAGATCGTAGCATATGCGGACGATTGTACGATCATGGCATCAGGCCCCCCACCCATTGATGACATCTGCGATAGGTTGAACGTCTACCTCAACGAGCTTGCCTCATATTTCGCTGCAAGAAATCTGAAGATATCCGCCACCAAATCTTCAGCCACACTGTTCACTACAAATACGCGTGAGGTGAATACTGAGCTGACTGTGATGGTCGATGGAGAAATGATTCCGACCATCAAGTGTCCCAAAATACTTGGCGTCACATTTGACAGCTCCTACACCTTTTCCCCACATTCCACAGCAATCTACAATAAAGTCAAAAGTAGAAACAAGGTCCTCAAGTCACTCGCTGGCAGCACTTGGGGTGCAGACAAAAAAACCTTGTTGACCACGTACAAAGCAATTGGCCGGTCTGTGGTAAGTTATGCAGCGCCAGTGTGGTCACGTCAACTTTGTGACACGCAGTGGAATAATATTCAGATCTGTCAGAATGCCGCCCTCCGAACTGCGACGGGCTGTCTCCTCAGTTCTCATGTGGACCACCTCCATCAGGAGACAAAGATCCTACCAGTGCGAAGACATAACTACATGCTGTCTAAGCAATACCTTTTGGGCTGTTATCGCAGAAATCATCCAAATCATCATCTTGTGGATAGATACCCACCGCCCAGAAGCCTTAAGGTAAATCTACACGATCTAGAGCGTGAGGTCCAGCGCTACAAGAGAGAACCTCTAGATCAAGCGGCATATCAAGCGGGTCTGAACAACATTCATGCAGACACGGTAGCAGACGCGTTAATTGGCTACCGGGTGAATGTAGTCCTTGGAGAACGACCGCCACCCATTGCACCCGAAGAAATCGACCTCCCCCGGCAAACTAGAGTGGTTCTGGCTCAATTACGTTCCGGCAGATGCAGCCGCCTCAATTCCCACAGAGCTAGGATTGATGCCGACGTGCAAGATGTATGTCCCGATTGTGACCAGGGACCGCACGATACACGTCACCTGTTTAACTGCCCGGCCAGACCTACTCGACTCAGACCCAGATCCCTGTGGACGCACCCCATCTTAGTCGCGGAGTTCCTGGGTCTTGACACTCAACAGAATCAAGCAGACGAAAGATAGTACACAATAAACTGCTACAACAACAACAACAAAATCCATTTGTCATATTAAATTTTTCTAATGTATCACACGATTTGCACAACTTTCCGGGATGCTGTTTTTGGAATTACATATGACATGTCTTATCGTCTAATGGCAGCTTAAAGAAGATTAAACCTCGTTTACACTGCTTTTTAAATGTGGATTTAATGGCTCTACCATCTATTTTCCCTTTATGGTATCAACTGACGAGAGCCCCAAATCCGGATTCAATGAGCAGTGTAAACGGGGTTTAAAAGTGTAAATTTAAATTAAAATGTGAAAAATGCTTTAAATCCAAACCAAGTGGGCGTTGGAGTTGGACAATTCCATCAGCTGAGCAAGTGAGCCAACCTTTTTGATTCAATCATATTTCGTACATTTTGAGTTTTTTATCACATTGTGTAGCCCTGTGGATTTTGAAAATTTTATATCGTTGACAGTTAGCAACGTCGCTAATTCCACAGCTGATGACAAAATTTCACTGTTGTATTCCAATTCCTCTAGAACGTCAAACTCATTGTTTACATTTCTTCTTTAAAATATCGGAATTAATAAACATACATTTACCAAGCTTAACATTAGATATCGCATACAGTTTCTTTTATTATCAAAAATGAAGCGCTTAAGTACCTCTGTACCACAAAAACATTTGCGTACGCTTACCCCAAAACATAGCGGGCAGGGATCAGGCAGTACCTTAGAAAAAGTCGAATCTCCTTTAATGAAAGTAGACTCCAATGGAAACATCAGCTGCGTTATATGTAGGGCTCCACTAAAATCAGCAAATATATGGAAAGTTCATGTTAATTCAAAGGCACATAAAAGTAATGTCCAGGCGGCTAAGGAGCTTAAAATTAAATTGCTTTACACCAACACTACACTCGCACTCAATAAAAATGTTCCTATGGGGGACTCAAAGGTGCATGGCCATATTGCAACCTCAAACGTGAAGAAGCCATCCAATCTCATTGAGTGTAAACCCAAAGTACAAACTCAAATAATACAAGAAAAATCATTTAGACAGTCGGAGACCATTGCGCCCACACTACATGATCCCCTTCCAGAGGAATTTTTCGATAAACCTGCCACTGCAACTACAAAATCAAATAGTGCAGACGACAAAGATAAAGAATGGGAACTTTTCCAAAAAGAGATCAAAGAGGTAACAGAAGCAGCCAATGAAATATTCGCAGCTGATCAAAAAGAATTGGCCGTTGAAAAAGAAATCATTGAGATAGATGAGCAAATTCAGCATTGGTCAAAAGTTCTAGATTTGGAAGAAAAGCGAAAAAAACTAAGCAATAAGGGTATTGGTAAGAATAAGATAAAACAAATAATGAATGAAACCGAAGAAGCTTCTTCGGAAGGTGAAGATTTCGAAGAGTATACAGATTGGAGATCAAAAGAATTTAAATAAAAAGTAGTAAATTTGAAACACAATTTGTTCTCATTATACTCTTTTATGTTACAACCAATCGACATGTGTAAATGAGTCTCAAATGGGCTACCATAGAGATTATTTGTTCTATTGAAATTGTCGCAGTTTAATTTTTTTCAAAAATAGTGTTTTATTAAGAATATTATATGTAATAATAAAATTAAAGAAAGTGGCTTTTGTTCAACATTTCCGCATAAATATTTCTGCAAGCGTGACATAAATTTCTCATGTGACCCTCCTCATTTACCCCGCTAACATATTGGTGTGCTTTGTAATTCAGATCTTGCGCGGTATTATGCGTTACTCCCATCTCCGAAATCACACGTGAAAATTCTATAGCCAAGAGAGTAGTCGAATCTTTGTAGTCGAGAAATGATTTGCAAAAAGAACAATGTAATCCAAGGCCATCTTCCAAGACAGATAGGTCTTTCATTTTTAAAGATATGTCCTGATTCAAAGTAATCTTACTTCCAGTTCGAAAAACCGTGGATACAGTTGAGGAATAATTTCTCTGCAAACCTTCAACAAAAGTTTTGGTAAGATTTTGCAAACTTGCTGATGAACCACCATCATCACCATAGGCTTGGTATAGTGGCAGATAAAGTTCTTGGGCTCTTGCATATAATTTAATTTCCTCCTGGGTCAAGTCTTTTAGAGGCCTAACAATTTGTACATCATTCGGCAGTCGGTTATCAACCAATGCCACGTCTAATGCTGCACTAGCTCCTCTTCCCAAGGCTACAGCGGCCAATAAATCGGAAGCTAAGTCTGAGCTAATGGCGGACATAAAAGCAAACTGACATTGAAAATATCTTGCTACTTCAGCTATTAATCTACTGCGATGATGTTTGACAAAATCTTGGCGAGAAGTTAAAGATTTTATGTTTTCCAACGATTCGATGAAATCTTTCGAAGGACTATTTACTTTAACAAAGTAATCATCCGGTAATGTTTTAAAATTAAATATTAAACTCATAGCATCGTCAATGCCCATTAAAGGCAATACGAAACTCTCAAAACCACAGTATGTGCTCAGAATATTCTTTATGTTCCTAATAAAGTTTTGGTAATCACCTTCAGAAGTTACACCGTGGCAAATCCAATAGTCATCTATAAAAATCACTGTGGCATTGCAATGGAGCCTCTTAAATGTGTTTTGGGTTTGGGCGTGGTGAAGCATATCCAGAAGAACCACTGACTGAGCGCTACCGTTGAATACAAGTACCACGTTAGCGTTTCTGGGCAAAATTTTGGATGACCCTAATGCGGCTCGAAATTTGTGGCGTGCATAATTCAAGAAACATTCCTTGCACTCAGCTTCTCTAAACGTCAATTTGTAGGTAGCTCCTGGCTTTTTACATTTATTGCACAAGATATCTCCGGGTGTTTCCAAATTTGTAATAAGTTTTCCATCAGGTATCATGGCGTGTGCTCCTCCTTCATCGCCAAAATCATCTTCGCCTATGCTGCACATTGTTATATTTAATTTTTAGTTTCATTAAAATGTTTCGAATTTTTCAATGTAAACATGTGCTGTGCTGATTACAGACAACTACGTCGGCTTAAATTCCATAACTGCGTCACCTGGGTATTAGAGTGGGTCGATTTGTAAGGGCAAAAACACTCTAAGCCATAGATTAAAAGCCTGGTTACGCTCTCGTTAATGTACTGTAAATGTAGAATAAATGTATCGTAAATGTAAACAAATGCTTATTAGAAAATAGTAAGTAGCATTTGACATTTCAAACAAAACAATTTTATTACCAAAATAGACTTGAAGGTGAGGGAAGGTCATATGTCGGAGAATTTCAGACATGCCCTAAGGACACAACATCAAGGGCAGGTCGGAGGAGGCGGCCATTCGCGAAGTGGTGCGAGAAGTCGAGCCGTCTTTCCAACCGCTACACCGTACACTGAGGCGGCAGCCCTTGCCGATGAAGGAATTCATCGGGTCAATCCGGTACATACAACCGGCTGCCATGGGATTGATGATATATCGGTCTTTATAAGTAGCTCCAAGATGGGGTCAGGGACTGTATTTGGTTCTATACTCTGACACACATAACATCGGTATGTACGTGAAACTGCTGGACGTGTGTATGTTCTTTCAGGCAGAGCTCTGTGCCACAACGGTAGCCGCAAAAAATATTCTGTGACGGGATTTAGAGTATTCGAAATTAGTATGCCGGCCCTGTGGGCCACTGTTTCTCGAATATTGAAGTCGAAGTGTGTAGAATCCCTCCTGTGGAATCACGAAATCTATAGTCCTAACATGGTTTAGCAGATACGATGGCGCCGTAATGATGCTCGACCCCAACACTCATCTTGTAATTTCTCCTTATGTATATGTACTGGCCACCGAATGAAGTCACCTTTTCATGGTGGGCTAGCCATTCAAACCTAAACTATTGACAATAAATTGTAAAAAGTTGCACAGAGAAATCATAAAACAGGAATAACAGTTTTCTAAACAAAAATTTTTGGTTTTGAAATTCGTTCAAACTTCAAATTTTATCAGCTGACACAAAAACGAAATGTAAAATTTTGTTTTTACTGATTTCTACTTTCCGGTTACGATCGACAGACGTTCGGTAATCGTTTTGATGTGTTTTCATAAGGCAAAACAAAACAGCTGACACGTTTTTCTACACTTACAGTACATTTACGAGAACATAACCAGGCCTTAAGGATTACATATAGGTCCATGACTGAACGTTTCATTTGAACAACAACATAAAAACAATATGGTGAAATCACCATCAAGCTGATCGACATTTTGCCGACACAAACCAAGCCCGTTTGCACTGCTCATTAAATCCGGATTTAAGGCTCTCGTCAACTGATTTTATAAAGGGAAAACAACGTGTATGGTTGTATGTGTGTATTATTGTTAAGAATTATAACACACAAAAACAACGAAAAATGGCGCTAACTAGTAACATACTCAAAGTCAGAGTTGCACTAATCGCTGATTTTGGCAGATAGTGCACTTAATATTCTGTTGTTGGCCAATTGCCACTACCTGTAAATGATGTCGTGGACCCCGGAGGGTCCGAACTGTCTCAGCGGAGAAAGGGGACATAGTGTGCTGGCGGGCGCTGGCTGTTGGCGTTAGAGCTCCGGCTGTGGCTCAGTCTGGGGCGCGGTTCTTGCCAACACACCATGTCCAGAGACAGCTGACAAAAAAACTAAATTGAAACCAGCTCTGGATGGGATAACAACACAGGGTCATACTTACTTTACGGCAGGCACGTTATTCGCCTTCTTACTCGCACTTACCGCTATGGATTCGCTCTTCAGGGGGCACTGAGACATCCTACAGTGCCCTGGACGGCCCACCCCAACCATGGTATCCGTTGTCCAACAGTTTTGGATACCCCAGAATCGTCTCCCCGTTCCCCCTCTACAGCATGGTGCACTACCCCTTCCTTACCTTAATGATCTACTCTTCCATAGCGAAATGAGAATACTAAGCCAAGTGGAATTTCATTTCTACGTTATAAAAGGTATGTATGGGCTTTATTTAGAGGTTACATCCTCTGATTTTGATTCTATACGTTAAATTAACATTGATCAAAATATTTAAATGTTAAAGAAAGCTTTATAATTACTGCAATTTACAAAAACAAAAAAAAAACGCAATTTTTAAGGCAATGCAAAGTAAGAAATTCAATTAATTAGATAAAGATTAAAACAAATCAAACTTCTAAAATCAATCCAAAAGGACTTAAAAAAAAAAATAAAAAATTACAATATATATATATAACTGTTTTTTTTTCTTTTCAGAAAAGTGCCTTTGTTGCGTCTGTCAGATCGCCGGACTGGAATGCTTCGACGACGGCTCCCCTGGATAGCAAGACAATTTGGTAGCGGAGGTGCCCTGGATCTCCCTTTTTATGTTCTTGGTAAGTATGTATAGGTAGTTCGTGTAATGTCTTACCCTCAATAAAAATATATAATTTCTTGTTTTTCTTTTTTTTTCTTTTAGCCAACCTGCAGGGACAACATTAAACGACCAAAGGGTCTTTTATTTAAAGTGTATTCCTAGTGCCCTAGAATGAGCTCACCCTACTTCCTAGGTTGTATCGTCCGTTCAATCACCGGACTGCAGATATGAAACCCAATGTCTACCCTGTTTGCTGCCTAAGTTATTCTGTTTTCTTTTTTTTTTATTTCTTATATTTTTATTCCAGGATGTGTGTCAAGCTAAGTTTCTCTGTGTATCGTTCTAAGTATTGAACATATAAAAAGGAGCATACATCGGCCTACCTTGGCACCTACGGGCTGCTGGTGCAAAATTCCCTCGGGGACACTGGAGCAGATGGCGGCGGTGGAACCAATGATGAAGCTGGAGATGCTGATGAGATGATGATGTTGTTGAGGATGGAAATGTTGACGTTGCCGTGGATGACGATGGTTAAAATTGCAGTAGAGGTGGGTATTTATTATTTGACAAAAAGTTTTTGTTGTTCTGTTTAGTCTTTGCTATGTTTTATTCGTGGCTCAAATTAACGTTCTTTTTCAAAGCTTTTTATATTTCACAGGATCTTTTTTCTTTAGCATTAATTAGCACTAATAAGTTTATTTAGCTTTAAGTTGATCTAAAGTAACTTCAGCTTTTTTACTACAAAAGCTAGTCTTTATTCCTTTCACAAAAAAAAAGGAACATTTATTTGCTTTTAAATAAAAAACTTTATGCCTTTGGCATCACATATTCTGATTTGTTTTTTTTTTCTTTTGTTTGTCAAGCTCACAATCAAAGGTTTGTAGAACACAACATAACCTTTTCTTTTTTTTTAAAGTTTTCTCTCTTTTTGAAACACCACTTTCAACACTCTTGAGTACACCACCTCTTACTGCTTGCACGGCTCCATCCAAAAAAAACTCGTCATCTTCCCTTTACTGTCCATCATGGTTCCCCCAAGCCATCATGTCCACCGAGGAACCATCATAAAATTTTGTTTTCCAAAATAGCAAAAACAAACAACATATGGTTTCCTCGATTTTCATTGTAGTAGTTACCTTTGTATGTGGAGGTAACATATGCTGGTATCGCAGGGTTGCATTCACCAGCTGCCATAAAAAAACAGACTGTTCAAACCCAGATGTCGCTCTTCTCTAATCAGACATAGGGTGACACGCTACAAACCCAATCATCCTTTAGACGTCACCGTCATAGGATGGGAGGGAAAAACAAATTTTTGTCATGTATATAATAACATAACGTGTGAACGTAGCATTAGTCAAACCTATCTCAGTGGGTGTAGCCTCCTTAAGAAAAAGTAATTCTTCTCCAATAAATGTACCTTGGGCTATAAGTATACCTTGAGTCGAGTAGTACCTATCCGGTACTCGACTAACCAGTTATACCTTCCTTAGACATACCTTGATCAAATTAATTATATCACTAAAGCGGACGGACGGAAAAAATATGCTGAATAAGCATTTAAATTAAAAGGTAAGTAAAAGTGGTAAAACTAAATATTGTGAAATAAAAACGAAAAAAAAAATAAAATAAAATAAGCATATAAAAATGCTTTGGATAAAAAAATTACAAGGTGCGTCCAAAAAAAACCAAAA
The DNA here is from genome assembly GCF_963082655.1 of Stomoxys calcitrans. Lineage (NCBI taxonomy): Eukaryota > Metazoa > Arthropoda > Insecta > Diptera > Muscidae > Stomoxys > Stomoxys calcitrans. The sequence continues at coordinate 127,423,845 of NC_081554.1, forward strand.
AAAGTGCGGTAAACTTTACGCGTGTGCGTGTGTGTGTGTATAGAAATGAATGGACGAGTAACTACGCCAAAACAACTTAATAAAAAAACTCTACTTGCCTAACAAAACGCAATAAAAATGAAATGTAAATAAACAAAAGTGTAATGTATAGAAAATTATATGCCGGCCGTGGAGGAATTCCCATGAAAAAGTGAATTATAAGATAAAAATTGTTATACGGTGCTGTGTGTGTGTGAATGGAACCAAACGGCAGTAAACCAAAATAACAGGCACCGGCCAGTAAATAATGCCGGACAAAGAATTAATAGGAAAAAAAAGGTAAAAACCTAAATTTTTAATAACCAACAGTGAAAATTGGCAGAAAAATAAATTTAAGTGGTTATGTACAAATCATATGTGGTTTGCAAAACGTGACCTACAAAAAAAACTAACTAAAAAAAATTCAACCAAAAAAAAACGGTTTAATTTGATGTGCAAGTGTGTGTGACTTTAAGTGCGTATTACTTTACGGTATCCCTACCATCATCTGTAAACCACTCAAATCATGAATGGAGGTGGGGGTGCTAAAACCAAACTGAGTGCCAAGACAAATTACTCCGCAAAAAGTGAAGTGTGAGAAACCAACAAAAACAATTGCGGAAAATGTGTGTGTGTCATGTGCCTAATGTAATGCAAACATAGAACAGGTGTTAACACTCTCTTCTTCTTGTGATTTAAACAGATCGAAAGAAACCGAACGATAATGAAATGCTGTGAATCATTTATAAGTTCAATGAACGCAAAGTGAAAGTGTTGTGAGAAAGTTAAAGTAAAATCAAGGTAAAATCTCAACTTGGAAAACGGGAAAAAAAATAAAAGAAAATTTATAAAAATTGTGTAAACACAAAAAAATTAAAGGAAATGGAAAATTAGAAATTTTCGAAATAAAAATAAAAAAACTCTACCAAAGAAAATTTTCGGAACCAAAGCTAAAATGTTTGAATGAAATTAATGTGAAACAAAAGAATTATTTCAGTGAAAATACATACACCAAAGTTAAAAATGTAAAAAAAACAATATAAACAAAATTGAAGTCTATTTTCGTTTGGTCAAATAAGTGAAAATAACAAGCCGCTAATTTAAATCAGAAAAATTTTAAATGACAAAAAAAACAAGAATCTAAAAAAAACTACGAAGCTCCCAAAGATAAAAATACAATGAGATTCAAAAGCAAAAATTCCTCAAAATTCTAAACTTCAAACAAAAAAAAATAAAAACAAAAATTCCTCTAAAAAAATTAAAAATATCAAACCAAAGGAAAATCTTAAAATAATAAATAAGTTTAGAAAAAAAATTGCATTTTGACTAAACAAACTTTCTTCTTGGTTCTCTTTCCAGATGCTGCAACGACACCAAACTCGCATCGGCCGCTTCGCTTGAGAGCACGGACCATACCAGACGTGGACCAGCGACATAATGTGCCCAGGGCAGATGAACTGGTAATTGTCAAATAAATAATACGCCACGGCGTATTCTTTATTACTCCTCTCAGCCCCCTACTTGCACTCACCACGGCATCCCTCGCCCCATGTCCAAGATGCCATAGCGATAGAAAGACGGGTCGGCCCGACATACACCGAGGTCGTCAAGAGGCTCTACCGTGGTTGAGTGATCTCCTGGGGCCGGCATCGAAAGATGACAATCTCTCGTCCGGACAAAACGCCTTCCGCCGCAACTCGCGCTCCATGTCCAAGATGCCATAGTGATAGAAAGACGGGTCACCCACTGCGAGGTTGACAGCGAGCTCTCCGGCGGTCGAGGCACCCCAGATAGGCAGAGAGAAATGGCACTACCTCGTTCTAACCCCTGTGCACATTACACCACTGGAACACTCCTGGCGGCCCCGCACTCGCGACTGCGTAAGACCACGAGTTTCGTCGCTCTCAGTCCCCGACGGATAATTCAGGTAAGTATAAGGTAAGTATAAAGTTCCAATCCTCTAGGTCCATTTACTCATCGTACACACACACACGTCCTTCACCGCCTGTTGACCATGGGATGTAACTTGCAAGGAATTTTATGGAAGCAATTCAACTGACCATCTATAGACGGTTTCGCCTAAACTGCCGCCCAAGGCGAACAAAAAAAAAAAAAAAAAAAAAAAAAATCTAAGTTTAACCCAGAAACTGCGTGCCTGCCAAAACTAAAGCTAAGTATCCTTAAATCTAAAGTTAAAAGATAATTCAAATTCTAATTCATTTCAATACTTATCCTACAGCCTACTATTCTATTGCCTTACATCTACTATCCTTGGATTCCTAAGGAGGATTTGGAAAGTACCATAAACCAGGTAAGTGATTGCTACTTCCTCATCAAAGGTGTCGCCGTAGTATAGCGATCTATCATCGTTATGCCTATTGCTTAAGATCCTTCGCGTGGTATACCCCTATTGTCCTGCCTTTCAAGTCTTCAATCTCGTAAAGACATCTTCCCACCGGGCGTACAATCCGACATCTCAAATACTTTTTGTTGAGTTTGGCATTAACGCCCTTACTAAAATCGCTCAATTGGTGATTTCGACGGTATACCTCTTGACCCGGGAAGAATCGAACCGCTCTAGCCCTTGTATTATACTTAACGGCCCTGCCTGTATAGGCCTTCGATATGTTCTTTCGAAGCCGTTCCCTTACGAGTTCCAATTGGGTAGCCTTAGGCAAAGCGGCATACTCCGGGTCCTTCATGACATCTAACTGGCGAGCCAACCTGTACACGCTTCCATGAGTTACCATATTTGTTCCAAATAGAGCAAAATATGGTGTCATACCCGTGGAAGCATGTACCGAAGATCGCAGGGCACATTCGATGGCCGAGATATTCTGGTCCCACTCCTTCTGATCTTCCTGCAAATAGGACCTTATTGCTGCCAGTATAGATTGGTTCACTCGCTCCGAAGCGTTAGCCTGGGGCGAGTAAAGACCTGTCCTGAAATGGGTGACCCCATAGGCTTCGAGGAAAGCAGTAAAATCCTTGCTCGTGAACTGCTTACCGTTATCAGACATCAGGGTCTCCGGCACGCCAAACTTATGGAAAACCTCTGTCGTCAAGAACCGGATTACGTTGCGCGATGTGGCCCTTCCCATGGGTTTGAGCAAAACAAACTTGGTGAGGTGGTCCAGAACGATAAATATGAACGAATTTCCGGTCTTCGACCGAACATAAGGCCCCAGAAAATCTACATAGACTTTTTGGAACGGCCTATCGATCTGGACTTCCTCACCCATGGGCTGCTGCATATTCTGGAAATTAGGCTTCGACTCCTTACATGTCTGGCATCTCTGCACGTAAGCTCGCACTTGAGCACCCATATTCGGCCAGTAAAACATCTCCTTCAAACGCCTCAAGGTCTTGTGAAAGCCTGAGTGGGCGGCCGTTGGTGGGTTATGTGCCTTGGCGATAGCCTCCGAGGTTACCTCCTCTGGTACCCATAGCTTCCAGGCGAACTCTTCGCTGGGTATATCTGTGGTCACCGGAACCGTCCTTTTATAGAGGCGACCATCCTTAACGCGAAGATCAGGCAACCTTTCTCCATTCTCCTCGACCACCCTTACCTTCTCGAGGTAGTTTTCGGCCCTGAACTCCGGTGCGTCCATGTCCAACAAGCGCCAGAAACCAAGCTCATCCATATTATACCGTGAGAGAGCGTCAGGCACCACATTCTGGCTTCCTCGCCGATGCTCAATCTCAAAGCTATGCCCTTGAAGCAATAAGCTCCACCGGGCCAATCGTCCGCTTAACTCCTTGTTGGACATTAGCCATTTTAGGGACGAATGGTCGGTGATTACCGTGAAGGGCATAAGCTCAATATATGGCCTGAATTTCTTGAGTGCCACGACTACCGCCAGACACTCTCGCTCTGTTACGGAATAATTTTTCTGAGCTGCCGTTAACTTCTTTGAAACGTAGGCTATTGGGTGCTCTCCGCCGTCATCGTCCTTTTGAAAAAGAACTCCTCCCACACCCACATCCGAAGCGTCGCATTGGACATAAAAATGTCTTTCAAAATCGGGGTGCCTCAGGACGGGACTCCTCGTAAGAGCCTCTTTTAACTTTTCAAAAGCAGATTTCGCTGCCTCTCCAAATTCGAAGGTCTTCCCCTTTTTCAATGTATTAAAAATGGGCTCGGCAATTGTGGCATAATCTGCTATAAACCGGCGGTACCACCCAGTCATTCCCGTGAAGCTTCGTACTTGCTTCGCACTTTTGGGGAAGGCAAAATCCATTATGGCCGATACCTTACCAGGGTCTGGCTTCAACCGGCCTCCACCGACGATGTACCCCAGATAGCGCAATTCTCGGAAACAAAATTTTGACTTGGCCACATTAATTGTGAGGCCGGCCTGCGTGAGCAGAACAGCCACTTGTCTCAGCAGCTCTAGGTGCGTCCCGAAATCTGGAGCCACGATTAGCAAGTCGTCCAGGTAGACGAACACCCTCTCACGCAGATGTGCAGGGATGACTTTATCCATTAACCTACATAACCTTTGGGCCGCGTTACACAGCCCAAAAGGCATAACGGTAAAATGGTATAAAGGCCTCCCTGGAACGGTAAAAGCGGTCTTCTCCCGGCTTTTCATATCGAGCGGGATTTGCCAGAAAGCATCTTTCAAATCCACACTCGAAATGAAATGCGTATCTCCAAGCCGGCTGAGCAGGCCCTCTATGTTTGGGAGCGGATAAGCATCCTTAACCGTAAGGGCATTGAGCTTCCGGGCGTCCAGGCATAGTCGGTTTTTTGTGCCCTTTCGGACTAAAGTCACCGGGTTATTCCATGGGCTTTGGCTTGGCTCAATGACCTTCATGTCAAGCATTCTGTCCAGCTCGGCAAACATTAAGCGCTGCACAGCTGGAGAGACGGGATAGTGCCTTTGTTTTACCGGTTCCGCATCTGCAGTGTCGATAATGTGCATCTCTAGAGAGGTCTTGCCCAAACCTCGATGCTCAAAGGATGGATAACGCTCAATTACCGTGGCCAATCTTCTCTCCTCATCTTCGTTTAAGGCGTGACGGGATGGGTCAACTGGTTCTTCATCCTCTTCAGCCCCCAGGGACAAACTCTCGACGCTGGCCACCAACTTAAAAGCCTTCATAAAATCGATGCCCAGGTATAGGGCCTTGCTCAAGGCTGGGACCAAAAAGAACTCAATCTGTTTCTCAAGTTTCTTAACTTTTACCTTCACTCGGATGCGGCCTACGACCTCTAGGGGTGTCTCGTCCGCTGTATGAACTACGGCTCTATATGCAAATATGGGAATCCTGGCCTTTTCGACCCTTTCAATGCAATTCTGGCCAAGGCAACTCACCGTGGCGCCACTGTCCAACAGTCCCTCGACCTCTTCCTCACCAATCTTTATCCGCATGTAAAGCCGGGAATCTTCACCCTCATACAATTTCGCAGAGGCTATTTCTTTTCTAAGGTCTTTCCTTTTCTTGTACCTGAGCCTGGCTTTCTCAATTCTTGTCTTATTCACCTTGAGGTTACCTTCGCTAAAAATTCTGTTTCTAACCTCTTGGTACTTCGCCCTCCTTATGGTCCAAGGCGTTATTTCCTTTAATCTCAATTCAGAATTTAATTCACTCTCCAATTCATTCTTAATCCTATCCTTATTCTCTAAAATAGTTACTCCAGCGGAGTCCTGCTCCACATGATCGGCTACTACTGGGGGTGCATCGGTTTCGGGCGCGTTTCCCCCTCTCTCGGGCCCGCTTGTCGGTTTCCCTGACACCGCGGACATTTGGGTTTCACCACGTTCTCCATCCCGCACCCATAGCAAAACAGTTTCCTTGTGGTGGATGGGCAGTCCACAAAACCGTGGCCCTTCTCCCGGCAGTTCCAACAGATATAATTGGACTGCCTACTGATGGCTTCTATTTCCAGTTCCGGCTCCTCTTGGTCATATTCCAGCTCATTTACTCTAGGGGCAAATTGCTGGCGGTGTGCCTGAGCGAACTGCCTTTGATTTGCTAGCAGCAACTCCGCCTTCCTACACTCCTCTCTGAAGTGCTGCAACCCATACATTCTTATCGGAAAGACCAGCGCCGCCATTGCCTGTTTGAGATTGCCTTTCATCATCTCCACCATCATCTCCTCCCTCATGGGCTCCCGTTGCTGGTGGCGAAGGCGCAGCATAGCGCTACAGAAGTCCTCGAACGACTCGTGGGACCCTTGCCTTCGGTCCATCATCCTCCTCTGTATATCGAAGTCGCTCTCGAACTTCCGAAACTGCGCCAGGAATGCCTGTTTCAATTCCGGATAACTGCGAATGTACCCCAACCTCCTCTGCATCCAGTACCACTCCTCCGCCGGTCCCTCCAGCAGCTGTGGGAACTTCACCAGCACCTCATCCCACTCACACCGATAATCCTCCCGAAGCTGTTCTATACGGAACATAAAATCCTCGGCGCTCATCGACTTCGTGGTGCCATCAAACTTCACCCGCCATTTCTCCACATCTATTCTTCTAATGGCCTGACGATTCGGAATAGGCGAAACTTGCGGGTAATGTGGCGCCGGCGCGTTTACGGCATCCGGAAGATATGTGTTTCTGTCACCCAGGTGGTACTGCTCCGGTGGTGGATGAGGGGATGGCCACCCATCCGGTGGTCCCTGCGGGGCGTCTACGGCTGGAAAGGTTTGGTACTGATTCATTGTTGGCTCTCGGTACTCGCTGCCTCTCGGAATTCGATTCGATGGTGGTATCTGCTGGCCTACGGCCGTGTGTGGCTGCGCTGGTTGTGCGGTCGCTGTCTGTGGGACGCCTGTGCCCATCGGAACATTTAAGTGGGCCAAGCTCTGCTGTACAAGCTGGGGTACCAGCTGCCTCAACTTCTCATCGAGTAACCTGATGAGCTCTAACTGTCCCACACCAATGGCCGAATCTATGACCGCGTTTAGGGAACCTCCTTCTCGTGGAGCTTGGTAAAGCGCCTGGCGTGCAGCATTCGTCTCCCGGTTCTCTCTACGTTCTCTCTGGACCGTCTGAGCTGTCAAGCTGCTGAACTCCGGCGTGTCCGGAGTTATACGTACGTCCGACATATCCGATACCGACAAGGCTGGACTGGAAACCGCGGACGTGACCATCATGGGGGTGACTGTTGCTGTTGTTGTGGCCATTGCCATTGCCGAGGCTGCTGCTGTGGTCGTAATGGCTGTCGCCATGTTGGTTACTGTGGTTGTTGTTGTTGCCATAGCCGATGTGGTCGGATCAGGAACCTCACTAGTGTAACTATTTGCTCTGGTATTGACCATTAAACCTACTCCAACCTATAACCTATACTACTAATTAAACTTGATGACAATTCCAAATTACCAAATTCAGCCAACTCAAACTCTAAATACACTAATTATGTCTTCTTCTTTAAACGCAGATATGAAAACCAAAATTCACAAACAAGGTAGAAAGTGTAGTGCATATATCCTACTATAAGGTGGGGAACAAGTGAGAGAAGAGCAAATCTAAGCGGATAAGCGAAGCATTCTAAGTTTCCAAATAGGACTTCTCCAAACGTATCCGGAAACTGCTTTCTCTGCCGTAATGTATTGTATGACCCTGAGATGCTGTAGTATATTGGTATTACGTTTGCTACCTACGGACATAACCACACGGCTGTTGTTGAAAACATAAAGATAAACCCAACAACGTCTCATGTGCTTTGGCTCATGGGTATGATTGTATTAAGCGGACGGACAGGTAAGCAAAAGTAATTTGGGCTATTGCAGTTAACTATTGTATATAATGGCATCTCCTTCTCTCCTCAGGCCCGTCGCAAACGAAATGCGGATACCAAAATCCTTAAACTTCGTGACTTACGGGAGTTAAAGATTAGTAAAACACCGTGCCACATCCTGCATCTAACCAGCTTCCAGTCACCACCAGTTTGGCACGCGATCCAAGCTTTTGAAAACTTACGATCGGGACTCAATCCGGTAACCGAAATCCGATCAGTTGCTGGCTGTGGCGATAAAATGATGCGGTCAACCCGATAACTCGGGCCCCATGTTGCGGGCGCCATTCTTGTCGTGGACCCCGGAGGGTCCGAACTGTCTCAGCGGAGAAAGGGGACATAGTGTGCTGGCGGGCGCTGGCTGTTGGCGTTAGAGCTCCGGCTGTGGCTCAGTCTGGGGCGCGGTTCTTGCCAACACACCATGTCCAGAGACAGCTGACAAAAAAACTAAATTGAAACCAGCTCTGGATGGGATAACAACACAGGGTCATACTTACTTTACGGCAGGCACGTTATTCGCCTTCTTACTCGCACTTACCGCTATGGATTCGCTCTTCAGGGGGCACTGAGACATCCTACAGTGCCCTGGACGGCCCACCCCAACCATGGTATCCGTTGTCCAACAGTTTTGGATACCCCAGAATCGTCTCCCCGTTCCCCCTCTACAGCATGGTGCACTACCCCTTCCTTACCTTAATGATCTACTCTTCCATAGCGAAATGAGAATACTAAGCCAAGTGGAATTTCATTTCTACGTTATAAAAGGTATGTATGGGCTTTATTTAGAGGTTACATCCTCTGATTTTGATTCTATACGTTAAATTAACATTGATCAAAATATTTAAATGTTAAAGAAAGCTTTATAATTACTGCAATTTACAAAAACAAAAAAAAAACGCAATTTTTAAGGCAATGCAAAGTAAGAAATTCAATTAATTAGATAAAGATTAAAACAAATCAAACTTCTAAAATCAATCCAAAAGGACTTAAAAAAAAAAATAAAAAAATTACAATATATATATATAACTGTTTTTTTTTCTTTTCAGAAAAGTGCCTTTGTTGCGTCTGTCAGATCGCCGGACTGGAATGCTTCGACGACGGCTCCCCTGGATAGCAAGACAATTTGGTAGCGGAGGTGCCCTGGATCTCCCTTTTTATGTTCTTGGTAAGTATGTATAGGTAGTTCGTGTAATGTCTTACCCTCAATAAAAATATATAATTTCTTGTTTTTCTTTTTTTTTCTTTTAGCCAACCTGCAGGGACAACATTAAACGACCAAAGGGTCTTTTATTTAAAGTGTATTCCTAGTGCCCTAGAATGAGCTCACCCTACTTCCTAGGTTGTATCGTCCGTTCAATCACCGGACTGCAGATATGAAACCCAATGTCTACCCTGTTTGCTGCCTAAGTTATTCTGTTTTCTTTTTTTTTTATTTCTTATATTTTTATTCCAGGATGTGTGTCAAGCTAAGTTTCTCTGTGTATCGTTCTAAGTATTGAACATATAAAAAGGAGCATACATCGGCCTACCTTGGCACCTACGGGCTGCTGGTGCAAAATTCCCTCGGGGACACTGGAGCAGATGGCGGCGGTGGAACCAATGATGAAGCTGGAGATGCTGATGAGATGATGATGTTGTTGAGGATGGAAATGTTGACGTTGCCGTGGATGACGATGGTTAAAATTGCAGTAGAGGTGGGTATTTATTATTTGACAAAAAGTTTTTGTTGTTCTGTTTAGTCTTTGCTATGTTTTATTCGTGGCTCAAATTAACGTTCTTTTTCAAAGCTTTTTATATTTCACAGGATCTTTTTTCTTTAGCATTAATTAGCACTAATAAGTTTATTTAGCTTTAAGTTGATCTAAAGTAACTTCAGCTTTTTTACTACAAAAGCTAGTCTTTATTCCTTTCACAAAAAAAAAGGAACATTTATTTGCTTTTAAATAAAAAACTTTATGCCTTTGGCATCACATATTCTGATTTGTTTTTTTTTTCTTTTGTTTGTCAAGCTCACAATCAAAGGTTTGTAGAACACAACATAACCTTTTCTTTTTTTTTAAAGTTTTCTCTCTTTTTGAAACACCACTTTCAACACTCTTGAGTACACCACCTCTTACTGCTTGCACGGCTCCATCCAAAAAAAACTCGTCATCTTCCCTTTACTGTCCATCATGGTTCCCCCAAGCCATCATGTCCACCGAGGAACCATCATAAAATTTTGTTTTCCAAAATAGCAAAAACAAACAACATATGGTTTCCTCGATTTTCATTGTAGTAGTTACCTTTGTATGTGGAGGTAACATATGCTGGTATCGCAGGGTTGCATTCACCAGCTGCCATAAAAAAACAGACTGTTCAAACCCAGATGTCGCTCTTCTCTAATCAGACATAGGGTGACACGCTACAATGAATACTTGTTTAAAACAAAGTCCAACAATTTTAAGTTCATTTACATATACAGTCGGAATGTTTGTATCTATACGTATAATTTAAAACACTCGTTTTACGGTTCAAAACAAAAAACCCAAGCTCTTTTTTTTATTTGTATAAAGGAATCAAAAAAAAAGTGAAAAGGGAGCTAAGGAACTAGTTCCTTTTGTGGAACGAAACTAAAAGGAGCGATCACTTAAAGGAACTAAAATGTCCATCTCTACTGTTTACGGTACACTACCTGGTAGCTATGTCATGGCTAAATCCCACTAGAGCGTCAAATGATTTATTACGGTTATAGATTTGTTCCATTTTCACATTTTTTTTATTTTGATATAAAATCACAGATATTTTCTGTGTGATTAAAAAAACAGAAATGTAAAATACACTCCGAGAACTGAATTCATTTGAGAAACAAATCCAGTTTACAATGGAACACGAGAGCGAGAACAAATTACCATATCTGGACACCATGGTTTATAGACAACAAAACAAGCTAAAACTAAACTGGTACAAAAAGGATACGGCGTCAGGGAGATAAATTAATTTCCGCTCGAAACATCCACGACGGATAAAGACTAATACAGTAACAAATTTCATAGAAAGGGGTTTTAAACCCAGTTACACCACCAACGAAAAGAAAATACGACAAATTCTCAGCTTAAATGGGTTTCCAAACAACACTATAAACAGTCTCATTAAACACGTAAATGAGAGTAATCATGTCCAATGGCATATGTCGGCACCACAAGCACAAAACTAAAAACTGGAATTTCGGCCCACAATTCGGACCAAAAACTGTTTCACAAACACATAGAACAAAAGACGGCACTTGCCGCTCATTGCAGCTTGACAGGACACATTCCAACCCTCAAGAACGTAGAAATTTTGACACAAGAAAACAATTACAAATATAGATACACGTTAGAAATGTTAGAAATGTTACATATAATTGACACTCCTTTTGTCAAACGGATAAACGTTAAGGTGGACACAGACCACTGTGCACAGATTTATAGGAGTTTGATACATAAGTACAGGCAATAGAGAGAGATAGCTTTAGTATAATTTTTACATTGTTAGAAGAAAGTCGTTTGAAATTGTAATTATTATAATAATTACAATAATTATTATAATAATGTAATTATTGAAAAAAAAAAAAATATTTGTTTTTTGTTTGGTATATTATATATATATATAAATGTATAAAAATTTCAGTGAAATTCCCTGATGAAGAAAACCGGTAGTTTTCGAAGTATTGGATTTTTCAAAATAAAACAATTTTCAAAAACAATAACATCAGTTTTTTAACAATTGTTTTCATGACCTCGAGCCGAACAAACCAAAAAGTAAAATCACAGTGACAACATCGGTATTCACAAAAAGTCAAGGGGGATTTACAAACTACTAATTGGCATTTACACCAAAGAACGTATTCACAAACCCTATTAAACTCCGTTTACACTGCTCTTTAAATTCGATTTAATGGCTCGACCTTTATAAAAACACTTGATCACACTACCTCTTAATTGTACCAAGAACCATGACACACACACACAATGAAAAATGGCGCGAACTATTGGGTTGCCCAAAAATTAATTGCGGATTTTTTAAAAGAAAGTAAATGCATTTTTAATAAAACTTACAATAGAATGAACTTTAATCAAATATATTTTTTTTACACTTTTTTTCTAAAGCAAGCTAAAAGTAACAGATGATAACTGACAGAAGAAAGAATGCAATTACAGAGTCACAAGCTGTGAAAAAATTTTTCAACGCCGATTATATGAAAAATCTGCAATTACTTTTTGGGCAACCCAATATTAGCACACACAAAATCAGAGTTGCACTAATCCCTGACTTTGACAGATAGTGCACTCAATATTTTGTTGGGCAACTGCCACTACCTGTAAATGAATGTATCTTGACCACAACGAAAGTTTTCATTCACTTATGAGCTGAGTATTCTGTTCAGCTTTTCAAGCGGAATACTGTCAAACTCCATATAAAAAAAATCAGCGAAATGTTGGTTAAAAATAGGCGGAAAAGTAGTATTCTGTTTATAGCCAGGAGAATATGTTTATTGCTTTCAATGTTTCGTTTTTCTTCATTTATTTGTGAAAATACAAACTAAATAGAGAAAGCAATAAGTGCAGATAAAAAAATATGTTTTGATATAGAAACAAAAACATTTTATTGCTGTCAAATTCTGCTCGTGTAACAATAAAAAATTTCCGCGACTATTCCCAAAGCAGAATAGAATACCAACTCATAATGATGAATAACACACAATCAACAAGAAGCGGGCGTATTGTTATTTCACTCCGCAAGAATTTTCCTGTAACTCGTAATAGGTTATTATTTTGGGAAGAAAAATGTAAGTCACTCAAGGATAGCTGCGATAGAAGTATCCATTAGGCGGTTAATGATCTTCGCCTGTTTCCAGTGGAGCGGAAACCACAAATCCACATCCAAATTCATGCCTCGTGTTATGTCAGCTATGGTATAGTTCGTCACCGTTGGTGTTGTAGTGACGCCATTCCCAGTCCATCGCACTTCCTGTAAGGTGGTAATATCTGCCTTGCACTTCTCTAATACATCCGCCAGCGCGTATACTGCACCTTCTCCATAAAGAGTGCGGACATTCCAGGTGCAGATCCGCAAATCATTGACCTCGAAAATCGCTGACTGCCCGCGGCCGCATTTGCAGCTACTCCGCATAAAAACGGAGCTTTCCACCATCCGCAACCTGTGGACGCGCCCGGTAGCTTTCAGCTAAGCTTCCCGTGATAACGATGGGTACCACACAAGTCGGAGCTCAAAGTTCCAGCCTGTGTGGTGCTCACAGTCATCCCGTATCGGCCGGCGGATTGCAGGAGACTGAAAATCCCCCTGCCACAATCGATTCAGGAGGGGATGACATCGAAACGGGACCCAACAAACCCTGTGTGGGTGGGTCACAAAGTTGGACTGGGCTCAAAGTGCGCGCCAGCGACAAAGCACGGAACTCAGAAAGTACTTCGACAGCAGCAGTCAGTGAAGAATCTAAGGAGAAATCGTCCACACGGCAAGTGTCCAGTGTCCTGAGGAAGAGTGGTTCCACAGCTTTCTCACCTGCCCCTGGATGCGTACGGAAGTTCATCATGACAAGTTCTAACGAATATTTTCAAGATGAATTCCTGGTGGAGTCAGAAGAAGAGGCTAACACCACAGTGGTGGGAGTTCTGAATCCTGACTATGGTGCGGTTTCTACAGATAAATCCCCACCGTTGTAAGGCCGCTTCGGCGGCACTAAAGGTCCTCCTGAAGACAGGGGATTTGACGTGGTTCTTATCCAGGAACCATGGGTGTGTGGAGGAATGGTTCGTGGATTAAGAATTCCGGGATTTAAACTTCTCAAGGGTACGGGGAATCGGAGACACGTTGACGTGGTTCTTATCTAGGAACCATGGGTGTGTGGAGGAATCGTTCGTGGACTAAGAATTCCGGGATTTAAACTTCTCAAGGGTACGGGGAATCGGAGACACAGAGCCTGTATTCTCGCAAAGAGTAGTCTAAATGTTTTTCTTCTTCCGTCGCTAAGCACTGAAGATTTAATAGTAGCCAGCCTTGAAATAAACAAGTCTGATTACTTGTAGTGGTTCCTTGGCTAAACAGAAGAAAGGCGGATTGGGATAAATTTCGGCACAAATTCTGCACCACTGAATGACTCCCTTGTGTCAGCATGCCTTAGTGCCAAGCCAAGGGGCAAACAGCGATCGCCATGGTGGACCCCAGAGCTGGTTGGTCTAAGGAAGGACTGCAGAAAACTCTTCAACTGAGCTAAAGCCACAAGAGCACCACACGATTGGGACATCTATAAGGCTGAGCTAAGAAAATATAAGTGTGAGCTTAGAAAGAACAAATCCTGGGTAGAATTCTACAGCTCCGTGGAGGATATATTTGAAGCCTCTAGGCTAAGGAAGATTCTGTCCTCGAGACCTATTACGGTGGGATATAATCAGAAGTCAAAGAATGTATGGACAATGTCTAGTGAGGAAACACTAGAACTACTCGTTGATACACATTTCCGAGAAATTCTCCAACGGACAACGTGGCTTCAGAAGAGGTTGTCACAGATATACATTCGTCGGAGGCCATTAGGGGTATTGTGTCTGAGCTGAAAATCCTTTGGGTGTTAGGAAGTTTCGTCTCCATTAAATCGCCAGGCCTGATGATGTATCACCGGTTGAACTACAAGCTGTGTCTGATAAACTGGTTTCCCGGCTTAGGGAGATATACTTGCTTGTATCAAAATGTCATATATACCTTTGGGATGGAGGGACACGAGGGTCATATTCATTCTGAAAGCAGGAAGGCGAAAGATTTTTGTCCTATTAGTCTGTCATCCTTTATGCTGAAGACTCTTGAGAGGTTGATAGAAACATATCTTAGGGCAAACTTCCCTGGAGATCGCCTGTCGCGGCAGCTGCATGCATATAGAAAAGACAAATCCACTAAAAGAGCTCTTCACGACCTAGTCGGCTACATAGAGGGTTCTCTCGCTGTCAAGGAATATACAATGGAAGCATTTCTTGACTTTGAAGGTGCTTTCAATAATGTAAATCCGACGTCAACCATGAAGGAGTTGCAGTTTCTAGGCATAAACTCTACCGTAAGAAAGTTTATTAATAATTTACTTACTAAAAGATGCATTACGGCAGGCTTGGGATCTGTGGATCTAAAAAGATGGGTCAGTAGAGGAATACCTCAAGAAGGTGTACTGTCTCCTCTACTTTGGAATATAGCCATTAACAATATATTGGGTTACCCAAAAAGTAATTGCGGATTTTTTAAAAGAAATCAATATACCTTTTTTACACTTTTTTTCTAAAGCAAGCTAAAAGTAACAGCTGATAACTGACAGAAGAAAGAATGCAATTACAGAGTCACAAGTTGTGAAAAAATTTGTCAACGCCGACTATATGAAAAATTCGCAATTACTTTTTGGGCAACCCAATATTATTGTCTCTGGAAATTTTGCACGTGGTGTTTTTGTATCACTTTACATAACTGCGCCAAGTACGGTTTAAATAGGTTCATGTTTTGATATATAAACCGATCATGGATCTTGACTTCTTGAGCCAATAGAGCGCGCGATTCTCATCCGATTTGGCTGAAATTTTGCATGAGGTGTTTTGTTATGACTTCCAATGACTGTGCAAAGTATTGCGCAAATCGGTACATAATCTGATATAGCTGCCGTATAAACCGATCTTGGGTCTTGACTCTTTAAGCCTCTAGAGGGCACAATTCTCATCCGATTTGGCTGAAATTTTGTACAACGGCTTCTCTCATGACCTTCAATATTCGTGTTCATTATGGTCTGAATTGATCAATAGCTTGATACAGCTCCCATATAATCCGATCTCGAATGACTGAAATATTATACAATGACTTCTACAATATTCAGCATTCACTTATGGTCCGAATCGGGCTATAACTTGATATAGCTCCAATAGTATTACAGTACTTATTCAATATTCTTTGTTTGCCTGAAAATATATATCGGGCATAGAACTCGACAAATGGGATCTATGGTGATGGGTATATAACATTCGGCCCGACCGAACTTATCACGCTCTTACTTGTTTTTCTCTATTTTAATTTCGATTTCAGTATTAATAAATTTCGAAAAAATCGTCAGCTTATAATGGGATTCAAATCGAAAATCAAATCAATTTGAGCATAAAATCGTTACGTCTGGTAGCCCTCCTTCCACAATTTCGATCAGAAGACAGACTGTCGTTCAGTTAGTAGCCTATGTTCTTCAACTTCATCGGTTAATGCTTGAGCCTTTTGAATTCTGTCGACAAGTAGGGTAATATCGCAATCGGGAGGAATTCATTTTTGATTTCGGCAGTGGAATTATTTTCGCCCTCTTCCAATTTTTTGGAAAAGACTATGTCATTAAAACATGGTTAAAAATGCATGTGATATAGGGCGACAAAGTAGGTATGAGAGGTTTTAAAATCGATGGACTAATATCGTCAAGACAAGTGGTGGAGGACTTGACACTGGAAAAAGCTTCAAGTACATCACATTGATAAACACTATGAAAACTGAAAGATATGTTAGGGCCTTATTGACTTAAAGCCATCTCGCTGACCCTTTCATCAATTCTAGCTAAAGGTGTTTCAATATTCAAACCAGTAAGGAAGGGTGCCAACTGAATAATACGGAGGATATAGACATAGTGGTGAAGCGGATCACGAAGGCCCTGAATGACTCGCTTATGTCAGCATGCCTTAGTGCCAAGCCAAGGGGCAAACAGCGACCGCTATGGTGGACCCCAGAGCTGGTTGGCCTAAAGAAGGACTGCAGAAAACTCCTGGGTAGAACAAATCCTGGGTAGAATTCTGCAGCTCCGTGAAGGATACATCTGAGGCCTTTAGGTTAAGGAATATTCTGTCCTCGACACCTATTACGGTGGGGCATATACTGAAGTCAGAAAATGTATGGACAATGTCTGGTGAGGAAACACAAGAACTACTCGTTGATACACATTTACCGGCAAATTCTCCAACGGACAACATGGCGCCAGAAGAGTCTGTCACTGGTATACATTCGTCGGAGGTTATTACGGAAATTGCGTCTGAGCCGAATATCCTTTGGGCGATAAGAAGTTTCGACTCCATTAAATCGCCAGGCCCTGATGATGTATCACCGGTTGATTTACAAGCTGTGTCTGATAGACTAGTTCCCTGGCTTAGGGTGATTCACTCTGCTTGTATCAGAATGTCATATATACCTGAGGGATGAAGGGACACGAATGTAATTTTCATTCCGAAAGCAGGACAACTCTACCACACGAAGGCGAAAGATTTTCGCTCTATTAGTCAGTCATCCTTGACTGAAGACTCTTGATGGTTCAGCAGAGGAACTCCTCAAGGAGGTGCACTATCCCCTCTATTTTAGAATATAGCCATTACAATATATTTTTGTCTCTGGAAGAAAAAGGCGTAAAAGTGGTCGCGTATGCTGATGATGTGGCAATTGCGGTTAGGGGAAAGTTTCTCAGCACTCTATAGATAATCTTCAGGAAGCTCTACATTTAACAGCAAAGTAGGCTGCCGAAAGTGGTATAGGTATAAATCCGTTCAAGACAGAAGTAGTTCTTTTCAGCAGGAAATACAAGTTGCCTACAGTGGAACCTGTCTCCTTGGGAGGAGAGAATGTTACAATTACAGAAAGTGCAAAATACGTGGGTGTGGATTGCACCCTACCTGAGCCGGTTTTTGAAAAAAAGTACTGTACCACTGCTTCTGATAGAACCGATTGGAACTACGATATCCCTAGTAACTATGTGGCCTAATCTAGACTTGAAGATGTCTACTTTTTTGCTTCACTGACTAGAACAGACGTCTTACGCTCTAATCGGAAAACATGCTGACAGACTGAAGGTTGCCAGCAACGACTTTTGCTGAAGCTGTTAGGACATCGAAGAAGAAGAGACTATAGAACACCTTCTGCGTGTTTGTGTTCCGCACTAGCAGTTAGAAGAAGTTCCACTTTAGGTTCTCATTCCTTTGAGATCCTGTCTGATTTAGCGGATGTGAAAATTCGCTATTTATTGAGCTTTTTAAAGCTATCCGGATGGTTCAACGGTAGGAATTAGAAGGCATCTTCCTTCTTCTGTTCCTGTGGTATCACAATGGACGAAAACATCTAAGTGAGTCTGATGGCAGACTGCCACTTAAACCTAACCTAAACTCACTCGTAAAACGGTTACCCAGTCCCGATGAATATACACCTCTGGTGTTCCCCCATCAACGTCAATTAAAACAAAAAAATATTAAAATAGCCTATTAAGGGTTAAAAAAAAGCTTTGTTCAGTGAGCACAGGTCATTGTAGGCTCTGCAGTGGAATACTTAAAAATATTTTAACGAAAATCGTTTAGTTAAAAAGTAATAACGAAAAGTTAACGAATTTGGTACTCAGTATTCCACTTTTAACGAAGTCGACATCATTAAAGTCAGTTGTTTCTGTTTCGGAATTGACGCTGAAATTTGTAATTGTTTCGCGAGCGAAATTTGACAGCAATCAAATATTTTTGTTTCGATGACAAAACACGTTTCTTTATCAACACTTATTGTTTTCTCTATTTTATATATTTTTCTCAAATAAGTAAAGAAATACGAACCATTAAAACCAATGAAACAAACTAAAATCATACCGGCAATAGTTTCAATTGTTGCCATTATAATAGTTTTTTGCCATTTTCCTCACTATAAAAACTACTCATGACATAATTACCAGGTAGTGTACCGTTAACAGCTGAGTACAATTTTTTCTCGCGAAGTGCACTATCTGTCAACGGGCTTTGGTCGTGTGTGTGTATTATAGTTAAAAACCATAAAATACACATACAACGAAAAATTGCAAGAACTAGTAACATACACAGAACCAGAGTTGCACTAATCACTGATTTTGACAGATAGTGCACTCAACATTTTGTTGTTGGGCAACTGCAACTACCTGTTAATGAATATGGCTTGGTACTACTTTTCCCACCGATTTTCAGCCAACGTTTCGTCGACGGTTTTTTATATGGAGTTTGACAGCATTCCGCTCGAAAAACCGAATAGAATACTCAGCTTAACGAGTAGAAATTCGTCGAATAAATTGGTATTGATAACACATTTTCTAAATAATTGTGTACATTTCAATCAGATTTGTGATGTTTAAAAGCTAAAATAAGAAGAATTTAAGGCTTTGGGAAAAATTATTTTTCACAAATTTATGATTTAACCAACTTTCTCACAACTTTAACAATTATTACGCATAAAAAATCAGTTTTTGCTCAAATTTTTATGTTATGTCGTACGAAAATAACATATAGGTGTGATAGCAAAAATGATGAATCGTATATAAATTGACAATTTTGACAAACATTTTCAATTACATGTGAATACAAAAAGTGGCATGTCATAAGACATTTACCGTGTAATAGCGCCTCAACTCGTTTTGCATATGTCGTTTTGAAAAAAACCTCAACCGTTCACACTAGTTAAGATGTTTTGGAAATTGCACTATTACACTCCAACGTAAAGGTTATGATGCACTATTGTTAAGATTTAGTTTTTCTTGCTTTAAGGCTGGTACTATATTCGTTTTTTACAGTGGAAAACACACATTTTTCACGGTTACTTTTTGAAACACTACACAAATCTCAATGAAAACATCATACTTTTATGAAGATTTTTTCAAAAGTAATGAGGAATGTTCTACTGAATGTAATCAGCAATTTTTTTGCTAAAATATCTATTATCTTAAAAAAAGTAATCACGAGAAATGTCACGAAAATCGAACACAGAACCAGCCAATATCTATAAAATTTTGTTGATTTCACAAGGCGGATTTAAAAAGGTGGTCTAACGCGAACAGCTGTTATCAGCTGGCCAGGTTTGACGAAACATAGCCATGAAAGTCCCAAATAATCAAAAGCAAAAGTAAAAATTTTTTTAATTGGTTCCCATTTTTTTGTACGGTGTGGACCAGCTGATTGTAAATCTATTACAATACAATGAATCCATAAAAAATTCATTTAATTCGTTAATGGCGTTATATAAGCCAATATGAATTGTTCAAAATTTACGATAGTTATACTTGACTTTACTTTAATTGGCTTTTGCACAAGACGAATTTAAAAAGGTGGTCTCACGCGAATATCTGTTAACAGCCGGCCAGGTTTGATGGTATTATGATGACAAATTTTTGTCTGCAATCTCTTTGTTGTTATCTTCTTTCTCGCATATTCTCTGCTCATGCACGCACACGTATACATACACGCACAAAAATTCCTTTGTGTGTGTTGGCAAAACGTCGATCAGCTTAATGACAGCATGGCGGATTACACCATATGATTTGTGATTGTTGTACAAATGAGACCACTTTTAATTTTTTCGGTCCCGTCGAACATGGCACGGTTTTGCTTGTTACTTTCTTAAATATGAACTAGAAGCTTTGAAATTAAAAATGCCAATTTGTAGAAAAAATAGTTTTTAGTTTGGTTGACAGTTATATGATAACAATGATGTCAATATACAACTGTTTACTACCAAAAAAAAGCTTTATACGCCAAACAAAAAAGTTTAATTACAACTAAACTAATTAGTAACGCTGTTGGAAACATTGCGAGATTTCACAAAATGTAATTGATGTTTAGCAACATTTTCCGAACAATCGAAGTCAGTACAATTAAGAGGCATTTGACATTTCGATTTACTGCAAAATCATAACAAAAAATTAAAAAAAAATTGTACTCAGCTTTTCGCATGACTTCACCTCATTAATGTATCATGATTTGCCCTGTGCGCTTTTAGTGCTAGTAACGAAAAAATAGTTATTGCGTTGGTTTTTCACAATCGGTTCCAGATATTATCAAACTTATTTGTGTAATAATCATTAAAAAAATTTTGATTCACTTAGAACAAATGCATTTGTTTTTGTCACAAGCAGCTGGGATATAATAAGTATGCAACATAAAATATTCTTTATTGTTTTCTTTATTTTTATAAACCGGATCGGGTGTTGGGTTTGTTTTGTTTAGTTTGCATAACTAAAAGTGAGCCCAGCTTTTTTATTACAATATCACTAAATTTTCACAAATAGCCATCGGAACATCTCAAATTACAATGAATTATAACGGCGTAACTTTAGAACAACTTCTATTGGCTTATATTTATAAAACCCCGTTTACACTGCTCTTTTAATTTAGAACAACTTCTATTGGCTTATATTTATAAAACCCCGTTTACACTGCTCTTTTAATCCGGATTTAATGGCTCGATCATCTGTTTTCCCTTTATAAAATCAGCTGACGAGAGCCTTTAATCTGGATTTAATGAGCAGTGTAAACGTGGTTTAGCGCCTTTAACTCATTTAATGAATTTTTAATGAATTCAACGTATTCCTAAAGGTTTGCAATCAGCTGATTAACACCGTACAAGAAAAGTTTATTTTTGCTTTTGACTATTTGGGACTCTAATGGTCATGTTTCAAAATATGTATACGCGTCGGCTCCAAATTGTTTCGATTATCTGTAGTAGACACAAAGAAATGA
This sequence comes from Stomoxys calcitrans, assembly GCF_963082655.1. Taxonomy (NCBI): domain Eukaryota; kingdom Metazoa; phylum Arthropoda; class Insecta; order Diptera; family Muscidae; genus Stomoxys; species Stomoxys calcitrans. The sequence continues at coordinate 127,445,141 of NC_081554.1, forward strand.
TTTTTGCAAAATTTTTTAAAATTTTGAAAAAAATTTGTGTTAATTAATAAAGTAGTAATATAATATATATATCTACATATAGTTAGTAGATCTCTCTTTGTTTTCTCAACAGAAATATTTAATTAGATAGTATTATCATTTTACGAGTGTATGCAGAAATTACAATAAGTGAGGTTATTATTTAACTTATGAAGTAGTCATAACGAAACAATTAAAGGTGATTTCATTTGTACAACAACCACAAATCATATGATCAAACCTAAACAGCTGTTCGCGTGAGACCACCTTTTTAAATCCGCCTTGTGAAGGAGTCTACAATAGGTGTGTTCGAGAACTCAAAAATTTGTGCAAATTTGCACAAATTTTTTTTGGAAGTCGTTCGCGTACTTTATTAACTTTTAATGAAGATTTATGACAGTAACTAGTGTTCAGGTACAGAAAACTCGACAAATAAAGTTGTCGTTTTACCTCAAATTGGTTGTTCTACATTTGAAGTTTAGTGCAAAATTTGCGGAATTATTTGTAAAATTAAACATTGTATCCTTCCAGACACCAAGAATAGAGCAATTATCGGTAGTTTTGATGGAACTATCCTCATCGGAGAGCTTCGATACCGTTCCGTTCTGTGTGTGCATTACAGTTAAGAACAATACACACACAAAAAACGAAAAATCTTGGGTCTAGCTGTGCAGTTACACAAGTGACGCACAGTGAACGGATACATATATCTTCAACGATAAAAATTAATATGGCATCAAACAATTTATCAGTGCATGTGTACACAGAAATGTGCGTGTTGGGACGTACTGAAATTCGTGCATGTGTTGTAATTTCAAACCAAACCCACCCCTTCGTAATTCATAAATAATGATACACAAAACAATTTAAAAAGAGACAAATGCAGCATTTATTTGTAAAAATAATTAGATTTTGTAGTATTTTCACAGTTATAAGTTAGCTTTCCAAAAACCTTTGTCAGCATCCTCCACTTGTATCCAAACATTGTTGTTTTTGTAATTGCAAGGCCAAAAGCACACATTCTTTCACAAACCTTATTATATCGTATTGATTGATTGAGTTCTTGTTGTGAAAGAATTATTTATTTTTCTTACGAGTATATTTATTTATATTTAAAAAATACTTCCTTATTTATGCATCTACAAACATTTTATTTTTTTTTTCACTAACAAACACTCAGTTACAATTAGAAGTTTGGCGACTGTGCTGTGCTCTTTTTGGGCGTCTCGAAATGTAAATTTTCTCTAGATGAAACAACAAGTTATGACGAAACGAACACGTTTCGGCAGATTATTCAGTTTTTTTTTTTTATATGGAGTTTCAACACGAAAATCGAATATATAGTTCCGGCCTTTATAAGTTAAGTAAGCGCAACTTTCCAAAAGCATTTGTCAGCATCTTCCACTTTTATTTAAATGTTGTTGTTGCAATTGAAAGTCCCAAAGCACAACACATTCTTTTACAAACCTTATTATTTCGTACAGATTGATTGAATTGCTTGTTGTGAAAAAGATATAAATTTTTCTTTTGAGTATATTTATTTATATTTAAAAAATACTTATGCATCCACAAACATTTTATTTTTTCCACTCAGAGTAAATATATGTGAGCAACGCCACTAAACTAACAAACACTCAGTGGCGATCGCGTTTATTTTGCATAAGAAAATGACTCGTTGCACAGCGACTGTGGTTGTGCTCTCAATGGGTGTCCCGAAATGTAAGTTTTCCTTAGATGAAAAAACAAATTACGACAAAACGAACACATTTCGCAAATTTTTCCCTTTGTTTTTTTTTATATGGAGTTTCAACACGAAAACCGAATATAGTACCGTCCTTAACTTACCGAATTGCGGTACAGGCCTTAACTTTTTGTGAATACGGCTGATAGGCTTGCGCTTTTAATCAGGTCTAATAAGTATACAACCGAGTACCAGTTCAAAAATGCGATACTAAGTACTCGGTACTGGCCAATGAGTACTGTCACAACCCTACTCGTTTCTATTATTTATCTGTATTCGTTGAAGAACACGATTTGTAAGTGCTGGTTGCTAAAAATATAAAAATCTAAGCGATAATTAGAGAAATATTTGTAAAATTGTGTGGATTGAAAACACCTAGTTATATACTTTCATTCTCAAAGAAAAGTTTTTTTTCTGTGGATATTACGAGTAAAATGTGGAAAATCGTCTGATATTTAGCAAAAATTTCGCCACTTGCTGTTAATTCGATAACGAGTGTCGAGAAAAAAAATTACTCGAACAATCGTGCTGCAGCGAGATTGACAAAACTAACCATTAGGCATTTAATAAATAATTTTTTCAAGACCATTTTTTGGTTAAATTTCTTCAGCTCCATCGACCAAAATAAAAATTTCTTCATTTGTTTTCCACAGATAAAACAATCAACTATTTATTGTGAACAACAGGATAACGTACAATATATGTTTTTTAATACCACACGCTAAGAAGAAAACTTAATTTAGCGCAAGAAGAAAGGTTAAAGTAAAGAAGACCACAACCAACCCCCTACTTGGTAAACAACACTTTTCTTAACACACCGTCAAGCGACCGATCCAAGATGCTAATAAATAATACAGAAGCATTAAAAAGTTGGCTGGTAGTAATTCTTGAACCACTGTAAGTACTCAAACTAATCATTTTTCTTATTTTACTACTTGTACAGTCCATTCCCCGTTCATCGCTAGTCACTACGTATTATGTGTGCGAGTGTGTATATATTTTATTATTGTTGTCTTTTGTTTTATAAAAACAGATGTGATGCTGACTCTTCTGCTTTAGCACGTTATGTGTTGGCTCTACTGAAAAAGGATAAGCCAGAAAAAGAGCTTAAACGGGTTATGATTGAACAATTGGATGTATTTTTGGCTGAAGAAACTAAGCCTTTTGTGGAGCGCCTTTTTGAGGCCATAAATAGTGAAGAATATCTGAAAACACCCCCGCCAACTGCCAATCTAAAGTCAGCGACGGACAATGAAGACGAGGAGACCTCCACCACAGCTGAAAAATCTGCCATACCTTCTTTAGCTGCCAGCGAAACTTCCTCGTTATCAACGCTGCCGACGTCATCAACATTAAATATTACAAATGTGATAAAACAAAATGAAAGCGAAACAATCACTAGTGTTACCGCCAAAATAGCTGATAGTTCTGCTCCAGCCACCTCATATACCGCAGAAAGAATTAATACACCACCTATTGAAGAAGTAAGTTATTGCAGTTTACATTGTAATTGATTGTTCATCATAAAAGAATGCAATATCTGTATACCCTACGCCAATACTGTAACACAGGGCATTTAAAACTTTGTGCATTTGTTTATAGCGCCTAGAAAGAAGAGAGATAAAAGATATTTGCAGACCACACTTTTTATCCGACTCTCCAAATATGGCGCATACATTATTGGCCTAGAATCGAAGTTCCTTGTAAATGGAAGATATCGGGTCAAATTTAGATATAGCCCTAACATAATGCAAAGTATGCAATAACCATATTCGTACATCCATTACAAAATTTTAAAGTTACGAAGTATGTATTCCAACATAGTAAGAAGCACATTTTCGAAATACCATATATAGTTTAAATTATATATATTTAAATTATATATATTATTATACATATGTGATGTTTGCTTTACATGCAATGAACAATTAGTATATTTTGTTTTTGATTGACGTATGAATGTTTACTTTGCATACTGTATTTGTTCGTCCGATTTAGTCTAAAAATTTAACTCATTAGTCAACCAATTTGCACAAATTTTGGCACGATTTCCGTTGAAATCGACTCAGAATAAGATATAGCGCCAATATAATTATATTGCCCATTTTACACCTGTAAGTTAGGCGAAGGGTATTATATTTTCGTCACCATCCACTTTTGCCTTAACTTACTTGTTTTGGTTTAAATGTGCTTACGATGTCATGAGGTTATCACCTATGCAGAGCATAGAATCAATAAAAGATTGATTATGTGTGCCAGCTATTTTGTCGTACCTTAAGTTGTTATCACACGATGTGTATTGCCATGTGGATTTTCAAAGATAGCAACTCTGAAAGTTATACACGTCATGTGATACCTTGCAAATTTTGCAAACTTCTCACATATCACTGAGTGCTGTCCGATTCAAATTTTAATCTCAATGATTATCTCCTTTTTATAGCCGAGTCCGAACGGCGTGCCGTAATGCGACACCTATTTGGGGAGAAGTTTTAACATGGTACAGTACCTCAGAAATGTCGCCAGCATTAGGAAGGTAAAACCACCACTGAAATTTTGTCTGACGTTCTCGGCAGGATTCGAGCCCAGGCGTTCAGCGTCATAGGCGGATATGCTTACCTCTGCGCTAGGGTGTGGTACAGACGAATTATTTAAAATAAAAATGGATTGTCAAATAAATATGCAACTCCTTCGATTAAAGCGTGCTTTAATTCATCGAACATAAACATATACAAATGTATATAAATAAAATGTAGTATATATGAGAATACTTGCCGATAAGAGTGCGCTCTATTCGTATTTGACATACATAAGGAAATTCTTATAAATACAGAAAGTGACAGCATATATGTAACGGACATATTGTCTGATAGCAGCTTTATAAAACAATATTGCTAACATACATATAAGATATTGCTAATATAAAAATCTATCTCTCCGTGTTGGCTTTTTAAATTATGCATTATGGTGTGGCATTTCCAACCACTAAAATTAAGCGAATTAAAAAAAATGGTTTCTAAGATGGATTCTGTATTCCAGGAGTGATCTTTTTTGAAAATTCCTTTATACAAAATTTCCTTTGATTTAAATGAACTGTAACAGTATATGCTTCGTAATGCCAAACTTGATTAAAGGGACGACATTGACACATCTGGAGGTTACGCAACCATTTTTTCTTGCCATCTTATCTTCAAATTCACTACATAAGTGTATGTTTTTTTTTTGCAGAGTAAAACCAAAGACATCCACAATGCGACGGAACGTACCTCAGCACCATCGACATCGTCATCAACTCACTCCCACTATCAGTCGTCATCGTCCTCCCATTATCATCAGCAGCAACAGCCACAGCATTCTAGTGGACATCATCATCATAACTCATCGTCATCCAATCGTAATGACATACATACATACGGTGGTACAGGTGGTAGTGGCACTGCAGGTGGCAGTACATTAAATTTTAATAATGATCGTCATCATCATCATCATCGAAGTGCCAGCCCTCCAGCCGCTCGTCTAAATCCTGCCGACAAAGAAAATCAACCTCGAGAAAGTCGCAGAAGGCGAGCTTCACTTCGTTCTCGTTCAAGGTCACGTTCGCGTTCAAGGTCAAATGAACGTTTTTCCAGACGCTCAAGATCCCGCGATCGTCGTATGAATGATCGGGAGAAAGCCCAAAGACAATTCCGTAATAAATCACCGCCTAGTGGAGATAATCGACATGACCGTCGACGTGGCGGAGGTAACGACAGACGTCGCATGATGATGAACAACATGGGTGTAGGGGGTGGAATGGGAGTTGGAGCTGTTGATGATCGTTCGCCGCGATTTGGCGGAGATCGTCGCAGCAGCGGTGGTGGCATGAATGAAGGTAGTAGTGGTATTGGCAGACGCTCTATAAATCACTCATCAAACTCACCGCGGAGTCGTTCGCCTTCGCTGGAACGAAGCGGCAGAAGTGGAAAGCAATCTCCAACTTTGGGACGTTCTCAAATTCGTAGTGGTAATGGTAACGGTAACGGCAGTGGTGTTGGCCCTACGTCACCAGAGCTGCGTCACCATCATGATGGTGAAAAAAGACAGAGGTGTCGTGACTTTGATGAAAAGGGCTATTGCGTAAGAGGAGAGACGTGCCCATGGGATCATGGTGTTAATCCTGTAGTTTTCGAAGGTTTGAACAATTCGGCATTGATAAGCATGTCATTGCGTGAATATAATCCAGATGCACCAGATCTTTGGTCTCGTTCTACACCAGCTGCCGGTGCTATAGTAAGCGGTGGCACACCTGGAACCATGATGAGCGGCTCGACCGCTGCCGGAATAAACCCATTTACTGGTGCTGCTCGTCCTGGTGCAGTATTAATGAGCGGTCCATCTGGTCCTGTTGGTTTTCCCCATGTGCCTGGCACAGACAAAAATAGCAATGGTGCGAGCTCACTGACAGCTGCAGAATATGCTCGTACTGCTGCTGCCGCCGCAGCTGCTGGAGCCGGTTTCCGAGCAGCTACACCAATGATGCCCTTTCCGTTTAATCCTGCCGCAGTCACTACACCTTTGCAGCGTGAACTTATCCCTATTCCCGTAGTAGATGCGAGTGGAGGCGTTTCAGTTACAGCTGCAGCAGGTGGTGATGTGAGCGCTGCATTACAAGCTCAAAGCAAAAGGCGGTTCGAACTTGAAGACTCTGTTGCCATAGCCGATGGCCCTACAAAACGCAAAATACCAGCTCACAGCCGGCTGGGTCCGCGGGTGCCAAGTTTGCAAAATTGTTCCCTTGAGTTGCGAAAAATTCCGCGTGGTTTAAACACAATTGCTCATCTCAACAATCACTTTGCTAAATTTGGTAAAATTGTTAATATTCAAATTTCCTATGATGGTGATCCAGAAGCCGCTATTATTACATTTTCCACACATGCAGAGGCAAATGTTGCATACCGGAGTACTGAAGCTGTACTAAACAATCGCTTCATTAAAGTCTTTTGGCATACTTCCGATTCCACAACGGCTGGCGATGTGAATACAATGGTAACACAACAGCAAGGAGTACGCAAAAATAGTCAATACCACTTGAACAATATACCAGCAGTACCTACACCAACAGCTGATTCAGCAAAAATTGCAAACACTAGTCAACCGCAATCCCAAGCCGGAACAAATTCCATTACCAGCACAACACAAGACACCACAACGACTACGAATACAAACTCTGCATCTACAACTACTCCAACCACAACAGTGGCAGCTAGCCACGTGCCTCCACCTTCATTACGCTTGAAGAATAACATACCACCAAGGACTCCAACAGCAGCTGTAAATAATGCCATGTTCCGTAAAAAACAGGAAGAACAGGTGAAGGCCGTTGCACAATTGGCAAACGGTTTGCGCAAACGCAAACAAGAACTACTGCAAAGCTACGTGAAGCAAATGAAGTCTGCTTTGGAAATCGTTGAGCGCTGCGAACCTAGTGACCCACAAAGAGCCAAAACACTAGAAACCATTAAAGTGCTTCAAGAAACCATTGATAAGCTACGCAAGGAAATTGCAGCCGAACAGGAACAAATACAGGCACAAATACAAAATCAGCAACCTCCAACTCCAATTAAGAAATCCAAGGAGCAACAGAAGAAAGAACTTCTCGACATTGAACTGGAATTATTTGCCCAACAACAAGAGGGCAATGACACCACTGCCATACAAAAGCGTTTAGAAGAATTGCAACGCAGCATAGGCATAGTACCAGGAACAGCTGCAAGTGTTGTCATCGGTGGATCTCCAGGAATCGGGAAGTCACCGCACTATATACCAGGTGGTCGACCACCTCCCAGAGGTAGAGCCTCCTACCCTGAAGGGTCTACACGCGTTGATCGTCGACCTAAAACAATTGTTGTCACAGGTTTTACAAGTGAAGAAGCTGATTTTGTGCTCGGTCATTTTAAGGTACGTAAAATTTCCTATGTAGTAAGTCAAATAATTTGAAGTTTTCCCTTTACCAATACAGCATTTTGGTGAGATTACAAAACACGATATGGATTTGGAAAAGCCTCAGTTAATACTGTCTTACGCTACTCGAAACAATGCCGAACAAGCTGTATTGCGTGGAAAAGTCTTCAAAGATACTCGCCTGCAAATTTCTTGGGCCCCAGTGGTTACCACGCCCTCAATAGCCCCTACTGCGGGAAATAAAAACATCACAAGCCAACATAATGACGTCAAAACCAGTGGTACGGATGCAAACAAAAATCAGCCTCAGGAGGCAACCACCGCTATTTCATCGCCTAATCCCAGCCAAACAAATAGTGAAACAGATGCTAATAATACCGACACATTACCCGAACTGAGACTCGAAGATGAAGAGGAAGATGAGGAATCCGAAGATCGTTCTTGGCGTCGTTGATTTTCGTACGAAATAAAGTGGCGGTATTCACAATCTCATCAACAAAGCAGCAGCCATACCAACCGTAATAATCAGAGTCTGAGATGTAGAGTCTAATCCTATACATAAATTTAGAAGCAATCCGTTTTGTTGGAGATGTGCTCGTATTTGTTTTGGGCAGAATGGCACCACTGAAAGTCTACGCCATAGAACGGATGGTGAAGCTAGTGAGAAGTGTGAGAGTTGATTATTGTTGTTATTTAATAGCACATATTTTGTAGTCGAATAAGAACTTTTTGTATACTAGATGAAAATAAGAGGGAAAACATCCTTAATTAATATTTAATCCTAAGCAAAATGAAGAGGATTTTATCTTCTGATATGAGAACACAAATGATAAAAACGAGCAAAAACATCTAATTCGCTTGTTCTCTGGTAAAGCCCTGTAATGAAAAACGAAACATTTTTCTACGAAAAATTCTATGTGAATGATAATTTTAAACTAAAAATTTAGAAAAAAATCAACGTGAATATTGAAAAATTTTCAAATTTCTTGCAAACTTGTACAGTTACTACAAAAAATAGCGAAAATAATAGTGTTAAGCATAAAGCCAGCCTATTTATTTTTCAAAAAAACATCGGATCATGTAATGATACTCAAACATTCTGGTGTATTCTGCGATTCACTTTTCCGCCAAATCAATTTGTTATTATCACGCAAAGTCTGGTTTAACTAAGAAATTTCATGATGAAAATTTGGGAATTTTTGAAACAGGGGAAAAGTGAAACCCAGAACACAGGATTATAGTTTGATGTATAAACAAATTCCTTCATTCAATTGCTAGGGTTAGAAACCTGTTTTTTGTTTTTTTTCTCAATATTCTTCCTATACAAATTATTTGTATTCTCTATTTCATGCTATTTTTTTTTTCTTTTAAGATTTTAAACAAGTTGTTTAGTTACACACCGTTTTTATGTTGAATTATTTTACAAATTTTATATTAATTGAATATATTTTATTAATAATACAACTACAATACTAATAATTATAATTATACAGATATGAAAAAAACCTAAGTAATTTTTTCTTAAAATGAGAAAAATACCATAAAAAAAGAAAAGAAAGAGAAAAATGAAAAAGAAAAAGTAATCTAAATAAAATACCAACATCAAAAACAGAAGTATATATGAAGGGAATAAAAAAAGATATATATCACTCTAACATTGAGTAAAATCTGAACTTGATAAATAAATGAATCTATATAGATTATTTGCTATTACATTTCTCATAAATCCTACTTTGTTTTCCTTTGGGCTGTGGGAGAAATAAAAGATGGTGGTTTTCCAGCATGTGCTCACGTTGAATGTAACGCAGCTTCTAACGGTCCCTATCATTGTCGATAATACAGTTTTGGCAGTCTGGCAACAAGATACAATTTATTTGTGTTTGTCTTATGATGTGTCAAATTTGCATTTTAAAGTTGCACACATACAGCTCTATTTTGAATAACAATTTACTGGGAGTTTTTTTTTTCCCGTATATTCAATTTAATTTATTAATCAAAATTCGCCTTCCCGGTGCTATGCATTGATATTCATGCAATATTTCAAGTACAAACAACAAAATAAGTTATCTGATATATATGAATAATACAAATATTGAGACTAAATTAAAATAAATTGACATTTTAATGAGCTGAAATATATATGAAAGTCTTATATATAAAAATCAATTTGTGTTTGTTTGTATGTTTGTGTGTTCCTTATAGACTCAGAAACGGCTGAAACGATTTTCTTGAAATTTTCACAGATGGTGCATAATGATCCCGTGGTGAAAATAGGGTACTACATTTTTTGATATCTGAAGAGGGGGTGGACCCTCCCCCTTACCCTAATTTTCAGAAACGCCAGATATCGGAGATGGGTGGTGCGATTTAAGCGAAATTTTGTGTGCTCTCATATAGTACCCTAAAAATAAAAATTTGGTATTTAAATTTCGGATGGGGTACCTAGGGGGGCCGCCCCACCCTAAAACCTACCAAACATATATTTAGACCAATCAGGACAATATGGGACTCAAATAAAAGGTATTTAGGATAAGAAAACATATCTGATATCCATTTGTCGAACCAAGTGCTAGGGGGACCACCCCAACCCCCAAAAACTGGGACATATTTATCGACCATGGCAATATGGGACTCAAATGAAAGGTATTTGCGAGTAGAATACGAATCTGATATCCAAATGTGGACCACGTTTCTGGGGTCCACCCCTTCCCAAACAGGACTTATTTACTGACCATGGGAATATGGGGCTTAAATAAAAGGTATTTGAGTGTAGATTTCGAATCTGATATCCAAATATGAGACCAAGTGTTTAGGGGGCCGCCTCTCCCAAAGTTGACACATTTACGACCATAGCCACACGGAGCTCAAATGAAAGGTCTTTGGGAGTAAAGCACAAATCTGATATCAATATTCGGGAAAAGTGTCTATGGGGCCACCCCACCCCCACAACACCATCCAACCCCCAAAACACCCCTAAATCGAACATATATACCGATCATGGCAATATGGGGCTCAAATGAAAGCTATTTGCGAGTAGAATACGAATCTGGTATCAAAATGAGGGACCACGTTTCTGGGTGGTGAACCCCTACCCCAAAACAGGACTTATTTACTGACCATCGGAATATGGGGCTTAAATAAAAGGTATTTAAGTGTAAAATTAGAATCGGATATCCAATTATGGGACCAAGTGTTTGGGGGCCGTCTCTCCCCAAAACGGACAAATTTACGACAATAGCCATATGGGCCTCAAATGAAAGGTCTTTAGAAGTATGTTATGTCCCCTTTATAGCACTAGGTCCGGCAAACCGGCAGCTCAACCATACTCAGGAGGTTCTTAACCCGCCGAAACCCAGCCTGAGGCATAACAAAGAAAAAAAAAGTATGCTTACAAAAAAAAATGAACACATCTGACAAAACAAAAACACGCTACGTAAAGGGATATCTGCATTATTATGAGGTCCTTGATGACCAGACCTCCCACTCAGCCCTCCCTACCATGGTTCACTCATACCAAATCCTGATTTTCCGTGAACCCCTTTTCCTAAGCCTCAAGTCACTCCATTATGCCTTCACATATTGCCTCTCAATGAATCAAGAACTCAAAACATATAGGTTATTAATACCCTTAAATCAAAACACATATTTATTCATATTTTCCTTTCTTTTATAATAAAATTTGGTAAAAATAATCAATATTGTCAAAATTGGTCAATATGATAAAAAATAAAAAAAAACGAATCAGAAGAAAACATGAGACCTACAAAGTTCCTGGGACCATCCCAAATACTGGTTTTAAAAATTTACGTTACTTTTCCTACCTAAAAGAGCTCTATTAAGTAGATTCTAATCTGGGGTTAAACATTAGTAAATATGCCCCTATCAACAACACATGGCTTCCGATTCACTTTGTAGTATCCCTAACAAATAATATTTAATAAAAAAAACACAAAAAAAAGGTAAGGAAAGGATAAAAAGATGGTTAAACTTATAACTACGACACTACATAAATCATAAAAATAAATATATTATAAAAAAAAATTTGCATAAATAGGGTCAATATGTATATAAAAATGAATGATTATTTAGGTTCATAATAATTCTTTCTCTTTGGGAATATAAAAATCTTTTTATCTCATAATGTCTTTAATGACAATTATGACGTTATCAGCACAAAATTCATTAAATTAAAAATCGGGCTTTCTTCTTACTTGGCTGTTAAACACACGTCTCACCGAATACAATGCTCTGCTATGAGTTACAGGCACACACACACACGAACATATCTAACAGCCAGTACTGGGGGTTATGTTATTCTTCCAATTACGAGATGTTATTAGCGCTGTTCCAATTGGACAACAAAAGGCAAGAGTGGCCACACGGTCGGACGGACTAAAGGTTGCTGGTGCTTTACACCCACAGATTGCTATCAGGGATTACAACTTTTGATTCCTACCTTTATGTCCACGGATTTGGGGGGAATATTACTGTTGGTTGGGTATATGAGGGTGTTTACTCTGGCACGAATGGATGTTGTCAAAACACAATTCTGGGCGCAACGTGTGTCAAAGACCATGTACCTCCAAATAGGGCACCAAAATTCCAAAAAGGGACTGCCGCCTCCTGATAGATCAGGAGGCCAATAGCTTCCTATCAAATTAAAAACATGGTAATTCACGTGAAGTTTTTCACTTCGTTGTCTATACTCACACGAATTCTTATTTCGATATTGCGCGCGAAAAATTATTTCAAAAATTGGAATTCTTCAATTAAATTCCTTGGACCCAATGAAAAAAAATCTGTGACTAAAACAACAATATATTACCAAATGTTAACCATTCCACTATTTGCACGTATTTACTTTACTTTTTATTTCTTTTTTTTTTTTTTTTTTTATTTAAACACCAGAGATCCGTCCGTCGCAATATTTGACTTTTTTAAAAATGGCAATCTTTGACGCTTCTACCCTATTTATACTCAATCTACCCAAGCCGCAATACGCCATTTCTTTAATCTGCATTTTATCTTCGAAACCAGGTTTTGATTTTCTTTTGTTTTAAAGTTTTCACCCGTTGCTTTTCCCCAGTCCTACATCCCATTGTCGTCATTCCCCATGTCCTCCGGGATTTATGAATGGACGACTACTATTTTATGCAACTCCGCTTATCGTAAAAACTTCGATGCCTCCGACCACTTCCTAACATGTTGCTGTCAGACAAACCACGCCATTCCACACAAAGCAAGCAACAGAGCAGACACACAAATATCAAAAAAAAGATAAAAAGAAATTAAAATTAATTTCTTTCACCGCATAAAAACTGAGGCACATTCCATTCCACTGACAATAAAAAACATACATCAGCCTACTGGTCACCTTCTGGCCCATGGCAAATAAAAAAATACCGGCCAGAAATTGTACAAAAGAAAATCAAGTCATTTGCTTATAGAGCACGCACACACATACATACATACTCGCCACCAAAAACCACTTCGTATCGTAAATGTGGCTATGCAGCGAAATGCATGTTTATGGCAGAAAAAAAAATATAAATCTACAAGCAAAATAATTGTCTTCTGGACCAGACATGGCAAAGCACGGGAGACAATTCCCTGCCAGATTCATGAAATGGGGTGGGCAAAACGCACCTGCCCAATGATGTATTGTCTTCCAACCGGCCCAATAGCAATACTTCGAGGTGACATCTCTGTCATGCCGGCCTACATACATATGAATAAAGCAAAACATATAGACTCACACCCGTATTCACAGAACCCAAAACAGCTTCATAGTAGGCTTATTAGACAGTTTTGCTGGAATCTGTCAAATAAGCCAACTCTAACGCTTCTTTTAAGTTTTATGAATATGGGCATTAAGCAACAACGAATCGAAATGAATTCCAACAAAATATACTGTGCTGTCTTCATAACTATAATTCCAGCACAAAGCTATCGCTATAGCTCATCCACCCAATAATCGCCAAAGCAACAACACAAAGCACTTTTCAACGCCTGCCGAAAAGATGAGCCATATGTCAATACGTCTGGTCTCTTCGGTGTATGGTCGGCCATTGGTGATGTTAACCAGGGGCACTTATCATAATGGGGCATCGCCAGGCAGATGGCATATACCATGGCTGGAATCATATATACTGGGGTCCGTATGCCTTTTGACCCCACAGGTATACTGGTACTATCCCAATATGTCCCTGGCATAGCCGTCTTAGCCCCGTCCTGTCCATCCGTTTGGGTACCGCCAATAAAACGACAAAAAATATCCATGCTATATATCCATGATCTTCCATTTCAATCTTGAGCCAATAAGTCGAATAAAAGCATTCGATAATCCATATCATTCGGTGCCTTCGCAACAAAACACCGAGGATTTCAAGTTGACGCCGGAATGAACGGTGTGCGAACGGCAATTATCGGGCGTTCAACGTGGGGAACTCCCACACCCTGACGTCTCATTAGCCGGGCAACTATCACCTAGATCAGAATTAGGGAAGTGTCTCCACAATTTCACTGATAATGAGTTTACTTTGTGGTCCCTTCATTTTTTTCCCATTTCAGATTCAAACCCAAAGACATCTCGCTTATCACAATACCGCCTCCAACAAACAGTTGGGATCGACTCCGTCATATACCAAGGTAAACGACACCCTTATTGCACCTCTACCCCAATATCCTATAACCTAGAGACAACCACAGACAATTAGGACAAATACTCGAACATATACTTGATCCCATATTGCACGCGGTTTAATCTAGATCACAGATAATATTGCACTTAGTACGGTAAAGATGTTATCACAGTAAAGTTAGGCCTTAAGGTCCTTGGCATGGGCGACACCGAGAGGTTTGCCCTTGAGATCCTCCAACTGGTACATATTATTGCCCACCATACCGCTTATTCTGCACTTCGAAAATTTCCTTGCAAATTTAGCATTGAAATTTTTGCCAAAATCACTCAAGGCATAATTGCGGCGATATATCTCCTGACCGGGGACAAATTTGACCGTTCGCGCTCTGCGATTGTATCGCCTGGAGCTAGCTTCAAATGCCCTATGCATATTATCCTTGATTTTTCCGCGAATAAGGGCCATGCGGTCCGCTTTATCCATATGTACCAGTTCATGCTCCGTCAGTGAACCTAATCTCCTGGCCAGATTATAATCGGACCCGCTTGAATACATATGGTATCCGAAAAGCGAAAAGAACGGGGTCACGCCCGTCGCTGTATGTACCGAGGTCCTCAGTGCACACTCTATCTCCGACAAGTAGAGGTCCCAGTCTCGATGATCCTTCTCCAAGTAAGCCCTAATCGCATTCAGAACGGATTGGTTTACCCGTTCTGAGGCGTTAGATTGAGGAGAGTACGGCGCTGTCTGCATGTGTCTGATTTGATACGAATTCACCATTTCTCTGAAATGTTTTGACACAAATTGGGCCCCGTTGTCACTATGTATGGTTTCTGGGACACCGAATTTCCTAAAAATTTCCTCGACCAGAAATTTAACCACGTTCGTAGCAGTCGCCTCTCTCATCGCCTTCAGGAAGGTAAATTTCGAAAAGTGGTCTACCACAATAAAAATATAGGCGTTACCGCTTCTGGACCGGGGATATTTACCCAAAAAGTCCATATACAATTTTTGAAACGGCCTCTCCGTTCTCACCTCATTGCCAATCGTAGGTTGAGTGCTACGATTCACCGACTTGGTCTCCTTACACGTAGCACAATTGTTAACGTACTGCCTCACCTGAGTGCACATATTAGGCCAGTAGAAAGTCTGTCGAAGTCGGTATAGGGTCTTAGCCATTCCACCATGAGCAGCCGTAGGTCCGTCATGGGCTTTCTGAATGAGTACATGAGTCAAGGCGTCGGGTATCCACAGTCTCCAAACGTATTCCTGGATTTCCTCGTCGCACTCTCCTCGAACCCTCTTAAAGACCATACCGTTCTTCACCTTCAAATCCGGGAGTCTATCGCCATTGGTTTCCACCGTTCTAATCAGGTCTTGATAGGCCTCGCTCTCAAATTCTGTAGTCTCAAAATCCAGGACCTGGTTGAGATCCAGTTCCTCAATACAGGGTACCCGCGACAGCATATCGGCAACGACGTTATCCTTTCCTCTGCGATGTTCTATGTCGAAACGGTACGCTTGCAGCTGTAATGACCAACGGGCGAGTCTTCCGCTCAAATCCTTGAGACCCATTAACCATTGCAAACTCGCGTGATCAGTTATGACGGTGAAGTCCATCAACTCCACATATGGTCTAAATTTCCTTATTGCCATAACGGCAGCAAGGCACTCCTTCTCCGTCACACTGTAATTGCGCTGGCATTGGTTCAATTTCTGCGAGTAAAACGCAATCGGGTGCTCCTCCCCTTGGTCATTCAACTGAAAAAGAACAGCCCCTATACCGTAGTCTGAGGCGTCACATTGTACGAAGAATCTTCGTGTAAAATCAGCATGCCGCAAAACCGGCGCTGACGTTAGAGCCTTCTTCAATTCTTCAAAAGCACACCTCGCCTCCTCAGTCATCGTAAATCTCCTCGCTTTCTTAAGGGTATCCGTCAAAGGGGCTGATATAGTCGCGAAATCCCTTATAAATCTGCGGTACCAGCCCGCAGTACCCAGAAAGCTACGCACCTCCCTTGGATTTTTCGGGATCGGAATCTTGCGTATAGCCTCGAGTTTATCGGGGTCCGTTCGGAGCATACCATCACCAATAATAAATCCAAGGTACTTTAACTCCCTGAAGCAAAACTGAGACTTCTTTAGGCCTATTGTCAAACCAGCGTTTCTCAAACATTGAGCCACCTCCTTCAAAAGGCGAATATGCTCCTCAAAACCGCTCGATATTACCAGTAAATCATCTAAGTATACAAATACGTTCTCCTTCAGCTTGCTTGGTACGACCTTGTCCATTAAACGGCATAGTCTCTGCGCCGCATTACATAGCCCAAAGGGCATGACGCGGAACTGGTATAAAGGTCGACCAGCAACTGTAAAGGCCGTGTATTTTCTACTCTCCTCATCCAATTCTATCTGCCAAAATGCGAACTTTAAATCGACGCTACTGATAAAATACGTCTCATCTATCCTACTCAAAATACCGTCGATATTTTGAAGCGGGTAGGCGTCCTTTTCCGTCAACTTATTCAATTTTCTCGCATCAAGGCAAAAACGGTTCTTTCCGGGTTTTCTTACTATGGTAGTCCGATTGCTCCAAGGACTTTCGCTAGGTTCGATAACATTCAAGCGCAGCATGTTATCGATTTCTTCGTACGTTATCTTCTGCACGGCCGGAGATATCGGATAATATCGGTCTTTCACGGGCTCCGCCCCTTCAATCAATTTTATGGTATGTTTCTCGAGCTGGGTACGCCCCAAGCCCTTCTGCTCAAAAGTATCAAATTGGTCTATAGCCTCATCTAATCTTCGTTTCTGGTCCTCTGTCAGGTCGTGAGGTCTCAATTTGCACTCTTGTCGCGCTTCAACGAAATCCATAGCCATGCGATGGACATCCAATTCGGCACACCCTAATATTTCTGGAGCAAGATTAAACTCTCGCCAAAAGTCAATCCCTAGGTACAGTTCTTGCTCCAGATCTGGGCAAAGATATAAATTCATCTCCTTTGAGACATCCTTGTATCTGATGTCGCAAACAATCTTGCCTAGAATCCTATAATTGTGGCCACTCGCCGTTGCAACATTGTTGAACATAGGTTTTATGTCAAGTTGCAATTCCTCAACTCTTTCTCTGCAACCTCGTCCCAATATACTGACGGAAGCCCCAGTATCTAATAATCCTTTTATCAAACTGTTCCTCACTTCAATAATAGCATATGCTCTAGGATCACCGTCTTCTCGAGTGGCTCGCTCAATCGACTCTACTACAAGACGCTTGCATCTTCGTTGTTCTGCCGTCCTCTGACGTATCTTAATGATTCGGTTAGATAATTCTTTTGGACTGTAATCCGGGCCCATTATCCGATCTCGAGCCTCATTATAATTTTGTTGCCGAATCTCAACAGGTATGTAATGTCTATTTCCAGCTGTCAATTTCGCCTCCTGCTCCACTATCATATCATCTCGATTTCTCTCCTTCACACTCTGTTCCTTGCGGGATATAATCTCGACTGGAGCTAGTTCGCAGGGTTTTCCGACGGACGCGGTTCCCCTGACTTCTCCACGCCCCTCCGGTGGTTTCCCTGCTGGCAATTCGGACATTTTGGAGTTATGGTGTTCGGTTTCCCGCACCTATAACAAAATAGGGACCTTACCGATGAAGTACACTCCATAAAAACATGTCCGGCCTCGTTACAATTCCAGCAAATTAGTTGCTTCGGTTGCCTTTGGTTTTGAATTCGAATAGCTGCCACTTCCTCGGAAGTATCCTGCTGATAATCTGGTTCAAAACCCTCATAACCGTCTACAAAAACTTCACTGACCTGCCTAACGGGGCGGGATACTGGCATGGATCTGTGCTCTCTACGGGGGAAATTTCTGTCCGCCTCCTTACATTCAGTTCGTAACATCTCCACAGTGGAAATGGACATTGGGTAAACAATCATCTTTATATTATCCCTGACATTCACCTTCAAAATGTTCACCATGTCTAGGTCGCCTATAGGCTGCACCAATCTGGCGCGTAGCTGGGCCATGCTGTGAAAGTACCCGTCTACTGTCTCGTTTCCTGCCTGCTTCCGATCTACCAAATCCCTCATGGCCTCAAACGCTGATTTCGTGGTTCGATACTGGCACAATAATGCCTCTCTCAATTGGAACCAATCTCGGAAATATTTGGTCTTCTGCGAGTGCCAAAACCATTCCAGAGCAGGGCCAGAAACTAACAAGCGGAAATCTCTCAAAACCTCTTCCCATGGAATCGCGTACTGGGCCTGCAGACACTCGAGACGGAAAATAAATTCCTCTACGGTCAATCTTTGTACGTTACCGTCAAAATTTATTCCAAACTTGTCAATTCTAATCCTTATTTGATCATTTATCGCGGAGTTTGGATAGTGGCTACTGCTGTTTGTGGAGTGCATGGCGGATCCGGGCCTATCCGTGGCCACCGTAGAATCATGCGTATCTGCCATTGGCCTCTGTACTAAAGCCTCGTTAACAAATCCACCGTCACCTACGCCAGAAATGGCACGCTCACTAGGTGGAGCTTGTCGTTGCCCTACTACCATAGACAAATCCTTAATCGACCTGGCCAACGTCTCCATTGTCCTGCGTATATCAATCAATTCATTGCTAACTATAGCCTTTACGGTCCCCTCAATACCCTGATTATTATCGTTTAACCTATTTTCCGATGTTCCAGCAGGTGCCGTAACTGGCTGATTAATTATGGTATTCGAGAGATCCCGTATTTGACCCTCATTCGCGTTGCCTGATGTGCCCTGTTCGGCCATTCTTTGCCTTTTCAATTCTATCTCAGCCACTGACGTATTTGGGTCAAAAGCCTGACCGCGATTTCTCTTACTCCGGCTTCGAGACCGTGTATTCATAACCTACAATCTACTGTATAAATCTCCCTTTGCCACAAGTTCCCCAATATTCTATTTGATTTATTTATTGTTAATCTATTTATTTATGTTATTATATAACTTCTTCTTTGAGTGATTATTTTAGGTATATATTAAAGTATTTGTTTATTTATAAATAATTTAATCACAAAAAAAAATATTTCTACAGTAGTATACAAAAAAAATATAATTGCTTTAATCAAAGTTCTATACGTATATTAATTATTCATGAAAACAAAAAAAATTATTGAATAAGATAATTAAAGACAACCCACTTCACCTGGAAGCTTTTTCACGATTTCTGATAACACAAACAAAAATCTTGAGAGGAATATGTGGTGCATATAAACATGGGAGTGACGAGATCGTTCGATTTGCCCTTTCTCTCCTAAACTTGACAATCCGATCCAGGCTATGATTCGTAGACCAATCCTGTATTCATGACGGTCAAAAGTCGACTGCTTGGAATATATACCAAGGTGCCAAAGTCTGAGGCAAATCAACCTAGAAATATATTAGAGTGTTCCCCTATGGGGAATTCTGATGCAGATATCCAAGACAAATCTAAATTAACATTCTAAAACAAACATGCATTGATCTTCCGAAATTCTGGCAGTTTCGTATCCATTCGAATCAAAACAAGAATTGTGGAGTATCGTATTACATCTGACTTGCAAAAAACATGTCTCTACAACGGCTAATACATTCCTCCTTTCCTCGGAAAGAATCAAACACAAACAATATGTATAAATAAAAAGTATAATTACGACATATAACACAGGTCCTTACAAACAATCATTGTTACACGTAGACGAACAAGATATTGCACTTGACCCATTAAGATATCCTAAAATCCAGTCTATCCACTAAAATAAATCTAATCATAATATTGCACAACAAATGACTTTATAGGAAAGTCCGGCTGCAACACTTATTAGACATATCTAGTATCGACTCGATTCGATCCGGGCTATTATAATCAACTAGTATGCTATTGCGTGGTACTTAGATGTTGCGTACCCTTATTATACACTACTTCCAATATCACAAAGTGAAAGTTCCTCAGGACAACACCCACTCTACTTCCGGTCCCTATCACTATCATCTGTAATACAAAAGTATCAAATTTTCGATTGGGCGCCATTACTGTTATGTCCCCTTTATAGCACTAGGTCCGGCAAACCGGCAGCTCAACCATACTCAGGAGGTTCTTAACCCGCCGAAACCCAGCCTGAGGCATAACAAAGAAAAAAAAAGTATGCTTACAAAAAAAAATGAACACATCTGACAAAACAAAAACACGCTACGTAAAGGGATATCTGCATTATTATGAGGTCCTTGATGACCAGACCTCCCACTCAGCCCTCCCTACCATGGTTCACTCATACCAAATCCTGATTTTCCGTGAACCCCTTTTCCTAAGCCTCAAGTCACTCCATTATGCCTTCACATATTGCCTCTCAATGAATCAAGAACTCAAAACATATAGGTTATTAATACCCTTAAATCAAAACACATATTTATTCATATTTTCCTTTCTTTTATAATAAAATTTGGTAAAAATAATCAATATTGTCAAAATTGGTCAATATGATAAAAAATAAAAAAAAACGAATCAGAAGAAAACATGAGACCTACAAAGTTCCTGGGACCATCCCAAATACTGGTTTTAAAAATTTACGTTACTTTTCCTACCTAAAAGAGCTCTATTAAGTAGATTCTAATCTGGGGTTAAACATTAGTAAATATGCCCCTATCAACAACACATGGCTTCCGATTCACTTTGTAGTATCCCTAACAAATAATATTTAATAAAAAAAACACAAAAAAAAGGTAAGGAAAGGATAAAAAGATGGTTAAACTTATAACTACGACACTACATAAATCATAAAAATAAATATATTATAAAAAAAAATTTGCATAAATAGGGTCAATATGTATATAAAAATGAATGATTATTTAGGTTCATAATAATTCTTTCTCTTTGGGAATATAAAAATCTTTTTATCTCATAATGTCTTTAATGACAATTATGACGTTATCAGCACAAAATTCATTAAATTAAAAATCGGGCTTTCTTCTTACTTGGCTGTTAAACACACGTCTCACCGAATACAATGCTCTGCTATGAGTTACAGGCACACACACACACGAACATATCTAACAGCCAGTACTGGGGGTTATGTTATTCTTCCAATTACGAGATGTTATTAGCGCTGTTCCAATTGGACAACAAAAGGCAAGAGTGGCCACACGGTCGGACGGACTAAAGGTTGCTGGTGCTTTACACCCACAGATTGCTATCAGGGATTACAACTTTTGATTCCTACCTTTATGTCCACGGATTTGGGGGGAATATTACTGTTGGTTGGGTATATGAGGGTGTTTACTCTGGCACGAATGGATGTTGTCAAAACACAATTCTGGGCGCAACGTGTGTCAAAGACCATGTACCTCCAAATAGGGCACCAAAATTCCAAAAAGGGACTGCCGCCTCCTGATAGATCAGGAGGCCAATAGCTTCCTATCAAATTAAAAACATGGTAATTCACGTGAAGTTTTTCACTTCGTTGTCTATACTCACACGAATTCTTATTTCGATATTGCGCGCGAAAAATTATTTCAAAAATTGGAATTCTTCAATTAAATTCCTTGGACCCAATGAAAAAAAATCTGTGACTAAAACAACAATATATTACCAAATGTTAACCATTCCACTATTTGCACGTATTTACTTTACTTTTTATTTCTTTTTTTTTTTTTTTTTTTATTTAAACACCAGAGATCCGTCCGTCGCAATATTTGACTTTTTTAAAAATGGCAATCTTTGACGCTTCTACCCTATTTATACTCAATCTACCCAAGCCGCAATACGCCATTTCTTTAATCTGCATTTTATCTTCGAAACCAGGTTTTGATTTTCTTTTGTTTTAAAGTTTTCACCCGTTGCTTTTCCCCAGTCCTACATCCCATTGTCGTCATTCCCCATGTCCTCCGGGATTTATGAATGGACGACTACTATTTTATGCAACTCCGCTTATCGTAAAAACTTCGATGCCTCCGACCACTTCCTAACATGTTGCTGTCAGACAAACCACGCCATTCCACACAAAGCAAGCAACAGAGCAGACACACAAATATCAAAAAAAAGATAAAAAGAAATTAAAATTAATTTCTTTCACCGCATAAAAACTGAGGCACATTCCATTCCACTGACAATAAAAAACATACATCAGCCTACTGGTCACCTTCTGGCCCATGGCAAATAAAAAAATACCGGCCAGAAATTGTACAAAAGAAAATCAAGTCATTTGCTTATAGAGCACGCACACACATACATACATACTCGCCACCAAAAACCACTTCGTATCGTAAATGTGGCTATGCAGCGAAATGCATGTTTATGGCAGAAAAAAAAATATAAATCTACAAGCAAAATAATTGTCTTCTGGACCAGACATGGCAAAGCACGGGAGACAATTCCCTGCCAGATTCATGAAATGGGGTGGGCAAAACGCACCTGCCCAATGATGTATTGTCTTCCAACCGGCCCAATAGCAATACTTCGAGGTGACATCTCTGTCATGCCGGCCTACATACATATGAATAAAGCAAAACATATAGACTCACACCCGTATTCACAGAACCCAAAACAGCTTCATAGTAGGCTTATTAGACAGTTTTGCTGGAATCTGTCAAATAAGCCAACTCTAACGCTTCTTTTAAGTTTTATGAATATGGGCATTAAGCAACAACGAATCGAAATGAATTCCAACAAAATATACTGTGCTGTCTTCATAACTATAATTCCAGCACAAAGCTATCGCTATAGCTCATCCACCCAATAATCGCCAAAGCAACAACACAAAGCACTTTTCAACGCCTGCCGAAAAGATGAGCCATATGTCAATACGTCTGGTCTCTTCGGTGTATGGTCGGCCATTGGTGATGTCAACCAGGGGCACTTATCATAATGGGGCATCGCCAGGCAGATGGCATATACCATGGCTGGAATCATATATACTGGGGTCCGTATGCCTTTTGACCCCACAGGTATACTGGTACTATCCCAATATGTCCCTGGCATAGCCGTCTTAGCCCCGTCCTGTCCATCCGTTTGGGTACCGCCAATAAAACGACAAAAAATATCCATGCTATATATCCATGATCTTCCATTTCAATCTTGAGCCAATAAGTCGAATAAAAGCATTCGATAATCCATATCATTCGGTGCCTTCGCAACAAGTAAGGCACGAATCTGATATCAATATTTGGGAAAGTGTCTATGGGGCCACCCCACAACACCACCCAAATAGTAAGTATTTGCTGACTTTTGCAATATAAGGCTCAAATAAGAGGGTTTTTAGAGTGGAACACGAATCCGATATATATTTTCAAGACCAACTCACTGAGTGGCCGCCCATCCCCCAAAACACCCCCCAAGCCGGTCACGTTTGCCGACTATGGAAATATGGGTCTCAAATTAAAGGCACTTGGGAGTAGACCACGTATCTGATATCAACATTAGGTACCAACTGTCTAGGGGACGTCCCACCACCATAACAACCCCCAAATAGGACGTATTTGCTTACCAAGACAATTTGGGTCGTAAAGAGAGTGGAACTAAATATTAATAGTTTCTAGGGCCAATACCCCAAACTGGACATATTTGCTGACTTTTGCAATAAGGAGTTTAAATGAGATTAGAAAACGAATTAGATATCCAATTTTGAGGGCAATGGCAATATGGGGTTCAAATAAATGATATATAGATATATGAGAATAGAGCACGTTGCTAATATATTTTCCGGGCTTAGTGTTTGGGCGACCACCCTAATTCCCAAAACACCCCTAAATCGGCCATATACACCGACCATGTCAATGTGGAGCTTATATGAAAGGGGGGTAGAGCAAGAATTGCCAACTTTCGGGACCAATTTCCTGGCGGTCAATCCCTTTTCCAAAATATAGGTTTCAAATAAATGATATATAAGAATAGAGCACGTTGCTGACATATTTTCCGGGCTTAGTGTTTGGGGGGACCACCCCAATCCCCAAAACACACCTAAATCGGCCATATTTACCGACCATGTTAATGTGGAGAATAAAGGAAAGGTATTGAGGGGTAGAGCAAGAATTGATACCCACTTTCGGGACCAATTCAACTCCTTTCCCAAAATACCCCACAAGCAGCAATTTTTTAATACCCATCGCATAATGTGGCTCAAATACAGGTATTTGGGAGTAGAGTACGAATTTGTTATCCAAATTTAGAACCATGCATTTAGGGAATCATCCATTCCCCAAAACACCCCGCAATGGGTAAAAAAATTTCGACCATGCCAATAGGTGGTACTTAAGATTAGAAAACGAATTTGATAACCTATTTTGGGCCATGTGTTTAGGCGACGCCTCATCGTCTAAACTCCCCTTAACCAATGGCAATATGAGGTTTAAATAAATGGTTTTTGAAAGAAGAGCACAATGCTGATATTTTTTCAAGGCCAAGTGCCTGGGGGACCGCCTCACCGCCGAAAACACCCCTGAATCAGATATCATGAGAGTAGCGGGCTGAAATAAAGTATTTTAAGAATGGAGTACACCTTACATCCAAACTTAAATTCGTAGACCTATAAAGATCATATGGGATTCGGACAAAGGCACTTATATTGTTAAATTGTTAGTCAAGCGATATACTATTTTCGTAGCATGGTATTTCACTAAAAGCTCATTAATTGTCGAAAATAAATATTCCAAGGAAATTTTTGTTCTATATAAAGTAAAAGAAGGCGCAGCGGAGCGGGCCCGGGTCAGCTAGTAAAGAATAAAAATACTAACCTAACCCACATTTATTTATTTGTAGTAAACATAGAGAATGATGGATGTGTGAGATTGCAACAGTGATATAAATTTAGTTGTTAGTTATCGTTAAAAGTCCTCTGTTATAATGAAAGCATTCCATAATCTCGCCGTACGTATTGCAAAGGATTTCTCAAATATAATATGATGAAAGCTTTCAATGTGATTTTCGAGTTGAACTCAAGAATTGAAAATAAGGACGAGGATAATTCGGTTCTACACGCTTTAAAGCATCATAGAAGAAGCACAAACATATTATATATAGAAAGTGTTCAAAATAATATCCAAGAAACTAATAAGAGAAGTATTCATAATCCTACCTACATCGACGACCGTAGATAAATCGCAGTATACCATGGAAGCAGTTTTGCAGTTTGGGAAGATTAGATCTGTTTGACCCAGTTAAGTTTAGAACATATATGCGCTTCGAAGCCTAAAGAAGCTATTCTAAACAAACTTCGAAAAAGGAAATGTTTCCCTGATTCTAAATCGAAATAAAAAGGAGGATGAGATGATAAAATTTTCCTAAATAGAAGGGATTTGGGATAAAAAACTTAAGAACTTAATGTTATTTATAGAAAAATAAAACCACTTCTTACTCCTTACAAATAATTTATTGTGTACCGAAATTATTTTCTAATCACTTCATGTACCCACCATGGAAGGTTTGTATTAGTTTTCAGCTTTATAAAAGACACTAAAAGTAGTGGTATATGACTATATCAAGATATACGGTTCATATTTTAATATTCGCTGTTCGGACTTGGATACTAAAGTTCAAAAGTTAAATCGAGCAGCACTCATTGATATACGAGAAGTCTGAATCCTTGCTGCGACATTTTGCTGTATTTACTCCGCTCAATCAAGTATGAATCCTTAAGTCGCTTTCCGGCAGCTCTATATCCAGCAGGCGTCGCAAACACCAAACATTAGAAAAGTGTCCACCGCACGGAAATGTCGATTACATCTTCACGTACAAACTACAAAAAAGAAGGGCTTTAGATAAAGGCATACCGCCACAAAATTTGTGATGATGAAGTAGCAGAAATTCACCTTTATACTACTCCCTAAAGCAGTTCAGCTCAAGAAAGATCCAGTCCATTCAGCCACCTTAACTCCTTTTGGTAATGGAAAGCCGCCACCGTGCTGTGGTACGCCCACTTACAACAGGAGACAACACGACACAATAAACTTGTTCACCGTCCACCAGATCACATTGTAAACACTTCAATTTATACATCGATTGTTATTTTTCATCAAAAACAAGTACAAACTTCGTTAGGTTCTACCGGTTCAAATATGTCATGTATCCATCGTAAAAGGGTTGCATAAGTTTTTCAGTTTTATTGACACTAAAAGACGAGAATTCTAGAATTGGTGTATGAAGATAACCACCAACGATAACTAGCAAGATGGCAGTAATACAGGGTGATACTAACACAAAAAATTCAGCATTATGGAAATTATCAACAGTTTTCAGCTGCTGTAGCCAGAATACAGGATTCACTGAATAAGGTTAAGCCAAGCGATCAGCCGATATACTTTTTTTTTAATATTTGGCAGTACTTGGCATTGAGGATGTCAACTTGTTCTCTTTTTACATTCATTCTTTGTTTACGTTTTCTCCTATATGATGACATTTTCAATAGTCAGATTTGACATCCTTAATGATGTTTATGGGGCCTATCCACTTTGTGTTTTGCATGTGACCTAACCTTCTATTAGTGAATCCTGGCCAGAATATTAAGCTGTGAATAAACCAATTCCATTCTGAAGGAAGTAAATTGACTTTATTCAAAAAAGTGCGTATACCAAATTAAAGACGAGATCAATACTTTTAATTTGATATACCATACTTCGTAGAACAAACGTTCAAGCTTTCTGTTTTGAAACTGGAGGGTAGGACACTAAATCCACTCTTGGAGTCATATATGGACTTCGTTCAAAAAAGTGCGTATTCCAAATTAAAGGGGAGATCAACACCTTTAATTTGGTTCCCCGCACATGTTTCAAAACTCCTTTTCGTAGAACAATCCATCTTGATTTCTATTTTGAAACTGGAGGACAAGGCACTATTTTTTTTACTTTAATTTTACTTTTACTTTAATTGGCTATGGTTTTTGTACCCTCTTTGCTAGTGGTACGTAAATTATTCTGCCCATCAAAATAGTATGAACTCAATTCAGGAGTAATCCTCATGCCCACCAGAGAGTCATGAATTTTACATATGTGATGTGTGGTCCCTAGTTACAATCAAAACAAACGCCTATGAAGTCAGAGCCAGAACTACCTACTGCTAAGAAAATTTATAATGAATATACGGAAATTTATAATGAAACGATATTTCAGTTTGAAATGAAAACGGCGAGTCACATTGTACGCATTGGAGATTTATTTCGACTTTATTGAATAAATATGCAATTTTTTCACGTTTTTTTACACCACATAATAATTTTATTTGTACATAAAATCGCTTAAACCCGTTTACACTGCTCTTTAAATTCAAATTTAATGGGTGTGTGTTTAAAGTTATCGTCCAACAAGGATTTCCATATATAGCAACAACTATTAGGAAAATAGATCTGCATAAAATCTTAGATCACTTTTTCACGCTTTAATAATGTTTATTTAAAATAAGTGTCCTATAGATTGAGTCATTGTCATTTGCCCCAAGACCATATTTTTCCGGAATATGAAAGAGAATTTTAAACCCTTTCAAATGGTGCATAATTTTGTTATAGCTTGAAATTTCAATTTTAAGTTACACGACACTTTTAAGGTAAAATTCCCCATAGTGCGGCGTGACGCTTAAGCTGCTATCACACAATATGTATTGTCTCATATAATTTCAAACATAGGAACTCTGAAAGTTGTACACATCATGTGATACGCTCAATATGCAATTCTTTCCATTAAAACGAGCTCTCATATCATCGAATATAAAAAAGAAGTACGATACATATGAGAATACATGCTGATTATATCGCGCTCTATTCTTATTTGACGTACAATACAGAAAGTGACAACACATAGAGAAGTTTTAACGTGTCTGGAAATGTCGCCAGCATTCTTAAGCAGGTAAATATACACATACATATATAAATATATACTTAGATATTGACATTTTTAAATAACTCATTCAGTATATATATAACTGAGAAGCACAACGATCATTAATAACTTTTTATACCTCGGCGGGTAAAAGAATATGTTTAATTTACCTTTCAAGCCCAAGCACACAATGAACCAAGGTGGATTTAAAAAGGTGGTCTCACACGAACAGCTGCAAACAGCCGGTCAGTAGCCTACCAATTTGACGGTACTAAGATGTCAATTCTGTGTTTACAATCACAACGTACAACCGAATTTTTAGCACGTTCTCTTGTTTGTGTTCCTCTTTGTCTCATTTTACCTGCACACTTACACATATGAGCGCAAGTTTCTTTGGTTGTGTTGAGAACAATGTAATTTTTGAAATGACTTCTTGATGACGAGAAAGCGGATTGCGCCATATGATTTGTGGTTGTTGTACAAATGAGACCACTTTTAACTGTTTCGCCATGATAATGAACCGAGCACCAAGCGATATTCAAAGACTAAAACCCCGTTTACACTGCTCTTTTAATCCCGATTTAATGGCTCGATCATCTAATTTCCCTTTATAAAATCAGCTGACGAGAGCCTTAAATCCGGATTTAATGAGCAATGTAAACGGGGTTTAAGTAGTGATAAATGCAAAATGTATCATCCAACAAGTACGGTAGATTGTCACGGGATAACTATGCGAGCGAAAATTTTACTAGAGCTGCGTGCTGGGCTAAAGATAGATATTTTTTTTTAAATTATTATGTCATCCTGTATAGTTATCATGGTGGCCGCATCGTCGAATTGCTACAGCAAAGCATTTTTTAAAACTTGATACGTCAAAATTTGTATACAGGGCGAAGAAAATTCAATTCGCCGTGTCATTTAAAATGTATAATAAGACAGAAGTTTGTTAATATTTGAGTGTCAAGCAGGATTCACTAATAGAAGGTTAGGTCACATGCAAAAACACAAAGTGGATAGGCCCCATAAACATCATTAAGGATGTCAAATCTGACGATTGAAAATGTCATCATATAGGAGAAAACGTAAACAAAGAATGAATGTAAAAAGAGAACAAGTTGACATCCTCAATGCCAAGTACTGCCAAATATTAAAAAAAAAGTATATCGGCTGATCGCTTGGCTTAACCTTATTCAGTGAATCCTGAGTGTCAAGCGAGAAAAAACAAATATAAAAATGTTAAAAATTCCCATTAGCTCCAGAGGCTTTATTCACAAAACCATCCAGATGGCAGTTTAAATAGTTTTCACTGGGTTATAGTAGCGATAAAATAGCTACCAGACCAGGGTAGCTCTGGCTCAATTCCAATTGGGCTGGGATTGTTTCCAACTTCAATGGCGTGTGTTTTGATTGTAACTAGGGACTACACATCACATATGTCAAATACATGACATGAATGAACACCTTTTTTCCTGCCTAAATTATTTTAGGCACATAGTCCTCTCGCCATTCTTTGCTGCGATAAGGCTAGGAGGGAACTGGCTGCCATTATTTTCATGCATGTTGGCTCCTTATTTCCTTCATTCTAATGTCTGGCATTGTACTGCCGTAAATTTTGTCTGTGTTCTCCTGCGGTTTTTGAACCTTGTTCGGGCGACACAATCAAACTACTTAATTGCTGTCAGCTTTACTCAGGGAACAGTAAAGCTGACAGCAATTAAGGTTGTTAGACGCGTACTATTATATAACATAATTTAAAGAACCATAACAGCAGCAAACACAAAAGTCAATTTAGAGAATATTTATTTTGAAGTCTTTATTTTTAAAAGGCGAATTAAAAAATTAATTGACATATCAAGTTCCATCAGCTGTGATGATGCGGACACCTTACTAAATACGCCTTAATCCGGAAAGTTTGTTCTATGAAAAACAGTTATGGGATATGTGTGGTACACCAAATTAAAGATACTGATCTTCCCTTTAACTTGGTATACGCGTTGTTTTGAACGAAGTCCATTTATAGCTTCCACAAGTGATTTAGTGTCCTGCACTCCAGTTTAAAAATAGAAATCGGGAAGGGTTTTTCTACGAAAAAGAGTTCTGAAATATGTGTGGCAAACCAAATTAAAGGTGTTGATCCCCCCTTTAAAAATTTAAGTGTGTAGATGAGCAGTGCAACAAAGTGAGAATGCAAACAAAAATTTGACATCTTAATGCCGTGAAACCTGGACGGCTGTCAGGATTCACTAATAGAAGGTTAGGTCACTTGCGCAAACATAAAGTGGATAGGCCCCGTGAACATCATTAAGGATGTCTGCCTATTGAAAATGGCATCGAATAGGAGAAAACGTAAACAAAGAAGGAATGTAAAAAGAGAACAAGTTGACATCCTCAATGCCAAGAATTGCCAAAAATTAAAAAAATTGTATGTCGGCTGATCGCTTGGCTTAACCTTATTCAATGAATCCTGCCCGGCTGTGTACAGTTGTTCGCGTGGGAACACCTTTTTAAATCCGCCTTGTTTCAAACCACACAGAAAGAAAAATGCCCAAGGCGTTAATGATTTTGTCATAACATATATGAAAATAATGTTTAAATATGTCTCAATTCAATGAAACGTCATAACAGGTTTGTTCAAGTACTTTTCCGGTAAAAATTTGCAGGAGAGTAAGAACCATTTTACGCGAATGACTTCCAGTGAAAATTTTGAGAAAAACAGCGGATCTTTGTTTTGGTTGGTTTTTTATTTGCTCGAAAAACAATTTTTTTTAATAAAAAAATGCTGGCGATACTTGTGAAGTATTTTTCATAAATAAACGTCTATTTGTTGAACCGAGAGTGAAAAGGTTAGAAGGGCAGTCTTCGTATATCCGTGATCTTCGTGCAGCTGGACAGCCATCACAAAATAGCGTGCAATCCCATGGCAGCCGGTTGTACGTACCTCATTGGCCCGAAGGAGTCTTTCAGTGTACAACATACTGCTACAATAACAACAACCGTGCACGAAGCTAGGAATATCATTCGTGGTGCCAAGTCGCGCAAGGCGCTGGTTCTCT
Source organism: Stomoxys calcitrans (assembly GCF_963082655.1). NCBI lineage: Eukaryota > Metazoa > Arthropoda > Insecta > Diptera > Muscidae > Stomoxys > Stomoxys calcitrans. Next base: position 127,476,342 of record NC_081554.1, read on the forward strand.
ACACTGATGCTGAAGAATCTGGATCTGCCTGGACTCAATTACCTTACAACTGTCCTCAGCCTATCTGGACACTGTTATAGTACTGTTTTGAAAATGGGCAGTCTGATCCCGCTACAGAAACCTGAAAAGGACACGAGCAAGGGGGAGTCGTACAGACCGATCTCCCTTCTCTCATCTTTTGTATCCGTTCACTATTGGCAGACTAATATGCACTATTTTTTTTTAATCCCACTGTGCGTCACTTGTTTAACTGCCCAGCTAGACCCACTCAATCCCATGGCAACATCTTCCATCCATAACAAATTGAAAGTAAAGGTGTTGGTTTCTTCAAAGGATGAGGATGATTTCATCAAAACACTTAAGAAACCGATCATTGTCCTTTTCTTGGTGTCTCGAAGGATGCAATGTTTTAATTTTTCAAGATTTTCCAATTAATTCCGCAAATTTTGCACTCACTTTTTAATGTAGAACAAAGTTGCAAATTTCTGCTACCAAAAAAGTCCCAGTAGAAATTTGCAGGTTCTCTATTTTTAAACTGTCAAAATTTGGTTTCTCTCGCGCTCTCTTCTGCTGGTAAATAAAGTACGCGAACGACTTCCAGTAAAAATTTTTACAAATTTGCACAAATTTTTGGGTTCCTGAACACAGCCTATATTTATGAAAATCAAACATATAGTTTATGGGATGTTGTCATAAAATTTATGAAAAACTTTCATAATTAATGAGTATTTTTCATAAGATTTAAGAAAAAATTTCATAAAATTAATAACAATTTTTATAACCACCACCGTAGGATAGGGGGTGTATTCATTTAGTCATTCCGTTTGCAACACATCGAAATATCAATTTCCGACCCTACAAAGTATATATATTTCGGATCGTCGTAAAATTCTAAGACGATTTAACGATATCCGTGTGTCTGCCCGTCCGTCTCTTGCCATCTGATATGTCTTTTTGATGCACGCTGGTTAAATTCTTGAATGGGCCGAATCGGATATTATTTGTATATAGCTGCTATATAGTCCGATTTTCCGATAAAGGGTCTATTGCCCAAAAACTTTATTTTTCATCTGATTTTGCTGAAATTTGAAACAGTGATTTATTTTTAGCCTCCTAACACCCGACCTAAACATGGTTCATATCGGACTATATTTAGATATAGCTACCGTATAGGTTGATCTGCCGATAAGGCGTCTGAAGCCAATAAAAGCTTTATTTGTTACCCGACTTCGCTGAAATTTTAAACAGTGAGTTTTTCTAAGCCTCACGATGTCCGACCTTAATATGGTTCAGATCGGTTTATAATTGGATATATCTGACAAAAAGACCAATATTTTGTTCTACAAAATTGAATAGTGACATATATATTAGACCACTCAATGTCCGTGCCGAATTTGTGTGCATAAGTTATCCAATTGTCACCCGATTCTGACGAAAGGGGGTTTACATATATACCCGAGGTGGTGGGTATCCAAAGTTCGGCCCGGCCGAACTTAATGCCTTTTTACTTGTTTTATATTCATAGAAACCTGTTTTACTGTTTATGAAAAGTTTTCGTTACATTTAAAAAAATGGAAAATAAAACCAAAAGCTTTGACATTTTGTTAAGTTTATTGAGATAAAATTTGTACATACATTTAGATACTATGTTGTTGTTGTAGTCACACTTGTATGTGGAAGGGAGGGGGCCCTGGGAAGGTGGATCGTTTCGATACGTAAAACCGACGCTGTACACGAACACAAATGTTCCACAGTTGAAAAAAATATTGCTTGTGAAAATTTTGATGGTTTATCAATGGCTTCATTTTGCAAAGTTAGTACCAAGTTTTTACGCTTCAATTCCTCGTTCAGGCGATAGTCAGTTCGGGATGCTCCTAAAAATTTAAAAATGTATTCTTAGATTATCGAATTCTAATGAAACATCACGTACTCTCAGGAAAACTTTTTTGGCCCAAAAATATATATTATCCACAGTACGTACTTTTTACACTTTTCACTTAACTGCAAAGTAAAAACAATAGCTGCAAGATTTTACGTAGAATGAATGACGCGAGCAAAAATGGAAAAAACAAACAAAGGAGGAAATAATAACAAAACGCTGAACATCTTCCAAGTATACATACGTAGTAGTTTACTTGGACTTTGTTTGGAAAATTTGTCCATGAAATTTTCAAAAATGAGACAATTTTCATTGTATACTTAATGTGGACATATTTCAATAACATAATATTTATATATATATGATATAAATTAATAATATAATAAATATTTCCTTTAAATGTAAGAAACAAAGTTTCATAAATTAAGAACTTTTTTCATAAACAATCATGTTCATATATTGTTCATCAGGATTCACTGAATAAGGTTAAGCCAAGCGATCAGCCGATATACTTTTTTTTTAATGTTTGGCAGTACTTGGCATTGAGGATGTCAACTTGTTCTCTTTTTACATTCATTCTTTGTTTACGTTTTCTCCTATATGATGACATTTTCAATCGTCAGATTTGACATCCTTAATGATGTTTATGGGGCCTATCCACTTTGTGTTTTTGCATGTGACCTAACCTTATATTAGTGAATCCTGATTGTTCATTAAGAATTTTCATAACATTTATGATTTGTTCATTAATATAATAAACGTTTTCATAATATTTATGAACAAAAGGTTATGAAACCCGTTCAGTACATTTATGAAGTAAATTTCTATCTGTGCATTGTACAAGAACTTAAAGGTATGTCATGCGAACAGCTAGGTAGAATTTCTTCAATATGACAATTTTCCTAATGACAATCATAGATGTGTGTGCTTTCATGTGTATGTGTTTTGTTTATATGAAAACAAAATACTTGGAAAGCCAAATACTGAGTGTTGGTTCTATTTTTTTTATTCAGGTTTGGTTTTTGCAAATTAAGAAGTTTCGAAAAATTGAAGAAAGGACAAATGCATGGTCGTTTTACGGTACTTTGTGGTTATTTTCGTGGCGATAACAATCAATGGATAGATGGAACAACAATGGATGATTTGATATTTTCACCATCACAATTTTCACATGCGTATTTTTTTGTTTCCATAATTGATTCGGCTTCTATTCCTTGATGTGGAGTCTCCTTTATGAAAGGTATACGTATACGTCTTAAATTCAACATTGAATTTGTCTCTCATCGTTGGTTAAACAAAACAATAACATATGAATTTCTCTGGGCCAGAAAAGTTATTAAACTTTTTTCTTTTTCTAACCTCGGCAGACATGCTGCTCCCCTGCCGGCATTTGACATTATGAGTTGTAAACAATCCAACAGGGTTGCACAGAAACAAGTTGTTGTTGGACAAATGACCCTACCTTCTATGTTCTTGTACCATGATTGATTCGGCTTCTATTTCTTGATGTGGTGTCTCGTTTATTAAAGAAAGTGCTGGTAAACGTTTTTCAATCAACATTGAATTTGGCTCTCATCGTTGGGTGAACAAAACAATAACTTATGAATTTCTCTGGGCCAGAAGAATTGCTAAAATTTTTTTCTTCTTCTATCCTCGGCAGACATACTGCTCCCAACCGGCATTTGACATTACGATTTGTAAACAATCCACCAGGGTTGCACAGAAAAATGTTGTTGGGCAAATAACCCTACCATCTTAGTTCTTGTTTCATGATCCTAAGTTCTTGTATCTAGATATACTCATTTACAGGAAGTGGCAGTTGTCTAACAACAAAATATTGAGTGCACTATCTGGCAAAATCGGTGATTAGCGCAACTCTGATTTTGTGTATGTTACAAGTTCGCGCCATTTTTTGTTGTTTGTGTGTGTGTCTTAACTACAATACACACACACACACAACCAAAACACATTGACAGATAGTGCACTTCGCGAGTTTACGGTACAATAACTGGTAATTATGTCATGTCTTGTACCATGATCCAAACCATGGCGAAACAATTAAAGGTGGTCTCATTTGTACAACAACCACAAATCATACGGTGCAATCCGCCATCTTGCCACCAAGCTGATGGACGTTTTGCCAACACATAAAGAAATTTATATGAGTGTGTGTATACGTGTGCGTACATGAACAGAGAATATGCGAGAAAGAAGATGGCAACAAAGAGAATGCAAACAATAATCTGACATCTCAATACCGTCAAACCTGGCCAGCTGTTAACGCCTGTTCGCGTGAGACCATTTTTTTAAATCCGCCTTAGATCCAAACCAAGCATTCGACCATTGCGAAACAATTAAAGGTGGTCTCATTTGTACAACAACCAATAATCATATGGTGCAATCCGCCATATTGCCATCAAGCTGATCGTCGTTTTGCCAACATACACAAAGAAATTTGTGTGCGTGTGTGTATACAAATAGTATATAAAGAGAATGCAAACAAAAATCTGTCATCTTAATACCGTCAAACCTGGTGTGAGACCACCTTTTTAAGTCCGCCTTGGCATTTGACGTTCTAGGGGGATTTGGTAACATCTCTGGAGTTGGACAATTTCATCAACTGGGCAAGTGAGCCAACCTTGTTAATTCAACCATGCAACAGTGTAGTGAAGTAGTTGATATTCACATGGTAAATTTGTTTAAACGCATCATATGGCAGATTTTGGGATTTGCAAATTGTTGTTTAATATGTTCGAAGGAATGCTTTAGATTTGTTTTTGTGGTCCAGATAAATGCTGAAATTAAAAATATGTACCGCATTTCGAATATTTCGACGGTGTTACGCTAAGAAAAATTTTGCATTTTTAGAAATGAAATACCTTAATGTTGCGGAGAAAAACGATGCAGCCAAGACAATCGCTGCTCAATTGTCTAATGGAACGGCGCGTAGAGTATGCATACCATAAACCAACCAATTTTTGCTACAATTACTATAATTACATATAACTTCTAGCGGGAAGGCTATTCTGTTTACAATAAAATCTATGAATTTGAGGCAAATGTGAAGGGTGCAAAAAGTAAGATGGTAATGACATCAGTGTCGGGACACCTGTTGCAGTTGGAATTTCTGGGCTCTTACAGAAACTGGCAAAATGTTAATCCCGAAAGTTTGTTTGAAGCACCCGTTCGCAAAGCCTGTGCGGAACAGTTTGAACCTATCAAAAGGACACTGGAGCGAGAGGTACGCAGTTGTCAGGGCTTAATAATATGGACTGATTGTGATCGAGAAGGCGAAAATATTGGTTTTGAAATCATAGATGTTTGTCGAGCTGTTAAACCGAATATCGTTGTATACCGTGCTATTTTCTCAGAGATCACATCAGCCTCAGTACGAAGGGCTCTACAAAATTTAAACATTCCTGATAAGAGGCAAAGTGAAGCGGTCGATGTTCGTACTGAATTGGATTTGCGAACTGGTGCAGCGATAACACGTTTTCAAACAATGCGACTGCAGAAGCTATTCCCGGAAAAGATATCGGATAAATTAATATCGTATGGCAGTTGCCAAATACCAACACTAGGATTTGTGGCCGAGCGATATAAGGAAATTGAGGCATTTGTATCTGAGCCATTTTGGAAAATAAAAGGTTCGTTTTGTGTAAGCATTTGGTACCACCCAAGTTTAATAAAGTTTCGTTAATGGTACACAGTAACTCACACAATTGATGACTTAACGGTGGAATTTTCATGGGCCCGCAATCGTCTTTTCGATAAGAAAGCTTGCGAAGATTACTATTTGCTGTGTATATCTAATCCAAAGGCTACGGTTGAAAGTGTTACGGTAAAACCAAAAAATAAGTGGCGCCCTACACCTATGGACACGGTGGAACTGGAAAAATTGGGATCTCGTAAGTTAAAGCTTTCTGCAAAAGAAGTTATGACCATTGCCGAGAAACTATATACGAAGGGTATTATCAGTTATCCCCGTACGGAGACCAATATGTTTTCCAAAGAAATTGATTTACGGTAGATGTGCGGTCAAATGTTTTGTGTATCTTCACTTCAACACTATTTACTTTAGGTCGTTGGTGCAACAGCACACATCTCATGAGGCTTGGGGTTCATTTGCAGAGCGTGTGATGGAATGGGGTCCAAATCCTAGAAATGGTACGAAATCCGATCAAGCCCATCCACCGATTCATCCCACAAAAATGGTACCCAGTAAGTATTTTACGATTGTATCACAGAAAAAAATTAAAAATCGGGTTTACCATGGAATTAATTGATCCAATTTTTTTTTTTATTCAAACTGCTCCAATCACGAAAATGATAATATCAAACACAGTTTCTGAAAAAGGTGATTGAAAAAATTTCGATTAAAAAAATTGTATATTCTGTTAAAAAAATGATTGAAAGTTTGTGAAGTTTCCAATTAATTTCTAATTAATCCAATATTAAAATATTGGCGGAAAGCGCGCTATATAAGGTGCACCCTCCATTTCGATACAATATGGTTAACATATGTAAAACTCCTGCAACACGAGTTTATGGTTTATGTTTGAGTCCATGATCACTCGTAAGAAACAAACACCTCCAGGGGTTTTTCCAAAAATGCAGAGGAAAATATTGTTTCCCCTATTACACAGAAAAAAATAAAAATCGGTTTCAATCGCGAAGTTAATTGATCCAATTAATTATTCAATTAAAAATGCTTCAATCACGAAAATGATAACATCAATCATAGTTTTTGAGAAAGGTAATTAAAAAAAATCCATTAAAAAATGGAATTTTCTATTAATATAATGACTAAAAGTCTTTGAAATGTTCAATTATTTTTTTAATTGATTCTATTAAAAAATTTTTGAACTTTTCGAATTATCCAACTAATTTCTTAATTGGATAAACTACACATTAAATTTAAATTATGCAAATGTTAAAATAATTTTTTTTGCGAAAAGCGCGCAGTATAGGTTGCAATCTTGACTTTAATGTAACATGGTTCACATATATGAACCTCCTGGAACACGAATTTGAGATTTATGTTTGTGTCCATGATCACTCCTTAGAAACTAAAGACCTCCATGGGGGTTTTACAAACATAAACGAAAAATATTGTTTTCCGAATTATTAAAGAAAGAGAAGCGAGACAGCAACTTTATAAATTACATGTATTGCGGAAGTAAACCCATCAGAAAAAAACTTATCTAGAGTATGTTTTAATAAGATCGATGCTGAAGAAGTGATAATGTCTAATGTAATGGTCTAAGTTTCCGATTCCATTAAAAAATTATTGCAAGAAATTACTGCCTAGACCAATAATTTTTTTTGTCACTCGATTCGTCTATAAAAATGCTGTTCTCAATGAATTGGCGAAGGAATTGATCGTCAAAAAGAAAAAAGTTATTGGTCTTGGTCGTTTTTGTTTAATTAAAGATTGAATTTCCACCTACTTTACGGAAAGCCCGCAATATAAAAAAATGTCGGCGAAAAGTTGGCTAAAAATATGCGAAAAAGTAGTACTAGGTGGTATATAGTAGTATAGTAGGTGGTACTATATCGATTTTAACGACATTTTTTCATGATTACCTTTTTTAAATAATAGATTTTGAAGAAAAAAAACCTGCTGATTTCATTAAGTAGGACATTCCCTCATTAATTTTGAAAAACTTTCATAAAAGTATTATGTAGTTATTGAGATTTTTGCAGTGTTTCAAAAAAGTAACCGTGAAAACAATGTGATTTCACCAACTATTTACATTTTATATTTAAAATTTTTTCAAATTCATTAAAAAAAATTATTAAATCAATTAATTTTTTAATTGATAATTACAAAAGTTTATATTGCGATCGTAATAAAGTTTAGATTTAATTAAAACTATTAAAATTATTTATTCATTTAATTTTTTAACTGAAAACATTTTATTTTCAATTAACTTTTAATTGAAAAAATTTTCGTGATATTGTTTTTGTGTATGTAGAAAATTACTGAGACTACTTTTTATATTATCAGATTTGGATGGAAATGAGGGAAGAGTTTATGAATTAATTTGCCGCCATTTTCTGGCATGCGTTAGCAAAGATGCTGTAGGCTCCGAAACTGTTGTGACCATAACAATCGAGGGTGAAAAGTTCACTGCAAATGGATTGGTTATATTCGAGCGAAACTATTTGGATGTCTACATTTATGAGAAATGGAACGCAAAGCAAATACATAAATATGAGCAGGGTCAAGAATTTGAACCGACCGAAATTACTATGCCTGAGGGGCACACAACCGCACCACCACTTCTGACGGAAGCTGATTTAATAGCATTAATGGAAAAACATGGTATAGGCACAGACGCCACACATGCGGAACACATCAACACTATTAAGGAGCGAGGTTACATCGGCGTTGTAGATAATGGATCTCTAGTGCCCGGTGTAATTGGAATGGGTCTTTACGAAGGCTACGATGCTATGGAATTGGCGTTGGCCAAGCCATTGTTAAGAGCTGAATTCGAAGCAGATTTAAAAAAGATATGCCTGGGTGAAAAAGACCCCAAAACAGTATTGAAAGATCAAATAATTAAGTATAAAGAGTCCTACAAACAAATAATGGATAAAATTACAGCAATGGATGAGAAAATGTCGCAAAGAATTCAAGAAGCACCCAAGGAGATAAACTCCTCATTGAATAATCAAGTCAACACTCCAGAAAACAGTCGATGGCAGGAATTATTCAAGTGTCCAAAGTGTACTTCGGCGCCTTTAGCTCTAAAGCAGAAAAATAACAAAACTGGCTACTTTATAGGCTGTCTTAACTATCCAAATTGCAAACATTGTATATGGCTGCCCGACGAGTGTAAGGATCCCTCAGTTTTGAATGACCATTGCACAAAATGTGGTAGCGAGTATAAGTTAATAAAACTTCGATTTTCTCTCCCTTATCATAAAACTTTGTTTAACACTCCCAGTGGGTGGTACAAAACATGTCTGGTATGTGATTCGCAGTTTCAAAATACCTTCAATATAAACGTAGATTGTGTTAAACGTACTGGACCAATAGTTAGCGATATATCGAGTATTCCTATTAATTACGGCGCAACTGATACTAACTCTGCGCAAGGAGGAATAAACCGTAAACCAAAAAAAGAAACAACAAGAAAAAAGAAAACGGAAACGGCAACGGCAACAGGAACCTCTAAGAAAACCATGTTGAAATCCACCACATCAAGTACAAAAACTAGTAATTCTAATACAATTCCCGATGGAACAATACGCTCTTACTTTACCTCAGGTTAGTTGATAGATTTTAATAATGAAATCGATTAGTTACATTGTACTATCCTAACAGCAAACAAACCAGCTACAGATTTTGATGCCTTTTTCGACAGCAACGACGGATTTGATGAATTGATATTAGCAGCTGAAACCAATCTTCCCTCATCTATATTCCAAACGCAGAAAAGTACAACTACTATTGTGAATAGTCAATATGCAGAAACTGTGTTATCCGCTGATTTAGCTGCAGCGTTTAACGATGACGACGACGATTTTTTCGCCAACATACCAATGGGTTCGACGACTCCTTCCAATTCCAACAGTGTCTCAACTTCAAATAGAAATACCAATTGCAGCTCCGAATTGAATGATAGTCTTTCGACTGTATTCCAAAATGAAAATGACTTTGGAGACGATTATGTCTGGGGAAGTGCTGCCAAAAATGCAAGAATTTCCGAAAGCTCCAATGCTTCAGAGCCAGTATCTAAAAAGCCTAAGATACAAATACACAAAACCAAACCCCTTGACAAATTTTCTTGGGGGTCGAGCCAGAGATCACCGTATGGTCAAAATGAACACTCATTGCAATGCTCAGGATGTCATACTGCTGCCAAGGAGTAAGATAATTTTTATTCGATAGGGTTTTTGGACATATGATTTTTTATGCGACTTACAGACTATCGGTTAAAAAGGATGGCCCTAATAAAGGCCGAATTTTTTATGTTTGCTCTAAAAGCAATCCCTGCAAGTTTTTTCAATGGGCTGATGAAATTAATGCAGATCAAAATGAGCTACCCTCTACCAGTGCCAATAAATATGCACCTTCCAGGGCCAGCAATGAAGAGCGTCGTGGGGGTTGGGGATCTACGGAGACCGCTGATAGCGCAGCAACATTAAACTGCAACTGTAATAAACCGGCGAATAGTTTAACTGTGCGCAAGGAGGGTCCAAATAAAGGACGTGGTTTTTATGCCTGTGCCAACCGAGAAAAATCATGTGGTTTCTTTCAGTGGGCAGACGAAAACGGAAATCATGGTATATAGAAAACAATTTGCAAATAAAAAAAGTTTATCCTTCAAAATTCATTTCAGACACTATGGCCTGGGGAAGTGGTGGTGGTAATTTTTCATCGGGTCAAAGTAAGTTGTTTTAGTTCAATTTCGAGATATTATAATAATTATTTTTAACTATGTATACACTTCTAAAGCTGGAAACCCCGCTTCTAATAAGTCAAAAACTCGAAAGTGTGGATTATGCAGGCAAGAAGGCCATAGCCGCCAGAAATGCCCCCGTAAAGCCGAATTTGAGCATTTTTAGTCATATAAATAAATGGAACTAACTGAAAATTTCTAAACGTTATGTATAATTTTTTTAATATAGTTTTTACATTTATATTGTGACATTCCTTGCATTTTATGGGAAACCCAATAATTTGTTAATTAGTTCTAAGAAGACCCTCTATCAATTACTTAATGAACGCACAAAAGTGAGATTGAAGGTGAACTCAAACTATATAAAGCATTATATAATGCGGTTCGTTGTTGTAGTAGTTTTTTAGTTTTGTGTGTTCTATCTTTCGTTTGCTTGATTCTGTTGAGTGTCCAGATCCAAGAACTTTGCGACTAAGATGGTGTGCGTCCAGAGGGAAACCCAGCCAGACCCACTCCACTCATACACCTCTGGACGCACCCCATTTTAATCGTAAAGTTTATGAATCTTGACACTCAACAGAATCAAGCGGACGAAAGATGGAACACAACAAACTTGTTGTGTTCTATCTTGAACCTCACGCTATAGATCATGTAGATCACTTTAAGGCTTCTGGGCGGTGGATATCTATCCACAACATGATGATTTGGATGGTCTCTGCGATAACAGCCCAAAAGGTATTGCTTAGACGGCATTTATGTCTTCGCACTGGTATCTTTGTCCTCCGATGAAGGTGGTCCACATGAGAAATGATGAGACAGCCCATCGCAGTTCGAAGGGCGGCATTCTGACAGATCTGAATATAGTTCCACTGCATGTCACAGAGCTGATGATACCACACTGGCGTTGCATAACTTACCACAGACCGGTCAGTTGTTTTGTACGTGGGCAACATGGTTTCTTTGTCAGCGCCCGGTTCGTTACACAAGCTTGCAAATTTGTCTCTGAACATTCTATTAAGGAACACGACCAAACTTCTTATGTATCAACATAAGGATAATACAACAAGTTCAGAGAATATGTTGTCTTGGCATAGACGTGGGTATACACTGGGAACGAGAGCTGAGATTTGTTTCCAACTGCTTGACCTTAATACGTTCCTGCAGGCGAGATCCGCATAGACAGTGGAAAAGAGTAGATGATCCGTCCGAGTTTTTACAAAACTGCCAGTTGCAACAAATAGAAATAAACGAAAAAATTTAAGAACAGCATAATTGCGAATAAACAAAGAAATTGTTGTGATTGAACAAAATGTTTTGCTTTTAAATTACAAATTATAGGTCTTATCGCGTACTTTCCCAATAAAAATTTACTCTCTTTAAAAAATTTGCAAGCAAAAGTACGCGAACGAATTCCAGTGAAAATTTGCGGAACAGTTGATTTTTGTTTTGGTTGGTTTTTTATTTGTTTGCTTAGGAAAACAATTGTTGTTAAATAAAAATACTTGTGTGATATTTTCCTTAGATAAATGTCAATTTATTGGCCCGAGAGTGACAAGGCTAAAATGGGAGCCATTCGTAGTATCCGTGATTTCCGTGCCGCTGGACAGCCAACTCAATTTACAGTGCACGAAGCTACGAATGTCATCCGTAGCGCCAAGTCGCTGGTCCCAGACGGAAGCTCTACATTGATGCTGAAGAATCTGGATCTGCCTGGAGTGGAGTACCTTACAACTGTCGTCAGTCTGTCTGAACACTATTATAGTACCCGATATTTGGAAGATGAGCAGTGTGCTCCCGCTACTGAAACCTGGAAAAGATACGAACAGTAGCCAAGACGCATGAGGGACTACACCTCTAGATCCTCCCGTAGGATAATTTCCATTCGCAGAACATCAGCATGCATTTCGAAGGCTGCATAGGACTAAAACTACTTTATATGTCAACACCGTACACAAAAGTAGCAACAACGTTGTCAAGTGAATTGTTGGCAGCACTAGGTGCGCTGGCAAAGAAACCTTGGACTAACCACCTAATGCTTCTGGATATTGTGGGTAGACAAATTGCTGCATTTACCTTCTTATGTAAAACAACCGACTTGAGATATAATTACAACTTCATTTGGCGAGTTTCATTTCATTAAAATTTAATAAAAACGAAACAAATTTAATAATTACCAATGAACAATATATTTATTTTTTTCTTACCTCTGCCTTTTTGATCCATTTTGTTGTTAGCTTTTGTATTTTCGTGTAACGGGTGCTTTTAATAAAACAGCTGACACTTACAAAACATCTGTTTACAGTTTCAAATTTCTGCTGGCAAAAAAAGTCGCAATAGAAATTTGCAGGTTCTCTATTATCGAACTGCCAAAATTTGCGCTGTCTCCAGCTCTCTTCTGCTGGCAAATAAAGTACGCGAACGACTAACAGTAAACATTTGTGCAAATTATAATTCGATGGTTGTCGCCATCTCATATTCTACACAACTTTTTTTCAGTGGCGGCACAAATGTTTTGGCTCCAACCGAGGTGCATACTCAGGCGAGTAGTTTTAAGGTCTGTTCAGTAGTACAGGCGAGTAGTTTTAAGGTCTGTTCGCGTACTTTTCCAGTAAAAATTTGCAGGAGAGTAAGAGCCATTTTGGTGTTGTAGTGACGCCAGATCCGTAAACCATGGTCCTTTTTTCATTAACGTGGATTGTCAACGTTGGGGGTCCGCTTTTACTATTCCTTTGTTTCTCATAGTTTTCAAGGGCGAGTTACTGGCCCAGCGCCCCAACCGCATGGGTTTTGTGGGATTACACATGTATCCCTCGTTGTGGCAAGCCGCTGGCTCCAAAATCCGACGCTCGATTCCAGCCGCCCCTAACCTGGGAACAGACGCTGATGTTGGCCATCGGTTATTTGAAGGCGCCGTGTCATCTTGAGTATCATTGGCACTCAGTATTTAATTAGGAGCCAGTGCCACCAGACTCCTCACTGAGACTCTCCTCTCGAAAACCGCTGACTGCCCGCTGCCGCATTTGCAGCTACTTCACAAAGAAACGGAGCTTTCCACCATCCGCAACCTGTGGACTCGCCCGGTAGCTTTCAGCTAAGCTTTCCGTGATAACGATGGACACCACACATGTCGGAGCTCAAAGTTCCAGCCACACAGGCTGTCTTTTCGGATCAAGGCATATTTAATAAGGTGTCCGCGTCAGCACAGCTGATGGAACTTGATATGCCAATTAATTTTTGAATTCGCCTTATGATTATATAGGCCTTAAAATAAATATTCTCTAAATTTATTTTTGTATTTGCTGCTGTTATGGCTCTTAAAATTAGGTTATATAATGGTACGCGTCTAACAACCTTCATTGCTATCAGCTTCACTCAGGAACTAGGTTCATTGTGTCGCTCCGAACAAGATTCAAAAAGCGCCGAAGAACAGACAAAATTTAAGGCAGCACAATGTCATACATTAGAATGAAGAAAATTAGGAGCCAACATGCATGAAAATAATGAAAGCCAGGCGGGCTGGAGAAGTTTCTTCCTAGCTGCCATTTGAAGCGCCATTGCAGTCAAGAACGGCGAGAGGACTATGTGCCTGGAAATAATTTAGACAGGAAAAAAGGTGTTCATTTAGCCATAATCCTGCAATTACAGGGCAGTGCCACAATAGGTGATCAACCGTCTATAATTCCACCTCATCCCCACAAATGCGTAAGTCCGTCATGTGTCCAGCGCGACGTCAAGATCCTGACATTGCAAGAGCCGAAACATACCACGACGAAATAGTTTTATTCATGACATAATTAACAGGTAATGTACCGTAAACAGCTGAGTACAAATTTTTTTTTCGCGAAATGCACTTTTTTATATTTGTTTTTAATTTTGCAGTAAATCTAAATTTCAAAGGCTTCATAACACAGCTGTGATTTTTTACTTAGATCTAAAAAAGATGTTCTCTTTTATCCGATATTCTACACATAAGCTACAAAACAGTGTTATAATGATGAATATGTAAATGTTTACTTTTAAAACAACTTTCACATTTCAATTTACGACATTTGCCACTCAAGGTGGTTTCGTTTGGGGGTAGTTTTTTGTTGTTGTGCTAATGACTCTACCTCTTAATTTTACCATGGCTTGCCTAGGAAAACAATTGTTTTAAAATAAAAATTGCTGGCGATACTTGTGAGGTATTTTCCTTAGATAAACGTCAATTTATTGACCCGAGATTGACAAGGCGAAAAAAAGAGCTCTTCGTCTTATCCGTGATTTCCGTGCTGCCGGACAGCCATCACAATTTACCGTGCACGAAGCTACGAATGTCATCCGTGACTCCAAGTCGCGCACTGACTTGGAGTCGAGTACCTTACAACTGTCCTCAGCTTGTCTGAATATAGTACCCGATGTTTGGAAGATGGACAGTTTGATCCCGCTACTGCATAGACCGATCTCCCTTATCTCATCAGTAGCCAAGACGTATGAGGTACTACTCCCAAAACCATGGACTAACCACTTATGCTGCGGCAGGGTTGTCTATTCAGTTATGTGACACGCAGTGGTATAATATTCTGATTTGTCAGAATGCCGCTCTTTGAAATGCGATGGTCTGGATTTATTACTACACCTATTTTGGCTATACAAATGATATTCTCTTTGTCCGTCATCCGATGCATACGTTTTTGTTTGTCTGTGGTCTGCGTTTACGTATTATTCCATTACGTTTTTTCGTAAATTTGTGAAAAAAAAACTTTACAAAATAATAACTACAACAATGTCACCCTTCAAAGTGCTAATAAAAAAACAGAATCTCTGTCCAAAACAATAAATATAAAAACAAACCAAACAACAATTCCATCTAAAGTTTTTAAGTGCAAGTACATAAGACTATAACAACAACCCGGTCTTCTAGTAATGCAGCCGAAACTACGACAATAACAACAATAAACCATCCATCGTTACCTGTGCCAGCGAAGGCCGGCAGCACTCGCGAATCATTTGTTTTTTTCCACCACACAAAGGGCTTTTATGTCTTTCTGCTTGTAGTGTATTCGTTGCCCCTTTCCTTTCCCGCTTCGTGTGCAGTGGTTGACGCTCTTGTCGCTGTCATCTCGCTGTTTAAGGCATAACACTAAACAATGGGGGTATTCACGGCGGTAAGCAGGTTTGAATACACTGTACACACTGATACGGTTAATATTTCTGATTGGCACAATATTTGATTAGTTTAGAATACATTTTGTCAACATACGAGGGATACGTTCGTTATCATCGACCTGATGTCCTCGCTTTATGTGAAACCCAAATGGGTGAGAATTCTGATCCACAGGATTTTCACATTCCATGGTATCACACTATCTCTTTTTATCCCCCACAGAGGCCTTGTGCTATATGTACGTAATGATATAATCTTCCATAGGCAGCAGCACTTGGGCTCACAAGATCCGGAATTTAATTCCATTTGGGTAAAATTTGGGATTGGAACACACGTACTTTACTGCAGTGATTAGTGCAACTCTGATTTTGAGTATGGTCCTAGTTCGACCGGTGATACACACACGCAACCAAAACTCTTTGACAGATAGTGCACTTCGCGAGAATAAATTGTGCTCAGCTGTTTACGGTACACTACCTGGTAATTATGTCATGGTTTCATTCATGCGGCTGCGATGCACAAACAAGCCATCCTTTGGATCCGGTTAAGTATTGAGCAGTAGGTGGACTTTTGAAGCGCCGTCCACCAGACCACAATACCATATAGCATTATAGGTCTGACAACTGCAGTTTATACCCAATGCATGACACGCAGTCTAAACCCCCCAATTTTTGCCAATGGCCCTCTTGCAGGTGTATAGGGCAAGAGTTGTCTTTCTTGTATTTCCAAAATTTTGGATTTGAAGTTCAATTTCCTATCTAGCAAAACACACAAGTATTTTGCATTTTCTGTAGGCCATGAAGGGCTGTTTCAGGGGATTTTGCCTTTACTATATGCATGCTGCTGCTGCGACAGGCCATCTCCATGGATCTTTGCTCTAAGATATGTATCTAACAACCTCTCAAGAGGCTTCATCATAAAGGATGAGAGACTAACAGGATTCACTAATAGAAGGTTAGGTCACATGCAAAACACAAAGTGGATAGGCCCCATAAACATCATTAAGGATGTCAAATCTGACGATTGAAAATGTCATCATATAGGAGAAAACGTAAACAAAGAATGAATGTAAAAAGAGAACAAGTTGACATCCTCAATGCCAAGTACTGCCAAATATTAAAAAAAAAGTATATCGGCTGATCGCTTGGCCTAACCTTATTCAGTGAATCCTGAGAGACTAATAGGACCAAAATCTTTCGCCTTCGTGTGGTAGAGTTTTGCTGCTTTCGGAATGAAAATGACCTTCGTGTCCCTCCATCCCACAGTTATATACGACATTCTGATGCAAGCAGAATATATCTCCCTAAGCCATATTACAACAACTTGTAATTCAACCGGTGATACATCATCAGTGCCTGGCGACTTAAAGGAGTTGAAACTTGTTATCGCCCAAAGGATTTTCGGCTCAGACATAATTTCCCTAATAGGCTCCAACGATTGCATACCAGTGACAACCTCTTCTGGCGCCACGTATTTCGTTGGAGAATTTCACGGGAAATGTGTATCAACGAGTAGTTCTAGTGTTTCCTCACTTGACATTACCCATACATTCTATGACTTCTGAATACACCCACCGTAATAGGTCTCGAGGACAGAATCTTCCTTAGCTGAGAAGCCTCAAATGTATCCTCCACGAAGCTTCTACCCAGAATTTGTTCTTAGCCTTTCTCAGTTCGCCCTTGTATATTCCAAGCTCAGCCTTATAGATGTCCCAATTATAAAGAAGAATTGAAATAAGCAAGAAAAAGAAGAAAAAAGATGAAACAATATTTTTATTAAATTATTGTCATTATTATTTAAATATGTATTCTTGTGTCATAATTGATAGAAGTTATTTTTATTTCTAAATTACAAAGTTTATCTTTACAAATATGCCTTTAAACTTGCTATAAATGGTGTCAAAAGATAAAGAAAACTTTTATATGTATATATTACAAAATTTGTCAACACAATTGAGCGTAATTTCGTAATAATTTGAAAACAATTTTCTATTTATGAAGGAATACAAAAATGAATTGACAAAAATGCTGCATTCGACATGCCAAGCTGTTTAATTCAAATAAATAGCAGAAGAGACTAAAACCCCGTTTACACTGCCCTTTTGATCCGAATTTAATCATCTGTTTCCCCTTTATAAAATCAGCTGACGAGAATCTTAAATCTGGATTTAATGAGCAGTACAAAGGGGGTATAAAGGATAAGGATCTATTACACGGCATGTAGTTGTCTAATTGCATGCCGAATTTAGCACATGTGGAGTTGTACAGGTCGTGTGATACAAACGAAACTAACATATGAAAACCATTTTCCAAAATAACACATTCAATTTTTTCGATTAGAGCGTGCTCTTTTCCTTCTGACAAAAACATAAAGAAATCAGCTGTTTTTGTTGTCAGTCAAATGAAAGCAACCCTAAATTAAACTGTTTTCACAAATTTATGAATTAACCAGCTTTCTCACAATTTAAAAAATTATTACTTATAAATCAGCTTTTTCTCAAATTTTTAGATTTTTAGATTATACGAAAATAACACAGGTGTGATAGCAAAAATTAGTCAGTTGTTCACTGACAGTTAAATAGTTCAGTCGTGTTTTAATGGATCTCCCTCCTAATACACTTTGCGCCAAGTGCTTTAAGGCTTTAAGTGCCAAATCGATAGCCTGCCACGTTTGTAGAGCTAAATATCATTTTTTCTGTGCGGACATTGATGCAAATATTGCCGAACTTTTTATTAAAAACGCGAACTTAGTTTTCAACTGCAATGATTGTTTGCGTCTCACTTCTAATCTAATTGCTGGCATTTCATCTTTAAAAACTGAAGTAAGAGAACTCAAGCTCTTAATCGACTCTTCACTGAGAGCAGAAGTGCACGAATTGAAGCAAATAATAGAGAACAACAAGCAAACTGAAAAAAAACAACGGCATCAACATAACTCCAATCTTAATACTGCAGCAGTGAGGAGCCGTGATGTTGTTGGTAAGGTTCAAAGTACAAATGCCCCTGTCGCTGCTGCTGTCGAACATTCGTTGAACGTAAACAACAGCCAACATGTTGTGCCATACGCGTCATCTGTATCATCGCTTAACACAGTAGATGCTAATGCTGTTGATAATGATGATGCTGTGTTTGAAGCCAACGTCCTACCTAATTCTAATTGGGTGCGTGTCCAGAGGCGTAGAAAAAGAAAGGATAAGGTCATTTATGGTGAAAATAATACAACAAATGAATTGGATGTTGTTATTTCTAAGAAATGGGTGCATATTTCATCTTTTAAGCCATCAGTTACGAGCGAGCATATCACTGACTTTATTCAAAAGAATGCTAACATTGCAAAGTCTAATATGGAGTGCTATGTGCTTGTGAAAAAAGATGTTGACATCAATAGTTTAAAACGCGTCAACTTTAAGCTTGGTGTTACATCTAATCATTACGATGACGTCATCAACCCAAAGTTATGGCCTACTGATATTAGAATTCGTCCATTTATAAATTTTCAAAAAATGGCAGTGGAATCGCTTCCCCATTGATTAATGAGGTGCATGGTTTAAAAATTTACTACCATAATCTGTCTGGTATGCGTACGAAATCCAAGGATGTTTTTGATTTCTCCAATCAATTGAACTATGATGTTATTGCTCTTGTTGAAACCTGGTTGAACGATGACTTTTGTGATGCTGAGTTCTTCGATCTAAATTTATTTGCTGTTTACCGTAAAGATAGAAATGTTTCAAGGACTGGATATTCTAGAGGAGGTGGTGTGCTCTTGGCCGTTAAATCTCAATACAAGTCAAACTTATGTGGTTTGGATGATGACAGCGGATTATTAGACCAAATTGCTGTATGCATAAATGGTTTAAATCTTAGCGTTGTATTATGTTTGTCTTACATACCCCCAGGTAGTAGTGCATCTATTTATTCGAAGCATATTGATAATATTTTTGCTATTGAAGTAAGCATGGGGTCGAAAGCTAATATTTGTGTTATGGGTGATTTTAATTTACCTAACATTTGTTGGTCAAAATTTGACGACAATCATTTTTTAACGCCCACTAATGTAAACAAGGATTACGAGGTCAATTGTATTGATACTTTATTAAGTTTAAATCTTGTTCAAATTAATCATTTTTCTAATCAACTTCACCGATTTCTTGATCTTATTTTTGTTCCAAATGATTTTAAATTTAATGTTTATGAATGTTTGGCTCCAATTTCCCCATCTAATCTACATCATATGCCTATTGTTGTTGAAGTAGGTTATTTTAACTTTCTAAAATCATCACCGTCTCAAAATCTGGCTCTAAATTATAACGTTTGTGATTTTAATATGTTGAATTCAATTCTTGGCTCCATTGATTGGATAAAAATATTTAATGATAAAACATCATCAGTTTGTTATGATTTTTTTATAGAAAAAGTCTCTGATATACTTAAATCTAATGTTCCGTTTAAGAAAAATAAGCCACATAAACTGCCTTGGTATACGACAGGTCTTAAGAAACTTAAAAATTTACGAAATAAATTTCATAAGCGCTTTTTGGCGCATGGTGATCCAGAAGATTTGGTCCAATGCAAGCATTATCAACGTGAATTTAATTTTTTAAATAAATTCCTCTATAAGCAATACATTCTGGATAAAGAGAATGAAATTAAAGCCAATCCTAAAAGCTTTTGGTCTTATGTTAACTCTAAAAGGAAAACATCTGATATCCCATCTACTCTCACATATAATGGCTGTACATCAAAATCTGGTGTGGACGTGGTTAATATGTTTGCTTCTTTTTTCAAATCTAATTTTGATTCTCCCGTAACAAGTAGCGCGGCAGTCCTTGATTCTGTATCTGCTATTAATTTGGCAAATATTTCTGTTTCGGATGAAGATGTGTTGGACGCTATTTTTAATATTAAGAATAGTTTTAAACATGACGCCGATGGCCTTTGTGCTTATTTTCTAAAAAAGTGTTCTATTTGTGTAGCTCCAATTTTAACTTTCATTTTCAATCTCTCTATTAAGGAGGGTATATTTATTAATAGATGGAAAGTAGCATCAATTACCCCAGTTTTTAAAGGTGGCAGAAAAGACGATGTAACTTGTTACAGGCCAATTGCTAAATTGTCGTGTGTTTCAAAAGTGTTTGAGCATGTTATTCACAAAAAATTGTTTTTTATTTGCAAATCATTTATTTCTCCCCATCAGCATGGATTTTTTTCAGGAAGATCAACTTCAACTAATTTGGTTCTCTTTACAGAATATTGCCTATCTGCCTTTGAACGTGGCTGTCAAGTTGAAGCCATTTACACAGATTTATCAAAAGCTTTCGATAAAGTATCACATTCTATATTGCTCGATAAATTACAAGAATTAGGGTTTCATTCCAATTTTCTTTCTTGGATCGCTTCATATCTTCACAACAGAGTGTGTACAGTAAAGGTGGAGAGTTTTGTATCTTCACCTTATATTCAAACTTCCGGTGTGCCTCAGGGTAGTATCTTGGGGCCACTTCTTTTTATTTTATTCATAAATGGCATTTCCTCATGCTTTTCAACATCTAGATTTCTGCTCTATGCTGATGATTTAAAAATATTTCATAAAATTGAGTCTATGTCTGATGTCTTCGATTTACAGAATGACTTGGACAATCTGCTGAGTTGGTGTATTAGCAACAAGCTTCTTATAAATTTATCGAAATGTGCTCACGTCTCTTTTTACAGATTGCGTCATCCAATCCAAACTTCATTTAAAATTGGTAATTGTGTACTTAAAAAATCAACTTCAGTTCGCGACCTGGGTGTGATTTTTGATTTCTCCTTGTCCTTTGTTCCACATATTGACTATATAATACCTGATGCTTATAAGGTCCTTGCTTTTATTAAGAGAAATTGCTTTGATTTTTCTGATCCTAACACTTTCAAGATATTATATACAACTTTTGTTAGATCAAAGTTGGAGTATGCCGCCATCATTTGGGATCCTTATTGTATTTCGCATATCGGTCGTATTGAACGAATTCAAAAACTTTTTTCTAAATTTGCCCTTAGGCCTTTGTTTCCTTTGGAGCATCCACCATATCGGTCGCGATGTTTGTTACTGGGACTACAGAGTTTGGATTGCCGTAGAAAATTTCAGTCTGCTTTATTTATTTTTGATTTGATTAATAATCGTGTCGATTCTCCCGATTTGTTGGCTTTAGTTCCGTTTTCTGTTCCAGTAAGGAGTTTACGATTTACTGATTTATTTAGTATTAAATTTCATCGTTGCAATTATGCCCGCAATGGACCACTAACACGCTCATTTTTAAATTTAAATCGAATTAATTTAAATTTTCAAAAAGAATCGAAGCCAAGTATTGATTTTAGCACATCTAAAGAAGTATTTAGGTCAAGTTTATATTGCGCTTTTCCCCTAACATAGTTTTTGTAAATATATTTATATTTTTTGAATTTAATCTTAGTCTGTAAGGATATGAATTCCATTGACTATAATAATAAATAAATAAATAATCGTATGTAAATTGACAATTTTGACAAACATTTTCAATCACATGTGAATACAAAAAGTGACATGTCATAAGACATCTACATGCTGTTTAATAGCGCCTTCACTCTCCTGCAAATTTGTACTGGAAAAGTACGCGAACAAACGTCTTGTCTGAACAAATACGAGGTACATATCAAAATTTAGGGGACATAGTCACTTGAGTTATTTCGTCTAAAGCCACCATTTCTTTTGCGATTATTTTCGTCAACTGTCAATAATTGAATATAAGAAAGACATGCGAACAAAAGAAAACAAAACAAGCACTAAGAGGAAGGAATTTTGTTGTTAGATCTCGGAATTAATCTGGATAAGAAATTAGCAATAATACTATAAAGTTTCAAAACTGGGACGAGTCATACTTCGAACTGAGCGAAACGAACCACACATAAATAATATGCACAAACTTGGGTATTCGTATGTTAATTAATTTTGTTTGATTGCTTTATCTACAGTGGAGAAAGAAGAGCATCACAATGTATACAGAAATTTCCCTAAACTGAAAAATATATATAAACGAATTTCCAGTGTTTCTTTTGGCGATACAACTACGTGGAAAAAATTTTAGGGTTTTCTTTAAATTCTTTTTTGATTTTGGGTTTTATTATACACTACATTCACTTATGGAAAGTTGTGGGTGATTGGTGTAGCTCCATATATCATACACATTGGCCATTGTTTGTTGTGTAGTGGTGTTAGTGTTGGTTTGGGTTGGAAGCAACAATTGAATTGCCAATTTTAACAATCATTAAAAGAAGTAAACGGACGGAAAAAAATAATTTTACTTTTCTTACAGAGGGGTAAGTTTTTAATATAATGCAAATTATTGATTTTCCATTGTTAATGTCAAAAGTATGGGTATGCATTTTAACAGGAAGCACAGGCGTTGAAGAAGAACACAGCAGAAAACTTAATATGGACAACAATGATAAACATCTTATGAATGCAACTGCCGACGATAGCGATAACGATGAAGTTACAGATTTTTTGAACTCCAACTGTTTTCCCAACACTGAAACACTGAATGACTATAAAAATAATATCCCTACACTGTCATCTGTTGCTGATAGCTCTACGCCAATTTTGATCGATGAAAACGGCTCTGTAAAACAACTTTCGGAAACAAATATAAATAACGTCGAAGAAAGTGAAAACTATTGCATACCTGTAATAAGCACTTCAAATCAATTCGGTGCAACAACACAAAGATCAATAGCTGCAACAAATTATAATAACAACAACGTCAATACAACTTCTCTCCTATCCACTTTGCGACAAAACGACAATAACATGATTCCGACTATAAACGTAACACCTCATAGTCCTGCCAATGTCTCGAAATACAATAACATTTTCGAAGACACTCTGAGTCAATTACAAAACATACGAGAAAGCGTGGTTCAGATGAAGAATTCCTCTTCTTCGCATATGAATGACAACCTCTCAAATTATGGGCTAGTTAATGCTACCATTTTGAGTGCCTCTTTACCAGATTTATCGGCAACGAATAACGGCGTGTCAGGTGCATCAGTTTCAGGTCCGTTTGGTCATTTGTCTTCGCATTTTGTCATATGGTCTCCACAACAGCAACAACAATACCTATTAAATGCAGATAGGCGCAAGTCATGGACGGGCATTGACGACTTAACAGCGGGTGGTGATTGCACTAACAAAAGTGTTAGTTTATCTAGTTTGGATAGCGAAGAACAAGAAACTATACGAGTAACAGAACAGAGAAGAAGATCTGCTAGAAATAGTACTGGGGGTAAGTACAAGTACCATTACTAATTTATAAATATATATTTCAATAATACAAATCAGAAGGGTGATATCAAAAAGGTGGTTTCGGCATAAATCCTAGATTAGGGTAAGGTTATTTATTAGTAGCAACTTGCAATAAAACTAATGCTATTTGTCCTTTGTGAAACCACTGGAACAGAATAGTTAAGATGTCTGCTAGTTCCTATCGTCGTTCACATCGTGTTGAAAAGCATAATAACTTGTGAGTATTCACATCCGCTGGTTAAGTAGAGGATCCCATGGCAGCCGGTTGTACGTACCGAATTGATCCGATGGATTCCTTCATCGGCAAGGGCTGCCTACAACAAATAGAGGGTAGAGGTTAAACATTTCCTGAGATATCATAACCTCTGAGCACCGGGCGTTTATCAATCAGAAGAATGCCCCACAAGAAGTTCAGAGTTTCTAGTAGTATTTAAAAAATGAAAGTGCGATAAAAGATAGGAGCGTTGGCGTCGTTTAATAACGTTAAAAAAGAAACAGAGGCATCTAGTGTCCAAAAACTGTTCAAAGGTAAAAGCGATAAATTCTTTGGTAAAATGAAGTTAGTCACGTCTACAGCTTTTTCCATTAACAAACCGGAGAATGCTGTGAAAACAGGATTACAGTCTGCTGATATTAGAACAATTTGATCCCATGTAAACTTCGGCACTATATAAAATATTGTGCATGAGCAAGGATTGTGCTAACATATATTTACTTTGAGTTGGTAGTATAACATTAAGACTGAAAAGTTTTTTAGGAATTAAATTCAGTTTCGCACAAATATGAGATGAGATATGAGATGTAAACGAAAGATCACTATCAAGTTCGATGCCGAGATTAAAGAAGAAGATGAACTGACTACATTATTCTGGACAAATATGTTTTCTGCATGGTCATTTCAAGATCAATTAAAAACAATACATTTAGTTTTGCTAATGTTAATAGTAACCCTATTGCAACAAAGAACTATTAGAACTATTTGCACTAGTGCTAAATAATTGAAAGTCATCGGCATATATAGCCAAGTCAACATTTTGTAAACAACGATACACATCATTTACGTACAACATAAATAACACGGGTCCCAAAAAAGATCTTTAGAGCACACCTGCTTGAATTGAGTTGATATTTGAGCTATGGCCACGGCATAAAATAAACTGTCTACGATCAGAAGAAAAGATGATATAAGCTTACATGATGAACGCGAAACATTAAATTCATGTTTGAATTTATTGCAAAGAAGATTATGATCAACAGAATCAAACGCCTTGCTTAAATCAAGTACAGCAAGAACAGCAGGATTCCGATAACTATTCCACGTCTTATATCATCCGTAAGTTTAATCATAAGTGACGTAGTGCTATGAAATTTTCAGAACCCAGATTGGCAGGGGGGGCAACTAAAAAACGATTAAGGTGATCAATTAATTGGTCTTTAATAAGAATGTCAAAGATCTTAGACAGTGCAGGAAGAATGGAAATACGCCGATAATCTGAAAAGTTGACATGTCATTATTATGGTATTAAGAAGGTGGAGTGAATGTAAGGAAACATTATTTAATGAAACGGATTGGAATATTATCTGTACCTAAGGCATTAGACTTTATTTTAAAAATAGCACTATGAAGATCGAAGAGATCAATGCGACGAAAGTAAAGACTATTTTCACGACTATCAGTATAATCATCACCAAGATTAGCTACATAATTAAAAGAACACGAAGTATAGTAATCATTTATATAATTAATATCTAAATCACAGTTGTTATCACAGCTTTCGTTATCAAGGCATCCAGTAGATCGAATTATGGACCGTAAATCTCTAGAACCATTAGCTCCATTAAAAAAAAGAGAACTGTAAGACCGTTTAATTCGCCTTGCCGTTTTCCTAGCAGTCGAATTATATTTTCAGGAACCTATTCAAGAAACAACCTATATACAATGTGATTGGTTGGTAAATTGGTCCAAAGTCTTCATTACACAAGTCATTACATAATCCTTAAATTTCAAACAATACATCATGAGTGGGTAATAGATATTTCACCAACATAAAGGCATGGTTAGTTTTTTGTGCAGGAAAGTTGAATTGGTTACTACTAATAAAAGCAGCGGGATCACTAACTAGGGAATAGTCAATTAAAGAAAATGACTTCCATGAAAGGTCATAGTGTGTGGGAATGTTGTTGTGTAGAACAGATAAATTGCATCGAATTAAAATCTGCTTGAGAACTGAGTATTTTCTGGGGTTCAAAATATCACAGTTGAAATCACCAATTAAAACAATTTTTTAAAATTTTGTAATAATATCGCCAATGGCTGCATCAAGAGAATCAATGTTGCCCTTAGGTAAGTATATAATTCCAATGACAATAGAAGAAAACTGCCCAGAAGTGATATTAACCAATAAGGCTTCACAGGAACTGGGGTCAGAAACAGCCGATAAAATCTTGGCATTCAGATTTTTCTAGACATAAATTCCAACACCACCACCGCGCATACCGGATCGGTCATTCCGAAAAAATTTGTATCCAGATATATTTACAGACTTAGTAGGAACATAAGGCTTAAGCCAAGTTCAGAAATACCTTTAATAAATATTGACCACTGCTTAATAAGTTATTTATCTCATCAAATTTGGTTGAGTAGTGTCCAGGTTTTAAGGACTGAGAATTAAAGAAACCAATGTTTAAATGCTGTTACGAGCAAAATTGCTGTATGTAAGAATTATCCCTGACAATATCGCCAATAAAATTAGCTGAAACCATCATAAGAAGTGAAAAGAATAATAAGAAAAAATATGAAACATAGTTGACAAAAAATTAATTACTATCATAGTTTACTGACTTAATTTAAACTAGAAGATAACATTCTTGCTATAATGTTAAAATCAATTTGCAGCAGGCGTTCCAAATCGTAGCGTCCCCATCACAGCTAACTGAGGTACAGTGCTTAATAAGTTATTTATCTCATCAAATTTAGTTGAGTAGTGTCCAGGTTTTAAGGACTGAGAATTAAAGAAACCAATGTTTAAATGCTGTTACGAGCAAAATTGCTGTATGTATGAATTATAACTGACATTATCGCCAATAAAATTAGCTGAAACCATCATAAGAAGTTAAAAGGATAATAAGAAAAAATATAAAACATAGTTGACAAAAAATTAATTACTATCATAGTTTGCTGACTTAATTTAAACAAGATATAATGTTAAACTCAATTTGCAGCAGGTGTTCCAAAACGTAGCGTCCCCATCACAGCTGACTGAGGTACAGTGCTTCGTCGACCAGGGCGACGATGAGCCATTAGACCTAATTCTCCACATTCAAGGGCAAATGTGGAGAGTTGTGATGTATTATAGAATGAATTGGAACCATTATTATGTGTAACTTTAGCAGCTGGTACAGAAGGAATAACTAGCACATTCGAGGAGATGTCAGTTCACTGAAACGGCGATTGGTGTACTCTCTGAAGCCGGCCTTCTTCCGATTGATAAACGTCCGGTGCTCAGAGGTTTTGAAGTCGGGTGTTCCGTCGATGGTGAGAATTATGGGGAGGTGGTCTGATCCCAAAGAAATGACCGCTTGCCTGGATACAACACTCAGGTGATCAGGGGAAATGTCTGGCGAGCTGCTACACCTCCTCGTAATCCTAGTGGGTGCATCCTCATTCACCGTGCAGAACGTGTAGCTTTGGATCTGCTCTGCCAAAGCTATGCCCCACTGGTCGTTACCTAGGGGAGAATGTCATGAAATGTGATGCGCATTAAAGTCTCCGCCAGATAGTCGCCCACTTATGTCGGGTTTGTAAGCCTGACCGTTAGTTGGGGCACAGCCACCAAACTGCGGTATGTATACGTTGTACAGCTCTATCTCGGCAGTATCGTACCTGACTTCTATCCCTATTCACTCCACGTAGGGGTCACTAGCGCCAGGCGCAGGTGAGATTGGTCTATACTGCACGGAATAGTGTATCACGAAGGCCAATCCCCCACCTCCATTTCTTAAGCGATCCTTACTAAGCACATTGTATCCGTGACAACTGTGCAACCTGCAGGTGTTGGTCAGCTTTGTCTTCTGGATCGCTGCAACTAATATGTTCTTCCGAATCATAAAATCCACAATCTCGTTGATCTTGCCTCGGAGACCGTTGCAATTCAATTGGAAAAATGATACACTTCCCGGCACTGGCCTGGCAATATTGGGGCTGGGATATTAGAGAACAGATTTGTACCAACTTTAAAAAGTTTCGTCTTAAAGGAAAAAGAAGTGAAAACGAGCTAAGTGCAGTAGGGCCGAATCTTGTATATCATCCACCATTAATCGCATTTGTCAAGTTCTTTTGATTGGCAAAAAATAAAAAGGATCAAGCAACAAACTCCATGCATTTTTATATCCACACTATAGAAAAGGAAGTATATTCACTTAGTCATTCCGTTGACAATACATCGAAATACCAATTTCCGATCCTACAAGTTAAATCATCTCAGAATTTTACGACGACTATACGATACCCTTAGCTGTGGGTATCCAAAATATGGCACGGCCGAACTTAATTCGTTCTAGAAATTTAGTTAGGAATTGTTTCCGTTATATGCTTAAGAAGTTAAGTCTGTTCATATAGCAGCAATAGACACGGAGTCAGACCATACTTGGAGGTTACCATATTGGAGGTTATAGGATAAATTATTATGCAAAATTTCGTTTAAATCAAATAATAATTGCGCCCTCTAGACGCTTAGGAAGTAAAATCGGGAGATTAGATTATACGGGAGTTGGAGGTCGTAGGAGAAATTATGCAAACTTTCACCCAAATCGCATAAGAATTGCGCCCCTAGGGGCTCAAGAAGTACAAACGGGAGACCGGTATATATGGGCCTAAAAAACAGTTATGGACCGATTGGGGGAGATAAAAAAGAAACCGGTTTGCAAAATTTCAGCCAAATCGAATAAACCAGTTCATGGAATCGGTTTATATGGGAGCTTAATAAGGCTAAAGCTCGATATAGACGGCTATCAAGAATGCATGTTTGAGTTGAATGTTGCTTGGTGCTTTAAACGTAATGACAAAATTAATATATCACTTCATAGGGCACAGTGTGTATAAGAGGAAAATTTAAAAATAAATAGTCCATTTAAAAGTAATGGAGTGGGAGCGGAACGAAAAAGATTGCCGGAGCGGAGTGGAAAAAAGTTACTCGCTCCGGATACCTGCTTACTAGTCTAGTCGTCTGTACAATTCCCTGAGATATCTTTGTGGTCTGGCACCCATAAGAGCTGAATTTTAGACTTTTCAGCCAACTCGTTGAGAGAACTCCGGCCGTCAAGTGCGGCTTTTGCATTCAAAAATTTGTTCTTCAGAGATTTAAAGACTGCCTGGCTGCATGAGAAAATAACATAGCATACGGCTACGGAGTTCTGATTTTGTGTGGTATTCTTCGTCATCACGAAGAACCTGTTATGCTCGATAGGAAAATTCGAGATTTTGGCACATTTAAATGGCCAATGGCCAAAACATTCCCGCGGGGATTAGCCTTTTAGTAAGTCAATTAATTTTAGGCTAATTTTGATACTAAGAGTTTCCGGCTCCTTCATGCTTGGCGTCCCCACCCTCTATATCATTCGATATTCCTTGTCAGAAATAATAATAATTTTACCATCAACATTCCGTTAATGAACAGGGGACTCTTTTTTTATACCAAAGAACAAAGTTCGATTAAATTTTTTGGCTTTTTTATGCAAAATCCCAATGGAGTGCCGAATAGGGACAATACTTAGAGAAAATTACTTGGCCGTATATCTAACAAATGTCGCCAGATTTAGAGAGGGGATAACTACAGCTGTTTTTGAACCCAGGTTTTTCAGGTCTGTTCTTGTTTGAACATTTTACATTTTATATACCGTATCACTGCATACCACACATCTAATTCGTAATTATATGTTTGAAAAACTTTGAAATAATTAAATATGTGAACTGAAAGTCGACGTGATTCCAAACAATAACGTTGTTTTTTTTTTACTTAGTGACATATATTTTGTAACATCCAAAAGGAAGATAGAGAGACCCATTGACAAGTATACCGTTCTACTCAGAATCACTTTCTGTCCATGTTAATTTGTGTACAAACTACAGGTCGCAATTTTCACCCGATCGTCTTCAAATTTGGTATCGGCATGTTTTTGGCCTAGAGAGTCGTCTATTGAAATTGGAAAAAAATCGGTTCAGATTTGGATATAGCTCCCATATATATGTTAGTCCGATTTGGAGTAATAATGCAATGAAATGGTCATTTGTTAACCGTTTCTCTTGAAATTTGTTAGGAAGGATTTTCTCTTGACTTTCGGAATTACCGGTGAATTTCATGTCATATATGTATATCACCCGATTTTCGCTTCTAGAGCCATTGCAATCTCATTTTTGACCAATCTTGCCAAATTTTTGCACAACGCTTTTCTCGACGAGTACCACATTATCTGAGACATTTTTTCGAAATCGGTTTAGAATTAGATATAGCTCCCATATATATGTTCCTCAAATTTTGGGTAATTTGCAATGTTGTCATTTGTGATCCGTAGTTATTACAGTTTGAACATATTTACTCGAAATGTGATACGGATTGTTTAACAACCCATCTGAAAACATCCGGCGAAGTCCATCAAAATTGTTCAGAATTAGGCATAGCCTATTCTTACTGGCTTTTGTATAACAAAATATGTGCAAATGTTGAGAATATAATGCATCGTTATTAAGTCTCAAAACTACAAGAACTGTTTATCTATTGATAAAATCAACCTTGTCGCATATAATATAAAATTCTGTTGTGTTTGCACACAAGTATATTGTAATTGAGTTCGAGGCTATTGCGAATAACTATGTAGAAAGGTATAGATCGACCAGAAAAATGAATGCAATGAAAACCTCAAATTTAAAGAATTGTATAGGTTTAGAATTAAAAAAACAACATTATAGACAAATACTGTTCACACAGTACAAAGGCCAAAAGAAAATGTATATATATATATATATATATATATATATATATATATATATATATATATATATATATATATACTAATAAGATATATACTTATATATATAATAATAAGTAAACATATACATTTTCTTTTGGCCTTTGTATTGTGTGAACGGTATTTGTATATATATATATATATATACTAATAAATACTTATATATATATAATAATAAGTATATATATATATATATATATATATACTAATATATATATAATAATAAGTATATATATATATATACTAATAAATACTTATATATATAATAATAAGTAAAAATATACATTTTCTTTTGGCCTTTGTACTGTGTGAACGGTATTTGTCTATAATGTTTTTTTTTTTAATTCTAAACCTATATAAATATAAGTATTTATTAGTTTTAATTTACTTAGTCACCTCAATTCAAATTTTAGCTTTTGCAGTTATTCGTAGCTATGGAATTTTAGTTTTAAGATAAGATATGACATTACCTTGTTTGTAAGAGAATAGTTGAAGGTTAGGTCGAACTTTATGTACACTTTTGCCAAATGTTTTTAAATTGATTTTTAATTGTAAATATCTTGGAGATGAGTGGTTCCAGCGACTCTTTCTATTCATTACCGAATACACACAAATTTTTAAAGGATTTGTTAAAAAATCAGTAAATTAAATAAAAAAAATTAAAAAAATTTTGGCTAAACGTTCTGGTAGAGAGGGAGAGGAGTACGAATAGAGCTGCCAGACGTGAGTATTTTACGCCATTTTGACGATTTTTTCCCAAATGTCTTTCTTTTTCCAAGATTTTAGCATCATTTGCGGACACCCTAACCTATGCGTATCGTCGGTTTTTATATAAATGCTCCGTTTTATTTTAGCACGATTAATCAAAATGCAAAATTGCCCTTAAACATTCCATTTAAAAACAGCGGCGAACTTCTTACATATCGATGAGTGCTGCCCGATTTAAGTTCTAATTGATAAGGGACCTCATTTTGATAGCTGAGTCCTAACGGCAAGCCTCAGAGCGACACCTCTTTGGAGAAAGTTTTTACATGGCAAAGTACCTCACAAATGTCGCCAGCATTAGGTGGGGATAACCACCGCTGAGAATTTTCTCCGTCACTATATGTCGGTTGCTATTATCTGTTATCGTATGATCGATAACTATCCAATACAGTTTTATACTGATAGCCTATCCAGAGCATCTGACTTGCACTGGATACGACAAAAATAAAACACAGCAAACATATAAAGGGTGATTTTTTTGAGGTTAGGATTTTCATGCATTAGTATTTGACAGATCACGTGGGATTTCAGACATGGTGTCAAAGAGAAAGATGCTCAGTATGCTTTGACATTTCATCATGAATAGACTTACTAACGAGCAACGCTTGCAAATCATTGAGTTTTATTACCAAAATCAGTGTTCGGTTCGAAATGTGTTCATTCACCGTTCAGCGATGAGGCTCATTTCTGGTTGAATGGCTACGTAAATAAGCAAAATTGCCGCATTTGGAGTGAAGAGCAACCAGAAGCCGTTCAAGAACTGCCCATGCATCCCGAAAAATGCACTGTTTGGTGTGGTTTGTACGCTGGTGGAATCATTGGACCGTATTTTTTCAAAGATGCTGTTGGACGCAACGTTACGGTGAATGAACACATTTCGAACCGAACACTGATTTTGGTAATAAAATTCAATGATTTGCAAGCATTGCTCGTTAGTAAGTCTATTCATGATGAAATGTCAAAGCATACTGAGCATCTTTCTCTTTGACACCATGTCTGAAATCCCACGTGATCTGTCAAATACTAATGCATGAAAATCCTAACCTCAAAAAAATCACCCTTTATAATGCGCTCTTTTTATAAACGGTTTATTCTTTACTTTACTCGATTTCCAAGCGCCTCGATCATCTGCGCTTCTTCTCCAATCTTAATCCCAGTTTCGAGATGTCTCCTTCCACTTGGTCACTCCATCGGAGTTTTGATCTTTCCTTTTTGCGTGCTCTATTATGGTCGCCTTCAAAAGATTTATTTGCTCGAGCTTCTTTATCTATTCTGACAACATGACCTATCCAAAGCATTTTTTTCACCCATAAAAATAAGTTCCCCCATATTAGCAAACACTATAGGGGGTCAACGTGGCGCAGAGGTTAGCATGTCCGCCTATGACGCCAAACGCATGGTTTCAAATCCCGGCGTGAACACCATAAAAATTTTCAGCGGTGATTATCCCCTTACTAATGCTGCATACATTTGTATGGTATCCTGCCAACTTAAAATTTCTCTATCAAGTGGTGTCGCTATGCGACACGCCGTTCGGACTCTGCATAAAAAAGGAGGCCCCTTATTATTGAACTTAAACTTTAATGGGACTGCACTCATTGATGTCCCCTGTTCCTTAATGGAATGTTCATGCGAAATTTCGTAGTTTGCTTTTGACTCCTTAGTTTATTACTGTTTGATCAAAAATGGGTTAGAAATCGTACCTGTCGATAAAATTGTGTAATGCGATATACTGTTCAATTATTCAACAACCTTTGTGATGGCGAAACGATAACTTTCCCATGTGGGTTATTCCTTGAGTAGATCGTACATAGATTTTTTCAATTCAACGGAGCAATAGCAATGTTACGTTTATAATTTAGTGTGCAAATTCGCACCGGGAAACTAAAAGGTAATGGAAAAGTGACAGTGAGATGTATCAAAGTACAGACCCGATAGTTAAATAAATTTATTCAGAAATTAGTTAAGATTTATATTCACAATTTTGATAATATTTTTTATGAAGTTCTATTATTGTAGAAATATCACAATGAAGGGTGCTCACAAGTTTACTTTTCTGATTGTCATTATCGTGGCGCATTCTTAATATCAGC
The DNA here is from genome assembly GCF_963082655.1 of Stomoxys calcitrans. Classification (NCBI taxonomy): domain Eukaryota; kingdom Metazoa; phylum Arthropoda; class Insecta; order Diptera; family Muscidae; genus Stomoxys; species Stomoxys calcitrans. The sequence goes on from NC_081554.1 coordinate 127,509,978, forward strand.
CGCGTGTATTGCTGTTGTTGTTTTTTAAATTTATCAATTTATACCAACAATAAAAACAATTTTAATTGGAAGTTATGTTTAACTCTATATTGCAGGCATTTCAACGCATTCCCTAAATGAGGCTGAATTGGCAAGAGACTTTGAGAGAATAGCCGCCAAAAGAAACCTAGCAACCGAGATAATAAGCCGCATACCATTGCAAAAGAGTATATCGACTTCATCTATTGTAGCCAAAGAAGATATAAAGGCCATCGCTAGACATTTAACCGATAGCGAAGATGAGAATCAAAGTCTACTAAGGGCACACGCAAAGATAGAGGTATATGATAACGTAGAGAAGAGACGTAAACGAGGCTCTCTATTCTTTCGCAAGAAGAAAGACAAGGCGAAGATGAAATCAATTGGCGGCCAGGTGAGCAATTGTGATGTTTGTGGGGCAGGTATTACTTTAGGAACGCTGAAGGAGCATCAGTTGGAATGTAAGGGAAAGAAGAGCAGCAGTTCTCTTGTCGGAATGGGTAAGAAATCCATTACTGGCAGTGAGAAAGGTGACGCTGGACAAGACTTTTATGACGGTCCCGACCAAAATACAAATTTCCATGACGACAACGCTCCACTGATAAGATCCGAATTCTTGAATGATGCTCCCATAGAGGCACATGATTTGAAAGCAGATCCTTCGCTGGGTATAGAACAAAAGGAACATGATTCGTGGTCCCCCGGAATACCAAAGGATATATTGAAATCACTAAAAGATCAACAAATCAAGCGGCAAGAACACATATATGAATTTATAATGACTGAAAAGCACCATTGTCAAACGTTATTGGTAATGCAAAAGGTTTTTGTTGAAAGTATTGAGCGCCACTTTCCATCGATAAATTGTAATAAAATGTTTCCACGACTACAAGAGCTGACCGAGTTGCATTGTAATTTCCTTAAGAAACTGAGACAGAAACAAAAAGAGCATTTCGTTGTTGATTCTATATCGGATATTCTACTTGAGTTTTTCTCTTTGGACAAGGCACAGCACCTGCGACTTGCCTATGGAGAATTTTGTGCTAACCATCGTTCAGCTTTGGAGCAATTCAAATCATGTATGACGGGAAGAGATCCTATGTTTTCTGAATGGTACAAGCATTGCTTAACAAATCCTTTGCTTAAAAAAAAGGGTATTCCTGAATGCATTCTTTTTGTGACTCAACGCTTGACAAAATATCCATTGTTAATCGAGCCGTTACTGAAAAGTGCTAAAGAGGATAAGCTAGAATGCGAAAAATTGCAGCATGCGCTAGCGCTCGTTAAAGAGCTGCTGGTCGATGTAGACGCTTGTGTAGCTGAAAAAGAACTGAGGGAACGTCAAATAGAGATATACAATCGAATTGATAATAAATCGTTTGCTATCTACAAAAACAAACCATTCCGCAAGCAAGATGTTGGTGTAGACTCCAAGAGGCGATTAAAGTTTGAAGGGCTAGCGACATTAATGCAGGGTCGCTCTAAAATGCAACTGGTTCTTGTTGTTGTTTTAACAGACTGCTTATGTTTCCTGAATGAGAACTCGGCTCATAATAAGTATATGTTTTTTAACCCTGAGCACAAGGCTGGCGTTGTGCCATTGCAGAAGTTGTTGATACGAGAAAAAGCAGGCACTGAATCCCGTGGTATATATATAATTTCGTCTAATCCATTGTTTCCAGAGATGTACGAATTAAAAGTGCAAACACCAAAAGATAAGAATGTTTGGATACAATCCATTAGGCAAGCTGTGTTGGATTGCCCCTCCACAGATGTAATAGAATCGGACGATTTGACTCACGAAGAAAAGCTTAGAATTGGCGTGAACAAAAGAGAAATTATCGAGAAAATAAGACAAAAAGACATAGAACAAGCCATCTTGTTAGAAGAAAAAATTTTACTGCAATTGAATCTAATGCAAAAAGATCAAAAATCATTTAACACAGAACAAGATGCGCAAAATTCAGTTATTTCCTCTTCCAATATTTCCGCAGCGCAATTCTTATCCACATATGGTACTTACAAAGACATATCGATTGGCATCGACTGCGACACAGCCGAACTTTGGAAGAAGGTTTTAAATACTGTACAAGACATTACACAACTAGCATCCAATGTGTATACGGCCGCCACAGGCCAGCCCGTTTCTAGATCGGTTAGTTCTGTAGGAGAGAAACAGAGTGACACTTACAACTCCCCCATTTTGCCGAAACGTGCAGAAACATTTGCAGGATTCGATGAGAAAAGATCAAAGAATATATACACATGTAGAGATGTTGGCAAAATGGGGACATTGCAGGTGCTCACTCCTCGACTTCAAGAACTTGAAGAAAAGAAAGAAACAAAAAATACGTCGATAATAAATGCTTTAATGCCTTCATCCCATGCTGAACACGAAAACGCACTTCAATGCGATCTGGTATCGGCATCTACCAAAGATAATAATTTAGCATTTTTACAAGTCAGACACAATCTCCATACTCTACTCTGCATCATATCACAGCAAATGACTACAATACATTCGCTGCAGTTACAATTGGCTTTGTATCGGGAAAGTCCTCGTGCTTCGTATACGCACAATGATCAGCTGGAAGAGCTAAGGAATTTGCAAGATAAATTGCAAGAGGAGAAAACTGCTTGGGTGCGACAGAAAGAGCAACAAGAACAGGATTTGAACGAGAAAAAAGCTGTGATGGATAAGCTGCAAGAGCAGCTAAATTTGCAGCAAGACGACATTAAGCAACAGCGAGAACAATTGTACCGAAAAATGGAAGTGTTGTCCAGCCAAGGTCTTTTAATCTCACCCAATACTCCGTTGAATATTTCTAGCCCACTTTTGCCCACATCTGGTATTAACACCTATGACTTAGATCATGACGCCCATGACTCTCAAACACATGATCCCGTTCCTCCCATCACCACCACACCACACAGCACATCATCAAACACTGTAGATAGACGTAAAGATAAGTGGCGAACTTCTTCTACTATATCCAAAAATCCCCCAGTTCATCTTTTAAGTGCTACGAATGCCCCCAAGGTTCAACAAAATGTTATTAAGCAAAAACTTCCCATGAAGCTTTCATCGCTCTCATCAACATCTGCAACAACCAGCGGCAGCAACAATAGCACATCCATAACAAAAATTGATAAATCTAATAGTTTTACTACAAATAACAACAACTCAAATTCAAATTCAATCGGCATAACACAAATGTTTCCACTTAAATTGGCGGATAAGCGGGCCACCCCATCCTCTTCCACAAATACATCTTCCACAGTTTCAAATTTAGTACCCCAACATTCGCGGACTGGTAGTTCCCCCGCTATAATACAGCATCCACAACCTTCCCTAAATAATAGCGCCGCTCTCACATCTCCCACATTGGTTGGCGTAACACGTACTGATTCCTCTTCCACCTCCACCTACGGTCAAAGGTATTCTGTGGGATCGGCGACGAACTGCAACACTCCTACGTCTAGCAAAAATTCAACTCAACCTAATCAAACTAAAATTCCACTGATTTCGTCTCTGAATGCTTTGGCTGCATCTTCCTCTCCTGGCGCCAGTACTTTAACACCCAATTCCACAACACGCCCTGCTGCACCGCAAGCAAAACCCGAGGAAGAGGAGATTTACTTTTGACGTAGGTTTTCTAAAGAAGTTGAGATTTAAAGTTTTGAATGCAAAACTTTTCGAATAAATTTAAAATATTTTAACGTTAAATAAGTGAATGCCATAAATAGACAAAACGGCGTTCAATATTTCTTAGGTTGTAGTTGGTATCCTTTCGTGATCTCTTTTAGCATTCTAATATTCATTATTCATTCAAAGTAAGGTTTGCTTAAAGTTCGATATACCATGACAAAATTTAAATTAATTTCTTGCTGAAGTTGCTGCTTCATCACTACAGCGTAAAAATATGTCCTCAGATCCACGTTACACATTCCATTTGCAATTATTCACCCTTATTCCCGTTGTCGAAGGCGAAAATTGACAGAAGTCGAAGGCGAATTTCACATTTCATGGAATTCTGTAACTTATTCGCCTTTGACAGTTTGATAATAGAAAAAATTAAGTTCGGCCAACCGAACTTTGGATATCCACCACCATGGATACCTTTCTAAGCCTTTTTAATAATAAACTATTCACTTTATCAAAATTCGATTTGTACCTTCTTGCAACGTATCTGTATTGGGAATCTAGGTGTTTAATGTGACCCTTTTTTCCACTCAAGATTTTCAGAGATAGTCCGTTTACAGCAAAAGTAGAATTAATAAATGTTATTACATAAAGGAATACAATAAGAGTTGTATATTATGATTAAATGCGAATAAGGATGTAAATAGGAAATATAGATTACGTTACAGGGCAACTCCAATACTCCTCCTTCATCTGGATATTCTATTTAAGTCCCATAGCGTCTCTGAACACTTCCAATTTGTTGTTTTAAAGCGGTTTTATAAGAATGTCGGCTATTTCCCATTTCGCAATTGATCCTGAACGAAATGGTGACGAACATCAATGTGTTTAGTATTGGAATGGTATCCACTAGCAGAAGCAATCGATATGGCGCTTTGATTAACACAAAGTATTTGCATCGGCTCAGGACTTGAACAAAAGTTTGCATTTATACCATTCCACTACAATGGATCTTGAACAGTTGCCGAGAAGGCAATGTATTCAGCTTCACACGATGACAGTGCTATTGTTTGTTGAGGGTTTGTGCACAAGGATATGACTCCACTTTGAGCAGTAGATTTTCTATCATTTACATAGCATGCCCGCCTATCGTGTCCAAACGCCCGGGTTCAAATCCTGCCGGCGAGAACATTTTCCAGCGGGGGTTATCATCTCACCAAATGCTGGCAACATTTGGGAGTATTTCAGCCATGTACAACCTCCAACAAAGAGGTGTCACTTTTCAGAGACAAGCCCTTCGGACTCGGCATAAAACAGGAAATCTCCTTATCACTGAGCTTAAATTTGAATCGGTTGCAGTCAATTGATAATGTTGGTTTCCCTATAATTTGGTCCATAATGGGGTGTTTGGGAAACACTAAACCACATTGTACACATCAAAACTTTTCCTCTTCGAGGTAAAACAAACATGGATCATATTTAGACTCGCAGTCCACTGGCTTCAGCACCTTATTTAGTTCTTCCACACTCTACTCGACAGCTTAAGTCCATACAATGTTTTGTTCAGACGACATATTTTTGACGCCTTATTTTGATTTATATACAGTGGGGGCTGTTCCATGTAGATCTCCTATTAAATGTTGCCTTAGAGAAATGCTGTGAAGGCATCCATTTGCTCAATTTTCAAATTTAGTGTTGCTGTGACGTATGACGGGCGAATATGTCTCCTCATAATCCCTTTCGCTGCGAGTATCCTTTAATGATCAATCGCGCTTTATATCGATTAATGCAGCCTGTGAGGTCACGTTGGGTTCGGAAATCCATTTACATTTAATTGGTTTACGGCCGGAAGGCAACTCTGACAGTGGCTAAGTATTGTTTTTCATAAGGGGTTGATATTCCTCTTCCATTGCCAGCTTCCAGTGATTTGCATCTGGCCTAGCCAATGCTACTTCTAGCGTCGCCGGATCATCGGTGTATAACTGAAACAAATGTGATGCAGAATTTTGCATATTATTAAATTATTTTCAAAATAATTGCCATTAGATATACGCCCCACATCGCATTAATTAAACTTTTGAGAAACTGATTCACGACTATTTGTATGCGATGAGGCCGCCGTGAAATTTGAAAAAACCCGTAAAATCATCATCAGAATCAGCCGATGCATTTTTATCTCCTTCTTGGTAATTTCGCAAATCATCTGTTTGATATTCATCCGATGAAGACGTACCTTCATTGTCAGTGACTAACCCATTCAGTCTAACTGGTTTTTTGCGATTTCTTCCACTCCTTCGTTGATACTGTAATTGTGTGTGCGGCTGCTGAGGATGTTTTTCTCTGCGTTAGTTACGATGTCCATTGTGTCAATTTGAGTAACATCCATTTGTTGTTGTTCTCCCATTTTATATTTAATGTTTTCTTCACTTTGACTTGTATGCTTTATTTCTTGACTTTCGTCCAAGTCAAGATTGACTATACTACGTTTTGTTTTGATCATAAACTTCGCAGAAGAGGTATCAGTCAAATTCTCGTCAATGAATGAACCATTTCAACCTTGTTTTTATTGGGATCATAAAAACGATAGCCTTTCGTGTGCTCACTAAAGCCTACTAAAATGGATTCACTTGCCTTTGCATCCCACTTTTTGCGATTCGCTTTCGGAATGCGTAACATAGCTGTCACAAATACTCGTATGTGTGACAAATCATGTTTTCTGCGCCCTTTAACGGCGAACGGCTGAGAAAAGAAATAGAATAAGATACTGCCTCTGCCCAAATTTCTTCGACAAAACTGCGTCGGCTAACATACATCTCGCCTCAACAAACAATCTGTTATTGACTTCGGCAACTCTCTTCTGCTCGGACATGTGCACGTTTGTCGTATTCTCTTTTACTATGCACTCAAATGTTTTGTTTACTACTATTTTCCACAAAACACAAAAATTCTTCGATTTTTCTGCAACTTCTTTCTCACCCTTTGTTTTCAAAAATACATGAAAATTTAGCGGTTTCCACAAATGGAATTTTCTTTCATGGAGTCATAAATTTCACAATATACCACCTCAGGTATTTCCGAGACGTTGTTTGCAAGAGACGTTGTGATCTGAGTGCATTTTTGTTAAATGTGTAACCTTGTCTGCTTATCCATGGGATAAATTTTGCAATCAAGGGTGTTGTCATTTGTAAACTCTATACCAGTAGCTAGACGGTTCTTGAGTTTCTGCAAACTTTTGAAGTTTAGATGACCCATACGTCTGTGCTACAAGTGTCGATCCACAAAAAAGCTCTTTATTTGAAATTCGACAATGCAATTAAAACATACCATATATATGTTTCCGCTAGAAATTTCCTTGTTGTCCTGGTACTGCAGTACTGCACCAACGCCGGTTTTAAAAATAACACAATGTCCCCTTTTAACAATTTGACTCACCGAAAGTAAATTCGTTGACAACTCAGGAATGTGCAATACATCATTTACTTCCAAGTCCGAGTCACGACAATCAGGACGTATTATATTTGCTGCTATTGCATTGTTCCTTTATTCGCTGTTTTGACTATTCCAGTCTTTGCAGGCATTTGATTTAACATATCAGAATTGAACGTCAAATGTATGTGATTTGGCACCAGAATCAAAATACCATTTGTTACTTTCTGTTCTGCTTAACGTCGACAGAGCAACCGCTGCGCACGCATCAAACTTCCTTTAGCTTTTGTCGTTGGGTGTAGCCTTTGTGCGACAGTATTTTGCGAAGTGGCCATATTTCGGGCCTTCTTATTATACTCACGTGGGGCTTTCTATTGCGAAACCTCAAATGCTGATATTTGAGGTGTTTCTTGCAAAAGTTTTACCTTTATGATATCACCTGTGATGTTGATTTCAAAATTTTCCATCGCCATTATCATTGGACGGTGAAGCTCGGGCGAAGCCAAAGCCATTCGGAGATTGTGCTGTAGTGACGATTTCCTTGGCATATGCTTCCATCGATCAGCAGCTTGCAAGAGACGTTGTGATCAGCTTTCGCAGAAGTGCTACGCGTCGAGTCAATGTAGAGTCTTCGTATGCTTTCGCTAGCTGCTGCTAGCTTTTTGGCTGTCTTTGTGTTTTGGATATGAACATAACATACCTGGATCGATTGTTTATGTCAGCTTCTCGCGTTCCTGTCTTGTTCTGTTGATATGGCTTTCTTTGGGTTCCCCTTTTCATCTACCTCATAGTCGATCGTGGTGGTCCCAAGATTTCCCATTGGCATAATTCTCTCTCACCAAAATTCTGTTTTCGACATATCTCACGATTACTTAAAAAAACTCAGATTTATAATTCACTTTTTATTTAAACTGGGGCTATTACCTGAGGTAGTTCGCACGTTTACAGCGGAAGTAGAACGTTTTATTAATAAATTTCACAATTACATAAAGGTATACAATAACGGTCTCATTCACAAAACTTAATGTAGATTTGAAATAGGATTTTTTAACATCTATGTCCGATTTGGGTCCAAGTTCCTAAATGGGAATATCCGTCTATATAGCAGCTATATTATAAATGGCCTTATCTCGACCGTGTTCGGTACGGATGTCGTGGGGTCATATCATCCCCTAACCACCAAAAAAATGTAAGTGTCAAATTTTTAGATTTTCAGTTTTGGATAGGATTCGATAATTTACGACTGTTCCACATTCTGTTAAAATTTTGTGTCGACAATCCATGCCGTTACGATTTTACAACAAAAACAATTTTAATGTAAGTGTCACTTTAATTTTTTAGATAGATTCTGCGACAGCGAAGGAGACTTACATTATTTTCCCCAGACACAAGTACCTCAAACATTTTAAGCAATAACTGCAAAAAATATGTAATTTATCATTATAAAACGTTTAATATTGAGAAGTAGAGTACGAAACGGACGTTTAAAGTTTGGCTAAGTATCTGAGGCCGCCCCATTTTTAAGCAAATTTAAAGTCTTTGGAAGTACAGTGTGAATCTAATATTCAAATTCACCATTAAACACATATTGGTCCGGGACAATATTGGACGCAAAAAAGGGGTTTGGAAGTAAAGTATAAAGGTCATATCAACATTTGGGAACACCCAAAGAAACTCCGTAAGGTGGAACTATGGGTCAAATGGAAAATATAAGATTTAAATTAACAACATTGGGACATTTAATACATTTAGGGCTAAGAGATTGGAGCGGTCCAGTTTCGGCCCCTTCAGTCCACTCCAAATACTCGCTTATAAGTACTATTAAAGCGTTAAATTTGGCCCGGCCGAAATCCTATAAAAAAATTACTATTTATAAAACAAAAATTTTATTCGAGATATCTATATTTATTTATACAGCTATACCATATTACGTTCCGATCTAGACAATCGGACAAGTCTTTTGAGGTGTCAAAAGCAAGGCACAGTTTAAAATTTCGTTGATATCGGGTATTAGTAAAATTTTGGCCCATACTTTCCACTTTTAATCGCAGATTGGTCTTTACGGCAGCTATATAAAGAAAGTCCGAACAGGGCCATATTCAGAAAGTGTGTTGAAGACCCCAACATAAGTTTCTGTTCTAAATTTCAGCGAAATCCCCAGACCATATATTGGGAGATCAGTCTGTATGGCAGCTATATCAGACCCAAATCATGAGATCGGTCTATGTCCAAATATGGTCGGATATGAACGAAATTAGGCAAAATGTGTAGATGTGTAATTTGACTCTATGTTCCAAATTGCATTCAATTCCGAATTAAATTCAAACTCCTAGCGTACTTTCAATCAATGGTATTAATTGCACTTCTAAATTACTTAAAACTAGGTCATTCATGTAACTGGGAAAATGATGTAAGTGCCAAAAATACCGTTTTCTTTATTGAAATGCATAAAATCTTTTTACTACTAAATGCACCAGGCAAAGAAGTGATACATATATAAAAATTATATTTCAGTCTAACTTATGCTGTGATTTATTAAATAAAAACCTTCTCCTGTAAAGTTTTGATTATGGCACTTACATCTTTTTTGGCGGTAAGGGGACGATATACAAACCACTCTTCCTCAATAAAGCGAATAGGGTAACGATTGTGTTGTTTATGCACTCAATACCTTAAATCGGTATAACGATCATATAGCAGTTGTATCTAAATATAGTTTAATCTGGACCATATTCGGAACAGTGAAGTGGGTCAAATATAACTCACTATTTAAAATGTTAGCAAAAAATCGGGAATAATTGCGCCTTTAAAAAGCCCAATCGGAGTTTGCTCCATAAAATTGTTATATTCAAATCGGATAGAAAATTTGTACTTTTGGACCCAAGATCCCAAGTGGGGATATCCGTTGATATAGGTTAGGTTAGGTTGAAAAGAGTGTGCATATATTAATCCGCCCCATGTCCCTATGGACATACACCTAAGCCAGTAATCGGCTTGTTGTGCGCTCTAAAAACTGTAAAATAACCTCTAAAAAGAAAATTTTAAATTAGGAATTCCGTGCTACTTACAAAATCCTTAAATGTTTTCAATACCACTTTTCTAAGATGGTTCATATCTGGTATTGTGTCTCCACCTAAGTGCCGGTATCTGTTAGACGCGAAAGCCGAGCAATGACAAAAGAAATGCTCCAACGTCCCATCATCTTTCCCGCATGCCCCACATATGCTATCACTTGCCGCACCGATTTTACATAAGTGAGCTCGTAGTCCTATGTGTCCCATTTTGACACCAATAGCTATACTGACCACCTTCCTCCTTTCAGGAATAGCCTCGTCTTCTCACGATCTGCATCCCCCCATAGGATTGTCGCCATCCTACCGACCGTTTCGCTGTTCCACAATATTGCATGCGCATTCGTCGCCCACTCCCTTAACTCCGACTGCGTCGACCCGAAAGGCTTCGGGTTAACCAAGTTTATTGACTCCAGTCTTCAGGCCTTCACCGTCAATCGTCTGCCCTTTCATTTCCCCTTACTCCGTTATGGCCTCAGAAAAGGCATTAATCTCTTTCTTACACTGCAAGACTGTTCGTGACCTTACCGTCCTGGTTGTTATTGCCCTTATGGCAATTTTACTGTCGGTAAAGATGTTCACACTCGACGTCCTCGCGTTAGCACCACACCACTTCACGCATTCCGTGATCGCCCGGATCTCCGCCTGCAGGACCGTATTATGGTCAGGCAGTCTAAAATAGATCTCAGTCCCTGGGTTCTCAATGTAAACCCCCAGGGCCACCCACCCGTTGATATAGGGCAGCTATATCGGACTATGGTCAGAGCTAGATCATGTTCGGTACGAAAGCCAAGGGCAACGATTGGGGTCAAATACTGGTCTCCTGTTATACATAGTGTCTATGGTCAATATTTTCTATGCGGACTTTACGTTGGGGTTTTCGTAAGATCTTTTTTAAATTCCATTTTGTAAACCGATTTAAAAAACATTGAAAATATTAAACCAACACAACAATAATAACGCAAATAAAATTCAATGGAAATGATGAAAAAATTTTAAATTTTTTTAGGGGGACAACCCTATATTAAAATCAAAACATTTGGTGCAAAAACTAAATTTTTTCTACATCTTTGGAAGCAAAAATTTTGCAGAGTCGGCTATTACAATCTCAATCGAAGATCGGTCCATATGGTAACAAAATACAAATTGGGTAGGAAATTTGCATTTTTTTGGTCCAAGATCTTAAATGGGGATATACGTCTACATGGCAGCTATATTCAAATATGGTCCGAACTTGCTCATGTTCCGTACGTATGTCGAGGGGTCAAATACAACTCACTGTTCTATTTTTTGCGAAAAATGATAACGATTGTGCATTTTATGTACTCAAGACCTTAAATCGGGAGATGAGTCATATGGCAGCTATGTATATCTAAATACGGTTCGATCTGCACCTTATTCGGTAAAAATGTAGAGGTGTTAAATACAAATCACAATATAAAATGTTAGAAAAAAACGGGGAACACCTTTTGCAAGCTCAGTCGGAGATCGGCCCGAATGTTTTGCTTTATCTAAATTGGGTAGCAAATGTGTATTTATTTGGGCAAGATCCTAAATGGGTAGCCATATTCAAATATGGTCCTATCTGGACCATGTCTAGTACGGATGTCGAGGGGTCAAATACAACTCACTGTTCCACTTTTCTGCGGAATAGGATAACGACTGTACCTTTAATGCACTCAATAAATTTAATCGGCATAACGGTCATATGGCAGTTATAAATAAATATGGTTTGATCGGCACCATATTCGACACGATGTAGGGGTTCAAATACGACTCACAATTTTAAATTTTAACATAAACGGGTAATAATTGCACCCTTAACAAGTCCATTCGTAGATAGTTACTCTATCGAAATAGGCTAGGAAATTTGCATTTCTTGGGTCCAAGATCTTGAATGGGGATACCGTCCATATGGCAGCTATATTCCACTATGGTCTTTCAAATGGCTGCTATATTCAAAAGTAGTCCGAACTGGACCCTGATGTGAATGCTCCAAATAAGGAGTACCTAATTGTACAAAATCGTGCCAGTGCATTAAGCGCACGGCTTTAGCTTTTTCTGTATACATTTATGTATTATGTTGAGATTCCATTGGAGGATATTGTCCGTCTTTAGACCATTGTTTAATGCTTTCTATTCAAAGAATAGTATAGCAAAAAACATTTAAAAGTCAGCAAAACTAGAAGCATTTGACTGGTGATGTCAAATGGATCATGGTGTTTTACAACCATTCCAAATAGAGTATGTTGTAAAGCACACATCTGTATTTGAACTGGGCTCTTTAAGACGACTTGATTCATAGGCGCAATAGAAAACAATTCAAATCTTACTTCCCTTATTCAAATCCAACTTATCCAACGATGCTAATAGCAACAAACACAAACATCTTTTGCAAAACTCTTTTATTTTTCGCACGGCGATCGGTTGATTCTGCCAGTGCTGTTTTTGTGTATAGACAGTGACCTACACCACATGCGACGTGCTTTTCGTTTGCGCTTTCTTTTTTGGTCTTAAAATCTTGTTGAAATTTGATTGCAGAATATTGTCCGGCTTTAGACCATTGGTTAATGCTTTCTATTCAAAGAATTTAAATGTTATACAAACATTTTTTTTTCTAATTGCCAAACATGGTACTGAAAATCGAATACTTTGGTTTTAAATACTTACAGAACAGGTATGCTTTACTTGGTTCATCGATTATGTGTCATCCAAATGTACATTTTTTACTAACACCTCAAGCTAATACAAGTTTTTAGAATCATATATCTAACCGTTCCCTTATTACCGTTAGGGCGGCATTAGAACCTTTAAATACTTTACTCACATTTATAGTATGCATTTCTCAAAACCCAGAGCCAAATCAAATCAAAATCCTAGAGCCATAATTTAAGTTCATCAGCAATCGGTTCAGCAGCTTTTGATTGTTACAAAACAAAGAGAAAACAAAATTATGGCTTCTATATTATAAGACTAGTTGGCCGGTATGTTTCGTTGGTTTTTATACCCTCCACCATAAGATGGGGGGTATACTAATTTCGTCATTCTGTTTGTAACTACTCGAAATATTCGTCTGAAACCCCATAAAGTATATATATTCTTGATCGTCGTGACATTTTATGTCGATCTAGCCATGTCCGTCCGTCTGTCCGTCCGTCCGTCCGTCTGTCTTTCGAAAGCACGCTAACTTCCGAAGGAGTAAAGCTAGCCGCTTGAAATTTTGCACAAATACTTCTTATTAGTGTAGGTCGGTTGGTATTGTAAATGGGCCATATCGGTCCATGTTTTGATATAGCTGCCATATAAACCGATCTTGGGTCTTGACTTCTTGAGCCTCTAGAGTGCGCAATTCTTATCCGATTGGGATGAAATTTTGCATGACGTGTTTTGTTATGGTATCCAACAACTGTGCCAAGTATAGTTTAAATCGGTTCATAACCTGATATAGCTGCCATATAAACCGATCTTGGGTCTTGACTTCTTGAGCCTCTAGAGGGCGCAATTCTTATCCGAATGGAATGGAATTTCGCACGACGTGTTTTGTTATGATACCCAACAACTATGCCAATTATGGTTTAAATCGGTCCATAACCTGATATAGCTGCCATATAAACCGATCTGGGGTCTTGACTTCTTGAGCCTCTAGAGGGCACAATTCTTATCCGATTTGAATGAATTCTTGCACGAGGTATTTCGTTATGATATTCAACTACTGTGCCAAGTATGGTTGAAATCGGTCCATAACCTGATATAGCTGTCATATAAACAGATCTGGGGATTTGACTTCTTGAGCTTCTAGAGGGCGCAATTCTTATCCGATTTGGCTGAAATTTTGAGTGACGTATTTTATTTTTACTTTCAACAACTGTGTCAAATAAGGTTCAAATCGGTTCATAACCTGATATAGCTGCCATATAAACCGATCTGGGATCTTGACTTCTTGACCCCTAGAGGTCGCAATTATTATCCGATATGCCTGAAATTTTGTACGACGGATCCTCTCATGACCATCAACAAACGTGTTTATTATGGTGTGAATCGGTCTATAGCCCGATACAGATCCCATATAAATCGTTCTCTCTATTTTACTTCGTAAGCCCCAATGGGCGCAATTCTTATACGAATTGCCTGAAATTTTACACAGGTCTCCAACATATAATTTAATTGTGGTCCGAACCGGACCATATCTTGATATCGTTTTAATACCAGAGCAACTGTTTTCTTATATCCTTTTTTGCCTAAGAAGAGATGCCAGGAAAAGAACTCGACAAATGCGATCCATGGTGGAGGGTATATAAGATTCGGCCCGGCCGAACTTAGCACGCTTTTACTTGTTCAAGAGTAAATTTTTCGAAATACTTTGAAAAAAATTTCTTCGCCATTAGCCCTTCTCGGAACCACATTATTTTATTTGTGCTGCGTGTTTATTATGTATTTTCAAATACATTTTTATATTTCGAATAGTGTCGCATAAAAGACAACAATTTCAAAGATCTACGTTTACTTGACCAATTTTGAGAGCGAGGGGCTTCCAAACATACGCACGACACCAAATTCGATTGTTAGATATGTATTCAAATCACGAAGATCTCGCATTTAAGTCCCCTAGGTTGCTTCAGCGTCGTGTTTTGGTATTATCATAAGGTCTTCTTCTCCGGCTTCAGGAGATTTTAAAACTTTTGATCAGGGCAGGGATTTTAGAAAAATTAAGTATCCTCTTTTCATCCGGAGGTCAAATTAAACTCTACATTATGCAAAAATCGGTTCAGATATTTTGAGACTTTGCGAAATAAACAGACAAACTTCAACACAGACTTTTATTTCAGATACCCATCCACAGAAGCCACAGTAGCGCAGAGGTTAGCATATCCAACTAGGATGTATACCACAACGAAATGGGGTTGCTAGGCGGCGCCCGTTCGGATTCGGTATAAAAAAAATGGAGTTTCCTTGTCATTGAGCTTAAACTTTAATGGGACTTCATTCATTTATATGAGAGAATTAGTCCCTGTTGCTTAATGAAATTTTCATGGGAACATTTATATATATTATATCCATATAGAATAGAAACTAATCTTGTCATTCCATTTGTAAAACCTAGGAATTTGATCCGCCTCCTTAAAAATTACATTACATAAATTATTGATCGCCTTGACATTCTAAGTCTATCATCTCCTGTCTGACCGACTGTCGATATCACTAGAACTTCGAAGGAATAAGGCGTCCCGCCAATGGGTCACTACAGCTTTCGAAGGAATAAAGCTGCACAGATTGCCAATGGACCACATCGGTTTATATATGAATAGCTTACTTATAAGCCTATCCTCAGATATTGCTTTTTGAAGAAAGCTGTGATTTTCTTCATGAACTACATTTATGAAGGATCCTTAAAGTCGACTAATTGTTATAGAAATTGTTTGATGAGGATTCAAGTCTGAGTCTATGCGAAGTGCAAAGGTACGTTTCGGTATATTTCTAGGACAATTTTTTTTAAATGTTCACTTATTTAATGTTGAAAAACTCTTTTAAATTTTTAAATACTAACCTTATACATGTGTATTAAAGACAAAAACAAAAAAACTATTCATCTTTTGCTCAATTCCATCAAAATTAAATTGCATTTGTATATGCAAAATCTATAAAAATTTAATTTAAGAAAAGATATATACTTAATTTTCAAAATATTCATAATTATTACTACATATCTATTAAGTTCATTTTTGTTTCCTAACTTAAGATTATGATTTAAGGTGAAACGAATAGACAGTACGGTAGTTTAGAAAAACTATATTTTTTGACAACCCCCATGAACTGTTAATAGACTTTGTCCCACATTAACGCGAGTTACTTACATATAATCTCCGAATACAAAACATTCCAATTTTGGTTTTGAAATACACACTGCATTACTACAAGAAAAATGTACCTTAATTTTGCATCAATTGCTAAATTATATCATAATGTTTATGTATAAAGTGTTAATTATATGTGATTGTACATGTAACAGATTCACGATATAAAAAAGTAAACCTAACTACAATACAATATTATTAATACACAGTTTACATATACACACATATGTCTCCGTTCATTATTTCATGTTATTGTATGTAATGTGTAATGTAATCATTGCACACTAATTTATGTGTCTTTTGAACCTTAATTATTTCAAATAATGCAATAAAAATATCCATCTTGATAAAAATAAACAAAAAAAAAAATGAATTATTTCTGTTACGTTAATCTCATATGGGAAGCACAACAGAGATGGGCTGACTTATGCAGTCATTAATATCGGCAGTGCATCCGGTAGGATTCCGTCAGATCATCGGTCCCAAGAGGAGGATCTGGTTAACGAGCAGATTTTCGAACATGTGTGGAACTCTGTAGAGGGTCCACCCATACAAATGATGAGCTGCGAGTATAGAGGAAACATCTTTACGCTGCGTTTTGCGTCGGCGGAATCTATTGATACCGTCAAACAGCTCGTCAGAGGTATCCACGCTTCGAGGGTGCTCAACCTAGTGAGAAAGATGGACATCCCCCAGCTTACAAAGGCGACGGTCTTCATCAGGGGATGGGGTAGCAAATTTGCGACGAAGCGCATGTTGAAATTCTTGGGCAAGCAAAACTAAGGTTTGTTCGCAGAGAAGGGAGAGGTCTTCCACAGGAGGAGAAGGAGGAAGGAACTCTCCTTGTGGTTGGCATTGATCAAGTTTCCGTGACGATTTTGGCCAAGACTAAAGGCATGGCGCACTACGGGAGCAAGGCTGTCTTTTTCAAGGTTGGGAAGACTAGGATAAGCAGAAATTCTCATATTGAGACGTCAGGCCGTACTGTGGCAGGTGACTCAATACCGCCCAAACGAATAGGGGGCTGACAACGACACAATCTCCGCCTCTCTCAATATTGGAATGACTAGGATAAGCAAAGATTCTAATACGAAAATATCAGGCAGTGTAGTGGCGAGAGATCCACACAGCCTAACAAACAGGGACCCGACGACGGCCCATCACCGACTTCAAGATTCGTAAGACTAGGATAAGTAAATATCCTAATATTGAAACATTAGGCAGAGCTGCGTCATGAATCTCAATGCAGTCTAACGAACAGTGAGCCGACGATGGTACCATAACCTACTCGCAAGAAGCCCATTTACTTAAGATTTGGAAGACAAAGATAGGCAAAGATCCTAGTATTTAAACATAAATTAATACAAGGAATGGAAACTCAATACAGACTAACGAACAGGGACCCGACGATGGAACCATTACCGACTTTATAAAGATTCGGAAGACTAGGATAGGCAAAGAACCTAATACGATGACTTCAGGCAGTGCAGTGACAGGAAAGTCAATGCAGTCTAAAGAACAGAGAGCAGATAGCAGATCATCTACTGAGGTCATCCAGGTAAACCTAAACCGTAGCGAAAATTCTACACACGGTCTGGCGGACAAAATCAGCAAGGGCAAAATTCGTATTGCCATAATTCAGGGGTACGTAGTAGGTACAATGTGATTTAGTGTTTCCTAAACATCCCATTATAGAACAAATTAGAGGGAAACCAACTTCTCACAATATCAATTGAGTGCTGCCCGATTTAAATTTAAGCTCTATAATAAGGGGACCTCCAGTTTTATGCCGAAGAAGATTTGGTCAAAATAATTTAGGGAAAGGAAATCAGCGTAAGAAAAACCCTGGATGACCGGGGAGATTCGCAATATTGGGAATGAGGTCCGCAGACTTATTAACAGAGCACGTCGTAAAAAAGCGGAGTTTATTGAGATGTGTATTACACACTGCTCAAGGAATACAATAAGATTACCAGAGCGGCAAAACGTGCCTCCTGGAAGCTCTTCTGCGAACAGGTTGATAGCGTTAATGATGCCGCCAAGATGAAAAAGTTTCTCTCAAAAACCCATGTCCAAACTGAAACTTTAGTAGACGACACACAGTGGGCCAAACGGCAAAAAAATTGGAAGTCTACACCTATTTATCTGTTGATCTTAGCGTTTCAAAATGTACTAGACATTTAGAAAGGAGGACATACGCTTTCAGGAAAGTACTGCCGCGCAGGAAAGTGCTGGGAATCATATCTTTTGATCTACAGAATCGATTTGCATAATTTAGTACTCTAGAGAAAGGCGAGATCAAAAAAAATACGCATAATGTACCATGCCATCGTGTACCGTTATGAGTTATGAGCTGATTAAGTTTAAAATATCAAAATTTTGACTTGGTTTTTTCAGTGTTTTTTTTTAATAAACTCGTCTATCTTTAACCTATAAACTTAAAATTTCACACAATTTATGCCAGTATATGTGTGCATAAAAAAGGAATTATGTCAATATCTGTAACGATTTAAAAATGGCATCGTTTTCAATATGAGAAATTTTTTTGTCAAAAAATGTCAATTTTTCAAAAACCATAAATGAGGCCATGGCAGCCAAAATACTAAACAAATCTATTTTCAAGAAATGTTATATTCACTGTTAAAAAAATTTTTTCCTGCATCACTTGTACTACAAAACACAGAAAGAATCATAAAAATATTACTATTCTGTCTGATTTTATGTAACCGGCAACATAAAAGTTTATTTTTCAAAAAAGCCGAATAATCCTAAATTTTTTTTGTTGTCATCGTCATTGGCAATGAAAACCGACCGGCTTATTTACGCATGTACGTGAAGATAAAGTTAACTTTAACTAGCAGAGACACAAACCCATTCAATTAACAGCACCCTGTTACCAGCTTAGCAGAGCTAACAGAAAATATCTAAAAATAAAATCAAGAAAAATAATGAAAAAATTCAGAAGAAACGATAACAAGAGCACTAAAAGGACCACAAACATTGCGAATTTTGTAAAAAATCATCTAACAAAGTAAAAAATGCATAAGAACAAATCTGCAACACCAAAAAGAAGATAGGATTAACAGAATGGCCCACTGTGCAAAAACTAAGAGGGGTGCTGGGTACCCACTATATCGAAGGAAGCTCTTGATGCCTAAGATATAATTAAAAAGCAGAATATCCAAAAAAGTGAGATAATTAGCATTTAAAGTTAAAGTTAGAATTTTTCCAAATTTTAAAGCAGCTACCTTTACGCGTTCGACCACTATCGTGGTTTCGACAGACGGACGAACATGGCTAGATCGACTCAGAATCGATCAAGGATTTATATACTTTATGGGTTCTTAGATTATATTTCGAGGTGTTACAAACGGAATGACTAGATTGGTATACCCCCATCCTTTGGTGGTGGGAATAAAAACAAAATGTATGTGAAAATATATTATAATATAAAAATCACGATAGAGCGCCACCTATATGTGAAATTTAAAATTTTAATACAGAAAACCTACTACAAAAAATTCTAATACAGAAAATCTTAATACAAAAGTAATAGAAACCAAATACAAATATGGAAAAATCCTAATATAAAACAAATAAGAGCGTGCTAAGTTCGGCCGGGCCGAATCTTATATACCCTCCTCAGTGGATCGCAATTGTTGAGTTCTATGCGCGGTATCTCTTTTAAGGCAAACAAAGAATATTGAATAAGAACTGTTATGCTATTGGAGCTATTTCAAGTTATAGTCCGATCCGGACCATAAATGAATGCTGAACATTGCACAATAGAAGTCATGTAATATTTCAGTTCATTCTGATAAGAATTGCGCCTTGTAGGGGCTTAAGAAGCAACATTGGGAGATCGGTTTATAGGGGAGCTGTATCAAGCTATTGATCGATTTAGACACGTATGTTGAAGGTCATGAGAGAAGCCGATGTATAAAATTTCTGCCAAATCGGATGAGAATTGCGCCCTCTGGAGGCTCAAGAAGTCAAGACCCAAGATCGGTTTATATGGCAGCTATATCAAAATATGGACCGATTTAAGCCATACCCACCGCAGTTGTTGGAAGTGATACGAAAACACCACGTGCAAATTTCAGTCAAATCGGAGGAGAATTGCGCTCTCTAGAGGCTCAAGAAGTCAAGACCCAAATCGGTTTATATGGCAGCTATATCAGTCAAATCGGACGAGAATTGCGTCCTCTAGGGGCTCAAGAAGTCAAGACCCAAGATCGGTTTTTATGGCAGCTATATCAAAACATGGACCGATTTGGCCCATTTACAATACGAACCGACCTACACTAATAAAAAGTATTTGTGCAAAATTTCAAGCGGCTAGCTTTACTCCTTCGACGGACGGACAGACGGACGGACATGGCTAGATCGACTTAAAATGACATGACGATCAAGAATATATATACTTTATGGGGTCTCAGACGCATATTTCGAGGTGTTACAAACAGAATGACGAAATTAGTATACCCCCATCCTATTGTGGAGGGTATAAAAAGAAATTCAAGCACAAATATGACGAAAAATGAAATTATTATAAAAACCCAGTAAGGAAAGGAAAAAGTCGGAGCTATATAAAGGAGCTATATCAAATTATGATTCGATTTTAATAAAATTTTGCACACGTATTTAAACGTCAAATAAAACACTTCATGCAATATTTTGTAAAGATCGAAACAAAATTGTGGCTTCTATTGCCTTAAAGTGCCATAGCGGATGGAAGATATATATGGGAGCTATATCTTAATCTAAACCGATTTTTATGAAACTTTCCACACATATTGCAACGTCAAATAAAGCATTTCATGCCAAATTTTGCAAAGATCGGACCAAAATTGTGGCTTCTATAGCCTTCAAAGGCCATATCGGATGAAAGATATATATGGGAGGTATATATTGGATATTTTGCTTTTTGATTTAGATTCTAGAAGGCTCCCAGGGAAGCTGTTGGTGGGTTTAGAAGAGGGTGCGGATCCCCAGAAACATGGCCCGAAAGTGGGTATGAATTATGTGATCTCCTCCCAAATACCTTTCATTTGAGTCCCATATTGCCTTGACCCGTAAATATGTATGTCCCATTTATGGGTGTTTTCGGGGTGAGTTGGTCCCCAGACACTTATCCCTGAAAAAAATATCCGCATCGTGCTCTTCTCTCAAATACCATTTTTTAACCTCATATTGCCATTGGTTAGAGCAAAGTTTATGGGATGAGGCGTACCCCAAACACTTGGCCTCAATTGGTTATCATATTCGTTTTCTAATCTCAAATAACTTTCATTTGGTCGGTAAATTTGTACTCTTGGGGAAGGGGCGGTGCCCCAAATACATGGTCCCACATTTGGATATCAGATTCGTATTCTACTCCCAAATACCTTTACTTGAGTCCCATAAATAATCAATAAATAATTGCTGTTTCTAATTTCAAATAACTTTCATTTGGTCGGTAAATTTGTACTCTTGGGGAAGGGGCGGTGCCTCAAATACATGATCCCACATTTGGATATCAGATTCGTATTCTACTCCCAAATACCTTTACTTGAGTCCCATAAATAATTGCTGTTTGTGGGTTGTTTTTGGGAAGGGGTAGAACCCCAGAAAATTTGTCCTGAGAATGGGTATCAATATCGTGCTCTACTCCCTAATACTTTTTATTTGAGCCCCACATTAGTCGGTAAATATGTCCGATTTAGGTGTGTTTTAGGGAGTGGGGTTGTCCCCCAAATACTTAGCCCTGAAAATAAATGAGCATCGTGCTCTACACTCAATATCATTTATTTGAACCCCATATTGCCATTGGACATGAATTTCTAATCTCAAATACCTTTCATTTAAACCCCTTTTTGCAAAAGTCGGCAAATATGTCCGCTTTGTGGAGAACTCCACTCTCTTTAAGACCCAAATTGCCATGGTGAGCAAATACGTCCTATTTGGGGGTTGTTATGAGGGTTGGACGTCCTCTAGACAGTCGGTCCCGAATGTTGCTATCAAATTCGTAGTCTAATCCCAAATACCTTTCATTTGCTCCACATACTTGCATAGTCGGCAAACATGTCCGGTTTGGGGGGTGTTTTGGGGGATGTGGCGCCCATTCAGTGACTTTCTCTGAAAATATATATTAGGTTCGTATTCTGCTCTAAGGTACCTCTTATTTGAGCCCCATATTGCAATGATCAGAAAATACTTCCTATTTGGGTGGTGTTATGGGGTGGGTTGGCTCTATAGAAACTTTTCCCGAATATTGATATCAGATTCGTGGGTTACTTCCAAAGACCTTTCATTTGAGCCCCATATTGCTATGCTCGTAAATTTGTGCTCTTTGGGCGGTGTTCTTGGAGAGGAGTGGCCCCCAAAACACTTGCTTCCACATTTGGATATCATATTCGCATTCTACACTTAAATACCTTCTATTTGAGCTATATATTGCGATGGTCAGTAAATAAGTTCTGGTTGGGAGTGTTTTTAGGGAGGGGTGGCCCCCCAACACTTGGCCGCTCATTTTGATATTAGATTCGTATTCTACTCGTAAATACCTTTCAGTTGAGTTTCATATTGCCATGGTTGGTAAATATTTCCTATTAAGGGGTGTTTTGGTGGTTGGGGTGGTCCTCCAAACGCTTGGTCCCAAGTTTGGGTATCCGATTCGTATTCTACTCGTCAATACCTTTCATTTGGGTCCCATATTGTCGTGATTGGTCTGTATATATATTTGGTAGGTTTTGGGGTGGGGCGTCCCCCATAGGTACCCCATCCAAAATTCGGATACCAAATTTTTGTTTTTAGGTTACTATAAGGGAGCACACAAAATTTCGCTTAAATCGTACTACCCATCTCCGAGATCTGCAGTTTCTGAAAATAAGGGTAAGGGGGAGGGTAATCCATATAGAGGTATATTGACTTGGACAACGGCACTGAGGACGGAAGATAACATATGTGGATCTATATTTCGTGGAACTATACGCAAAATGCTAAGATTGGTACTTATTACGATTCATTTCAAATATTTATATAAATTTATTTGTTTATAATACACTTTACAGATTATGTCTCCGACAAAAATTGACATTTCATGATGGAAACGACAATTTTCTCCTTTTTTTATATATTAATATTTTTAAGCAATACTATTATAATATAACTGAGCACTACAAAATATGCAGTGTGTTGTGAGGCGGCAGCCCCTGCCGATGAAGAATCTCAACGGGTCAATCCAGTACGTCCAACCGGCTGAAAACTAACAGGCGCGTCCACAGGTTGTGGATAGTGGAAAGCTTCGTTTTTATTCGGAGTAGCTGCAAATATGGCCGCCGGCAGTCAGCAATTTCGAGAGTAGAGCCGTAGTGAGCGGTCAGGTGACACTGGCTCTTAATTAAATACAGAGTGGTTATGATCGAGATGACAAAGCGAGTTATTGGCGCTTCAAATAACCAATGGCCAACATTGTTCCCAGGGTGGGGGGCTGCTTGAGGCAAGCGTCGGATTTTGGAACAAGCGGCTCGCGACATCGAGGGATACATGTAAGATCCCACCTCTGGGGCGTTTGGCCAATAACCCTCCTCCGGAAAACTATAGGAAACACTCTAAAATACAAAAGAATAGTGAATATATAGCTCCCTAACGATCTATACCTATTTAGAATGTCCGCACTTTTTATGCAGGAAGTGCGATGGACCAGGAATTGCGATATACCGGGAATGGCGTCACAACAACATCAAACGGTGACGAACTGTACTATAGCTGCCATAGCAGTAGGCATGAATTTGGTTGTGGATTTGTGGTTAGTGGGAAACTGAAACACCTTGTCTCAAGCTTTACTCCGGTGGATGAGAGGCTATCCACAATCCGCAAAAAATTCAAATTCTTCAACAACAGCCTTATTTGTGCACATGGCCCGACGCAAGACAAGAACTAGCAGACCAAGAATATTTTCTACAAGCGTCTAGATAGAGAATATGACCGCTGCCCCGCCCATGATATTAAAACAGTCCGAAAGCATAGCCTCCACGATATAACGTCCAATAATGGGTTGAGGCTAATAGATTTCGCCGTGGCAAAAAACATGGTAGTTAGCAGCACCAGATTTCAACATAAAAATATTCACAAAGCCGCATGGCTGTCGCCCGATCAAAACATGAGAAACCAAATTGATCACGTTGTAATAGATGGAAGGCATTAGTCCAGCGTGTTAGATGTACGATCGATCCGTGGAGCGAATATAGATTCGGATTGTAATTTGTTGCAGCAAAGGTTCGCACCCGTTTGAGCATGGCGAGGAAAGTATGATCTGACACTGCACGGAAGCTGGATATAGACACGCTGCAAACACAATGGAAAGAAGATTTTACCCAACTGCTTGTTGTTGCCACATTTTCATATCGAGGTGGCGATCCTCGTCAAGCTCCTGTAGATGAGCAAGCTCGTTCCGGTCCAAAGGACCCATCACCGCGGCAACAGCGTGACCATTGGTTATTTAAAGGCGCTAATAACTCGCCTTGCCATATCGAGCACAATGACTGAGACATCTGTTCTAGCCATCGACAGCAAAGCAGTAGACCTCTTCAAGTCTATATTAGGCCACATCATAGCCCCCTCTTTGTGACCATCTTTTGTCCTTCAGGTCTGGTACTGAAAACTTAGCTTACATGTCGCATACCCACAGATTCCAGTTTCCCTGGAATGTGTATGGTAGTTCCTAGTCTCGCAAGCTCGTCGCTTTACAATTTCCTGGGATATCTCTGTGGCCCGGCACCCAGAAGAGGTGAATTTTGAACTGTTTAGCCATCTCGTTGAGAGATTTGCGACAGTCGAGCGCGGTTTTTGTGTTCAGAAATACTTTCTCCAGGGGTTTAATGGCTGCCTGCCTGTTTGAGAAGATATTTATGCCAATTCTCGTTGTAACATTATATCTTAGCCATTCCACCATTTCCTATACGCAAGGATCTCCGCTTGATACACACTGCAGTGGTCGGGTAACCCTTTCGGTATGACCAGTTCTAGATCTAGACGACCAACAACCGTACTTTTTATCAAAATGCGGCTCAGGTAGCGTGTAATCCACACTGCCTGAAACATCGGACATTGTATCAAGGATAACACAGCGTCCGTAGCTGTCACATGCCCAAAGAGAAAGTACCCTTCGACTCGCGGCAGTGGTCGCAGCAATTTGTCTAGCCACAATGTCCAGAGGCATAAGATGTAGCATTTAATTCAGTGCATCAGATGGTGTCGTCCTTAGTGCGGCTGTGATGCAAAAACAAGCCATCCTTTGGATCCGGTTAAGTATTGAGCAGTAGGTGGATTTTTGAAGCGCCGTCCACCAGACCACAACACCATATAGCATAATAGGTCTGACAACTGCAGTATATACCCAATGCATGACGCGCGGTCAATGCAAACTCCCAACTTTTGCCAATGGCTCTCTTCCAGGTGTATAGGGCAAGAGCTGCATTTCTTACAACTTGTATCTCCTGCTGAAAAGAACTACTTCTGTCTTGCACGGATTTACATCTAGACCACCTTTGGCAGCCCACTTTGATGTTGCATGTAGAGCTTCCTAAAGTATATCTCTTATAGTGCTGGGATATTTCCCCTGACCACTTTCACATCTTTTTCTTCCAGAGACAATAATATATTATTAATGGATATATTCTAAAGCAGAGGTGACAGTACGCCTTCTTAAGGTGGTCCTCTGCAGATTTATCTTTTTAGATCAACAGATCTCAAACCTGCCGTAATGCATCTTCCAGTAAGTAAGTTATTAATAAACTTTCTTACGGTAGTGTTGATGCCTAAAAACTCGAGCTCCTTCATGATTGAAGTCGGTTTTACATTATTGAAAGCATGCTGTCAATGTCAAGCATGCTGTCATTGCATATTCCTTGACAGCGAGAGAATCCTCTATGTAGCCGACTAGGTCGTGAAGGGCTGTTTCAGTGCATTTGCCTTTACTATATCCAGGGATCTTTGCTCTAAGATATGTATCTAACAACCTCTCAAGAGGCTTCATCATAAAGGATGAGAGACTAATAGGACGAAAATCTTTCGCCTTCGTGTGGTAGGGTTTTCCTGCTTTCGGAATGGAAATGATCTTCATGTTCCTCCATCCCACAGGTATAACCGACATTCTGATACAAGCAGAGTATATCTCCCTAAGCCACGGGAATTACAACAGCTTGTAATTCAACCGGTGATACATCATCAGGGCCCCGCGACTTAAAAGAGTCGAAACTTCTTATCGCCCAAAGGATTTCGGCTTAGACACAATTTCCCTAATAGCCTCCAACGAATGCATACCAGTGACAACCTCTTCTGGCGCCACGTTGTCCGTTGGAGAATTTCCCGGGAAATGTGTATCAACGAGTAGTTCTAGCGTTTCCTTACTAGACATTGTCCATACATTCTCCGACTTCTGATTATACCCCACCGTAATAGGCCTCGAGGACAGAATCTTCCTTAGCCTAGAGTCCTCAGATGTATCCTCCACGGAGCTGGAGAATTCTACCCTGACCTTTACTCAGCTCGCCCTTATATTTTCTTAGCTCAGCCTTATAGATGTCCCAAGCGTGTGGTGTTTTTGTGGCTTTTACTCTGTTGAAGAGATTTCTACAGTCCTTCCTTAGACCAACCAGGTCCGGGGTCCACCATGGCGATCGCTGTTTGCCCCTTGGCTTGGCACTAGGACATGCTGACACAAGCGAGTCATTCAGGGCCTTCGTAATCCGCTTGACCACTATGTAGTTCCGTAGTTTCCACTTCCTTTTCTGGTCTAGAAGGGATAGAAGTGCAGAATTTGTACCGAAATTTATCCCAATCCGCCTTTCTTTTGTTTAGCCGAGGAACCACTACTTTAATATTTTCTCCAAGGCTGAAACTAATATAACGATGATCAGAAAAGTTGTGGTCATCCAATACTTCCCATTCGCATATTTTTCCACTTATATTGGGTTGCCCAAAAAGTAATTGCGGATTTTTCATATAGTCGGCGTTGACAAATTTTTTTTACAGCTTGTGACTCTGTAATTGCATTATTTCTTCTGTCAAAAAATATATTTGATTAAAGTTCATTCTAAGATCTATTAAAAATGCATTTACTTTCTTTTAAAAAATCCGCAATTACTTTTTGGGCAACCCAATATCTTCCGTTACAAAGGTAATATCTAGTACCTCCTAGTAATAAAGGTAATAGTAAAGGTCGGTTTATCCCCTTTTTTACAAATCGCAAGATTGCAACTTATAATATATTCGATAAGCAGCTCACCCCTTTCGTTGACATCCGAACTTTCCCATATTTGGCGATGTGCATTAGCAACACCTGCTACAATAAGGCTTTTCTTCCCTACAGAAGCGGCGTTAACCAGCGAGTTAAGGGTTGCATCTTTGAATTGTGTGCCATACATAAAGAAGCCAGCCAGTAATGAGACTTGTTTATTTCAAGGCTAGCTACTACTAAATCTTCAGTGCTTAGCGACGGAAGAAGAAAAACATTTAAACTACTCTTTGCAAGAATAGAGGCTCTGTGTCTCCCATTCCCCGTACCCTTGAGAAGTTTAAATCCCGGAATTCTTAGTCCACGTACCATTCCTCCACACACCTGTGGTTCCTGGATAAGAACCACATCAAATCCCCCTGCACTCAGGAGGACCTTTAATGCCGCCAAAGCGGCCTTACAATGGTGGAGATTTATCTGTAGAAACCGGACCATAGTCAGGATTCAGAACTTCCACCACTGTTGTGTTAGCCTCGTCTTCTGATTCCACCAGGAGTTCATCCTCACAAAAGAGAAAGCTGTGGAACCAGGGGCAGGTGAGAAAGCTCTGGAACCACTCTTCCTCAGGACACTGGACAATTGCGTTGTGGACGATTTCTCCTTAGATGCTTCACTAACTGTTGCTTTCGAAGTACTTTCTGAGTTCCGTGCTTCCCCGCTGGCGCACTCCTTAAGCCCAGTCCAACTTTGTGACCCACCCACACAAGGGTTGTCGGGTCCCGTTTCGATGCCATCCCCTCATGTCTCGATTGTGGCAAGTGTTCAGCCACAACTGCTGAGTCGTTCGCCAATCCCACCGCTTTTATAAACCTTCAGTTTCATCCGTAGGACACAACCCCTTCAGACTTGTTGAGGTCTGCGAGGCAGAAGAAATTTAGTACGCCATTGATCGAGAAGGAATATCTTCCTTCTTGACTAAATCTAGTGCGCACAAAGATACATTTCAATTGAGCGTTGATCCCGGAAGGCAATTAGTCTAGTTACCAGCCTGCATCGTCACAAACTGGAAGAGACCCAGGAAATTCCGCAAGGACATCGGAATATACTGTTGACAGTCCATTGATTATCCTAGGTATGCAGCCCTGTTATTCTCCCTTGTCAACTGCCATCACCAAACTGTCCCTAGCGGCATTAACAAGGGTTCTTGGACCCATCTTACTGTTGTTCGCCCTAGTTATTTTAGGCATGGGATGCCCTCCAGGTGGCCACAGCCTTTTGGCTGACTGCGGTGCAGTTTCCGAGCCTAATTTAGAGAGTCTTTCTCCCTATTAGTGAGAGTCTTAGGATCATTTGCACCAAGCCTCTCTCTAAACCTGAGAGCGATGCATCTTCTATTATTCCAACCTCTTACAGAGCGTGTTGGTTTGCCGGGGAAGGCCAAAAGCCCCTGCTGGTCAGTCGTCTGTTGGCTAGTGGAGCCTGGAGCAGGCGCTCCACCAGTCAAGTTTTTAGTACCAGACAGAATGCTACGGCCTGATACCACCACTGCAGCTGTTAAGTCTTTGGAGTCCATTCTAAGCCTACTCCCGGGCTATAGATCTGCCACTCCACTGGAAACAGACGCAGATCATCAACCGACTAATGAATACCTCTTTCGCAGATATCCTTGGGTGAGTTCAATTTTTCTTCCAAAAATAATGACCTATTATGAGTTACTGGAAAATTCTTGCGGTGTGAAATAACAATACGTCCGCTCCACGCAGCGGTTCTAACGCGAATCGCGATAAGTCCTCTATTAATCTCTGCTAAAGCTGACCAGTGTTGACACACACGTACATAACATGATACTTGACACATACACTTACATCTATTGAACAAGCATGGGGTGGAGTTAAATAAAAAGCAACACAACAGACATTACTATGAACAAGAGTATAACAACAAAGAACATTAAAGAAACTCTAGGGAATACTATAAACAATAATTGTGTTCGGGAACTCAAACATTTTTGCAAATTTACACAAATTTTTACCGGAAGTCGTTCGCGTACTGTTCGCGTATTTTGACAGTTCGAAGGTAAAGAACCTTCAAATTTCTACTAGGATTTTTTTTGCCAGCAGACATTTTCAATTTTAAACAGATGTTTTGTAAAGGTCAGCTGTTTTATGAAAAGCAGCTGTTACATGAAAATACAAAAGCTAACACCAAAATGGACCAAAAAGGCAGAGGTAAGTAAAAAATAAAAATATTGTTTGTTGGTATTTAAAAAATTTGTTGAATTTTTATTTACTTTTAATGAAGATTCAAGGCAGCAGCCAGTGTTCAGGTACAGAAAACTCGTTATTACACCTCAAATCGGTTGTTTTACATAAGAAGGTAAGTGCATCAATTTGTCTACCCACAATATCCAGAAGCATTAGGTGTTTAGTCCAAGGTTTCTTTGCCACCAAGTGCTGCCGACAATTGACTTGAGAATGGTGTTTCTACTTTTGTGTACGGTGTTGGTATGTAAAGCAGTTTTAGTCCTA
Organism: Stomoxys calcitrans; assembly: GCF_963082655.1. Lineage (NCBI taxonomy): Eukaryota > Metazoa > Arthropoda > Insecta > Diptera > Muscidae > Stomoxys > Stomoxys calcitrans. The sequence goes on from NC_081554.1 coordinate 127,539,734, forward strand.
TGCAGCCTTCGAAATGCATGCTGATGTTCGGCGAATGGAAATTGTCCTACGGGGGGATCTGGAGGAGTAGTCCCTAATGCGTCTTGGCTTCTGTTCGTATCCTTTCCAGGTTTCATAGCGGGAGCACACTGCCCATCTTCCAAACATCGGGTACTATAATAGTGTTCAGACAGGTTGAGGACATTTGTTAGGTACTCGTCTGCAGGCAGATTCAGATTCTTCAGCATCAGTGAAGAGCTTCGGTCTGGGACCAGCGCCTTACGCTATTTGACGTCACGGATAACATTAGTAGCTTTGTGCACTGTAAATTGTGATGGCTATCCAGCGGCACGCAGATCACGGATACGACGAATGGCCTTCTATCCTTGTTACTCTCGGGTCAAAAAATTGACGTTTATCTAAGGAAAATACCTCACAAGTATCGCCAGCATGTTTTATTTTAAAACAATTGTTTTCTTAATCAAGCAAAAAAAAAACCAACCAAAACAAGACTTTCGTTCTTCTGATATACTGCTTCGTTCATTTTGCTGATATCTCCGCAGGCGCCTTCCCAATGTGTTAACAATTTTGAACACAATCTCTTATTAGAAGCCTTCAGTATTCGTCGAAAGGTGATATCGTTCGTTCATCCAGTTCCTGGGCATTCTTGTTCGACGGCGAAGTGTCCCTACCTTCCTTTCCGTAGCCTTCACCGGGTAACTTTAACTTGCTTCCGAACAAAGTGTTAGCCGGTGTATGTGAAGTTGAATCGTGTACAGCTAATATATATGACAACACAGATTTTGATATGTACTCAGTTCAATCTTTTTGGCCGCTTCCCACCAATTTTTGGAGATGTTCTTCCAGAGTACGAGCAAAACTTTTCACCATGCGATGCGGTCTCAATCTTCGCGTGGTCCACCAACGGATGGTTTTCTCCTGAATATGCTAATATTACTATTCGCTCAACCTTAGTAGCGAAATCCTGCACTCGTCCTCTCAATCCCATTCTGTATATGTCCTGCTTGTGTTCTTCCCCGTACTTACGTTGAAGCGCTGCTATAACTTCTTCATATTGTTTCTAGATGAGACGGGAATTCTCTGTATAACCTCTGTAGCGCTTCCCTTTAATGCAAGCAGAAGTTCTATCGCCTTATCGTGGTCGCTCCATGAATTTTTCACATCTACAGTCTCGAACTGGAACTTAAAGAGATCAAAGGCTGTTGACCCGTCAAACACTGGAGGTTTGTTTTTTATAGCGTTGTCGATAACGCGAACTGGACCGCCCTTGATTTCCAGTTCCGACATTTTCTTCTCCGTGTCCAGAAATTTATCATCATCCGTCGGGTACTTCTTATCCAATTCCTTAATTTGGCCTTCTACATTTCCAATTTTTATTTCATCCTACGAGAATTTTTATTTCATCCTACGAGAATTTTCTTCCAACTTTCTGAAGGTGCCCTCTATCTTTTTAGAATTGTCTTCAATTATTTTTCTGGAATTTTCTTTTACCATTTTTTTTAGTATTGATGCGAAACTCATCACTTGCAGCTACTTTCAAAGCTTCCTTGACGTCAGCGTCATCACCTCTTATCGATATATCGAGATCAACCCTACTTCCACACGTAAATCGACGAATTTCATTGTTGAAGTTTATTTCGTAATTGCACTTCTGACACCAGTTGTTACGTTTTTATTTTGTATTTGTAGTTTATTGAAATGATGGCGCCGCTGTTAAGTGATTTTTCTATAACGGCGTCAATAGCAAAATATATTCATTTACAGGTAGTGGCAGTTGCACAACAACAAAATATTACGTGCACTATCTGTCAAAATCAGTGATTAATGCAACTCTGATTTTGTGTATGTTATTAGCTCGCGCCATTTTTCGTTGTTTGTGTGTCATGGTTCTTAACTATAATACACACACACAACCAAAATTCATTGACAAATAGTGCACTTCGCGAGAAAAAATTGTATTGAGCTGTTTACGGAACACTATCTGGTAATTACACCGTAATTTGGAACAAACTACGGTGTCCATAAAAGCCTATTTATTGCACATGAACTTAAATTGTGATGCCTATATAACAAATATGTACGAGCGTTGCCTTTTTATTTCGGGATTGGAGAACAAAGGCAAATGTTGATCTCGAAAATCGCTTTATTGTTTTTCAAAATATTCCCTATTTAGATCTATAAACTTTTTCATGCGTTTGAAAAAATTGTCGAAGTACTTTTGCCACTCTGATTGAGCTATCTACAAAACATGCATTCTGAATGCATCAATCACTTCTTCAGGTGTCAAAAAGTTGACTTCTGATTTTATTTTACATGTACGGAAATGAAATGAAGTCATTCACTCCCACGTCAGGACTACACGGCGGACGACTTATCAAATCGATGTTTTGAGTGCTCAAAAATGCATTTGTTTGAGCCGATGTGTGATAGCTCGCATTGTCGTGGTGAAGCTTAAATACAATGCAAATGAAGTGGAAATGGCTGAAATACAAAAATAAAATTAACGAAATTACAAAAACATACAAGGAACTTAGTTTCAAGAAAACGGAATGTAATAGGAATAAATTAAATTAATACATTTATAAAAGAAATGAATAAAAACAGGAAAATAAATAATTAAAAATGACAACATGAAAACAAAAAAAAACTAAGTAAATCCACAATTTATCAGCTGTCACGAAGTCATAGACGTGTTTCGAAGCACCGCGATCGTTTTGGAGTATTTCTTTCGACCAACCGACACGAGCCTTTTTTTGAGCGATTGGCAAATTGTGTGGGATTTAACGCGAACAAATTTTTTTGACGGTCAAATGTTCATGCAATACTAGATGTATCTTGGTCCCACAAATGCCTAATGTAGTCTCAAACTAACGATAAGTCAGACGATCTTGCAATATCAGTTGGCGCACAGTATAAATGGTTTTTGTAACAACAACAAACCCTAAATCAGGAGATCGGTCCTAATAGCCGAATATGATAACCTGTAGGAGGCCACGGTAGTGCAGGGATTAGCATGTCCGCCTATGACGCTGAACGCCTGGGTTCGAATCCTGGTCAGATCATCAGAAAAAATTTTCAGCGGTGGTTTTCCCCCATAATGCTGGCAACATTTGTGAGGTACTTTGCCATATAAAACTTCATTCCAAAGAGGTGTCGGCACGCCGTTCGGAATTGGCTATAAAAAGGAGGCCCCTTATCATTGATATTGAGCATTGTATTCAGAATACCGTGTATCTAGAATAACACTTCAGCAAAATAAGTTAAAAATAGGCGCATAGAAATCTGTTCTGAGTTCGGCTTAGGGATCAAAAGGTTGTAACAGCTAAGCAAATGATATGTTAGAATTCCAACAAACGATGAATTCTATCAAACTTTGCCATTATTTTACTTTCAACCCCTGGATTGCAACACATAAGCATTGTGTTGCGTGTTGTTAAGATCTTCCGAAGGACTTGTAGCAGCCGGCACCCTCGTGCAGGGTTCAGGTGAAGGATTTTCGCCAGCCTTCTAAGCTAACTGCTTATATTTTCTTAATCTTATTCTAAATGAGCCAAATGTGGCCATTTACTACACAAAAGCGCACAATTTTCTTTATGGAACTACCAAATTGGGCCATATATTGTACAACCTGCTATGCAGTAGGCTAAAATGGATATGGACCGTTTTTTTTAAATAGATCGTTTTTTTTCGAGAGGAGAGTCTCAGTGAGGAGACAGGTGGCACTGGTTCTTAATTAAATACTGAGTGCCAATAGTGCCAAGGCGAGTTATTGGCGCCTTCAAATAACCAATGGCCAACATCAGCGTCTGTTCCCAGGTTAGGGGCGGCTGGCGGCGAGCGTCGGATCTTGGAGCAAGCGGCTCACCATAACGAGGGATACGAGTGCAATCCAACAAAACCCATGCGGTTGGTGCGCTGGGCCAGTAACCCGCCTGTGGAAAACTGAGAACTACTATGAGAAACAAAGAAAACGGACTCCCCCAACGTTGACGACCCACGCAAACGAAAAAGGATCATGATTTGCGGATCTGCACCTGGAATGTCCACACTCTTTATAGAGAAGGTGCAGTATACGCGCTGGCGGATGTATTACGGAAGTACAAGGCAGATATTACCGCCTTACAGGAAGTCCGATGGACTGGGAATGGCGTCACTACAACACCAAACGGTCACGAACTATACTATAGCTGCCATAACACGAGGCATGAATTTGGCTGTGGATTTGTGGTTGTCTCCAGCTTTACTCAGGTGGATGAAAGGCTAGCCACAATCAGCATAAAAGCCAAATTCTTCAACATCAGCCTTTTTTGTGCCCATGCCCCGACGGAAGACAAAGACAATCAGACCAATGATATTTTCTACGAGCGTCTAGAGAGAGAATATGACCGCTGCCCCGCCCATGATATTAAAATCATTCTGGGAGATTTTAATGCGAAAATAGGGAAGGAAGACATCTTTGGTCCAACAGTCGGAAAGTTTAGCCTTCACGATATAACGTCCACTAATGGGTTGATGCTGATACTAACATGGTAGTTAGTAGCATCAGATTTCAACATAAAAATATTCACAAAGCCACTTGGCTGTCACCCGATCAAAACACGAGAAACAAAATTGATCACGTTGTGATAGATGAGAGGCATTCATCCAGCGTGTTAGTTGTACGATCGATCCGTGGAGCGAATATAGATTCGGATTATAATTTGTTGCAGCAAAGGTTCGCACCCGTTTGAACATGGCGAGGAAAGTACGATCTGACACTGCACAGAAGCTGGATATTGAAAAGCTGCAAACACAACAAATGGCAGCGGCATTCTCCAATCGACTGACCTTACTGCTTGATGAAAGCACTCCTTGTTCTGATGATAGAATGGCGCAGTGGCAAACTATTGCCCACTCCATGGAAAATGCCGCGAAATCCGTACTTGGGTACCGGAAGCCTCCTCCAAGAAACCCATGGTATGACCAAGAGTGTCGAGAGCAACCCTTCAATCAGTAGCAACGCGCCAGATGAAGGAGAGGTATCGGGAGAAAAGGAGAGAGGAGAAACGTCTATTCCGCAGAACGAAAAAGGAAATGGAAAGACATGAGTGTGAGCAAATTGAGATGTACAGGAGTCAGAATGAAGTCCGGAAATTCTTCAAAAGAATAAACATCAAACCGATGGCTTCGGTGCAGGCACATCTGTTAACTTACACAGATAACATGCTGAGGATATGGAAAGAACATTTTACCCAACTGCTAGTGTCCGACGTTTGCGGTGAAGATGATACCGTAGAACCGAAGGGCGGCATTCTGACAGATCTGAATATAATTCCACTGCATGTCATAGAGCTGATGAGACCACACTGGCGTTGCATAACTTACCACAGACCGGCCTGTTGCTTTGTAAGTGGTCAACAAGGATTCTTTGTCAGCACCCGGTTCGTGCTGTCTCTGAATTATATTTCAGAACGTTGTTGTTGTTGTAGCCACATGTTTATATGTGGAGGTGGCGATCCTCGTCTAGATTCTACAGGTGAGCTAGCTCGTTCTGGTCCAAATGAACATGCTACAATGTAATTCGATTTTTGACCAATTTGCACGGAAGTTAGTTAGTTATACCATATTCAATTAAAAAATTAATTAATTCAATTCGTTTTTTAAATCACAGTCCTGATAGAATATGTTGTAATTTTCAATTTAAAAATTAATTGGTTCAAGCTTATATAATGAGATTACAATACAACTACTCTTCATCGAAAAAAAAATTTTAAATTAAATTATAATAAGTAAATGCAAAAAACAAAAACTGTACGTATGTACTATTATGTTTGATTTCAGTTTATGTAGAAAAAAGGCTTTATACGACGTTCTCACCAATTTTATAAAAGAAAATAATTTATTTTTTTTGCATTAAAAAATATGTTCTTGGATTAAATTTCCGATAAAATGTGTAACAGTGCTTTATAAAATATTTCTGTTGAGTGTCTTCTTCACCAACTCCTTCAGCAGCTCATGAAAAAATTTAAGTTACCAGTCAATATTCTGACGAAAATATCAATCAATTTACGTACCCTGTCCGCATCGTTCTAATTTTCCGAACGTTGGAACTTTGGTTCATTACAAGTGAATCTTGTGATGCCTAAAAAAATATATTAAAAAAATTAATTAATTTTGGTAATTAACTCTCAATTTTTTAAAATTATTTACCATTTTGCTGTTCACGCACTGAAAATTTTCATACTCGTGTCAAATTTACTGGGTTGACACCAAGGCGAATTTAACAAGTTGGTCTCACGCGAACAGCTAAACAGCCGAAATCAACAATATAACCTTGTGGGAATGGGGGTAGAAATTTCCACTTTTCTGTCAACTTATGTACACTGGAAAATTGAAATTTAAGTTTTTATTTGCATTGTCATGTGCAGCAGCCAACAAATTAAGAAATTTGTGATTACAAAGGTAAAAATTATATAAAAAGCAATAAAAAGGTGAAAAACAAACAAAATGTTAAAAAAAAAATTTTTAAATCTAAACAAACTATTTGACATAAGATTGTATATGGATATAAAGGTTGGTACTATATTCGGTTTACGCGGTGAAACTCTATATAAAAAAATTAGCGAAATAAACAAACTATTTGACATAAGATTGTATTTGGATATAAAGGTTGGTACTATATTCGGTTTACGCGGTGAAACTCTATATAAAAAATTAGCGAAAATATTGATGAAAAGAGTTCTTTTCCCTATACCTTGTTTTTTCATCTAGGGACGCCCAAAAGAGAGCACAACTACAGTCGCTGCGCAGCAAGTCGTTTTCCTACATATAATAAACGCGAAAACTTCTAATTATAATTAAGTTTTTGTTAGTTGTTGTTGTTGTAGCAGTGTGTTGTACACTGAGGCGGCAGCCCTTGCCGATGAAGGACTTCATAGGGTCAATCCGGTACGTACAACCGGCTGCCTTGGGATTGAGTTTTTGTTAGTGTTAGGGATATGTATGTAGTGTGTATATAAATATACTTCTAAAATAAATAAAACCTATTTCTTTCGTTGAAATTACAACAAACATTGAAAAATGGCGCGAAATTTTAACATACACAAAATCAGAGTTGCATTAATCACTAATTTTGACAGATAGTGCACTCAGTATTTTGTTGTTGGGCAACTGCCACTACCTGTAAATGAATATACAATATTTTGCTATTGACATCGTTATAGAAAAATCACAAAACGGCGGCGCCATCTTTTCAATAAACTACAAACAAAACTGTACTTTTGTCCACTATTGTTAAATAACAACCTTTGAGAATCCCATTGCCAATGATAATAAACAATAATTTTACATACTTTATGCCAAGTAAGTTCTTTAAATTTAGTGATGTCTGCGCACAATGTAGGCGGCTAAGTATGCCGCACGCAAGTTGTTTACCAAAACGTAAATGAATTTACAATTACTGACATGCGACTTTGCTCAATGAAACGTCAAAATTTGCTGTGTCGAAAATCATTTCAATAAACTACAAACACAAAACTGTACTTTTGTCCATCATTTAAAAGTACAGTTTTGTGTTTGTAGTTTATTCAAATGATGGCGCCGCTGTTTTGTGATTTTTCTACAACGGCGTCAATAGAAAAACATATTCATTTACAGGTGGTGGCAGTTGACCAACAACAAAATATTGAGTGCACTATCTGTCAAAATTAGTGATTAATGCAACTCTGATTTTATTTATGTTAAAATTTCGCGCCATTTTTCAATGTTTGTGTAAGGTTTTTAACTATAGTACACACACGCACACCAAAACTCGTTTACAGATGTGCACTTCGCTGGAAAAAATTGTACTCAGCTGTTTACGGTACAGTACCTGATAATTATATCATGAGTATGAGGGCGGATTTCTCGTAGAAAAAATAAAGTTCGTGTTAACTAACTGGAACATTAATTTATTGTGGGATCGTTGGGATTAACCTCCTTTTAGTAAATTTGGTTTTATCGTAGACTTTTATGGTAATTTAGAAGATATGGCAAAGAGAGAGAAGATGATAACAATGAGAATGCAAACAAAAATTCGCACATCTTAATACTGTCAAACCGGGCCGGCTGTTAACAGCTGTTCGCGTGAGAACACCTTTTTAAATCCGCCTTGAGTGTTCGCATAGTCAAAACTTGCACAAACAACACAAATTACCAATGTGACGTTGTTAAACATATGGTGGAAAAACTACCCATATGTCTGTTTTTTGTAAAAAATATATTTTTAAGTATTTCTACAATAAGGGAATCAATGTTTTGTGAAAACGTTCCACAGTTTTTTACGAATAAGAGGCAGTGTCATTAGCACAACAACAAAATACAAATATAAAACACATTTAAAGAAGATAAGTCGTAAAACTAAGTTTTTTTTTCTAAATCCACTTTGACATTTCAATTTACGGCATTTGCCACTCAAGGTAGTTTTATTGGGGGTAGATTTTTGTTGTTGTGCTAATGACGCTAAGTGTTTCAAATAGTAACCTAAAAAACATGCGTTTTCACCAGTGAACAACGAATATAGTACCAGCCTATACCCTGTATGAGGGGTATATTCCGTACTTTACCACACGGTTCGCAATAATTACTTTGATTATACTGTCGTTTGTATTTTTATGCGGCTTTCATTCTGAGTGCAGTTGTAATAAATACGACGTATTTAAAAGGTCTTTTTTTTTCAAAAACAAAGAATAAATAAAAATGTCGTACTTGCTGACAGAAATTGCTTTGGAAATGCTTGGTTACAAATTCTACGATATTTATGGAGTTCCAGACGATATTAATAATTTCCAAAATGTTGCAGCTTCTGATCGCAGTGCGAATGATGCAACCTCCATTGAACCACACTTATCCACACTACTAGGTTTAGATCCAAAAAGCTCAAAACGAAACCATACGAATCCAATGTTAATTAATTTGCCAGATGGAGTGACAAAGTTAATGGATGCTGAATATAACAAAGTCAGACAACAACTTGTACGCAAAAAGCTATCTCTAACTGGAGAATATCCGGATCCAAAAACCATTCAAACAACAATACAAATTTTGATAGAGTCTGAACACGAAAAACTTTTAGCAGAACAACAGCTTTTGCAAAGATTTCGAAGAATTGTAGAGGAAAACTTAATGAACATGAATACGGTTTCGTTTGAAAAATATTTGGAGGGCTTTAAAAGTACCAGTTCCACATCTAAAAGTCTAGCATCAGAAGTTATGAATTAATACTCAAACCAATAAGAAATTACTCTACAAATAATCTCTCAAACGGGAGAATTACTTTTCTTTATATTAATGGTATATACACAAATACTGAAATGAATTTAATTTAATTTAGTTATTTATTTTTTATATGTATTCAGAACATATTCAGTTAATATAAGTTTATTCACAAGGAACTAAAAGAGCTCTATAAACCGAAAATAGGTAAAATTTCTTTTTTTCGTATTTACAAACACATAATAGACCCCGGCACGGTATAAATATGAGCACCACGCAGGCTGGAACTTTGAGCTCCGATCTGTGTGGTGTTCAATGATATCACATGAAGCAAAGCTGCGGGCGTTCACAGGTTGCGGATAGTGGAAGGCTCCATACGGAGTAGGTGCAATTGCAGCCGCGGACAATCAGGTCCATATATACTGAGTGGCTATGATGCTTGATATGAAAAGGCGAGTTATTGACGCCTTTAAATAGCCAGTGGCCATCATATTCTCGCGGCGATCGCCACCTCCTCATATAGACATAATAGCCTATTTTTCCTTTAATAAACCAATTTTAAAATTGAGAAAGTTATTGGCTTAACCCTTGTTTAACACCATAATAAAATGATATTTCTCAATTTTACGAGCATAAACCTATATGAATGAATTCGAAAAAAGTAGAATGGAGCAAAGTTTGGCCAGACCAAATTATGGTGATTCAATCCAGCTGGAGCATTGAGGTCCTATCTGTGTGGTGTTCATTGCTGTCACGAGAAGCTTATCTGTGAGCTACCGGGCGCGTCCACAGGTTGCGGATATTGGAATGCTCCGTTATCATACCAAAAGCTATACTGACCTCCTTCTGACTTCCTTTCAGTAATAGCCTCGTCCTCTTACGATCCTGTTCACCCCATAGGATTTTCGCAGTCCTACCGACTGTTCCATTGTTCCACAGTGTTCGTCGCCTACGCCCTTATCTTGTACTGCGTCGTCTAGAAAGTCTTCGGTTTAACCAAATTTATTGACGGCAGTCCTTTGGCCTTCACTGCCAAATCGTCTGCCTTTTCATTCTCTCTTACTCCATTATGGCCCCGCAACCAAACGATGCGTATTGTGCGATGGACGGCGTTTTTCTCCTTCTAACTTTGCAAGACCGTTCGTAACCTTTCGGTCCTGGTCGTTATTGCCCTTATGGTCATTTTACTGTTAGTAAAGATGTTCACACTCCTTGCGTTAGCACCACACCAACTCGTGATCGCCTGGATCTCATCCTGCAGGACCGTATTATGGTCAGGCAGTCTAAAACAAATATCAGTCCCTGGGTTCTTAATGTAGACCCCAGGTCCATTCTGTCCTCTTGCTTTGATTGATCCGTGTAACAAGATCTTCCAGATGGCAATACTAGGTTTCCGTTAGTTCAAGACTGTGCTGCTGGCAGCAGTGCCTCGCACTCGACCTCAAGTATCGTCTCAGGTATCCGAACGGAAATCTCTTTCCTTCCTTCCGGGTTTCCTATCGTCGCCTCAATTATACCCCGATGGTATGAGCCGTTCCAATCCTCAATCCATTCTCCCATTTCCTTAAGTCTCATAGCCTCAATGGGTCGGATATCTAGAATAATGTTTTTGATGTGGAATGTCCTTGGAATTTGTACTATTTCCATTTTCACAGCTTTCGAGTATTTGAGCAGGTTTTTACGCACTCAAATTGTATTAAAACATTTTATTTATTTGTTTAACAAATATTTTATAATGACGTCAATATTATAAGTACAAAGCTCAACAACCAACCAATAACGGATTGGTATTAAAACGTGTACCAGTTCGGTAATAAGGCTAGTACTAAACGGTACTAATCATTTTATGTTTCATCCATACCATCTGGTATTGTTTTTGTACCATACGGAGTTGCTTTACTATCAATACCGTATTGTATGAAAAGAGCACGTTTGGTGTCAACTTTTCTCTGGGTGTGGTACGTTAAATTGGCTCACCTTTGTCTTCCTAGTGAACAAGCAGATTTCGGTATTTTCTGTGTTGACATTGAGACCTTTCTACCCTCCTGCATAGCTGGACATTGTCTGCATAGCAGACGGTCTCAAATCTCTCCTCAGTCACCACCCGTAATAGGTCATTTATGGTGGTCACCCAATGGAGTGGCGATAAAATGCCCCACTATGACGTGTCCTGTGCTACTTTCTCCCTTATATTTATGTCATGGGACCCGCAATTTATCTACCTGTTCCTTAGCATATGGTTTTTCCAGGTCTGGTCTGAGGACTGGATCAATGTGTCGGTCCGCACATTGTTAAACGCTCCCTCGATGTCAATCCAAACCGCCAACGCGTTCGTCTTGGCATTGAAGGATTCTTCTATTTTATGCACAACCTCGTGCAGTGCAGTCTCCGCCACCATTCCCTTGACATAGGCATGCTGTTTGTATTTAAGAAGTTCGCTGGATGTCCTACTCTTTATCAGGGTATCGACAATACGTTCCATGGTTTTGAGTAGAAAGGAAGGAAGGCTTATAAGTCTGTAAGCCTTTGGTGTCGTATAACTTGCCTTGTCGGGCTTGGGTATAAATACACTGATAGGAAAATTATGGTACTTTTCCAATGTCGCCTAGTATTATTTTGACAAAGATTTTTAATACCATTTGGTATCAATTTAATGCCAGACAAAGGAGACTATTAAGAATTGACGGCGTCACATTTATATTCTTCTATACAGCCAGGGAAAAGTTCATACCAAACTTGCTCATTTCAGTACCATACGGTATTGATAGTAAAACAACACCGTATGGTACAAAGACAATACCGAATGGTATGCATGAAACATTAAATGATTAGTACCGTTTGGTACTAGCCTTATTACCGAACTGGTACTGGTTGTAATACCAATTTATTATTGGTTTTAGAACCAGACCGTTAATGGTTTTAGTACCAAACCGTTATTGATTATTCCACCCCCTAATGAAGCAAAAAAAAAAAAATTTAATCTTATTTTATTTCAATTTTTTATCTTTATAATTATAAAAAGTAATGTTACGATGGGACCAACCTCAATTCTTTGTATTCAGCAATTGATTCCATATCCATTGATTCCCAGAAGAGGTTTTCATATGAATACACAAACAACATCGTTTTCCACGCAAGAGACTATCATGTTATTGATGTAGAATGTCCTTAGAATTTGTACTATTTCCATTTGCACAGCTTTCGAGTAATTTAACAGGTTTTTATGCACTCAAATTGTATTAAAACATTTTATTTATTTGTTTAACATATATTTTATAATTGCGTCAATATATTAACAAAGCTCAACAACACTTCTGACGCGATGACAAGAATAACAATGTGAAGCCGTCAATTCTTAATAGCCTCCTTTGTCTGGTATTGAATTGAAAACAAATGGTATTAAAAATCTTTGCCAATGACGCGAACAAAAAAAGCAGGCACTATTGGCAAAGTGGAGTAATTTTTCTGTCAGTGTACTTCTAAGAACATTCTACATCAAAAACATGATATTCCATTGTGTGGCAAACGATGCTGTGTTGGTGTATTCGTATGAAAACCACTTCTGGAAATCGATCCATATCATAAATTGCGGTTTACAAAGAATTGAGGTAGGTCACGGTGTAAATAACCGAAATAAAATTAATTTAAAATTATTTTCAATGTTTTTTTTTGGTTTATTAGGGTGTGGAATAATCAATAACCACCTCGGTAATAAGGCTATTACCAAGCGGTACTAATCATTTTATGTTTAATCTATACCATACGGTATTGGTTTTTGTAAGATACGGTGTTGCTTTACTATCAATATCGAATGGTACTGAAATGAGAACGATTGGTATCAACTTTTCTCTGGTAATCTTATTGTATTCCTTGAGCCCTGTGTAGTACACATCCCAGTAAATTTCCTCTTTTTTACGACGCGCTCTGTTGTCAAGTCTGCGAACCTCTTTCCCAATGTTACGATTCTCCGCGGCCATCCAGTGTTGTTCTTGGGGTGATTTCCTTTCTCGAAGAGGGCAACTATCGTAATCCTGTCCACATTTTCGCCAATACCTTCTGAATTTTGGCCAGTTGATTTTCAATTTATTACGAAAAATCTTCGGATTTGGCGCTGGCCGAGGTAGCGACGGTCAGAGGAGTGCTTCTTGGAGACCCTCCAATTCTGAACCTCATCGACCAGATTTTCCGAACATATTGTCACCTCCTCCCTAATCCTGTAAATAAATGTAGCGGTGTTACCAATGTTAAGTGTTATAAGGTTGTAATTATTCAAGAATTCTGGCAGGTCTTTGCCCCGCTTATTAATGTTGGTACTACCCCACGAAATGTGGTGAGAGTTCGCATCGCACTTTCCTTTCCATCCGTTGCAGCTCCGACGTGGGTGGCGGCAAGATAGATTCATTTACAGGTAGTGGTAGTTGCACAACAACAAAATATTGAGTGCACTATCTGTCATAATCTGAGATTAGTGCAACTCTGATTTTGTGTATGTTACTAGTTCGCGCCATTTCAATGAAACTTTCTATTCATGGCTGGTACTATGTTCGTTTTTCACCGTCAAAAACCCATGTTTTTCGCGATTCCTTTTTTTGAAACATACGAAAATTTCCATAATAAGATACAAATTTTGTTAAAATTTTACTATAAATATTGACAGAGTGTTCTACTGAATGAAATCAAAAATTTTTTTGTTTTAATATCTTTTATCTAATAAATTTAGCGAATGTAATACCTTCCTAAAGACTAAATTTCAGTGAAATTTTCTCTAAAGGAAAAGAAAGAAAACATTTTTCTTAAGACAAAATTTCAAAATCTGAAAAAAAATTGTTGAACTTTCAATTAAATTTGTAATGAAGATTGAATTTCAATAAAATTTTTAAAGATAAACATTTCATAATTTTTTTTCTAAAGATAAGATTTTTATAAAACTTTTCTAAAAACAAAATTTTTAAATAAATTCACTAAAAATAAAATTTTAATAAAATTTCTCTTAAGACAAAAAAAATCATTGAAAACTTAATTTCAATGAGAGTATTTTTAAGACAAAATTTCAATAAAATTTTCTCGAATTTTTTTTTTTAAAGAGAAAATTATATTGAAAATTTATGGGGACAAAATTTTAATTAAACATTTTTTAAAGTCAAAATTTAAATGACTAACTAAATTTTTTCTAAAGACAAATTTTATCTTAAGAAGACTGATATGTTTTCTTTGGAGAAATTTTTGTTGAAATTTTGTCTATAAAAAAAGACTAATTTAAAAAAAATTTTTTCTAAATTTGTTTTTTTTTTTATTTCTCCAAAGAAAACATATCAGTGAAAAATCCTCTAAAGATAAAATTTGATCCGGTCCATCAAAAAATTATTTTTTAGAGACAAAATTTCAATAATTTTTTCTAAACGTCAATGAAATGTTTTCTTAATATAAAATTTTGCACATCTTGAGTCCCATCAAAATATATTTTATATACAATACATTTCATAATAAATCATTTTTTATAGACTAAATTAAAAAAATCTTAAGATCAATATTTGATCTTTAGAAAACTTGTGATAAAATTTTAATCAAATGTTTAAGATTTTTTGAACAAAATATTGTTAAAAATTTCTTCGAAGTTAATATTTTCATGTCAATTAACAAACTTTTGACAAAATTTTCTCTAAAGACGTATATTTGGAAAAAAATTACAAAATGTAATATAACAATTTTAGGAAAAATAATTTTCCGAAGGGGTAGGAAAAACTGTGGCGAAAATTGATAAGTCAAATTCCCAAATGTTGACAAAAATTCGAAGACTTGCTAAATTGGGAAATCTTTTCAAACAGATGACATTTCTATTTATTTTTTCCTTTCACGCCTTATCTATCCAGTATTAACATTATGAAAATTACATCAATGCAGGGCAACGTTGTTCTGGATAAGTAAGGTTGAACAGAGGGTGCAGATATTAATCCGACCAATGCCACTATGGACATACACCTAAGCCAGTAATCGGCTTGTTGTGCGCACTAAAAACTATAAAGTAACCTCTAAAAAGAAAATTTTAAGTTAGGAATTCCTTACAAAATCCTTAATTGTTTTCAATACCACTTAGGTGGAGACACAATACTGGTATTGTGTCTCCACCTAAGTGCCGGTATCTGTTAGACGCGAAAGCCGGGCAAAGACAAAGGAAATGCTCCAACGTCTCACCATCTTCCCCGCATGCCCTACACATGCTATCACTTGCGCACCGATTTTACATACATAAGTGAGCTCGTAGTCCTGTGTCCCGCTTTGATAGCAATAACTATACTGACTGGTGCGGCTGCAAGGGGGCTGTACCTTGAAATAGATTTATAATAAAACACTCGATTGCGTTATTGAATTGGCCTAATTATGGCTTTGGGAAAATATGTGATTATGTCTCGAGGAGATTGTAACCTGAGGTTGTTTGAGTTGCGTTGAAATTAGCTGAGGGTTAGCTGATGGAATTTTATTATCTACATATATAATAAATGAGTCTTAAAATACGTATAAAATACAAAAAAGAAAATGCCTACTTAATTCGTCCAGGCGGCAAACTATTTCACAATGTCTTGTAAAACGTAGTAGTCATTGACTCACTAATACAAACATTATGTAATCGGTGGTAAACGATCTCGAACAAATACAATTTAAAGAGCAACTTAAATAAATGGAAACGAAAGGAATTAAAACGATTACAACTATCGTCCGATAAGTCGCTCCCTCAGACTTGTAAGTTCACATTAACGACAATAAAATAAAACATGTACATATAAATCAATCCAAATCAGTGGCAATAATCGCAAAAACATACATTGAAATAAATGGGGGCAAAACGAAAATGCTTTCAGTTACTTTCAAATATATGAATTATATGCATAACCCTGAACTCCTTCTTACTTTCTTTCAGTAATAGCCTCGCCCTCTCACGATCTGGATCCCCGCATAGGATTTTTCGCCGTCCTACCGACCGTTTCGCTGTTTTTCAAGGTTGGGTGGGCATTTATCGCCCACGCCCATCGTGGAGAAGGCGTTAATCTCCTTCTTACACTGCAAGACTGTTCGTGGCCTTTCCGTCCTAGTTGTTATTGCCATTTTACTGTCCGTAAAGATATTAACACTCGGCTCGCGTTAGCACCACACTACCTCACGCATTTCGTGATCGCCCGGTTCTCCGCCTGCAGGACCTATTGTGGTCAGGCAGTCTAAATCAGATCTCAGTTCCTGGGTTTTCAATGTAGACCCCCAGGCCCACTCTGTCCTCTAGCTTTGATCCATCCGTGTAACATGATTTTCCAGATGCCAATACTAGGGTTCTGTCAATCCTAGAGTGTGCCGCTGGCAGCAGTGCCTCGCACTCGGACTCAAGGTTCATCTCAGGTATCCGATCGGAAATCTCTCCCCTTCCTTCCAGATTTCCTATCATCGCCTGGATTATACTGCGAGTTCTGGATAAATTACCGTTGCAGGCTTATGAAGAATATCTGGTTTGAATGGTAAAATAAAATTAAACCCAATTTTTTATGCAATTGAGTGTACAAACCTTAATAAATTTTATAGACTGCTATACCCACTTATTTCAATTGTTAATTTTACGAATATATTCACTGCTATCCAGATATCTTAGGGTGATTTCTATTCTGAAAAAAAAAATTTTACACTTGTGCGCGACAACATTTTGCAAATGTCGGCCAAACCTCTCACATTTTGCATTTTCAATCGAACGTGTTCATATGTTGTCATTTCGACCAAATAATACCGTAAAAATCGCATCCTCGTCTTCGGATGAAGAACTTTTTAGCAAAACATCTAATCATGCCGTTAGCTAACTTTTTCCATTTCTATACCTTTCTTCTTAATACTTGGCCGCTCCCCGATTTCAAGTACTCTGGGAAGACCAACAGTGTCCTGTGGAGGAAGACAAAGTCGGAATAGAAACGAAGGAAGCGCGCATGGCCCCTGGGTCTTCATGGAGGAATGTGACTTCCAAAAGGATGCCACAGCTATCACGGAAAGGGAGGATGATCGCTGAGAAGGGTAAGGGGCCGCCTTCTTACGCCGGAGTGACAAGGAAACACAACACAAATGAGAGTCTCAGGTGAGGCATTTGGTAAACGATGGGGTTATCGAACATGTATTGAAATCTGAAGGGGTCCACCCATACGAATTATGAGCTGTGAGTATAGAGGAGACATCTTAACGCTGCGCTTTGCGTCAATGGAATGTATTGATACCTCGGTGGAAGTATCCACACTCCCTGTGGCGCAAAGCTCGACCTTGTGAAAAAGATGTTCATCCCACAGCTCACAAAAGCGACGGTCTTCCTCAAGGATGTGGGCGGCGAAATCGCGACGGAACGCATGATGGAAGTCTTAAACAAGCAAAACCAAAATTTGGAGAAATGACAGGTTTTCCACAGGGAGGAGAAGGAGGAAAGAACTCTCATTGTGGTTGGCCTTATCAAGTCTCCGTGGCAAGTTTGACTAAGACTAAAGGCATGGCGTATTACGGGGCCATGGCAGTCTTCTTTAAGATTGGGAAGACAAGGATAGGCAAATATCCTCATATTGAGCCATCAGTCGGTGCTATGGCGGGGCACTCAATAACGCCTAACGGACATGGGGCCGATAACGATATTATCACCGACTCTCTCAATATTGGGAAGACTAGGATAAGTAAAGATGCTAATACTTAAACATCCGACAGTGCAGGGGCGAGAGTCTCCACATAGCCCAACGAACAGGCACTCGATGGCAGAACCATCAACGACTTTCTCGAGATTACGATGGATAAAAATCAGGCTTTGCAGTGACAGAGAATTCAATTCCGCTTAACGCACAGGGAGCCGACGATGTGACCACAACCTACTCCCAAGAAGCCCATTTACTCGAAATTTGGAAGACTAGTATACGCAAAGATCCTTATATTGGAACATCAGACAGTGCAGGGAAGAAAGACTCAATACAGCCTAACGAACAGGAACCCAATAATGGAAACATTACCAACTTTCTCAAGATTCGGAAGACTAGGATATGCAAAACTCCTAACATTAAAACGTCCACCCGTGCGAGACATCTACTCACGCTCTGATGGAGGAAATCAGCAAGGGCAAGATTCATATTACCTGAATTCAAGAGCCATGTGTCGTTTAAAGTTTCTGGACTGAACCATATCAACTACCAAGTATACTATGCTAACACTGATACTCGTCCGAGGACCTGCGTTATTTGTGATCAAAAATTATATTATGTATTTTCCCCAGGGTTGTCAACGTCGGACGCAGTCATGAGACAGGGAGACGGTGGAGCATACATGGCATCATTTTATCTGCCTTTCGACACTCCGACACCACCACCTACGTCGGAGCTGCAAAGGTTGGTGAGGAAAGCAAACAGAAAATGAGGTACAAAAAGCGTGCGATGCGAACATTTCGTGAGGTAATACCAACATTAATATGCGGGGCCAAGAATTCTTGAATACAAACGATGAAATAACACTTAATATTGGTAACACCACAACCTTTGTTAATAAGATTAGGGAGGAAATTTAGATGTGACAAACGATGAGGATCAGGATTGGAGGGTCTCCACTGAGCATTCATTCTCACACCATCGCTACATTAGGTTTAGAATAGCACGGCCACCGCCGAATCTGATAAGCTTCCATAATAAGTTGTAAACTAACTGGCCAAAATTCGGAAGACTATTCAAAAGAAGACATGGGCAAGATAATATAGATTGTCCAAGCATAGAAGACATTGACGAAAATGTCAACAGTATTACGACTGCACTGGTGGGGACTTTCGAAGATAGTTGTCCTCTTCGAGAAAGGAAATCAGCTCGTCGTAAAAAAGGGGAAGTTTACTGGAATGTGTACTATACACGGTTCAAGGAATACAATAAGATTACCCGAGCGGTAGAACTTGTCGGAACGACATGGGAGTGAGAGCAGAAACAACGGTGGCTATGTTGAGGCTTTTGGTGAAAATGCATTTTCCACAGGATACGACGGGACTAACGGAAACACCAGAATCTTGGAATAATGGGTTGATCGAAGGGTTATCATAACGGGATTGATGGCCAAGGAAACCTTGAGAAGCTTCAAACTATTTAAGTCGTCCGGACCTAATGGGATATTTCCGGCGTTTCTACATAAGGAGGCCGACTATTTGACTATTTGTGCGGACCGACACATTGATCCAATCCTTTGACCAGTACCGGGTGGACCGGGTCCTAAGAGACTGGATAAACCATATGCTAAGGAACAGTTGGATAAATTGCGGGTCCTATGACATAAATGTGGGGGGGGAGAAAGTGGCACAAGGCACTCCACAAGGTGTATTTTTTCGCCATTCCTATGGGTGACTACCATAAATGACCTATTAAGGATGCTGACTGGGGAGGGATTCGAGCCCGCCAGATACGCAGACGATGTTATAATACTTCTAAGGTTACAGATCCCAACCAGCTCGAAATGGGGCCTGAATCCGAGGATAGGCCACTGGCTCTTCAGGAGCGTGGATAGACCAATACTTACTTACGCCTCAGTAGTTTGGTGGACTGCTATGGAGAAAAAGGGCAACATAAGGACCATACAACAAGTTCAGAGAACATGTTGTCTTGGCATAGGTATAGCGATGAGGACCACGCCCACTAGGGCACTGGAGGCTATTCTAGATTTCCGACCCATTGATTGAGATTAAGTGTGAGTCAGCCACTGCCGCTATGAGACTTAAGGCGATGGAAGAATGGATTGAGGATGAGAGCAGCACATACCATCGCGGTATAATCGAGGCGACGATAGGAAGCCTGGAAGGAAGGGGAGTGGTTTCGGATACCTAAGATGACTTGAGGTCGAGTGCGAGGCACTGCCGCCAGCGGCACAGTGTTGGATTGCAGAACCATAGTATTGCCATCTGGAAGACCATGTTACACGGATCGATCAAAACCAGAGGAAAGGGTGGGCCTGGAAGTTTACATTGTGAACATCGAACTAGAAAATTCATACAGAATTTTATCTTAGAAAAATGTTTGTTAAATTTATGTCTTTAGGACTAATTTTTGTAAAATAATTTTGCCAAGAAAATTCCATGAAGATTTTGCTTTAAAGAAACTTTTAATAACTTTTCGTTTAAAAAAATCACAAAAATTGTATCTTTTGAAAAAATTACATTGCTAGTCTTTAAAAATAATACATTAACCTATTAACTACAAAAAATACCCAAGAATAGGGCTGCTTTAGAAAAATTCTAGCTAGAGCTGGGAAAAAAGGTACCGTAATGAAATTTGGATTAACGTAAAGTGGTTGACTGAAATGAGTCATGTTTTGGGGGAAAATTGGATTGTCGAAAGTCGGCAGTTTTTTTATGTTTTATGCCAAATCAATAAATCCAGCTATCTTCGCTCATATCATAAAATATTAAGAAATTATTTTTTTGTTGTATGGGCTTATGAAATAAAAATATTTTTTTTCAAAAATTGTTAAAATTCAAAATATTTAAATATTCAAGGATCAGGCTTAATGGTTAACATTTTTTCTTCAAAAATATTTATTGAAATTTCATTTGTTTGGGACAGATAAGCATAATAAAAAGACTTTAAAAATGTTTATGCAAAATGTAGTGTCACAAAATGCAAAATTGCATTGTCTTTAGAGCGTTTTTCGCCGAAATTGTTTCCTTAAAAAAATTTAGTAAATGTAGTTTTTAAAAAAGTTTTATTGAAATTTTTATTCATAAAAATTTTGTCTTTGGAAAAAATTTTATAATCGGCTTAATGGTTAACATTTTTTCTTCAAAAATATTTATAGAAATTTGATTTGTTTGGGGGAGATAAGCATAATAAAAAGACTTTAAAATGTTTATGCAAAATGTAGTGTCACAAAATGCAAAATTGCATTGTCTTTAGAGAGGTTTTCGCAGACATTTTTTCCTTAAAAAAATTTAGTAAATGTAGTTTTTAAAAAAATTTTATTGAAATTTTTATTCATAAAAATTTTGTCTTTTGAAACAATTTAAAAAATAATTTTTTCTTAGGCCACTGGAGAGCGCAATTCTTATCCGATTTGGATAAGAATTGCGAAATTTTGCGTGATATGTTTTGTTACGACTTCCAGCAACTGTGCTAAGTATGGTTCAAATCGGTCCATAACCTGATATAGCTGCTTCCTCTAAATCCTTCAACATACCTGTCCAATACGGTCTGAATCGATCTACAGCCTTGTGACTTCTAATATGGTGTACAACATTCAATTAATTTATGGTCCGAATCGGACTATAACTTATTTTCCATTCTTTGTTTGCCTTAAAAGAGATACCGCTTTTTTTGGGTGGGTTAACCACATACATAATGCTTGTGAGTGGCGTTGATTTTGCTTTTTTGCTTTTGGATGTCGAGTCTATGATTTTAAGTGAGAGTCAAAGAAATGGCGAAACATTCTTAGCAACGCCAAAATGTCATAAAATTGTTAATTTCGTGTAATCATAAACCGCTGAACAAATGTTCTTAAAATTTTTAAAGATCGTGTGAAATAGTCAAAGTTTGGTAATTAATTTCTTTATTTTTACACTTTTCTATCTCAAAAAGTCAGATCTCGGTAGTATGTTAAGTAATTTTAGCGAGAATTTTTTTTATCAATATTTTTCAAGATATTTGTAAATTTGAAATAATTTTTATTTAATTTTATCATTTTTATATATGCTACACAACACTATGGGAGAGGTTAGCATTTCAGCCACTGTGGTATTGTGTAGCCAAATGCCATTTTTTGACGACTTTAGCTTTTTGTATTACGTAAATTTGTTTTGTCAAAAGGTTCACGTACTTACTTATAGTTTAACTTGGAGTATATTTTTAATAAAATTTCATTCAGTCTTACCGTTGTGCGACTAAAGTCGGAATCTCTGACCTTTTTAGAGTAAAATGACTTCTTATGCAACCTTTTGAAATTTCTTCTTTGCAGAAAATTATTTTTTTGCCTTGTAAGTTTGTTCTTTAGTTTCAACCCGACTTTCACCATATTTATTTCTTCTTTGTTTTCCAGGTGCTTGTTCGCTTGAGTTTCTCCTTGGGTCATTTCTTACAAGACTACCAGTCTACTATTCTTAAGAAAAATTTACTTTTTGTGCGATCTTTTCAAATTCTTAACAGTATCAAATTACACCGCTTGTAGTTTTACAGTTACAAACGGATCGTGCTTATTGAGTTTTCAAATTGTTAATGACATATAAATCTAAAGTACCCACTTTTTCTTGGCGCTATTCCTTCGCATGGTTTTTATACCCACCACCATAGGATAGGGGTATACTAATCTAGTTAATCCGTCGAAATACATCGAAAAATTCCTCTAAGACACCATCTGACGAAATCATGATAGAGGTCGAACGCGTAAAGCTAGCCGCTTGAAATTTTGCACAGATAATTAATATTGATGTAGGTCATTGCAAATGGCCATATCGAGGGGGTCCGGCCCGTGCTGATATTTTGTCATTAGAGGATATTACGCTGAAATTTTGTCCTTAGAAAAATTTCATTAAAATTTGATTAGAAAACATTTCATTAAAATTTTGTTTTTGCTTAGAATTTCATTACAATTTTGCCCTAAAAAAATAATTTTAAGGAGGCCCTGGCCTCTGCATGTCGTCTTTGTTGAAAAAATACGAAATTCATTGAAAATCATTTAAAAAAATTTTACTGAAATTTTTTGCTTAAAATAAAATTGGTTCCTTAAGACGAAATCATTTTGGGGTGGGTCTGAGGGCCCCCCAGGCTACGTCCCTGGCTTCCATATAAACCGATTTGTCTTCTTAAGCCCCTGGAAGACCCAATTTTCATCCGATTTGGCTGAAATTTTGCTCTGTTATGACTGTCAACAACTGTGCCAAGTACGGTCGGAATCGGTATATAACCTTATAAAGCTCCCATATAAACCGATCTCCCGATTTAACTTCTTAAGCCCCTGGAAGCCGCAATTCTTGTCTGGTTTGGCTGATATAAACCGATCTCCCGATTTGACTTCTTGAGTCCATACAAGCCGCAATTTTTGTCCGAGTAGGCTGAAATTTTGCAGGCGATGTTCTGTTTCGACTCCCAACTCTTAGATTGTGGAAAAAGTTAAATTTGAGGTTGCAAAAATAAAGGAATTTATTTGAAGAAATGAAATTTGTAATGAACTTCTAGAATATTGCAAACTGTTAAATTCCTCAGAAATAAGTAGCAGTTTTCGTACAAAGTATTATAAACTATTTATTCAGTTAATATAACAAGAGATCTTCTCTATACAAAAAGTAAGAAGGAATGAAAATACGAAGTAGTAAAGGTTGCCATATCATGCACATAATGATCATATGTTCATGATGCCAGATCAATACATAACAATTCTTCCCTCGCATAGGATCTGTTATGGTGAAAATATGATCCTCTTCCTTGGTATCCTGGGTCTTCTTGCATACTTCCATCTTCTAGAATTACATCCTGATCTCGAGGAATTAAATCTCCATTACCATTATTCTCTTCCGAGTTGGGAAAACCATGAAAGTCCGACAATGGAGTAGAAAAATTTGTCGTATACGAGGTGTTGGTATTCGGAAAATCGTCTTGCAACGACGAATTTGTATCTTGTTGTTGAGATGTTTGGGAATCGTGTGTAGTTGATAGTCTGCTGTTTATATGAATTCGTTTCCACCTAGTCGACGCATCCTGTGACTGTTGGTATTCTATCGAGGTATTCGCCGCACTATTAGGCTCAGTTCTGGATCGAATTTGATCGATGTGCCTTTTTACACATTTGCCCTCATATAAAATTTCATAGTACAAGTCACCTATTCGCCGACATATTACTCCA
Source organism: Stomoxys calcitrans (assembly GCF_963082655.1). NCBI lineage: Eukaryota > Metazoa > Arthropoda > Insecta > Diptera > Muscidae > Stomoxys > Stomoxys calcitrans. Next base: position 127,563,812 of record NC_081554.1, read on the forward strand.
GGTAGCCACTTTGGCATCCGATTATTGTTGGAGAGAAAATAAACATTTTGGAAGTTATCAAAAGAACGGAACGTTGCGTTAAACTGCATATATTGCTTCTCAATCATCTTGGTTGTTAAGTCTTGTGGCAATATTAAATCCAACTGAGTTCTTAAATTCCTACCCAGGAACAAGACTGCAGGGGCTTGTCCCGTTGTTGAATGCGGGGCAATTCTATATTGGCGTAGAAATGTATTCAAATGTTTTTGTAAACTGCTTTTGTTTGCCCCCAAGGCCTTCATGGCATTCTTGACTGTTTGAACTGATCGTTCCGCCTGACCATTTGTGGACGGATGGTAGGGGGCTGTGAATTTATGATATCTCACTCCAATCTTTGTGAGGTAGTCTTTGAATTCTATTGAAGGAAAACAAGTACCATTATCTGAAACAAGCATTGTTGGTACTCCATAAGTGGCGAATAATTCATCTAGAATGGTGATCGTAGCGCTCGATATGCTGGTAGGTCTCACTTTCACCTCAATCCACTTACTGTAAGCATCTGTTACTATTAGTAACATGGATCCTAAGAAAGGTCCAGCATAATCTACGTGTATGCGCTCCCATGGTGATTTCGGATATTGCCAGTGGTGGTCTCTAAACTTTGGTGGATCGTTTGCATTTTCTGCACAGTCCTTGCAGCTTTTCGCAACATTCTCAATTTCCTTATCAATTCCAGGCCAGTAAACGAATGACCTTGCAATGCCTTTCATTTTTACGATCCCTAAGTGAGCCGAATGCAAATCCTGCAGAATTTTCACACGTAGCGTTTCTGGAATCACCACTCGATGTTCAAAGATGAGACATCCTCCTGATAACCTGTAATTAATCTCGGGAGATCTATACCCATGTGCTTGGAGAGATTTACCACTCTCTAAAATTCGTAAGATTGGACCTAATTTCTCATCTTTCCTTGTTTCCTTAGTAGCATTAGTAGGAAGTTGATCTATTTGGTTAATTAGAAATCCATCGAAGTCGTCATATTCAGTAATTGTGTTACAAGCTCCGTCCACTCGCATTGCTCTAGAACAGTAGTCGGCGTTCGTATTTGCCTTCGTGGTCTTGAACTCGACAGTGAAATTGAAATTCGCCAAAAAATTAGCGTAGTTGGCCATACGGCTTATGCATAAAACTGGCAAAGACTTCGACGGATCCACTATCTGTGTCAACGGTTTATGGTCCGAAATAAGGGTGAAGTGGCGGCCATACACATAAAGAAAGAACTTATTTACCGCCCAAACAATGGCTAGTGCCTCCTTATCGATTTGAGGATACTTACGTTCGGTCGCTGTCAAAGTCCTGCTAGCAAAGGCAATAGGCCTTTCGCGACCATCAGGCAATCTATGCGATAAAACGGCGCCTAAGCTAATGCCACTCGCGTCTGTTGCTAGCAGTAGTGGTGCCGACGGTTCGTAGGGCATTAAGACTTGATCAGATATTAGTGCATTTTTAATATCAATGTACGCTTTTTCCGCACTCACTGTCCACTTAAAAGGCTTTTGTGACATTACATCACGCAACGGCCTGCTCTTTGTAGATAAATCTGCTATAAAAGATGCATAATAATTAGCCTTTCCAAGAAACAATTGCAGTTCGTCATGGTTACTTGGTTTTGGTGCATCTCTTACTGCCGCTACATGTCTATCCGACTTATGAACGCCATACTCATCAATCTTGTGCCCAAGAAATTCAACCGCTGGAGCCGCGAACACACACTTGGATCTGTTAAGTTTTAAACCCTTTTCTCTCAAACGGGTTAATGTCGCCTCCAGAGTTGCTAATAAGTTATCAAAACTATCGGCATATATCAAGATGTCGTCGAAGAAGTTGCACACATTGTTTATGCCCTGCAGGATGGTCTCCATAGTCCTTTGCCAAATAGCTGGTATATTGGCAGCCCCATAAACAGCCCTTGTTGGTCGTATTAACCCGTGTGTTGGGGTATTTAACGTAAGTGCATGCGCCAATTCATCATCAATCTGCAGATGCGAATATGCATCTGTTATATCCAAATGGCAGAACACCTTGCCCCGTGCAAGTTGTTAAATAAATTTTCGGTTTTTGGGATGGGATGTTCATCTATTATAATTCTAGGGTTAACCGTCGGTTTGTAGTTACCCGTTATACGTATGCCACCATCCTTCTTAGAAACTATATGAGTAGTCGATGCCCACTCTGAGAAATCGACCTTCTTGTAAAACCCAGAAGCTATTTTCTTATCAATTTCCGCGGCGTATATACTCTTTAATGCAAATGGAACATCCCTGGCCTTGGCAAAAACTGGTCTAACGTCCGGACGCAAATTCAATTTTACTGGTGGAAAATCCAACTTACCAGCAGTATCTCCAAATATTCCGTCAAACTTTGATAATGTACTCTGTAGTCTACTCAGCTCCTCAGGTGATAAATGCGGTGTGGCAGTTTTAATACTCATGACAGGCTCCGAAGAAAACAATCTGACAAAATCAATCTCATTCACAAATTGAGAAATCCACTCCCTTCCAAATAGCGCGTCGAAATCACCATCGACGACATACAAGTTCAGCTTGCGAGTAGATAGACCAACAGACACATTGACGGCTACACGCCCAACACACTCTATTCTATGCCCAGTGTAACTTGTAAAACGCCGGTCAGTCTTTAGTAACCTCTGGTCCCCAATCCGTGATCGAAATGTATTTCTACTCATTATACCACATGGTGCGCCAGTGTCCAACTCCATTTGAATTTTTACACCATTTATCCTTGGCTCAATCATGTGCTTGTTTGATCTTGAACCATTTTGAGAAAACATTGCGTTCAATCGTTGTATTTCGCCATCATCACAGTCGTCTTCCGAAATTTGGCCAGTTCTGGACTTACACACTTTCGCAATATGGCCTGTCTTGCTACACACGAAACAAGACGCATTTCGGAACTTACACTTACTCCTTTGATGATTTCCACCACACCCGTAGCATTTTGCAACAACAACACCGGAGGTCTCATGCCCCCTAACTTCATCCTTCGGTTTGTTTTTAAAACGCGTTGTGCTAAACGCAACTTTGCAAGTAGTCTCCTCAATTGGGTTAGAATTATTAACATTACATTTCATCTCAACAGAAGATCTATGTGAAGCCTCTAACCTTTGCGCTATCTCGTAGGCCTCATTAAAAGTCCTTGGCTCCCTGGAAATTATCTCATCACAAATGTCTCTTGATTGGAGCCCGTAAAGCAATTGTTCCGTAAGCATACGGTCCAGAAACTCTGCGTAGTTACAATGCGTCGCAGCTTTCCTTAGTCTCAGCACAAAGTCAGACAGTGCTTCCTCTTTTTCTTGCACAACCTGGCGATATCTTATACTTTCTGCATACTGGTTGCGCTTCCTATCGAAATGTTTTACTAAAGTGTCTTTCACTTCAACGTAGGATAACTCCTCCACCTTCTTGGGACTCACCAGAACTTTAAGTGAATTATAAAGATCCGCGCCCATATGAACCAGCATATAACTCTTGTAGTCCGATTCTGCAACTTGACTTAATTGAAACGACCACTCGCACCGCACAAAATAGTCACTTACTGAAGTGGAATCGCCCATCTTACAAGCCGGAATCGACACTGGTGGCATTGCATTCCTTGGTGTTGCATCTCGTTGTGAAATACTTGATGTCGCCGCAGCCGCAGCCGCGCTCGCAGCCGCCGACGTTGATTGCTGAATCGCATCAGCAAACATCTTCGATAATAATCGTATGTCATTCTCCTCCAGTGGCATGGTTTCAACACTTCTGACACCAATGTTAAATTCCTCAGAAATAAGTTGAAGTTTTCGTACAAAGTATTATAAACTATTTATTCAGTTAATATAACAAGAGATCTTCTTTATACAAAAAGTAACAAGGAATGAAAATACGAAGTAGTAAAGGTTGCCATATTATGCACATAATGATCATATGTTCATGATGCCAGATCAATACATAACACAAACAGACTGAATTGAAAAATAATTGACAAGAATACAAAAGTATACATTTTCTATTGCTCAAATTCATAACATACTATGATTGAAAAACTACTTCAATACCCCTTCTCAATCATATAATCCAATTCAGTTGCATAGATTCTTAAAAAATATATTATCGAACGATTTAATGCAAATGTCTGCCAATTGATTTGCGGTTGTTATTGGCTGGATTTCAGTTATTCGTTTTTGAATTAAAACACGGACAAAGTGATGTTTGATATCAATATGCTTTGCTCGTTTCATTTCAACATTTGAAGCCATGATTCATATTGATTCATTGTTGCCTTCAAAAATAAGATAATTCCCATCATTTTTAGTTTTATCAGTATCGACTATAAAACAAACTGCTTTTGAATTTCCATCTGATACAATTTTATTAACATTTCGTTTATTTTCTGCTGCGTTGGTTACTACGGCATTCGTCAGCTTTGTGACCAAATTTGTTACATTCTTCTCGAATGTTGCTTTCAAGCTCTCCCACATTTCCTTAGCGGTTTTTTATCTCGAATATATCCTAAGCAATCATTTCCAACAAAAGCTACAATTCGCTCTTTAGCTTTGCGGTCCTTCTTCCTAAAGTCGTTATTAACATCATTATCTGGGGGTTGGCTTGTTAAAACCTCTCGCTAATTCAGTGCTTCCAAATGCATCATTACTCGAAACTGCCATTCATCAGAGTTGCAGCCGTTAAACTGCGGTGTTCCACTTGTCTCTTTATCGCCCATAACCTCTTACAATTGGTTAATAAATATGAAATTGAGTTTGAATAATAAAATAATTTATTTAAAGGAATTAAATTTTTAATGAACTTCTAGGATATTCCAAACAAACTGAATTGAAAAATATTTGACAAGAATACAAAAGTATACATTTGAAAAATTACTTCAATACCAAAAACTGTGCAAAATGCGGCCAAAATGCGGTCTATAACCTGATATACCTTCCATGCATAATAGTCGATCATAATTTATAAGTTTATTTATCTTTTTATGATTTTTAAATATAAATGACCAAACTTTTGTTTTTTAGTGTTTCAGTCAGTTGTTCCCATATGAATTAAATGTAAAAGTAGAAATAGTAGAGAATCAATAATTTTGAGAGCTTTCAATTTATTATTTTTATCTCAGCGTTGAGCGTTAATTCATTTGTCTCTTGCACTCCAGCCTAATGATAGTCTAATGTAATGTAAAGAGAACAGGTTTATGTCTATTACACTACTCCCCATTGGTAATGAATATTGAGTGATTGTTTTGTTGACTTTTTTTCCCTGGTGATATTGTTTTTGTGATTAGTTAGTTATCACTCAATAACGCAGAATTCTTGTTTGTATTATTTATTTTTTTTTTTCAATTGTACCTTCTCTCTGTCACTGCCTATTTAAGAAGATGCAGATACCAAAAATTGTCTTTCCCGGAGTTTAAGGCGCAAATAAAACACCTAAAAAAATCAGCGTCTTTCATTTAAAGTTCAGTAAATAATATGAAGTGGACGAAATTGGACATTTGTCTGTTTCGACCCTCCATTTTTAAAAAACATTTGGAAAATAAAAAAGTTCTTGGACGGAAACGTCTGGCGCGTCATATTTTTGAAACATATATATATATTTTTGAAACATATATATTGAAACATATATATTGAAACATATATATATGGGGACCTCCGGTAGCCGAGTTGGTAGCGTGCTTGGATTACCAGTGCAGTGGTCGTGGGTTCGATTGCCACCAGAACCCTTGGTCCGTCGCTACTGTGGTATCACAATGCTCTTAAAATTGTCTAAGTGCGTCTGTAAAGGACTGCCACTCTTACCTAACCTAACCTTAGCAGAATCCATGGTGGTGGGTTCCCAAGATTCGGCCCGGCCAAACTAAAACCTAACCTAAAAAAACTGAGGAGTTACCACTTAAATCCCGCAAAGGCGATAAATCCGAATTTAGTGACCAATGAAAACGAACTTTAATGATAAACCTTAAACGGCAACCATCTGATCGTCCCGATTAATACAGCTGTAATTTGTTTGCTGATTGCTGCATAATATAACGGTGTGTTCGCGTACTTATTCAGTAACAATTTGCCATTAAAATTTGCAAAACAGTAAGAAACTTCTGCGGGGGAAAAAACCTCCACCAGAAATTTGCAACCTCTCACATACAAAAACATCCAAATGTTTGTCGCTCTTACACCCTCTTTCACTAAACAACGAACCACTTTCCGTAAAAGTTTATGCAAATTTGTGAGTAAGCGATTGCGCTGATTGCTGTGTTATGTTGACATATCTTCTAAATTACCTTAAAAGTGTACGAGAAACCAAAATTTGTTAACAGCAGGTTTCGCAAAAATCATGTTCCGGTTAGCTACCACGAACTTTAATTTTTCTACGAAAAACCCGCCCTAAAAATAAAATCACTTTGTAAAATAATCAAATATGCTATTTTTACAAAAACTATTAACTAAAATTCATTACAAAGGTTCAAAGTATTCCAAAAACTATATTACGTCGAGATCTTCGACTACGTATATCAGTAGTGCGATTATCTTACCTTACCGACAGAATTAAGAATATTTGTCGGAAGTTAACGATATTTGTCGTTAATGGCTGGTTTTGAAAACTCCTTTTTTCGCGAATGGTTTTTAGAAACATTGCGAAAGTAAAATGATAAAATAAAAATTTGATTAAAAATGTACTATAAGTATTGTAGGATTGTCTTGCTGAATGAAAGCAGCAAGTTTTTTTTTGCAATAATGTCTATTATCTAAAAAAAGTAGTCGGTGAATAATATTGCTAAAAGCGAATATAGTACCAGCTTTAATGCTAAGTTTACATGGCACATTTGATGTATGTTCATTGTAATAGTATTGGTGAAAACAAAGGTGTATTCGTCATATGTACACATAACCATCAGTCATGGCTGAAAAATCATTTGATTTTTTTCGATGAATGACGTTTATCGATTACCGTTTACAAAGAAATGTGTAATCATTAATTGACAGATATTGAAAAACACGTTCGTGACAAATAAGGTTAAGAAATGAGAAGTAAAGTATGAAAAATTAAATAAAATAAAAGAAAAGAAAAAATCGATGTACCGTTTTAGGCAAAAGCTGTAATCAACACGTACACAGGATTAGTACGATTGTGGTGTGCCATGTAAACTCAGCATAAGTACTTTTCTGTATTCAAATTTAACCGAAATTTGTCGGTATGAATCATCGGTAACTACCGAAAATCATCTATAAGTTAAAAACCATAAAATAGTAGTCGCTTAGCCTTACCGACAATATTTAAACGTTTTGAAAATTCAAATATTAAAGAGAGAAAATATTTAAAGATATTTTGCCCTACCCTATACCTTTTTTATACCCAACGCCGAAGGATGTGGGTACATTCATTTTGTCATTCCGTTTGCAACACCTAGAATTCCGTCAATTTCCGACACTACAAAGTAGTTATATTATAGATCGTTCTTTTTATGCATATGCACTTGTCACGCGTCAGAAACATGCGGCTTTACACCTCTATGTCAACTTTCGCAGTTATAAAACGGTAAACGCTCAAATTTCTCAGAGCAATTAGACTAAAAGTTAAGCGGAAACTGTTCCTGTTCCATGTGCTGCTTAATTTTACAGTCGGTAACGGCTGCATAGCTAACACAGCTAACTAAGATAAAATACAAGAAATGTAGCAATTTCATGGCAACCTGTTGTACGTACCGGATTGACCCGATAGAACCCCTCACCGGCAAGCACTACCGCCTCAGTGTACAACACACTGCTACAACAAAATCAAGAAATGTAGGACGCATAATGAAGGTATATTTAATACAATAAATTTGCCAATTAGCATTCCATTAAGAAGCAGAGATATCCAATATTAAAAATTACAAGTTTTTCGCTGAGGCATAGAATGGGAAACTTAAGGATTTTGTTATTTATTCGGGTTTATAGAGTAGTTAAAACGAAGAGCCAAAAAATAAAAATGAAATTTTTTTTGTGGAAAAATTTTTATTAAGCATATGGCAAAAATGTTTCAATGTAAACATATGACTACATTTTGCCTTGACTATTGCTCCGAGTCGGTAAAAAAAACCGGGTTCCAACCTACACAAATATAATCTGCTAGTATTTTAGCCAATTCCCGTTCGATGACTTCTAGATTTTCATGCTCTCTAAAATGGCTCAAATAGATTTTTTTTGCCATTTTTAGTTTACACGCGCTTTATGTAACGGTGTCGAGTGTTGTTGGTACGCTCATGGTCTTCGACCAAAATATTTACGTGTTCACGGCTCCAATGCAGCTTCCATCCGTCACTGCTCAGGGCTTTTGACCGCTTACGGAATTTTATTTATCTCGCCCGACTTCTTCGTTGCAATATGTTTCCAATATAAGGTGGGATATTTACACTCTGCCAAACCTTTTTTCCTCCTCTAGGCACATTATAAGAGCAGAGTGCTGCGCTGGAGTTGTTATAGAGTATCCTCTATCTTCCTGCAAAAAAAGGCAATTTAAAAAAAAATATTAAAATTAGCTCGACTCTTTCCCAATTTGGGCAAAATGATGACGTAAATAGAAAATTAAAATATTTGTAATATTTATACCGACGCCCCCCGACGCTAGCCGAGTTGGTAGCGTGCTTGGATTACCAGTGCAGGGGTTGTGGGCCAAAAGCCTTGGTCTGTCGCTACTGTGGTATCACAATGGACTTAAAATTGTGTAAATGAGTCTGTAAAGGACTGCCTTTCTTACCTAACCTACACCGACATCATATTAAATATGAAAATAATTTTTTTTTGTCATATCTTCTTTTTATTGATATTTGTCGTTAATTTTTACCGACATTTGAAATCGGTAGCCTTTGAAATAAACTAATCGCTAATTCAACCGATTTTTTTCGTTAATCGGTTCGATAAAGAAACATTTTAGAGAATCGCATTACAAGAATTCAAGATATATTTCCACAATTGTTCCAGTAAACTAATTACAGCCTAGAGGCCAGGAATGGACTTCGTACACAAATGCCTCGCCGGAACCTAATCATGTGTCCGGGGCACGCTATGTCCCGAACAAAGTTTTCAGATTTAGGGCAGTATACAACTCTGACGAAATTTTCTTTACAATAAAGGTCAAATTGTTTTTGAACGTTGCGTTGAAAATTGCAACTCTACAAATAAATCCCAAAAGGAAAACACAAAAGTTAAAGAATTTTCAGCCTGGAATTAGTTTACTGGCACAGCTGTGAAAATATAACTTGAATTCCTGATGTGAGAAGTCGAAATCTCGGCGTATATATATTTTTTGGAATACCTTGAAGCCTTTGTAATGAAATTTAGTTAATAGTTTTTTGTAACAATGACGTATTTTTTATTTTTATTAATTTACAAAGTGGTTTTATTTTTTGAATATTATTTTTACTGTGATTCCATTGCATGACATTGTCCGGCTTTAGACCATTGTTAAATTCTATCTGTTCAAAGAAAAGTATAGCAAAAAACATTTAAAAGCCAGCAAAAATATGTTGTTTCTAGAAGCATTTGACTGACTATCCGTATCGCGATTGTAACGACCACTATATCTGTTGTGTTGTCATTTCGTGTGTCCTTTCTATTTTCTTTTGACATTTTCTATTTTATGGACATTCACAATGGTGATTTTCAGTGGCACAACCTATACATGAGCGTGGGACGTACAAAAGGGGTTTGCAATCTGTGTATGTGAACGGCCAGGGTCTGGCAAACTATCACTTTCGAGAGAGGGGTTGCCATGAGAGAGTCAGAGTTTGACCATTTTTCCAGAGACATATTTTTTCCAGTCATTTCATTTTACTGAAATGTGACTGATTTGAGGGAACGTAAGCGTGCACATGTTCTTTTTTCGTTTGGACATCTATACAACTCACACGTTTTAGCTCCACCCAAATTGGAGTGTTTAAATATTACGTTGAGAAGAGATATTTTATAAGTGATTCAATTGAAAAGTTTTCGTTAGAGTTAATTAAATTATTGACAAATGTGCGATAAGTTTTTTTTTTGGATTTGAAAGATTATTCAAAGGGACAACATAGGTGCGCCATCTCTAATTTGGCCGACGCACGTGTTTTTTTTGGTCGGTACAGTACGACCAGTTCTGAAAGTGGGGCCAAGATTCAACATGGTTAGTGGGACCAGATGCCATTGTGGGACGCATGCATTGAAGCCAGAGCTGGAATGATTGCGAAAGATTTCACTCGCACAGTAAGACACGAAAGTATTCGTATACCTACTTACATAATTATGTTAATGCCATTTATAACATTGTGCCGTCCTATATATTAACTAACTTGACTAACTAGATATAATATTTTACAAAAAAAAATTATGTACATTACCTAACGAAAAGTGAAACTTAATTGTGTACAACAAGTTAAAAAGATCTAAAAAAAAGGTAAAAAAAGAAAAAAAATAGAGAGAAATCAAAGAAGAATTAACAAAAATCAAGAAAAAAAGAAATTAAAACCAAATTTGCTTAAGAAATTGTATACGATAAAATTATCATTTCTTAACCAAATTTGGCGCCAACATATTTAACAAAGAAGTAAAAAAAATATATATATATATATACAGATATATAGAAAAGAAAAAACTACAAAACTACATAAATGTTTGCACAAAGTAAGAATAAGAATAACGTTCAGAAGCAATAAAAAAACGAAAGTAAATTAATCACTAAAATAAATAAATAAAAAAAAATTAATTATATGTTTATATATGTGTATATCCATATTTATGTGTGCACTTGTGCATAGGTGTGTTGGTATATATATATATATATATATATATATATATATATATATATATATATATATATATATATATATATATATATATATATATATATATATATATATATATATATATATATATATATATATATACATATTCATAAATACATACACATATAATTCATATAAAGTATCACAAATTTGAAAAGAAAAATAAATATATTTGAATTAAAATTTAAACTTGAAAAGTCATTATAGAAGAGGACAGAACGAAGAGAAAAATTAAAAAAAATCATTATTAAATTAATTAATATATGTACAATATATATAAGAATATACAAAAATATATATATTTAAAACAAAGAAAAACCTTATTGACAAAATTTGTATATATATAATAAAAAAACAGAACATCTTATCTATTTCCTTAAGCCTGTAATGGTATTTTCTGTATTAGAGAAATAAAATTTCCAAGTTTATGATGACATGAGAAACAGCACGTTATTTGGCTAGGACTCGCCGGTATGGGTAGGGTTCTTTTTCTCATTCTCATCTAAAGGACCATTTACAGGAAAAATTTAAACGTGCAACCTAAAAGCGGACGGACTTTTGACCACTGAAACTAAAAACAAACAAAAATAGGGTCGTAGCATTGCTTGAGATCATCCGGTGTTACAGAACTCTAAGCCCACTCACACCAATGTTCCTTGACTCCATAATATCTTTTAAAGGAACCCCGAAAATTCTATCCCTTATGGCTCTCTTTAGATTTCAATAAGTTTTCTACTCCATTTTAATACTTAGATGTTCGTAATAGTTTATTTTAAACAACAATCATATTCGTAGGAAAAATGTATATGCTTATACCATGGTTTATATAAAGAAAAATAGATCAGGTAAAAATATGAAAAAGTGAAAAAAAAATAACAACAAAAAAAATATAGTAACGAAAATTATAAAGCTAATGGCCGTAAATAATTATTTCGAAATTCAAAACCACAATTCGTACTTAATTTACTCATATGTCTTACATACTAGGACTTACCCATTCACTAAGCGCTGCATAGGCCTCTGCAATCACCAACGATGAATGGAAACTTAGTTTAATAAATATAAATGGTAATGGGTGTATACTACGAAATAAATATATAGACCAACAATCAAATAAAAACAAATTATGGACAAAAAAATGACGTCAAATTACAACAAGATTTACAAATGGTAACAAATTATTTCTTAATTATTTGATAATTAAAGGAAATTAATTAGAAAAATTAAGAATACAAAATTTTGAAGGAAAGTTGAGTAATAACACGATACAACACACGTGGGGTGGAATAACCCAAACGTGTACAAGACAAAAATGTAAACGATCAATTGCTTCGCTTTCAACTTTGTTTTTCGGCACAAAGTTTGTAGCACATCTAAATCCCAAAAATGTCAAGGTGGTTGATATCAATTTTACCGGGAGTATTTAGAGTTGATGGCATGAAATTACAAAGGGGGTCAATCAAAGGCCCATCATGCCTCAAATCTACATGAGAAATTAAAATAGTCATTATCACAACCACAAACAGATTTTAATTCGCATTAAATACCTTTCTCAGTGTACTAGCTGGACAAATAAAAAAAAAATCTCACAAAAATCCAAGAATTCATAAAACCCACTTGAGTAGACCTCAATAGAAAAATTGCTCAATCGCAAATATTATTCCGCCTTGATTTGAAATAAATGTGACTAGACACCGATCTAGACCGTTACTCGGAGTAAACTTCTCCCTCCTTTTGTCTATTAGCAAACAATTTACGTATGTCCGTCACACAACCTTTTAACTCAAAACCACCTTGATAAATAATTGTATGATTAAGCCTTGAGTTTCATCACCAGTCTCGTTCCCTTAACAGAAACTCTTCTTTAATTGTCATTAATAGTCTTTAATAAAAACGCAAGAAGAAAGAGAAGTGAAAAGGAAAAAAAAACAAGAGGAATGTTATAGAAATGAATCTTGTCTTAAATATCAGCCTATCACTCGCATTAGACTACTCCCACTCCCCATTCATCAAAGCATACACAAGAGACTAACAAACAAAAACAAGAACATTAAACAGATCGAATCATCGGACTCTCTTCCTCAACTATTGAAATAAAGTGGGTGGCAAAGAGGGGGGGGGGGGGGGGGGGGGGATGCAATGGTTGAGTACAGAATAAATTCCAAAACAATGGAAAGTGGAGAGCGGAGACCAAAGTTGATTGTTTTTATCATGCTATTATTGCAGAATTCAATTACCTACTTATAATCCGAAAAATGCATAGGGAAGGAACCCATCACAAAGCAGTCAATCTTCCTTTATTAAAGGCCGTCAAACCGCGCCAGAAATACCCACATATATAATAAACATAAGGCCTATATAAACGGTTCTTAATAAAGAAGGGTTGACTGGAAAGGGTGATTTAACTATGCTCGCTTGGTTTCAAATCTTTTCCATGGTATGTACCAATTACGTTGCCCTCCAAATCGGATATCTTGTAATAGCAGTTACCTACTTTCTTAATTATTCTACATCTAAGAAACTTCGGCGCTAATTTCGCATTATATTTCTCCGATTTCTTACTTAAAGTAAAATTCCGTCTCACCTCATCACCTTCCTTATATTCGATAGGGCGGGATCTCAAATTGTAATGCCTGCTATAATTGTCGTATGCGTCTCTCATATGTTGCCCTACTTTCTGCCGAATTATCTGCAATTTATCTGAATGTTCGATGTTCTCACCTATTTCCAAATTTCCTAAATTCCGTAATAAATCGTAGGATTTAGCATGAGTCACCATCTGATTGCCAAATAATACATAAAATGGTGAGAATCCTATGCTTGTGTGAACCATACTGCGCAGAGCAACAGCCATATCGCCAAGGTGATTGTCCCAGTCACGTTGATCACATTTCAGGTACGATCGAATACCAGCCAGTATTGAACGGTTGAGTCTCTCCGCTGAGTTCGATTGAGGGCTGTAAACGGCCGTAAAAATATGCTTTATGCCATACTTGGACATCAGGTTTGAAAAAAGAATGGATTTGAATTGTGACCCATTATCTGTCACAACAAATTCGGGGACACCGAAAGTGTTAAAAATCTGGGTCTCCAAAAACTCGTATATCTCACCAGCGGTAAATTTCCGTATCGGCCTCACAAAGGGATATTTCGTAAAATGATCAAGCACCACAAAAATGCCGATGTTCCCATTTCTTGACCTTGGATAGGGTCCCAAAAAATCCATATACAGCCTTTGGAATGGACGTTCCGATTTAATTTGGTCCCCTATCAAAGGTCTAAGAATTACGTTTGGTGATTTGGACTGACTACAGATTTCACATTTCGAAATGAAGTCCTTTACTTGAAGGGCCATCTTTGGCCAAAAAAAATTACGACGAAGCTTGTGCAGCGTCTTCCCAACTCCTCCATGCATCGATGTTGGTGGGCAATGAGCTCTTCGAATAACATCCTCTGTAAGACTCTCAGGCACCCATAGTTTCCATTGGGAAATTTCGTCAAAAGGTTCCGTGGGCGAGAATTGTGTCCTCCTATAAATGTACTTATCCACCACTTGTAAATCTGGTGTAGAGTTACTCCCTTGGACTCTAGCTCGAAGACTACTATATTGCTCATCATCGAAAGCCGGAGAACCTAAATCAAGCTCGGGTTCCACCAAGTCCTTGGTGATAGCATCGACGGACATTCTCGACAAAACATCAGGAACAGTATTTAGTGAGCCTCTACGGTGCTCAATCGTAAAGTCGAAACGTTGAAGCTTTAGAGACCAACGCGCGAGTCTTCCGTTTAAGTCGGCTTGACGCATAAGCCATCGAAGACTCGCGTGGTCCGTAACAATCTTAAACGGCAAACCTTCAACGTACTCTCTAAACTTCTCAACACATTTAACCGCTGCCAAGCACTCAAGCTCTGTGATGGAATAATTTCTTTGAGCTCTGTTAAGCTTGAACGAGTAGAAAGCGATAGGTCTTTCGATACCCTCTTCGTTCTCCTGTGCCAATACCCCTCCAATGCCCACTGTCGAGGCATCACACTGAATTACAAACGGCTTGGTGAAATCAGGTGTAATTAATACGGGCGCTGAAGTTAAGCACTCCTTCACAGCATCAAAGGACCGCTGGGCCTCCATTGTCCAAGTAAATTTGACCTTCTTCCCTGTCAAATCTGAAAGAGGTGCCGTCAGAGTCGAAAAATTATCGATAAATCGCCTATACCAACTCGCAAGGCCAAGAAATCGGCGAACTTCGCGAACTGATCTTGGGGCCTGTAAATCTCTAATCGCAGATACCTTGCTGGGGTCCGTCTTTATCACACCATTCCCAATAACATACCCGAGATATCTCACCTCCCTAAGGCACCATTTACACTTAGCTATATTAAGTGTTAATCCTGCCTTACGAAGAAGAAATGCAACATCAGCAAGCAGTTTCATGTGATTTTCAAAGTTCTGGGAAAACAATAACAAGTCATCCAGGTAGATGAAGACGCGATTCCTTAGATCTGCAGGTATCGCCAGGTCCATAAGCCGGCTCATTGTCTGAGGGGCATTCGTCAAACCAAAAGGCATTACCTTAAACCTGTAGAGGGGCCGGTTCGGAACAGTAAAGGCTGTCATATCGCGAGATTCCAGAGACAGGGGAATTTGCCAAAAGGCGTTTTTTAGGTCCAACGATGTGATAAATTCCGCCTTCGGTAGTCGTGATAAGATGTTATCAATTTTGGGTTGAGGGTAAGCGTCTCGAATGGTGACGGCATTCAGTTTCCGAGAGTCTAAACAAAGACGCACCTTCCCGTCCTTCCTCACTAGCGTCACGGGACTACTCCAGGGACAATTCAGAGGAGCCTGCTCAATTACCCCCAAGTCCAACATGCGGTCTACCTCGTCATGTATCAGTTTCTCTATCGCCGGGGAAACTGAGAAATACCTTTGCTTTACTGCCCTTGCATCCCTTTCAACCTCTATAACATGTTCTATCAAAGTGGTCCTTCCGAGGCCATCATGTTCAAATGAAGGAAATAATGCAATGGTACGTCTTAATTTATCCGCCTCCTGAGAATTGAAATCATGAGTCAAATGCCCCCCTGTTTCAGGTGTAGCTCTCACATCCACCTGAGATATTTCCATATTCAAAAGTCCAAAGGCCCTCACAAAATCAATGCCGAGGTACAGATCGTCCTTCAAGTCTGGTATAATATAAATCCTAAGATCTCGATATATGTCACGGAAAAATACTTTGGTGTCCACATAGCCAAAAATTCTATATTTAGAACCTCCTGCAGCCGAGACCCATTCATTCAAGCGTTTATATACAAAATCGGTGTTCAGCAAAGTCTTCGCAGCATTTCCTGATATACAGGTAATCGTAGCGCCGGTATCGACAAGTCCTACCAAATTCATATCAAATAAGTTCAGTCTTACATACGGTCTAGTGTCACTATCAACAGAATTGAATGCGGCTACTGATCTCAAAAGACGTTTTCTATCAACCATGACCCGTTTCCAAAAATTCCGGAGGCGCAAAGTATTCCGTGCCGGGCGTTGCCTGATGTAACTATAAACCGATGGTGTCTCGGGGGACTCACCGAAAATCCTACTACGTACCTGTTGGTATCTTAAAAGTCTTTCGTGGTAAGGTAAAATAGGTCTTAATGTCGGTAGTTCATTGTCAAGATAATTGTGGTTGTCACAAGTCTGGGTAGATTTAAATAAGGTCGGATGGGAAAAGTCTATTTTTTCGAGCGGTATCCGCTCGCAAATCCGTTTCCCGAACCCTTACAATTGTCACAGTTAGGCTTCACAACGTTCTCGGCACCACAGCCGTAACAGAAGAGCGTTCTCTCTTCTACACAATCTATGAAACGGTGGCCGATCTTCCTGCAGTTCCAACATATCACTTCTTTGACCTTACTAATCTCCTGCACGGACGAAGGCATGGAATCGAAATCAATATCACATTCAACCTCTTTCACCTGTTTCTGAAACTGACGCGTACTCCTATCCTGCTCAGTAAGAAGAACTTCGCGTCTCAACACAAGCGACCTCAAGTGATCTACAGAGGAAATAGTAACATAGAACAACTCCTTTCTTAATTGCGGCCTTAAATTACGGACTAACATTTCGGTCATCTCTGTCTCAGAAAGTGGTTTTCTCAATCTATCACACAACTGGAGGATAGAGGTGTAGTAACTCTCAAAACTTTCACCTAATTGCTGTTTGCGGTCACGTATCATCTCTAAAATATCACTATCAGACAAATGGTCTGCAAAATGCATTCTAAGTGCTCTGCAAAGGGGGCCCCAAGTCACATGAGGTACGATCGCCCTATACCGCCAATACCATTCTCTTGCACGACCTACCAAAAAAATGTGAAAGTAGTCACACACTGGCTGAAAATCTCCACCCAAATTATCACAAGTCAGAGTTTGGATTATAAACAAAAATTTCCCAACCGGAAATGTCGAGGAATCCCCATCGAACCTAATATTCCACCCGTTAAGTATGGCAGATATTTTGCTGCTATTTGTCAGCAATGCCGGGGGTTGAAGTGAAGGCACACCATAATGTGGATTTTGAAAATTCAGACCAACTGAAGCCGTAGGCTGGGGTTGAATGGGATGAATCGTCTGCCTAGGCCAATCCGGTTCATTATTTAAGCTAAGCTCGTTTAATTTCTGCGAAAAACGTTCAATCATTTCACGTATAGCCGATATCTCCCCACGTAATTCCTCTGTCGCCGACGCATTTGGCGATGTATCGTTTCTATTAACAACGGTAGAGTGTCGAATCTCACTTTCATTTGGACCAAAATGAGAATTTGGAGGAGCATTCCTCCTCATATTTCGGGTTTGTACACCCGTATTACCACTATGCGAATTATAATCTGGTACGTTGTAAATTGAAAGTGAACTATTGTTCACGTGTGCCTGACATGCAGGGCATTCAGGTCTAGTCTCCAAATACTTAATTAAACATTCCTGGTGAAAATGATGTCTGCATCTTGTAGATAACATTGGCCTCAAATTATCTAAGGCATTAGAACAGATTTTGCAAATTGATTGATTCATTTTCCTTTTTTGATTATTAAATAGTTCATAAATCGATTCGAAATCTTTGAGAAGCCATAAGGGGATGGAAATGGAAAGGTATACACATATATACGTTTCTTTGTTTTGGCAATGCTATAACTCTAAATGTAATTAAATGGCTGATTGCTTGCAATCATTATACCTCTTTCATAATCGAGTTGGATATTCGTAGCCTTCTTAGAAATGCTATGGTATTCTCCGAACCAAACCGGAAGAGATAACAGATGAGAAATCAGAATGGGCTATTGTAGCTAATCAAAATAATAGAAATCGGACTAGTATAAAAGGCTTGCAAAGGTCTAGGTAAACAGTTATCTATAAAACTTTTATCCAGCAATTCTCTAAGAAAGTTCAAATATACGGTCCAAATTTCTAAAGAGGAAAAAAAAAAAACCGGACAGAACAACAGGTAACAAGGTGGAGTTATAGAGTTTACTGATTTTATTGTCCTATCACGGCCCCACGTTGGGCGCCATTTCTGTAATGGTATTTTCTGTATTAGAGAAATAAAATTTCCAAGTTTATGATGACATGAGAAACAGCACGTTATTTGGCTAGGACTCGCCGGTATGGGTAGGGTTCTTTTTCTCATTCTCATCTAAAGGACCATTTACAGGAAAAATTTAAACGTGCAACCTAAAAGCGGACGGACTTTTGACCACTGAAACTAAAAACAAACAAAAATAGGGTCGTAGCATTGCTTGAGATCATCCGGTGTTACAGAACTCTAAGCCCACTCACACCAATGTTCCTTGACTCCATAATATCTTTTAAAGGAACCCCGAAAATTCTATCCCTTATGGCTCTCTTTAGATTTCAATAAGTTTTCTACTCCATTTTAATACTTAGATGTTCGTAATAGTTTATTTTAAACAACAATCATATTCGTAGGAAAAATGTATATGCTTATACCATGGTTTATATAAAGAAAAATAGATCAGGTAAAAATATGAAAAAGTGAAAAAAAATAACAACAAAAAAAATATAGTAACGAAAATTATAAAGCTAATGGCCGTAAATAATTATTTCGAAATTCAAAACCACAATTCGTACTTAATTTACTCATATGTCTTACATACTAGGACTTACCCATTCACTAAGCGCTGCATAGGCCTCTGCAATCACCAACGATGAATGGAAACTTAGTTTAATAAATATAAATGGTAATGGGTGTATACTACGAAATAAATATATAGACCAACAATCAAATAAAAACAAATTATGGACAAAAAAATGTCGTCAAATTACAACAAGATTTACAAATGGTAACAAATTATTTCTTAATTATTTGATAATTAAAGGAAATTAATTAGAAAAATTAAGAATACAAAATTTTGAAGGAAAGTTGAGTAATAACACGATACAACACACGTGGGGTGGAATAACCCAAACGTGTACAAGACAAAAATGTAAACGATCAATTGCTTCGCTTTCAACTTTGTTTTTCGGCACAAAGTTTGTAGCACATCTAAATCCCAAAAATGTCAAGGTGGTTGATATCAATTTTACCGGGAGTATTTAGAGTTGATGGCATGAAATTACAAAGGGGGTCAATCAAAGGCCCATCATGCCTCAAATCTACATGAGAAATTAAAATAGTCATTATCACAACCACAAACAGATTTTAATTCGCATTAAATACCTTTCTCAGTGTACTAGCTGGACAAATAAAAAAAAAAAATCTCACAAAAATCCAAGAATTCATAAAACCCACTTGAGTAGACCTCAATAGAAAAATTGCTCAATTGCAAATATTATTCCGCCTTGATTTGAAATAAATGTGACTAGACACCGATCTAGACCGTTACTCGGAGTAAACTTCTCCCTCCTTTTGTCTATTAGCAAACAATTTACGTATGTCCGTCACACAACCTTTTAACTCAAAACCACCTTGATAAATAATTGTATGATTAAGCCTTGAGTTTCATCACCAGTCTCGTTCCCTTAACAGAAACTCTTCTTTAATTGTCATTAATAGTCTTTAATAAAAACGCAAGAAGAAAAAGAAGTGAAAAGGAAAAAAAAACAAGAGGAATGTTATAGAAATGAATCTTGTCTTAAATATCAGCCTATCACTCGCATTAGACTACTCCCACTCCCCATTCATCAAAGCATACACAAGAGACTAACAAACAAAAACAAGAACATTAAACAGATCGAATCATCGGACTCTCTTCCTCAACTATTGAAATAAAGTGGGTGGCAAAGAGGGGGGGGGGGGGGGGGGGATGCAATGGTTGAGTACAGAATAAATTCCAAAACAATGGAAAGTGGAGAGCGGAGACCAAAGTTGATTGTTTTTATCATGCTATTATTGCAGAATTCAATTACCTACTTATAATCCGAAAAATGCATAGGGAAGGAACCCATCACAAGCCCAATTAAAATATTTAAAAATTTATTAAAACAAATGTAAACTTTTATATAAATTTTTTTTTTATAATAATAAAAAAATAATTTATGTTATGTAGTTTGTAAAAGGAACTAATATGTGTTGAATAATTTACCATAGGCTGAAAATGTAACGGTTATTCAATGTGAAATGGAAATTTAAAGTTTGGGGTATTTTCAAATATAATATGGCGCAGAAAATACCATGGATGGCAATAAGTCATATGGGGTGGGCAGCCAGGGAGAAAATAACATCTAAACTCTCCAATGAAATGATGTAACCCACATCAGAATTAAACAAACGGGCCACAGACAATTATCACTAATCAGATTTTTTTTATCAGTATATTTGACCATCTTTTTTTTTTAACTCTAATTTTTGAAAAACCGGTACAAATTTAAATGTACAGCCGTTAGCGGAAAAGAACCTCCCCATCCGGCGAGCTAAGCCGCAGCCAACACCCAAGTACCGGATCCGCTTCACAAAGGCTATGATTTGGGATAACAAAACCCAAGTCAAAGTCTCTGTGCACAACCAGGTTGTCACATTTTGGCGCCCAGCAACATGGGGCTGCCTTTACTGCTATTGAATATTGGCTACCCAACACCATCCATTTAATTAAAATTTTGTTAAGATAAATAATCCAAACTTATGGGAAAGATTCTTTTTCTTATTAGCGGTGTCCCGGAAGGCAAAATATTGCCATGCCTGTGTTGCAACGACTATTAGAATTAATCCAACCATTTAGTCGCCAACTAAATCAAATCAGACTGTTATGAAGGCAGGAATCATGTACTCTGATGCTATAAAGCTAGATATTACATTTGTTGTTGTTTTTAAATAGAATGATGCGATTTAGAAGGTATTCCATACAAAGTAATTTTTTTCAGCGTACCGATTTTTGATCAATTGTTAATATATCCCAAAATTCCAATAAGACATCTTTGTTTAAATCTCATTAGATTTCTTTGTTTTTTATTGAAGAAAATTGAATGAAATTTGTTACTTTACATCTTAAATTTCAGCTTAAAGTAATTTTTTAAATTTAATTTGAAATTGTTAAATTGAAAATAATTCTTAAAACCAAATACATATTTTTAAACCATTCTCCATTGTCACTTGATCCGTTACAAGATTTCAGCCATCACACCTATGTATATTGTCCTTATCTGAAAAAGAAAAAAAATATATAATTAATTAATACTATCTACATATTTGTTTTTTCTAGTGTTGTTTCTGTAGAATACATGTATAATACTAATTTACTATAATATATGTGTATATTGTCTAAAAGATTCTAAAACAACTTCCATACAAAAAAAAAACGAATATATCTCAATTATAATATTTTTATTACCACATAGAAATTGCCTATTTCTTAATACCATTTCAATAAACCAGACATATTTTTTTGCATATTTACACTGCCATACGAACGAAGTTAATAGTTCCCTGCGGGAAACGTTTAAATATTTTTTGAATTATAAAATGACAGAAAGAACAGGCTCTAGATCCTCAGCTCGCATTGCTAACAGAAATTTACAAAATCAGAATTTGAATATTATTCCAAACACAAGCGTTAATCTAGATTCTCTGAACAACACCCCGAATAGGAACACAGATAGATTTGATCCGAATCGTACTGTTATCGAGACAAATCGAAATCAATCACTTAGACAGTTAGGACCTCATCTTCTTTAAGTTCATTAGAGTCTATTACTACACCAGAATACAGCAGTCTGACAGCACGAGAAATCCGAAGAGAATTCTCCAGAATGTCACAATAAAATCGAATGCCTACTCTACCTGAGAATGCCAATTCTTCTGGTGAAGCAAATACTGACGGTATAAGCGTACGTGATTACGTAGACGCATCTATTGGAGCTGCACAGGCTAGCATTATGCGTTCCATAGAACAGAACCTGGCAGTTATGATACCAAGAGCGATTAGAAATTCGTTAGATGAGCGAGGAGATATTCCTATACCAAGCAGCCGTAATAATGATCATGAGTCTACTCGCCATGAGCAAGAACAACAAAATTTTTCATATCGACAACAACAATTCTACCCAAATAACACAAATTATTTACCAAACCGAGCAATGGACGACAACAGTTACAGGCCAAATGACCAATATGGATATGTACCTCATCCCAACAACTACAATCACACACAAAATTTTGCCATGGGCTATAAACCAATCACACCAATGCAATTGCAAAAGTGGGGACTTCGGTTTGATGGCTCATCAAAATCTGTGAGTGTGGAAGATTTTGTTTTCAGGGCAGAATCCTTAAGAATTGATTATAATTGTCCATGGGACATATTCGTAAAAAGGTTTCCACCATTTACTGAGTGGACGAGCTCACGATTGGTTGTGGGAATTCAGGCAACAAAACCCTTTTTGCCAATGGGAACAACTTAAATATCATTTTGTCCGGAAGTTCAGAAATTTCGAAAGTGACTTCGAAATTCAAAGGAAAATTATGGAAAGAAGACAAATGCTATCCGATTCGGCTGATATTTTTATTTCGGAGATTATTAAGTTGCGAAACCAAATGCGTTTTCCCATACAGGAATACGAAATGATTCGAGTCATAAAAGACAACTTAAAAGATGGTCTTATTCAGCTCATATACCCAAAGAATATTGAGTCATTGGATGAACTAATGGAAGAATGTAAACGAGCCGAGAGAACAGTATCAAAACGCTTATCTTTTCGCCAACCACAACAACACCTAAACAACAGAAGAGTGAATGAGATGCAAGCCGAATTTTTACCTAATGTAGACACACATGAAGTCGAGGCAATGATGCATAATTCCAAACAACTAGTCTGTTGGAATTGCAAGCAACCTGGACATTCTTTTATTGATTGCCCTATTGAACAAAGGACAATATTTTGTTTCAAATGTGGGTTCGACGGCGTGACCTCGCCAAAGTGTCCTCGCTGCGCGGGAAACCAGGTAAAGAACATGCTGCGAACTGGGCCCCCTACATCAGCCAAAAGAAGACCAGGTCAAATTAATATTCAAAAGCCTACCTCTTCACACAACCATGAACGAAAACTCAAAGCCATAATACCTTATGATGATCGTTTGAAGCGCTATGAAAGAATCCGATCGGAAATATTTAATGATTTCGTACCTGGCACAAGCAAAAGGATTTTAAAGGCCAGAAAAGGATACGAACGAAGAAAGAAAGAACGACATGAAATCGCTTCTGCCTGTCTGAACATCGAAAACGACATTGGTTCATATATGATTGTTAAACTGAATGGGCATGAATTTAAAGGTTTGATGTACAGTGGTGCTTCAATTAGTTGTTTAGGAAGTTCATGTTTAGAGAATGTTAGAAAGATAGGTTCGAGTTTAATCAATTTTAAATCAAAGGTCAATATAGCAGACGGCAAGGAACAAACAATTATTGGCAAGGTAAAACTTACTGTAGAATGCGGTGATAAGAAGCGCGAGATGTTGTTTTATTTAGTCCCGAGTTTAAGACAAGAACTAATACTAGGATATGGCTTTTGGAATGAATTAGGCATACGAATTTGTTTTGACAATATGATTAATGAGATCGATTATAGTCTGGTTGAGAATACACCAATACATGAACTATCGCCTTTGCAGGAGATTGTGTTAGAAGATGTAAAACAATCTTTTAGGTGCTATTCCGAATTTGGACTAGGTAAGACACACGTTGAGCGTCATATAATCGATATAGGGGATGCAGCCCCTAGAAAAATGAGCTATTTTCCAGTGAGCCCTGCTGTTCAAAGACTTATGTACGACGAACTTGATAGAATGTTAGAGTTAGATGTAATTGAAATAGCGGAAAATGCAGAGTGGAATAATCGTGTTACTCTTGTGGTCAAACCAGGTAAAAACCGTCTTTGCTTGGATGCTAGAGAGTTAAATAAGGTTACTCGCAAGGACGCATATCCACTGCCTAACATCGACGGATTGTTAGCGAGGTTGGGCGACACACACTTCATTTCAGCGATAGATCTGAAGGATGCATTTTGGCAAATTCCTCTGGAGGAATCGAGCCGACCGTTGACAGCATTCACAGTACAAGGCCGTCCACATTACCAGTTTAAAGTAATGCCTTTTGGATTGTGCAATGCTGCTCAACGGATGTGCCGCCTGATGGACAAAGTGATTCCTTCAGAGTTGAGAGACCGAGTTTTCGTATACCTAGATGATTTGCTTGTCGTGTCACCCAATTTCGAAACACACATGCAAATGCTCAAGACGGTTGGACAGAAGTTAACGGCTGCAGGACTGACAATTAATATGGGAAAATCAAAATTTTGCCATAAAGTATTGCGATATTTAGGTTATATTGTTGGGGGCGGAAAACTGAAGACAGACACTAGCAAGGTTGAGGCTATTGCTAATATTAAGCCACCCAGATGCGCAAAGGATGTCAGGAAATTTTTAGGGACTGTAGGTTGGTATCGTAGATTTATCTATGAGTACTCTACACTAACAGCTCCACTGACCGATACACTCAAGAAATCGCCCAAATTTTCCATGACTCCTGAGGCTTTAGCTGCATTTGAGCAATTGAAATTACGTCTGATCTCTAGTCCTGTTTTAACCAGCCCTAACTTTGATAAACCCTTTTTTATACAATCCGATGCATCAAATGTAGGCGTGGGTGCCGTCCTTTTTCAGAAGGACAACAATAATGAAGAACACCCAATAGAGTACTTCTCAAGGAAATTAAAATCAGCACAACGAACCTACTCTACTACCGAGAAGGAATGCCTTGCAGTTTTGTTGGCTATTGAACGCTTCAGGCAATATGTTGAGCTTTGAGTTTACTGTCATAACTGACCATTCCAGTTTACAGTGGCTCATGAGGCAACATGACCTTAATGGCCGTTTAGCACGCTGGAGTTTAAAACTCCAGGGATATAAATTTACCATCGAGCATAGAAAAGGCACTAAAAATGTGGTACCTGACATGCTATCAAGACTTGATATGGAAGAAGTCGAATTTGAGCGAACAGGCATAATTGATTTCAACTCGAAAGAATTTGAAAGCGAGAAATATTTGAAATTAATCGACACAGTTGAGCAAAACAAAAATCGACTACCTGATCTGAAAGTATCAGAAGGTGTTGTGTACAAACGAGTAAAATTTAACAGAGAAGAAACCCAAACAGAAGAGTATTGCTGGCGAATCTGGCTACCTGAGAATCTAACAGATAAAGTGATACGAAAGTCACACAACGAAAACACATCTCATGGTGGTATAGCAAAAACACTTTATGACATACGGCAATTTTTCTATGGCCATCGATGGTATCTCAAATAAAAACCTTCATAAGCATGTGCGACACTTGCAAAGAGACAAAACACCCCAGGCAAACATTAAGACCACCAATGGGAAAGAAACTACAACAACAAGACCATTCCAGAAAATCTATGTAGATTTTCTAGGACCTTATCCACGTACCCGCTCTGGAAAAGCCTTTATATTTATAGTATTGGACCACAAGACAAAATTTGTCATACTAAAAGCAATGTCTAAGGCCACGGTTAAATTTGTAAATAAATTTCTCATAGAAGAAGTTTTTCATAAATTTGGTGTCCCCGAAATAATCCATTCAGACAATGGAAAACAATTTATATCTGATGCCTTTCAAAATATGCTTAAGATATTTGGAATACGGCACATGAGAACAGCAATACACTCACCGCAATCAAATGCTAGTGAAAGGGTAAACCAAACTATACTTAGCAGTATTAGAAGCTACCTACAAACTGATCAAAAACGATGGGATGAAAATCTATCTCGTATTGAATGCTCAGTAAGAACGACAGTTCACGCATCAACAGGCGTAACACCCTATTTTGCACTCACAGGCTATAACATGATCACACATGCGGATGCCTACGAAATCTTAAGGAAATTAGGAGCACTTCCTGATGGCGATACACAAATTTTACCAAAAGCGGCACAAATGCAATTGCTCATAGATAAAATAAAAGAAAAATTACACGAGGCTTATGTGCGAAATGAAAGGACGTACAACAAGAGATCCAAAAATTTACAATTCAAACCTGGACAAGAAGTTTTTAGAAAAAATTTTGTCCAAAGCAATTTCTCAAAAGGTATTAATGCAAAGCTATGCAAACAGTGGCTCAAATGTCGAATAAGAAGACCTATTGGAAACTGCCAATATGAAATTGAGAATTTAAATGGAAAACTAATCGGAATAATTCACGCTCAACATTTGAAACAATAGACAGACCTAAACAAACCCTACACCTAACTTAAAGCTACGCTGTACTAGACTTTATAGCTATGAGTATTAGTAACTCTTACCTATGGCTCTTGCCATAATTAGGTTGCAATTATTTTATAGATGTCAGATCATAGCAGCATACTAGATGTTTCCTGATGTTGACCATTATTGACCTGAAATTTAGAAATGAAAGAAATAGATTAAAAAAAAATTATGATAAAAATTACCTGAAAAGAGGAGAAAACGAATTAGAATATTGCAATAGATGAATTTCAAAAAATATACTTATCTTCGCATTACAGATCCTTAGGTATTTGATTGTGTTGTTAGCTCTGACGGACAGACATGCGTGTGCATCATTTTGTATGGACATCGTTAGATGGTATTCACCCATAGATTTTGTTAACTGCTACCTACGAACATATTTTTTGGGGCAATACAG
This sequence comes from Stomoxys calcitrans, assembly GCF_963082655.1. Taxonomy (NCBI): domain Eukaryota; kingdom Metazoa; phylum Arthropoda; class Insecta; order Diptera; family Muscidae; genus Stomoxys; species Stomoxys calcitrans. Next base: position 127,590,834 of record NC_081554.1, read on the forward strand.
GAACTATGCCAATGAATAGGCAGGGACGGCAGTTGCACCCAATTAGGCACACACAGTAATAAGGCGATTTGACAATTTGTCATGGACTTTCCAGCGTCCATTCGTATTATTTTGCACACATTTTATACAGGCTTTTGTGGCAGGCCATTTCTTTTCGTATCTAACTTTCATAGACAATCCAATCTCAATGGACATTTGTGAAACACACTTCTTGTTGCCACTAGGCAATATAAAGGCAACGAGACTTCTACGAAAGACACATTAGATTTCAACATTTTGTCAGTGACAGGAAACTTCCACAACACAGACAACAAACATTTGTAATTGTTTTAAAGATATTTGTTTCACAAATGGATTTCCATGTTTGACATTTCTGTAAGAGATAGACTTTTACTTTAAAATGTACATTATTTCTTTTCATTTGCAATGTTCTTACCTTTTGCTTGTGTCCGTTAGGATTTTGCTTTGGAAATTTTTTTTTGTCGCCTTGGGTATTTGTTTTGGTTGATATCTACATGCAACAATGACAAATAACGACCACAATTAACATTTTTAGCACACATTTAGTTTGAGCCTTTCCGAGCTATTTTAATTTCACTGGCTACATAAAAATAGCTGGCTTTGTAACGACCACTATATCTGTTGTGTTGTCATTTCGTGTGTCTTTTCTATTTTCTTTTGACATTTTTTATTTTATGGACATTCACAATGGTGATTTTCAGTGGCACAACCAATACATGAGCGTGGGACGTACAAAAGGGGTTTGCAATCTGTGCAGCAGAACAGGGTTGTATGTGAACGGCCAGGGTCTGGCAAACTATCACTTTCGAGAGAGGGGTTGCCATGAGAGAGTCAGAGTTTGACCATTTTTCCAGAGACATATTTTTTCCAGTCATTTCATTTTACTGAAATGTGACTGATTTGAGGGAACGTAAGCGTGCACATGTTCTTTTTTCGTTTGGACATCTATACAACTCACACGTTTTAGCTCCACCCAAATTGGAGTGTTTAAATATTACGTTGAGAAGAGATATTTTATAAGTGATTCAATTGAAAAGTTTTCGTTAGAGTTAATTAAATTATTGACAAATGTGCGATAAGTTTTTTTTTTGGATTTGAAAGATTATTCAAAGGGACAACATAGGTGCGCCATCTCTAATTTGGCCGACGCACGTGTTTTTTTTGGTCGGTACAGTACGACCAGTTCTGAAAGTGGGGCCAAGATTCAACATGGTTAGTGGGACCAGATGCCATTGTGGGACGCATGCATTGAAGCCAGAGCTGGAATGATTGCGAAAGATTTCACTCGCACAGTAAGACACGAAAGTATTCGTATACCTACTTACATAATTATGTTAATGCCATTTATAACATTGTGCCGTCCTATATATTAACTAACTTGACTAACTAGATATAATATTTTACAAAAAAAAAATGATGTACATTACCTAACGAAAAGTGAAACTTAATTGTGTACAACAAGTTAAAAAGATCTAAAAAAAAGGTAAAAAAAGAAAAAAATATAGAGAGAAATCAAAGAAGAATTAACAAAAATCAAGAAAAAAAGAAATTAAAACCAAATTTGCTTAAGAAATGGTATACGATAATATTATCATTTCTTAACCAAATTTGGCGCCAACATATTTAACAAAGAAGTAAAAAAAAAATATATATATATATATATATATACAGATATATAGAAAAGAAAAAACTACAAAACTACATAAATGTTTGCACAAAGTAAGAATAAGGATAACGTTCAGAAGCAATAAAAAAAACGAAAGTAAATTAATCACTAAAATAAATAAATAAAAAAAATTAATTATATGTTTATATATGTGTATATCCATATTTATGTGTGCACTTGTGCATAGGTGTGTTGATATATATATATATATATACATATTCATAAATACATACACATATAATTCATATAAAGTATCACAAATTTGAAAAGAAAAATAAATATATTTGAATTAAAATTTAAATTTGAAAAGTCATTATAGAAGAGGACAGAACGAAGAGAAAAATTAAAAAAAAATAAAAAAAAAAATTTATTAATATATGTACAATATATATAAGAATATACAAAAATATATATATTTAAAAACATATAAAAAAATATAAATAGAAATAACAATTAATATATGTATATATTTAAAACAAAGAAAAACCTTATTGAGACAAAATTTGTATATATATAATAAAAAAACAGAACTTCTTATTTATTTCCTTAGGCCCAATTAAAATATTTAAAAATTTATTAAAACAAATGTAAACTTTTATATAAATTTTTTTTTGTAATAATAAAAAAATAATTTATGTTATGTAGTTTGTAAAAGGAACTAATATGTGTTGAATAATTTACCATAGGCTGAAAATGTAACGGTTATTCAATGTGAAATGGAAATTTAAAGTTTGGGGTATTTTCAAATATAATATGGCGCAGAAAATACCATGGATGGCAATAAGTCATATGGGGTGGGCAGCCAGGGAGAAAATAACATCTAAACTCTCCCATGAAAAGATGTAACCCACATCAGAATTAAACAAACGGGCCACAGACAATTATCACTAATCAGATTTTTTTTATCAGTATATTTGACCATCTTTTTTTTAAAACTCTAATTTTTGAAAAACCGGTACAAATTTAAATGTACAGCCGTTAGCGGAAAAGAACCTCCCCATCCGGCGAGCTAAGCCGCAGCCAACACCCAAGTACCGGATCCGCTTCACAAAGGCTATGATTTGGGATAACAAAACCCAAGTCAAAGTCTCTGTGCACAACCAGGTTGTCACACAATTTCAATTTCCACCAAGGAATACCGTCAGCGGACTGTGTCAAATGGATCATGGTGCTTTACATGGCGAAACAATTATAGGTGGTCTCATTTGTACAACAAACACAAATCATATGGTGCAATTTGTGTGACATCTTAATAACGTCAAACTCGGGCGGCCGGGTTTGGGCTCTTTGGGAACTTTTTAAATCCGCCTTGCAGGGTCCCCAGTATTTTCCGTACATTGTCCCCAAGTTTGGAATCAGTTTCAAGTGAATATCCCCAATAAAAATCCCCAAGCAATTATGGAAAGCTTTCTATAATAAAAAAATATTAATTTCTTGGACAAAAATATTTTTTACTGGCGGCCAAACCGATTAAGGATTTGGATTAATTGAAGGCACGGATATAACTTTTTGAAGTTGAAAAATAGACAGCTATATAGGGTCTGTGTTTTTAGCATTATTTATTCCATGTAAGTCAGATGTGCTGGAATGATGACCATTGCCAACTTGAACTGGATAGATTGTTATCGTTATCATGTAATAACTGTCGATAACACGTGTGTTGCACTGTATTGTATAAAATACAGGGATATAATATTTCATTGGTACAGTTTGTCATGTGTTCTGGAAAGAATTTCAGTGCAAAGTAGTCCTGGATAGTTATTGATATCATGCGATTACAGATAATAACCGATTAATCATGGTTTGCACTATATAGTACTAAATTAAATCACAGCAAGTATAACTTGATGTAAATTGTACCGATTTATGTTATCTAAATGTTTATAAAAAATGTCTATAAAAACTTTAATGGTAAAAACAAAACAGAAAATTTCCCTCCAAAAAAATTCCCAATTTTGTCTTGGAGTCCCCACCAAATTCCCAAGTCCCAAGTCAAAAATGGGGTCTAAATTTTTTTTGAAAATGAACCCCTAATTTCGGGAGAAATCCCCAGTATTGGCAACACTGCCGCCTTGGGTGCTTTACAATCATTCCAACTGATTTCTGTCACCCTGTGCTGCTACCATCAAAATTGTCATCGAAACTTATCGAAAGTTACAAACGTTGGTAACTTCACGCAGGTCTCTAACTGACAGCTATGAAAAAGAACGGACGGACATAACGTGAAAAGTGCGAGCTCTTTTTTTTAATAAATTTCTACTAAATAACTCAATAGACATAATTGTCGTAACAAGCGCCACTAAAGCCTCACTTTTCTTTCGCGCGAATGGAAATAATCGTGTGAGATTTTCCGTGAGCAAATTTGGGTGTATGATGATAGCTTCTCTAATTTCTTAAATAAATTTCTTATTAACTCAATATATAAATTGTTCAATTAAAATTGGTAACAATGCAGGTAAGTAAGAGTTTTTCTGTTTTAATGATAAAATAAAAACGATCGGTAGAAAGGTTAACCACGCCAGCTGATAATGGGTGCTTGGAGATTGAGAAGAAATGGAAAAAATTTTGTGCTTGTTTCCTATGACTAATGATATATTGTATTTTTCTAGTACCACACGTTTACGTTAGGCATCCTGCTAACGTTAGGTAAGTAAATTAATTTAATGTAATGTTTTGTTCATAGTTACATTATTTTCAGTGTGTGGAACTCATTGCTTCTATGTACCGGGAGTTGCACCGGTCGAGTTTGTTAAAGGACAAAAAATTGATGTGAAAGCTGTAAAAATGACAAGTAGTCGCACACAACTGCCTTATCAGTACTATTCGCTACAGTTTTGTTTGCCCAAAAATGGAACACTTATATACAAATCAGAGAATCTTGGCGAAGTTTTAAGGGGAGATCGCATTGTTAACACTCCATATGATGTTCAGATGGCTGTAAATGTCAACTGTAAGTTATTGTGCAACAAAAAGGAGAATACCCCATTAAATTGGGAACAACCGCAGTCAGCCATGGTAGTCGAACGTATAAAGCACGAGTACTTCGTGCACTTGCTGGTTGATAATTTGCCGGTAGCTACTCGTATTGTAAATCTAAACAACCCTAATGAAGTCAGTTATGAACATGGTTATCGTTTGGGACAAGTTGATGGTGATAATGTTTACATCAATAACCATTTAAAATTCATTTTGTCCTACCACATGCATACAAAGTATGTTTAGGAATGAATTTTTTTCTGCGGTAGTATAACATCTTTTTTCGTTATTTTAGGGATAAGTACAGAGTGGTTGGCTTTGAAGTGGAAACCGCATCAGTAAATTACAAGGACATAAAATTCGAAGGAGATAATTGTAATTTTCCCGACAACGCACGTCCACAATTGGTTCATCCAAACTCAAATACTCAACTGTATTTTACGTATTCCGTTGAATGGAAAGAATCTAAAGTTAGCTGGGCTTCTAGATGGGACATCTACTTAGGCATGAAAGATGTTCAAATACACTGGTTTAGTATAATAAATTCATTAGTTGTAGTGTTTTTCCTTTCTGGTGAGTACAATAATTGGAGCAGAAAAAATTTTCTTATCAATGACTACCCTCTATTGTAGGTATTCTAACAATGATTATGATAAGAACTTTGCGTAGAGATATTGCCCGGTATAATACGGACGACAATATTGAAGATACTTTAGAAGAAACCGGATGGAAGCTGGTACATGGAGATGTGTTTCGTCCACCAAAAAATACACGATTGTTTTCCGCGGTTATTGGCAGTGGAATTCAAATATTTTTCATGGCTTTGATAACAATATGTAAGTAGAGTATTCAATTATTTTGTTAAAAATTTCGTCGAACTAGCTGCTGTTTCGTAAAAAAAATAGAGTTTGTGATATCTAACCGGTACATTATTTTATCGAGGGGATAAATCTCCTGTTAACAAGTTTGGTTTTCTCGTACACTTTTACGGTTAATGAAAAAAAAGAGAGGCTACATCAATCGAGCAACTAATTAATAAGATATGACAATATTATGCACCAATCATCAATAAAAGTGTTCGCGTAATCAAACATGCATAAAAATTTGCAAAACCCCCATTAAATTAGGGTATCAAAAATCTCACCACAGATTTTATTTGTTTTTCGATTTCTCTCGTCTTCGAACATTGAAAATTCAGAATCTCCATTAATTTTCTAGGTCTAAGACATTTTTATATTTTAGGATAAGCTTTAATCATAAAAACAAGTTCCGTTAACAAGAAGAATATCGGTACGATAAAGTATAACCCCAAAATGAGAAAGCGGCACTTAGTATTTTAATAAGGGTTTTTTGTTTTTGTTAAATATTCCCAGCAATTTGTATTTTGCGTTTATTTGAATTTGCTCTGGAATTGGTTTTATTGTCAGGATGAAACTGCATATAAATATTGCCCATATTTTGCATCTTGTCTTTATAAGTCCTAAATTTTGCCAATTTTAGGAGAGAAAAAAGAGGTGGTAGAAATGAAAATTTGAAATTTATTAATATTGTACATAGAGATATCTACGTGGTTTCAGTTGTGAACTTTTTTCTCTGTTAATCCTATTTGCGTTTTAAATTTCATTTGATCCAACAAATAATTTATTATTTAAAAATAATAAAATAGCAGAAAACGATAGAATGCCTTTTCATTTAATAGCCTAAAATGCCCCCTAATCGGTACTTCAATGTACTATCCACAAAGCCAAAAGGAAAAATTACTCTTTTAGAAAAAAATTGCTGACTATTTGCTTGTAATAAAAAACTCACTTACTTAGGGAGTTATGGGTTTTTTGCCAGCATTTTGGAGTTTGACTAAACCAAATTTGCTTCGAGAAAAAAAATGAAAAGTATTGTCTTAAAGAATTTTTCAATAATATTTTAATTGAAAAAATTGCAAACTTTTATCATTAAAAAAAATCATTGCAATTTGATGTTTAGTAAATAAATTCGTTTAGAATAAAGAATTTTTTTGAAATTTTAAATTTAGAAAAAAATTCATAGAAATTATGTCTTATTTGAAATTTAGACTTGAGAAAATGTGTCGTGTTGCTGTTTGTCCTCACATATGTGTGTCGAATCTTGCCATTGCGCTAGGTCTTCCCCCCCCCCAAACAGATCCTCTCGTATCCGCAAATTGGCTAGTGAGTGGATGAGGGGTTATGATTTCATCTGGCAAGGTTGCCATTCACTTAGCCAAAGTGGCAAACTAATCCTATTTCCATTAGGGACCAAAATACAAATAGAGTCAGCACACATATGTTATATCGACGTTGGTACCGGGCAGTGGTACTTTGATGTTTCCTTCCGACTTAGCTCAGCCTGCGTAGGTCCTTGGGTTACCAAGCCAATATAAAACAACACAATAGAAATATTAATAGTACCACCTTCAACTATTCGTTCCTTGTAGCATGATATCGTCAGCGAAATATTCCGGTGGGAATCCAGGTGTCGTTGGATTCTCCTATTGCCCTCCCATGGATCACACGATTATGACCCCCTTTGGACCATCTACCAAAATCTACGATAGCCCCCTAAAATGTAGTGGCGATAATCCTCCCTACCTTACCTCATCACAAATTTACCCCAAAATCATATTAAAGCAATTCACGTAAAATTTAATATCAAGATGTACATGGATTTATTCATTTACCTAATTCACTCGTAAAAAAAAAGAAATCCATAATTGGCTATTAATAACCGTAATACTTAAATATAGTTAGCGCTATATACAGACTAATACTGAAAGTTCGTGAAAAGGGCAAAATTTTCGTTTTTCTTTTACGAAAAACCCAAAATGCTAGAAACCGACAAAAATAATAAAAAATCCCTAACTAGGTTCGAGCTCGATTCCTAATGGCAGGGGTCCACGTTTTATCTATAGAAATACTCTCACAAATATAGCAAATTTAACTTTGCCCTAACCACTGCTTATTTATACTAATATTTCTTATGAACTATGAAGCACAACGGCGTATACGATAGTTATAGAAACATTCTTTAGAGAATTCAAGACTCTGTCTTTTTTTATAACTTATTTGATAGTGATTTAAATCTAGTGACACGACGAAAAACAAAAGTTCTCAAAACGTATAATTGATGGCGAAATTTTGGTATGATTCCACGTAATTTATGGTGACCAATAATAATATAAAGTCATGGGAATTAATTACAGATGAATATAATTTTGATTATTTTTTTGGGACATAAAGAAATCCAATTACATTTAAATAGATATATTTCCTTCGGGTTCACGAAAATTTATTGCATTCACAGAAAAAACCCAACGCGAATGTGAAAACAATCAAACAAATACATTCCGACCGTTTGCACTCGTTTCTTTATAAAAAAAAACGATCTGTAAAATAATCGTGTATATATTCGCAGCCAAAGTGTCACAAAATTACCAAAACTAGAATTTATTTATGCCCGCACAGAAATTGTAAAAAAGGATACGTATAAAGGAATGGTTTGGGAGGTGGAGGGTGACTAATACTAAGGTAAAGGTAGTTGGTTATAGGTGGTGTTTGTAGGCTGCAGTAGGAGGTGGGGTAAAGATTTCGATAATTCAGGTACCGTTACAAACGGAGCACACACAACCACGTGTGGTGATCACATTGGCTGTGGCCCTTTCAACGGTTTGTCGGTCTGCCTCTCCTTGGCTTATTTTCGGACTCACCAAATGTATTTCCTTTACCCTTGTTGCCGTCAAATCTCACACTCGAATGCAACTTCTCACTAATGCGTTTCCCTCCAAACGATTCATCGATGCACAGCAAATGATCTCACGAGCTCCTGAACGGCGTTCACAGGTGCTCCTGCCGATCTCAGTGGCCTTGAATCAGAGTAATCTGCCCCTTCTGCCCACGTGCAAATATGTAAGACGTCCTCTATATGGCTGTGTTGGTGGTGGTGTTAGTGGAGTGACGCAAACTTTGCCCCGTGTCGCTGGTGGCTCGGTGGAATATGTCCAAGAAGACGGATACGCCGATAAAACCGACCGTGTATGGAAAATACCCCCTGATACACAGGTGGTCCACATAAAGCACACCAGAGTGCCTATCACCAATCCTCCACGAGGTAGATACACCCACCAACACCGTACCTAAAAATGGAAAATAACGAAGTAATTTAGAACTTCGTTTTCTGTCACCACCTGAGGCGTAAGGAAATCTTACCTTCTCCTTGTATACCAAGCGCCTATTACACAATTACAATCAATGTAAATAATAATTTCGACGGCAGCACGATTTACCAAGTGCCGAAATGTGCTCTTGGGCTCTAAATATAATGTCTCATTAAAAATTGGACTTTCTGAGCGGCACGATGTTAACGGAGTGAGTATCAAAAGGAAAAGAATAATTTACGAGAGCCTGACACCTGCGAAAGCCCGGTTGTGACCGTGATGCCACGTGGCGATGTAAAAAAAAACCCTTTGACAGTTGAACAACCCTGTCTCCCGGTTCAAACTAAATGACTGCGCACTGAATAGCCGCGCACCGTGCCATGAATCGTAAATCATGTCACCTGCCCACCGCAAGATCAAGGGATACCATTACAAACCCTATCAGTTACCATAGTCCTGACGACGGATAACTGAATAGGGAAGGTAGACTGATAACGAATGACACCTGACGTGGGGAAGAACTGCGACCCTGAGATCAAGAGTCTTAGCTCTATCCATCGAGCTAGCCGGGCTCAGTATCCAAATTCCTATCTCACCGGAACCATATGCTGTAGGTCCTTAGCATGATAGGTGCCTACTTTCCTACCCTTCAAGTCCTCAACCTCATATAAACTTCCGCCGATCTGTTTCACAACACGACATTTAACGAACTTGTCACAAAGCTTCGCATTTAACCTCTTGGAGGCGTCGCTAAGGACAAAATTCCTCCTCAGGATCTCCTGGCCCGGCAAAAATTTCACCTCCCGGCATCTAGTATTGTATCGTGCGACATTCCTCTCATAAGAGCTATGCAAGTTCCTCCTAACATTGCTTCTAACTAACTCCATTATATTGCTCTTCGGCAAGATGTCGACTTCACCGTTTTCCAGAACTCCTAGTTTGTCCGATAAATCATACACGCTAGCGTGCGTGATCATGTTCGTTCCAAAAAGGGAAAAGTATGGAGAGAATCCCGTTGCGGTGTGAATAGTGGAACGTAACGCGCATTCGACGGCCGATAAATGCCTATCCCAGTTCGTCTGATCGTCTGCAACATATGCCCGCACGGCGGCTATGATGGAGCGGTTAACGCGCTCGGACGCGTTTGCCTGTGGAGCATAATACGCGTTCCTTATCGGCTTGCATCCATATCGTCCCAAGAACATTTCAAAATCGGATGATGTAAATTGCTTACCGTTATCCGTATGCACCATCTGCGGCACGCCAAACTTATGAAAAATTTCACTTTCCAAAAATTTGATGACGTTCGCAGATGTTGCATTACGCATAGGCTTCAAAACAACAAATTTCGTGAGATGATCAAGAACGATAAATATGAAGCTATTTCCCTGTTTAGATCTGGGAAAGGGACCGATAAAATCCATATAAATCTTTTGCCAAGGTCTGTGTGTTATCGTCTCAGCGCCCATAGGCGGTCGTAGGATCCTGTTGGGGGCTTTCGTCTCCTTACACACAACGCAATTATTCACATACTCCCTCACCTGGGCCACCATCTTAGGCCAATAAAAATATTGTCTGAGGGCTGCAATGGTCTTACCCATGCCACAGTGTGACCTTACTGTAGGTTCATGCGTATTCGCGATCAATCCGTGTGTGAGTCCAGTAGGAACCCATAGCTTCCAAATAAATTGCTCGTGGACCGGATCTCCATCCGAGGGGACTGTCCTCTTGTAGACGTACGAATCCCGTATCCTGAGATCGGGCAAAAGATCCTGATTCTGAGAGATATGCTCACGGAGCTGAGCATATTCTTCGCCTTCGAACTCCGGCGAACTCATATCGATAAGAGGCCCCTCCTCCACAAACATGTTCACCTCATCAACGTGCAACCTGGACAGGGTGTCGGCTACCACATTCTGGCTACCCTTGCGATGCTGTATATCGAATTGATACCTTTGGAGTTTCAGGCTCCATCGTGCGAGACGACCGCTTAAATCCCTCTGGCCCATGAGCCACCTAAGGGCACTATGATCCGTCACCACAGTGAAAGGCATCAATTCGATATACGGTCTGAACTTTCCAATTGCACTAACCACAGCGAGGCATTCCCTCTCAGTCACGCTGTAATTGCGCTGTGCGCTATTAAGCTGTGCTGAGTGGAAGGCAATTGGACGTTCCAGACCTTCAGCGTCAAGCTGATAGAGAACGGCGCCGACTCCCAAGTTCGACGCGTCACACTGGACGAAAAAGCGTTTGTCGAATACCGGATGGGTCAATACAGGACTGGTGGTGAGGGCTACTTTCAGCCTACTGAAAGCTTCAATCGCCTCCTCATCGAACGTAAATTTGGCAGACTTCCTCAGCGTGCGTGTAAGTGGAACAGTTATCTCAGCATAATCCTTAATAAACCTCCTAAACCAAGAGGTAAGTCCCAAAAACCTACGCACGTCGCGTGTGCATCTCGGTATAGGAATCTGAGTTATGCCCTCAATCTTCCCTGGATCTGGCCTTAACCTGCCTTCCCCGACGATGTACCCTAAGTACCGGAGTTCCTTCTTACAGAATCTAGATTTGCTGAGGTTTATGGTCAAGTTCGCACCACTCAGAAGATCACCGACGCGACGTAACAAACGCACATGCGACTCAAAATCAGGCGACACCACCAACAGATCATCCAGGTACACGAAAACCTCATTGCGTAGTTCCGGGGCGATCACCTTATCCATCAGTCTGCATAACCGTTGGGCTGCGTTGCACAACCCAAACGGCATGACTCTGAAATGATAATGTGGTCGTCCCGGCACTGTGAATGCAGTCTTCGGACGACTATCCCTCGCCAGGGGAATCTGCCAAAACGCGTCCTTCAAATCTATACTAGATATGAAGTACGTGTTTTGGAGTCTCCCTAGGAGTGCGTCTATATATGGGAGTGGATATGCATCCTTCACCGTAACCTCGTTTAGTTTTCGGGCATCGAGACACAAGCGCCTCTTCTCCCCACGCCGGACCAAGGTCACTGGAGAATTCCAGGGACTGGTGCTTGGCTCTATCACCCCTAAACTTAGCATACGGTCTAACTCCCCATATATAAGCGACTCGACGGCAGGTGATACTGGATAGTGGCGTTGTTTGATAGGGACAGCGTCGCCAGTATCAATTGTGTGTTCCTCCAAATGAGTCTTGCCTAAACCGTGTCTCTCATGATCCAAAAAATGACCCCTAGCATGCGCAAGAGCGTCCTCCTGTTCCCGAGAAAGAATGTGACTACTTGGATCGGGTGGTTCGACCACAGCGCTAAGACTGCTGACCAAATGTGGCGCAACACCGAAAATCCTCCAAAAATCCACCCCGCAGTACATTTTATTCTCCAAATTCGGAACTAGATACACCTCCATCATATGACGTTGATCGCCATATGTAACCTCAACCTTCACTTTACCTGAACACGTCACACGATGACCATTAGCAGTGCCGACACGGCACTTGTGTACTGGAATGATTGTCAATTCGAGTTCCTCAACCAATTTATGGCAATCTTTCCCGAAACAGGTGACGGATGCCCCGCTGTCAAAAAGGGCCAAAACCTCATAGTCATTCACCAAAACGCATCTAAATGGCCTCGGATCTGAACCTGAAATCTCACTTATCGTAGCTGAAGAAATGTCGCGCCTATGTCTTCGCCTACATCTAAAACGTTCTCTGGCTCTCAAAATCCTCTTAGATACAGTCTGTACAGTAATCTCACTATTAAAAATCCTCTTTCTGGCTTTTCGGTAATTTTCAAGGCGTATGTGAAATGGCAATGTCAGATCTGGTCTGGGAATCGTAGTCCTCTCCGTAGATGTCGTGGTGATGGGGGTTCTATTAGCTGTGTCGAGATTCTCAGGATCTACAGAAGTCCCAACACATTTGTCCTGTAAAATCTTTCGACCTAATCCGTGGTCTGAGTCGAACGTGAGTCCCCACCTGCGTTCACGTTCGATCTGCGGTTTCCCGATCGGCAATTATCACATTGTGGAGCCGTTACGCCCGATTGACCACAACGAAAACAAAAATAAGCTCTTTGTTCCGCTGAGCATTGCTTAAATGTATGTCCGGTAGTCCCACAATTCCAACATTTCACGTTGGTCTTGTCGGATCTCTTCTGAAAGTTATTTCGTAATCGAAGTTCCTCTAACGTCTCCGTAGGCTCATCAAAATCTGGATCGTATAATTCGTTCACGGAGCGAACAGGCAGACCTGGTCGAGATCTTTGTAGAAATTCCCTTTCCAATAAACTTTCAGCTTTACGGCATTCCGCCCGTAAATGTTCAACAGAGTACAATTGTGTCCCAAATATCATATGTGCTATCCGGGGTCTCAAACCTGCCTTCACAATGTCCACCATCTCGTGTTCTTTTAAGGGTTCACGTAATTGCATCCTGAGCCCATTTATCGCATCAATATACTGGGTAGCCTTCTCCTCTTTTCCCTGTTTGCGATCTATTATCTGTCTTAGTACGTCCGCGTTGGAATGAAACTGTTCAAATTCCCGAATAATATCTGCTCTCAAGTTGGAAAATGAAAGATCTGGGTGCCGCTGAATGCGGTCCCAGTACCACTGGTTTGCACGTCCCTCAAGAAGATGATGAAAACCTGCCATCAATTCCTCGTCCGAACAACCGTAATTCTGCTGAAGCCTGTCTACCCGAAAAATGAAATCCTCAATAACTGGAGTCTTGGGCGTACCATCAAATTTGATGCCCCATTTACTAATGCTATGGTATCCTGGTCTACTAATCTGGTTACTCGAATCCCTTCGTAATTCCGGTTGGGCAACATACGTATTAGGTGGACGCCCTCTTGCTCTGTCCCCCAAAGCAAAATCCCGAGGCCAATCCACACCTGGTGAAGAGTATGAAGCACGATTCGCCGGAACAGCTGGTGTTGAAAGAGCTGACTTTACAGCCTCTGCTACGGCTTCTCTCATCTCACTTCGAATTACCTGCAAAATAGAGGCCGGGGTCTCTATACCCGCTTTCCCATTCTCCTTAGGCATCCCGGTGCTATTCAAAATATCCCCTTGGCTAGTACCCTCCCTATTGGTCATTGGACTATACGAAGGCTGTGTGACACTACTCTCCCCTGTGTCCCCGTGTTGACCTTCCTGAACCTGGTCATTCACATCCAACGTCCGGTCGGCATTATCTCCGCCCGTAGAAACATCGATAGGGTCTGAATTATTCGGAGGAGAATCAGCATCCGCCCCCCTAAGGCTCGTGTAATGTGGGTTGAGTGGACCCAGAAATCTCTGTGGAAGCATCTCCAAGTTATCCTACACGAAAATCTCAAAAATCCGAAAATGTTCCAAGGATACTATAACTACGTCGAACTACCGTACGTCAAAAGTCTGAATAAATCCGTGCACAAGTATCCAAAATATCTGGTCGGGGCTGAATACCCGCTCTAAAAAAAATCAAAACAAAAATATATGATGGTTCTTGGCCACCAAGGCCGAATACCGCTTAAGAACCTACAAAACAAAACGTGACTCCAATGATTGAGATCATAAATAGGGTCCCGGTCGGTAAATCATTCAAACTATGATAATTCCATTCGTCTTCCAATGATAAAATATACAAATATCAGAAACTAAGTATCATAAACAAAAATGATAAATCAAAATAAAATGTTATTACAAATATATGAGTCTGAAGTTTTTTGGTAGGATTAGGATATGTACATCAGCCACTACAAAAATAAAATATCCCACTTTAAATCTTCCGCTTCAAAGAACTCCTAGCACGCTAATGATAAACTCCGAAGAAATGTTGCTACTATGAGAATTCGTATAAAACTCGCACAGGACTAAACAATAACTTCGCAGTATTAGAAAAAAAACGTCGTCCATGTTGGTGTAGCGCGATTCCTGGCCGTAATAACCAAAACAAATCGGACTATACGCCAACACTTCGGATCTGAATCTAAAAATATGAACGTTCGAATTGCTATTCGTAGCGAATTGAGGTTAACCGTAAAACGTTAAAACCTAATGACTATACGAAAACTCATTCATTTGCTCATACGTTGGGCGCCATCTGTAGTGTTGCTGTTTGTCCTCACATATGTGTGTCGAATCTTGCCATTGCGCTAGGTCTTCCCCCCCCCAAACAGATCCTCTCGTATCCGCAAATTGGCTAGTGAGTGGATGAGGGGTTATGATTTCATCTGGCAAGGTTGCCATTCACTTAGCCAAAGTGGCAAACTAATCCTATTTCCATTAGGGACCAAAATACAAATAGAGTCAGCACACATATGTTATATCGACGTTGGTACCGGGCAGTGGTACTTTGATGTTTCCTTCCGACTTAGCTCAGCCTGCGTAGGTCCTTGGGTTACCAAGCCAATATAAAACAACACAATAGAAATATTAATAGTACCACCTTCAACTATTCGTTCCTTGTAGCATGATATCGTCAGCGAAATATTCCGGTGGGAATCCAGGTGTCGTTGGATTCTCCTATTGCCCTCCCATGGATCACACGATTATGACCCCCTTTGGACCATCTACCAAAATCTACGATAGCCCCCTAAAATGTAGTGGCGATAATCCTCCCTACCTTACCTCATCACAAATTTACCCCAAAATCATATTAAAGCAATTCACGTAAAATTTAATTTCAAGATGTACATGGATTTATTCATTTACCTAATTCACTCGTAAAAAAAAAGAAATCCATAATTGGCTATTAATAACCGTAATACTTAAATATAGTTAGCGCTATATACAGACTAATACTGAAAGTTCGTGAAAAGGGCAAAATTTTCGTTTTTCTTTTACGAAAAACCCAAAATGCTAGAAACCGACAAAAATAATAAAAAATCCCTAACTAGGTTCGAGCTCGATTCCTAATGGCAGGGGTCCACGTTTTATCTATAGAAATACTCTCACAAATATAGCAAATTTAACTTTGCCCTAACCACTGCTTATTTATACTAATATTTCTTATGAACTATGAAGCACAACGGCGTATACGATAGTTATAGAAACATTCTTTAGAGAATTCAAGACTCTGTCTTTTTTTATAACTTATTTGATAGTGATTTAAATCTAGTGACACGACGAAAAACAAAAGTTCTCAAAACGTATAATTGATGGCGAAATTTTGGTATGATTCCACGTAATTTATGGTGACCAATAATAATATAAAGTCATGGGAATTAATTACAGATGAATATAATTTTGATTATTTTTTTGGGACATAAAGAAATCCAATTACATTTAAATAGATATATTTCCTTCGGGTTCACGAAAATTTATTGCATTCACAGAAAAAACCCAACGCGAATGTGAAAACAATCAAACAAATACATTCCGACCGTTTGCACTCGTTTCTTTATAAAAAAAAACGATCTGTAAAATAATCGTGTATATATTCGCAGCCAAAGTGTCACAAAATTACCAAAACTAGAATTTATTTATGCCCGCACAGAAATTGTAAAAAAGGATACGTATAAAGGAATGGTTTGGGAGGTGGAGGGTGACTAATACTAAGGTAAAGGTAGTTGGTTATAGGTGGTGTTTGTAGGCTGCAGTAGGAGGTGGGGTAAAGATTTCGATAATTCAGGTACCGTTACAAACGGAGCACACACAACCACGTGTGGTGATCACATTGGCTGTGGCCCTTTCAACGGTTTGTCGGTCTGCCTCTCCTTGGCTTATTTTCGGACTCACCAAATGTATTTCCTTTACCCTTGTTGCCGTCAAATCTCACACTCGAATGCAACTTCTCACTAATGCGTTTCCCTCCAAACGATTCATCGATGCACAGCAAATGATCTCACGAGCTCCTGAACGGCGTTCACAGGTGCTCCTGCCGATCTCAGTGGCCTTGAATCAGAGTAATCTGCCCCTTCTGCCCACGTGCAAATATGTAAGACGTCCTCTATATGGCTGTGTTGGTGGTGGTGTTAGTGGAGTGACGCAAACTTTGCCCCGTGTCGCTGGTGGCTCGGTGGAATATGTCCAAGAAGACGGATACGCCGATAAAACCGACCGTGTATGGAAAATACCCCCTGATACACAGGTGGTCCACATAAAGCACACCAGAGTGCCTATCACCAATCCTCCACGAGGTAGATACACCCACCAACACCGTACCTAAAAATGGAAAATAACGAAGTAATTTAGAACTTCGTTTTCTGTCACCACCTGAGGCGTAAGGAAATCTTACCTTCTCCTTGTATACCAAGCGCCTATTACACAATTACAATCAATGTAAATAATAATTTCGACGGCAGCACGATTTACCAAGTGCCGAAATGTGCTCTTGGGCTCTAAATATAATGTCTCATTAAAAATTGGACTTTCTGAGCGGCACGATGTTAACGGAGTGAGTATCAAAAGGAAAAGAATAATTTACGAGAGCCTGACACCTGCGAAAGCCCGGTTGTGACCGTGATGCCACGTGGCGATGTAAAAAAAAACCCTTTGACAGTTGAACAACCCTGTCTCCCGGTTCAAACTAAATGACTGCGCACTGAATAGCCGCGCACCGTGCCATGAATCGTAAATCATGTCACCTGCCCACCGCAAGATCAAGGGATACCATTACAAATGTTTCATTGAAATTTTGTTCTTAAGGTAATGTTGTTAAATTTCTTGTCGGAAAAATTGTCTTAAAATGTTTATTTTTAGAAACAAATTGTTTAAAATTATGCCTTTCTTGGATATTTTATGTTTAAAAAGAGTTTATTTAAATATTGTCAGTAAATAAAATTTATTTTTATTTTAAAACTTAATATAATTAATTGAAATTCTATTGTTAAAAACTTTGTCCCCCTTTCTACGTCCCTGAGCTCTTATATAATCCGATGTCCCGATTTGACTTCTTTAGCCTCTAAAAACGGAATTCTAATCCCAATTGATTGATCTCTCGATTTGAGATCTGGAGCCTCTTCAAAAAGTGATTCTTGTTCAAATATATAAGAAACCATGGGTATTTCTAGTTATAATCTCCTAATATCTTTCTTTAAATTCTGCCTGTAATGAGAAAGCGTGCAAAGAACTTGACAAACCCGATCAATTTTACAGGGTAGTACGCGTTCACTTGTTTTAGTTTAAAAACTTGTTATTTTCGGCTAATTAAACTAATTAAAAACGTGCTAAGTTCGGTTGAGCCGAATTTTGTACACACTCCACCATTGGTCTCGCTCTTGTCAAGATTTTTGCATGGTTTCTCCCTATGGGCAGAAACTAAAAAGGATCAAGCAACAAACTCTATGGATTTAAGTTCGGTTAGGAGTTGCTTCTGACAATACTTGGTTTGCGCGTTTTCTGTCATAAGAGAAATTTTTATGCAAAATATGAGCCAAATCCAATAAGATTTTCGAACTCTAGTGGCTTAGAAAGTAAAATTGGATAACTTGGCCAACAATTCAGACAAATTGGATATGAATTGCGTTCTCTAGGGGCTCAAAAATACAATCGGCAGATCGGTTTATATGGGAGCTATGTAACGCTGAACCGATTCAGCCTACACTTAATAAAAATGTTGGAGATCATAAAAGAAACCGTTATGAAAATTTCAGCCAAATCGGGTAAGAATTGCGCCCTCTAAAGGCTCACGAAGTCAAATGGGAAATCGATTTATATGGGCGATATATATAAACATTTACCTATTTATCCCAATCCACACAGACCTGCAACGAGCTGTGAGCACCACACAGGCTGGAATATAGAGGTCCCATCTGTGTTCATTGTTGTGACGAGAGGCTTAGCTGGTAGCTACCGAGCTACTGGGCTAAGCTGGGAGCTACTCACCTACAGCAGCTTGGCCAGGATCGCCACTTCCACATGCAAATGTGGTTACAACAACAACTATAAATAATCGGATTTGAATATTGCGGAAAAAGGTACCCGCTACTCCCTGAATTAAATATTTTTTCATAAATATCGCGACAAAATCATTTATATCATAAACTGTTTTCTTTCTGTGTATAATCTGGGCAGCCATTTATTCGTTTTTTAGGCTGAACCCCTGCGTTCGAATTTTCATTGGTGATTTTACCCTCAGGTATTAAGCCATCTAAAACTTCTGTACCAAGTGGCGTCGCATTGCGGCACGTCGTTCGGTATAGAAATCGTAAAAAGAATTTGTCAAAGGCCATTCATTATGAAGTGTATATAAGATTTTGCACAGGTAAGTTTAAGGAAATTTTATTGTTGTTGTTGTAGCCACCATTGGTTATTTTAGGAGCCAATAACTCGGCATGTCATTTCGAGCATCATAGGCAATCTGTATTTGTGCTAGATCCGGTGCCGCCCGGCCTCTCACTGAGACTATCCGCTCGATACCGCTGATTGCCCGCGACTGCCGTTGCAGCTACTCCTTATGGAGCATTCCGCAATCCGCGACCTATGTATCTCGCAGCTCAGCTTCTCGTGACAGCTATGAACACCACACAGATCGGACCTCAATGTTCCAGTCTGTGTGGTGCTCACATCTATCCCCTGCCGAGTAAGGGTAAGGAAACTGCTTGTTTATAGTTAACTTAAAATTTTGATTTTCAAACCCTTGTTGGTAAATAAATTCTTATGTCGTGTAAAACACACCTTGGTTGCGATTGTTTATTTAGGTTCGAGTGGTTTTAACTTAAAGATTGGGACATTTTTCTGCATAAATGATGAACTTGCTACGATCGTGACGTATATTTGTTAGAAGATGCCTATCGCTATAAGAAATTAGGTTAAATATCTGAAGTGGTGATTTCGTAAAAATAGGATTCTAGAATATTTCAAAACGTTATTTTTGAAGATGTCAATTGTCAAATGGTTTTCCTGCATGAGCGGATAAACAATGTCCGTCAGCTTACCACTAATTTAAATGCAACAGTACAGGTGGAGATTTTAACTAGGAAATGTTAATTTTGTTTGTTCGAAGACAAACAGACACATAGAAAAAGATGGATATGATAAAGGCAATATAAATTCCACATTTTCGTATCCTATTCCACATTAAACAACAAAAAATTTTAGTTTACATTTGAGATGGAAAAATTCGATTCGATTGCTTGATATTTTTTAAAAAAACCTTACAATATCTTGTTCATTACTATAGTAAGCCATCATCAATAATGTGACATTACTTTTTAAATTTCTTTCTTTCTCCTTTCGCACATTTTCCTAAGAATAAGATGTTGCTTATTATGCTATTTAAAATGTTTTATTTTCAGTCTTTGCTATGCTTGGTATGTTGTCACCATCATCACGCGGTGCTCTAATGACTTCTGGAATTTTTATGTACGTTTTTATGGGTATTATTGCTGGATATTTTGCTGCTCGCCTTTATAAAACCATGAAAGGTCGAGAATGGAAGAAATCTGCATTTCTTACCGCTACCTTATACCCAAGCATAGTTTTTGGGTAAGAATTTAAAATATTTAGTAGTAAGCATACAAAATAAAAAATACTTATTTCAGAACTGGATTCTTTTTGAACTTCTTCATATGGGACAAAGAATCTAGCGGAGCGGTGCCGTTTAAAACTATGATATCATTACTTTTGTTGTGGTTTGGTATATCCGTGCCGCTGGTATATTTAGGCTATTATTTTGGATATCGCAAACAGCCATATCAACATCCTGTACGCACGAATATGATACCAAGACAAGTGCCCACACAACATTGGTATATGAACGCTATACTAAGGTAATAACCCTTATCTTAAAGAGCTTAAAGAGAAGAAACTGGATGTAAACTTTTCCTGTTTTTGTAGCACACTGATGGCTGGAATTCTACCCTTTGGCGCCGTATTCATTGAATTATTTTTTGTTTTTACGGCAATATGGCAAAACCAATTTTATTATCTATTTGGGTTTCTATTCCTTGTGTTTTGCATATTGGTTGTTAGTTGTGGTCAGATATCCATTGTTATGACATACTTCCAACTATGTGGAGAAGTTAGTATAGCATTTTTTGACGTTATTAGCTATTTTTTATTATAGTTTTATTCAGTGTTAGTCAGATGTACTGGTAAGTTTTCCAGTGCAATTCTATCGGTATTATGCGATAACAACCGATAACACTGTATAGTAACTAAAATAGAAAAGGCTAATTTTATTTAAGTCCAATAACTCCTATCTTTTGCAGGATTATCGCTGGTGGTGGCGAAGTTTTATAGTGTCTGGCGGTTCAGCGGTGTACGTCCTTTTCTATAGTATATTTTATTTCTTTACCAAACTTGAGATTACAGAGTTCATACCCACACTTCTGTATTTTGGATACACTAGTAAATATATATAAAGAGTTTCTTAATTTGAAACACTAATCCTTTTTATTTTTCAGGTCTTATGGTTCTAACCTTTTGGCTTTTAACAGGGACAATCGGCTTCTTTGCTGCATATAGTTTTATACGCAAAATATACAGTGCTGTAAAAATTGATTGATTTAAGTTTCAAACCACTTCGAAGAACCGCCAAGGAAACAAACTGTCCTTGTACTCATATATTCTATTCAACCAAAAAAGCTTTTATCTTCTGTGTTAATTTAAACTAAAAAAATGTGTCCAACTCCTTACTTATTTTATTGTTGTTATGGAGTATCCTAATCCTTTGTGGTTCATTTCTTTGTTTTATAGCAGCTTTTATAAGCATGCAGTATATTTCGAGTATATGTGTTATAATTTTTAATCAATCAAATCTTTTTACCCCTTTAATTTCTAAATAAGTTAAGTTCTCAATTTATTATTATTTAATTTAAAAATTAATCATTGAATACTTTAAATGTAATCTCATCTAAGAGAGTAGTGCTAAGATATGAAGACGAAGAAAAGCAACATAATTTTAATTATTTACAATATAATAAATATATTAATTTGTATCATATAAATGCGTTCCAAGTTATCAACTGAGATTCTCCATTTTAGTCCAAACTCTACAACAACATCAAAAACTATATATTTGTTATCGTGACCCATTGATTGGGTCTAATCACAAAATAACTTTGCTCACCCAAAGAATCTTGTCAAGGGTCGCTGCCCCACATGCATGACAACTTGGGTGGTTATGGATATCAGAATCTACGAAAAATTCTAAAAAGAAAACAAGGGTCTTAAATTTAAATTGCGTTTCCGGGTTTTACCTACAATATTGGAATTTTGGGATATTTGGGTGTAAAAAAACGAAGGGAGCTATAAGCACGAAGCTCGATTTTGTTTTAAGAGCAGTGATGGGAACACTAACACATTTGTACAATGTTTCCAAGCGTATGAGTTTATGTTCTTATGAATGTACACAACAATAGTATGTCTGTCTATACACACCAATGTATTAGAGCAAAGGTTTCTTGGCAAAATTTTTTAGAACTTACGGTAGACTCGTATATCCCCGGTTAGCTTCGCTACCCCCGTTCTATTAGTGAACTCGTTTTAGTGGAAGACGAAAACCCACGTATCAATCATTATAAAGCTATCGAGTTGTTCTTCCATAAAGAAATCATAAATTTTTTACCATTTTGGTACGATTTCGTACTTTTTCCTATCAATCATTTTGAATTTCAGAAAAATCTTTTAATCGCCCTTAATATACTTCCCGGGTGTAGGTTAGGTTGAAAAGAGGGTGCAGATATTAATCTGCCCATGACACTATAGAATTCACCTAAGGGAGTAATCGGTTTGTTGAGCGCTCTAAAAACTAAAAGTAACCTCAAAAAGATGATCTATGTTAGGAATTCCGTGCTCCTTACAAAATCCATAATTGTTTTCCATGCCACGCCCCTAAGTTCGTTCATGTCTGGTATTGCGTCCTCATCTAAGTGCCGGTATCAATGACAAAGGAAATACTTAATTGTCTCATCATCTTCCCCGCATGCCCTACACATGCTATCACTTGCCTCCGATTTTACATAAGTGAGCTCGTAGTCCTATGTGTCCCGCCATGATACCAATAGCTATAGTGACCTCGTTCTTACTTCCCTGCTGGTTGTAACTGTATCATAATTTTGAGTACTTTAGCACATTTCCCAAAGAAGGTACCATTTTGTACCTAAATGTACGAATTTCACAAGAATCGTCTAGTCGCCCAATATATTTTGCCAAGGTGTATCGGTAATCCAATTTTGAGTGCTTTAGTTCAATTCGTAAAGAAAGTATAGTTTTGTTTGTTTTAAAACCTAAATTTACGATTTTGTATAAAATCTTCTGGTCGTCATCGTATTTTACCTTTAGCTTATCTTTAAACACAATTTTGTACACAGAAAAAATTATCATGAAATTTTTGTTATTTTCTATTAAAAAAATAAGTGGTTTGATCATATATTAATTGAATCTTAAAAAAGTTAACGTATAAAAGGTGACTTCTTTAGCATCGATCTCTAGATAAATACTCTAGATAAATGTTTTTCTGACGGGTTTACTTCCACAATGCATGTTACTGCCTCGCTCCTCTTTCTTTTATAATTCGGGAAACAACATTTTCCGTTTCATTTTTGGAAAACCCCCTCGGAGATCTTTTGTTTCTAAGGAGTGATCATGGATCCAAAGATAAAACTTAAATTATTGTTCCAGGAGGTTTACTTATGTGAACCATGTTGCATCGAAACCGAGGTTGCGCACTATAAAACTCGCTTTTCGCAAAAAATTAATAAAACATTTGCATATTTTCAATTACATTTTTAATTGAGCCCGGGCAGGATTCGAACCTAGGCACACGGAGCAACAGCGAGAGCCGTTGCCGTTATCTTAGCGTTCGAAGCCATCAATACAACTTCCAACTGATGCACAAAATCATGTGTAGTACGGAAGAAGTGTAATTTGTCACAGAAAGAATGTCTGTCATTACACAAAAATGCATTAGGAAAAGTACAGCTAATAGACAGGGTTGTCGAGTGTGGTAATTGTATCATAGATGCGTTTTCGCTATTAATACGAATCAAATACAACATACCAAAGCACGGCCCTTGAAGCTATCATACCTAATATGGTTGAAAAGTCTTCTAATCAAAAACGAAACGCGTCCCATAGTGGTTAGTGTGTGTTGCTATCTTTGGCTTTCCTTTTCCATTTGCATCTCCGATCATTGAGCTCGTCTCGAAAGAGAAACAAAAGAAAATAAAAATGTTTTTGAATTAAAAATTAATTGAATCAATCATTTTTTAATTGAGTCCAGATTTTCAGTTCACGATCAAAAACGAAACGCGTGCCATAGTGGTTAGTGTGTGTTGCTATCTTTGGCTTTCCTTTTCCATTTGCATCCCCGATCATTGAGCTCGCCTCGAAAGAGAAACTAACGAAAATAAAAATGTTTTCAATTTAAAAATTAATTGAGTCAATCATTTTTTAATTGAATCCAGATTTTCAGTTCACGATCGTTTTGATTGAAATTTCAATTATAAAATTTATTATTTCAATCATTGTTTTAATTGAATCTGAACTTTTTTTATTACGATCGTAATTGAAAATTTTTAAATTTTAAATTAAAAGATATATTGATAATTTTTTTTTTAATTCAATCTAAACTTTTTTCAGTTACGATCGTGATTGAAATTTTTTAAATTTTAAATTAAAAAAATTAATTGATTCAATCAATTTTTAATTTAATCTTAAAAAATTTTCTATATTAAAAGTTAAAATTTAAGTAGTAAGTTCTTTGAATAAATGGAATCGAAACATTTTTAGACCTAACAGCATTGTTATGACTGTCTGTTTATATAAATACTCTTTATAAATAGAAGATTAAACTCCCACACAAACACTCTTTCGACTACCTTTTAAAATATCTAGAAACAACTATAATCTTATTAATGATCAAATATGCATATTAATGGCATAAAGGCTTCTTTAACATCGATCTTATTATAACATATTCTAGATAAATATTTTTCTGTTGGGTTTACTTCCCCAATGCAGGTAATTCATAAAGCTACTGTATTAAAAATATATTATTAACTGTTAGCCTATGGCGGTAGCTAGACCAAAAAGAGTCTCGCCACTCTTTCTTTTATAATTCGGGAAACAATAATTTTCGCTTCATTTTCGAAAAATTCCCCGAACCTCAAATTCGTGTTTCAGGAGCTTTACGTATTTGAACCATGTTGCATCGAGGGTGCGCCGTATACAGCTCGCTTTTCGCAAAAATTTAGATGTAAAATTTTAAGTATTTCAATTAATTTTGTAATTAATTCAATTAAAAAATTAATTAGATATTTAGATTTTTTTTCAATAATTTTTTTAATGGGTCAAATAAAAATTTAATTGAAAATTTGTAAAAATTCAATAATTTGTTTAATTGGATCAATCAAAAAATTTGTTGGAAATTTTAAAAATGTTCAATCAATTTTTTAATTGAATATGCAATTTTTTTAATTGAAAATTTTTTCAATCACCTTTTTCAAAAACTGAGATTGATATTATCATTTTCGTGATTGAAGCAGTTTCAATTAAAAAATTAGTTGGATCAATTAATTTCGTGATTGAAACCGATTTTGATTTTTTTCCGTGTAAGTGTACAACGTTCAAAACGCATACTGTCACGCAATTACGGTCGCTACAGTGCACTCACGTTCCAAAACTCAGAGCTCTTGCTCATTCCGTACAGAGAGTACCAAATGGTACCAACTGCGGTACTAAATGTACGTTTCCAATACTATTTTTTTTCACCATCATTATTTTGCAATAGATGTCTTCAGCTGAGTATTCTGTTCAGCTTTTCAAGCGGAATGCTGCCAAACTCCATATTAAAAAAAACGTCGGCAAAACATTAAGTAAAAATAGGCGGAAAAGTACTCTGCTTAAGGCTCTATCACACTATATGTTCTTGACATGCCACTTTATATATCATTGGTATTTCATTGTGTGTCAAAATTGCCAATTTAAGGCTGGTACTATATTCGTTTTTCACAGTTGAAAACAAATATTTTTCACGGTTGCTTTTTTGAAACACTTCAAAAATCTCAATGAAAACATAATACTTTAAAGAAAAAATTTTCATAAGTAATGAAGGAATGTCCTACTAAATGCAATCAGCAAGTTTTTTTGCTTCAAAATCTATTATCAAAAAAAAAGTAATCACGAAAAATTCTTGCGAAAAACGAACATAGCACCAGCCATAACAAACGATTCATAATTTTTGCTATCACACGAGTTTGTGTTATTTTTGTATGACATAACCCAAGGCGGATTTAAAAAGGGGGTTTCACGCGAACAGCTGTTAACAGCTGGCCAGGTTTGACGGTATTAAGATGTGAGATTTTTGTTTGCCTTCTCTGTGTTATCTTCTTTCTCTCATATTCTCTGCTCATGTACGGACATATTCACACAAATTTCTTTGTCTGTGTTGGCAAAACGTCGCTCTAGACAAAATTACCCAGGTAGTGTACAGCAAACAGCTGGGTAACATTTTTTCTCACGGGGTAAACTATCTGTCAACAAGATTTCATAACGTTCGGTGTTGTGTGTGCTTCATACTTAAGAACCACAGCACACACAAGCAAAGAAAAATGGCGCCAACTAGTAACACACTCAAAATTAGAGTTGCACTAGATTTTTTGTTGTTGGCCAACTGCTCCTACCTGTTAAATTTGTCTTGGAGCAGCTTGATAACAAGATGGCGGATGGCACCATATGATATTGTACAAATGAGACCACCTTTAATTGTTTCGCCATGGACATAAACAATTTAATTTGGTTTCTTTCATTCAACTTCCAACAAAAAAAGCTGAATTCTTTATGTTTTTGTCAGAAGGAACAGAGCACCGCTCTAATCGAAAAAATAACAGTACTATTTTAATGTGTTATTTTTATTCATATCACACTATGTGTCCAACAGCAACAAACAGCAAAATTTGGCATGTCATAAGACAAGAACATGTCATAAGTAGAGAGAGTATATTTGCACTTTTCGCTTATGGAGCGATTTTGGCCAAGATTTGTATTTAGTGTAAGAAAATGAATTTTGAGGTTATATCTGCTTTATGCAAAAAATATGCAATATGTACGAGCCAAAATAGATAGGTTTAGAATCTTAAATGATTTAATAGTTTTGGTTCTAAGATTTTTAAATTCGATATATATTATATCGGAGTATTAAAATACCATTTTCAGATAAAATTCTATATATGTAATTATTCTAAAAAAGAGAAGGGATTGAAGATTTTTTTACTTACCTTCTTTTACAAAAACCACATAAAACTTCGTTTCCAGCTACTGCAAAACATTTTTCTGTCATATCTCGACTTTTTAACTTAATTTGCATTTTTTTGGCATTTTCGAAAATTTCAACCGTATATGTTCTCCTCAATTGCAAGACTGATGTCAATCAAGATGTGTTCTTTTTATATAAAATTTCTTCATTTTGTCATTTTGTTTCGAATAATAACATAACAACTTGCAAAATCTATACTACCATAATGCGTGTAACTATTTGAGAAATATATATGTATGTGTGAAATATATGTGTATGCGAAAACCAAAGCCTACTATGTAAAATTATTTGGAAAAGGCAAAGCGGTTTGCAATTGTTTTGTTTTACAGTGAATGTAAAAAAGATGACTTGGGTGTTTAACACTAGAAAGACCATAATTTTTTACATATGTACCTACTTGGACCAACCCGTTTTAAGTAGTATTTTGCCAAAATTTACAAACAGTGGTACTATTTTATACAAGGGGTCAAATAAACGGTAAGTCTATTTAGGTATACCGCATACGCATTTCCGTTAAAGAAAATTTTACAAATAAAATAAAGTGTTTAACATAAAGTTTACATCAATTTAATAAAAAGTTTCATGCATTTTTGAACAACAAAAAAAAATTATTTATATGACCGGTTGGTCTTTCTAGTGCTAAGTTATATATTAGTAATCTGTCGAGCCAAATTTTGGATACTCATCGGTCGGGTCTAGATGGCATGTGTGCAAAAACCTTACATTGGAATTCGATATTGTCCCAATCTACCAAAGTCCCTTTGGGTTAGGCCCTCCAACCAATAGCTTAACCCCAAACTTACCACCAGATTCGTATTTTTCAGTTATTATAAGGGTACATACAAAAATAAGCTTAAATCGGTTAAGTCATCTTCGATAACTGGGGTTTTTTGTCAACAGATATGCGCAAAACATGTAAAATATGTGTAAAATATGCAAAATATATGCATAATATGCAAACTATGCAATATATGCAGTTTGCCTAAAATTTGCAAAAATTCTTAGCGTTTTCTAAACATACATTCGATGAAACGAATTTCTGTGATTCCAAATTTTTTTTCCGCTGCTCCAAAAAATATATGCATTTGCACATGTATCCGCTCTCTAGTCACAGAAAACCATTGTCGGCATCATTATCGTATGCCTTTTAGTTTTCATTGGTCCGTTTTTCTTAAATTATGGCTGGTACTATGTTCGCTTTTCGTGACATTTTTTTCGTGATTACATTTTTTAAATAATAGATTTTAAACCAAAAAACTTGCTGATTTCATTCGGTAGGACATTCTCTCATTACTTATGGTAAAATTTTAATAAAACGTTGAAAACGAACATATTGGGTTGCCCAAAAAGTAATTGCGGATTTTTTAAAAGAAAGTAAATGCATTTTTAATAAGACTTAGAATGAACTTTTATCAAATATACTTTTTTTCCACTTTTTTTCTAAAGCAAGCTAAAAGTCACAGCTGATAACTGACAGAAGAAAGAATGCAATTACAGAATCACAAGCTGTGAAAAAATTTGTCAACGCCGACTATATGAAAAAACTGCAATTACTTTTTGGGCAACCCAATAGTACCAGCCATTACTTATGAAATTTTTTAGAAAAGCGTTGTCTTATCATTGAGATTTTTGAAGTGTTTCACAAAAGTAACCACGAAAAGCATGTGTTTTCAACTGTGAAAAACGAATATAGAACCAGCCTTTATTTGCGAAAAAATAAATTAAATGGAGAAAACAATACGTGACGATGAAAAAATGTTTGTGTTTGACATGGAAACAAAAACATTTGACTGCTGCCAACAATTTCAGCGAGTGTTCCGGAAGCAGAATAGCAAACCTTAAGTCAGGATGCACTTATTAGGTGAGGTCATGCGAACAGCTGAGTACAATTTTTTATATTTGTTTTGATTTCGCAGTAAATCTAACTGTCGAAGGCAGGATAACACAGCTGTGACTTTTTCTAAAATCTTAAAAAGATGGTCTATTTGATCCGATATTCCAAACATTAGCAACAGTGTTATAATGATGCAAATACAAATAAAAAACACATTTGTAAGAAATAAGTTGTAAAACAAAGTTTATTTCTAAAACCACTTTGACATTTCAATTTACAGCATTTGCCGCTCAAGGTATTGGTTTCCCAAAAAGTAATTGCGGATTTTTTAAAAGAAAGTAAATGCATTTTTAATAAAACTTAGAATGAACTTTAATCAAATATACTTTTTTTACACTTTTTTTCTAAAGCAAACTAAAAGTAACAGCTGATAACTGACAGGAGAAAGAATGCAATTACAGAGTCACAAGCTGCGAAAAAATTTGTCAACGCCGATTATATGAAAAATCCGCAATTACTTTTTGGGCAACCCAATAGTTTCGTTGGGGAGAGATTTTTGTTGTTGTGCTAATGACGACCTCTTAGTTGTACCATGACCATATGCCAGGATACACTAATAAAGTGAAGCCATGCGAATAGCCGAGTACAATTATTTTATTTTTGTTTTGACTTTGCAGTAAATCTAAATGTCAAAGACTTGATATCACAGCTGTAATACTTTTCTAAAATCTTTATTTTGATCCGATATCCACACATAAGCAACAAAACAGTGTTATAATGATGAAAATTCATATATAAAAAAAAAAGTTTATTTCTAAAACCTCTTTACAATTTCAATTTACGGCATTTGCAAGTTTCGTTGGGAGTAGATTTTGTTGTTGTGCTAATGACGCTACCTCTTAGTTGTACCATGACCTTAAGCAAACAAAGTGATGCGTTGAGGAACGTGGAAACGTTGAAAAATTTAACTCTGCCAACAAATGTCAAAAAATTAAGTCGCAAAAGTTAAACAATTTTTTTACTTAGACGACTAAAAACTATTGCAGCATAGAATGACGCTTGCTTTAAGGCGTCCAAGATGGCAATTTTTGGCTTAACGCGATCATTCTGTTTTGGACTTTAAGGAATGTACTACGTTTTTTTTGGGGGGTGGAAAAATTTCCCCAAATCGTTTTTTCGATAGTTTTTACCACATTTGATTTCATATGGCACCAACCAATTTATCAGCTGCTTACGTACATGTTTACACAAAAATGTGAGTGTATGAACCGTACTCAAACTTATATATGCTGTCGCAATTTCAACCAAAATCCACGCCTTCGAAATTTATAAATAATGAAACACAAAAATATTTAAAAAGAAACGAACGTATAGATTTATTGATTTCACCAGATCTATTGGAGTTAAAAAAATCATTTCCAAAATGTATCGGAGACTGGTTTCTGAATGGCATATGTTCATATTCGCTGTACGTCTCTGGAACTCACTTCCTAATGATCTGCAATTACTCAGTAACTCGGCAACATATAAAATCAGACTTTGGAAACATTTTACTGCATTAGGTTGATGAATGTTAAGACTCATTAATTTATTTATTTTTATTCTTTTATACTTACCTTAATTTCTTTTTTTTTGGATCAACTAAGTCTATTAATTCCTCTTTAATTGATAAATTCATTTTTGTTTTTTTCTTTTAAATTCAAATCTACAAAGCCACAAATGTTAGTTTTTTGTTCCGTACGTAAGTTATTCATTCAAAATCTGTGATGTATTGTATAGCTATCAGGATTCACTGAATAAGGTTAAGCCAAGCGATCAGCCGATATACTTTTTTTTTAATATTTGGCAGTACTTGGCATTGAGGATGTCAACTTGTTCTCTTTTTACATTCATTCTTTGTTTACGTTTTCTCCTATATGATGACATTTTCAATCGTCAGATTTGACATCCTTAATGATGTTTATGGGGCCTATCCACTTTATGTTTTTACATGTGACCTAACCTTCTATTAGTGAATCCTGTATAGCTATAGATTCTTAGTTTTAAGTGTTTACTATGTACAATTGTTGGAGATATTACCCGCACTTTAATTATAAGAATTTTATATTCTTGTTGTGCGGGTGTAAATAAATAAATTACAAAATTACAACTCAGGTATGTGCAATACATCATTTACTTCCAAGTCGGTATCACGACAATCGGGCCGTATAAATGATTTACCTGACGCTACTATATGAATTGTTCCTTTATTCGCTATTTTGACTGTTCCAGTCTCCGGATGAATTTGAGTAATCAGGTCGAAATTGAACGTTATATGTGATACGGCACCAGATTCAAAACACCAATTATTACTTTCTGTGCTGCTTAACGTCGACAGAGCGACTGCTGTGTACACATCAAACGTCCTTTCGCTGTTGTCGTTTGATGTAGCGTTTGTGCAACAGTATTTCGCAACGTGACCAAACTTCTGACATTTTCCGCATTTCAGACCTTTCTTATTATACTCACGTAACGTTTTATTTTGCGTACCATAAATGCAGATTACTCGCATGCACTTGGCATTTCTTGCAATCCCCTGTGATGCAGATTCCAGAATTTTCCAACGCCATTATCATTGGACGGTAATCTTCGGGAAGCCCAGTAAGTAGCAAAGACCCAATCAATTTTTCTTGATGGCGAAGACAATGCCATTCAGAAATTGTGCTGTTGTGACGGTTTCCTTGACATATATTTCCATCGATCCGCAATTTGCAAGCGACGTTGTGATAAGCTTTCACAGAAATGCTACGCTTCAAGTCAATCCAGAATCTTCATATGCATTCGATAGCTGCTGCCATTGCCCTTTGGCTGTCGTTGCGTTCTAGTGACCAATTCTGTTTTATTTTTCTGGGTCACTTCGTTAAGTGATTTTATGATGTTAAATGTAGAGAAAAACGCGTTTTCGTGGATTTTCGGTTTAAAACGCGCATAACTTTTTTTGATTCACAACGGATTTTATGACTTCCCTTTTTTGAAAAAGGTATATTCCTTTTAAATCGGCAACAAATTCCTAAATAACGGTAACTGAAATATAAAAAAAAAAACAACCAAAATTCAGTCAAAAAAGAAGCACGATCCGATGTTCAGACCGAAGCTATTTTGAGAAAACTATTCGTTATAATATAACCCCCCCGTATAATGCTCTGAAAACGACTAATTTTTCCTTTATAATTTATAAGGCAAAAAAATTTGTTTGATTTTTTTTCCAAAAAAAAAAATTATAAAATCAACAAAATTTTACAGATAAAGCAAGAGAAAATAAATCTTAACAATAGCTGGAGAGTAAAAACGTACAATTTCCAAAACATCTCATCTAGTGTGAACGGTTAAGATGTTTTTCAAAACGGCATAAAAACCCGTGTACACTATTTCTTAAATCCGGATTTAATAACTCGATCATCTGTTTCCCCTTATCAAATCAGCTGACGAGGGCCTTAAATCCGGATTTAATGAGCAGTGTAAACGGGGTTTAAGCAAAACGAGTCAACGTAGACATAGCATTAGAAAACAACTAAACAATTTTTTATGGCTTAGGTTTTTATCAGGATTCACTAATAGAAGGTTAGGTCACATGCAAAAACACATAGTGGATAGGCCCCATAAACATCATTAAGGATGTCAAATCTGACGATTGAAAACGTCATCATATAGGAGAAAACGTAAACAAAGAATGAATGTAAAAAGAGAATAAGTTGACATCCTCAATGCCAAGTACTACCAAATATTAAAAAAAAAGTATATCGGCTGATCGCTTGGCTTAACCTTATTCAGTGAATCCTGGGTTTTTAT
This sequence comes from Stomoxys calcitrans, assembly GCF_963082655.1. Lineage (NCBI taxonomy): Eukaryota > Metazoa > Arthropoda > Insecta > Diptera > Muscidae > Stomoxys > Stomoxys calcitrans. The sequence goes on from NC_081554.1 coordinate 127,623,500, forward strand.
GGGTCAAATAGGTAAATGTAAATGGGTTAAATATGTAGAGGTTACAAAAGTACCAAGTAGGTAAACGTTAATGGGTTAAATAGATAAAGGATATAACGGAACCAAACGTGTGGTTGAGAAACTGGTATATTAAAATTTTTGTAAGTGAACAATAAACATCGGAGTGATTTTGGTGCAATAAGTGAAGCAATAAAAAGTCTTATTATTAAAATTTACCAAAGATCAATAATATTTCCCCTTATTCCGGTTGGCGACGGCGTAGTCGAATGAAATTTTTACAAAATGGTATTATGGTTGTCGAAGACGAAAATTCGTTAGCCTTTTTGGTATCATATAAGTCGAATTCGAAAACTATCAATATAAAAGCTAATTGCATTTTAAATTACATCGCGCCTGTTTGTCGAAATAGTATGGAACCTATTTTCATATTACTTTTTTATTTACCGCAATGTTTTTCTATTATCAGGATTCACTAATAGAAGGTTAGGTCACATGCAAAAACACAAAGTGGATAGGCCCCATAAACATCATTAAGGATGTCAAATCTGACGATTGAAAATGTCATCATATAGGAGAAAACGTAAACAAAGAATGAATGTAAAAAGAGAACAAGTTGACATCCTCAATGCCAAGTACTGCCAAATATTAAAAAAAAGTATATCGGCTGATCGCTTGGCTTAACCTTATTCAGTGAATCCTGTTCTATTATCAAACTATCGAAGGCGAATAAGTTACAGAACACCATGACGTGTAAAATTCGCTTTCGACTACGAATGCTGTCGACTTTCGCCTTCAGTAACGGGAATAAGGGTGATTATCAAATGACATAGAAATGTGTAGTTAAAGAAACAGCCTTTGTTGTATATGCGGATTGTATTTGGATAAACGACATTAAATAGATGTGTCGGTAAAGAAGCCTATTATTTCTCTTTATGAGGAATATTTTAATCGTCCTTTAAAATATGTAAAATGGTATAACTGATTTTGAACCATCTCCAAGAAATGTTATAATCTCCGAAGCAGTATATGCCCCTTCTGAAAGAGAATTTATTAAACAATATTTTATATCCCAAGGGGAATTTCATGATCTCGCTCGGTATTTAGAATTGTCGAAAAGACAAATGGAACAATGGAACATTACATTTCGTAGCACCGACGAAACTTGTTGGTTTCGATCACTTTTCAACGAAAACACTGAAAATAGTAATTTGGCCTACTGCAACGATGTGAAGGTATTGTTTGAACATCTTGGATATAGCCATGTTCCAGAAGATAGACGATTATTTATTGACGGTTCAACAAAAAGTAATATAAACATTTTTATATAGATTCCTATATTTTATTTATATATGTATATCATCTATTTCCAGATCTGAAAGCAGTGCTTTTGCATAATGATGGATCGCTTCCTTCGGTACCATTGGCTACTACATTGACTACTAATTGGGGCTGATTTGAAAGTACTAACAATTTTGAATGGTCCGCAAGGTGGTACCACAAAGTATTCTTGCTATTTTTATGAACCCGATAGACTCTTCTTAACAGTACGTACAAAGAGACTGGAAACTGAGATCAACAGCTAAAATTGACGAAAAAATAGCATAAATATTTGGGCTTAATAAAGCAATTCGTGAAAGAATTTTATAAAAATGGAGCAACATTCCAATACATTGAACAGGTTTTACCACGGATTACGAGCGGAAAATTAAAAGAAGGTGAAACATATATTATATTATATAAAACATCAATAAAAAGCAATTTAATTTTAAATCAAAAGGTATCTTTATTGGTTCCCAAATACGGAAACTGGTAAAAGTTGAACAATTCATACAACAAATGAAAAAGGTATGGAATGGTTATGTTTTAATGGGCAAAAATTTTCTTGGAAACACAAAGAGTGAAAATTATGAGCAGATTGCAATCACTACTCTGTCGGCTTACCATGCAATGGGTTGCAAAATGCCAATAAAATAACACTACGACAGCTGAGTGATGAGCAAGTTGAAAGATTTCACCACGAAATATCTAAAATTGAACAACGATATATATGAAAAAATAAAATCAGCATGCTTTCTAACTACTGCTGGTCCTTAAAGCGCAATACATACGGCAAAGATTATAAAAAACACAGAAATACAAAATATTAAAAAAAAAACAAAAAGTTAAAACACATAAAATTGTATAAATCATCTATTTTTTAACCAATTTGGTTGTTATTACCCATTTCGGAAAGATTATTTAATTACATTTTTCACAATGGTATACATATATATATTCATTTTGGTTGATTTTAGACATCATGAATAGACATCGAGGAAAATGTGTTTTTAGTGTGTTTTTTCATATTTCAACCACTGTAACTTAGAGAGTTGTTAACCGATTTAAAAGGAATATACCTTATTTGGAAGATAATATTGTGACCTTCAAAATATGGTAAGAGTCATAGAAATTTCTTGTGAATTAAAAGTTATACCAGTTTTAAACCGAAACTAGGAAAAAATTTAAGGTATTTTCGTTTTGCATGAAATCTAACAAACAGAAGTGGTACATTAGAACCCCTGCATATTTTTGGCGTAGCACAGTGTTATTGATGAATAATTAAATATTCCAATACAATTGGGTAATGTTAATATAAATAAATACCTTACTCAATTTCTACAATGCTCTCCATTTTCGACGGCGTTTCCCAATGCAATTTTTCTATTTAAATTTTCACATCTTAGGTTATTCTGTTTGCACTGCCCGAATTCTCACAATTTTTTTTATTTTATTTCAAAATTGTTGAATTTTATGCAATCGTTCTTTTATATATTGTACAGTTAGTTAAGTGTGGTGAATAATTTTAGAGTAGCCCAGGGGCATGTAAGATTTTTGACAGCACAGCAAATTTTGACATTTCATTGAGCAAATTCCCATGTCAGTAATTGTAAATTTGCGTTTTGGTAACCAACTTGCGTGCGGCATAACTAAGCCGCCTACATTGTGGGCAGACGTCTCTAAAATTAAACGACTTATTTGGCATAAAAAAAGTAAATTTATTGTTTGTTATCATTGGCAACGGGATTCTAAAGGTTGTTATTTAACAATAATGGACAAAAGTACAGTTTTGTGCTTGTAGTTTATTGAAATGTTCGCCGCCGTTTAGTGATTTTTCTATAACAGCGTCAATAGTTTGTTTACCTGGCATGAGTTTTGCTCATCAATTTTATGTATACAATAGAAAAAATAGAAGCAAATTTGCATTTAAAATGACATTACTTGTCTTACTCGCCTAACCTAACCTAATGGAAAACATTTTTGTAAAATATTCATTACGCAAATAATTATTATTTTCTGGCTTTTTCTTGTATTATTATGTGGCGCGCACACCTTGTTTACTTTTGATTTTTGACAAAAGTTAAAATTTGTCAGTGTTAGAAAAAATGCTCGATTGGCATAGCAAAATGAATTTTTATTCTCGACAGAGTAAATGACAACCCCCTACGTCATTCGACACAGGCTCAAGGTATCTAAAGAATGACAAGCAAGCAGTTTTGTTTTTGCATTCAGTGATGTATACGTACATTTATTTGTCTCATTGACACTCCTGTTCGGGTTATATGTGTGTGAAAGAGAACACAATACCATCATGAATTTTGTAGAAACAGATACATACTGTTTATGCTATTAAATAATAATTTTAATTCGTGTAATTAAAAATTTGTTTTTTTTTTTTTTTTTTTTTTTTTTTAGTAGTATTCTTTATTTTATTTTATTAAACGTTATAAAAATATATAATACTATATGTTTTATTTATTATCTATAAAGAATATTCAGCATGGTTTTTCTTAAACCGTCTGCTGGAAAATTGAGTTTAAAAATTTACGTTAAAATTAATAATTAAATTCATTTATCAATAAATCTCTGTATTTAAGGGCTTCTCTAAGGTAATTATATAAAGTAGACCAGGACATATCTTCACCTCCATCTAACTGAAAGATAACCTCATTTTCATCAAGAAAAGTTTTGTTAAAAAATTTTAGTCTGTAATTGGAAAATATTGGGCATCTGCCCACGAAGTGACATACTGATTCCTCTTCTCCCATATTACAAATAGAGCATATACGACTAATGTTATTTCGGTAGATAGATCCGTTTAAAGGCAAAATATCTCCTCTGGCTCGTATAATGCATGATATTTGACTTAGTTTAAAACTGTTGTTGCAGTATATTGGTCCTACTTCATAATTAAGGTATTTGTAGATTCTGTGAGCACTCTCACGGGCTTTGGTCATGTGATCCCTTAGGCTACGCATTTTTATTCCTTCAATAAGTTGATAGCATGCATTATTCCATGTTTCCTTGCTTTCGCCAATATCAGCACTTTGGATTTGGTATTTTGATAGCATTAATTTTAAATCATTGTACCAAGAAATATTTCTTTCTATAACTTTCAGAGAAAGTTTATTTGGCAATCGATGCCCTTGCATTTCAAATATCACTTTTTGCAAGTACTTTAAGTGCATTGAATAAGTGTACACATATCCTTCCTCGTAGCTTGTTTCCAAAGCCAATAAGTAATTGGGCGTATTTTCTGGTAGCTTCAGTATACGTTTAATAAAATATCTGTATAATTTTTCCACGTCCTCAAAATAAGCATTTCCCCATATTTGTGAGCCATAACTCTGGATCGCTCTACAAACTGACAGAAACATTTTCCACTTAGCAGTTAGTGAAATATTCGGTTTTCCTGTGAAATCCTTCCATGTTACATTCAGACAAATTTTGGATGCATTATTTTTATTCTCAATATGTTTAGCGAAAGAAAGCTTTGGTGTCAAAGTTATGCCAAGGTACTGATATTCATTTACAACCCTCAGACTTTCTCCCTTATATTTCCATGTTTCAACGTCAGCAATTCTCCCTCCTTTTCTGAATACCATCACTTCTGACTTGTCTTTGTTTACTTCCATTCCCCAGAGATCACAATACTCTGCCAGATTGTTTATCATTTTTTGTAGTATATCTTTATCATCTGATATTAAAACAATATCATCTGCATACATCAAAAGACGGACATTCAAATTGTCTATGTATAGACCACCTCCTAAAGCATCGTGCAGATCATTTAAATAAAGGGCAAAGAGTAAGGGCGATAGCAGGCAACCTTGTTTCACTCCACATTTTGTTTCAAAATATCCAGACAACTCCTTACCGTTCCATATCGTTGATTTTGTATTCTTATATACTTTAGCAATAAAATCCACAATTTTTGATGAGAGCCCTATTGTGTGCATTTTGTATATAAGTTGCTGTCTTGGAACCCTGTCGAACGCTGCTTTGAAGTCGACAAAAAATGAGTAAACTTTTTTTCTTTCAGCAAGCTTTAGATTTATAATTGACACTAGGTTAAAAACATTGTCAATTGTCGAATATCCTTTTCTAAAACCAGCTTGAAACTCATTTAACACCTGCAGTCTATTCGTCCACTCAGTTATTCTGTTATTTATCATGCCCAACAAAAGCTTTGCTATGCAGTTCATAAAACTTATTCCTCTATAATTTCCGACTGCATTAATATCACCTTTTTTATGTATGGGGAATATAACGCTGGTGCGGAAAGTATCGAAGTCTTGGCTACCATTGAAAATTTTTGTATAAGTTTGACATAAAGCTGAGAGAAAGTCATCCGTAGCATTGATAAAAAACTCGTATGGGATACCGTCTTCACCTGGGGCCTTCCTTTCCTTTAACTTACTCAGCTGCTCCCTTATTTCTTCTAAAGTGAAGTCACTGTCTAGAAGAACTTCCTCCAAAAGTGGTGGGGCAAAGTAGATAGGTTTCGAGTTATCAGTAGGGTTGAGTAGAATTTCAAAATAATTCTTTAATGTTTCGGCAGTTATTTCGCATCCAATCGGATTTTCATGTTGTCTAATTTCCTTTGCTAATGCCCACCATGTTTTACTATCGCTAACTGTGTCCAATCTTCTGGTTAGATTTATATTGTACTCGCATTGTTTTCGCTTACAAATGAGATGATATTCCTTTCGTTGCACACTATAGGCTTTTCTGTCTTGTATCAGATCTGTAGATCTATATATATTTAGCAACCTCATAGATTTCTCTCTTGCCCGAAAACATTCAGTGTCGAACCATTTGTTTTTGTACTCTACTTTCCTGCTTATTGTACTTTTAGGGTAAGAGCTTGAAATGAGGCTTATAAAATCTGCTAAACATGCGTAGTCGGATAATACAGTGGTTACATTTGCATTTAGTTTTTGCTGATAAGTTGCTTTATTGGTATTTTTCCAGTATAATCTCGGCAATTGGTGCAATTTTTCAGTGTCTGACTTTAAATCGTTATTACATTCCAATTTTAATGTTATGGGCCAGTGATCCGACCACACTTGATTTTCAACATTAAAGTTACTAACATTCGCAACCATGTCATGTGAGACTGCACACAAATCAATAACCGAACTGCCGTTTTGGTTTGCGAAGGTGAAATTTCCTTCTGCATCCCCTGTGATTCTTCCATTAAGAATTATTAGCCCGTTATTGTTGCAAAACTCAACATACTTTCTTCCGCATGAGTTTACAGTTTTATCCTTCGATCTCCTTATTTTGCTGCATGCGATGAATTCTTCTACTGACTCTTCCCAAATTTGCTGTTCTTCTCCAATTCTGGCATTGTGGTCGCCTATAACAATTTTTGGCAAATTTGACATTTCCACAGCCTCTTTTAAACTCCCGAAGTCTTGCATCCAGTTTGCTCCTCTTAGATACACAGGAACTATTTCAAAAGTCATCTGATTTAGCCGACATTGTATAATATCTATACCTCCAATTTGAATCAACTTATGTCTGAATCCGACAGATTGTAAATCTTTTCTTATGCCACAAACGTGCCCACCTATTGCTCTTCCCCTATTACTGATTCTAGTAGCGGCTTTCCAATACAACAAATAATTTTTAAATCTACTTTCATATTTACTTTTTTGACTCTCTTCGACATGTGTCTCTAGCAGGACAAATACATGAAAATCCTCTAAATATTTAAAAAAATCGTGGTGAAGATATTTTCCTCCCAGCCCATGTACATTATATGATACTAAATTCAAAATAAATTTCTTGTTTTCAATTGGCTTTCTATCTATGGTGCTATTCGTTTTACATTTATCATAGTCTATTAGTTTTTTGAATTATATTTACTCAATAAGTTATTATAATCTAAGAGTATATTTTGAGCTACAACACCATATTCCTCTGCAAGGACTTCCTTGCCTTTTCGTTGACCACATAAAAATTTGTTAAACATTAGTCTTTTATTAGCAATCACATGTGACGAACAGTCTTGGAGTGTAAGGAGATTAACGCCTTCTCTGAGGATGGCATGTGTGTCGGGCGACAGCGGAGTAAGAGGGAATGAAGGATCAGAAGATTTGACAGCCGGACGAATGCCTTCAATAAACTTGTTTAAAGGCTGGTACTACGATCTTTTTTGTGGAAAAATTTCCGAAAATAGTTTTTTCGGTGGTTTGACAAGGCTACCACATTTGATTTTTTTCGGTTTCTTTGGCCAAAATGTTGCCACTTACATATAAAAATTAATATGGCATCAAATAATTTATCAGCTGCTTACGTGCATGTGTACACACACATTTCAGTGTTTGCGTCGTACTGAAACTCATGTATGTTGTTGCAATTTCAACCAAAACTCACCCCTTCGTAATAAATAAATAATGAAACACAAAACAATTTAAAAAGAGACAGGATTCACTGAATAAGGTTAAGCCAAGCGATCAGCCGATATACTTTTTTTTAATATTTGACAGTACTTGGCATTGAGGATGTCAACTTGTTCTCTTTTTACATTCATTCTTTGTTTACGTTTTCTCCTATATAATGACATTTTCAATCGTCAGATTTGACATCCTTAATGATGTTTATGGGGCCTATCCACTTTATGTTTTTACATGTGACCTAACCTTCTATTAGTGAATCCTGAAAAAGAGAGAAATTCAGCACTTATTTTTAAAAATAATTACATTTTGTAATATTTTCATTGTTGTTAGTTAAACAAGCGCAACTTTCCAAAAGCCTTTGTCAGCATCTTCGACTTTTATTCAAATATTGTTGTTGTAATTGCAGACCAAAAGCACAAGACATTCCTTTTTATTTCGTACAGATTGATTGAGTTGCTTGTTGTGAAATAAATAGTTATTTTTCTTTCGAGTATATTTATATTTCAAAAATACTTTCTTATTTATGCCTCCACAAACACTTTATTTTTTTCCACCCAGAGTAAATACATGTGAGCAACATCATTAACACTAACCAACACTCAGTTACAATAAGAAGTTTGGCAATTGCGTTTATTTTGCGTTAGAAAATGATTTGTTGGACAGCGACTGTGGTTGTGCTCTCAATGGGCGTCCCGAAACGTAAATTTTCCCTAGATGAAAAAAACAATTTTTTTATATGGAGTTTCAACGCGAAAACCGAATATATTGGGTTGCCCAAAAAGTAATTGCGGATTTTTCATATAGTCGGCGTTGACAAATTTTTTTAACGGCTCGTGACTCTGTAATTGCATTCTTTCTTCTGTCAATTATCAGCTGTTAATTTTAGCTTGCTTTAGAAAAAAAGTGTAAAAAAAGTATATATGATTAAAGTTCATTCTAAGTTTTATTAAAAATGCATTTACTTTCTTTTAAAAAATTCGCAATTACTTTTTGGGCAATCTAATATATTCGGTTTTCGCGTTGAAACTCCATATAAAAAAAAAATGTTTTTTTTCATCTAGGGAAAATTTACATTTCGGGACACCCATAGAGAGAACAACCACAGTCGCTGTGCAACAAATCATTTTCTAACGCAAAATAAACGCAATTGCCAAACTTCTTATTGTAACTGAGTGTTGGTTAGTGTTAATGATGTTGCTCAGGCGATGCAGTTCGAGACAAGAGCGTGAGCGACGAACGCGCATGCAACACTGTGGATCAGCGAAACGATTGGTTGGACGACGAAAATCCTATGGGGAGATTCGTGAAAAGACGAAAGGATGGAAGGAAGTAAGAATGAGTTCAGTATGGCTTTCGGTAACATAGGACAACAAGGTCTCTCATGCAAAAACGGTGCGGCAAGTGATAGCATGTGTAGGGCATGAGGGAAAGATGGTGAAACGTTGGAGCATTACATATTCCATTGCCCTGCTTTCGGAACTTAGGTTGGTGGCCACAATACCAGACATGAACCAACCTAGAGGCGCGGTATGAAAAAACAATTAGGGGGTTTGTAAGTAACATCGAATTCTAAACCTAGATTTTCTTTTTCAAGGTAAGAGCGCACAACAAACCGATTACTGGCTAATATGTACAGCGGTCAAAAAAAGTATTCATCATTAGCAAAATTGATAATAAATTCACTTATTTTGGGTAATTGAAGAAAATTTAAAGTAAACAAATAATGCAGTTTTATGCAATAGTTTATTTTTCGTAATATGTTTTAAAATAAATTCAAAAAATAAATTTAATTAGCGCAAAAAATGCAATTTTATATAATAACACCAAAAACAGAACAAAAAAAGTATTCATCATTGATGTGCTATCATCAAAGTCAAATTCAAATATTATTTGGGAATCCCCCTTTTCTGTTTTATTTAGTAAAGGAGGCTTTGCCCTTGACAGCAAATATTTAATTTCATTGAAAATATAGTTTTTGTCAAAATGGGTCGTAAGCAAAACGAGGTTTCTGATGAGGTAAAAGTTTTGATAATAAAACACCACAGGAATGGTTTAACTCAAAAAACTATCAGTGAAATATTAAATAGACCACGATCTACTATACAATCCATCATCAGAAAGTGGACAGAAACGAAAACTGTTGACAATAAACCAAGATCTGGTCGACCAAAAGCACTTTCAGTTGGAGATGTGCGTTGGCTAGTGCGGCAAGTTCAGAAAACTCCGAAGACAAATGCGACCATTCTTCGTAAAAACATTATGGAATATTTAGGGAAGGAAGTTACTACACAAACAATTCGAAATACACTCAAAAGGCATAGTTACAGAGGAAGAACTGCACGTAAGAAGCCCTTTATAAATAAAATAAACCGAGTGAAAAGGCTAAACTTCGCAAAAATGTATGTAAAACAGCCCGAATCATTTTGGAAAACAGTCATTTTTGCAGACGAGAGCAAGTTTAATCTTTTTGGGTGCGATGGAAGGGTCATAGTGTACAGAAAACCAAATACAGAGCTTGAAGAACGAAACACAGTTGCTACTGTAAAACATGGTGGAGGTGGTTTAATGGTTTGGGGGTGTATGGCGGCTTCAGGAGCGGGAAATCTTGAAATTATTAATGGAGTAATGGATCATAAGTATTACATTGACATTTTAAAGAGGAATTTAAAAGATAGTGCTGTAAAACTTGGGCTTGGTAATAACTTTCAATATTATCAAGATAATGACCCCAAACATTCTGCTTTAAATACCAAGATGTGGATGCTGTATAACTGCCCCAAAGTCATTAAAACTCCTCCTCAAAGTCCCGACTTGAACCCAATTGAACATCTTTGGGAACATCTCGAACGCAAATTGAGAACGCGCAATTTTTCGAGCAAGAGTCAAATGCAACAGGTGATAATGGAGGAATGGACTAATATAGACCAAAATATAACCGCTAAATTAGTCCAATCGATGTCAAACCGTTTAAAAGAAGTTATAAGACGCGGTGGTCGAATAACAAAGTATTAATTTTTTTAAATTATGTTATTTATTTTTTTGTTTTTTTGCAATGATGAATACTTTTTTTGTTTAATTTTTTGTGTTCAGCTGTAAAATGGCCCTTTTTGTTCCAATAAATACTATTTTTTTCTTTAAAAACAATGAAATTGTGTACATATATATCACACAAGCACTACTGCATCATTAGTTTAATATGTTTTTATTCCAATTGTCTTTTGTAGACTTATTAAAAAAAAAAACATTGAATGATGAATACTTTTTTTGACCGCTGTATATCCATAGCGGATTAATATCCGCACCCTATTTTCAACCTAACCTAAGCAATCACATAAAATAATTCAATGGAAAATAGAATTTCAATGTCAAAAATTATCGAAACAATTAATCTTCTTATTAAAAATGTTTTTATTAATTAATACAAAGTTTGATTGGTAAAATTTAAGTCAAACCCTTTTTTTGTGCGGCAGCAATCGGCTGGTCAGTAGTAAACTATACAGCGTCAGTGTGTTAACGCCATTTGTGTGCGACGCTATGAAATAAGTTCCAGATTCTTCCTGTGCGAAGATACAGTTATGTACAGCGGTCAAAAAAAGTATTCATCATTAGCAAAATTGATAATAAATTCACTTATTTTGGGTAATTGAAGAAAATTTAAAGTAAAAAAATAATGCAGTTTTATGCAATAGTTTATTTTTCGTAATATGTTTTAAAATAAATTCAAAAAATAAATTTAATTAGCGCAAAAAATGCAATTTTATATAATAACACCAAAAACAGAACAAAAAAAGTATTCATCATTGATGTGCTATCATCAAAGTCAAGTTCAAATATTATTTGGGAATCCCCCTTTTCTGTTTTATTTAGTAAAGGAGGCTTTGCCCTTGACAGCAAATATTTAATTTCATTGAAAATATAGTTTTTGTCAAAATGGGTCGTAAGCAAAACGAGGTTTCTGATTAGGTAAAAGTTTTGATAATAAAACACCACAGGAATGGTTTAACTCAAAAAACTATCAGTGAAATATTAAATAGACCACGATCTACTATACAATCCATCATCAGAAAGTGGACAGAAACGAAAACTGTTGACAATAAACCAAGATCTGGTCGACCAAAAGCACTTTCAGTTGGAGATGTGCGTTGGCTAGTGCGGCAAGTTCAGAAAACTCCGAAGACAAATGCGACCATTCTTCGTAAAAACACTATGGAATATTTAGGGAAGGAAGTTACTACACAAACAATTCGAAATACACTCAAAAGGCATAGTTACAGAGGAAGAACTGCACGTAAGAAGCCCTTTATAAATAAAATAAACCGAGTGAAAAGGCTAAACTTCGCAAAAATGTATGTAAAACAGCCCGAATCATTTTGGAAAACAGTCATTTTTGCAGACGAGAGCAAGTTTAATCTTTTTGGGTGCGATGGAAAGGTCATAGTGTACAGAAAACCAAATACAGAGCTTGAAGAACGAAACACAGTTGCTACTGTAAAACATGGTGGAGGTGGTTTAATGGTTTGGGGGTGTATGGCGGCTTCAGGAGCGGGAAATCTTGAAATTATTAATGGAGTAATGGATCATAAGTATTACATTGACATTTTAAAGAGGAATTTAAAAGATAGTGCTGTAAAACTTGGGCTTGGTAATAACTTTCAATATTATCAAGATAATAACCCCAAACATTCTGCTTTAAATACCAAGATGTGGATGCTGTATAACTGCCCCAAAGTCATTAAAACTCCTCCTCAAAGTCCCGAATTGAACCCAATTGAACATCTTTGGGAACATCTCGAACGCAAATTGAGAACGCGCAATTTTTCGAGCAAGAGTCAAATGCAACAGGTGATAATGGAGGAATGGGCTAATATAGACCAAAATATAACCGCTAAATTAGTCCAATCGATGTCAAACCGTTTAAAAGAAGTTATAAGACGCGGTGGTCGAATAACAAAGTATTAATTTTTTTAAATTATGTTATTTATTTTTTTGTTTTTTTGCAATGATGAATACTTTTTTTGTTTAATTTTTTGTGTTCAGCTGTAAAATGGCCCTTTTTGTTCCAATAAATACTATTTTTTTCTTTAAAAACAATGAAATTGTGTACATATATATCACACAAGCACTACTGCATCAATAGTTTAATATGTTTTTATTCCAATTGTCTTTTGTAGACTTATTAAAAAAAAAACATTGAATGATGAATACTTTTTTTGACCGCTGTATATGTTTTATGAGCTGTATCTACTGCGCTGTTTTAACAGCAGCCATCCAAATTACCATTTCGTGGATCAGCAACCTTCGTTCAGAGACGTCAGATTGGATCTTTTTGATTTGGAGCGAGAAATCAGCACTGCAAAAGGGAGACTCAAAATCAACATCATATCAGGCAAGTCTTACCAACATTTACGAGGATAGGTGGCGGAAGCCATAGAGTTCTGGCCAAGATATATTCATTTACAGGTAGTGCCAGTTGCCCAACAACAAAATGTTGAGTGCACTATCTGTCAAAATGAGTTATTAGTGGAACTCTGATTCTATGTATGTTTCTAGTTCATGCCATTTTTCGGTGTATGTGTGTTTTATGGTTCTTAACTATAATACACACACCCACACAACCAAAACCCTTTGACAGATAGTGCACTTCACGAGAAAAAATTGTACTCACCTGTTTACGGTACACTACATAGTAATTATGTCATGGTTCTGGCTACAATTAACCTTCCACGACAGACCAGAATAGTTCTGGCGTAACTTCTTTCCGGCTGATGCCGGATTCAATTGGACAATGAGTGATGCCAACTTACTAGATGTATGCTCCGCTTGTATCCAGGTAAGATACGTCAATATTTTATTTTTCCAGCTAGTCCCACTCAATACACCCCCAGAACTCTCTAGACGGACCCAACCCTTGTTCCAAAGTTATTTGATCTGGATAGTTAACAGTTCCAGAACAGAGAACGAATAATGTGACACAACACGCTGTTACAACAACAACAGCCAAAACACCGTTGGAGAGGCCAGGTGGAAAAGGATATTTTGAAACTAGGTGTCAGCAATTGGAGAAGAATCGCCGAAAATCGAGGCGCTTGGTGTTCTATGTTGATAAAGAAGTAAGTAGTTACTTTTATTAACTCAGTTTCTCGAAACCCTAAACCCGATTTAAAAACATGTTTTTTTTGGTTTTCCTTAAAATTAATTTTTATTTTAAATAATTTTGCAAGTGGATAATTTACAATCGCTATATTTTGCGAAAATATCTGTTGAGTAAGGTTAGTAGTTATGGTATGTGTATAATATTTGTGTATGTTATTACAGAGCCATACTCGCATGCGGGGATAAATAGAATATCATTGGCTTAGAATCCACCACAGCGCTGTTATTTGCGCATTTATTACCTTTCATATTTTTCAAACCAATTGATACATGTATGTCGCTTGAATACATCGTTCACTATTAAAGTACGTACATATTGCATAATATTTCTGTTAGATTGTTATTTGATTAAAAAAATGGTATATTGTATATAATTAATGTGTTATATTATAAATTTTTGCTTTTATAATAAATCGTATACATATGTTTACTATTAGCCTTTTCTTTTTGTGTATAGTTTAGAAGAACAAATTATAAAAAATCAATATAAATTTTAGTGCTCTAACAAGTAGTTGATTAAGAATACAACTATCACAAATACTGTTGTCTGTTTAATATTTGAGATTTGATTATATATATATATATATAAGTATGTATATAAAATGGTATCGTATTTATCGTAATGGCATATCTAAATTAAAGTTTGCAACTACCTTAGATATCTTAAGAAAAGTTTATTGTGTTTTATTCACTTCGAATATGCACCAATATTTCTTATAATATAAACCTAATCATACAAGTAGTAGGAAAATACTAATAATTTTTATATCGAAATTCTATTAACAAACTCCTAACACACATATTAACCACAACCTCTTTGTTAAGAAAACTATGAACAGAAAACAAATGAACAATATTTTGTGCGGCTATAAAGCAAAAAATTTCAATTAATCTTAAAGAAAACAATTTCTTAAATTATGTTATGCTCGAATCTTAAATATATTGGACTACATTCTAAAACGTTTACTATTAAAATTCAACTGCAAATACAAATTGAATTTCTCTGTAATTCATCATCATTTTATGTTTAATGATTTTTCAAACCATTTTTTTTTTTAATTTTCCCAATCAGAAATTTGTCTATCATAAATAAACGTACTAAACGAAGCATCAGACCGACACAAAGAGAAGGTGGAGCACTATAGTCTAGATTGACCAAAAGAACAAATAATTGGGTCTAATTGAATTTTTTGTGGAACATTTTTGAAAAATTTTCAAAGTATAAAAATTGTCTTCATCAGAAGAGATCAGAATTTTGTGAATAGCGACCAACTTTGGGAATATTTGGATCAGAATCCAGAGAAGATTTGCCGTAAAATTTTCAATCAAAAATGTAAAGCAAATATATATTTTATGGATGAATTAAGACTTTCATTGACTTATAAATTTATTTATCTGAATATTGTTTCAGTTGAAAATTGAACTATGTCCAATTAAAATCAAAATTAAATTTAAAAAATTAATTATATAATATTTTAATGGGATTTTTTAAAATGTGATTAACAATTAAATCGTAATCAAATAACTTGGATATATTTTTTCATTAAGGATTGTGATTAACCTTATTAATATTAACTATCGCCAAGTTTATATAACCTTTTTTTAATGTCATATTCAGCTGAAAACGGAACTTTTAATTTAATTTAAATGAATATGATTTTTTATATAGCATGATTAGAAATTAGACATTTTCATTAAAAAAAAGCGAATTCAAATTAACCCATTAGCGCATAGATTCGGTTTTATTTCTTATGCGACACACTAATTTGTGTGAAAATTTTGGAAATTATTATGCAAAAAAGTTATAAATTATCGAAATTCATAGTAAATCAATAACTTTGTTGAAGTTTCAAATTTAAAAGCAAGCATGAAAGTACAAAAAATTAACCTGAATTAATGGTGTGTTAACGGGACCAACATATATACTACTCCGGTTGATGGAAACAAAACCTAACAAGATGTAAGTGAAAATTTGGATGAAAGTGAAGCAGATGGATCGTACATTAGGCGTACCAGCTGCAACCTATGTTTCCGTATTATATTTAATTTTTTTTAACGGCTTAAAAAGTCTGAGTACATTTTGCTAAGGAACTTCATGCATTAAGGGTTAATTGGTTTAATAACTTTTTATTATATTATATATTTTTAATTTTATAATTTTGCGTTACGCTTAAGTTACCAAAAGAATTTGTATAGGAAGGAGAGATTTTTTTTTATAAATAGAATCGGCAGACGCATTTCTTGGATGATAAGTCCATTCACTAGTGCGCCTGAATCATATCCGCCCGTTTTAAACTATTGGGTTGCCCAAAAAGTAATTGCGGATTTTTCATATAGTCGGCGTTGACAAATTTTTTCACAGCTTGTGACTCTGTAATTGCATTCTTTCTTCTGTCAGTTATCAGCTGTTACTTTTAGCTTGCTTTAGAAAAAAAGTGTAAAAAAGTATATTTGATTAAAGTTCATTCTAAGTTTTATTAAAAATGCATTAACTTTCTTTTAAAAAATCCGCAATTACTTTTTGGGCAACCTAATATTATCGATAAAGCAATTGATTGGCTCAATAATTTTTTAGAACCTCTTTTAAGGTTTGGCTAAACCATTTTAGATTCACTTAGAAAAATGTTTGGATCCGTTATGTTTTTATTTGAAAATGGTAAATTTCAATCGCATTAGATTCAAAAAAGAAAAAAAGATTATTATTTACAATAAAATTTTTAAATATTTTTTTTTTCGTGTTTACATGAACTCCCATTTGCCTTGTCCTCTTCAGATCATATTTCGTAAAAGTTATCAAGCAATTTTAGAGTATTTCATAAACCAAAATTTTTCAGCTGGATGAAATAAATAATAAATCTTATTTTTTCTTGGGTGATTCTTGTGATACAGCGGATGCAACCGGTTATAAAAAAAGTAATGGCGTCACTTTTGAACTAGCGCTGGCGTCACTTTTGAACTTCTAAACTTCTCTATCTACAAAAGTGGTGTCGCTCTTCGGTAAGTCGTTCGAACTCGCAATAAAAAGGAGGTTCCTTGTCATTGAGCTAAAACTTGTATCGAACAAAACTCACTGATATGGGAGAAGTACCCCACTGTTCCTTAATGGAATGTTCATGGGCACATTTGCAATGGGCAGTTCAGGAGGTCGATCATGTCTGAACGTCACTCTGACTAGGGTAGATGTCAGAGCGACGAGTAATCAGAGTGAGAGAAAGTGAAAAAGTGAGTTTTTTGGTTATTTTTTAGAGGTCATGTTTGACTATTGCTATAAAGTTTAGACGGAAGAGCATTCGAATCTGTACAGGAGGATTGTTAGGGTGATGGTTAAACACAGCAACGGAATGAGGGGGAATGGGGGAATACCACCAGCGCCATCAGTGAAGCGGTTGGTGGCTGTGCTGCATAGGGTAATGATGGCCCTTGGACTCCGAAGAGGGGTGAAAGGGAGAGTAGGGCACGTAGGTAGATTCGCACCCTTAGGAAAAGGAACGATGAAAGTGTCACTGTCGGTGAGATGATGTCGTATATGAGGCGACCGTTGGTGTGACTGCCTTAAGGAAAGTGATCCAGTTTGCTGGGATGTATGCGGAGCTTCTCATGCGTCTTATGCTGGACAACGAGGGGTTGAGAGGTAGAATCGGTGCTTTTGAGACGAAAGCTGTTCGCGGCGCGCTCGTTAGTTCTAGCATTGTCTGTGGGCGTTGTCCAGTCGGTGTCTTTTGCCCCCACTGCTGCACGCACGGGTACGTTTGTTGTACTCTCACCCCCTGCTGCTGTGGCGCGCCGCCGACACGTGGTCTTGGGGCTGCCATTCACACTTCTTCTGTTGCGAAGGAGAATCGCATTAAGGTGATTGGGAGGTTTGCGGAGGTTGGAATGGAGGTTGAAGTACGCGATAGGTTGAGGTCTAAGTGGTGGTACAAAGAGTACACGCCGTTATAGCTCCCGATGAGTTTATGTCCTGAAGTCTGACCGGAGACTAAAATCTGGAGTCCTTAAAACTTCGGTAACAGCCTGACAATAATGAGGCCCCAGTGGGGAGTAACGAGGTGATTGTGGTTTGTACTAAAATCGCAGGTAGAGCACAACCGGGTCAATTGATGCTGTTCGATTCATGCTTAGGCTCAATGATAAGGGCCCTTCTTTTTACAGCCGAGCCCGAACGGCGTGCCAGAGTGCGACACCTTTTTGGCCTAGTAACTCACAAATGTAACCAGTAGTTATTTTTTAGGCTACAAAGTGTGATCGGAGACTTAAATCTGTTACCTCGGGTGTCAGGAGTCCTTAAAAATTCGGTTTCAGCTTGACAATAGTGAGGCCCCAATGGTGAGTAACGAGGTGGTTGTGGTTTGTACTAAAATCGCGGGTAGAGCACAACCGGGTGCCGTGACCCATAGATCGGAAGAGATTTTAGGTAGAACTCCGCTCCTAACCAAGGAGGTGAGCACGTCCTAATATGTGGGTTCATGTTCAACATCATGTGCAGATTACTGCTTTATGCACGACATTCGTGGTAGACAAGTTACGTGAGGAGGAGGAGGCCTATATTAAGTGTCAAATTACTACCGCGGCCTTTTCATAAAGTTTTTCATACCCAAATCCCAAAGTGGCTTCCTATGTCCTCGATGGAAATACAAATTTGCCAATTAACATTCCATTAAGGAACAGTGGCAAACTTCTCACATATCAATGAATGCTGTTCGATTCATGCTTAGGCTCAATGATAAGGGCCCTCCATTTTACAGCCGAGCCTGAACGGCGTGTTAGAGTGCGATACCTTTTTGGGTGAAGTTTTTACATGGCCTAGTAACTCACAAATGTTGCCAATATTAGATTTTCTCACCACGATTCGAACCCCGGCGTTAAGCGTCAAAGGCGGACATGCCAACCTCTGCGCTACGGTGGCCTCAATAGCCTCATGAATTCTATCTTTGAATCGACGCTGAGCTGTTGGCGTACATCTTATCGTTCACGTTGCGCCCAAAGGAAGAAGACGTAAGGTGTTTCTCTTCCGGATAAAAAACCGGCCCGGAAACTTTCTCGGTAAATAGGCAGTGGTTTCGTTGCTTGTTGACATGTAGCGTCGTCTTGTTGAAAAATCAATACCATCCAACTCCGACCATAAAAAAGTCATTAATCATCGATAGCGCAATCCATTCACCTGTTTATCTAACTTAATTTTAGAAAAAGTAAGGTCCAATGACCTCGCCCAACCATAAACGGCACCAAACAGTCGCACGTTGAGGCTGAAGAGGCTTCTCGACAATTACTCTTGGGTTTTCCAAACCCCGGATGCGACAATTTTGCTTGTCGATGTAGCCACCGAGGTGGAAATGGGACTCATCAGTTAAAATGATTTTTTGATTTCGATGCGAACTGTGGTTGCAAGTTTTCCACCATTTTTGTTGTGAATTTTAATGCAATGTTGAAGCGTGTATAGTTCCTTTTTTAATAATGGCATTGTTTCTACTTGTTTCAACGGTAGAAACTAGAAGGAATCGTCCTTCTTCTGTTCCTGTGATACAATGGACGAAAATGTCTAAGTGAGTCTGATGGCAAACTGCCACTTAAACCTAACCTAACCTTCTACTTGTTGGAGGCGCAGTGGTTAGCATATCCGTCTATGACACGGAACGCCTGGGATTAAATCTCGGCGTGAACATCAAAAAAATTTTCAGCGGTGGTTATCTCCTTACTAATGATGGCTACATGTGTAAGGTAGCCTGCCATGCTCTACCAAGTGGTGTCGCTTTGGGGCACGCGGCATAAAAGAGGAGGCTCCTTATCATTAAGCTTAAACTTTAATCGGACTGCACTCTTTGATATGAGAGAAGTATCTCCTGTTCCTTAGTGGAATGTTCATGGGAAATTTAATAGTAGTAGTTTCTACTTGCAAAATGTCAAAGTATAAGCAATAAAAGTGACAACACCGAAATACCGCGAGATTCAAATTAACAGCTCTTGTTGGAAAACCCTATATTTCTTTTATTTGGAAGAAATTCATATTTTGGTAAATACACAGTCATTATTGCATTGAAAAACGCTTACGATTCTCATCCGAAAAACAAGTCATTCTGCACATTGTGGGAAAGTTTTGGTAAAAGTCTATTACATTGCTGCGATTTTGTTCAAAGAATTTGTTGTTTTAAGAAACAACAATAACTTGGTCCGCGTTTTTTCAATGTATGTTTTGACAGTTGTTTTTGTGAAGTCAATCTTAGATCTTAGGCTTCATGGCGAAGGGAAAGTGACAGGATAGCCAGAACAGAACCGTTAAATTATATAAAAAAAAATCGACGTGAGTTTGTGAGAAAAGATTTTGCTGTAAAGGTAAGATATATAATCCAAATTAGTTGTTGTGTTAGGGCGGGTTTCTCGTAAAAAAATAAAGTTTTCTCGTACACTTTTAAGGTGATATATAGAATATATGGCAACATTACGCAGGAATCAACAACTGAGTGTTTGGACGTTTTTGCCCAGCAGAAGTTTCTTAAAGTATGTTTACATTGGTCACTAAAGCCGGATCTATGTCCTTTTCGAGCTTTAAGTGCAAAATTTTGTTTTTTTTTTGCAGGTTTTACCATACAAAAATAAATCCCAATTTTGCAGGTTTTATTTTTAAATCCCAAATAAACCCGATTTAATCGCTGAATAATCGATAAAAGTACCGGATTTCTTTTTGGATTTAGTCAAATCCAGCTCATAAAAATTTCAATGTAACCGTGCTATTATATTATGCAGCAATCGGTAAACAAAACACAGCTGTATTTATAGGGACGATAAGTCGCTAGCCGGCACCCATCCGCCGAGTAAGCTTTTCAGGCGGAATGCTGACGAACTCTAAAAAAAGTCGGCGAAAAATGGGCGGAAAAGTAGTACTCTGCTTTTAGTGAGGAAAATGGCGAAAAAAATCTAATGGAAACCCTTAAAATCCTTGCCGGCATCATTTTTGTTTGTTTTCTCTCATTTGTACAACAACTACAAATCATATGGGCCCATTCGCCATCTTTCGATTGAGCTGATCCCTGTTTTGCCAACATACAAGAAGAAATTTTGTGTGCGTGTGTGTATACGTGTGCGTACATGAGCAGAGAATATGCTGGAAAGAAGATAACAACAAAGAGAATTCAAACAAAAGTCTGACGTCTTAACATCGTCAAACTTGGCCGGCTGTTAACAGCCTGTCGACGATCAAGAATACATATGCTTTATGGTGTCTTAGACGAATATTTCGAGGTGTGACAAACAGAGTCTCGAAATTAGCATACCCCCGTCCTGTGGTGAATGGTATGAAAAATCTTGTTTTTTTTTTTGGGAAAATGAAACATTTAATTGCTGTCAAATTTCGCTCGAGAAATAATTGAAAGTTTCCGCCACTATTCCGAAAGCAGAATAAAATACCAACCCTTAGAATCAGCAATATACTCAGAAAAACAAATTCCTTTAACCAGAAGAATAACGATATAATAAATTGTAACCGGAGAATGAGAAACCCGGCCTTAAACCCCGTTTAAACTGCTCATTGAATCCGGTTTTAAGGCTCCCATCAGCTGACTTTATAAAGGAAAAACCGATGATCGAGCCATTAAATCCGGATATAAAGAGCAGTGTAAACTGAGTTTTAGTCTTTGAATGTCGCTTGGTGCTCCGTTCATTGTCATGGCGAAACAATAAAAGGTGGTCTCATTTGTACAACGACCACAAATCATATGGTGCAATCCGCTATCTCGACATCAAGAAGTCATTTCAAAAATTACATTGTTCTCAACACAACCAAAGAAACTTGCGCTCATGTGTGTAAGTGTCCAGGTAAAATAAGACAAAGAGGAACACAAACAAAGAGAAAGTGCAAAAAATGGGGCTGTTCGTTGTGATTGTAACCACAGAATTGACATCTTAGTACCGTCAAATTGGTTGGCTACTGACCGGCTGTTTGCAGCTGTTCGTGTGAGACCACATTTTTAAATCCCCCTTGGTTCTTTGTATGCTTGGGCTTGAAAGGTAAATTAAACATATTCTTTTAACCGCCGATGTATAAAAAGTTATTAATGATCGTTGTGCTTCTCAGTTATATATATATATTGAATGAGTTATTTAAAAAATGGCAATATCTAAGTATATATTTATATATGTATGTGTATATTTACTCTATGGAATCATATTTTTCTTTGTTTCTTATTTCTGTATATATAGTAAGTGTTCGAAATGTTTTCAGTAGTTCGCAAACATTTGATCTTCTATTTGCGTTCGTTCAACTTGTGTAATTTAATATAGTAACAAATATCAGAGTTCCGTAGAAGGTCGCTATTATATCCGATAAGAAACAAAATGCTTTAAGATGGGTATTAAGTTCTTTTGCAGCGGTGATTACCTGCTTAAGAATGCTGGCGACATTTCCAGCCATGTTAAAACTTCTCTAACAAGTGGTGTCGCTAAAGTTGGTGTCACACGATTTGTGTATGTGTTGTCACTTTCTGTATTATACGTCAAATTGAATAGAGCGTGCTCTAATCAGCATGTATTCTCATATGTATCGTACTTCCTTTTTATATTCGATAATATGAGAGCTTGTTTTAATCGAAAAAATTGTATATTAAGCCGAAAATCCATTTTTCATATTAAATTTTTCGTACGATGTGTACAACTTTCAGAGTTGCTATATTTGAAATTATATAAGAAAATACATATCGTGTGATAGCAGCTTAAGCGACACGCCGCACTATGGGGAATTTGACCTTAAAAATGTCGTTTAACTTAAAATTGAAATTTCAAGCTATAACAAAATTATGCACCATTTGAAAGGGTTTAAAATTCTCTTTCATATTCCAGAAAAAATATGATCTTGGGGCAAATGACAATGACTCAATCTATAGGGCACTTATTTTAAATAAATATTATTAAAGCGTGAAAAAGTGATCTAAGATTTTATGCAGATCTATTTATCTATCTATTTTCCTAATAGTTGTTGCTATGTACGGAAATCCTTGTTGGACGATAACATTAAACACACTACCCTAAAAAGTAATAGACATTTTGATTGAAATTTTTGGAATATCTTTTTCTTATTCTAGGGTCTTTAAAGTAGGTCATGTCAGTTTCGATTTACATAAAATCAATAAAAATTTCATATTTATATACTGATGACACCCATAACCAATTTATGTAATGTGGTGCTACGCTCTACGCAAGAATATTATATATATTAGCATTATATATAACTCTGATTCGATTTACTTGAAGTAAATAGATTTATCATAGAGCTTACTTTTTAGCAACTTCTGTGGAAAAAAGGAAAATCTTTAAAACAATGTATATCTGAACAATTTAAACCCATTTTTTGAAACGCATCTAATACGCGACGACAAAGTTTACAGCATAATTCGGCCCAATCGGTTGTTAAATATTGATGTTGTATCACTTTCAAAGAATATCCCAAAAACTATATACAAATCGCAACTATATACAAATCTGAACCGATTTTTTTTTGAAATCAACTATCTTCTCCTACAACTTCTGAGACAAATTTCTTTTTCTACACATATAAGTCACATATTACCGAATTTCATTAAGATCGGTCTGTCCAACTCTTTTAACGCCAAATTAGTAACTGTGAGCCGTTCGGATCCGGCATGAAAATGGAGCCCAACATCATTGAGCTAAGACTGAAATAGGACTGCACTCATTGATATGAGAGAAATATCCCCTATTCCTTAATGGAATGTACATGGGAAAATGTGTGTAATATGTATAAACTTCTATCACGATGAAAACTTTTCACAAAACCAAAAAAGTTACCACTGAATAAACAACGGACGAAAATGCGTTGCAAATTCTGAGTTATCAAGAAGATATAATGTGAGATTCGTTCCAGCTTTAGTAGAATTCAATGTTAATAGCTACAAATAATAAAATTTTCACAGTTGCTTCACTATTATTTATATAGAGTGACACAGTGAATTCTGAACTTAATACTCACATTCACGCTAAAACTTTTTGTTAAACCACGGAGGAAATAACGGTTGCGGAGCTCTTGGCATTATATACAGTTGTTAGAATCTTTGAAAAATTTTATGCTCATAATCCTAATGAACGTCTGAAATCCTTCTGATTTTTGGGGAAATTTTATTATTATATAAACGCGTTAAACAAAGTTTGCTTGTCATATAAATGGCCGACGGCAATGTTTCAGTTAAAGTAGAAAGGTTCTATACGTAAAGAAAAATATGTTTTTTTTTTGCACAAGACTAATTCATGGCAATACACAAAAAATTAAAATTTGTTATTGGAAACATAGAAAATTCATTTGTATCACTGAACAAGTTGATTTACGTTGCATGTAAGTTATTGTATTGTAGGTTGTTAAAGTGTGTATACTCGTACATTTATTTTTTAGCATAGCATTTCCAGTTTTTAAGAATCGGTTTACCTCAATGGGTTCCGATTCTTCAAACGCTAGCGATTCCGTTTAGTTTTTCTGCTAACATTACCTTCGATGATTATCTGCAAATATAGAAAAATAAATTTCTTTTTTAATGTACGAGCTCCTAGTCTGAATGTGTCTGTGGCAAAATACTAAGGGCCAAATTGTAGCCATCTATTATACATACCTGCAAAATTTGACTGGCTTCGAAGGCTGTTCCGGGAAGTAAAATTACAGGTGATGAAACATGTCCTGCTTCTACGCAGAGCATATTTGGAAACTCATCATCACCGAAATCGCCGATTTCTCGTGCCTTATCAATCCAAGGATTCCAGATGACAGTATCAGGGAAGTTATATTTATGAATGCGCATTTTTCGCCCCGAAACAACATTTGTTATTATATGCTCCTGCGGAGTGTGCTGATAAATGCGATCTGTCCATTCGTTTACGGTAACCACTTCTCGGCCCTCTTGGTACATGGCGTCATTGCGTGTCTATGAACCAATACAAATATAGGATTAATGAGATTTAGACAAGACAACGTGCAACACATACCTTGTCCATAAAGGTACAACCATGTAACCCAGTAATTTGACAACGTCTGACATCAGGAACTTTAAGATAAGTATGTAACAACAGATTAAATGTCATGGTCAACTCTTTGCTGGGATTATATACACCGATGTGGAAATGCAGTTCCTTTTCGCGTAAGATTAGGCGATACGTTATTCGAAATCTATGGGGTATAAAGTAGATTGTTCTAGTCACTGCGGAAGCTCTACAGTGGGCGAAAGTCTGCATACGATTCAAATTTAGCTACCTGTCAATTTTCTTTATATAATGGACAATTATAAGGATATAGGTTTGTTTATAATCTTTTTAAAGGTTCTTTACAGAGGTTCGCATTTACGCCTATGACGCTGAATGTCTGGGTTCAAATCCTGGCAGAACATCAGAAAAAATTTTCAGCGGTGGTTATCCCCTCTTAGTGCTACTTGAAATAATGGTATTTCAGCAATCTTCTCTTGAAAGAGGTGTCGCACTGCGGCACGCCGTTCGGACCCGGATATAAAAAGGAGGCCCCTTATCATGGAAATTAAACTTGAATCCGACAGCACTTTTTGATATGTGAGAAGTTTGCACCTGTTCCTTGTTGTTCATGCATTGTATAAGTAATTAAAAGATATTGTAACAAGTAATTACGGGCTAAAGTCGGGCGAAGCCGACCTTTTGATACCCTACACCTCATTGGATATGCAGGCTAATATTCTAACTGAACCAATTGTCGAAACACTTTTGCTACTCTGGTTGAGGTATCTCTAAAACATGCATTCTGAACGCACCGACCGCTTCTCCAGTTGTCGAAAAACGTTTACCTCTAAGTTTATTTTGTACGTACGGGAATAAAAAGAAGTCATTCGGTGCCAAGTCAGGACTATGCGGCGGATGACTCATCAGATCGATGTTTTGAGTGCTCAAAATTGCAATTGTTTCGTATTTTTGGAGCATTTCTTTCGACCAATCGACACGAGCCTTTTTTTGGCGATTGACAAATTGTGGGGGATCCAATGCCAACAAATTTTTGTCGGTCAAATGTTAATGCAATGTATGCTGGTCCCACTAATGCCTAAGGTTGTCTCAATCTCACGATAGGTCACATGGCAATATCAGTTGGTGCACAGAATCAATGGTTTTTGGAACAACAACTGATTTTGGACGACCTTCACGAAATTCGTTTTGGAGTGAACTACGACCTCGGTTGAATTCTCTATACCATCGATAAACACTGGTCCTTCATCGCCAAAAATTGAATCAAGTTCATCGATGAACTGTTGTTGGGTTAATGCACGTCGAAAGTTGTAAAAAATAATAGCACGAAAATGTTCACGATTTGATTCAAATTTTTGGGCGAGATGAGTCTTTTAAGTTGCTGTAAGCAACATAAATAGCGCTCGTATGTCGACACGTCTGAGTACGTATAACCTCAAACATTTTAAGCTTTAGGATAGAGCTTTCAGTTGGCAAATTGCAGCACAAGGGTTGTCCGATTTCGATATATAAAAGGTAACCCTCGTATATATATGGGAGTTATCTCTAAAACTGAACATATTTCTATGAAATTATATATATATATATATATATATATATATATATATTTCATAGAAATATGTTCAGTTTTATATTATATATATTTATATATATATATATATATATATATATATATATATATATATATATATATATATATATATATATATATATATTGGGTTCCCAAAAAGTAATTGCGGATTTTTCATATAGTCGGCGTTGACAACTGTTACTTTTAGCTTGCTTTAGAAAAAAAGTGTAAAAAAAGTATATTTGATTAAAGTTCATTCTAAGTTTTATTAAATATGCATTTACTTTCTTTTAAAAAATCCGCAATTACTTTTTGGGCAACCCAATATATATATATACATATATATCCATATCTAAATCTGAACCGATTTGTGTGAATTTCACCAATAATATCGAGACTTATGAGAGAATCTCGTAAAAAATTTCGTGAGAATCGGTTTACAAATGACGATATAATTGCAATTTTAGTCCAAATCGGACGAACAATGAGCTTCGTCTCTAGGCCCAAGAAAATTCTTGTGCCAAATTTGAAGACGATCGGATGAAAATTGTGTCCTGTACTTTGTACACAAATTAACATGGACAGACGGACAGACGAACATAGGTAAATCAATGGGTCTATCTCTCCTCCTTCTCGGTGTTACAAACAAATTCATTAAGCTATAATACCCTGTACCACAGTAGTGGTGTATGGTATAACAAACCCAGATAGACGATAAAGTAGAATATTTTTAGCAAAATTGAAGGTCGTACGTAGAGTTTTGTCGCCCACTGTACAATAGACAGAGACAAAAAAATATCATACTGATAATTCCACATAGATCTGGTAAATTCATTATCCATTAAAGAAAATATTGCCTCCACATCCCCATTATGTAGTCGTTCTGGCGGCCGTTCTAAATTCCATCTTGTAATGCGGGCAAATCCATGCTGGGCTCCAAAGGACCATGGTCCAAATTGAGCTATTCGTTTGTGGAATAAATATTCGTTTCAGTTATGTTTCAATTCTTACAATCCCAAACTTCTACTTACGAAACACGAACGGTATTCCCCCTCGTATTGCCTTTTTCCCATCAAAAGAGGCCAGTTTACTAAAAATAAAAAAAGGATATTATTGTTATATAATCTAAGACAGAAGAGTAAAAGCAATGTATGTACTATGTATATATGTATATTCAGGATAATGCCTCAACTTGTGCTTTTATGTCAGCTTCACTTACACATTTAAGTTGCTATGGTTAGGTTTAATTGAGTTTTGATCTTAAGCGGCTATGAAATGATTGTTATACAAACCATTGTTAAAAAATGTCAGCGACATCGGGTAACTAATGCGCATGTAGGCAAAATGGGAGATGTTTCTATAAAGCAGCAATATTCAAATATGTTTCTATCTGCACTGTTCCAAATTTCAGCAAACCGTATAACGGGTGTGTTTTTGTCGCACCAAGACTAGACCTGGTTGTTGTAGTTGTAACCACATTTGCACGTGGATGTGGCGATCCTCGTCATGCTCCTGTAGATGAGCAAGCTCGTTCCGTTCCTAAGGACCGATCGCTGCGGGAACAGGGTGACCAATGGTTATTTAAAGGTGCCAATAACTCACCTTGTCATATCGAGCATCATATGCACTCAGTATTTGTGTAAGAGCCGGTGCCACCCGACCTCTCACTGAAACTCTCTGCTCGATACCGCTGATTGTCCGCGACTGCTGTTGCAGCCATCTCGTATGGAGCATTCCACTATCCAGCGATGAACACCACACAGATTGGACCTCAATGTACCAGCCTATGTGGTGCCTACAGCTATCCCGTGCCGGGACTAGGCCTGGTAAACTATCGATGTTCGCTTTATCCGATAATTTCAATATTTTTCTCCTTAACAGTCGATACTATCGACAGTTTCGATAAATTTGTTAAATATATTGGGTTGCCCAATAAGTAATTGCGGATTTTTTAAAAGAGCAAATGCATTTTTAATAAATGCATTTTTAAAAGTAAATGCATTTTTAATAAAACTTAGAATGAACTTTAATCAAATATACTTTTTTTACACTTTTTTTCTAAAGCAAGCTAAAAGTAACAGCTGATAACTGACATAAGAAAGAATGCAATTACAGAGTCACAAGCTGTGAAAAAATTTGTCAACGCCGACTATATGAAAAATCCGCAATTACTTTTTGGGCAACCCAATATTATAAAATATGCATATTTTCAAAGAAAACATGTTAAAATGTGTAAACTCGATCGAACCCAAACCGATCGATTTTATCACAACCGATTGTATGGGCACAATCGTTATTGGCGTAGTTAGTTTGTTAGCTCTACTCAAGACACAATATCACAAACTGAATATGAACTCGACGCGGGTCTTGATGAATCAAATATAACTCCCTGCGTCAAATTTCAGCAAAATCTGATCAGGAGAGATTGGTCTATATGGGGGCTATATCAAGATATACGATATTAACCAAGTTTCAGTGTAATTACAACAGATAGACAATCGCATGACAGGTAGTTGTACGTACCTGATTGACCCGATGAAGTCCTTCATCGGCCAGGGCTGACTCCAAATTATATAACACACTGCTACAAGAACAGACACAGACGGCAGAATTACAAAACTAATATAAGAATGATCTGGATAGCCTCTAGAGAGTAAGAATGAGATGATAAGGCAAGGCTTAATGGACACCTATCAGAAACACAAATGGAACTTGGAAACAGTTTGATATAAAAAATGCGAAAATAAAAGTAGTATCCAAATTTCTTGTTGTTGGGCATCTGACTCTACCATTAATTTAATTCTACCATGTACATAATTACCAGAAGAAAAGCTAACGCAAAATTGACCACGGACTCGGCCATTCGTTTCAAATTTCGATCGCTGATTGATTCTTATTTTACTATACAGTTTACTGTCCAATTATTATTATTATATATTTTTTTTTTGTGAAACATTTTTTTTTAACTTAGCATCTTAATCTCAAAAAACTAAAAGCGGCTACATCTGCTGGATTGTAATTGAGCCAGAACTACTCTGGTTTGGCGTGGATTTTATGTTCTTCAGGTGTAATGGAGGGCGATCGTTCTCCAAAGAACA
This sequence comes from Stomoxys calcitrans, assembly GCF_963082655.1. Classification (NCBI taxonomy): domain Eukaryota; kingdom Metazoa; phylum Arthropoda; class Insecta; order Diptera; family Muscidae; genus Stomoxys; species Stomoxys calcitrans. Next base: position 127,653,016 of record NC_081554.1, read on the forward strand.
CATCTACCCGGTAGCTTTTCACAGCACCTGCTACAGTGCCTGCATGAATGTTGTCAAGAACCGCTTGATCTAGAGGTTCTTCTTGAAGCGCTGGACCTTACGCTTTAGATCATTTAGATCTACCTTAATCTTACCTTCTGAGCTTTGGATAGGTATCAAGATGATGATTTGGATGGTCTTTGCGATAACAGTCTAGAAGGTATTGCTTAGACAGCATGTATTTAGTTATGTCTTCGCACGGGTTATGTCTTTATCTCTTGATGGAGGTGGTCCACATGAGAACCGAGAAGACAGGCCGTCGCAGTTCGAAGAACGATATTCTGACAGATCTGAATATTATTCCACTGCGTGTCACGGAGCAGACGGGACCAATCTGGCGCTGCATAACTTACCATCGAATGGAGGATAGGTAAAACAGTGCCGGAGATAACATGGCGCAAATGTTCATGGGATATTTATAGGTCGATTATGGATTGCAATCCAACTTCAGTTGAGTTGCCAACGGGCAAAATTGTTATAGAAATGTCCATTTCTGCATTGAATTGTATACTTTTTATACCCACCACCATAGCATGGGGGGTATACTAGTCTAGTCATTCCGTTTGTAACACCTCGAAATATTCGTCTAAGACCCCATATACTCGATCGATTCGTCGTTCTGAATCGATCTAACCATGTCCGTCCACCCGTCTGTCGAAATCACGATAGAGGTCGAACGCGTAAAGATAGCTGCTTGAAATTTTGCACAGATACTTAATATCAATGTAGATCGTTGGTTGCAAATCATTGATTGCAAATGGGCCATATCGGTTCAGATTAAGATATAGCTCCCTATAAACCGATCGCCCGATTTGACTATTTGAGCTCTTACAAGCCGAAATTTGGCTGAAATGTTGCATGAAGTGTTTTGTTATGACCAACAACTGCGCCAAGTACGGCCAAAATCAGTCTATAACCTGATATAGCTCCCATGTAAACCGATCTCTCTCGTTCATCCTTTTTCGGTTCCTAGAAGCTTTAAATTTTGCTAGTTTGACAGAAGTTTGATATGGAGAATTAAATTATGCCCTACAACTTAATTTATTTTGTATAAATCTTTAGCAGAATCCACGGTGGCCCGGTCGAACTTAGCACACTATTACCTGTTTACAATTTACTTAGTAGCTGACCGTTCAAAGCACTGATATCAAATGAAACTGACACAAATTTTTTTACTTTATACCAATTTCAATAATACCCTTCATCATAGGATAAGGGAATACTAATTTCGTCATTCTGTTTGTAACTCCTCAAATCTAAGACCCCATAAAGTATAAATTTCTTGATCGTCATGACATTTTTAGTCGATTTAGCCATGTCCGTCCGCCTGTCTGTCGAAAGCACGCAATTCAAACTTTCGAAGGAGTAAAGCAAGCCGCTTGAAATTTTGCACAAATATTTCTTATTAGTGTAGTTCGGTGGGGATTGTAAATGGGCTATATCGGTTCATGTTTTGATATAGCTGCCATATAAATCGATCTTGGATCTTGACTTCTTGAGCCACTAAAGGGCGCAATTTGACTGAAAATTGGCATGAGGTGTTTTGTTACGATTTCCAAAAACTGTGCCTAATATGGTTTAAATCGGTCCAAAACTTGATATAACTGCCATATAAACCGGTCTGTGGTCTTGACTTCTTGAGCTATTAGGATTTGGCTGAAATTTGCATGAAATGTTTTGTTATGACTTCCAACAACTGTGCAAAGTATGGTTGAAATCAGTCCATAGCCTGATATAGCTGTCATATAAACCGATCTGGGGTTTGTTTCGTTATGACTTTCAACTACTATGCATAGTATGGTATAAATCGGTCCATAACCTTATATAGCTGTTATATAAACCGATCTTGGATCTAGACTTCTTGAGCCGCTAGAGGGCGCAGTTCTCATACGATTTGGCAGAAATTACAACAGGACACGTCAACAGACGTGTCCAATATGGTCTGAATCGATATATAGCTTGATACAGCTCCCATATAAACCGATTTCCCGATTTTGCTTCTTGAGCCCCTACAAGGGGCAATTCTTATCCGAATGTGCTGAAATATATTGCACAATGACGCTTACAATGTTCAGCATTCAATTCATTTATGGTTCGAATCATATTATAACTTGATATAGCTCCAATAGCATAACGGTTCTAATTCATTATTCCTTGTTTGCCTAAAAAGAGATACCACGCAAAGAACTCGACAAATACGATCCATGGTGGAGGGAATATAAGGTTCGGCCCGTCCGAACTTAGCACGCTCTTACTTGTTTCTTCTAGCAACGCAACTATAGTTGAGTTGCAATCGATAATCGATCCATTAGTATTTAGTAATATCAAGGACAATATCTTTCTCCAAAGGCAATGTTTGTGGAGAAAGTTAGAAAATTGACCATCTTTAAATTAAGTTTGCTTATCTTTGACTCGAATCTTTAATCCTCTATATCTTTTTATCCAATTGAAATATTTTATATTTTTAAATATATTACAGAAACAAGACCAAAAGTTAAAAAATATCAACAAGCTCTCCCTATCTAAATATATGGTAAGCCAAAGCCTTTGCTTGATTCTAGCACGATAAATGTGCTAATTCTAACTCTCTTTAAGTACAGCGGAGCCATATGATTCTCGGCAGTCCTCTCTTCTGCTGTCCTCAAACGTTTCTCGCTATATAATCACGCGGTTGGCACAGGATATGACCTAGAATATGATCATACATCGACAGGGGTAGCGTTCGTTCTTATTTGCAGTTTTTCATTTGAAATTCGGTTTCGCCAGGTTTCGAAATATTTATGGTAGGCATCGATTTATAAAAACTTAAATTTTTCGAATAGCTTAAGATAGACTCTAAGCTGAGCAGCCATTCTGACCTTTGTGCTATGTGAGATATAGCTGCATCTCCAAACTTTGTTGATTTAAAAAAAGGCTTTGTTAATATATTCGCGGATGTCTGAAACAGCTCTTCGGCACTACGGTTTGGTGCAGGATTTCTTTATCCACGTATTTTTGGCATAGTGGATTACCATTTACTCATAAAATATTTGAATAATTTGGAGCGTTGTTTTAATGTCGTAGCCTTACTAAGCTTTCCAGTGCGAAAGATACGTATGCGATTTGGCACATTAAATTAAACATTCACTATAGTTATTTCAGAAATCTATTGATTTTTCTCTCAATATAGACTGGCAAATAAACATAACGTTAGTGTCCACATTCCAGACATTAAGAAAATTTGGGCTTTTTTATACAATGACAACTTGCATACTCTGTGTATGAAGAGAAAAAAGATGTCTGGGTTTTTTCTTCATAGACTTTAGCATTTCGAAGTTCAAATGAAGTGAATGCTGCGGATTGTTGCTTAAGTAAAATGTACGACCAAGAAGAAAACCAATCCTGACTACGATTGTTAGAGATGTCAAAGCTTGAAGCAAAAATTGTTATCAGTAATTTTGAAGCGCACGTTAGAAATTTAAAATGTGCGGTAAATATCATGCCTGTAAATGTAAACATTACTAATAAGGGGTTTTCATTTCTATTATCCCATTCGGAATTCCACAGGGCACGGATAAGGTATTATATTTAAAGTATTTTTTCATTAAATATTAAAATTGAGGGCTTTATAAGAATATTTGGCATCATTTCATCTAGTTTCTGAAATTGCTTACTTGAATTATACACGTCCATATTGTGGTAGACGGCCACCGTGGCGCAGAGGTTAGCATGTCCGCCTGCAGCTCCGTGGATGATACATCTGAAGCCTTTAGGGTAAGGAAGATTCTGTCCTCGAGACATATTATGGTGGGGCATATTCAGAAGTCAGAGAATGTATGGACAACGTTTAGTGAGGAAACACTATAACTATTCGTTGATATACATTTCTCGGGAAATTTTCAAACGAACAACGTGGCGCCAGAAGAGGTTGTCACTGGTATGCATTCGTCGGAGGTTATTAGGGAAATTGTGTCTAAACTGAAAATCCTTTGGGCGATAAGAAGTTTCGACTTCTTTAAGTCGCCAGGCCCTGATGATGTATCATCGGTTGAATTACAAGCTATGTCTGAAAGACTGGTTCCTTCGCTTAGATATACTCTGCTTGTGTCAGCATGTCATATATACCTGTGGGATGAAGGGATGTCGGACTACTACTTAATCCTAACCTTATCTATGTCCGCCTATGACGGTTCGGACCTTGGGCTCAAATCGTAATTATTGAGCTTAAAGTTTAATCCGACTGAACTCATTGATATGAGAGATGTATCCCCTGTTCCTTAATGGAATATTCATGGGAAATTTCTGAATTTTAATCGAAATAAAAGTATAGACCTGTTGTTATTTTTGGAAATCACTTTAAATAACTATAGCATGTATGGCAAGACCCTAACAGTAAATATTCTTGTTTTTAATTCAAAAAATTTGATTTCAATTAGAATCACATAATTGTTGAAAGATTGGCAATAGGCGAGTGTCTTGATAAACCAATCCCCTGATTTGATTTAAGGGCAAAAAAGTCTAACTTATCCATCGATTTCAATTTTATTCGAAGCGGTAAATTACTTTGCAAACATTTAAGATGGATAGATTTTAATGGTTCAAAATTATGAAGAACATAAAAGCCCAAGAAAAATATTTCATTGCATTACGGGCTGCTATATACATTTCTAGCCTAATAACGAAAATACACATTTTTATCATCAAAAATGGTTTTATTGTTTTTTAAAGTATCCTCCAGCGTGATTTATACACATTTGCATTCGCTCAAACCAATTGTCGAAGCACTCTTTCCACTCCGTTTGAGACACCTCCACAACAGCATTTTCAGGCGAAGAAAATTATTAGCCACGCATTTTTATCATAATGTTTGTAAATAAAGTGCCAAGTCAGGGCCGTTAGGCGGATGACCCATGAATTCGACGTTGTGGTCGGTCAAAATTGCGCTGGTTGGATCCAATGTTCGAAAGCTCTCATTGTCATGGCGAACCCTATTCGTTTTCTCTTATTAATTTTTCGGATTTCACGCACGACTTCAGTCAACCAAATTGTGGTGTACCACTCAAAATTGACTGTCATACGGCGCCTGTAGCGATCTTCTTTTTTTCAACATATTATTATAGAAACGAGCCTTTTTTGAGTGATTGTTAAATTGTGCGGAATCCAACGAAAACAAACCTATTTTATTGCATGGTGTTCATGCAATATCACTATCGCATAATGATATTGCATTATAAATTCACGCACGGCATCATGTTCTCTGGTACAACGGCCGTTTTTGGACGACATTCAAGGAATTCGATTTTGAGCGAGCGTAGCTCACGACCGAAGCCATTAAACCGATTTTTCACAGTGCTATAGGATGGTGCTTTATCGCCATACACAGTTTCAGGTTATTCAATGCACTCTTGCCGTGATAATCACTTAGAAAGTTGTGAAAATAGTCTCAGAAAAATGTTCACAAATAAATTGCAATTTTTTTTCCAAATTTATTTTTTAATGTCACTGTAAAAAACACAAATGATGGTGCTACGTCAAAACGTTCTGAGTACAAACGTTAGAAAATGTCAAACTATCCAAGGGATATGTCAAATTACACCTGGCAACACTTGGTGTTGCTTAGGCGAGAACCTTATGTAGCAACCCTTAATCACATGTATATATGTTTTAGAAAAATATTATGTTCGGCTATGCAACACTTTTGATATCCACCAACATGGATATATTTATTATGCAATTTATGTAGGCCGACCCTTATCATATCTTTTTCAGGTGACAACAAGCTTTATATTAGTAACAATTCCGATTTTCATCGAAATCAGGTAATAAATGCGCATTTCGGTTGTCTTCAAAAATACTTCTTTGCTGGAGCTTCTTTATCTATTCTGACAACATGACCTAGCCAACGCAAACGTTGTATTTTGATGCGTTTAACTATGCTATCATCGTCGAACAGCTCATATAGCTCGAGGTTCATACGACGCCTATATTCTCCTATTCTCCATTTACACAAACTGGTCCATATGTTTTACGAAGGATTTTTCTCTCAAACACTGCAAGTACTATCTCATCTGCTTTCGCAAGTACCCATGCTTCGGAGCTATATAACAGCACGGGTAGTCTCAGTGTCTTGTATAGTGTAAATTTTATCTGCCGAGAGGTGGCTTTGCTACTCATCTGCTTGTTCAGTACAAAATATCATCCGTTAGCCTATATTATCCTTCGTTTTATTTCAAAACTGGTGTCGTTTATTTCGGTTACGACGGTGCCGACGTAGATAAAGTTGCTGACAATTATCAAAGTTGTAGTTCCCAACTTTCTCCATTTTCTTTATCTAATCGGGTTTACAGGGCTTTGCGAAATCGCGAAATCGGGTAATAAATTCAGCTTTTATAGCCTTAAGATTTTGACTCGGTAGATCGGTCCATATTCGGGTTGGGAGTCTTAATACAAGTTATAGTTTCAAATTTCACTTAAATCGGACAATAAATGCTCCGATTATCGATTATATGGCAGATTTATCTCAAAATGGTCCGATCTGAACCATATATAGGTCAGATGTCGGGAGTCTTAAAGCAGGGCACTGTTTCAAATTTCAGCAATATGGGATAATAGATGTGCTTTTTATGGTCTTAAGACCGTAGAGCGGAAATTCGGTGTATATGGCAGCTATATCTAAATATACCCTGATCTGGACTATACTCGAGACAATTGTCGGGATTCTTAATACAACTCACTGTTCTATATGTCAGCAGCAAAATCGAGAAATAAATCCGCTTGTTATGGGCCTAAGACCCAAAATCGGCAGATAGGTCAGTATATGACAGCTATATATGGCCCGATTCGGCTCGGATATTGATGGGCTTAATAAAGCTTACTGTTCCGAATTTCAGCGAGAAATCGGGTAATAAAGGCACCTGTTACGAGCTTAAAACACTTAATCGGCATACCGCTCTATATGGCAGAAATATGTAAATATGGCCCGATATATACCACATTCAGGACGAATGTCAGGGCACCTAGTACAACTCACTGTTTGCAATTTCAGCGAAATCGTATAATAAATACGGTTTTTATTGGCTTTAGGCCCTAAATTTCAAGCTAATATAGCTATTTCCCCCATTTAAGAACTTATGTTAGACATTGCCATTATGGACATATACCTAAGGCAGTAATCGGCTTGTTGTGCGCTCAAAACACTAAAAATTAACTTCGAAAAAGAAAACTTATGTCTCAAATTCACTGCTACTTACCAAATTCTTAATTGTTATCCATACCACGCCACTAAATTTGTTCATATCTGGTAATGCGTCGTCGTCCTAACGACCTTTTCGCTGTTCTACAGTGTTAAATCAGCGCGGTTGTTATCCCCTCCTAATGCTGGCGACATTTGTGAGGAACTATGCCATTTGAAAAAATGGTATGGCAGCTATGTAAAAACTTATCCCCAAAAACAGCGGCACGCCGTTTGGACTCGACTATAAGACGGAAGCTGCTTATCATTGAGACTAAATTCGGACAGCACTCATTGATATTTGAGTAGTTTGCCCCTGTTCCTTAATGTTCATGGGAAAATTGCCATTGTGTTAGAATTTCATCTCGACGACGATTTTTTTTCGTTATGATGACCTAGTTGTCTCTGCGATAAACGCGATTCACTTTTGGTATAATTTGAAGTATTAATATATATGGATAATGTTTTATATGTATAATATAAATTTAATTTAATTCTGGCGAGAACAATAGGAAAAAATTTGAGCGGCGCTTATCCCCCCTCTTAATGCTGGCGAGATTTTTGAGGTAATTACCTTTGTTTATCAGACGTGTAAACAAGTGACGTTGCTCTGTGGCAAGCCCTTCGGTCCCATTGAACTAAAACTTGTATCGGACCTCACTCACTGTTAAGGGAGAAGTATCCTCGCTATTTCTCACATGTGCGTCCGTCGCACACGCCCTTATTTCGGACTGCGTCGCCCCCAAAGGTTTCGGATTAATCAAGTTTACTGACGGAAGTCCTCTGGCGTTCACGGACAAATCTACTCTTTCATTCCCCCTTACACCGATATGGCCAGGCAACCAAACAATACGGATCGTGGCATCCTCAGAGAAGGCGTTCATCTCCTTCTTATTCTCCAAGACCGTTCATGCCCTGATAGCCAATTTATGTCATCGCGTGAACATCACACCCCTTCGAGCATTCCGTGATCGCCCGGAACTCCAGCTGCAGGAGTATTGTCAGGCAGTCGGAATCAGATCTCAGACCCTGAGTCCTCAATGTAGTTCCCAAGGCCCACTCTGTCCCACTTCAAGCTGGATTTACCAGGGTTGCGCCAATCCAAGACTACGCCGCTGGTAGCAGCGCTTCGATCTCGTCTCGAAACTGCGAAACCTTTTACATTCCATCCAACTTTCCTATCGTCGTCTCGATTATACCGCGATTGTATGACCTGCTCCCATCCTCTAACCATTCTCACATCGCCTAAGTCCGCAATGGCTGCCTCATACATAATCTGTATGTCTATGGATTGTATACCTAGAATAAAGGTGTGAACGTGACTCGTGAGTAGTAGTAGATTCGTGAGTGAGATCTAAACCTGATCACGTGATAGTGCGTGATTGTATAAAATTCCTCATGCGTGAGCGTGAATCACGACCCCCAACTCTAATCACGACTCACAAGATATCACGACTAAGAAAATAACAACTTTGGTTAGGTTGAATAGAGGGCGCAGATATTAATCCGCCCCATGCCAATATGGACATTCACCTAAGCCAGTAATTGGCTTGTTCTGCGCTCTAAATACAAAAAAGTATCCTCGAAAAAGAAAATCTAAGATAGGAATTCGGTGCTACATACAAAATCCTTGTTTTTCATGCAACTCCTCTAAGTTGGTTCATGTCTGGTATAGTGTCCCCACCTTGACAAAGGAAATGCTCCAACGTCTTATCATCTTCCCCGCATGCCCTACACATGCTATCTCTTGTCGCACCGATTTTACATAAGTGAGCTCGTGGTCCTATGTGTCCGTTTCGCTGTTCCACAGGGTTGCATGCGCATTCGTCGCCCACGCCCTTAACTCGGATTGCGTCGACCCGAAAGGCTTCGGATTAACCAAGTTTGTTGACGGCGGTCCTCTGGCCTTCACTGTCAAATCGTCTGTCCTTTCATTTCCCCTTACTCCGTTTTGGCCCGGCACCAAAACGATGCGGATTTTACCATCCTCAGAGAAGGAGTTAATCTTCTTCTTACACTGCAACACTCGACTGTGGACTATCTTCGGATTCAGACCCCATTTCGAGCGTACGGCCCATCTATATAATGCCCAACATCTGTGAGTCTTCTCAGTACGCTCCAGAATGTGACACTTCCAATTCAGTTTTCTGTCCAAGATCACATCTAAGAATTTTACCTTGTCAGATATGAAAATCGTCTCATTGAGAAAACGTGCGTTAAATTGGCCCACCAGGTCTTAAAGACCTCTGGGTCTAGCCGTCATATGCCATATGCAAAACCCTTTCGGCCCTTCAGCAAAGATGGTTCGGATCTGTAACCTTAGAAGTATTATAACATCGTCTGTGTAGGAGACGGGCTCAAACCCCTCCTCAGTCAGCATCCGTAATAGGTCATTTATGGTGGTCACCCATAGGAGTGGCGATAAAATACCCCTGTGGTGTGCCTTGTGCTACTTTCTATTAATTATGCCTTATATTTATGCCATGGGACACACAATTTATCCACCTGTTCCTAAGCATTTGGTTTATCCAGTCTCTAAGATCCGAGTCCAGCCAGTACTGGTCTAAGGATTGGATCAGTGTGTCGGTCCGCATATTGTTAAAAACCCCCTCGATTTTAATGCATTTCGCCAGTGTGTACGTTTTGGGCATCTAAGGATTCTTCTATTTTATGCACAACCTCGTGCAGGGCAGTCTCCTCCGACCTTCCTTTGACATAGGCATGCTGTTTGTTTTTGAGCAGTTCGCTGGATGTCCTACTCTTTATCATGGTGTCCACAATACGTTCCATGGTTTTGAGTAGAAAGGACGTAAGGCTTATAAGTCTGGTGTCACATAACTTGCCTTGCCGGGCTTGGGCATAAATACCACCCTTGCATCGTGCCAGGGTTTCGGAGTATATTCAAGTCCCAGGCACGCTGTGAAAATATTGGCCAGGTGGGGCGCCAGATAGTCCGCCTCCTTCTGTAGTAACACCGAAAATATTTCATCAGGTCTGGGTGATTTAAACAGTTCGAAGCTCTTCAAGGATTCCTTCACCATAAATTCCGTATTTATAAACCTTCGATCAACATCGTTATTCCAAAATTCTGGTGTGTCCTTGAGTCCCGTCGTATCCAGTGGAAAACGGGGTTTCATCAAAAGCATGTCTTCTGTTGTCTCTGCTCTCACTCCCATGTCGTATACTAAAGTTTTAGTTGGACATGGGTTTTTGAGAGAAACATTTTCATCTTAGCAGCGTCATTAACGCTATCGACCTGTTCGCAGAAAAGCTTCCAGGAGGCACGTTTTGCCACTCTGGTAATCTTATTGGCAAAGTGTTCTTCTGAGTAGTCTTTCGAATTTTGTCCAGTTGGTTTTCAACTTATTCCGGAAGCTTATCGGATTCGGCGCAGGTCATGCTATTCTAAACCTAATGTAGGGATGGTCAGAGAAAGAGTGTTACATGGAAACCCGAACATGTCGTCACATCCAATACCTCCTCCCAAGTCCTATTAACATAGGTAGCAGTGTTAAAAATATTTAGTTTATTAGGTAGTTAGTATTGAAGAACTCTGCCATGGCTTGCAAATGCAAATTTTGCCCATGAACATTCCACTAAGGAACAGGGGCAAATTTCTCACATATCAATGAGTGCAGTTCGATTTAAGTTTAAGCTCAATGATAAGGAGAGAAGTTTCACAAATGTTGCTAACTGAAATTTTTTTTCACTGAAATTTTTTTCTGATGGTCTCGCCAGGATTCGAACCCAGGCGTTCAGCGTCATAGGCGGTCATGCTAACCTCAGCACTACGATGGCCTCCGAGTCTGACCATGTTAATTTGTATACATGTATGCATGTTTTTCGGCCTAGAGACAAGGCCTATTGAAATTGGTTCAGATTTGGATATAGCTCCCACATGTATGTTCGTCCGATTTGGACTAATATATTATAATAATGTGGTCATTTGTTAACCGATTCTCTCGAAACTTAACAGGGAGGATTTTCTTTCGAATTGCATCATTACTGGCGAATGTCGTAGAAATCGGTTCAGATTTAGATACAACTGTCAAATTTACTACGTATTGTTTAATCTGGAAACATTTCGCAGAAGTCCATTAAAATTTGTTCAGAAACACACATATCTCCCACTTTGTACTTATGGGGTAGCTGTAGGGTATTATACAGACTTATGACTTTTGCCTTTCCTTACTGGTTTATATTTAACTACCGATTTTGTAGTATGTGTATTTTGACGTGTCTATTCTTAATTTTATACGATATTCCAGACTTGTAACTTGCAGTGAAATGGGTTTTCAGAACCAAGGTTGCCTACATAATTTCACTTTTTAAAAGTTTTAACAAAGTGTTAAGCACCTCAGAAACCAAAAACTATTGATTAACTGACCACTTCAAAAAGCTTTTTTGCTTAAAAAAAATCGGTGCGGAAGATCGAAACTACAAAGAAGACCGACTACAAAGCGATCAGCTTTCTATTTCTAAAGTTATAAGGCTTTACAAGTCTAATAAAAGACGGATAAAGTTTGGACCAAAAAAAACAGGGGGTTGAGACCATAGTACTATGCCGATGTTCTCTGAACCTGTTGTATTATCCTTACGTTTAACTTTTTCTCCATCGCAGTCCACCAAACTACTGAGGCGTAATTAAGTATTGGTCTATCACGCCCCTGTGGACCGAGTGGACTCTCCTCGGATTCAGGCCCCATTTCCAGCCTACAGCCCGTCTAGATAGTCTCCAACATCTGCTAGCCTTCTCAGTACGCTCCCGAATGTGACACTTTTATTTAAGTTTGAGGAAACGTAGCGAGTCAATTTGGCCCACCTTCGTCTTCCTCGTGGACAGGCAAAAATCAATCTTCTCTGGGATATCATTCCGACCCCGAGGTCAATACCAGTTGTATGCCATATCCAAGACCTTTTCGACATTTCCGCATGATGGTCACGTAAAGGCGTGGCGATAAAATGTGCCCAATGCCACTTTCTCCCTTATATTTATGTCATGGGACCAATCATTGATCAACTTGCTCCTTAGCATATGGTTTATCCAGACTCTAAGGATCCGGTCCACCCATTACTGGTGGGTTTGGCATCGATGGATTCATGCACAATGGCGGTCTCTACCTCTAATGCTATGAAAGATGAAAATTTGTTATTTATTTGTAACATTTGTGAACCTTTCTAGATTGACTAGCACATTTTGGGGGAAAATTGGATATCATCTCACAGTAGAGCTCACCATTCATTGTTACGTTACGATTCGCATCATCTTCGAAGAAGTACGGTCCAATGATGCCACCAGCCCATAAACCGCACCAAACTGTGGCTTTTTCTGGATGCATTGGTAACTCTTGCAATGCTTCTGGCTGATCTTCACTCCAAAGTCGACAATTCTGCTTATTTAGGTACCTATTGAACCAAAAATGAGCTTCGTCGCTGAACACAATTTGTCGATAAAAAAAGTGGATCTTGCGCCAACTTTCCGAAATCCCATTCACCAAAAATTATGAGTTGCGTTAGGTCGTTCGGCTTGAATTCTTGCACCAGAAGTATTTCGAAAGGCTTCACACCTAAATCCTTCTGCAAAATTTTCTACGTTGTTGAGTAACAGAGGCGCAATTGCTGCGAACGGCGACGAATCGATAATTGATGGTCATCATTAACACTGGCCGATACAGCTGCGATATTTTCTTCAGTTCGCACTCTACATGAGCGTGTTGGTGGTTTAATGTCCAACAATGTAAATTTGGTGCGAAATTTAGTCACAATAACCCAAATAGCCGCTTCTGTGGGCCGATTAAACTGACCATAAAATGGAAGAGAACGCATTTTTTATTAAAAATTCAATAACTTGCAAGCGTTGTTCGTTTGTGAGGCGATTCAAGGTTAAATTATAGAGTTTGGTCTATGATGTTTGACAGTGAAACGAAGCTCGAAACGTGCGTGAAGTGTTAAACCAGTGTTGCCAAAAAGATAATAGCTAAAAAATCACCCTTTATTTTACATTCACCCTTTATTTCGTTTGTGAGACGATTAATGGTTAAATTATAGAGTTTGGTCTATGATGTTTGACAGTGAAACGAAGCTCGAAACGTGCGTGAAGTGTTCAAACCAGTGTTGCAAAAAAGATAATAGATAAAAAACCACCCTTTTAATTTTTTTTTAATTTGATCAAAATTTCTAAGACAAAATATGTTTTAAAATCATTTTTATGTTTTAACCAGTGTTGCCAAAAAGATAATAGCCAAAAAAGCACCCCTTATTTCGTTTGTGAGACGATTAATGGTTAAATTAAAGAGTTTGGTCTATGATGTTTGACAGTGAAACGAAGCTCGAAACGTGCGTGAAGTGTTCAAACCAGTGATGCCAAAAAGATAATAGCTAAAAAAATCACCCTTTATTTTAATTTTTTTTCATTTGATCAAAATTTCTAAGACAAAATATGTTTTAAAATCATTTTTATGCTTCTAAATCGAAAACGTCCGTCTAAAATTCCCACAAATGTATATTAATTTGTAGAAAATGCGTTAAGCAATGTGGGATTCAAATGAAAGGTATTCAAAAGTAGAGTACGAATTGCATAATAAAAGTTGGGTCCAAGTACCTGGGGGCCGCCCCAGCCCCAAAACCCCTTTAAATAGTTTTATTTGACGATCATGACAATATGGGACTCAAATGAAAGGTATTCCGGAGTAGATTACGAATATGGACAGGAAGTAGGAATAGGCTTTTTAATTTATTGATAATAGAAGGGGGCGGATCCTCCACCGTTACCCCAAAAATACCACCCAAAATCATATGTCGACCGATAAGGACAATATGGGTATCAAATGAAAAGTATGCGGGAGTAGATAACGAATCTGGCATACAAATTCTTGTCGAAGTATAGGGTGTCAACCCACCCCCACAAAAACGCCCAAAATAGGCACATTAGCTAATCACGGATATATGGGACTCGGTTTGTTTGTTCCGTAAAGACTGAAAAACGACAGAACCGATTTTCTCGAAATTTTCGCATATTGTGTAGGTTGGTCTGGAAGGAAACATAGGGTATATAATTTTTCGGTATCGGAAGGGGGACGGACCCCCCCACTTATGCCAAAAACACAACCCAAAACCAAAAGTGGACCGATCGGGACAATATAGGTATCACATTGGAGAATAGAATATGAATATGGTATTAAAATCCCAAAACTCCCCCAACCCCAAACAGACATATTGGACGTTCATTTCAATATGGGGCTCAAATGAAAGGTATTCGGAAGTGGATTTGGAATCTGGCATGCAAAATCAGATCGAAGTATAGGGGGTCACGCCACCCCTCGAAAACGTCATTGGGCCCATTATGATTATATGATATTTGGCTCAACCGATTTTCTTAAAATTTTCATAGATTGTGTAAGTTTATCGTGAAGGAAGGCGCGGAAGGCTACATAATTTTTAGATATCGGGTGGAGGCGGACCCTCCCCCTTACGCCAAAAACGTCACCCATATCCGAAAGTTGTCTGATGGACACAATAAGGGTATCAAATGAAAGATATTGGACACCAGAAAACGAATATGGTATTAAAATTTGGGTCCAAGTACCCAGCAGGCCCCCCAACCCCAAAACTACTCTAAATAGATATATTCGAAGTTCATGTCAATATGGGACTCAAGTGAAAAGTATAAGGCAGTAGATTACAAATATGGCATAAAACATTAGGTCCAAGAAATGGGAGGTCGCCCATCTCCAAATACCCCCAAATGGGCATATTAGCATATTATTAGCGACCATGGCTATATGGGACTCAAATAAAAAGTACTAGGAAGTAGATTACGAATATGACATTAAAATTTGCGTTGAAGTCTAGGTGGCGTTTTTCCTCCTAAAGATGTGTGAAATGGGTTATTTAACCCATTATGGCAAAATGGGACTCAAATGAAAGGTATTTGAGAGTAGAAAACGAATTTGAAATCCAATTTCGGAGCCAAGTGTTTTGGGGTACGACCTAAAGCATCCCTTAACTGAACTTCATTTCCGTTAGGAATAAAGAAAGAATTTGATATCTATTTTCAGTGCAAAGTGCCGGTGGCCGCCCCAGCCCCAAAACACCCTCCAAACGGTCCATATTTACCTCCCATGGCAATATGCGGCTCAAATTAAAGGGCTTTGGAAGTGCAACACTAATTTGATATCCATATTTGAGACGAAATGTCTGAGGTGCCATCCCTCCCCTAATGATAACATTACCCTAAGGAAGAACATTACTACCAGGAACCTAGAAGGGGCATATTCTCACACATCAATAAGTGATTTCCGATTCAAGTTTAAACTCAATAATTTTTTTTGCCAAGTCCGAACGGCGTCCCGCAGTGCGACATCTCGTTAGGGAACATTTTTTAAATGACTATGCATGCCATTGTACCTCGCAAGTGTCGCCAACATTAAGAGGGGATAAATACCGCTTTGTCCGATGTTCTCGCCAGGATTCGAACGCGTTCAGCTCCATAGGCTACAATGGCACGAATTCGATATCCGCATTCAGGCCGAAGTGTCCCCACCCTAAAAAGATATTAGAGAGTTACAGAAGGCGCAGCGGAGCGGGTCCAGTTACATATAAAAATTGATATTATGATTACATTGCACATTGAAACACCATAGTTATACTAGATGGTGAAAAGATCTTTGTAATGATTCTCTAAGTATTGTTTTGTGTGCAAATATGGTAATAATTGAAGAAAAAAGATCTTGGGACACTTTTTCATCAATTCCTTTATGAAAAAAAACACACACATAAATCCCATTTCTATATAAAGAACAGAAATTGAAGATAGGCTCACTGAATTTCTACAGGAAGTCCAAGGACGTAGTAGGTAGTACAAACATCAACTGAAAAGTACTGCATAATAAAGCAAAAAGGTTAAATCGTTATTCTTTTACTTATCTGTTTTACAGTATATTGTGATATGTTGCAAACAGAATGATAAAATTAGTATTCTCCCCTTCATGTGGTGGTGGATATAAAAAGCGTCAAATAAGAAAAAAATATGGAAACAAAAGAACCCAAAAGCTTGTGGAGCCATTCCTACCGTTAATAACCAGCCATCCAGCCAAGTAGTAACAATGAATTCAAAACGGATTTTATTGAAGTTGGGGAACCAAGAGAGATGGAGAGAGAGAGAGACAGTAAAAGAAAACATATTCACAACGTTTACTCCCCAAATCTATGGAAAAAACGCCACAAAGACAGCAACGCTTAAAAAAAATACAAACAACTAAAACTACAACTGAAAACATACAGTGGATCACATTATATTTTATGCAGAGTATACGTTCTTCCAAATTGGAAAGCATTATAACGTCGAAACTCAATGGAGTATAAAATAAATGTTTATACTGTATAAAAAGAAATGAAACGTTAGTTTAGCCAAATAAATAAATAAATATATTATTTCATGTATTGATACATAAATACAAAGTTATACACACATATAATATTGATTCTTAAATCTATAATCTATAGATGGTTCAGCACATATGCTGCATGCTATGTCAAAAAGTTAATCATTTATATAATTTTTAAATTTCAAAACGGTTTAGTAAAGGGTGATTTTTTTGAGGTTAGGATTTTCATGCATTAGTATTTGACAGATCACGTGGGATTTCAGACATGGTGTCAAAGAGAAAGATGCTCAGTATGCTTTGACATTTCATAATGAATAGACTTACTAACGAGCAACGCTTGCAAATCATTGAATTTTATTACCAAAATCAGTGTTCGGTTCGAAATGTGTTCAAATTTTGACAAATTTTGTTCAGCGATGAGGCTCATTTCTGGTTGAATGGCTACGTAAATAAGCAAAATTGCCGCATTTGGAGTGAAGAGCAACCAGAAGCCGTTCAAGAACTGCCCATGCATCCCGAAAAATGCACTGTTTGGTGTGGTTTGTACGCTGGTGGAATCATTGGACCGTATTTTTTCAAAGATGCTGTTGGACGCAACGTTACGGTGAATGAACACATTTCGAACCGAACACTGATTTTGGTAATAAAATTCAATGATTTGCAAGCGTTGCTCGTTAGTAAGTCTATTCATGATGAAATGTCAAAGCATACTGAGCATCTTTCTCTTTGACACCATGTCTGAAATCCCACGTGATCTGTCAAATACTAATGCATGAAAATCCTAACCTCAAACAAATCACCCTTTATTAGTTTTCTGTATTTGATACAGATTTCTAGATAGTAGTACAAAATGGTAAGATTCGTGCCATTTAGCATGCTAAATGTTTAAATTTCTTCGAGATTTTCACAAGTATTCACAAAATCACCATAAGATTTCGATTGTTCCAAAAAGTGTAACATTTTTCGACATGTCGCACTGAAATAAAAACTTTGTGTTCGTTTGACCAAAAAAATGTAACCTTACCACCGGGAGTAGTGTTCGTTTGTAGTAATGTTGCCTACAGAGAGTGCAAAAATGTAGCATTTCTTACACAGTGCCAAGTCTAAGGTGGAGAGCGCATCACTTCATAACAGCTGCTACTATTTGACGGGCACCTACCCTAAATTGTGGCGTACACTGAATATCATGCATATTCGTGATCGCCTTATTTTAGATAAACTTCACGCTTAAAACAGCTGATTGGCGTCATTAAAGCAAATTTTGTTTGAATGTTTGGAAATTTTAAATTTGCTCGCGTCCTCTGTTTTGTATGTAAAAAATATTAACACCAGTATTCAAAAAACTGCCATAGCTTAATTTGGCAGTTCTATAAATGAAATAAAATTCCCTTACTTATTTCTCTTATAGAACTGTCAAATAAACCTATTTTAAGGCATTATTAAGTTTTGTGAATAAGGTCTTTATAATGCTTTCTAAATTCTTTGAAAATAGGACATTTACTAATAAAATGCTAAGAATTTTCGGGTTCACCTGAGTTACAGATGGAGCCTATGCCAACAGTGTTACTTCGAAGTTCTTTAGAATTGAGATCAAGTAATACACCTGTAGCTTTAATTAATAAGCTGGTAGCACAAGCAGAAAGATTTTCTGTATCTTTTGGGATCATATTATATTCAAGTTAAGGGTAGAGAACGAGAAACTGAACATTTATAGCTGCCAATTCAAAACTATATCGTTCTTTTACATTCAAGGCATCAATTATTTCCCTTCGAAGGCGCAAAAGGGCAATCTATTGTTGGAGGGCAGAAAGTTCAAATCCTGACATAATTCTGACTACACTTTTGATCATGATATATTCAGTTTAAGGATTTTCTCTGCTGGAATCCGAGGAAGTCTATTAACATTTAGTTGAAGAACCTTGTCCATGTATTAAAGAAGTGAGTTTTTTTATGAAAATGGGGTCGTTGGTTGGAATACCACGAGAAGCTTTTATCTGCCGCCACTGTGATTCACAAAGGACAAAAAATGCCAAGTTATTCTGATTTAACACTTCCAATATAACGTAACCTTTTAATACCCTACATTATATCAGGTATCTGTCCCAAATTTCAAGCGGATAGGTTTATTCGTTTAAACTTTTCGTTACAAGCAAACCGATTGTAAATGGAATGACTAAATTAGTAATATTATATCGCCAACTTATGGTTGTGGGCTTATTTTAAGAATCCCTTAACCGGAACATATGAACATTTGCAAAGAGAGGGAATTCCCGCGATTGAAAAATATTTCCTGATTTCTCGGGAAACGAATATGTCGGGAAATGAAAATCTCTAATTTTAACATTCGGAATGGAATCTTTTTTAGTCCCAATTGAGTTTAGTATGCAATCTTCATTTTTTTAATATTTGGTGTTATTCAGTGCCCTATGTAGACTCGGGATAACTGTGAGCACCACACAGGCTGCAACTTTGAGGTCCGACTTGTGTAGTGTTCATCGTTATCACGGGAAACTCAGCTGAAAGCTACCGAGCGCATCTACAGGTTGCGGATAGTGGAAGGCTTCGTATATATTTGGTGTTGCGGCCGCGGGTGGTCAGCGATTTCGAGAGAAGGGCCTCAGTGAGTGCATATGATACGCGATATGACAAGGCGAGTTATTGACGCCTTTAAGTAACAAATGGCCAACATCAGCGTCTGTTTCGCGTTGGTGGAAACGGGCGTCGTATCTTGAAGTCGGCGGTTCGTGATATCGAAGAATGCATGTGCGATCCCACATAATCCATGCGGTTGGGGCCCTGGGCCAGTAACCCGCACCAGGGAAACAAAAGAAGAAACGGACTCCCTTAACGTTGACGACTCATGCAAACGAAAAAGGACCATGATCCACGGATTTGCACCTGGAATGTCCGGATTCTTTATAGAGATGGTGCAGTATATGCACTGGCGGATGTATTAGAAAAGTACAAGGTAGATATTGTCGCCTTACAGGAAGTGCGATGGATTGGGAAAGACGAGGCATGAATTTGGCTGTAGACTTATGGTCAATCGGGGACTGAAATAACTTGTCTCCATGTTTACTCCGGTGAATGTGAGGTAAGATACAATCCGCATAAAGGCCAGATTCTTCAACATCATTCTTATTTGTGCCAATACCCCGAAGGAAGATAATCACGATTATACCAAGAAAATTTCTACGAGCACCTAGAGAGGGAATACGACCGCTGCCCCGTGCAAGGTGTTAAAATCGTTCAGGGAGATTTTAATGCGAAGAAAGGAAAGAAAAATATATTTGGTCCAATAGTTGGAAAATGTGGTCACCACGAGATGACGTCTGACATTGGGTTGAGGCTTATATACCTTGGCCAAATATTGAAAATGCAAATTTTTATCATCAACAAGTAAAAACGTGCTAAGTTCGGCCGGGCCGGATCTTGGACCGAATGATGGGTTCACCAATGATTCCGCTAAAAATGTATCCCACAGAAATGCCACACGTAACCTTTCTACAATAGTAGGATATGCTGACAAAATCGTTGCAGTCATCACGGAAGGTGCAAAGCGCAAACTACGGCAGAATTTTGCCCTTGTGCTGGCTGGAATCCAACGACTTATAACTTGCGATGCAGAAGACTGAGTTGCTACTCCCTACGAGAAAAATATCCCAGTGGAAGTAGATATTCGCATAGACGAAATCTTGGTGAAGACCAAGAGATCGGTCAAATATCGAGGGATCCGACTTTATTCATGGCTGACCTATGCAGAGCAAATCCGGCATGAGATAACAAAGGCCGCGAGGATAACGGCGCAACTCAGTCGACTGATGGCAAACATGGGTGGGCCTCTCCGGAGCAGGCGCAGACTCTTAATGGAAACATGCAATAGCATCCTTCTTAATGGGGCAAGACACTGCTCTTGGTACAGAGGACGGCGGCTCTTTGGGTCATATAATCCTACCGGACAGTGGTGGAGCCCGATAGACCTACAGGCTATGGAGGGCGCCAGGCTCTACGCCGCGAAGAGAGGCTCTTTACCGTAAGAGAGAAAAGGAGAGATTCAAACGCATCATATACGGTCCATACAAAAGGAGACTATCGAGATATGGCAAAAAAGGTGGACAAATGAGAATGGGGCCAGGTGAACGTGACGACTAATACCCGATGTACGGATGTGGATAGATAAGAAGCACGTCGATTTCAACTATTACTTCACACAAATGCTGATAGGCCATGGTTACTTCCGGAGCCAGAAGTTGCAGACGTGGATAACACATTCTTCCACTGCGAGCGCTGATTTGAAAGACGCAGGGAATCGGAAACAGCCATTGCCGATGTTTCGCCTGGGACAATAGTCCAGAGGATGGTGGAAGACAAGAAGAACTGGGAGGCGTTGATGAGATACCTCGAACAAGTCCTGCACATGAAGAAGGTAGATCTGGGCGCAGCGGCGTAGAGTATGAATGCGGAGTTCTGGTCACAGGCACAACGAAAGTGATATGGAGGAAAATCACCAGATATGGGGTCCACCTCAAAGTAATGCGAAAGCGGTTCCGAGGTGGAATTAATGCCCGGTGGTGACACAGGTTGGATTTTTTGCTGGTACCGTTGATAACGGAGTCAAGCATAAGCCGTAAACCATTTTCCCATCCTGACTCGCAAAACAAAATGGTGCGACCAAGAGTGTCGAAATGCTACTAAACAAACCTACTAACAGTAGCAACACGCCACTTAAAGGAGAGGTATCGGGAGAAAAGGTATTTTTTGCTGAAAAAAAAGAAATGGAAAGAAGTGAGTGTAAGCGAATTGAGATGTACAGTTGTCAGAAGGGTGTTCGGAAATTTTATCAAAGAATCAAATCGATGTCTATGGTGAATGCACGTCTTCCTGCAGAGGTAAAGAAGGATATCTCGGAACTGATACAGATAGTGTGCTTGGGATATGGAAAGAACATTTTTCCCAGCTGTTCGATTATGGCCACTAAGAGGATACCGCAGAACCAATCCCTGATGATGGTTTAGAATGTAGTCCTTGTAGAACGACTGCATCCGAAGAAATCGACCTCCTGCGGCAAACCAGAGTAGTTCTGGCTCAATTACGTTCCGACAAATGCAGCCGCCTCAACTCCTACAGAGCAAGGATTGATGCCAACGTGCAAGATGTATGTCCCGATTGTGACCATGGAACACACCAAACACGTCACCTGGTTAACTGCCCAGCCAGACCCACTCGACTCAGACCCAGATCCTATGGACGCACCCTATCTTAGTCGCAGAGTTCCTGGATCTTGACACTCAACAGAATCAAGCAGCGAAAGATAGAACACAACAAACTGCTGCTAGAACAACAACAACCTCCTAGTCAGAATGAGGTCCAAGTAGCTGCGACACGACTGAAGAATAACAAGGCAGCAGCAGCCGATGGATTGCCCGCTGAACTATTTAAAACCGGAGGCGGCACGCTGATAAGGCGCGATCTGGCTAGAAGAATGCATACCCGATGATTGGAATCTCAGCATACTATGTCGCGAACACAAGGAAGGAGACAGGACAGAATGTCCCAATTACAGAGAAATAAGTCTCCTCCCCATCGCATACAATATACTCTCTAACAATCCGTGTGAAAGATTTAGCCTAAAGTCAACGAAATTAATTGTAGCCTATCAATGCGGCTTTCGACCTGGTAAATGCATTATGGACCAGATATTCACACTGCACCAAATTTTCGAAAAAAAACCCAAGAAGGACAGGTTAACTCTTACCTTCACTTCGTTGACTACAAATCCGCTTTCGACAGCCCCATACGTTCAAAGGCATTCCAAGCTACGTCTTGTTTCGTACCCCTGGAAAGTTAATAAGACTCTACAGGATGACCATTGCTGATACACGTTCCTCAGTAAGAATAGGAAACAATTTATTTATTTAGTTTTATTTGAAATATTGTACAACAAGTTTTACAACTTACATTTACAGTACTACCTAAACTAACCGCGCTTAAAACTAACCAGTTGCAACATATAAAATAAATACAAAATACCTAAAAAGCATTATATTAACTTTAAACGAAATATAAAAAACAAAAATGATTTAGTACAATGTGAAATATATATTTAACTAATAAAAATTATTGAAACAATGAATTAAACCAGAAAATGAAAAAAGTAATTCGCAAAATCATTAAATTCTTATACTTTAGTTCAAAAAAGTGAAGAAGTTTTGAAGCTTATACTTAAAAGTTTTGGCATTTGGAATATTTCTCAAGTATATAGGAAGGTAGTTCCAGAGACGAATTACATACACAAAAATGTCATATATGATATACCAGAGTGGAGGCCACCGCTGAGATTAGCATGTCCACCTATGGCGCTGACAACATGGGTTCGAATCCTGGCGAGGCCATCAGAAACAATTTTCAGTGGTGGCAACATTTGTGACGTACTAATTCTGGCAACATTTGTGAGGCGCTGAGATTAGCATGTCCACCTATGGCGCTGACAACATGGGTTCGAATCCTGGCGAGGCCATCAGAAACAATTTTCAGTGGTGGCAACATTTGTGACGTACTAATTCTGGCAACATTTGTGAGGTACTATGACATGTAAAACTTCTCTCCAAAGTAATGTCGCACTGCGACACGCCGTTCGGACTCGGCTATAAAAAGGAGGCCCCTTATGATTGAGCTTAAACTTGAACCGGACTGCACTTATTAATATGTGAGAAGTTTGCCCCTGTTCCTTAGTCGAATGGTCATGGGCAAAATTTGCATTTTATATACCAGAGTAGTATTACATACCTAAGATATTAAGTTTTACGTGAAAATATTAGCTTATGCAATGCCAATCAAATTACGCACACCTAGTATCCTTGCAACATCCATCTTGCAAAATTGATAAGTTAGGAGTGACACCTTGATGGGATGTTTTACGTTATTAATTTAATTTATTCTTGTGGGCAAAAGCACCCAATGCATATAATTACCTGCAGTACAATATTTTCGGCATGAGGAAAGATTTGGCGATAATTTATCTAACTGCCTGTGGTATAAAGTATTGTTCATGCCATATAGTCCTCAACATACCGTAAACTTGACCTACAATGCTATATATTTGTCTATTCCAAGATATTTGTCTATTCAAACATAACACCTAGATTCCTAGCGGAGTTCACGTATTCAACATAATAAGGTTTGGAAGAGATGATGGGGGTATACTAATCTAGTCATTCCGTTTTTAACACCTCGAAATGTTCGTCCAATACCCATAAAATATATATAATCTTGATCGTCTCGACGTTCACGATAGAGATCGAACGCGTAAAGCTAGCCGCTTGAAATTCGATATCCTTCTTCAATTTGGTTCCGATCGGTCCAAATTTGGATATAGCTGTCATATAGACCGATCTCTCGATTTAAGGTTTTGGACCCATAAAAAGCGCATTTATTTTCCGATTTCCCCTAAATTTTGGACAGTGAGTTGTGTTAGGCCCTTCGACATCCCTCTTCAATTTGGCCCAGATTGGTTCATATTTGGATATAGCTACCATATAGACCGATCTCTCGATTTATAGTCTTGGCCCAATAAAAGGCACATTTATAATGTGATTTCGTTGAAATTTGACACAGTGTCTTATGTTAGGCTTTTCGACATCCGTGTCGTATATGGTTCAGAACGGTCTATATTTGGATATAGCTACTAAAAAGACCAATATTTTGTTCTACAAAATTCAACAATGACTTGTATTTATTAGACCACTTAATGTCCGTGCCAAATTTGGTCCAAATCAAACCATATTTCGATATAACTGCTATGGGGGCATAAATTATGCGTTTTCCACCGGATTATGCCTAAAGGTTGTTTACATAAATACCCGAGGTGGTAGGTATCCAAAGTTCGAGTTCGAGGTGGGGGGTATCTAAATATAACATCGTTTTACTTTTTTACGATATTAGGAAGACCAAACAGAAAAACCCTCTTCCATTTAAGACGCTCTTTGATCGACACTGCATGAATACTTTTCTTTGTTAAGTGGTTTTATCTGGCACCAGCCTCCAATAACAAACGAGGTTTCAGACAAGGAGACAGCTTATCGTGTGATATCTTTATTATCCTGCTCGAGAAGATTATACGACATGAAAATGTGAATAGGTATGGCGCTAAATTGAGATAAATTGAGATAAAAGATAAAATTTATGATATCTACTGGATACTACTACTTGTACACCAGAGCAGATAAAGAAAATTGAGAAAGTTGGAAACCACAATTTTGAGAAAGTCTGCAACTTTATATACCTCTGTACCGCCGTAATCAAAACGAATGTCAGCAATTTTAAAATAAAGCTAATAATAGTATTGGCAAACAGATGCTACTTTGGATTAAGAGAGAACTTTGGAAACAAGGCTACCTTTCGAAAGACGAAAATTACACTAGGCACTGATACTACCGGTGTTGTTATATGGTTCCTAGGAATGGGTACTTTTGAAAGCAGACGAGGTAGTGCTTGGAGTATTTGAGAGAAAGATTCTTTGCAAAATTTATGGACCAGTTTGCATTGATTGAGAATATCTGCGACGTATGAACCACAACCTACAACCTAGCGAAGAAGTCTTTTGAAGACCAGCATTGTGGTATACGCAAACCGGTACGACCAAAACTCCAATGATATAAATAAGTAAAAAAAAAGTTATTCGACGCCATTATAAACACAGGGCGTATTTTAGGTAACTTCTGTTGGATATTTTATGCTTTCTGACGTGGCCTAAACATTTTTAGTTACTTTCATATTGTATGTCCACCACAACTAAACAAGAGCAGACCAACGTTTTTTATTATTATCTTGGTAAAGTTGGAAATGAAACGCATAACCAAATTTTCGCGCTCGCCAAAATTATCCTTTAGAATCTGAAAATACCAGGCGTACCTTTTTAGTACTCTCTATAAAGCCTAGATCTCCAAAGAGGATTGAAATAAAAGAGAAATTTTTGTTTGCTCTCATAATTTTACTGCAAATGTGAAGCTTAAAGTTGTAGGTAATTATTTTATTTTTCTTCAAAGCAAGCAGCTCTGTCGAAAAAATCAAATTTACAGCATAAAGAAAAGAAATAACAGAAAAAGAGATACACATATTGGAAGCTACGACTGGCAAAACCCTACGTACACGTGCATTACGCCATAATTTCCTTCACGGAAAAGGAAATAATGCATATTTAGAAAATGCAAACGACGGAAACTGCATGCCATAGAGAGCAGAATTCTGCTTGCGGTATGTATTTAGATAATTCTCATTTATCTATATTCACAAGCGCCACCAACCAGTCTATGTGCAAAGGTCCAGTTCTTTATCTATATATAATTTATCTATGGATCTCTGTATTCGTATTCAACATACATAAGGCTGCCAACGCCGATCTGTGCGGTCAAGTTTTCTTTTTTGAGCTTCGTTTTCGGTTTTCCCACAGAAAAGTGTGTTAGAAGTCTACAATAAAGATTGCCTTTGGCAAACTCGGCAACCATAAAAAACGGTTTCACATGTTTTGATAGGGCTTTCTTTAACTTAATTGCATTGTTCATTGATTTAAAACCGAAAATTTACCAAATGCGCCCTATGTTTGTTACTTCTCGTCATTTTGGATACCTAAATTGTGCACTAAATTTACAATAAGAACTGAGGAAGCGTTATTATTAACCATTTCAGAAACTTTTTGTTGTGATGGGTTTTTTTATGGTTTATCTCTAACTCTGTTTGATCAAATGTAGTGCGAAGACCCATGTTCAGTTGGTTGGAATAGAACTGATTCGTTGACTTATTTATAGTATATTAGCTCGTTGTCTCCAATGACCATTTTTACACCCAGAAAAATTAGTCTGCAACCACTGTCTGCTGATTATAAATGAAAAATGTTGAACTTTTGAATAAATCCATTCAAAATTTTTAAACTTCCTAACAACAATTGTGGCAATTGTTATAATTTAGTAAAAAAAAATTGGCAATTTTGGTCGTTAATTTTTTGTTCAAAAGCCGATATTAAAATGTAGTAGTTATTAGGTCATAAAAAGTAATTGCTGATTTTTCATATAGTCGTCGTTGACAAATTTTAAGCATTAATCGAATTGGATCGTCATGTAACTGAGCGTGAGATAGGAGAGAAGTTAAATATACCAAAATCAACCGTTCATTATCACATAAAAAGTCTTGGACTGGTGAAAAAGCTTGATATTTGGGTACCACATGTATTGAAAGAAATTCATTTAACAAACCGAATCAACGCTTGTGATATGCACCTTAAACGCAATGAATTCGATCCGTTTTTAAAACGAATCATAACTGGAGATGAAAAATGGATTGTTTACAACAACGTTATTCGAAAACGATCATGGTCCAAGCATGGTGAACCAGCTCAAACCACTTCAAAGGCTGATATCCACCAAAAGAAGGTTATGCTGTCTGTTTGGTGGGATTGGAAGGGTGTGGTATATTTTGAGCTGCTTCCAAGGAACCAAACGATTAATTCGGATGTTTACTGTCAACAATTGGACAAATTGAATACAGCCATCAAGGAGAAGCGACCAGAATTGGTCAATCGTAAAGGTGTCATATTCCACCAGGACAACGCTAGACCGCACACATCTTTGGTCACTCGCCAAAAACTGAGTGAGCTTGGCTGGGAACTTTTGATGCATCCACCATATAGCCCTGACCTTGCACCATCAGACTACCATTTATTTCGATCTTTGCAGAACTCCCTAAATGGTAAAACTTTCGGCAATGATGAGGCTATAAAATCGCACTTGGTTCAGTTTTTTGCAGATAAAGGCCAGAAGTTCTATGAGCGTGGAATACTAAATTTGCCAGGAAGATGGCAAAAGGTTACCGAGCAAAATGGCAATTATATATTTGATTAAAGTTCATTCTAAGTTTTATTAAAAATGCATTTACTTTCTTTTAAAAAATCCGCAATTACTTTTTAGGCAACCCAATATATTGTCTGCTACTGTTTAAATACGACCAAAAATTAGCAAATTGTAGAAACTTTGAAAAAAAAATTTAAATTGAAAATTAAGAGGAACTTGAAAATAGCAGAAAATGTTTGCTGTTTAAGCAAAAAATTACTGCTGTCCAATTTTCAGCTGAATTTCTGATGTTTCAGCAGCAGATTTTCGCTGATTTTATTAA
Organism: Stomoxys calcitrans; assembly: GCF_963082655.1. Taxonomy (NCBI): domain Eukaryota; kingdom Metazoa; phylum Arthropoda; class Insecta; order Diptera; family Muscidae; genus Stomoxys; species Stomoxys calcitrans. Next base: position 127,680,814 of record NC_081554.1, read on the forward strand.
CAATTTTCTATGAGTGTATGTATTTTTATTGCCAAGCTACAGAAACATAAAGCAGAAAGTTAGCTTTGCCTAAAATGAGGTGTGAGCCACTGTACATAATATGCGTCCAGTTGTAGCCAATGGTTAGATAGAAATACACAGGATTCCGAACGTAGTGACGTCAATAACAAACCTACTTATTTGTATGCACTTATATGTACGAGAATTGTATAAAAACTGGACACAACCCAAATCCTGAGACAAGGTTTATTGTAGAGTATACAAAACCAGTGAAAGCATTTGTGTGATTCGTTTGTCATATTTCTTGTAGCATTATCGATATATGTTGTATAAGAAGGCGCGTAAAATCCATTCATAAAAACCAAAAAAGTAAGAGAAAAAAAGGAATTTTAAAAAGAGCGATAGAAAGCAATGAGAAATAGAATGGCCAACAAAGAGATTTTTTCAAGAACTCTAAGCCACAGGGCTGCCAGCTCTGCTTATTTATAGACATTTTACAGATTTGTTACCAGATTTAATTTAAAAAAAAAAACTAGCAGTACTGTTTGTGAAGTAAAATAAAATTGGCTCAGGGGTCAAAATTAATTTAAATAAAATAATTAATTAATGTAAAATAATTTTTTTTTGTGTGTATAATAAATGAAATATAACTAGCCCGCACAGGCACGTTCCGCTCTGCCCTCTTTGAGGTTTGCGTACAATATTGCAAAAAACTTACACTCAGAGAAATTTCGTTGTAAAATCAACTAAATATTTTAGTGTAACAACGGAAATGAACATCAATATTTAGGAAATGCGTTAACTATTGTTTAGAAGTTAAAAATTTTAAACTTTTTCCCGCTAGGTTAGAGACTTTATATTGTCAATACTTCATATATTCTTCGGAGACTACATTATTCCTATACTTTTTTTTCTTATCCTAAACAAACATCGAATTCGTACTTTACCCTCATTTGCGCTTCATATTGCTATCATCAGGCTACATATCCACGTGAAGTTTTTTACTCTCAGGGGCTTAACTTCATATTTCAATGGCAGGTTCCGACGCTGCTCTTAGCTGGTTTTCGTTTGATCAGGCTACACGTTCTCTTGGGGTTTTTTGAAGCTGTTCTGATACTTGATCCAAAATATTAATGTTAATGTCATCACTTCTAAATGACTTTACTTTGCGACCAATATTGACACGACATTTAAAAAAACGGTGGGCGCTCAGATGCTTGCATTTCAGGTGTAAAGTAAGTAAAGTAAGAACCTGTTTGGTCTTTTGCAGGTGGACGGAACGGACTCTAATGATCTTGTTTCATGTTCCAATGCCAGTTCGTACTCTACTCCTAAAACCGTTCAGGATTGCCATGATATGTTTTTCACAAATAAGTGTACACTCATAGAAAAAAGTTTGCTGAAAATAGCAAACACTGCGGAATATTAGTAGATAATTTTGCTGCTATTGTAGCAGTAGTTATGTTATTACAGCATTTCAGAGTAGCGGGCTTACTGCTGAAAAGTCTGTTATTTCCTGAAAATGACTGATAATTACGAATCGAACACATATGTAAATGTGTGTCACTAAATCTATACTTTCCATAACCGTTTTTCTTTAAAACTAGATGCAAAAGGCCATAGCAGTCATGTTCTCATTAGTAGAGCAATAGCAAAAAATGGGAGCTAGCCCAGCCACATTTCGAAATATATACCAATGGATGGATCAGGTTCTTTACAGTAATATTTCACAAATTAAAAGCATATCCTCCAACAAAATTTCTACAAAAATTCTAAAAAATGCCTAAAGTAATCAAAACAATTAACAGACAACCATAAAAAGTAGCATACAATTTTTTTTCAGTAGGCAGCAGATTTTGTTAGTTGAAATAACAAAATGTTTGCTAAGCAGCAGTACTAAAATAGCATAGCAGATATCAATTATAATGAATTTGAAACCCAAATTATCATAAATAAGTTATATATCCGTTAAGGCGATTTTGGGGTCAACGCCCTCTAAAACTCGAGGCCATCTCTTAAAGTTAAGTTCGTACTCTACTTCTAAAATTTGGGTCTTTGATGTTGGGGTGACCACAAGCTCTTGACACTTAAAGCCATATTTCTATGTAAGATTTGAGACTAGAGCTGGCAAGATATCGATGTCACTATCAATATTTTAGTTTTTGGCTGAATATAGATCGATATATTTCCTATCGAACTAAAAGCAAAGATCCACTATTTGCAAAGTTGAACAAAATATACAATTTTCAATTGTCCTTCTCTTTGAGTATTTCAAGTATCGTTCGAATCGACCCATAACCTGATGTAGCTTCGTTATGAAATCTCCTGATTTTACTTATTGGAACTATAGAGACGAAATTTTCATCCGATTGGACCAACATTTTTTTACAATGATTTCCAACTGATTTTACTAAATTTGGTTTTAATCGTTCTATGCATTGAAATTACTTCTATATAAACCGATCTCCTAATTTGTACTTCTCGATTTCGATTTAAATATGGGTGATAGGAAATGAACGATTTTATCGCTGCTATTCTCCAGCTCTATTGTTACGATCGCGCCTTTCATAGCATTAACCTTAACAACCCCACAGCATACATTTACTCTTTGAGCTTGTCATGAAATTTTTTTTTATCATAGAATCATTCTTCGATGCGAACATTACAAGAAAATCGGTTACGTCATTGTTGAGTCCACATGGCCATATAAATAAATAATTATTGAAATTTCGTTTAGAAAAAAACTCTAGTCATAATTACATGTTTTACGGGAGAAAATTGTCTTGTTTTTACATAAAAAAGATATGATTTCATAATATAATGCAAAATATTGCAGCCTCTCCCTTACTTCTTTAATTTGTACACCAACTATTTCATTGATTGAGTGCATAGTATAGCTACAAAATTAGTAACTTTGACTGAGCATAATCGTTCATAACTGGCTAGTTTTTTTATGAGTGACACTCACCTACTACATATTGCATACAGCCTGTACCGTAATTAAGATTTTTGTCTTGTTGTGCAGGCTCGCAATAGATATGCCAACAACAGCATAAATGCAAATGCCACACACGCCAAAGGAGAACCTTAAGCAATTAGTTGACCTACATACCAAGTAGGGCAAGTGGTAGTAATGATACTCTTTCTCTCGCTCATTTACAATTTGCTTCTCTTACTCCCGCCGCAAAACCTTTTAATTTTAAACGGACAGACAAACGGTGATGAAGTCGGAAAATACACTTTTTTAAGCGATGTAGGGAAATCTGTAAATGATTTTTGCGCGATGTCTCAGAACTTGCTCAAACATGTCGACAGTTTTTGTGTTGATGAAACTATGTGGTCGGACCACTTACCGATTGTCCTAGCGCTCAATCTTGCAGCATCGGATATTTACTCTCGAAATGGAATGAAACTACCACCCAAATTAGTGTGGAGGGACTCACTTAAGGAACAATATCAGAGAAACTGAACTAAGCATTTAAATTGATGCTTAACGGAAAATACTAAGTTGGCTCAGAGATTTGACGAATATAATTAAAGCATCCTCTATGCAGAGTAAGGTCGAGAAAACATATATTGCTAATAAATGGTTCAACGATAGATGTCACTGGTCCAGAAATAAGGTAAGTATCTTTAACATTTTTGGAATTCGAACTTGGAGTGTGACAAGCAAAAATATTTATTTTATCGTAATAAATACTAGGAAATATGCCGTATAAGTAGAAAGCAGTACTATGAACAAATTAATGTAAAACTGGATAATGTCTGTAATGCTAAAGATTGGTGGACTGTGGCAAAAGAAATTAATAATCGGGAATTAAACATAAAATATAACAGCGGAAACTTTAAGCAATATTTCAGCTAACTACATAACCGGAAGCAAACATAGCCAAATATTCATTATGCGCCCCTCTTGATTGTAGATGAATACCAAGACAGGAATATATCTGTCGAAGAGATTAAATCTATGTTAAGAAATGTTAAATTGAACAAAGCCCCTGGAGAGAATAGAATATCTTATGAATTTGTTGTCAACGCCAATGATCATTTTCTTATACAGTTGGCTAGAACGTACAACCATATATATAATTGCGATAATATCGACACAAAGACTATAATATTTCCAATCCATAAAAAGGGAGTCGTAAATAACGTTGCAAACTACAGAGGAATATCTTTCATGAACATAAATAAAAGATTGGTTAAATGAACAGATGAACATAATATTTTAGTAGACTACCAATTTGGCTTTAGGAAAAAGTACTCTACAATTGATAATATATATAATATGGCGTCTATCGTAAACAATAAAATGGATAAAAGGAAGAAGCTTTATGCTTACTTTGTCGATTTTATTGCATCTTTTGATAGAATTTCAAGAAGCTTATTGATTTTTAAACTGCGCATATGTTGGGATAATAGAAAACATTTATCGAACAACAGAGTCCGCTGTTTGGACTGGAATCGAGCTGTCGGAATATTTCCAAACAACAAACTATTGTCGCCATTATTATTTGCATTATAAGTTAATGATTTGCATGATGCCCTAGAAGGGGGTTTGTATATTGATGATACAAATATCAGAATACTACTATATGCAGATGACTTTGTTATTCTGACAGAAGACAGACACATAATGCAAAAAATGATATCTAATTTGGAGGACTACTGTGAAAAATGGAATCTGATAGTCAATACAGACAAATCAAAAATGATGATATTCAGAAGAGGTGGAAGAGTTTCTGTGCAGTCAGAGTTTCAGTGCAGTCTGTAGAAGCGTACAATCTTATGCTGCTCAAGTTTGGGGGTATACCCATTTCGACTATTAAATATCGACACTATTTAATAAATGAGTATAATTAAACAAAAACTTTTAATATTCACATTGTTCTCCTTAATATGAACTTCAACAAAAGCATATGTATTATTAATACAGGCTGACTACAAACTGTCATAGCTGTACATCTTTTTTCAAAAATTTAAAATTGGTTTAATTTGTATGTATACATTATACAAATTATTTTTAGTGAAATAAAGATATTTTACTACTACTCCCACCACTAATGATTTTACCTTCGCTTTACATTCCCTCATACAACGGATGCTTAAGTAAAAAGTAACAACAATATGCTGTGTTTGTGCTACTCCTTCTTTTATTGAAAATAGATTCTTCATTTTCATGGCTCTTTTTTCGAAAAATTAATTTTCATATATATTCTTCACATCTCTGGGAAAATATCTTTCGGTTGACAGCAATTTCATTCGAATCCATTCTGTCGTTTGGCCGTAATATTTACTACAAACTCGTCTTTATAAAACCCCTTGCCGTTTAATAATACATTTATGTATATTACATGTTGTATTAAAAATACATATGGGATCTTCTGGCAGTAGAGAACGAATCTGATACAAAATTTGGGACAAATTTATGCTGATCGGGACAAAATGGACTTGAATGAATGGGCTTTCAGAGGTGATTACAAACCTTCCACTTAAATTTGGACTAAAGATGAAACGGGAAGTTTTAACAATTTTGTTTCCGTTGGTACCTTTATGACATGATTTTGACAGAAGATAACCAATACGCTTAAAAAATTAAATAATATCAATAAGTTTTATTCGAACTTTTTGTTGATAACTTTTTGATGAATAATTAAGCTCGATGACCTTGTTTTTGTTTTTTATTTATTTATTTTAACAATATTTCGCCTTCCTTGGGTTGGCATTATCAGGTTAGACAAGAGTTTCAATAATCAAACGTTGTTATATATTTAATGAACAATGAACGAAAATTCAACGAGAATTCCCGTTTTTTATCATGTGGGCCCAATTTAAAAGACGTTTCATCCACGCTTTTTATGAATGTCATATTTCCGTTCAGTGAAGAACTTAGTACCGCAAATAAAATTTTTTTTACTGATTTGTTTACTATTTTTTTATATGAAGTTTCACTGTGAAATCTGAACTTAATACCCAAACTTAAAGCGAAGATCATTTTCATTTCATAATTTTAATTTTATTTCTTTTTTGATACGAGCTTAATGATCGAAGAATTTGAATTTTTTGCAATGGAAAATTAAAGAAGAATTTTTTGCAATGGAAAAGTAAAGTCAGAAGTTACCTAAACACCCACTATAGCATGCGCTTCGATTCTCGGTTAAGGAAATATTATGGGATACGTTTAGGTGTGCAGCGTTCAAGGGTCGTACCTTCGTAGTTTGTACTTACATCGAAATGCTGTTTTTGTAAGACGTATGATAATTGTAATTCTAACCCGATGATGCCAATCGAAGAAAGACGAAATATTTTTAAAATCTCTCTCTTTCTCTCTCTCTCTCTATATATATAAAAGAGTTGCGTGACTGACTGACCATCGCCTAGCCCAAAAGGCGTAAGCCAGAATCATGAAATTATGCATGAATGTTGGTCTTGGGTCAGAGGCACGTTATAAGGCTGGATTTGGTGATATTCTTACATTTAGGTACTAAAAAGTACGAAATGGTACATATTTGCCCAGCGCGAACGGAAAGGGCTAGAATTATATTCTTAGGCTCAAATTAAAGAGCGTCTCGAAGAAATAAGGTATGGAAAGAAATTTTGGAAATCGTACCGGAAGTACCGCAATTAGTACTATTTGGTACTTTCTTTGTGAATTGAACTAGGTTTCTGAATTGGCAACATTAGTTGGATAACTATAAGAGTTTTTGGAAATTTGTACATTTGGGTACTAAAAAAGGACCAAAAAGGTACGAAATGGGTGAACTTTGTGCAGGGCGGATGGATACGGAAGAATTTTGAAGTTTGACTTAAAAGACATCTGGCCCAAAAGGATGAGGGTGAAACGAAAAATAGTACTGGTAACGGGAGGAAATGTACGTTTAGTACCGCAATTGGTGCCATATGATGCCTTCTTTACGGATGGAGCTAGAGGTCTGAAATTTGGCATGCAGGTACAACTAGGAAAATATGATGGGTAACTAGGGTCATTTTACAAATCGTACATTTTGGTGCCAAAAGTAGTACCATTTTGTACTTGTTCAGATGAAGCTTAAGGTCTGAAATTTGGAATGTAGGTACAATTTAGAAATATATGATGAGTGAATAAATGTTCTATTAAAAATTCGTACATTTTGGTACCATTTGGTACTTTATTATCAAATGGAGCTAGAGATCTTAAATTTGGCATGTAGATTTTTCTAAGAAAAATATGATGGGTGGCAAAATGACCTTTTCACCATTCGCAAATTTTGGCACCATTTGGTATTTTCTTCATAGATGGAGCTAGAGGTCTGAAATATATGGCATATATGTCCAAGAGCCATTTAAAATTCATGCATTTGGTACCAAAGAGAACGAAATAGCTTATCTTCGGCTGCAGCGAACGGGGACTGCTAAAATTTAACAATTTGACAAACATTATTTCAGTCTTGACAAAAATGCGACATTTGGAAGAAAACGTTCTAATTGCGGCGCAATTGGTACCGTGAAAGAATATATTGGGTAACTAAAATATATTGTTATTCGTATATTTATGTACTCAAACGAACAAAATGAGACTTTCTGAACGGAGTGAGCTAAAACTCCCAAAATTGGGATTCAAGTACACCTTGACTATACTTTTTGGGTAACCAGAAGAATATTCCAAATCGTAATCCAAAATTAAGGTACAAAATGGTACATTCTTTACGAATTGAGCCAAAGCAATCAAAATTAGGATACGGTTACGCCTTGACAGTAAATATTGGGCGGTTAGAAAATTTGTTTTTAATTCGTGTATTTAGGTACTAAAACATACAAAATGGTGCTATGTTTACTTATTAAGCTAAAGCGATCGAAATTGGGATTCATTTATGACTCAACAATATACATATGTTGGGCGGCTTAATGATTTTTCCGATGTATTGTTGTTCTTGGTACTATTTGAAACTTTGTTTGCATAAGGGGACAGATTTCTGAAATTTTATACGCAATTATTACAAAACTTCATAATCTTATAAACTAAGTGACTACCTAGGTTTTTGGAAGTCCTACACTAAATAGGAGGTATCAAAAAATGGGGGTAGCGAAGCGGACAATCGAGATGAAAGCCTATATATATAAAAGAGTTGTGTTACTGGCTGATATCCGCCCAGAAGAATTGGCTGAAGCTACAAACTTGAAATTTTGCATAAAGATCACTCTTGGTACGAAGGTGCGAGATGAGAATATACTAAAATTAGTAAATTACTTAACACAGAATTGAAAACAACAATTTTTACAACAATATTTACTTAAAACTGATTTGATTGAGCTAATGCAAAGCCATGTTACAAAAACAAAATCTCTTTATTTATTTAAGATTTAAGAGTTAAAAAAAAAAAATAAAAAATACCCTTGTGTCTGTCCCGCACCACCCACCAACAACTTTCTAATAAGACATGCTTATCGATTGGGACAATAGGGGAAGTAGAATACGAATCTGATACAAAAAAATTGGCCTGAAGTGTTTGAGGTCAGTTCCACTCCAAAAATGGACATGCTTATATCTATATCGAAAGGGTCTCAAATGAAAGGGCTTGAGAGCAAACTACGAATGTCATCTACATATTTAGGGCAAAAAAAAAACAAAACAAGACACGTTGGTCTACCGGAACAATACGGGAATCAAATAAAAGATGTTTGACAGCAAATTACAAAACTGATATCCATATTAGGGAGCAAGTATCTGGTCCCTAATACACCCATAATACTCTTCAACGGGCATCGCGATGGGACTTGAAAAAATTTATTTTGAAGAAGAATTCGAAATATGTATCAAAATATGGGCACAGGGGCGGCCGACCCGAAAAAAAAACCAACCCGGCTGAGGAAATGTGGGACTCGAATGAAAGTTAGGAAAAGAGTACCGCGCTACCCCATAAATCACTCGAAAAACCCCTCAAACGGACATGGTGTGGTGTGGATTCCAAATTCGCGAGGGTCGCTAAATAGTCCGCAAAAGAACATGTGGGCCGATCGAGACAATATGGGACTCACATAAAAGGTCACTGAAAGTGGATTTCGAATCTTATATTGATTTTAGACACGAAGTGTCTGGGGAACCGCAAAACGCTGATGCGGAACAACTGGGACAATGTAGGACTTAAATAGAAGGTCTTACGAGTAATATATGAATGTGATTTTCGAATTTGGGAACAATTCCCTTTAACGAACATGGAGGCCAATCGGGGCAATATGGGACTCATATTAATGGCGATGTGGATTGTCCAAGAAAGTGTGGCTTTTTTCCTACATGTCGCACTGCATTCGAATTTTTTATTCGTTTGTCCACAAATTAAAATTTAACTAAGAAGTTTGTATATTCAATTAAAATTTTTGTTTAAATCAGTCCTATAAACAAATTTGTATTATTAATAAACGATTTTGCAATTTACATTTATGACAAGCTGAATAACTCAATTAAAGCGGTTATCATCTCAATAATTCAATTTATTGGAAAGTTGTTTCAAAAACACGTTTAACTGACCTTAAAAAAATAATCAATTTGTATTTTTTTCCATAAAAAATCATTTTTATTTCAGTCGATTAATTGCGGAAATAAAATAAATGTATTGCATTAACATATATTGAATTTTTATTTAAAATAAAAACTAATTAGTATAACAAGTCGAGAGGGTCTTAATGGTACAACTATATGGATCTCATTGGTAACCATTGGTTTGAAACCAAAGTTATGAATAGAGAAGTTATCAAAGAAAGTTATTAGAAGAGATAGAGAGAATATTAGCAAAGGGATTTGACTGTACGTCGTTCACTTGGGTATTTTTTACGTTTCATAGAATTTACATCGCTATTGCAATCTCTGTAAAATGTATAAAGAAGAAATTATTTTTATATTGAAAAAATTCGTAATGAATACCATCCTTAACATTTCGTATATAAAATTTCGAAGTATGATCCTCATTAAGGGACGCATTACGATGCCTAAATTATATATAGATTATTAAATATTCAATAGAATAGGGCAACAATTATTGTTTATAAATACACACCTTAATTAATTTCTATCACTTTCCAAGCTTTCAGGTACGTTTCGCACTACAAATTTATTTTATTTAGTAATTATTAAGTTTTATGAAGCGGTAAAAATATTTTTCACTTTCAAGATGTTTTTTTGCCAAATTTATTCTTCTCTTGAATTACATCAAAAGGAAAATATGATTGTGTGCGAGAGCAGCAAGAAATAAGAAATTTTTAAAAACAGATACATACCGTTTATGTTATTAAATAACAATTTTAATAAGCGCAATGAAAAACTCATTAAACTTTAGTATTTCAAACAATCACATCTCATGATTCAATGGTAAATGAAATTTTAATGTCAACAATTGCCGAAGCAATTAATAGCTATCTCTGGCTTTCCTTTTCCATTTGCAAAGAAAATCTCACATCCTTGAGCTCGTCTCGAAAGAGAAACATACAAACATTTTGAAATTCGCCCTAATAGGCAAAAAAAAAAATTGAAAATATAAAAAAAAATCGGCAGAGCCCGGCCGGGATTCGAACCTGGCGACACGAAGCAACAGCGAGAGCCGTTCGCCATCAATACAACTTCCAACAGATGCACAGAATCATGTGTACCATGAATGTAGTATAATTATCGCAGAAAAAGTCTGTAATTCACAAAAACACATGCATTGAGAAAAAGTACAGCTAATAGACAGCGTTGCCGAGCGTGGTTAATATTGTAATTGTATCATAGAGTCGTTTTCGCAATAAATACGACTCAAATACAACATACCAACGCACGGCCCTTGAAGCCATCACACCTAATAAGGTCGAACAAGTAAAAATGCGTTAAGTTCGGCCGGGCCGAACTTTGGATACCCACCACCTCGGGTATTACATACCACCTTTCATCAAAATTGGGTGAAAATTGCATACCGTATGTTCCATAGCAGTTATATCGAAATATGATCCGATTTGGACCAAATAATAATAGATACAAGTCATTGTTCAATTGTGTATAACAAAAATATTGGTATTTTTAGTAGCTATATCAAAAAATAAACCAATCTGATGTCGAACATGGATGTCGAAAACAACATGGATATCGAAAAGCCTAACATAAGTCAATGTGTCAAATTTCAGTTAAATCGGATTATAAATGCGCCTTTTTTGGGGCCAAGACTTTAAATCGAGATATCGGTCTGTATGGCAGCTATATGTAAATCTTGATCAATCTAGACCAAATTACAGAAATATTTGAAGGGACTTAACTTAACATTCTGTCCCAAATTTCGGCAACATTGGACAATAAATGCGCCTTTTATGTGCCCAAAACATTAAATCGAGAGATCGGTCAATATAGCAGCTATATCCAAGTTTGGACCGATCTGAGTGAAATTGAAGAAGTATGTCGAAGGGCCTAACACAACTCGCTGTCCCATATTGCGGCGAAATCGGACAAAAAATGCGCCTTTTATGGGCCCAAAACCTAAAACCGAGAGATCGGGCTATATGGCAGCTATATTCAAATCTGGACCACTCTGTACGATAATGCAGAAGTATGTCAAGGGGCTCAACTTAACTCACTGTCCCAAATTTCGGCGACATCGGACAATAAATGCGCCATTAATAGACCTAAGACCCTAAATCGAAGGATCGGTCTATATGGCAGCTATATCCAAATCTGGACCGATCTGGGCCAAATTGACGAAGGATGTCGAAGGCCTAACACAACTCACTGTCCCAAATTTCGGTGACATCGGACAATAAATGCGCCATTAATGGACCTAAGACCCTAAATCGAAGGATCGGTCTATATGGCAGCTATATCCAAATCTGGACCGATCTGGGCCAAATTGACGAAGGATGTCGAAGGGCCTAACACAACTCACTGTCCCAAATTACAGCAAAATCGGATAATAAATATGGCTTTTATGGGCCTAAGACCCTAAATCGGAAGATCGGTCTATATGGCAGTTATATCCAAATCTGAACCGATCTGAATCAAATTGACGAAGGATGTCGAAGGGCCTAACACAACTCACTGTCCCAAATTTCAGCAAAATCGGATAATAAATGTGGCTTTTATTGGCCTAAGACCCTAAATCGGCGGATCGGTCTATATGGGAGCTATATCAAGATATTGTCCGATATATTGGGTTGCCCAAAAAGTAATTGCGGATCAAGAATATGTATACTTTATAGGGTCGGAAATGGATATTTCGATGTGTTGCAAACGGAATGACAAAATGAATATACCCCCATCCTTCGGTGGTCGTTATAAAAACGTGTGCAAGTTTTTAATATTTTTAAATATAGAAAAAACTAAAAAGTAAAATTTTCACTAAGTTAATTATGAATGAAATTTTTTTCAAACATAAAATGTAAATGATTTTTTTTTCCAAAAAAGACAATTTCAGTAAAATGTTTTCTTAGGACTAAATTTTGAAGCAATTTTCTTAAATTTTTCAATCAATATCTATTTCTGACCCAATAAAATACATACATTTTTGATCCTCGTTGAAATCTAAACATGGTTTATATCAGTCTATAACCTGATACAGCTGCCATAAAAGCCGAACTCCCGAGCCTCTAGAGGGCGCTATGCTAATCCAATTTGATTGATCGTTTTGGTATAACTTCCAACAACTGTGCTCAGTACGGCCTAATTCGGTTCATCACCTGATATAGCTGCCATGTAAACCGATTTCTGAGCCTCTGAAGAGCGTAATTATTACTCGATTTACCTGTAATTTTGGAGGTGGTATTTTTCTATGACTTCTAACAGCTATGACAAGTACGGTCCATAACTTGATGTAGTTCATATATATTTGAAACCAGTAAGTAAAGGCAAAAGTCGGGCGGTGCCGACTTTAAAATACTCTACACCTACACTATAGGTACAAAGTGTGAGCTATATCTAATTCTGAACCAATTTTGACCTCGGCGGATGTTTTCAGATGGGTTATTCAACACTCCGTATCAAATTTTGAGGAAATACATAAAACGTTAATAAATACGGTGGACAAATGACAACACTATTGCAAATAAGCCAAAACCTGACGAACATATATATGGGAGCTACATCTAGATCGGAACCGATTTTGACCTAACTTCTTAGATATTGTGGTATGCATCGAGGAAAGAGTTGTGCACATATTTGGCAATATTGGCCAATAACCCGGTTGCAGTGACCCTCGAAGTGAAAATCGGGCGTATAAGAAAATCCTTCCTGCCAAATTTTGAGAGAATCGGTTAACAATGAGCACTTTATTGCAATATTAGTTCAAATCTGACAAATATATATATGAGAGCTATATCTAAATCTGAAATGATTTCTAGAAAACTTCTTAGATATTGTGGTAGTCGTCGGGGAAAGCGCTAGTTTTTATTATTTTTTTCTATAGAAAAACTAAAAAGTTACATTTTCACTAAGATAATTAAACAACTTTTGTCCTGTGATACTAAATTCATTGAAATTTTTTCCAAACATAAAATGTAAATGAAATTGATTTCAAAAATACGCAATTTCAGTGAAGTGTTTTCTTAGGACAAAATTTTAAAGCAATTTTCCATAATTTTTCAATCAAAACTTGTTTAAAGACAAAACTTAAAAAAAAAATTCTAAACACAAAATTTCAAGGACATTTTTAAAGATAGATGAAATTTTCTCTAAAGACATTTCATTGAGATTTTTTCATAAGGCAAAATTTTAACCAAATTTTTTCTAAAGGAAAAATTCCATAAAATGTTCTCTAAATTTCAATGCATTTTTTTCTAAAGAGCAAATTTTGATAAAATATTTCTAAAACCAAAATTTCAATTAATTTTTTCTAGACATAAAGCTTCAATCAAATTCTTTCTGAAAAAAAGGTTTAAAAGAATTTTTTTTGAAAACAAAATTTCAATTAATTTTTTCTGAAGACAAAACTGCAATCAAATTCTTTCTGAAAACAAAGTTTAAAAGAATTGTTTTTTTTTAACAAAATTCCAATGAAATTTTTTTAATGTAATGTAAATGTAAATTTTCCTAAAGACAATTTCAATGAATAATATTTCTAATATTTCTTAAGACAATATTAACTGAAATTTTTCTAGAGATAAAATTTCAATAAAAAAATTTAAAGACAAAACTTTAAGAGTATTTTTCTAAATACATAATTTCAATGAAATCTTTCTAAAAACAAAATGTAAAAAAAAAAAAATTCTAAAGACAAAATTTTTATGAATTATTTTTTGTTTGTTTCTCTTTCGAGACGAGCTCAATGATCGGAGATTTTCTTTGCAAATGAAAAAGGAAAGCCGGAGATAGCAACACACACCAACCACTATGGGAAGCGTTTCGCCTATGTTTAGAAGACTTTTCAACCACACAAGGGCCGTGCGTTGGTATGTTGTATTTGAATCTAATATATTGCGAAATCGCATCTATGATACAATTACCACATTAACCACGCTCGACAAACCTGTCTATTAGCTGTACTTTTTCCCAAAGCATGTGTTTTTGTGTAATGACAGCTTTTTTTCTGCGACAATTACACTACTTCCGTGGTATACATGATTCTGTGCTGTTAATGTTAATCTTTTGGATTTTGAAAAAATGTGTGGTGGGGCCCCCAAAATAAAATCCTGGATACGTCCCTGATGGGAGCTTTATCTAAATCGGAACCGATTTCGACTAGGTTTTTAAGATATTGTGGAAGTCGTCGAGGAAAGCGTTGTACAACGTTTTGGGAAAATTGGTCAATAAATGCGCTTGCTGTGGTAGTAGCTAGCCATTAGAAAATCCTTCCTGCCAAATTTCGAGAGAATCGGTTAACAAATAACCATTTTATTGCATTATTACTGCAAATCGGACGAACATATATATGGAAGCTATGTCTAAATCCGAACCATTTTTTTTAAATTTCAATATGCTTTGTTTCTAGGCCTGTACCAAATTTGAAGACGATCGGATGAAAACGACCTGTAGTTTGTACACAAATTAACATAGACAGACGGACAGACAGACGGACATAGCTAAATCGAATTAGAAAGTGATTCTGAGACGATCGCTATACTTATCAATGGGTCTGTCTCCTTTCCATTTCGGTGTTATTAAAAAATGCACTAAGTTATAATACTCTGTACCACAGTAGTGGTGTAGGGTATAAAAAGTAATTCAAAGAACTGGACAAATGCGATTCGGCCGAGCCGAACTAAGCACACTTTTACTTGCTCATACCACTACCGCCATCTATATGTCAGGTCGACTACTATGAACATCTGAATCGAACTCAAATACATGTAGCCTACAACAAACATTGTAACTGCAATTATAATTACATATTTTCCACATTATGAACCGGTTCTTGTAAGATGTTTCATTTTTTGTAGGGCCAGAAAGTGTATAACATGGTTCGACTTTATAATTACTCCCATAAAATAACATCTGAATCTAAACAATCTTATCCAATTTTTTGTGCACGAAACTGTCCGATTTATTTTTTGTATCATCGAAAATAAAATTGTTGTGGTCTGACACTAAGATAGTTTGACGTTTAGTTGATCTGATAAAAATATTCTTCCTTACTATATTTTGGTAATTTTTCCTAATGTAAAAAAGGTATTATTCGAATTATTGATTGAACATCGATAGTAATCCTAAAACGGAAATCAGATATTCAAATTTTGAATCAAGTACCTAGAGGAACGCCCCAATCCAAAATCCTACAAACCGAAAAATAGACCAATATGTAAAATATGGGACCTAAATGAAAGGAATTCAGGAGTAGAACGCGATTCTCATATAGAAATTGGGTATCAAGTGTCGGGAGCCCTCCCCTCTGCCAATGCTTTCTAGAAGCACAATAAGTCATACAAGGGGACTTGTGAATAAGGTTTTTTTAATCTAAATGAAAATTTCTCTTGTCCCATTAAAATCCAAAACGACCTGCATACGCCAGGTGAACAAATTCGGGCGGATGCGATTTGATCGACTAAAAAGCGACTATTTTAGCATGATGCGTTTTTTAAATTAAGAACTAGTTGTTACTAAACAAAATAAATGCTCGAAAACATCCGGTACTAAATCGGTCGCGGGGGTACTACGGTACTCTTCGGTACTGAAAAAAGTACTAGAGTACTGACTTTTCCATCCCTGCTATTTACGTGAGGGTGTTGTGGACGTTTGAAGTACGTTTGTGACACTTGCACTTTTGTTGTTGTTTTTATAATTGTATATTGCGAGTCTGCAAAATATGACAAACAAATTTTAAATTACCTCCCACGTCGTAAAGAAATTTAAGGGGGATGTGGGTGGGTGTCGCTTATTCGTATTAAACATAGAAGTGAAACTTAAAAAGAACGTCTGTTCTGCACGACTCTGCTCATTCGAAGTAACTAATTGTGTGCTTTACAATGCAATAAATGAACGAAAAGTTGGTGGACAGTTTAAATACCACATGACCAACGCTCCACACTATCTGTTACTTTCCTAATGCATATGTTTGTGTTATGGCAGATTTTGTGTCTTCACAATTACACTACTTCCATGCCATACACATGATTCTGTGCTTTTAGAAGTTGCTTTGATGGCTTCAAACGCCAGAAAAAGGCAACGGCTCCCGCTGTTGCTCCGTGTGTCCAGGTTCGAATCACGGCCGGTTTCTGCCGAATTTTCATTTTCAATTTATATGTCCATATAGGCTCAACCATGACGTAACCGATTTCAAGGGCCAGCAAACCTTCTCAATGGGATGTGTGCCTGTTTATTCCAATAAAAAGGTTTTAGAAGAAAAGACAGAACTGGCATTAAAACATGAAATAAGACCATGAGAGCCCGTTCCGTCCACCTTTACTTTACACATGAAATGGCCATATAGAGTCAAGTATCTGAGCGCCTACCTCTCCTTAAAATGACATACCAATATGGGTCTTAAATTCAAGTCATTTAGAAGTAAGGACATTAATATTTTGGGCCAAGTTTCAGTACGGCTCCAAAAAAAACATCTCAGGATACATGTTATCCTGATCAAATGAAACAGTTAAGAGTAGCGTAGGAACCTGTCATTGAAATGTAAAGTTAGAGCGCAAATATGGGATTAATGTACACTTGTGGCAATTTTAGACGTGCATATTATGTAGATAGACAACAAACACAACCACGACGCATTGTTGTTATTTTACATAGTATTGTTGCTATTATGACATGGTTGGTTGGTCGGGACCCTGCAGGAAGTTTGGGGTAAATTATTAACATAAATTTAAATTTATTATTTTTCTCTTCGCAGAATAAGCCGGTGAAAACACCGGTATGTGTTTCTCTATTTTGACTACAGTTCGTTTTTTTCATAAATTTGCATTCGTTGGCTTTGGTGCTTTTTGTTGTACTTTTGGTGCTTTGTTGCAATTATTTTTTTTTTAGAAACAATTCCACCGTCGGTATATGATAGATGGACAACCCAACAGAACAGAACAAATTATATTAGGTTAGGAAGGTTTGGTTTACGTGACAGTCTGCCATCAGACTCACTTAGACGTTTCCTTCCATTGTGATACCACAGAAACAGAAGAAGGAAGATGCCTTCTAGTTCCTACCGTTGAACCATCTTTACAGCTTCTGCAAAAGTCGTTGCTGGCAATTTTTAGTCTGCCACCATGTTTTCCGATTAGACAGTGACAACTTAACTTACATGTCGCTAGAGGCATACCCACAGATTCCAGTATCCCTGGAATGTGTAAGGTAGTTCCTGGTCTCGTAAGCTCGTCCGCTTTATAATTCACTGGAATATCTCTGTGGCCCGGCACCCAGAACAGGTGAATTTTGAACTGTTCAGCCATCTCGTTGAGAGATCTGCGACAGTCGAGGGCGGTTTTTTGTTTGTAAAGACGTACTCTGAGAAGATCTCCGCTTGATACACATTGCAGTGGTCGGGTAACCTTTCCGATGTGACAAGTTCTAGATCTTTAGAGTACACTCCAAGGCCCATCTGGTAGTCTTGTTTGGAGCCATCCGTATAGAAGTCCATGTAACTTATATTATCATGGACAATCCCATGGCAGCCGGTTGTATGTACTGGATAGACCCGATGGAGTCCTTCATCGGCAAGGGCTGGCGTCTCAGTGTACACACACTGCTACAACAACAACCACAACCAGGGATATCGTAGATCTAATCGGTTCTATCAGGAATAGTGGTACAGTACTTTTTATCAAAAAGCGGTTCAGGGAGCGTGTAATCCACACTGCCTGGAACATCGGACATTGCATCAAGGATAACACAGTGTTCGTAGACGCCATATGACCTAAGAGAAAGCTCCTTTAGCCTCAAGGCAGTGGTCGCAGCAATTTGTCTAGCCACAATGTTCAGAGGCATTAGATGTAGCATTTAATTCAGTGCATCAGATGGTATCATCATCAGTGCGGCTGTGATGCACAAACAAGCCATCCTTTGGATCCGGTTGAGTATTGTAGGTGGACTTTTGAAGCGCCGTCCACCAGATCACAACACCATATAGCATTATGGTAGTATATACCCAATGTATGACGCGCTGTCTAAACCCCCAACTTTTACCGATGACTCTCTTGCAGGTGCATAGGTCAAAAGTGGGCTTTCTTGCCCTTTTCAAAATGTGGGATTTGAAGATCAATTTCCTGTCCAGCAAAACACCCAGGCATTTTGCGCTTTCTGTAAATGGAACATTCTCTCCTCCCAGGGAGACAGGTTCCACTGTAGGCAACTTGTATCTCCTGCTGAAAAGAACTACTTTTGTCTTGCATGGATTTACACCTAGACCACTTTGCTGTTGCACGTAGAGCTTCCTGAAGTATATATCTTAGAGTGCTGGGAAACTTTTCTCTAACCGCAATTGCCACGTCATTTGCATACGCGATCACTTTTACACCATTTTTTTCCAGAGGCTATAATATACTCTAAATGGCTATATTCCAACAGAACACCTCCTTGTGGTGTCCCTCTGCTGACTCATCTTTCTAGATCCGCATATCCCAAGCCTGCCGTAATGCATCTTTTAGTAAGTAAATTACTAATAAGCTTTCTTAAGGTAGAGTTGTGCCTAGAAACTCCAACTCCTTCATGATTGACGTCGGTTTTACATTATTGAAAGCACCTCCAATGTCAAAAAATGCTAACATTATATATTCCATGACAGCGATCTAACCCTCTATATCGCCGACTAGGTCGTGAAGGGCTGTTTAAGGGGACTTGCCTTTACTATGTGCATGCTGCTGCCACGACAGGCGATCTCCAGGGATCTTTGCCCTAAGATATGTTTCTATCAACCTCTCAAGAGTCTTCAGCATAAAGGATGACAGCCTAATAGGACGAAAATCTTTCGCCTTCGTATGGTAAAGGATTTTCTGCTTTCGGAATGAAAATAACCATCGTGTCCCTCCATCCCGCAGGTATATATGGCGTTGATATATAAGCAGAGTATGTCTCCCTAAGTCAAGGAACGAGAGCATACCAGTGACAACCTCTTCTGTCGCCACGTTGTTCGTTGGAGAATTTCCCGGGAAATGTGTAGCAATGAGTAGTTCTAGTGTTTCCTCACTATACAATGCCCAAACATTCTTTGACTTCTAAATATATCTCACCGTAATAGGTCTCGAGGACAGAATCTTCCTTACCCTAGAGGCCTCAGATATATCCTCCACGGAACTGCAAAATCCTACCCAGGATTTGTCTAGAGCTCGCTCTCAAATTTTCTTAGCTCAGCCTTAGAAATGTCTCAATCGTATGATGCTCTTGTGGCTGTGGTAGACCAACCAGCTCTGGTGTCCACCATGGCAGTCGCTGTTTGCCCCTTGACTTGACACGAGAACATGTACCGAAGTTTATTCCAATCCACCTTTCTTCTGTTTAGCCGAGGGACCACTTCTGCAGTATTTTCTCCAAGGCTGAAACTAATATAGCGATGATCACTAATATAACTGTGATCATCCAACATTTCCCAGTCGCACATTCTTGCACTTAAATCTTCCGATACAAAGGTAATATCTAGTAATACCTCTTACCTGTTCATAGTAATAAAGGTCGATTTATCCCTTTTATTACAAATCTCCACATTGCAACTATATATTCGATAAGCAGCTCATACATTTCGTTGACATCCAAACTTATCATCAGATATGGGAAATTTGGATGTCACTTGGCATCACTTCCTACAATGAGGCTCTTTTTCTATACAGAAGCGGCTTCAACCAGCAAAATAAGGTTTGAAGGCGGCATCTCTGAATCGTGTGCCATATATAGGGAAGCCAGCCAGTAATGAGACTTATTTATTTCAAGGCTGGCTACTACTAAATCTTCAGTGCTTAGCGACGGAAGAAGAAAAACATTTAGACTACTCTTTGCAAGAATACAGGCTCTGTGGCTCCCATTTCCCGTACCCTTGAGTAGTTTAAATCCCGGAATTCCTAGTCCACGAACCATTTCTCCACACATCCATGGTTCCTGGATAAGAACCACGTCAAATCCTCCTGCCATCAGAAGGAGCTTTAGTGCCGCCGAAGCGGCCTTACAATGGTGGAGATTTATCTGCAGAAACCAGACCGTAGTTAGGATTCAGAACTTCCACCACTGTTGTGTTAGCCTCGTCTTCTGAGATCGTAAGGAATTCAATCCTCACAAGATTCGTTAGATATTGTCATGATGAGCTTTCGTACGCATCCAAGGGAAAGGAGGGAAAGCCATGGAACCACTCTTCCTCAGGACAGTGGACACTTGCGGTGTGGACATTTCCTCCTTAGATGCTTCACCATCTGCTGCTCTCGAAGTACTTTTTGAGTTCCGTTCTTTCCCGTTGGCGCGAACCTTAAGCCCAGTCCAACTGGATGATGCACCCACACAGGGCTTGTCGGGTCCCGTTTCGATGCTTTCCCCTCCTGTCTCGAGTGTGGCAGGAGGATTTTCAGTCTCCTGCAGTCCGCCAGACTTTAGCGGTATGGTCGATAGTTCCTCAGGCAAGTGTTCAGCAACAACTGTCGAGTCGTCTCCTGATTCGCCAACCCCACCGCCTCTATAGACCTCTAGTTTCAACTTGTTGAATCCATAGAATACAACTCCTTCAGACTTGTTGAGGTCTGCGAGACAGCCGGAGTTTATTACGAATACTGCATGCCTCCGGTCACCATCAGCCTCATCCAATCTTCCAGTCGGTGGTTGAAAGATTGGGATTACATTCTCTAAATCTTTCAAGTATGGATTAAGGATCTGAGGGAACCCTCGGTATCCAAGCATGCTACATTGGTCGAGAAGGAATATCTTCCTTCTCGAATAAATCTAGTGTTGCACCTGGCCAGATATCACCAATCATTCTCAGCGCACAACGATACATTTCAATTGAGCGTTGATATCCGAAGACAATTAGTCTGTATCGGCCCCGATACCAGCCTGCATCGTCACAAACTGGAGGAGACCCCGGAAATTTCGCAAGGACATCGGAGTATACTTATGACAGTCCATCGACTATCCAACTCCGATTTTTCCTAGGTATTCATACCTGTTCTTCTCCCTTGTCGACAACTGTCATTCATAACTTTCCCTAGCGACATTCGCAAAGGTTTTTGGGTCCATCTTACTATTGTTCGCCTTAGTTCTTTTAGGCATGGAATGCCTTCCAGGTGACCGTAGCCTTTTGGCTGACTGATACCACCACCGCAGCTTTTGGGTCTTTGGGGTCCATTCTAAGCCTACTCCCGGGACCTAGATCCCGCTCCACTGGAAACAGATGCAGATCAACAACCGCTTAATGGACACCACTATCGCAGCTATGTGAGCTAAGCTAAGTGATTTAAATTTGTTTCTTTTAAAAAATAATAATCCATTACGAGTTACAGAAAAATTTTTGTGCAGCGAAATAACAAAACGTCCGCTCCGCTCAACGGTTCAAACAAGAATCATATTAAAAACCAGTAAGGAGAGGCAAAAGTCGGGCGGTGCTGACTTAATAATACCCTACACCTACACTATAGGCACAAAGTGGGACCTATAGCTAATTCCAAGCCAATTTTGATGGACCTCGGCGGATGTTTTCAGGTTGGTTATTAAATAATTCGTATAAAATTTCGAGCAAATATGTTCAAACCGTAATAAATATGATGGACAAATTAGCCAAAATCTTACAAATATATATATGGCAGCTACATCTAAATCTGAACCGATTTTGACCCAACTTCAAATCTGACGAACATATATGGGAGCTATATCTAAATCTGAACTAATTTTTTTAGATATTGTGGAAGTCGTCGAAGAAAGCGTTGTAGAACGTTTTGGGAAGATTGGTCAATAAATGCGCTTGCAGTGGCTCTAGGAGTGAAAATCGGGCTACATATATATATGAGAGCTATATCTGAACCGATTTCTATGAAATTCACCAGTGATGTCCCCAGGCCGAAAAACATGCCTGTACCAAATTTGAAGACGATCGGATGAAAATTGCGACCTGTAGTTTGTACATAAATTAACATGGACAGTCAGACGGGCAGATAGACAGACAGACAGAAGGTCGAATCAGAAAGTGATTCTGAGTCGATCAGTATACTTATCAATGGTTCTATCTCTCTTTCTTTTGAGTGTTACAAAACAAATGCACTAAGTTATAATATCTTGCACCAGAGAAGTGGTGTAGGGTATAATTAAGAAATAATTTTTAGTTTTCAATTATTATACCCTCCACCATAAGATGGGGGGTATACTAATTTCGTCATTCTGATTGTAACTACTCGAAATATTCGTTTGAGACCCCATAAAGTATATATATTCTTGATCGTCGTGAAATTTTATGTCGATCTAGCCATGTCCGTCCGTCTGTCCGTCCGTCCGTCCGTCTGTCTGTCGAAAGCACGCTAACTTCGAAGGAGTAAAGCTAGCCGCTTGAAATTTTGCACAAATACTTCTTATTAGTGTAGGTCGGTTGGTATTGTAAATGGGCCATATCGGTCAATGTTTTGATATAGCTGCCATATAAACCGATCTTGGGTCTTGACTTCTAGAGCCTCTAGAGTGCGCAATTCTTATCCGATTGGAATGAAATTTTGTACGACGGATTCTCTCATGACCATCAACATACGTGTTTATTATGGTCTGAATCGGTCTATAGCCCGATACAGCACCCATATAAATCGATCTCTCTATTTTACTT
Organism: Stomoxys calcitrans; assembly: GCF_963082655.1. Lineage (NCBI taxonomy): Eukaryota > Metazoa > Arthropoda > Insecta > Diptera > Muscidae > Stomoxys > Stomoxys calcitrans. The sequence goes on from NC_081554.1 coordinate 127,703,946, forward strand.
CTTGAGCCCCCAAAGGGTGCAATTCTTATTCGAATTGGCTGACATTTTACACAGGTCTCCAACATATAATTTAATTGTGGTCCAAACCGGACCATATCTTGATATCGCTCTAATAGCAGAGCAAATCTTTTCTTATATCCCGTTTTGGCTAAGAAGAGATGCCGGGAAAAAAAAAACTCGACAAATGCGATCCATGGTGGAGGGTATATAAGATTCGGCCCGGCCGAACTTAGCACGCTTTTACTTGTTTTTTTACTAAATTGTTTCGCTTTTCATGTAATGAATTATTTTATTTTTACTTTACTTTTATTTTTAAAAAATAAATGAACTTAATGAACAATTATTAACAAATTGTTAAAACAGATAAAGTGATGTGTTTGTCTGAATGGGGGAAATGACTGGTTTTTCAAACCGTTGAAGTGGTGGGTTTTTTAAACCGGAGAAATGACTGATTTTTCAAACCGGTGAAATTACCGATATTTTAAACCAGTAAAATGACCAGTGCTTTAAATTGACGAAATTACCGGTTTAAAATTATTGGTCCCTAGGTATGGCATGTCCATACCAAAATCACTGGTAATTTGAATAGTCAGGGGACCGGTCACCGAAAACCGGAAAAATCATCAGTCTGGGACCGGTTCAAAGTTGTGCTAAAGGTTTACTGCTATTTTTATCTGTTTTAAAAGCATAAATATGATTTAACCAGATATTTTTGTTACAAATTTGGATAAAAAACAAAAAAATAATAAAATTAAAATATAAGATGTAATATAAAGCTTCTTTAAGTATTTTCGACATTTTATAGCAGACTTTCCGTTGTTACACCTTACACATTTTTTGTTGATTTTGCTAACAAATGTCTCTGAGTGTTACTATTTTGCAATATTATACACTAACCTTTAAAGCCAAAAGAGGTCACAGCGGAACCAGGCACGCTGTGCCCTCCAGTGCGATAGTTAAAAATAAAAAAGGTACACTTCGTAAAAGCATAAAAGGAACATATCGTTTATTTTCGATATAAAGGCCAGTTTTAAATTTTTGTGAAAACGAGGGCTGCAATATACATTTCAGGACTAATAATAAAAATGCAAATGTTTATCATCAAAAACGGTTTTATTGTTTTTCAAAGTATTCTCCAGCATAATTTACACACTTTTGCTTGCACTTAAACCAATTGCTGAAGCACTGTTTTCACTTCGATTGAGACACTTCCAAAATATGGTTATTGAACGCTTCAACAACATTTTCTGGGAACGAAAATCATTGACCACGCATTTTTATCTTAATGTGCGGGAATAGAAATAAGTCATTAGATGCCAAGTTAGGGCTGTAAGGCGGACGTTTTGGTCGGTCAAAAAGCGCTGATTTTAGCCGAAATGTGAGAGATTGCAAATCCGTGAGCCGATATGTGGCGAATAACTATTCGTCTTCTCTTGTTTGTTTTTCTAATTTTTCCAAATACTTCAGGCAATCATATTGTGATGAACCACTCAGAATTGTGGAACAATTCCCACATGACCAGTTTTGCAGAACAGGTGACCATTAGCTTCGATGTGCTTCTTCCACGAACAACTTTTGTTGGATTTGGCTTGTGTTCGAAGACCCACCCGGTCGATTGTTGTTTGGTTTCGTGCTCATACACACAGATCCACGATTCGCCATCTGCGACAATTTTACAAACGTATTTTGAAGCACCGCAATCGTATTTTTTTACATATCTTCGCACTAATCGACACGAGCCTTTTTTTGCGCGACTGCCAAATTGTGCAGAATCCAACGTAAACTAAATTTTTTTACTGCAAAGTGTCCATAAAATATCAAATATATTCTGAAGAAATGCCTCCATCTCATCATATGTAATATGACGATCTTGCATTATACAATAAGTTGACGCACGGCATCAATGTTCTTTGGTACAACGGTCGTTTTTCGACTTTGAGAAAGTGTCGACCACGACTGAATTCATTAAACCAGTTTGTCACAGCCCTATAGGATGGTGCTTCATCGCCGTACAAAGATTGAAGTTCATCAATGCGCTGTTTTCGTAATGATCCACGCCGAATGTTGTAAAAAATGGTTTTACGAAAATGTTCACGAGTTAATTCTATTTGTTTTTTGTTAAATCAATTTCTTCACGTCACTGTAAACGACACAATGGTGGTCGTACGTTAAAACGTTCTTCGCACGATTATATTAGAAAATGTCAAACTTTCCAATGGAAATGTCAGATTGGGCCGGGCAATATTTTTTGATTCTTAGGCCAGAAACTTATATAGCAGCCCTCGTACACTACAACGCTTTAAGTACATACTCCTACGAGTATATATGCCGAATATAATGTATAGCAAAATAATTACATATTTATTTATGATTCAATTATGTGACATTTAAAAAGTTCACATTGACAGGTAATGAATTAAATGTTTATTAATTACCTGACAAACAGCTGCTCCTGGTTATTAACACGCCACGATACAACAGTAGCACCTTAAAAGATAAAAAAAAAGCAAACAAATTAACAAAACCAGAACTAGATCAAGATGCAAATCCTCAACCTTGGATATATTTTGTTCTAATTCTACCAAGAGTTTATCCACCAAATACATCTACAAACGAAACATGCATTTTATGAGCTCAAAAAGATCAGTCGGAAATGTGTGTGGCAGTTATATCAAAATTTCTTATCTTCTGAGAAAATTTCGGACTGAGCTGGTAAGAACTTCAATCGGAAGATAGGTCTGTATGATGTGGATAGAATTCGGCACTAATGGATGTGTCTAAACAACTCAATATTTCAAATTTCTGCGATATCGGGTAAAAATGTGCTTTTTATGGGATTAAGAAGAGCATTCGGCGTTTGGAGCCTATATCTAAACATGGATCTGTATGGACCGTATTTGATAAGAGTATCGACGGATAGAACTAACTCACTGTTCTGAATTTCAGCAAAAAATTTCTTTTAATTCCAAATTTAATTTTAAATTTCAATTATATCCGATATATATTATAGGTGTCGAGAGATTTCTTCACTACAAGTGAGCAACAGTTTTTCTTCAGTAGCTCTCGTTTTTTAGATATAGCTTAGGGCCATAATTTACGATGCTTTCCCAGACTTTTGTTTTACGTCATCAGGACCAGCTATGGGATCCTAAATTTCAATGTCAGAAATGCGTGGTATGTCTACGGCTATGTTCTAACAGAAAAGCGATGCTCTAAACTCTTTGGCAATCATGATTTGGCGATTTGATTTGTAATTAATTTTTTTGCCAAGTATTTTTATATGGAGAACGAATGAACATCGTGACGTATGACGTACGGCATATAAGGGCATAATTATCGAAAAGTAAATGTACGCACCCACGTACAATAAATTAAATAAAGAAATTATTTTAAAGGTTGGTGCTGTGTAAATAAATGTTTGCCCAGCGCAAACGGAAAGAGCTATATCTAATTGTGCTCAAATTAAAGAAATCGTACGTTTAGTACCGCATTTGGTACCATTTCGTACTTTCTTTATGGATTGAGCTAGAGCTCTGAAATTTGGCAAGTAGATACAACTAGGAAATATATGTTGGTTGACTAGATGATTTTTTCATAAATCGTACATTTTGGTTCCAAAAAGTACGAAAAAGTTTATTTACTATTACCGTTAACGGAGACAGATTTAATTAAATTGTTTGTTAAAAATGATCGTAGTCTTGACAAAAGTACGATAAGTTTTACCAAATACGAAATGCTGTAATCGTACCAGGAGTGCAAGAAAACATGCTTACATAAGAGCTGGAATTGGTACTTTCTTTACAGATTGAGCAGGTACAGGTACACATTGGCAGTATATATTGGACGGCTAGAAGATTTTCTTTTCAATTTCTCCATTTAGGTGGTACTTAAACGTGACAAATGGTACCTACTTTATGGATTGAGCTAAAGCTCTCAAAATTGCGTTACAATTACACCTTAGCAGTATATAATGGGCTACAAGAAGACTTTTTAAAATTCGCAATTTATTTTTAAAACTGTAAAACTTGGGTATTAAAGCATTTCGAAAAATTACTACCAAGGTGGTAAAAAAAGTTCTGTTATTCTTGTTACTACTTGGTACGTTCTTAACGGAAGTGAACAGATTTCTAATATTTCATACTCAGATATGACAAAACTACATGGGCTTTCGAAAGTCCAGCACTTAAACGGTGGTACTGATAAAAGGGAAAAACATAGCGGAGTGGGGTTATGCTAGTATTATATATATGAGAATTTTATGGCTTGTCGTGATGACGTAATTCTATTTTAGAGTGTTCTTATATTTTGCAAATATGTTTTCACGACAAATATAGCAAAGACTATTTGAATCAAACACGCATCTTCTTTGCGAATGTTGCGAAAAACAACAAAATATTTTTAGAGTCCAAAAACATAGTATTACATAGGTGCGACCAGTAATAACGGGTACAGTGCATATGGAGAAGACGACAAAAATATTTTTAGTGTCAAAAAGCATAGGTGCGACATGTAATCGCGTGTACAGGGCATATATGCCAGGATTTTAATTATGATACGACACCAGACTTGAAGCGGTGTAGAATGGAAACGATTTCAGATTATGTGAGTAGCACGCACTTCCTGAAACAGATTTTTTTCATGTTTCCATATTTAAGGATCAGAACAATCCGACACCTAGCTTAGGTGTATGCCCATTATAATATCAGCAGGTTTAAATCCGCATCATCTTTTTAACCTAACATGCACACAGTTTGAAATTCTTGTGGGACACCCCAAGTTTTTCCATTAATGTGTCGTGTACGTTAAATTAGATAATAATTCAATTCATAGCGGCAACCAAAAATAATTTTTTTCTCAGTGTATGCCTATGATTTAATAAACAATTTCAAACATAAGGGTTTGACAAAATATGAAATCATTACAACCGCACAAACTTTCAATAAAACATTTATATCAACATACAATGCACAGCATCAGTACATACCCACACACACACACAAATGTTGGTACCTACTCGTACATATGTACATATCTAGACACTCGAATATTCAAACAATTACAAGCAAAAGCATCCCACGTATAAATGGCGAAGAAAACAACAACTACCTCGTCATTATCAATAAGTACAACAAGTCATAGACAACAATATACATACATACATATGTACAGCACATTTATTGGGAGAAATTGAATGAAACAAACTTCAACTTTAAACTGAAAAACAAAAACGGCGGCGGACAAGTTTCTCTTCTTATTCTTCTTCTTAAGCGATATTCGTCAGTCTGGAGAGTCACAAAAATATAATCTAAGATCGCGGTATATTGACACACACCACAGCTTCAACCCAATAACTCGAAAATGGACAGTGAAACGGTAAACCATGATTGTATGAAGTAGTGTGAAGTACTACATGTTTCCAGGCGGTGGAATTCAACGGGCCTCACTATGAGATACCTTCTAAAGCATTAAAATACACGCTAAACAACCTTACAAATTTAAATTTCTGCAAAAACTGCTATGAAATCGTTTTTTTTTTTGCATGTTATGCTCACATCAACCAAAAGCAAACAAGGCTAAAACAAAAAGGTTAGGCTTTGTCAAGGCATCCGTTGTACTTATACCCTACACCACTACTGTGGTACATGGTAATATAACTTAGTGAATTTGTTTGTAACACCGAGAAGTAAAAGAGATGTACCCATTGATAAGTATACCGATCGAGTCGGAATCACTTTCTGTTCGATTTAGCTATGTCCGTCTGTCCATGTTAATTTGTGTACAAAGTACAGATCGCAATTTTCATCCGAACATCTTCAAATTTGGCACAAGCATTTTCTTGGGCCTAGAGACGAAGCTTATTGAAATTGGAAAAAATCGGTTCAAATTTGGATATAGCTCCCATATATATGTTCGTTCAATTTGGACTAAAATTGCAATTATTTCGTAATTTGTAAACCAACTCTCACGACATATTGCACTAATGATTCTCTTATAAGTCTCGACATTATTGGTGAATTTCATAGAAATAGGTTCAGATTTAGATATAGATATATATATACATCTCGCGATTTTCACTTTTAAGGCCTTTCCTATCGATCTTCTCAATAATTTGCACAACGATTTGCTCTATGCCTCTTACAATATGTACGGGCTTTGATCGAAATTTCTCATATTAAATTTAAGCAAAATGCAAAATTTTCCATGAACATTTCATTAGGGAACCGGGGCAAACTTATTACATATAATTGAGTGCTGTTCAGGCGTTCAACATTATAGACGGACATGCTAACCTCAGCGCTATAGTGGCCTCCCTACTTTGGTAGATAAAAACGTGGTACGTCATAAATTTTAAACGCTTTGTACCAACCAGACCATGTTTTTTTTATAAAGGACGGGGTTAATTCACTGTTCATTTGAATTTTTATTTTGGCGTACCCACGAATACCATTGCTGGGTTGGAATTAATTTTCATTTACAGTAATAAAGGGTGATTTTTTTGAGGTTAGGATTTTCATGCATTAGTATTTGACAGATCACGTGGGATTTCAGACATGGTGTCAAAGAGAAAGATGCCCAGTATGCTTTGACATTTCATCATGAATAGACTTACTAACGAGAAACGCTTGCAAATCATTGAATTTTATTACCAAAATCAGTGTTCGGTTCGAAATGTGTTCAAATTTTGACAAATTTTGTTCAGCGATGAGGCTCATTTCTGGTTGAATGGCTACGTAAATAAGCAAAATTGCCGCATTTGGAGTGAAGAGCAACCAGAAGCCGTTCAAGAACTGCCCATGCATCCCGAAAAATGCACTGTTTGGTGTGGTTTGTACGCTGGTGGAATCATTGGACCGTATTTTTTCAAAGATGCTGTTGGACGCAACGTTACGGTGAATGAACACATTTCGAACCGAACACTGATTTTGGTAATAAAATTCAATGACTTGCAAGCGTTGCTCGTTAGTAAGTCTATTCATGATGAAATGTCAAAGCATACTGAGCATCTTTCTCTTTGACACCATGTCTGAAATCCCACGTGATCTGTCAAATACTAATGCATGAAAATCCTAACCTCAACAAAATCACCCTTTACTTCGATTAACGTCGTTTCGATTTACGTCATCAAGTAAAATGGTCCTGCTAACTTCAATTTTCGTTGTCATTCGATTAACGTCGTCTCAGTTTGCTTGTTCTTGCCTATATCAGTACAAATAGTTGGATATAAAATTGGTTTAACTGCTTCTATGGTTGAAACTGGTTCTTTCGAGAATATAAAAAACGAAACCTAGTTTTTTAGGCAAATGGAAAAGATGATACGTTTGTTTATAGAAGAAATTTTCCCGTTACCACATAACTTAATGCAATTCAAAGAAAAACTTTATGCTTATTTGGCGACCTTAAGGAAAACTCCTCTTAAGATGAAAATTCATGCCCGCAGTGGTTGGTTAAAAAATTAAAAAAAGGCAAAACTTCACAGCATTTTGTTACCAAGAGGTATGCGACTGGAGATTATATGTCAAAGCCCTAGAGAGAGAGCCCTGATTTTGACATATACATATACGAGGAAGGTCGCAAAAGTAGCCTACATGACATGTAGATTGCGGTATTAGTATGAAAATAAATATATTTGCGGAAAGAGCCAACTTCTAAAACATGGATTAAGTTTTAAGTCCCCACCGTGTTTAGTTTTTTTAGTTGAGCTCTCAAAAGCAAACGATCTAAGTGAATTTGTAAAAAAGGAAAAAATTGGTCTTTCACCATTGTGATGGCGAAGATCCAAAGTTCGATTTGCTTCGGCAATCTGTTCGCCAGAATGAGGTTCCTCGGATTTTTCAAATTTAAAAAATTGCTCACCGGAAATATGTTTTCCAGAAATGAGAGTTGAAGTTGCGGTTGATAGCTATTTGAAGGAACTAGGCAATTCTAATAAGGGATCCGGATCGAGTTACTTGTTTCCGCTCCGTTTTCGCTCCGTCAAAATTGTATTCACTTCGCTCTACGCTCTACTCCGGGAATTTTTTTGCCCCTTTCCTTTATATTTAAGTTGACTATTTATTTTCAATTATCTACTTATACACACCCTCATAGGACAAGTGGTATACAATTCCATGGCAACCGATTGTACACACCGGATTGACCCGATAAAATCCTCATCGGCAAGGGCTGCCGTTTTCGTGGCTTCAATTAGGCCAGGCCATGTGATAGCATTAGACACGGTCAGCCACACCAAACTATTTGAGGACATCGCCAATGCGTCACTCCAGTCAGGCCTGAAACGCTGGGTCGCGAATTATCTGTGTGGTCGCCAATCATTTATAACATGCATATGAAGTCGAAGCACCGTAGAGTGAAACAGGGATTTCTCCAAGGCGGGGTGATATCTCCGGCACTGCTTAACCTCTGCCTACCTCTAGATCAAGCGGGTCTAGACAATATTCATGCAGACACGATAGTCGATGCGTTAAATGGCTACCGGGTGAAAGTAGTCCTTGAAGAACGTCCGCCTACCATTGCACCTGAAGAAATTGACCATACCCAGATCCCTCTGAACTCACCCCACCTTAGTCGCAGAGTTCCTGGATTTGGATAGTCAACAGTATTAAGCAGGCGAAAGATAGACACAACAAACTGCTACAACATAATTTGCAACATCTAGCAATATTCAACTCCGATTATATGTATTCTTGATCGCCGTCTATATCGGACTATATCTTTATAAACCCCCCCATATACACCGATCTCCCGATTTAACGTATCAAACTCATGAAAGGTGCCTTTTTATTCCTTCACTATAAGATGAGGATATACTAATGTAGTCATTCCGTGTGTAACACGTCGAAATAGTGATCTGCAACCCTAAAAAAGTATGTATACAGTCAGCGGCATAAGCATTTTGACAAACTTATTTTCAAACAGGTTGGCGTACAGAAATTTTTTAAAATTAAATTAACATTTCCCAGTATGACTAAAGTAGTCATAAATGGTGTAATTTAAAACTTCATACTTATTTTTATTCCAACTTTATTTTCGAATAAAATATTAGGCCAAGTATCAAATTATTGAGTGGCATAAGTATTTTGACATTTAAGTTTATTATAAGAATAAAAAAATATAATTAATTTTATAATCAAATTAATAGAAAATAGTGCTTAGGAGAGTGAGCTTGTCTTTTGGTGATCGTTTGGAGTTCATTTTACTATAGTTATATTAAAATAAATTGGGAAATTTTATCGTAAAGCTTCAATTTCCGCCTTTTTATCTTCTTAAGCCCTTGTCAATAAATTACAGCGTTTTTGCTTGAGTTAGGTTAGGTTAGGTTGGAAAAAAGGGTGCAGATAATAATCCGCCCCTGCCACTATGGACATACACCTAAGCCAGTAATCGGTTCGTTGTGCGCTCTAAAAACTAAAAGTAACCTCTTTTTGCTTGAGTTAGACCCATAAAATTTCTAGATCTGGAAAAATCTAATATATTTGGCATAATCTAATAGAAAAATTGGTCCTTTATGACAGAGAGTATTGTCTAGCCGTAAAATAAAAGGCTTGTCCATAATGAATCACAAGAGAGAAGTGACATTTCGTTAAAAAATGTATCACAATTTTATCTTAATCCACTCTTTCAAGTTTCCCCGCCTGTTATATGTAACCAATCCCCAAAGCATTACTACTTCACCTTCACAGTAGCTGACATAGGCTATTTAACATAGTGCGTTTAAATGTTTCACTTTTTTATTTAAAAACTAGCTGACCCGGGCCCGTTCCGCTGCGTCTTCTTTTACTTTATATGGAACAAAAGTTTCCGTGGAATATTTATTTTCGACAATTAAAGATCTTTTAGTGAAATACCATGCTAACTTGACTAACAGTTTAACAATATAAGTGCCTTTATCTGAATCCTATATGATCTTTATTGGTCTACTAATTTAAGTTTGGATGTAAGGTGTACTCCATGCTTAAAATACTTCATTTCAGCCCGATATTTTCATTATGTCTGATGTAGTGGTGTTTTCGGGAGAGAGTCGGTCCCCCAGATACTTGGCCCTGAAAAAATATCAGCATCGTGCTCTTCTCTCAAACACCATTTATTTACACCACATATTGCCATTGGCTTAAGAGGAGTTTACAGGATGAGGTGCCCCCAAACACATGGCCCCAAGATTAGTTATCAAATTCGTTTTCTAATCTCAAATACCTTTCATTTGAGCCACATATTGGCATGGTCGAACATTTTTTCCCTTTGGGGGTGTTTTGGGAAAGGGGCGATGCCCTTAATACATGGTCCTATATTTCGATGTCAAATTCGTATTATACTCTCAAATACCTTTATTTGAGCCCCATATTGCGATGGTCAGTAAAAAATTGCTGTTTGTGGGGTATTTTGGGAAAGGGGAAGACCCCCAGAAAATTGGTCCCGAAAATGGGTATCCATTCTTGCTCCACCCCCCAAAACTTTTCATTTAAGCTGCATATTGACATTGTCGGTAAATATGCCCGATTCAGGGGTGTTGTGGGGATTGGGCTGGTCCCCCAAACATTAAGCCCCGAAAATATATCAGCAAAGTGCTCTATTCTCATATATCTATATATCTATTAGATATCGTGCTCTATTCTCATATATCTATTGGATATCAAATTCGTTTTCTAATCACATTTAAACTCCTTATTGCAAAAGTCAGCTAATATGTCCGGTTAGGGGTATTGGCCCTAAAAACTATGAATATTTAGTTCCCCTCTCTTTAAGACCCAAATTGTTTTGGTGAGCAAATACGTCCTATTTGGGGGTTGTTATGTTGGTGGGACGTCCGCTAGACAGTTGGCCCCTAATGTTGATATTAGATACGTGGTCTACTCCCACATACTTTTAATTTGAGCCCCATATTTCCATAGTCGGCAAACATGACCGGCTTGGGGGGTGTTTTGGGGGATGGGGCCACTCAGTGAGTTCGCTTTGAAAAATTATATCGGATTCGCGTTCCACTTTAAAAACCCTCTTATTTGAGCCTCATATTGCAATAGTCAGAAAATACTTAATATTTGGGTGGTGTTGTGGGGATGGGGCGTGGCCCCGTAGACACTTTTCCCGAATATTGATATCAAATTCGTGCTTTACTCCCAAAGACCTTTTATTTGAGCCCCATATTGCTATGGTCGTAAATTTGTCCCCTTTGGGGGATGTTTTTGGTGGGAGGCGTCCCCCTAAACACTTGGTCCCATATTTGGATATCAGATTCGTATTCTACAAGTACCTTTTATTTAAGCCCCATATTCCCATGGTCAGTAAATAAGTCCTGTTTGGGGGGTGTTTTGGGAAAGAGGTGGCCCCCAGAAACGTGGTCCCACATTTGGATATCAGATTCGTATTCTACTCGCAAATACCTTTCATTTGAGTCCCATATTTCCATGGTCGGTAAATAGGTCCGATTTAGGGGTGTTTTAGGGCTTGGGGTGGTTCCCCTAGCACTTGGTCCGACATTTGGATATCAGATACGTTTTCTTATCCTAAATACCTTTCATTTGAGTCCCATATTGTCGTGATTGGTCTAAATATATGTTTGGTAGATTTTAGGGTGGGGCAGCCCCCTAGGTACCCCATCCGAAATTTGGATACCAAATTTTTACTTTTAGGGTACTATATAAGATCACACAAAATTTCCAATACCCAATTTTCACCACGGGGTCATTATGCACCATATGTGAAAATTTCAAGAAAATCGGTTCAGCCGTTTCTGAGTCTATAAGGAACACACAAACAAACAAACAAAAATTGATTTTTATATATAAGATATGTAGGCATGTCATCATTATTTTCAAATAATGAAATTAGGACTGACTTAAGTACTTTTCGATTTCAAAATATCTAAAAATATGTTTTTAGTTAGAATTGTAAAAAAATTAAGCAAATCAATGGTCGTTATTTTAGAAATAATACACTCAACCAAATTTGTTATTCAAAACAGCAAAAATGTTTGCTAAAACAGCATTTTTTGTCTGCTGAAAATGGGAAATCCGATATTACTGCTGCTTCAGCAATCGTAGCGCTGCTGTATTAGCAAACATATCTTACGGCTATTTCAACTAACAAAATCGTATGTACACAAGACTGCTGAAAAAAATCTACTTTTTGTCTGTTAGGGCGAAGATCATTAAATTTTACAATTTTTGTTTCTTTCGAGACAAGCTCAATTATCAGAGATGCACATGGAAAAGACAAGCCAAAGATAGCAAAACACACCAACCACTGTGGGACGCGTTTCGTCTTTGATTAGAAGACTTTTCAACCATATAAGGTGTGATGGCTTCAAGGGCCGTGTGTGGGTATGTTGTATTTGAATCGTATTAATAGCGAAAATGCATGTATGATAAGCTGTACTTAATCCCAATGCATGTATTTTTGTGTAATGACATTCTCTCTGTGGCAAATTACACTTCTTTCGTACTACACATGATTTTGTACATCTGTTGGAAGTTGTATTGATGGCTTCGAACGCTAGACAACGGCAACGGCTCTCGCTGTTGCTCCGTGTGTCCAGGTTCGAATCCCAGCCGGCCTCTACCGAAATTTTCACTTTTCAAGCTATTTTTGGCTTTCCTTTTCCATTTGCATCTCCGATCATTAAGCTCGTCTCGAAGGAGAAACAAACAAAAAATTCTAGGCTACGTTTCATGTTTGTCTGTTATTTGTTCTGATTACTTTAGCCATTTTTTAGAATTTCTGTTTAGAAATTTTCGCGGAAGAGATGAATTAAATTTGTGAAGAACTACTGTAAAGAAGCTACCTGTTCCATCCATCGGTATTTATTTCGAAATGTGGATGAGCTAGCTCGCATTTTTTTATTGCTCTACTAATGTGCACATGACGTGGCCTCTTCATTTTAAGGGTCTAACTCATGCAAAAATAATGTAATTTATTGACAAGGGCTTAATAAGATACAATGGCGGAAATTGAAGCTTTACGATTAAATGTCTCAATTTATTTTAATATAACTTTAGTAAAATCCACCCCAATCGATCGCCATAATCACGCCCACTCCCCTAAACTCTATTTTATATTAATTTTATCATAAAATTTATTATATTCTATTTATTCTTATAATAATATTAATTGTCAAAATACTTATGCCACTCAACAATTTAATACATGGCCTAATTCTTTATTCGAAACTAAAGGTAGAAAAAAAATAAATATGAAGTTTTAAATTTGACCATTTTAATTAAATTAGACAATTTTAATTTTATTTAAAAAATTTCTGTAAGCCAAACTGTTCGAAAATTAGTTTGTTAAAATACTTATGCCGATAACTGTATATTCTTGATGGTCTTTAAATTCTGAGTCTGTCTAGCCATGTCCGTCCGCCTGTGGAAATCATAATAACACTCCAACGGGTGATTCTTGCTACTTGGAATTTTGCACACATTTTTTTATTGAAGTAGGTCGTTGGGAAGAATTAGGCCATTTCGGTTCAGATTTGGATATATGCACCACAAAAACCGATCGATCGATATGATTTCTTTAGCCCCTAGATGGCTTAATTTTTACGCGATTTGGCTCAAATTTAGAACAATGATTTCTACTATGACCTTAAACTTTCGTGACAAGTATAGTTTGAATTGGTTCATAACTTGAACCGATCTCCCGAATCTACTTTTTGAGGCTCTATACGACGCTGACTATACCACGCTTGGCTGAAATTCCGTACAATGACTTCTACTAAGACCTCCAACATACGTCCCAGGAATTGGTTCATAAACTGACGTAGCTCCCATATAACCAATTCTCAATTTGACTGCTTGAGCAATTTCTCAATTTGACTTCTTGAGCAACTACGGTAAGCAATTCTTATCTATACAGAAAAAATCGATTACAATCACGAAATTAATTGATCAAATTAATTTTTTTAATTGAAACTGCTTCAATCACGAAAATGAAAATATCAATCACAGTTTTTGAAAAATTAATTGAAAAAATTTTCAATAAAAGAAACTGCACATTGAATTAAAAAAATTATTAAAGTTTTTTAAAATTTTCAATTAAGTTTTTAATTAATCCAATTAAAAAAATAATTGAAATTTTCTATTAATTTTTTAATTGATCCAATTAAAAAGTTATTGATATTTTTGGAAAATTCCAATTAATTTCTATATTTGGTGCATAGATGTTAACCTCCTGGAACATGAGCTTGAGGTGCGTTGTTTAAGCAAAGGTCCGCGGGCACCCGTATAAAAAAAATCCCCCGCAGGGTGCTCCAAAAAATTTCTGGTGTCGAGTAGAGTGTCCTATAGACTTGTTGTTGTTGTTGTTGTTGTCGTTGCAGTGTGTTGTGCACTGAGGCGGCAGCTCTTGGCCGATGAAGGACTCCATCGGTTTAGTCCGGCACGTAGAACCGTCTGCCATGATATTGCTTTAGATTTGTTGAAATCTCGGACGTATGCGTATTTGAAATCTCCTCCCCTTTATAATATAGGGAACAATATAGCTTTTATTTGAACATTTTTAAGATTCAATTGAAAAATTATTGCATTAATAAATTTTTTAATTGAAATTAAAAAATCACGATTTTGAAAAAATTTGCAGATTCAATCAAAAAATTAATTGAATCAATTAATTTTTTCTATTAAAAACAAAAATTTCAATTACGAATGTACTTGAAAAAAAACATATTCTATAAAAAATGATTAAATCAATTAAATTTTTATTGAAAATAATTTTATTTTCAATTAAATTTTTAATTGAAAATTTTTTGGCGATATTTTCGTGTGTATGAATCTGAAATCCCACAAGTGTAAAAATAAATTTCTATGGGAAAATATACCTGGAATATTAAAATTCGGGTCGCTTATCTCGCAAAACTAAAAAGCTGCCATCAGATTCACTTAGACTTTTTCGTTCATTATACTACCGCAGGAACTGAAGAAGGAAGACGCCTTCTAGTTCCTACCGTTGAACCATCCAGATCGCTTTATCATTTAAATCATTTAAAAACCCAACAACTTGCAAATGTTCACAAAGAAATGAGAACCTAAAGTAGAAAACCTTCTGACTGCCAGTGCGGGACACACACACAGAAGGTGCTCTGTAGTCTCTTCTACTTCGTTGTCCTTATAGCTTTTGCAAAAGTCCTTACTGGCAACCTTCAGCCTGTCAGCATGTTTTCCGATTAGACAGCGACCTATCATGATGGACACAATGACTGAGACGTCTGTTCTAGCCAGTGACAGCAAAGAGGTAGACCTCTACAAGTCTAGATTAGTCCACATAGTTTTGGAATGCTCACAGCCCCCTCTTTGTGGCAGTTTATCATTCATTGTCCTTCGGGCCTGGTCCTGAAAACTTAGCTTACATGTCGCTAGAGGCATACCCACAGATTCCAGTTTCCTTGGAATGTGTCAGGTAGTTCCTAGTCTCGCAAGCTGGTCCGCTTTACAATTCCAGGGATTTTAGGCTGCCTGGCTGTCTGAGAAGATATTTATGTCAATAGTCGTTATGATATTATATCTTAGCCATTCCATCACTCCCTAATTGCAAGGATCTCCGATATGGCCAGTTCTAGATCTTTAGAGTACACCCCAAAGCCCACCTGGCCGTCTAGTTTGGAACCATCCGCATCAACTGCAATATATACCCAATGTAATTGCCACGTCATTAGCATACACGATCACTTTTACACCATTTTCTTTCAGAGGCAATAATATACTGTTAATGGCTATATTCCAAAGTAGAGGGGACAGTACACCTCCTTTAGGTGTTCCTCTGCTGACCCATCTTTTTAGATCCACAGATCCCAAGCCTGCCGTAATGCATCTTTTAGTAAGTAAATAATTAAGAAACTTTCTTAAGGTAGAGTTGTGCCTAGAAACTCCAACTCCATCATGATCGACGTCGGTTTTACATTATTGAAAGCATCCTCAATGTCAAGAAATGGAATAAATAATGGTATATTCCTTTACATTGAGCTACATAGAGGGTAGCCGAATAGGCCGTGAAGTGGATTTGTCTTTACTATATGCATGCTGCATCCGAGATGGGCTCTTTAGGATAGGGATCTTTGCCCTAAGATATGTTTCTATCAACATCTCAAGAGTCTTCAGCATAAGGGATGACAGTAAGATAAGGTTTTCCTGTATTTGGAATGAAAATGACCTTCGCGTCCTTCCATCGTACAGGTATATATGAAATGCTAGTACATGCAGAGAATATCTCCCCAAACCAAGGAACCAATCTATCAGACAAAGCTTGTTATTCAACCGGTGTTACATTATCAGTGCCAGGCGACATAAAGAATTTTTGGCTCAGATACAATTTCCCTAATAATCTCCGACGAATCCATACCAGTGACAACCTCTTCTGGCGCCACGTTGTTCGTTGGAGAATTTCCCGGGAAATGTGTATCAACAGGTAGTTCTAGGTAATGTCCATACATTCTCTAACTTCTGAATATACCCCACCTTAGAAGGTCTTGAGGACAGAATCTTCCTTAGCCTAGAGGTCTAAGATGTATCTTCCACGGAGCTACATAATTCCACCCAGAATTTGTTCTGAGCCTTTCTCCGCTTGCCCTTATATTTTCTTAGCTCAGCCTACAATCGTGTAGGACTCTTGTGGCTTTCGCTCTGTTGAAGAGTTTTCTACAGTCCTTCCTTAGAACAAACAGCTCTCGGGTCCACCAGGACGGTCGCCTTTTGCCCCTTGGCTTCGGACTAGAACATGCTAACACAAGCGAGTCATTCAGGGCCTTCGTGATCCGCTTGATCATTTTGTCCATATCCTCCGCAGTTGCCACTTCCTTTTCTGGTCTAGAAGGGATAGACGTGCAGAATTTGTGCCGAAATTTATACCAAGGATGATTAGAGAAGCTGTGATCATCCAACACTTCCCAGTCGCATATTCTTGCGTTTATATCTTAAGATACAAAGGTAATGTCCCATGGTTCTGGTTCTGAATAAGAGCTACGTCAAATCCCCCAGCCATCAGGAGGACCTTTAGTGCCGCCGAAGCGGCTTTAAAATGGTGAAGATTTATCTGTAGAAACCGGACCATAGTCAGGATTCAGAATTTCCACCACTGTTGTGTTAACCTCGTCTTACGATTCCGTCAGGAGTTCATCCTCACAAGAATCGTTAGATCTTGTCATTATGAGCTTCCGTCGGAGTACACTGATGACAGTCTATCACCGAATCACCGAGCCGATTTTAGGGAGTCTCTCTTCCTATTAGTAAGAGTTTTAGAATCATTCGGAACAAACCTCTCGTTAAATCTGAGAGCAATGCATCTTCTATTATTCCAACCTCTTAAAGAGCGTGTTGGTTTGCCGAGGAAGGCCGATGGCAAATTATAGATGGTGAAGGAATTCTTGAGGAGCTTCAAACTTTTTAAGTCACCCTTACGACCTTTCTACTCAAAATCACGGAACGTATTGTGGACACCATGATAAACAGTAGGACATCCAATGAGATGCTCAAATACAAACAGCATGCCTATGTCAAAGGAAGGTCGGTGGAGGCTGCCCTGCACGAAGTTGTGCATAAAAAAAAGAATCCTTCGATACCAAATCGTACATACTGGCGAATACTGGCGATATACATTGACATCGAGGGGGCTTTTAACAATGTACGGATCGACACACTGATATAATCCTTAGACCAGTACAGGGTGGATCCAGTCCTTAGAGACTGGATAAACCATAAGCTTAGGAACAAGTGGATAAATTGTGTGTCCCATGGCATAAATATAATGGAGAAAGTGGCACAAGGCACGCCACAGGGGGGTATTTTATCACCACTCCTATGGGTGACCACCATAAATGACCTCTTACAGATGCTGACTGAGGAGGGATTTTAGCCCGTGTGCTACGCCAACTTAGGGGAGTGGCATAGAAGACAATTATTTTCTTTTTCGAGGTTACTTTTTATGTATTTAGAGCGCGCAACAAGCCGACTACTGGCTTAGGTGTATGTCAATAGTGGCATGGTGGCATACCTGCCACCACTTTTCAACCTCACCTAGAATAGTTTCGTTCTTGTCCTTAAGATTTGAACCAGGTGTCTTCGTCGAAAACCTCCTAGAGCCTAGAGCTGCCACTCCACCAGTCGAGGTTTCAGTAACAGACAACATGCTACGGCCAGATACCACCACCGCAGCTGTTCGGTCTTTGGAGTCCTTTCTAAGCCTACTTCCGGGCTCTAGATCTGGCGCTCCACTGGAAACAGACGCAGGCCATTTATCTCCTCTAGATCTGGCGCTCATCAACCGCATATCGTAGCAATCCTTGAGTGACCAAAATTTTTCTTCCAAAAAGTAATGACCTATTACGAGTTACAGAAAAATTCTTGCCGAGCTAGTTAGCAAAACGTCCGCCCCACTCAACGGTTCAAACAACAATGATTTAGAGTACCAATTATTTAATTGAAAAAGATAAAAATTTCAATCACATTTTTTATTTAAAACATTTTAAGATTCAATTAAAAAAATTATTGAATTATTTAATTTTTTAATTGAAAATTGCCTTAAATTCAATAATGAACATAATTGAAAAATAGTCTGGATTCAATTAAAAAAATGATTGATTCAATTAATTTTTTAATTCTTAAAATTTTTTTTGGTATTTATTTCTAAAATTTGACAGAAGGATATAGCTTATTCGAATCAGAATGTGATTCTAAGCCGATCCGTGTACTTATCAATGGGTCTATCATCCATCCTTCTGGGTGTTACAAACAAATGCACAAGGGTTATAATACCCTGTACCACAGTAGTGATATAGGATATAAAGTATTCATGGATTTTGTTGTTTGATTCTTTTTAGTTTCTGTCTAAAAGAAACCGCGCAAAGAACTTGACACATGAGACTCGGCCGAACTTAGAACTCTTTAACGTGTTTTGGTTTAGGACGAAAGATTAGTAGAAATCGGTTGTGTAATATGTTTTCGATAACTATTTAACGACGGCTTACTTTAATGTTATATCATGTTAACTTAATAATCCAAATTTGTGTTTCTTTTTGCTAAAATAACAAATTTGTAAAAGGAAAACAAATTATATTTAAAAGTTTTTTATTTTGTCGGAGCGGAGCAGTTTTTGAGGATGGAATCTGCTTCGCTGCAGATTCTAAAAATGTCGCTCCCGGTTCGTCAAAAATAGGCCTGCTCCGCTTCCCTCCGAATTCCTGGTTCTCACAACAAACTGTGTATCGAAGCTATTGAAAACTGCTGGAAAAAGTGAATCGAGCTGAAATTTCCCAAATTTATTGCGTTTTCTTTACTAGGTCTTTTGATTTTTAGCTTCATCTTTAGTCGGTGCTATTTTTCAAGATAATTAGATGTGTATTTTGTACTCGTAGTAACACCTCAAAATATTGATCGGCGACCCCATAAAGCATATACATTTGTTTGTCTAAACATTCTCGGTCGATCTAGCTTTGTCCGTCCAACCGTCCGTTCGCGGTCGACAGGAGACTTCCCAGTGACTTCTTATCGATGTAGACCGTTGGCGATTGCAAATGGGTTCTCGAGCCCCTAGAGGTCTCAATTTTCATCCGATTTAGCTAAAATTTGGCACAAGGACTTCTATTCTGACTTCTAACATCCGTGCCGAGTATGATACGAATCGATCTATAAATTGATATAGCTCCCGTATCAGAGATGACCTGGCGAAACCTCTTACATATATGACATCATGTATTATACATACATGCGTCGAAAACGTCGTTAATCTAGAAAAAATATAGTTTTTGACAGAGTTAAAAATTTGTAAAGAAATCGTACAACTAATTCAAACTTTCGTGAATGTATGATGGGTTATGGCCATCCTGGTGCATAGGTTAGAAGGTGCGTCTATGAAAGAAAACGTCAGAGTTCGAATGCTGACGCAAACGCCAAAATCGTTTTCAGTTGTTCACAAATGCTAGTGGCGTTTGTGATTATCTTAATGTGGTCAAACTGCTCCAAGCGCTGACTGTAACAAGATATAAAGCAAACACTTTCTATAGAGTTTTGAATTATTTATTTAGGCGCTGTAGCAACAACAACGAATCTAAAACAATGATATGTCGAAACTAAACATGTAGGAGAGCTTTTCGAGGTTTACGACGTTTATTACTTTTTATAGGTTTTATACAAATATATAACGTTTTCGACGTTTGCAACTTTTGACAGTCGAAAACCTAAAAAATCGTCATACAAACCATCTCTGCCCCGTATAAACCTATCCCCGGATTTGACTTTTTGAGTCCCTAGAACCCCCAATTGTCATGCGATTTGGCTGAAATTTATTCCAAGGACTTTTATTTTGACTTCCAACATCTATGCCAAGCAAGATCTGAATCGGTCTATAAACTGATATTGCAAATTGCTAATTTTGCCCATGAACATTCCACTAAGGAACAGGGGCAAACTTCGCACATATCAATGAGTGCAGTCCGATTCAAGTTTAAGCTCAATGATAAGGGGCCTCCTTTTTATGGCAAATTTTACCCATGAACATTCCACTAAGGAACAGGGGCACACTTCGCACATATCAATGAGTGCAGTCCGATTCAAGTTTAAGCTCAATGATAAGGGGCCTCCTTTTTAAGGCCGAGTCCGAACGGCATGCCGAAGTGCGACACTTCTTTGCAAAGAAGTTTTACATGGCAAAGTACAAGAGGGGAAAACCACCGCTGAAAATTTTTTATGATGGTCTCGCCAGGATTCGAACCCAGGCGTTCAGCGTCATAGGCGGACATGCTAACCTCTGCGCTATAAACTGATAAAAACCAATCCCCGGTTTTGACTTTTTAGAGGCCTCAATTTGGTTGAAATTTGGTCCAAGGACTTCTGCTCTGACTTCAATTTTGACCTAGAGATCTCAATTGTCATTCGATTTGGCTTAAATCCGAAATCAATTCCCGATTTGATTGTTACTAAATAATTAATATATATTCTGGCTGAACTTCAAGAATCCTTTAAATATTTTAACTATACATATAGGCGGCTTAATTCTTCGATCGCATTAAAACTTTTATTTGATTGTTTTCCAGCGCTAATACTTGTTTAAATATCGTATTTTGCTTTGCCACTTCCTTCTTCTTTTTGATTGCTAAGCAAAAAAATTTGCAAATTGTACCCCATCGACACAACCGCATCGTCCATCGTACTTTTTGTCTTGTGTATGAATATTTATTTGATTTGTCTGTGATTAATCATTATTAATTACAAGTTTTGTTTCTTTGATTCTTTTTTTTTTTTGCAAAGTGAAAGAGAGGTGAACAAAATAATTTTTTAATTTTACGCTAATTCTCTGTTGATTCGTTGATTTTTTCATGAATTTTAGCGATGATCTCTCTTTGTTAAATGTTTTTTTTTTCTTCATTTATTGACAAAAAAGTAGTAGTCAAAACCGAATTTGCTAAATGCAAAATATTTTTCACGCAAAATATTAAGCTTTCTTTCTTACTTGGTGGGGAAAAACGAACAATGTACCAATCTATTCTAAATGGGCAATACCAAAAACAGGTCATGATTACTTTTCAAAACAAAAGTAAAAAGCATTTGGTTGGAGATAAGGAAGTACAAACTTCCAAAAAAACCATTCAATGATGACAAGATTAAATATTTTTACATGGGTGATCCGTGTCCATACCGCTTTTAAACTAGGATAGATCGTCACATTGTTGTCTGCTATAAAATCAGATACATCTTGTAAAGATTATATTATATTTGTTCTATATTTAGAAGCAAAGCAGAATTAAGTTCGGCATCTTATTTGCCCTCCATCCTGTGGTGGAGTGTATAGGAAAGAAACCTTTGAATAGCTAGGGGAAATAATTTTTCTATTTATTAAGTGTTTCACTAATTAAATTTTCCACCATAGGATGAGAGACATATTAACTTATAACAAGCAATAAGGGGTTAGGTTCGGCCGGGCCGAATCTTAGCGCATTTGATAAGTTCTTTGAATGGCTTTTGTTAAATAAAGAGATTGGTTTACATAGGAGGTATATCAAGTTATGTACCGTACTTTCCATAGCTATTAGAAGTCTTAAAAAAAAATACCGCGTTCAAAATTTCAGCCAAAACGGGAGATCGGTTTATATGGGAGCTATATCAGGGTTTGGACCGAATTTAATCATGCTTGGCATGGATGGATGTGGGAATTCCACAATGGCTTAAAATTGAAAAGTTCTTTCAACAACTTTTTCAAATAAAAAGATCGGATTATAAAGACCAAGTTATAAACCGTACGATTCGTGGCTGTTAGAAGCAAAAAAAAAAAATACAACGCTCCAAATGTCAGCCATCTGATAATATTTGCACCCTTTATAGAAGCTCAAGAAGTTAAATCGCGTTATTAACCGATTTAAAAGATGGTTAGGTGAGATGAAGGTAAAGTGACAGTCTTTTTCGTAAACAGACTCACTTAGAGGGTAACTGACACGAAGTGCTACCAAATCAAGGAATTCCGTGCTACTTACAAAATCCTTAATTGTGCTCCATTCCACACCCCTATTTTGGTTTATGTCTGGTGTTGCATCCCCATCTAACTGCTGATGTCTGTTAGCCGCGAAAGTCGGGCAATGACATAGGAAATGCTCCTACGTCTCATTATACCTTGCATGCCCTACACATGCTATCACTTACCGCACCGATTTCGTATAAGTGAGCTTGTAGTTCTATGTGTCCCGTTATGATACCGAAAACTTAACTGATGCTATTATTGAAATAAGATAAGAAGGAGACCTTATTTCAATAATAGCATCGATCCGGATCTCCCCATAGGATTTTCGTCGTCCTTCTGATCGTTTCGCTGTTCCACGGTGTTTCATGCGTTCTTCGGCTCTAAAGCCTTCGGGTTAACCAAGTTTATTGATTGCAGTCTTCTGGCCTTCACTGGCGAATCGTCTGCACTTTCATTCCCCCTTACACCGCTTTGGAGCGGCAACCAAACGATGCGGGTCGGATTTCCGACCCATATCTGGTCTATGGGTCGGATATCATTTAAAAGTCAATAGAAAGCATTAAACAATGGTCTAAAGCCGGACAATATCCTGCAATGGAATCTCAATAGGATTTTAAGACCAAAAAAAGAAGAAAGCGCAAACAGACAAACCAAACGAAAGGCACGTCGCATGTGGTGTAGATCACTGCCTATACACAAAAACAGCACTGGCAGAATCAACCGTTGGGCGATCGCCTTGCGAAGAACAAAATATGTTTGTGTTAATTGCTATTAGCATCGTTGGATAAGAATAGGGGAAGTAATATTTGATTTGTTTTCTATTGCGCTTATAAATCAAGTCGTTTTAAAATGCCCCGTTCAAATTCAGATGTGTGCTTTACAACTTACTCTGGTTGGAATGGTTATAAAGCACCATGATGCATTTGACATCTCCTGCTGATGATTTTTCTTGGTCGAAAATGAAATCGCGATACGGGAAACCAGTCATATGATTCTAGCAACAACACACTTTTTGCTGACTTTTAAATGTTTTTTGCTACTACGTCTCATTATACCTTGCATGCCCTACACATGCTATCACTTTCCGCACTATTCTTTGAGTAGAAAGCATTAAATAATGGTCGAAAGCCGAACAATATCCTGCAATGGAATCTAAAAAAAAAAAGACATTTCAAAATAGCTCAAACCGGTCATTTCGACCGGTTAATAACATTATCCGCTAAAATTTGGCATAGTGACCTATGCTGTGCTTTTCGACATCGGTGCCCTGGATTATTCAAATCGGTCTATATGTGAACATAAATTTCATATATACCAATCTGCCGATTTTAGTACCCGGGCCCATTGACTGGCTCCAGCGTTCATCACCCCATTTCGTTGAAATTTGGCACAGTGAGCTATGTTAGGCTCTTCAACATCAATGTTCAATATGGTCCTGATCGGTCTATATTTCAATATAGTTGCCATATAAATTAATTTTAACAAAAATTCACGCAATGAAAAAACTTACTTAGGCAAATATGAAATTGCCTGCCAACAGCTAGAAAACAGAATATTCTAACACTTATCCACTAAACTAAATGCCCAAAAAAGATCGAGATTTTTTATAAAAAAGGTTATAATTTCTTCTGATTCAAAGATATACTTGAAGAAACCAACCACGAATTTCTTTGTTTACATTTGAGATGGTAAAATGTCTTGATTGGTTTTTTTCTTTATCTCAAAAATCGATAACTTTATCGACTAATTACGATCGTGAGGTAAAGTTGATACAGGAAAACATGCGAGTCTTTAATTACGTTTTATCTGATGGATGATTATATACTTTGTGACATGATTTTGAAAGAAGATAAAAAAATATACCTAACAAATTAATTTACATTCAAACAGTAATTTACACAGATAAGAATCAATTTGGAAAACAACTTTTGTCGAAAAAACAAAGATAAAATTTGTTAATTTTCCTGCAGCTATTAATTTAGAATCTCAACTATCTAAAGTAATTAATTATGGTCAAAAGGCATTCGGTTTGCAAGCCAATATATAACAGCAACAACAATATTTGGGTCGTTTTATTTACCAGTCTAGCGCATTCGCTAGCATATGGATAAATAAAACGCTCTTCCCGCTAAATGCTTTGTACTTTAAACGTTGGCAGCACTGGCAGAACTCAAAAATAATCAAATATCAAGAAAACAAAGAAAATATGTAATTTTAATTTAAAAAAAAATTTTGTCGGTGTTCATACATGTGATTTCATTAAAATCCTAAGCAACTTTTGCATTCCAGAACGTTTAATCATTGAAAAAACATGTTGCGTTCTGCCTCTTTTAGGTTTGTCATGCAGATGGAATGATGATATGATAAGATTAGCCCCTTAGCTAATCGGGGATAACATTTTTCTCCATACAAATGGGTAAATAAAACACAGCTATTATTATTCATAAGCAAAACAAAACCAATAAACCAACCACCACGTTGTGCTTTGGTGCACAGCGGCGGCGGTAGTGGTGGTGGGTTTTATTTTCTTTGTTCGGCTCGCGCTGCTTTTTCACGTTCATTTTCTGCTTGCCCCGGGTTATTCTCTGTCACTCTCTCTACTATTACCCTAATAATAATTTTATTAATTTTTATTAAAGCTCCTAGGAACCGATCAAGGATGATCGAGAGACCGGTTAACATGGAAGCTATATCAGGTTATAGTCTGATTTGGACCGTATATGGCACAGTTATTGGAAGTCATAACTGAACACCGCATGCAAAATTTCAGTCAAATCGGGAGAAAATTGCGACTTATAAGGGCTTAAGAATTCAAACCGGAAGATCGGTTTATATAAGAACTATATCAGGTTATAGACCCATTCCGAACGTACCTGGCATAGTTGTTGAAAGTCATAACGGAACACTACCTGCAAAATTTTAGTCAAATCGAACAAAAATTGCGGCTTGTAAGGGCTCAAAAAGTCAATTCGGGAGATCGGTTTATATGGGAGCTATCAGGTTATAGACTGATTTGAACCATATTTGACACAGTTGTTGAAAGTCGCAATAGAACACCGCATGTGTCGTCAACGTTAGGGGGGTCCGTTTCTATTCTCTTGTTTCTCAGAATGATTCATACAGTTTTCCGGATGCGGGTTACTGGCCCAACGCCCTAACCGCATGGGTTTTATGGGATCGCATATGTTTCCCTCGATGACGCGAACCGCTTGCTCCAAGATCCAACGCTCGCCTCCAGCTGCCCCTAACCAGGGAACAGAAGCGGAATAGAATAGAATAGACGCGAAATAGAACAGACGCGAATAGAAACCGAACCCCCTAATGTTGACGACCCACGCAAAGGAAAAAAGGATCATGATTTGCGGATGTGCACATGGAATGTCCGCACACTTTATAGATAAGGTGGAGTATACCCTGTACAAGGCAGATATTACCGCCTTACATGAAATGCGATGGACCGGAAATGACGTTACAACAACACCAAACCGCTGTCCCGTCCATGATATTAAAATCGTTCTGGGAATATCCCAGATAATGCGAAGATAAGGAAGGAAGACATCTTTGATCCAACAGTCGGAAAGTTTAGCCTCTACGAGATAACGTCCGATAATGGGTTAAGGCTAATAGATTTCGCCGTGGCAAAAAACATGGTGGATGGGAGCAACGGATTTCAACATAAAAATATTCACAAAGCCACGTGGCTGTCGCCCGATCAAAACACGAGAAACCAAATTGATCACGTTGTGATAGATGGAAGGCATTCATCCAGCGTATTAGATGTACGATCGATCCGTGGAGCGAATATAGATTCGGATCATTACCTTGTTGCAGAAAAGGTTCGCACCCGTTTGAACATGGCGAGGAAAGTACGATCTGACACTGCACGAAAGCTGGACATTGAAAAGCTGCAAACACAAAAGATTGCAGCGGCATACCCCACTCGACTGACCCAACTGCTTGATGAAAGCACTCCTTGTTCCGCGAAATCCGTACATGGGAACCAGCAAAGGTTCGCACCCGTTTGAACATGGCGAGGAAAGTACGATCTGACACTGCACGAAAGCTGGACATTGAAAAGCTGCAAACACAACAAATGGCAGCCGCATAATCCACTCGACTAACCCAACTGCTTGATGAAAGCACTCCTTGTTCCGATGAAAGCACTCCTTGTTCCTTGTTCCGCGAAATCCGTACATGGCTACCAGAAGCCTCTTCCAAGAAACCCATGGTATGACCAAGAGTATCGAGATGCTACTGAAGCCAAGAATGCGGCATATAGAGCAACCCTCATTATCAGTAGCAACGCGCCAGATGAAGGAGAGGTATCGGGAGAAAAGGAGAGAGGAGGGCATCTATTCCGCAGAAAGAAAAAGGAAATGGAAAGACGTGAGTGTGAGCGAATTGAGATGTACAGGAGTCAGAATGAAGTCCGGAAATTCTATCAAAGAATTAAACATCAAACCGATGGCATTGGTACAGGCACATCCTTCTGCAGAGACAAAGAAGGAAATCTGGTAACTGATACAGATAGTGTGCTGACGATATGGAAATAACCTTTTACCCAGCTGCTAGAGTTCGACGATGGCGGCGAAGACGAAACCGTAAAACCAATCAATGATGATGGTATAAAATGTTTACCTCCTAGTCAGAATGAGGTCCAAGTAGCTGTGACCCGACTGAAGAACAACAAGGCAGTAGGAGCCGACGGGTTACCCGCCGTCAATGAGATAATTGGGCCCTATCAATGCGGCTTTAGATCTGGTAAATACACCCTAGACCAGATATTCACACTGCAACAAATCCTGGAAAAAAACCAAGAAGGACACCTACCACCTCTTTGTTTGCTACAAAGCAGCTTTCGATACCCCTTTACGTTCAAAGGCATTTCAAGACAAGTCTGAGTTTGGTATCCCTGCAAAATAATAAGACTCTGCATGTATAACCATTGCTGATACGTGTTCCTCAGTAAGGATAGGAAAAAATATCTCCGAAACATTTAATACCAAAAGAGGTTTCAGACAAGGAGACAGCCTATCGTGTGATCTCTTTAATATCCTGCTGGAGAAGATTATACGAGATGCAGATATGAATAGATATGACACACTACACACAAGACTACAATTGCTACTCGTCTATGCCGACGACTTCGATATCATAGGTCGGTCGCCGGAAATAGTAACTGCAGCCTTTGAGAAAATCGAAAGAGAATCAGAAAAAATGAGTCTGGCAGTAAATGGAGATAAAACGAAATGGATGGTATCAACTCCCAAAACACCCTGTACAACCGATCAGATAAAGAAAATGGAGAAATTTGGGATCACAACTTTAAGATAGTCAGCAACTTTATCTACCTCGGCACCGCCGTAAGCGAAACGAATGGCACCAGTTTTTAAATAAACCGAATAATACTGGCAAACATATGCTACTTTGGATTTAGTAAGCGGGACACCTCTCGACAGACGAAGATAACACTATACAAGACACTGATACTACCCGAATTGTTATATAGTTCTGAGGCATAGGTACTTGTGAAAGCAGACGAGGCAATGCTTGGAGTGTTTTAGATAAATATTCTTCGTAAAATAGATGGACCAGTTTGCATTAATGGAGAATATACTTACTGACTTTAATTGGCTATGACAAGAACATTTGTTCCACTAGCCGAACGTAGAATAGCGTTCGAAACGCCTGGATCTTTTGCGCTCATTCTAAAATCTCTGACACCAAGTTTCGAGATGTATCCCACCACTTGATCTTTCCATCGGGCTTTTGGTCTTCCCGGTTTGCGAGTTCCACCGTGTTTGCGTTCAAAAGACTTTTTCTGGAGCTTCTTCATCCATTCTGACAACATGACCTAGCCAACGCAGCCGTTGTATTTTGATGCGTGTAACTATGCTATCGTCGTCATACAGCTTT
Organism: Stomoxys calcitrans; assembly: GCF_963082655.1. Classification (NCBI taxonomy): domain Eukaryota; kingdom Metazoa; phylum Arthropoda; class Insecta; order Diptera; family Muscidae; genus Stomoxys; species Stomoxys calcitrans. Next base: position 127,732,290 of record NC_081554.1, read on the forward strand.
CGCGGGTTGCCACAATAATTTGGCCACCCGCGAAAATTCTCGATTGTGAATGGCGAAAAAAAATTAAAACCATTTATTTATAAAATTACGAGCACAAATCTTCATTAATTTTATTTAAATTCTATGCCCACACGTGTTTTGCAAATTTTAAAAATATTTTCACTTTTTTCCTCGTATTGTTTTGACAGGATGGCAAATGGCGCTACCACCTCATGGCAAACAAACAGACATGCACTGTAAACTTTTTTTATGATTTATTTTTGCCCTTCATGGCTTGTCTATCCAGTACTAAAAACACACAGCAAATATTTCACAAAATAAAATCTCCTCTTCCAACATAATTTCTCATGTCCAGTAGCTTGACTCCTATTGGAAAAAATGCCTAAAGTAATCAAAGCATATGACCGGCTTAATATACAAAAGTTTGCTAAAACAGCAGTAATGTCTGCTTTCCCATTTTTAGCAGACATACTGTTTTTTAGCGAAAAATTTTGCTATTTTGAATAAAAAATTTCGTTGAATGTACGTATCATTTTTCCCTTCGCTTTTGTAGGTCTTGAGATAGAAACGAAAATTCGGAAATCAATCTTAGATCTGATCCCGGATTACGAGATATGGTTTGTGGAAGGCATGAAGATTAAAATTTTTATATCACCATGGTGCAGAATGTTGAAATCCTGGCGAGAAACCAGAATAGATGTTCAGTGGTGGTTAAACCCACGCCCTAATGGGACAATATGGATATCAAATGAAAGGTATTAAAGAGTAGAGTACGAACTTCATATAACAATTCGACCTCACGTGCCGGGGGGACCGCACCACCCCCAAAAACCTCCCAAGAATGACATGTTTACCGATAGGGGCAATATACATACCAAACGAAAGGTAATTGGAAGTAGAATACAAAACTTATATAAAAATTTGGGATCAAGTCCCAGGAGGGCTGCCCCACCACAAAAATCACTCCAAACGGTACTTCAGCGGCACTTGAGAGTAGAATACGAAACTTATATAAAAGTTTGGAATCTATTCCCAGACCATTTGGTGCATAATTTTGGAGTGAGTGTAGAATACAAAAATTGGCGTCTCTAAGTGCTTAATCTGCCGTAATTTTAGATTTTAGAGAAGGTTCCAAATTTTTGCTATTTTCCAATGCTAATTCCCAATGGTATTTTGATAAATTGAATTGTTAAATTGAATAAATAAATTGAATTGGTAACGAATTATCCAAAATCCAATTGCTACACAGAGCTGGTATACCAAATTAGCGGAAACTCAAACTGCTCACTGTTGTTCCACAAAGAAAAACTGATGAAAAAGCTGCAATCGTTTATCCGAATATATAATTTGCCTCCTTTCCAAAAAAATTCAATAATAGCTCCTGGCAGGATCGCCAGTTATGGGATGCAACGTAAATGTTTGATCCGACAGCTGTTTACGCAGCAATTTTCCAGAAATAAATTGATTAATCCGAAAGTCGGTTTTTGTTGTTTATTAGTTAACAATTCCAGAACGAATGAAGAAAATGTATATCTAAGTTTTCTGTGAAATAAATATTTGACAAACAATTCAAAATGTTACGTATGTTAAGTAAAAATTATATACAAAAAGTGTTTTACTACTTAAAAGGAAACACACCTACACTGCCACGTAGATTGATCTCGAAATTTAAGGTTTTGAGCATAGGAAAGCTAATTCTTAAGCTCATTTCGTAAAGTTGTGAATAAATGCTTTGTAGAGAGAGGGGGTATGATATCGTCTATATTCGCGCCGAATATTATCCATATCGGACCATATTCGGATATACCTTCTGTATAGATCTACTTCTCGATTGCACTTGGCCTCATAAATGGCTTATTTTGTAAAGGATTTCCTTGAAATTTGAGTTAATTGGGTAGTATTGACCTTTCTACATCATTTCCTTATACGGCCCACACCTTGTTTTTTTGTGTAATGTATGTGAGTTAATAGAATAAAACCTGTGTTTTAAAATAAATGCATCAGTAGTTTTCTTTAATAACTAATATTTTTTTCACCAAAATATTATATGCCGACTTAAAAACATAGGAAAATGTGCCGACTGGTGAAAAAGCACTTAAAAAAAAATTAAAATTTCACAATATTAATAAAAGAAATTGAAATTTTTGTTTAATACATCTGTAACAAAACAAAATTTCGAATTGTAAAACCCAAATTTCAATTAAATTGAACATTTGCACCTGGAAGGAGCATGGCTTGAAAAAGACAAAATCCTCAAACTGCCGACTACTGATACACTTAGCCTTATAATAATTTTCAAATTTGGACGATGTCAAAAGAGGGCGAAGCAAGCCAGCTAGTTTATTAAAAACAAAATAATTATTTTTAAACCTACTTTGTTAGAATTTTTGTAAAAAATAAGTTTAAAATAATTTGTTGGTTGTCACACAGTTACGGTTTTAAAGCTTACAATAAATAAAATCTAATAAATACTTACCATGCAGATTGATTGTACATGTTGTGTTATTGCCACGATCCAGAACTACAACACTTGTAGCAGCTGCTCCCCCTCCTCCTGTAGTGGCCATGGTACCGGAGGTGGTGGATTTACAACGACGTCCACGCGGCAAAGTGATAGATTTTTTAACAGTGTGTCGAAAAGAAACTTTTTGTGCGAGTGCCTGCGCGTCGCACGTTTATTGTCTTTTTAGTAGTTTAAACCAAACCGTTTTGTTTTTTCCTTAGTATTTTCAGACAACTATCTTGCCGACAAAAAAAAGCAAAACAATGGCAGGGGATTTTTTTACTTTTTTCTATGACGTTTACAATTTACCAAAAACTGCCTGCTATTGTGTATTTGCTATTATTTTTCTTTTAGAAATGATGGTGGGTTTCCAGTAAGCGCGACAAGTTTACCTTGAAAGAGTTAAGTTTCATTATTAAATTTAATGTATGTACATATGTATATTGATTAGGTAGCAAATTTTAGAGGCTGTGCTATTCATCGGCCGCAGCAAATATTTCGAATGCAATGAAACATATTGGAAAAAATTAAAGTATGAAGAGTTAACTATATCAAAAAAAGTCCTTATGTATATCTTATATACAAAGGTCAAAATTTACGATTTGTCCCTTCTGTATTGACTAAAAAAGGCTGAACCAAATTTAGCCATATTTACACCAAATCTAGAGTTTGGTTCTCTGGTTAAAAAAGGGTTTAAAGTTTTTTATATCTGAAGGGTAGACCGACCCTATCATGCAACCAAAAACACCAATCAGTTAAAAAAAGGGGTAAATAAAAAACAAAAACCCCCAAACTCACCTGTATCACAATTAGAACAATATGTCCGAATCTGATATCAAGGTAGAGGAAAAGTATGGGATGTCACCCACCTTCAAAAAAAGAAATACATTTTACAAAAGGTTATTTAAGGATTAGTTAAGGGAAAGTTTCTAAAATTGTTGCATCTTCAAAAGGAATGAAATCACAATACACCGAAAAAAAGATACCCAATTTTCTAACTATTGAAGGAACTATTTCCTTTGGAGTAAGATGCCCGATACTTGATATTAAAGAATTAATATCCCAAATAGAAGTTAAATAAATTCTTTACTTTGCGTTCTAGTGTTAAAAATAAAAATCCTTTATTGAAGGTCAATATATCGTTGAATGTTAGGAAAATGAATTTGGGAAAAGAACAACCTAATACCTTAGACATAGAAAAGCCAGACAAAACCAGTAAAGAAATGCAAAAGTCGGGCGAAGCCGACTATATAATACCCTACACCTACCCTACAATTATAATTTCGAGCAATATATAAATATATATGTATATGAGAGCTATATCTAAAACTTAACCGACTTTCAATCAGATCGTTTGAAAATATTGTTACTACGGCCATATAAGTGCAAATCCGACGATACATATATATGGGAGCTATATCTAAATCTGAACAGATTTTGATGAAATCTTGCAGATATGTTAAAATCAGTAACAAAACAATCCGTACCAAAGTTTGTGCAGATCGGTTGAAAATTGTAGCTACTACGACCATTTAAGTGAAAATTCGGGCGATACATATATATGGGAGCAATATCTAAATCTGAACCGATTTCGATGAAATTATGCAAAAATGTTAGGATCAGTAATAAAACAATCCGTGCCAAATATTGTGCAGATCGGTTGAAAATTGTAGCTACTACGCCTATGTAAGTGCAAATCGAGCGATACATATATATGGGAGCTATATCTAAATCTGAACGGATTTTTACCAAAATCAATAGCGTTCGTCCTTGGGTCAAAAAAGTGATATGTGCAAAATTGATGATGATGATTGGACAACAAATACGACCTGCACTTTGGTGACAAGAATACATGGACTCCCAGACAGACATGGCTAAATCAAATCAGAAAGTGATTCTAAGTCGATCGGTATACTTATCAACATCAAAATTCATCTGATAAGGACCATATTCGAGTTGAATATCGCAGGGCCTAAAAAAACTCACTGTTCCAAATTTAAGCAAAATCAGGCAATAAACGCCGCGCTAAGGGACTCAAGACCCAAAATGGGCAGATCGGTCCGTATGGCAGCTATATGCAAATATCATCCGATATGGACTATATTTGGTTGGAATATCGGAAGCCCTAGTACAGCTCACTATTCCAAATGTTAATACAATCGTGCAATAAATGCGTCTGTTATGGGCTTAAGACCTTATACCGAGAGATAATTCTATGTGGCAGCTAAATCTTAATATAGTCCGATGAATGTACCAATTCAAGAACTTAGCCTGCGTATAGAAAAAATAGATCTGTGTCAAATTTAGCTCAATATCTCAATTTTTAAAGGCTGTAGCCTGATTGCAACTGACGGACAGACAGATAAACAGACAAACACACGACGACATTGTTGGGTAGGAAATGGGTATTTGATGTGTTGCAAACGGAATGACAAAATGCATGCACCCCCCTTTCATGGCTGCTGGTGGGTAAAACAAATAAATCAAAAGTCATAAATGAGAACCATTCACGAAGGAAATTCGAAACGAAATATTTTGTCGGTTGAAGTATAGCAACTTCAATATAAATATAGCATCTTTATTTTGAAGTTTCGCTTCTTTGGCTCATACTCATTTCTAAAAGCATTGCTCAAGGAAGAAATCGGCAATTTTTAGTCAAAATCTTTACTACACAACTTTTAAATAAACAAATTACAAACAAGACTTTCTAAGAAATAACAACTACTACGAATACAAATCTCTAATCAAGTGAATCAGAATGTGAATGTTATCTCCGTCTTCGGATGCGATTTTATTATTTTTTAAATTGAAGATGGGGTAGTCTAAAAATGCCTTGTACCGACATGAAAAAGTTTGATGTTACTATGAAAAACATTTACAAGTTATTTTCGCACAGTGTGGCATCTCCAAATGTAACGGAAAATTCAATTTGGCAAAAAGGCGGAATTTTTTTTGTGCAGACCTGCACTATCTTAGATACTTTTGTGTTATCTTAGAGTTCGTTTTCTTCCACTGCCAAAAAAGGCGAGCACGAATTTCTTACTAGCATGTGAGTGAGTGTATCCCGCTTTTAAATCTTGCCAAAGTGTAATCAATTTGCTTTGAATTCATGAAGCACTTCTTACTTCAAGTATTCTTGATGCCTAAAAAAATTCTTTGGACACACACTTACACACGCTTACATACAAACACACGAATTATTTTACGTGCATTTTTGATTTTCTTTTTCACTAGCTACTACAGCAAAGTTGCAAATTATCAATTCATCAAAAATTAAAGTACAAGGAACGGAAGAGAAGGAGAGTAATGTTACTACGAGGGCACACTGCACTCTTGCATTCTTATTGGAACCACTTTGGCTCAGTACAGCGGCAATACATCTATTGGAGTATTATTGCATATACAATTTAAACATTGCGAATACTTTTTCACAAAAAATCAGCATTTTGATACATATATCGCGAAAATGAACTTTTTGCACTGGTTTTTGCCTTTCGGTGTTTCTACACAAAAACGTTTCATCGTTTCCTCCTTTGGTGTGTTTTCGCGTTTTTTTCTAATATAGTTTACCATTTAGAAAAACAGCTGCGTTCGTTGTTGTGTTGCTTTTTTTTGTTTTGGTTCGTTTTTTGTGAATGGAAAAGTTCAAAACAAAAAAATGCCCCCATGCACAGAAAAAGAGCGGCGCATTAAAAACACCAACACTACACCACTACACTCACGCACATACACGCATTAAATAAAAACTCTCACTCTCCTACTCTCTCTGTAAACAAACTTCCGCTAAGCGTGCAAATTGTACGGAATTTGCAATGAAACTGATGGAGCGCGCGATGGGGCCATAATGAAACAAATCCATAGATACCAGTGCTGCATACTTTTCCAGACTATAACAATAACAAAACCGCCAAAAACGTACAAAGATACCACACGCTGTTAATAAATTGACGTTTTTAAAGACACAACTGAAAAAATGTTCATGGCGAAAGACCCTGCAAACATTTTTCTCGGTGGCACACAAAAAAGTTAAAAAACAACCGCAGACGATATCACATTTTAGTCTATTTAGCATCCCCGTACGGAGGAAATCGAACGAGCGACTAAATAGGGACTAAACAAAGTTTAAAATTCGATTATGAGCGTCATTGAAAAAAGAAAGAGTAAATATTCTATTTTTTTTCCTATACCTTCGAAAGTGCTTTTATAATACGGAAAATTCACATACAACTCTTGGATAGTAGTGACTATTGGTTGTTATCGGTATCTCGACAACACTTTTTCGAAACATCTTACATTTCCTATTTGAAATTATTAAATTTTGAAGTTGAATTTAATAAAATGGTTTCAATAATAAAACTGCTTACCACAATAAAAATACTGCAAAATACACTGATGCAGTCAATTTTAGTTCGAACATTCGAACACCAAATCACTTCAAACGTAGTGTAAACGGGTTTGGGAGATTTGATCAAATCGTGTGGATTTGGTGTAAAAGCGATTCAATAGACATTTTAAATAGAGCTGTGAAGCTATCGATAATCGCAATATACGATATTTTCGAAAGATCTAATAATAAATATCGATACTATTGTTCATTTTCCCTCACCTATATTTCAAACGAAAGTGAGAAGTAAAAATCGGAAGATCGAGTTATATAGACCGAATAAAACCAAATAAATTAAATAAAGTCATTTGGAAGTCATAAGAGAAATTCATTGTAAAAAGTTTTCGCCTAACAAGATATAAATTGCGCCCTCTGTAGGCGCAATGTATCGTTAAAGGTACATTTAGTGTCGGATCTCCTATTTTTATTTAATTTTGCAAAAAAAATTGAACTTTGCCGATATTCAAAAACCAAAAAAGCTGTTTTGAGCGAACGACTTGTTTTCCCTTTATAATGCTCTGAGAGCACGACTCGTTTTTCCTTTCCAATTTATAAGGGTAAAACGACTCGTTTGCCACAAAAACGAGTCATTCAAAGCATGTGAGCCCAAATAAATGCATAAATTGAGCTTAATAAACACAGCCCTGAATAATGTTAAAAAAATAAAATTGATTTTTTTCCAAAAAATAATTGTAAAATCAACAAAATGGTGCCGATAAAGTAAGAAAAAAATCTTAATAGTGTATCATAACATTTATGTTGGAGAGTGAAAATGTGCTATTTCCAATACATCTCAACTAGCATGAACAGTTGAGATGTTCTTCAAAACGACAAAACAAGATGAGTCAATGTAGACATGGCATTAATAGCGAGATATATTTATTTACATGTAACGGCGGTTGCCCAACAACAAAATATTGAGTGCACTATCTGCCAAAATCAGTGATTAGTGCAACTCTGATTTTGTGTATGTTACTAGTTTGCGCCATTTTTCGTTGTTATTAAGCTTTGTTCGGTGAGCACAACCAAACAACGAAAAATGGCGCGAACAAGTAACATACTCAACATCAGAGGTGCATGAATTACTGATTGTGACAGATAGTGCACTTAATATTTTGTTGCTGTGCAACTGCCACTACCTGTAAATGAATATATCTTCGTTTAATATAAGCTAATAGGAGTTGTTCTAAAGTATCGCTGGTTGTAATGCATTGCAATTTGAGATGTTCAGATGGCAGCTTGTGCAAATTTTGTGATTTAGTCATAAAATAGCCGGACTCACTTTTAGTGATGGAAATAAAATAAAACAAACCCGACATCCGACCTTGCTCCGGTTTATAAAAATATAAAGATATTTTTATATTTAAAATTGCATGCTTATTAAAGCCCAGCTGCTTTCGACAAGAATATACATTTATTTGTTGTTTGTGTGGAGAAACAATTGAAGGTGGTCTCATTTGTGCAACAACCACAAATCATATGGTACAATTCGCTATTTCGTCATCAAGTTGTCAACCGTTCACACTAGTTGAGATGTTTTGGAAATTTATTTTTTTCACATTCCAACATAAATTTTATAATGCACTATTGTTAAGATTTAGTTGTTCTTGCTTTATCTGTGAAATTTTATTTATTCTATAATTTTTTTTTTTGAAAAAAATTAAAATTTTATTTTTTGTTTTTATTCGGGGCTGTGTTTAGTTAGCACAATTTATGCATTTATTTGGGCTCACATGCTTTGAATGACTCGTTTTTGTGGCAAACGAGTCGTTTTGCCTTTATAAGTTGTAAAGGAAAAACGAGTCGTTCTCAGAGCATTATAAAGAGAAAACGAGTCGTTTACTAAATCTTAATGCTCAGCTTTAATCTGAACGCAGTATTAGAGTCTAAACCCAACCAAAGAGTCAAAGTCATAAAAAATTGCTAACGACAAAGCCAATTAAGAAACGCGAAGTCTGGAGTCAAATTTGAGCGATGAAAGAGAAGCAGCGAGACCGGTGGTAAAGATGGTATTTGGCTATTACAGTTTATACACTTTTCAATGAGTGACACGAAAATTGCAATTCGAGTTAAAATGTATGCAATTTAATAATTTAAAACATATTGTATGGTTTTTGTAAATTAAACATACAAACATCTGCAATTTTGACAACATGTACGACTTTTCATGTAAAGTTACTTATAGCACGGGATAGCTGTGAGCACCACACAGGCTGGAACATTGAGGTGCGATCTGTGTGGAGTTCATTGCTGTCACGAAAAGCTTAAACCCCGTTTACAATGCTCTTTAAATCCGGATTTAATGGCTCGATCATCGGTTTTCCCTTTATAAAATCAACTGACAGGAGCCTTAAATCCGGATTTAATGAGCAGTTTAAACGGGGTTTTAATTGCGAGCTACCGGACGCGTCCACAGGTTGCGGATAGTGGAATTCTCCATACGAAGTAGCTGTAGCGGTAGTCGCAGACAATCAGCGGTATCGAGCGGAGAGTCTCAGTGAGTGGTCGGGCGGCACCGGCTCTTGCACAAATACTGACTGCGTATGATGCTCGATACGACAAGGCGAGTTATTGGCGCCTTCAAATAACCAATGGCCACACTGTTCCCGCGGCGTTTGGTGCTTTCTAACGAAATGAGTTTACTCACGTACAGGAGCTTGACGAGAATCGCCACCTCCACATGGAAATGTGGCTACAACAACAAATTTTTAGTAAAATTCTCTAGAAATTGTCGGCACCGATTTTTCGAAAATGAGACGTTTTTAGAGAGAAATGTGCTGAGAGAAGAGAATATTGAGACCGACCCTGCAAAATAGAATAGATTCTATTTGAGCGTCATAACGCCAGTATCGGACTCTAGCCGCGACCGTATTTTGCTTTCCCATATAAATAAAATGCATGCAAAACTTGACGCTAACTCTTGACTCTTGATTGCGTTTAGACTCTTATATGATTAGGCGAGGGTTGGTATTTTGCTTTCCCATATAAATAAAATGCATGCAAAACTTGACGCTAACTCTTGACTCTTGATTGCGTTTAGACTCTTATATGATTAGGCAAGGGTTGGTATTCTATTCTGCTTTCGGAATGGTCGCGGAAATTTTTCAATTATTCCGCGAGCGGAATTTGACAGCAAATAAATATTTTTACTTATTGTTTTCTCTGTTTAATTTATGGCTATGTTCTTATGTATTATGTTCTTTTTTACGGAAAAATTTCCGAAAATCGTTCTTTCGGTGGTTTAACAAGGTTGATTTTTTTTGGGTTTCTTAGATATAAAAAAATAATATGGCATCAAACAATTTATCAGCTGCTTACGAGCAGCACTGAAATTCATGCATGTGTTTCTAATTTCAACCAAAACCCATCCCTCCTTAATTAATATATTATGAGACATAAAACAATTTAAAAAGAGACAAATGCAGAATTTATTTGTAAAAATAATTAGATTTTGTAATATTTTCACTGTTATAAGTTAAATAAGCACAGCTTTCCAAAGACCTTTGTCAGCATCTTCCACTTTTATCCAAATATTGTTGCTGTAATTGCAAGATCAAAAGCGCAACACATTCTTTCACAAACATTATTATTTCGTACAGATTGATTGAGTTGCATGTTGTGAAAGAAATATTTATTTTTCTAAAAAATACTTCATACACCCAGTTACAATTATAAGTTTGACGATGGCGTTTATTTTGTGTATGAAAATAACTCGTTACACAGCGACTGTGGTTGTGCTCTCAATGGGCGTCCCGAAATGTAAATTTTCCCTAGATGAAAAAACAAGTTATGACGAAACGAACACATTTCGGCAAATTTTTCCTTTTAATTTTTTTATATGGAGTTTCAAGTACCGACCTTAAATAAATAAAAACGAACCATTGAAACCATTAAAACATATAAAAATGATGCCGGCAATGGTTTCAAGTGTTGCCACTTAAATTTTTTTTTCGTCCAATTTTCCTCACTATACACAGAGTACTACTTTTCCGCCTATTTTTAGCCAACGTTTCGCCAACACTCTTTGTATGGAGTTTGACAGCATTCCGCTTGAAAAGCTAAACATAATACTCAGCTTACAACAGAGTCGAGGTTGGTAGAAAATTAGATTCGATATGCGATATTCCCGAAAAACTTAAAAAACAACTTTCACATGCCTAATGACGAAAATTCAAAAATTTGTATATCGGCTGATTGTTTTACTTGAACTTGTTAAGTGAATCCTGAACCCCGTTTACACTATGACATAATTACCAGGTAGTCTACTTTAAACAGCAGAGTACAATTTTTTCTCGCGAAGCGCTCTATCTGTCAAAGAGTTTTGCTTGTGTGTGTGTATTTTAGTTAAGAACCATAACACACAAATAACGAAAAATAGCGCGAACTAGTTACATACACAAAATCAGAGTTGCACTAATAACTGATTTTGACAGATAGTGCATCCAATATTTTATAATTGGGCAACTACCACTACCTGTAAATGAATATATCTTAGTTTACACTGCTCGTTAAATCAGGATTTAAGGCTCTCGTCAGCTGATTTTATAAGGGAAAACAGATGATCGCGCCATTAAATCCGGATTTAAAGAGCAGTGTAAACGGGGTTCTGCTTACAAACAAAGTAAACTATTATTTTGTAAAAATAACTCGAAAGTTTAAACTCGGCCTTCATGGTTTATGGGATTTATGGCTCATTCATCATCAAACAAATGATTGTGCCATTAAAAAAGCTATTAATGGTCAGTGTCAATGTGGTTTTATTACTCTCCCGCAATTTGGTTACTAAAGAAGTACGCGAACACACCTTCAATCTCTAACAACAAAAACAGCTGTTAAAACAATCACTACACAACTATAATACAAAATAATAAATAAGCATTCGGCAAAAATATGTTTCCAATTCCATTGAAATCACTAAGTGACCAGGAACGTCATGACTACATTTTAAAGACTTTTATTTTGAATAATCAAAGCTTATCGGAGCGGAGAAAACACAAGCGTGATATAGATGTTATAAGGGAACATCACCGGTTTTTGTGGGATGACAGTGATGATGCAAATGAAGATTCATGGGAAGTTCGTCTAGCGAAGAGATATTATGACAAATTGTTCAAGGAGTACTGTATAGCAGATCTTACGCGCTACAAAGAAAATAAAATTGCTTTACGATGGCGAACGGAAGCAGAAGTTGTAGCGGGCATTGGCCAATTCCAGTGTGGCAGTAGAAAATGTTTGGAAAAAGAAAATTTGCGTAGTTGGGAGGTGAATTTTGCCTATAAAGAACAAAATGAGCACAAAAATGCTCTAATCAAACTGCGATTATGTCCAGAACATTCGCAGCATTTAAATTATTCCTCAAAGAAACGGGAAATAAAGCGAATGAAGCACATTGAACGGAAAATGTTGAAGGACGAGATGCGAATGCACAAAAAAGCGTCCAAATCTAAGAATTATCCAAAGGCCGACGTTAATGAATATAATAACGACTTCGACAGTTCTTCTACCACACCGAAACCAATTAAAGAAGTTTCGACTAATAATGGGGAAAGTGATAGTGGGGAAAACACTGAATGTAAAAACAGATTGGAGGTGTCAGAAGAAATCTGGAATAAGAAACCAGACATTGATACAGAACCATATTCTAGAGAATGTGAATTTGAGCGTTATTTAGAAGATCTATTATTATAAATGTATTATTTGAATATCTGTATTACTTTAGTTTTTATTGTTATTTTTTTTTATTCCTTAATTTGAGCTCTTTAAATTCAATAGATAAAGAATTTATATTTTTTCCAACTCATAAAGTAAAAATTATAAAATGAATAAACTGCCATAATTCCCAAAAAATCATATAGCTTATCTCCCTTTATTACATTGACTACATAGGATATTGTCCAGCTATATACCAATAAGTTAAATGCTTCTATTAAAATAGCATGTCAAATCCATTTGGAAACGTTCTCGGGCAAAACTTGCCACGATGAGAGAGAAGTAACTAGAACGTGACAACAGTAATGAGCTTGATAAAATTGTAGTTTGTTGAAGAGATATTTCTCAGAAACAACTATTGGGTTGCCCAAAAAGTAATTGTGGATTTTTATATAGTCGGAGTTGAAAAATTTTTTCACAGCTTGTGACTCTGTAATTGCATTCTTTCTTCTGACAGTTATCAGCTGTTACTTATAGCTTGCTTTAGAAAAAAAATGTAAAAAAGTATATTTGATTAAAGTTCATTACAAGTTTTATTAAAAATGCATTTACTTTCTTTTAAAAAATCCGCAATTACTTTTTGGGCAACCCAATAGTTACAGTAAATGGCTTCTTATTGGTTAGTGTGTGAGAGTTCACATAGCCAATTTGCTAATGATCCTAACAATAAGTATGTACTTCAATGAACGAGCTATGAAAATGTCGGATAAGTATGAGGGTGGATATGATTCACGCTGTTACCGGAGATGATGTCCTAACCAATCATCAAAGAGCATCCAGCATTAGCAAGATATGTGTGCCTTAATGTCTGCAATCCCGGCAATTTCTTTTCTTAAGAAATAATTTAAATTCTTATGCACCTTCGATACGCCACACGCCATCTTCGATTTCTGACATCTAGTTTCGAGATATCTTACACCACTTGGTCTTTACATCGCAGTTTTGGTATTTCCCTTCTGCGTTTACCATTAGTTTTATTTTCCAAAGACTTTTTTACTGGGGCTTCATTCAATCATTGTGAAAACAAAACCTAGCAAACCTAATCGTCGTGATTTTATACGCTTAGGTATGTATGATCGCAAAAGGTCTTTCAGTTCGTGTTTCATACAATGCCGTTATTCTCCATAAACGCAGATTGGTGCATATATCCTACTAATAATCTTTTACTAAAATACGCCATGCCGGATTTAACAATTGTTTCTCTTTTGCAAAAATGCAATTTCGCCCTTGAACATTCCGCAAAGGAACTGGGGCAAACTTATCACATACCACTGAGTGCTGTCCGATTCAAATTTTTAAGCTCAATGATAAGGGGCCTTCTTTTTATAGCCGAGTCCGAACGACGTTCCGCAGTGTGACACCTCTATGGGGAGAAGTTTTAACATGGTATAGTACCTCATAAATGTCGCCAGCATTAGGAGGGAATAACCACCGCTAAAATTTTTTCTGAAGTTCTCGCCAGGATTCGATTTCTATTTTCTTCTTCTTGGTTTTATATGCTGTGTTAAGGTGACCGAAACACCAGATCTATGATGACACCTTTCCTGGGATTAGTAGTTGGGGATGATTGAAAATTATCGGGTTGATGTCGTAGGTTGGTTTATTCTTAAGATTTCTTATAATAATTTGTTAGAACGCATGTAATATTTATGAAGTGCCATGTACAGATTGCAGTCGTCCTCTTGCAATATTTCCAGGCAGCAAATTCGGTTGATGACAATTCTCCCGGTCCTGTCAAACAAGAGGTGTCTGGCGTCTTAATTCATGTTGGGGCATTCAAATGTGAGGTGTTCTATGGACTAAATAGACCCAATGTCACATAAATCGGTGTCGACTTTAAAGTTCTCCCTGGCTAGTGTATGTCCAAATCTGAGTCTGCAAATAAGGGTTATTACACCTCTAGGTAATCTCCGATCTTTAAACCACGGCGTAGTATTTGCCGTACGGGATAAATAGTAGTGCCTGCGACCGGGAGGGTTGTCGTCCCATCTCTTGCCATCGACAGATAGCATTGCCCTCGTCATATGATTTTATCTCCGTATGGGGGATCGCCAGATGGTCCGGCATATCCTCATGATTCAGGTATTTTATGTATGGATGTGTTTGGTTGTTTCCAAATGAATCCAGGGCCGATAATACTGATCTGCTGTCTGAGGTAATGATGTATCGACCAATATCATTCACCTTTATGAATTTTAATATCTCGATTATTGAGTATGCCTAAGCAGAGAATATAAATTTCATTAAAGGTCTATACGTAACACTATCAGATGGGTGTTAATATCTCGGAGTCTTCTACGGACATGAACACAGATCCCGAGAAGCCGTTGTTGATGTATCTCATTATATGTTTTCTTGCTGGATGTGATCTGTTAGTGATGACCTTGTTATTTTAGTTACGCGCCAAAAGCCCAATTCTTTCCGAAATCGGCATGAATTTTTCTTGCTGTTACAACGCAAGGGTGTGAGTAGACATCATCGCTCCCAGGGCGACCCTTACGGCTTTGAATTTTATTCTTTGTAAAATAAGAGACTCGCCTGAAGAACAATCCATTAATAACGGAGCCATGTATTCTAGTATGGGTCTTACCACTCCCTTGTAGAGTAATAATAAGTTTTGAGGATCTGCCCCCACGTAACGCCACACAATGCTCTTATGATATTCATGATTGCAAAGCTGTTTTTCTTCACGTATTTGACGTGTTTGTCCAGTTTAAGTGCGGGTCTACTGTGTGACCAAGGAAACAGAATGTACTGACGAATTCGACTCGGCGGAACCTCTAATCAGCAAACATGGAATCGATGGGTCCAAGCGTCTCCTGCCCGGTAATATCAGCATACGCTTCGACTAACTTTAAGAGAATGCCAGGTGCAACTCGCTTAACATATCCCAAAATCTCAGAATCTATGTTATCAAAAATATCTTTTTGAATGCAAACATTATTAAGGGACTGACCACCGAGCCCTTTGGAGTTCCAGTAAACGAATCCTCCGATTATTCTTACCGTTCCTCTCCATCAATAGGTCTTTGTAATGTAGTAAATTGTATAGCACTTCGCATGTGTGTCCGTTGATGCCAAGTGTCCTGTAGTTTGATATTAATGACTCAATGTTCACATTCTCAAAGGCACTTTACAAACTGTGAATTATTCATCTTGGCCTCATACTCCAAATGGTGTTCGACTCTGTGTCAACGCTATCGATCTGAATGAATCAGGTTGATCATTAGGCTTAACTTTCTTGTGTATCGGTTTTATTTATATTACATCCATGAGACTGGAATTTGCCTGCTTCTCCACCTGTCATTAAACAAGTCAATGAGTACATTTTTAATACTGTCATCAAATTCCTGTATATGGCCACTACGAATGCCGTCCAAACCGGGTGTGGTAATTGCCATTTCCAACTCTGGCATTGAGAATCTAGCATCGGTAACCACATTCTCATAGAGAGATAAAATTAGGACCCTGAGGGCCGGAAAGTATCACAAAATGGATTTATACACGAATCAGGATTGTTGGTGATTTGATGATCCTCCAAAGTTCGGTAGGTGTTTCTTGACTAAAACTTTTAGAAAACACATCAAATTTCTCACCCTCTTGTGTCATTTATAAAAGTGTCGCTTTGAAGTGTAGACGAGGGATACCGTAAGAGATCAAAGAAAGTCTCAGAGACACGTGCCATATCAACTTCGTGTTGCCTCAAATATGAACCGTTTGTTGGAATTTTCGAAAGGGATCCTCTAAATAGTGCCATAATTGGTGGATGATGTTGTATTACTGGTATTGGGTTTGATGTTAATGGCTCATCGTTGAGCGTTGTCTCAGTGATGTTTGTTGCTTTGTTAATCATTTTCTCTGTGAATACTTGTTAAGAAATTTCAAAAAGCTTGTTTGTCGTTTGAAGAATTTGTAAAGACTAATATATTTTATTGAGAAAAATGTATACTAAGAAAAATAATTTGCAAAGCCTACTTGAATTATTTTTGTAGCATATAAAAGTATATTAATATAAAGTAGATACGAACAATATAAATAAATTTCTCCAACACTTCCACTTTTATTTATATTATTCGATTTTTAATATTCAATTTTTCTTTAATATCGCTGAATCGGTGCTTCTTTAGAGGTTTAGTGAGGATATCTGTTCTTTTATGAAATTGTGGGTTCTTTACTAGTTTAATAGAACTTTGATTGCCCCAATACATTTTTGGTCTATAAATCTCTTCGTTTGCCATAAGTTCTTCCAAGAAACGTTGCAACCATTTTATTTGTTTGACGCCTTCACAAGCATGCTTCCACTGCGTACTATACTCAAATGAAACTGCTTTCTCATAAGTTTTGGGCTCATCGTTATCATTAATAAATGCGTAAAACATATCACCAATTTCTTCAATTCTTGAACGAAGATTATAAGGATGTCGTTTGCTAGTTTTGGCGACTTCTTTTTCATTTACTGCTACATGTTCTTCAGGTACTGCTACATGTTCTTCCGGTAGTGCGACATGTTCTTCCGGTACTTCTAAAACTTCTGGAATTGAGTCAGGGTATTGTTGCCGATTTTCTTCAGAACGTGTTTCAATTTCTAAAATATTCTCTGAAGCAATTTCTTCATGCACATGAAATCCAATCAGATCCACTTGCCCTTTATTTCCATCCTTCTGTTGGGATTTGGGAGCACATAAATTTTCTTCTTCCCTAAGGATGACATCTCTTGATATTTCTATGCGTTTTTCATCGGGAATCCATATGCGATACCCTTTACAGTTTTGTTCATAGCCAACAAAAATGCCCTTTTTAGATTTCATGTTTAGCTTACTTCGTTTTTCGTTAGGAATATGTACATAAGCAGTAGAACCAAATATGTGCAGGTTGTTAATATCAGGTATGTTGCCAAACCATAACTCATATGGTACCTTGTCATGGTTAGGACTACGACCTGTCCTATTCAGTGTATATACAACGTTATTAACTGCTTCACCCCAATATTTCAAAGACAGTCCTTTGCTATGAATCATGGACCTAGCAGCTTCTACAATTGTCCGCATATTCTTTCAGCCCGACCATTTTGTTCCGGACTGTATGGCACTGTTCTTTGATGATTAACTTTATTTAAACGAAGTATTTCACATACCTGCTTATTAACAAATTCGGACCCATTGTCAGATCGAATTGTTCGAACTTTTGTTCCTCTTTCTGCTTCCACTTGAGACAAGTACTTTTTTAAGATTTCTGGAACTTCAAACTTTGCTTTGATGCAGTAAACGTGACGATATTTCGAATAATCATCTCTCAACAATAGCATGTATCGTGATCCTCCTAGAGATAATTCTTGAATTGGTCCGCATAAATCTGTATGAACCAGCTCACCTGGTTGACTAGCTCCCTTCAAATTTTCTTTAAATGGTTCTCGGTGTTGCTTACCCATTACACAACCTTCACAAAAGAAATCATTTCCGGAACATTCAATGTTATACTTTTTTAATATTTTCTTTACGTGCTCCTTTCCTTGATGACACAATCTTTCATGCCAAACTTGCAAGTTATTAATCTTTTCCCCAGCATTAGCTTGACCAAGCTTGGAATTTTTACCTTTATTAATAACTCGAAAAGCTTAGATTGCTTACGGATTCCTTTCAGTGCTACTTTCCCTTGTATATAAAAATACATTGATTTGCTTCTGCTTGCATTGAAAATCCTTTATCAAGGCACGTATTTGATGAAAACAAATTCAATTTTATATCTGGAAGATATAAAACGCCCAATATTTGCTTCGAATTCCAAACCTTACCATCAAAAGCCTCAATCAAAATGTCACCTCTGCCATATGCTGGAATTACGGAACCATTACCAATTCTAATGCTTTTTGGTGTTTGGAATTTCACATAATTTTGGAACCAACTTAAATTTTTGCACATGTGATCACTTGCCCCTGAATCAACATACCAATTTTCGCTTTCGTCCGAGTTAACAAGCATCACCCCATTCATAAAAGCTGAACCATCATTTTGTGCGTTGAATTTTTTTCGTTCTGGGCAATCTCGTTTCCAATGACCTGTTTTGCCACAATAAAAACAATTTCCTTTCTTGGTAACAGCTGGTCCTACGTATTTCTTGTTACCCTGTGGTTTCTTATGATTTTTTGCTACAAAAGCTTCTGATTTCTGCGGTTGAATACCCAGTCTACATTTCTCCATACATAGACGACTTGACAAATTTTTCAACGTCCGCTCACTCCTTTCAGTTGCTTCCCACGACGAAAAGAAATGTCTATATTCATCCGGTAGTGTCATCAGAATTTTGGTTATCAGCATGTTATCCGTTATCTTTTCACCTAAATCACCCAATTGTTTGGCAATTTTCTGCAATTTTGATATATGCACCGATATGCTGTCTCCAGGATCTTTCGAATATTGGAAAAATTGCTGTTGCAGGAGTTGTATAGATGTTGCTGACTTCTGTTCATAAATGCTTTCCAAGACAGTCCACATTTCTGCTGATGTTTCACAATTAATTATGTACATTAATGGCTCTTCTTCCATAGCGACAACAATGATTTTTTGAGCTTTTGCATCCTTCAACTTCCACAATCGCAATTCCGGTTGTTCCGCTGGTTGCTGCATAGTTCCATCCACAATGCCCCATAAATCGCTGGCACGTAAAATTAACCTTATTTGAAACTTCCACAGCGTCCAACCTTCTACACCGCTCAACTTGGATATTTTTATGTCCTCCATGTCCTCTAGCTTCTTGAATCCTTTTCGTGGCCGTTAAATGTATTCTTTTCTTTAATTATGGGTGTCTGGGCCCACAACCTGTTAAGAAATTTCAAAAAGCTTGTTTGTCGTTTGAAGAATTTGTAAAGACTAATATATTTTATTGAGAAAAATGTATACTAAGAAAAATAATTTGCAAAGCCTACTTGAATTATTTTCTGTAGCATACAACAAAGTATATTAATATAAAGTAGATACGAACAATATAAATAAATTTCTCCAACAATACTATCTCCTCGCATGTTGAAAATCCGATAAGTTCGCCGATAACATTCTCGGCATATTCAGGTAATCTAATCGAACTAACAGCTTCCACAGAAGGTTCTGTCGGTGACAAATCTGGTATTATAGTCGGCATCTTCACAAGATCAACCAACTCTGAATTAATGTTGTTGTTCTCCTTTTCTGAGATATTCATGACTTTATCAGTAGGTGTGGTTA
Source organism: Stomoxys calcitrans (assembly GCF_963082655.1). Taxonomy (NCBI): domain Eukaryota; kingdom Metazoa; phylum Arthropoda; class Insecta; order Diptera; family Muscidae; genus Stomoxys; species Stomoxys calcitrans. Next base: position 127,752,102 of record NC_081554.1, read on the forward strand.
TCTGACCTCTTTTTCCGAGATCTATTAATGAGCTCTAACGTAGGCCTCTTGGTATCATTGGAACATATCATTAATCGGATCTGCTGTCTGTGCATTCTTTGTACATCCCTAATTCTCGCCCTCTCACGCAAATCCATTCGAATGTGGCATTCTATTGAAGTAGCCTCGTGAGCGCCATTGCAGTTGACATATCTCACTGTGTCATTACAGGCACCAGCATGAGAAGCGCGACAGCGTGAATAAATCTCTTAAATCTGCGACATACCTTGGTAGTATGACCACATCTCCAGCATGGTCTACATTGTGGAGTGTGTTCGATGAACGGTTTCACAGGAATAATTACTCTATCGAGTGATATGTGGGATGGTAGTGAATCGCCCGTAAATCATATGACTACCATACCGATGTCTAAGCGTCTGTCTGTCAGTCTTTTCAGGATCTGGTCTTGTCATCCGTCTTACCTTAGTAATATTAGTATCACTTGGGAAATCACATGGCAGCCGGTTGTACGTACCGGATTGACCCGATGAACTCCTTCATCGACAAGGGCTGCCGCCTCAGTGTACAAAACAAATTACCATATTCAGCACGATGTCATATTGCCGTGTTTTTAAGAATGATATCAGTCTCCGCCGGAATGTCCACGAAAGGCGCTATTGCACGCCATGTAGATGTCTTATATCATGTCACTTTATGTATTCACATGTAATTGAAAATGTTTGTCAAAATTGTCAAGTTACATACGGCTTATCATTTTTTTTTGACATTTTTTGACATAACCTAAGAATTTGAGCAAAAGCTGATTTTTTTATGCGTAAAAATCGTTAAAGTTGTGGGCTTAAATCAAAAATTTGTGAAAACAAGCGTTGGCCTGACAGGGGAAGTAAACAGACGTCTAATCTACTGCCAACAGAATCAGTATGAGCATCAAATTTCAGCCTGCCATCAAGTAAAACACCTAAGTCATTAAACACATCCTCCTTATCCAGTTGGTGTCCACCAATAAAATATGACGTCGTCAAGGCATATCTTCTGTAAAAGGTAATTTTCTTGCATTTACTCAGGTTTAGGGTTATATGATTCGTATTGTACCAATTTCCTAATCTGTCCAGATCTCTCTGGAGAACAACGGATTCAGTGGCAGAAGTAATCGGAGAAAAAACTCTTAACATCGTCGGCATATATATATTAAAATTCGTCAGGTGCTGATAACGGATGGTAGGTCATTAAGATACAGTGCGAATAGAATCGTCCCTATATGACTTGCCTGAGGAATTTATAAAATTCCTTTATAAACACCTTGTTGAGTCCTATAAGATACATATGATGATACCCAGTTCAAAAAGGGAAGGTGGAAATCCCAATTTGTCAAGTTTTAAAATCAAAATGCCGTGACTTACCTTATCAAAGGCTTTACTAAAATCTGTGTATATTGCATCGACCTGACACTGTATAGAGAAAGCCTCAAAAATGTGAGACGTAAATTCAAGGAGGTTAGTGGACGTTAAACGATCCTACTCGTCACCAATATCTTAAAAAGTTTTGGACTAGCATTAAGATTTGCTATTCCTCTCTAATTTTCCCCGTTAACCCTACTTCCTTTTCTGAAGTGGGATAATAAAGCTATCTTTCCACAGAGCAGGAAAACATTCAGGGGATGAAGACTATTTGAATAAATTCGTTAAAGGAACTCGTACAATTCCTTAACATTGCAGATAGTATTCCATTTGGACCCGGTTCGAAATCACGCTTGCACGTACGAAGTGCATTCAAGACCTCATCGCAAATATATCTTATGATAGATACCGTGAAAGTCTTTATCGCAAAAGCATACGCTGTGTCAAGTGAAGCATCCCTAATGTATTGGGTTGCCCAAAAAGTAATATATTCGCAATCTCAGCTTTGTCAGAAGAATCATTATTAAGATATTTAAAGGTGTTAGGGAGGCCAGAACATTTCCTTTTGGAATTGACAAAACTAAAAAAAAATCTTAGGGTTGTCGTAAAGGTTATTTCTCATGCGATCCAAATATCTTCCATAGCAATCGTTACTTAACACATTGATGCCTATATCGGGCATAAATATACCTTGCCTAATTTACGTTGGAGTTATTTCTGCAGATTCTCAGGCTTTTTAGTTCTTTGCAAGAGCAGCGAGGACCGGAGGTAGACTCGCTCATACGAGTGATTGGGACGGATAGTGTGAAACACGAACGTAAAGTGTAGTAGAGCTATAGGAGAGTTTAAAAAACACATATAATTTAGAAAAAATCATGAAATTTTTATTTGAATCGATAGTACGGTCCACATAATTTAATGTTTGAAGATTATTTTTGTGGTATAACACAGTTACGTTATGATTCGCATCATCATTGAAGAAGTACGGTCCAATCATGCCACCAGCCCATAAACTGCACCAAACTGTGACTTTTGCTGGATGCATTGGTAGCTCTTGCAATGCTTCTGGCTGATCTTTACTCCAAAATCGACAATTCTGGTTTTTTAAGTACCCATTGAGCCAAAAATGAGTTTCGTCCAAAAAATGGAAGAAACGCGCGATGAACTTTTGAACAGAGCACGCATTTTAATAATAATAAAATTCAATAATTTGCAAGCGTTGTTTGTTTGTAAGACGATTCACGGATAATTATAGACCAAACTGAAGATGTTTGATAGTGAAACAAAACACAAAACGTGCCTGAGCCAGTGTTGCCAAAAATATAATAGCTAACAAATCTCCCCTTGTTTGGGAAATCCATGTCAGTGCTAATAAACATATTTTTTTTTTAGTGATGTAGTGAATATCCAAGTCTTTGTATTGGGTTGCCCAAAAAGTAATTGCGGATTTTTCATATAGTCGGCGTTGACAAATTTTTTCACAGCTTGTGACTCTGTAATTGCATTCTTTCTTCTGTCAGTTATCAGCTGTGACTTTTAGCTTGCTTTAGAAAAAGTGTAAAAAAAAGTATATTTGATTAAAGTTCATTCTAAGTTTTATTAAAAATGCATTTACTTTCTTTCAAAAAATCCGCAATTACTTTTTGGGCAACCCAATATAAAGGGTGATTTTTTTGAGGTTAGGATTTTCATGCATTAGTATTTGACAGATCACGTGGGAGTTCAGACATGGTGTCAAAGAGAGAGATGCTCAGTATGCTTTGACATTTCATCATGAATAGACTTACTAACGAGCAACGCTTGCAAATCATTGAATTTTATTACCAAAATCAGTGTTCGGTTCGAAATGTGTTCATTCACCGTAACGTTGCGTCCAACAGCATCTTTGAAAAAATACGGTCCAATGATTCCACCAGCGTACAAACCACACCAAACAGTGCATTTTTCGGGATGCATGGGCAGTTCTTGAACGGCTTCTGGTTGCTCTTCACTCCAAATGCGGCAATTTTGCTTATTTACGTAGCCATTCAACCAGAAATGAGCCTCATCGCTGAACGGTGAATGAACACATTTCGAACCGAACACTGATTTTGGTAATAAAATTCAATGATTTGCAAGCGTTGCTCGTTAGTAAGTCTATTCATGATGAAATGTCAAAGCATACTGAGCATCTTTCTTTTGACACCATGTCTGAAATCCCACGTGATCTGTCAAATACTAATGCATGAAAATCCTAACCTCAAAAAAATCACCCTTTATTAGGCTCGTGCAAAGCTGGATCAATCGAAATCTGGGGCCTGCCCCATGTGGTGTTGAATGATGGCCATATCCGTCTTTTTTTCGGACATTCGCTTTTCCAGCCACATGGCGCAAAATAGCTTTTGCATAAGCCTCATTACACTTCCGGTCTTAAGTATTTCTACCATCGACTATTGCTGCCTGTTGCCATTCAATCAGGTTATTGCAACGATGATATCTTCGTCGCCACCACTATCTTCAGCTATTTATACCAACAGATGGTAGATTTCCTTCATTCTCGTTGCTGGAGGATGTACTTGTACCAATGTTATCGGTTTGATGTTTCATTCTTTAATAGAATTTTTGAACTTCCTTCCGAATGCTGAACATCTCGACACGCTCACACCACGTCTTTCAATTTCTCTGTTCTTTGCTCGGATTTTACGTTTCTCCTCTATATTTTTCCCCGCTACTTCTTCTAGGGCTGGCACATTTCTACTGAATGCAAGGTTGCTCTGTATGCCGGCTAGAGCTGTGCACGTGAGTTGTGATGTTACGCGTGAATCAAAAAATTAAAAAAAAGTATAATTGCACGTCATGACAAAAAGTCCACAATTGTTTTCTAAGGGGATTAGAATTGCTGTTGTTGTAGTTGTAACCACTTTTGTATGTAGAGCTGGCGATCCTCGTCAAGCTTGTTTCGGTCCATAGGGCCGATCGCCGCGGGAACGTTAACTCTCCTTGTCATATTGAGTATCATGGGCACTCTGTATTTAAGCAAAAGTCTGTGCCGGCCGGCCTCTCACTGAGACTTTCCACTCGATACCGCTGATTGACCGCGACTGCAGCCACTCCGTATATGGTGCATCCCAACATCTACAACCTGTGGATGCGCCAGGTAACTCTCAGCTGAGTTTCTCGTAATGACCATGAGCACCACAAAAATCGGAGCAGAGAGTTCTAATACGTGTGGTGCACATGGTCATCCCGTGCCGGGGCTGTGGTTGTTGTAGCAGTGTTTTGTAAACTGAGGCCCTTGCCGATGAAGGAAAATTAGATTAAAATTGTCCCATTTAGATGTGCAAAATGACAAATTGGAGGATCAGTTTTTATGACAGCTTTATTTGAACTTGGACCGATTGAGCACAACTGACCTACATACATCAATAAGTTAGCGACATGTTAATTTCAATGCAAGATACTGCAGACGCAGTGAGCACCATTAAAAAGCTCTAACCAATGTTTTGTCTTCTTTTTTATTTATTTATATTTCAAGAGTACATTAAATATTTTTTAAATGTTATTGTATAGGTGTAAAATAGTTTTAAGTTGGTATATATTATAAAATAAATTAAATATGTAAGTGTGTAGACTGATTTCCTTTTCCGTATAAATGTAGTCAAGTAGCCAGTACTCACGAAGTACTGTCAAAACAATCTTTTTGCTTTAATACCAAATATTCTGCAGTTTAAACTAGATACAGTTTTATGGGATAAAGGATGACAGCCAAGCTACAGTTAATGTGTTTGTTGTAGACTAAATAAAAAAAAAACAACAAATTTCAACAAAATTTTTCCATTATATGCATAGTGGAACTGTTTTTTGTTGACAAGATGTGGCAAACACTGCTCATAACCAGTGCTGCCGTTTTTGGCAGGTTCCTACCAAAAATGGTAGGTTTTAATTCTCTTAGTAGGTTGGTAGGCTGACCTCAATTTTTGGTAGGTTTTTTCAACATACATATAAATACAAAGTTAATTGGTGAAAAAATCGCAGGGTATAACTCAAAATTAATTCACTTCTTGTCGTTTCCGCGTATTCGTTAAGAGTGCAGAAGAAAACCATGGATGTTGAGAGACCAAATACAGTAACAAACGCTCTCACTGTTTTAAATTTCCGTAAAAAGGGTGTAAGTTCTGATATTGACAGTAACTGGTACGAATGTTAAGGGATCTCTTTCAAATTTCATAAATTCTGGGTAGGAAATGCGGCTTTGAGCCTTCAATTGGAAAATAGAGCTATGTGGCAGCCGCATACAAAGATGTTGAGGGGTCCATGCAACTCACTGTAACGACGCAAATTGGTAGTAAAAGAGTATTTCTGGGTCCAAACATTTATGTCGGGAGATAGCTTTATCCAAGCTCGGCACGGTTGTTCATTGAAATCGGGGCGGATATAAAAACATATACCGTATTTTTGGCATGTAGAACATTTGGTATTTTGTTCGAGTTTGGTAGGATTTCTGTTAAATTTTGGTAGGAAATAATTTTCTTGAGTGGCAATATTGCTCATAACCGCCAAAAACCGAGTTAAAGTCTCCTACTGTGTTTGCAATTATTGAAGCACGTATATTAATTTTCTATTTCTAAAAAGATGGTGACAAAGACAATGGTCCACCATGAATTATTTCTAACATACTCTCACACTTCATCCGTTGTGGCTTCGGTTTTACCAATAACACGCTCATATCTCGGTTAAATTTGGGTTAATATTGATTTTGCATGCAGCCGATTGAGACTTCTTACTTTCCTCTTGTACACGACTGTAAATTCGAGAAAGCTACCAACTCGGCTATCGGGGCGCCGCTAAATAATATGGTAACAGCTTAAACTTTTTTCATTTTCTCTCACACGCAACTTTTTATAACAGGATAACATAATTGATAATGGTAGATCTTTTGTGTGTGTGTTAGTCTTGTTGTTGTTGTAACCACATTTGTATGTGGAGATGGCGATCCTCGCCATGATCCATATGTGGGCAAGCTCGTTCCGGTCCAAAAGACTGGTTTTCGCGGGAACGTTATGGCCATTGGTTATTTAAAGGCGCCATTAACTCGCCTTGTCATTCATTTTTTTTTTGTTAATCAAACATCGCTTTACAGCCCGAATATCATTGGCACTCAGTATTAATGCAAGAGCCGGTACCGGCCCGCCCCTCACTAAGACTCTCCACTCGCAACTGCTGTTTGTCCGTATCCACTATCCGCAACCTATGGACGCGCCCAGTAGCTCCCAGTTTAGCTTCTCGTAATCCTTTCAAAAACTTTGATTTTACCAGCCGAAAAGTTTGATGATTCGGGGATCATCAGGGGAAGTTTGTGCTAAAAAATAGTTTTTGGTAGAATAAGACCATATCACAAGAAGTTTTCCAGAATTCTTTGGTAACAATTAAAAAAAATGGAAAAGTCCAAAACGGTTTACAAAAATTTCCTAATATGGGGAAATATAGTTGAAAAAGTAGTGTTTCTATATCTCATTAACGTTTTTGAAAACCCTTTACATTTATTTAGTAGATAAATGTAAACAAAAATTCTAACAAAGGGATTTTCAATTGTGGATTTGTGGCTTTTTGTTACATGTTCTGAATGATTAAATAAATACAGAAACTACTCGCACTTTGCATGGTAGCCGGTTGTACGTTCCGAATTGACACCATGGAGTCAATCCTTCATCGGCAAGGGCTGCCGCCTCAGTGTACAACACAACGATTTTTATACCCTCCACCATAAGATGGGGGGTATACTAATTTCGTCATTCTGATTGTAACTACTCGAAATATTCGTCTGAGACCCCATAAAGTATATATATTCTTGATCGTCGTGAAATTTTATGTCGATCTAGCCATGTCCGTCCGTCTGTCCGTCCGTCCGTCCGTCCGTCTGTCTGTCGAAAGCACGCTAACTTCCGAAGGAGTAAAGCTAGCCGCTTGAAATTTTGCACAAATACTTCTTATTAGTGTAGGTCGGTTGGTATTGTAAATGGGCCATATCGGTCCATGTTTTGATATAGCTGCCATATAAACCGATCTTGGGTCTTGACTTCTTGAGCCTCTAGAGTGCGCAATTCTTATCCGATTGGGATGAAATTTTGCACGACGTATTTTGTTATGACATCCAACAACTGTGCCAAGTATGGTTTAAATCGGTTCATTACCTGATATAGCTGCCATATAAACCGATCTTGGGTCTTGACTTCTTGAGCCTCTAGAGTGCGCAATTCTTATCCGATTGGAATGAAATTTTGCACGACGTGTTTTGTTACGATATCCAACAACTGTGCCAAGTATGGTTCAAATCGGTTCATAACCTTATATAGCTGTCATATAAACCGATCTTGGTTCTTGACTTCCTGAGCCTCTAGAGGGCGCAATTCTTATCCAATTTGAATGAATTTTGGCAGGTAGTATTTTGTTATGATATCCAACAACTGTGCCAAATATGGTTCAAATCGGTTCATAACCTGATATAGCTGCCATATAAACCGATCTGAGATCTTGACTTCTTGAGCCTCTAGAGGTCGCAATTATTATCCGATTTGCCTGAAATTTTGTACGACGGATTCTCTCATGACCATTAACATACGTGTTTATTATGGTCTGAATCGGTTTATAGCCTGATATAGCTCCCATATAAATCGATCTCTCTATTTTACTTCTTGAGCCCACAAAGGGCGCAATTCTTATTCGAATTGGCTGACATTTTACACAGGTCTCCAACATATAATTTAATTGTGGTCCAAACCGGACAATATCTTAATATCGCTCTAATAGCAGAGCAAATCTTTTCTTATATCCTTTTTTTGCCTAAGAAGAGATGCCGGGAAAAGAACTCGACATACGCGATCCATGGTGGAGGGTATATAAGATTCGGCCCGGCCGAATTTAGCACGCTTTTACTTGTTTTTTTTAATTCTGTGGATCACATAACTTAAGATATACAGTGAGGGTCAAAATAAGCTTTCGTTGGCCTTATTCATAAAACTTAGGGAAGCCTTAAAATAGATGTATTTGAAAGTTCCATAAAGGAAATCTGCCAAATAAACCTATTTCAAATCTACTTAGTTATATGATGTATTTGGCAAGAAAACCCCTGCTTTATTTTGACGCTCATTGTATAGAGAATCGCCCTATAATTGCAATTTTAACATGCAATTCCAAATTTCGAGAACCCGCCGTAACTAACATTTTCCAACCATCGGTCAATCCGTGAACTTGACAGGAATTCATTTATAAGAAGACAACTCTAAGTTAAACCAAATCAAATATAAGAATTTAGAAAATGTCTATATCCTTTTGCATGGTACATAATAATTTCCAAGATATTTTGTAACTGGCTTAATCGCTTGACTTCCCGTCGCCGGGACTAAGCTTTGTTTCGCGGGATAATTCAAATACGTTAAAAACTTAATAAATAATGAAATAAATAATAAGTGAAATGTATGAAATTGGAAAAACTGCAATATTCCTTTTGTGAAAGATTTATAGACCCCTTAAGGCTTGTGTATGCTCTCGTAAACATACCGTAAATGCATGACATAACTACCAGATAGTGTACCGTTAACAGCTGAGCACAATTTTTTCTCGCAAATTGCAAAATCATTGTTGCACTAATCATTGATTTTGACAGATAGTAAACTCAATATTTTGTCTTTGGGCAACTGCCACTACCTGTAAATGAATACATCTTGCCGTAAATGTAGGAAAACGTATCAGCTGTTTTGTTTTGACTTATTAATACACATACAAAGATTACCGAACGTTTGTCGATCGTAACCGGAATATATAATTCAGTAAAAACAAAATTTTACATTCCGTGGTTAGACTACCATGGAAAGGTGAGTTCACCTAGTGGCCAGTCTGACCTGTGGTGAAAAGGAAATGAAATGTGAGAATATGTATGCTTTAATCCATGTTAGCAGTATGTCGTGAAACTGGAGTCTATACAGGGATTCCATACACTCCAACACGCAATTCGACCTCACTGTACTAGAACGCACGGCATTGGGCCACCATATACACTGATTTCGAAAGCTTTATATAACCCCAATCCAGTCCCTGTCTCCATCTTAGAGTCATCTATAATGGTACCATTCTCTAGAAATCCCAGTATTAGCTCCTACTTCTCCCTCCAGGGAAGGTGAATCCTTAAATTCCAAGTAGTCTGAAACCATCCTCAGTGTGCCCCACTCCTCCACAGTGTCCAGAAACCTTGGCCGTATTCTGTCTCCTCCAGCAACCTAAGCGCAACCTTGACGGCACAGTTCGGAATAGACGTTGATATGTTGCATACCTAGCATTGCGATCATTTTGTTAAAATCCAACAGAAGTTCGTTTACATTCCTCCCTGCGGTGTTCCCCTTATCACCCACCTTTGACCACACTATCTCCGAAGTCCGCGTTGATAGTTCTGTCACGTAGCACAGGGAGAATCTTGGTTGGATCCCCATGCGGCTCAGAGCGGCGACTTTCGGCCCAGTCACCTTCAGTTAGAGCGACGTCTCGACTTCGCGCATCACTGCGTGCAGGCCCGTCTTCTCCGACCTGTCCTTAAGGTATGCATTTTGTGCCCTTGAGGTATGCCCGAAGTTCTCCCTGACTCACCTTCAAGTCTATTTTGTTAATAAAATTGTTTTTTTTTTTAATGTCAAATGCTACGTTTTGTAATAGCTTAAGGCCTGGTTATGCTCTCGTAAATATAGAACAATTGTATCGTAAATGTAAAAAGGCAATTATGCTTTTTACAAAAAAGTATAAAAAAAGACTTGAAAGTGAGGGTCTGACGTCGGAGAACCTCATGCATAACTCAAGGCAGGTCGGAGAAGATGGCCCTCCATGCAGTGATGCAAGATTAGAAGCGTTTCTCCAACTGAAGTAGTACGCGATGGCGGCCTTCTTGAATATTGAGAGGGCATTTAACAGCGAGGAGATTGGTCGACAGTCACCGCCCTGAACCGCACTCGGAGACAGAATATGGACAAGGTTCCCTTCTGGACACTTTGGATGTGGTGGGCAGACTGAGGAGGGTTTCGGGAGACAAGGACGGGATTGGGGTTATACTACGATACACACATAACATTTCAGGCAGAGCTATGTGCCATAACGATAGACGCAAAAGAAATTTCGGAAAGGGATTTAAAGTTTTCGAATTCAGTTGTTATTGCTGTTGTTGTAGCCACATTTGTTTGTGGAGGTAGCGATCCTCGTCAAGCTCCAAAAATGAGCAAGCTCGCTCAGGTCCACAAGACCGATCGCCGCCGGAACGCTACGGCCATTGGTTATTTAAAGACGCTAATAGACCACCTTGTCATATCGAGTATCACAGGCACCCCGTATTTAAGCAAGAGCTGTTGCCGCCCGACCACTCACTGAGACTCTCCACTCGATACCGCTGATTGTCCGCGACTGCAATTGCAGCTACTCCGTACACGAAGCATTCCACTATCCGCAACCTATGGACGCGCCCATTAGCTCTCAGCTGAGCTTCTCGTAATGACGTGAACACCAAACAAATTGGAGCTCAGATGTGGTGCTTATAAGCATCCCGTGCCGGGTCGAAATCAGTATTGGCGGCCTTCAAGACCGTGGCGGAGTGTGTGGAATCCCTGAATAGATCCCAGTTTCAAGACATAGTACTAACTTGTAGTTTCTTGCTATCCCATATTTCTCACTTTTCACAGACAGTCCACCTTTTCGTGGTGGGCTACCCATTCATCCTTAAACAAAGAAATCAAAGAAAAGGGGAATAGCAGTTTTCTTAACATAAATTGTTGGTTTTGAAACTTCTTCAAACTTCAAATTTTATTAGCTGACACGAAAACGAAACGTAAAATTTTGTTTTTACTGAATTCTACTTTCCGGTTGTTCGGTAATCATTTGCATGTGTTTTCACAAAGCAAAACAAAAAAGTTGACCCGTTTTCCTACATTTAAGGTATGTTTACGAGAGCATAACCAGGCCTTTAATTGCCTCTTAACATTTACGATACATTTATTCTTCATTTACGAGAGCATAACCAGGCCCTTATCTTTGAGCTAAAACATTAATCGGACTGCACTCATTGATATGAGAGAAGTATCCCCTGTTCCTTAATGGAATGTTAAAAGGATTTTTATCTCACTACATTATATAAGGAATAAAGTGCTCGCTTAAAATAGAGAATTTTAGGACTTACCCTTTTCTTGCTTCGGAGTGTAAAATCGATTTGATCAATTAAACTAAATTAAATTAAGGTGCGATTTTCGAAGGATGGAAGGCAACTCGAATGTTGATGATTTTTTTTTAGATATTTTTTCAATAAAAACATAAATGTATAATTTTATATATATAATTTGTAAAGAGGATGTAATTTTTATTGTAAAGACAAAACAAGCGATAGCACAAAAAAAAAATATGGAATTCAGACTTCTATATGATTGGAGGGTTAAAAATTTTTAAATATTATTAGCCCCCCAATCACATTAAAGTCTGAATTCCATATTTTTTTATTGTATTAAATTTTAACGGCCGATGTCAAACTTTTTTTGTATTTAATTTAACATTTCTCAATTTCAGTCTAATGGCTGGTACTATGTTCGTTTTTCACCGTTGAAACCCCTTTTTTCGCGATTACTTTTTTGAAACACTACGAAAATAACAATGATAAAATAAAAATTTTATTAAAATTTTACCATAAGTAATGAGGGAATGTCCTACTGAACGAAGTCAGCAAGTTTTTTTGCTTTAACATCTTTTAACTAAAAAAAGTAACCGGCGAAAAATATCGCGAAAAATATCGCATTAACATAATTTTAATGATGGAAAGACATACAAGTGAGCAACGCGTTAAAGATATCAATTTCAATTTAATCGCCCTTTACATTAAAATAGGACAATAATGCAGATTTGTCGTACAAATTCAGCCATAAACGATAATTCTGAACTTTTTTCTCTACTTTCAGGTCGATTTCAGAACAAATAAATCCGGATTCAAATCGAAATTCGTCGAGAGTCAAAGTGACAAATTTCGGACAAAAATCGTCCAAACGACGGTAAAATGTCACGTTTGGCAGCTTTGATTGCGGAGTACCTCACAAATATCGCCAGCATTTTGAAAGGATAACCACGGTAAAACCTTTTTTCTAAATTTCTCGCGAGTATTCGAACCCAGGCGTGCATAATAGCCTATGCGTCATGCTAACCTATCACAATAAAATATATTGCCATACAATTTCAGAAGATGGGAAAACTTCCCATTTGCCATAGCTTCATGCTCCTAAACTAAATGGCGAAGATTTTGTGCACATAAGATTTGTATAAACTAAAGTTCGTAAAGTAAAAAAAAAACAATTAGAACATAAAGTTTGAGAAAAATTCTGATGTCTTTTAAAAATTTTGACAATGGACAAGTAAACACGTGTTAAGTTCGGCACGGCCAAACCCACCACCATGGATATAGATATATTAATCATACTATTTTCTAATAACTCCATTCACACATCCATAATTGTATCTAAATAGGGACTGGTCTGGATCATATTTGATTTAGATCCCGAGAACTCTTTCAGCGAAATCGGGCAATGAATCCGCTTTTTATCAATATTTTAATGATTTCATTGTTTTCGATAAAATTTTAAATTTTCGAGCTATTATGCCGATCTCAATCGGCAGATCAGTCTATCCGACAGCTATATCCTAATATGGTCCGCGTACAGCTAGGCTATAGCGTGATTACAACAGACGGACAGGCAGATACACGGCCATGGTTAAATCGCCGTAGAATTTTACGACCATCTGAATTATATATACTTTTTTTCGATGTGTTGCAAACGGAATGACTAAATGAATATAGCGCCCATCCTATGTTGGCGGGTATAAAAATGACAGGAATCTATAAAAGAAGAATTATAATCAATGGAAAGGAACAAATTTTGAAACCTAGCGAAACCATTAAAGCCAACGTGGATTTTGAAAATAAAATGTGAGCCAGTCGACAATTCTCGAAAGTACAAAACTTGCTAAAGGCTCTATCAGGCGGCAAGTTTTTTACATAGTATGTGCTATACAATTTTGCGTCTTTGAAAGTTGTGCACATCTGATACATGGCAAATATCAAAACGCAAAAAATTGTTTTGCCTATGTTTTCAAAATCTTCCTCTTTTGTGATATGAAATCACTTGAGGATAGAGAGAGCTATATAGAGGTTTGATAAGAGTATGCATATGCAAATATCAACATTGCAAGAAATTCTTTCGTTTTGCGTTTTCGAAACTGGAACAGGTCAAATACATATATTAAATATATTTCGCCTGATAGTTTCTCTGGTCAAAACAACACAAGAAAACAATGGAAATAGGTGTAAAATTTGCAAAAAAAAGCATGCCCCAGCATTGTATCTGCATAAAAATTATTAGTTTTTGTAAGTGTAAATTATGGTTAAAATATAAGGTTGCACTGGATAGCTATGCGAAACGTCTTTGGAATTGCATAGCTATCTTTTCCTCAAAATGTTCAAAGTTTACCACTTTATAAAGAGTACTAAAATGAAACAGACCTTTCGTGGATTTTAAAAATCATTCTTAAACTACTTAGTTTAAGTGTTCCATGGTCATTATGATAGGAAATTAATGCAAATGCAAATTTTGCCCCGAACATTCCATTAAGGAACGGGGGCAAACTTCTCACATATCAGTAAGTGCTATCCGATTCAAGTTTAAGCTTAATAATAGGAGACCTCCTTTTTATAGCCGAGCCCGAACGGTGTACCGCAGTGCGACACCTCTTTGGGGAGGAATAACTTAAAAACGAACTTAATACTCACTTACCAACACAACGTTATGCTAGTTTTATGATGTTTTTCTCCATTTCATTTTTGTTTTATACAGTACTAAGAAACAATCTTCTGCAACTTCCACGTAACCAAACTTTACGATAAGTTTCAAAATGAATGAAATATACTTTTTATAAAAAAGATCTTTTGTGTTGAATTGAAAAAAATTAAATATTCTATTCCTAAGCCATTTAAGATTTAGTTTCGTTTTTTGATACGTATGTATGTGTATGTATGTTATTAAGTGTGTATAAAGCACTTTAATAGAATATAATGAAATGAAATTGTCTTCATGTTTTGTTTTGTATGAATGAGATTCTGTGCAATGCAACAAATTCAGTGGCTTAACTGTCCAGCTCAATCGAGTCACAAGTATGAATCTGCCGACACCTCTTTGGGGAGAAATAACTTAAAAACGAACTTAATACTCACTTACTAACACAACGTTATACTAGTTTTATGATGTTTTTTTCCATTTCATTTTTGTTTTCCACGTAACCAAACTTTACGAAAAATTTCAAAATGAATGAAATGCACTTTTTTATAAAAAAAGATCTTTGTGTTGAATGAAAAATAAATAAATAAAAATTATTGAAGTATTCTATACATAAGCCATTTAAGATTTAGTTTCGTTTTTTGATACGTATGTATGTGTATGTATGTTATTAAGTGTGTATAAAGCACTTTAATGGAATATAATGAAATGAAATTGTCTTCATGCTTTGTTTTGTATGAATGAGATTCTGTGCAATGCAACAAATTCAGTGGCTTAACTGTCCAGCTCAATCGAGTCACAAGTATGAATCTGCCCGTTAGTACTGTTCCTCTTTTGTTTTGTGTCGTATTTAAGGAATATATCCTCCAATGTTGTCTCATTAACCGAATACTCCTCAATAAGATCGGCGGCCTTTTGTTGAAATTGGGCACATTTTGAGAACACTTCTGACCAAACAATAATATCGTGCGCTTTGATGAAATACGTAAGAATGCCTGCGTGATTTTCTCGCAATTTACTGTGGGGAAATATTTGCTTTAGTTGGTGCGTTACCGCTTGAACTTCATTGTCTGTGGCTTCGCTAGTACGCAGCTTAATGCTGATGGTAAAACCTGCACCATACAATTGCTTAAGTTCAGGAACATGTCCTAGACACTTAAATTGTCCTTCGGCCATAATAGCCAATCGATTGCAGAGATTTTCACACTCATCCATACTGAAAAGATATATAAAAAATAAAAAAGGTTAAATATATATATGTGAACTAAAGTTAAATAAAACTTGCGTCTCAACACTTTAAATGTAATGGAACGTAATTAATATTAAAGTAGGATTTTTAGCATTTGTTAATGGGATATTTTAGTGCTTAAGGTTGTCAAGACAGCATCTACAGTAATCATTGTGACATTCCCATATGCACCATAGGGCCTGTTGACCTACCTAAATAACACATGTCATAGTGCTCAGCAACCTCTTGAGGAAAGCAAGCACATCTGACATTCCGGCAGGTATGTATTCCCGTTTCACCAACACCTCCGCACTAGTCATCTCGTCTATCAGATTCAGTAGTTCAACAAATTGCACGTATGTCAAATTAATAATCGGTGCATTTGGCCTAGCTTCATGCAACTTGGAGCTATCAGTGAATAGGGATGTCCAAACGTCCACAGTGCCCGCCACCCAACCCTCACTGTCGGTAAAAAAAAATGGAACCTATCTCCAATTAGTTCCTAGCAGGCAGTCTAAGACTTCCCTCAGCATTCCCTCTGAATCTCAAAATATCTTTGGTGTCACAGCTCAATATATATATATATATATATATACAATATACATATATTATTAGAGTTAACTAAGTCGTAAAAACCTTAAGAGCAACCCGAAGAACCAATTTGAGTTACCCAATTCATACCCTCTTTATTGAATACTTGATACACATAAGTGTCCCGAATTAGTTATCCAAGCAAAAATTGGATAAAATATTTCCTTGTCTTTTTATATAAACTTAGCAACTTTTTTGCCTCTGTTGTTTTATAAAAACACATATATATATACATGTTTTATATTTACATATGTTTTTATCATTTAATTTCAATAAAACGCAATTGTTTCAAAATTAAAAACGGTGTCCTTAATTGTATGACCACCACTGTTCCTTCGATTCACTGAATTGTAAATAAAAACAAAAGATGTTCACCGATTTCTAAGATCAATGTCTGATGTTGTTTATAGATTATGTGGCGATCGTGAATATATTGTCATGACATTTAAGTCGATCTAGCCATGTTCATCCGTCTGTCCGCCCCTCCGCCCGTCTGTCGAAAGCACGACAACTTTCGAAGGAGTAAAGCTAGGCGTTTGAAAATTTGCGCAAATACTTTTTATTAGTGTAGGTGGGACTGTAAATGGGCCAAATCGGTCCATGTTTTGATATAGCTGCCATATAAACCGATCTTGGATCTTGGCTTCTATAGGGCGTAGTTCTTATTCGATTTGGAAATTTTGGACATGGTTTTTTTTGGCATCACTTCCAACAATTGTGCTATGTATGGTTCGAATCGGTTCATAGCTGATATAGCTGCTATATAAACCGATCAACCAATTTGACTTTCTGAGCGTTTGGAGCGCGCATTATTACTCGATTTGCCCGAAATTTTGGTGGCGGTGTTTTTCTTTGACTTCTTACAGCCAAGATAAGTACGGTCCATATCGGTCAATAACTTTTGAAGAACTTGACAAATGCGATCCATGGTATAAAAGATTCGGCCCGGTCGAACTTAGCACGCTTTTACTTTTTCAATATTTAAATGGAATGAAGGTCATTTCAGTCATTAATAGGCAAAAATTCATTCAATCGTGTAACAGGAAATAATTTGTGAGACATATATTGGATTGCCCAAAAAGTAATTTTCGGATTTTTCATATAGTCGGCGTTGACAAATTTTTTCACAGCTTGTGACTCTATAATTGCATTCTTTCTTCAGTCAGTTATCAGCTGTTACTTTTAGCTTGCTTTAGAAAAAAAGTTTAAAAAGTATATTTGATTAAAGTTCATTCTAAGTTTTATAAAAAATGCATTTACTTTCTTTTAAAAAATCCGCAATTACTTTTTGGGCAACCCAATATATTATAAAGGGTGATTTTTTTGAGGTTAGAATTTTCATGCATTAGTATTTGACAGATCACGTGGGATTTCAGACATGGTGTCAAAGAGAAAGATGCTCAGTATGCTTTGACATTTCATCATGAATAGACTTACTAACGAGCAACGCTTGCAAATCATTGAATTTTATTACCAAAATCAGTGTTCGGTTCGAAATGTGTTCAAATTTTGACAAATTTTGTTCAGCGATGAGGCTCATTTCTGGTTGAATAGCTACGTAAATAAGCAAAATTGCCGCATTTGGAGTGAAGAGCAACCAGAAGCCGTTCAAGAACTGCCCATGCATCCCGAAAAATGCACTGTTTGGTGTGGTTTGTACGCTGGTGGAATCATTGGACCGTATTTTTTCAAAGATGCTGTTGGACGCAACGTTACGGTGAATGAACACATTTCGAACCGAACACTGATTTTGGTAATAAAATTCAATGATTTGCAAGCGTTGCTCGTTAGTAAGTCTATTCATGATGAAATGTCAAAGCATACTGAGCATCTTTCTCTTTGACACCATGTCTGAAATCCCACGTGATCTGTCAAATACTAATGCATGAAAATCCTAACCTCAAAAAAATCACCCTTTACATGTCCTTTCAATCCCAATCCCATGACCCGATCGAGTTCTTCATCGGCAAGGGCTGCCGCCTCACTGTATAACGTCACATTGTTACAACAACAACAACATATCTGTTCTTTATTTACATTGGAGTATATTAAATACATTCCAAATTACATTTACAATAGTAAAAAGTTCATTGTGAACATAGGGCGCAGTTCAGAAAAAGAATAACATATATTCGCTTGGTTCTAGAAGACTTTAATGGCAACCACGAGTTGATCATTGTATTTCATCACCTCTGATTATAATGACATCTGATAGAATACCAATTGGCGTTTAATTTAAACGATCACCCTACCCCATTCTCAGTTATTCGAGTTATTGAACTTGACCATGTGTATTCGAATATTTTAGGGTCCATGTCAATCATGGCGGTTGGATGCATGTTAACTGATCACAATTTAATTTACTGCCAAGTGAATATTGATGAACAGTTAGATAATATTGTCAGACATAATTACTCCTTTTGCGATTATGATAAATTGAAGACTACTATTGATTCCCACCTTCAGACTCTTTCTCTCTTGGGAGCACCCACCGAGGACCTTAATAATTTTGTTACGCATGTAAAAACTGCTGTAGATTGTTCTACCGTCACAAAACCCCTAAATGTAAACCAAAGAAATGCCATTGCACCATGGATAAATGGGAATCTCTTGAAATTGATTGACTATAAGAATCGATTATTGAAATTAAGAAGGAAATGTCGCAATAATGACAGTATAAATAGCCAATTGAAAAGAATCAGTAAAGTTATTAGAAATTCGTCAAGAAATTCAATGAACAATTACTATATAAATAATCTGGCTGACATCAAAAATAATCCAAAGAAAACATGGCGCTTTTTAAATGAAACTCTGGGAAGAAATATTAAAACACAGCTATCTTTTAAAGATGATGATGGTAATATCATAACGAATGATAGGAAGAAGGCCGAGTTATGTAACACTTTCTTTCTTAAGTCTGTTATAAATCTAAAAAATATGATACCGATGTACCCAGGAGACAGTTGCAATTCATTGGGAACCCTATGTTACAACCAAAACCATCTTGATTTACATTTTACCACACAAAGTGAAATAGAAAGTGAAATCTCAGCGCTTAAATTAAATAAAAGTTGTGGTCATGATAATTTGCCGCACAACGTACTCAAAGTTTGCAGTAGCAATGTCAATCATTATTTGCTGAACATTTTTAACAGCATGATAGCGACATCAACTTACCCACAAAGCCTTAAGATACATAAGGTAATACCCATTCCTAAGGGTAGAAATTCAACAGTTATTGAAAATTTAAGACCTATTTCTGTGTTGCCATCTATAAATATTATATATGAACGAATTATTCATCGGCAAATGGCTGCATTCTTAGAAACGAACCGAATACTTACTGATTGTCAATATGGTTTTCGCAGAGGATGTGGAACTGACGAAGCTGTTATTAATGTACAAAACTATATATGCAAAATGTTGGATAAAGGTCACAATGGCGTAGTAGGCATCTTCTTTGATTTATCTAAAGCTTTTGATATGATTGATCACAACATTTTATTAAAGAAGCTGGAATTTTATGGCATTCGCGGTAGTGTACTACGGCTTTTCAAATCTTATCTGGTGAATCGAAAACAATTTGTGCAAATGGGGGACAGTAAAAGCCAACTGGCTTCTATTGAACATGGTGTACCGCAAGGCAGTGTACTAGGCCCGTTGCTGTTTTTAATCTATGTTAATGACCTATGCAATTTGGAGCTAAAAGGACGGCTATTTATGTATGCGGATGACATATGTCTTTTTTATCCGTACAAGTCCACGACCGTGGTTAAAACTTATATGGAACGAGATTCTGCATTAATTTTTGAGTATATGCGACTGAACAAATTGTTTATAAATAGAAAGAAAACTAAATTAATCAGATTTAAACCATACCCTGGCCATAATATGGACTTTAGCATCACTGTGGATGGAGAAACTATAAACGAAGTGAATGTTGTCAAATATTTGGGCATATATATGCAGTCAAACCTTAACTGGAATCATCACATAAATCAGCTAAAGTTGAAAATATCTCCAGCACTTGGATTGTTGTATAAGTTCAAATACAAGTTCGACGAAAGAACCAAATATCTAATTTATCAAACATTAATACAGAGCCATCTTAACTATTTGGCTGTGGTCTATGCATACAGGAACACAGGCGAGTTAAAATCATTGCAAAGGCTTCAAAACAAAGCTCTGAAAACTGTTGCAAACTTACCATTACTTTATCCCACCGTTTCATTATACGACAGTGTTTTTCCAACTATTTTGCCAATTCATGGAATTTATAAGTTGCAGCTTCTTCTGTACGTATATAAATGCATTCACCACATAGGGCACCACACAATTGAATTTAATCTAAACCAAGTTTCATTCAACACCCGCAACAATCAACAGCTGGGAGTAGCATTGTGCCGCACAGAGACCACAAAACAGAGAGTAGAATATTCTGGCAGTCATGAGTTTAATGATATACCGAGCGATATAAAGTCTAACCCAATTTCAATTTTTAAAAGATTGCTAAGGAATTACCTTAAAACACAAACTGAAACACTTTTGTAAATTAAATTAATTTTCTTCTAATAAGATCATTAACCTTTAACATCGTTTAATTTATTACTGATCAAACATTGTATTAAAATAATTGAATTTTGTTATTTTGCCAACTAGCCTCTATTATGCCTAATGGCGCTGAGGCGTTTATAAAAACTAATTGTAAGTTTTATAACGTATAAGTAAAAAATAAAAAAAAAAAAAAAAAAAAAAAAAAAAAAAAAAAAGATTCCTAGCCATCATAAACGCAATATACGCTCGCCTTATAACCGCTCAACCTTAAATTTTACATTAAATACTAATTGTTCTCGATGCCTGGACAATGGACAGAGTGATCGACTAACTTCATTACTAAAACTAAATTCGTAATAAAGATGACAATTTGTACACCATCACCACACATATTAACTGAGGTTTTCTTAAATAAAGCTTCCCAGTCGAATAACCGTACTTTTCCCAATTCTTCATTTAGATTAGACACTCGATGTAGGCCGACATATAAATGTAAAAGTCAAAGACGCAAATATTCCGCATATGCTACAACAATTTGTGGCAAAGTCAAAATTGCCAATCCCACGGCAGCATGTTGTACGCATCGGATTGACCCGATGGAGTCCTTCTTCGGCAAGAGCTGCCGCCTCAGTGCATATGTTCATCCTTTTTTCGTCATAGGAGAGGCAAATCCCGCAGTGCCTTCTCCAATTACTTCTGGTCCGTGCCGGGATTGAAAGGAACCCCGAACCCTTGTTCTGCCAGAACCGCCTCAATCATCGGTCGGTGTCGGTGAGGTGAAACCAGTGCATGGAGTGGGTGCATTTCCGATCTTGCTCTGTCCTTACGTCACTACGGAAGTATAGTCGCATTGAATAATTGGTTGCAGCGATCCAGTAGAAAAAGCTGACCAACACCTGCAGCCTGCGTAGTTGTCACGGATACAATGTGCTACGTAAGGATCGCTTAAGGAGTGGAGGTGGGGGATTATACACCATTCCGTGCAGTAAAGACCAATCTCGCCTGGCGCTAGTGACCCCAACATGGAGTGTATGGAAATAGGAGTCAGGTCCGGTAGTGCCGAGATAGAGCTATACAACGTGTACATACCGCCGGTTGGTAGTTGTGACCCAATGAATGGCCAAGCTTACAAGCCCGACAAGTAAGCTACTGTCTGGCCATTATCGTCTGTTTCTAAGAGACTTTTATGCGTATCACGTTTCATGGCATTCTCCCCTAGGTAACAATCAGCGGGGCATAGCTTTGGCAGAGCAGATTAAAAGCTCCAGGTTTTGCAAGCTTACAAGCCTGACAAGTAAGCTACTGTCTGGCCATCATCTTCTGGTTCTAGGAGATTTTAATGCGCATCACGTTTCATGGCATTCTCCCCTAGGTAACGATCAGCGGGGCATAGCTTTGGCAGAGCAGATTGAAAGCTCCCCGTTTTGCACGGTTATTGTTGTTGTAGCAGTTTATTGTGTACTATCATTCGTCTGCTTGATTCTGTTGAGTGTCATGACCCAGGAACTCCGCGACTAAGATGGGGTGCGTCCACAGGGATCTGGGTCTGAGTGGGTTTGGCCGGGCAGTTAAACAGGTGACGTGTATCGTGCGGTCCCTGGTTACAATCGGGACATACATCTTGCGCGTCGGCATCAATCCTAGCTCTGTGGGAATTGAGGCGGCTGCATCTGCCGGAACGTAATTGACGTGTAGATCTACCTTAAGGCTTCTGGGCGGTGGGTATCTATCCACAAGATGATGATTTGGATGATTTCTGCGATAACAGCCCAAAAGGTATTGCTTAGACAGCATGTAGTTGTGTCTTCGCACTGGTAGGATCTTTGTCTCCTGATGGAGGTGGTCCACATGAGAACTGAGGAGACAGCCCGTCGCAGTTCGGAGGGCGGCATTCTGACAGATCTGAATATTATTCCACTGCGTGTCACAAAGTTGACGTGACCACACTGGCGCTGCATAACTTACCACAGACCGGCCAATTGCTTTGTACGTGGTCAACAAGGTTTCTTTGTCTGCACCCCAAGTGCTGCCAGCGAGTGACTTGAGGACCTTGTTTCTACTTTTGACTTTATTGCAGATTGCTGTGGCATGTGGGGAGAAAGTGTAGGAGCTGTCAAATGTGACGCCAAGTATTTTGGGACACTTGATGGTCGGAATCATTTCTCCATCGACCATCACAGTCAGCTCAGTATTCACCTCACGCGTATTTGTAGTGAACAGTGTGGCTGAAGATTTGGTGGCGGATATCTTCAGATTTCTGGCAGCGAAATATGAGGCAAGCTCGTTGAGGTAGACGTTCAACCTATCGCAGATGTCATCAATGGGTGGGGGGCCTGATGCCATGATCGTACAATCGTCCGCATATGATACGATCTCTATGCCGTCTGGAGGAGGTGGGATGGAGGATAGGTAGAGGTTAAACAGAGCCGGAGATATCACCCCACCTTGGGGAAATCCCTGTTTCACTCTACGGTGTTTTGACTTCTTATCCCTAAATTCCACAACAGATAATTAGCGACCCAACGTTTCAGGCCTGGCTGGAGGGACGTGTTGGCGATGTCCTCAAAAAATTTGGCATGGCTGACGAATGCCTTCGACAGGTCCAGTGCCACGAGGACCGTCCTATCACATGGCCTGGGTTGATTGAAGCCACGGCAAATGTGTGTGGTGATGGCATGCAAAGCTGTTGTCGTGCTGTGCAGTCTCCGAAATCCGTGTTGATGCTCGGCGAATGGAAATTCTCCTACGAGGCTCGGGAGGAGTAATGCCTCAAGCGTCTTAGCCACTGGTGAGAGAAGGGAGATCGGTCTGTACGATTCCCCCAAACTCGGGTCTTTACCAGGCTTCAGTAGCGGGATCACTCTGCCCATTTTCCAGACATCGGGAACTATAAGAGTGTTCAATGACAGGTTAAGGACATTGGTAAGGTACTCAACTCCAGGTAAATCCAGATTCTTCAGAATCAATGTAGAGATTCCGTCGGGGCCCAACTCCTTGGATGATTTGGCGCCACTGATGACATTCGTAACTTCGCCCACGGTAAATTGTGATGGCTGTTCATCGGCTCGGAGACCACGAATACGGCGAATGGCTCTCCTCCTTGCCCTGTCTCTCTCGGGATGCACAATAAATTGACGGTTGAACAACCTGGCGCATCTCTTCGGATCAGTCACGGTTATCTCGCCAAAAGTGACTGAGGTCCTGTCGTCCCGTCTACCGGGGTTCGAGA
Source organism: Stomoxys calcitrans (assembly GCF_963082655.1). Taxonomy (NCBI): domain Eukaryota; kingdom Metazoa; phylum Arthropoda; class Insecta; order Diptera; family Muscidae; genus Stomoxys; species Stomoxys calcitrans. The sequence goes on from NC_081554.1 coordinate 127,775,916, forward strand.
GAGACTTAACAGTGGCCCACAATTTGCCTGCACCGGTGCCTAAGTTACATTGCTCCAAGTGTTCCAGCCACAAATTCCGCTTATGTTCGTTGACTACCCTGTTTATTTCCAGATTCAGCTCGCTGATTCTGGGGTTAGCGGGGTCCATAGCACGAATCCCATCACGCTCGTCTGCGAGTACCACTGCTTGCGCCGGGAAATTGGGTCGCACTTGCGGTATTCGACCGGCTGGTATAAAGCGAGCGGCTGCTGCGTTGATGATGTCTCGGAATTTCCTCTCGGCCACAAGCACATCAGATGGGGGTGGCAGTTCATTGAAGCGGCGATTGGTATACTCTCTGAAGCCAGTCCAATTGGCCTTCTTGTAATTGATGAACGTCCGGCGCTCAGAAGTTATGAAGTCGGGTGGTCGGTCGATGGTGAGGATTATGGGGAGGTGGTCTGACCCCAAAGAGATGACGGCTTGCCAGGATACGTCACTCAGGAGATCAGGGGATGCAATTGAGATGTCTGCCGAGCTGCTGCACCTCCTCGTAATCCTAGTGGGGGCATCCTCATTCACCGTGCAAAACGTGGAGCTATCTATCTGCTCTGCCAAAGCTATGCCACGCTGGTCGTTACCTAGGGGAGAATGCCATGACGAGTGATGTGCATTAAAATCCCCCAGAACCAGACGACCATGGCCAGATAGCAACCCACTTATGTCGGGGTTGTAGGCCTGACCATTAATCGGGACACAGCTACCAACCGGCGGTATATACACGTTGTATATCTCTATCTCGGCAGTACCAGACCTGACTGCTACCCCCATACATTCCATGTATGGGTCACTAGCGTCAAGCGCAGGCGAGATAGGTCTTTACTGCACGGAATGGTGTATAACGAAGGCTCAGTGTACGTGTACGTGTTCTTTTGCACGGTGAATGAGGAAAGTGAAGCTGCTCGCCAGACATTTCTATTGCATCCCCTAATCTCATGAGTGACATATTCTGGCAATCCGTAATTTCTTTGGGATCACACCACCTCCCCATAATTCTCACCATCGACCGACCACCCGACTCAAACCTCTAATCGCAGGACGTTTGTCAATCAGAAGAAGGCCGATAGAGTCGGCTTCAGAGGGTACACTATTCGCCGCTTCAGTGAATTGACATCCCACTTAAGTGTGCTTAAGGTCGAATACCCCAAGTGCGACCCAATTTCCCGGCGCAGGCAGTGGGTCTCGCTGATGAGCGTGTTGGGATTTGTGGCACGGACCCACCTAACCCCAGAATCAGCGAACTGAATCTAGAAATAAACAGGCTAGTAAACGAACATAAGCGGAATCTGCGCCTGGAACAGTTGGAGCAATGTAACTCAAATACCGCTTTAGGCAAGTTGTGGTTTACTGTTTAGTCACTCTCGAACCCCGGTAGACGTGATGACAGAACCTCAGTCACTTTTGGCGTCGTGACTGTGACTGATCCAAAAGATACGTCAGGTTGTTCAACCGTCTTTGTGCATCCCGAGAGTGACAGGGCTAGGAGTAGAATCATTCGTCGTATCCGTGGTCTCCGAACTGAAGGACAGCCATCATAATTTACCATGGATGAAGCTACGAATGTCATTCGTGGCATCAAGTCGTCCAAAATCTCTACATTGATCTGTATCTACCTGCAATCGAGTTACGACCATCCTCATGGGCAGAGTGATCTCAATACTGAAGCCTGGAAAGGGCTCGAGTAAGGAGGGCATATAGATCAATTTCGCTTCTCCTACCAGTAGCCAAGACGCTTGAGGGACTACCTTTCCTGAGTCTCGTTAGAGAATTTCCATTTGCCGACCATCAGCTTGGATTTCGAAGACTGCTTAGCACATTGATTTCGGAGACTGCTTGTGGTACTGGCATTCGTCAGTCATGCCAAGCTATTTGAGACATCGCCAATACGTCACTCCAGTCAGTCCTGAAACGCTGGGTCGCGAATTATCTATGTGGTCGCCAGTCTGTGAAGGGAAAAAAAGTCGAAGCACCGTAGAGTGAAAAAGGGAGTTCCCAAGGCGGATATCTCCGGTACTGTTTTACCTCTACCTATCTTCAGACAAAGATCGTACCCGTGCCATAACTACCTGCTGTCTAAGCAATACCATCTGGGCTGTTGTCGTATCTTGTGGATAGAAGCCTTAAGGTGGAGTTACATATCTCGCGCAGCACTTATGCGTGCTTACGCGAGCATGTCAGAAATAAATTAAATAGGTGTGTTTGTATTGTGTGAGTTACACAACAAATGAACGCACTCACCTGACAGAATAAATTAACGAACTCTCAACTTTGAACGCGTTTCAGGGTGCAAAAGATATTATTTCAATATGCTTACTGTTCAAAATTGTTTTGCAACATACCAAAACACATCATTACCAATTTCTATTGAAATTAACTTTGGATATGACTTAAATAAGCTGATTTTTAGAAATTCGTGCGCAGCCAAAGTCGCATGGGGTGTAACTCAACCCATACAACGCATGAGGGCGCGTCTGATTGCTTAAAGCCGCGATGAAAATGAAAATGCATGAAAATTTTTTTTGTCAAAATTGTCAATTTACATACGATTCATCATTTTTGCTATCACACTTGTATGTTATTTTCGTATGACTTAACCAAAGTAAGTAATAATTTTTTTTATTTTTTATAAGTAATAATTGTTAACGTTGTGAGAAAGCTAGGTAAATAATAAATTTGAAAAGACAGTTTAATTTGGGGTTGCTTTCATTTGACTGACAACAAAAACAGCTGATTGCTCCTATCAAAAAAATTACATGTGCTATTTTGAAAAGTGATTTTCATATGTTAGTTTCGTTTGCTTCGCATGCTGTCTAATAGGGCCTTAAACACGCACAAGTGCTTCGTGTGGTACGTAACTCCAGCTTTAGGGTAGATTTTCATGAACTAGAGCGTGAGGTTCAACGCTACAAGAGAGAACTTCTATTTTTCTTTTGCTCCGTTTGTTTTATTAGTTTTCCGCAATTATGTACGTGTAATTATGTCTGCTAGAATATTTGTTTGTTCTGAGTAACACTGATTTACGTATTACCAAATAAATGAAAATATTTTATTTTGGTTTTGACTGAGAAAAAATAAACAAAATCGGTTAAGTGCTTTACACACATACATACATCGAATACATTCTGTGCCTTGGTACAATTAGAAGGTAAAGTCATACGCTCAACAACAACGAAATCAACGATACAACCCTGTGGGGATGGTGGCGCAAATTCCCACTAGGCTGTCAAACTTCTGGACATTGTCAAATTGACATTCAGGTTTTTATTTGCATTATCATGTGTAGCAGCCACAAGATCAAAAGAGTTATGATTGTAAACGATAAAAATGTGAAAAAGAAACAAAATGTAAAAAAACCTTTAAAATCCAAACAAAGCATTTCACATTTGGTACAACTCAGAAATTGGAAAATTTGATCAGCAGAACTTATGACTTTGCCTTCTAATTGTACCAAGTTCTGTGATAAAAAGTTATTCTTCTTTTTTTCAAACGTTACAACTAAGCGAATCTTTTCAAGAGAAATTGCTGACTGACGTAACACACCAGGGTTGATAAATGAGGCTGCAAAATAGTATTAAAACATGTTAAAAAGGCACTTTTTGTAGCCAAAAGGTACACATTTTTTACTCCACACGTTCATAACTTTATCTCACAACTTAAACATATAATATCTATGTCAATGAGTGAAGTCTGATTCAAGTTTTTAGGTCAACGATAAGGGACCTCCTCGTTATAGGCGAGTCTGAACTTTGACTATAGCTTGAGATAACTCCCATATAGATAACTCCCATTAAACGTTCTAAATCTCTTTAACTCCAAGATGGAAACGTTTTAAATCTCTTTAACTCCAAGAGGAGTCCCGATCACTTAGAACTGCTGTGAATAAGAAAATCTATCGTGCTAAAGGTAGCTATTTTGGTGGAAAATATTGCGAGGCTACTGATTCAAAAAAAAAGGGAAAAACAATAAGAGAAATTGGCATCGGGTCCAGTCCACTGGTCGAAATTGAAGCATCTCCTGATGTACGAACGCACACTTTCAAAACAGCACAGCAAGCCTTGGAACTGATATCGGACAAATACATACATCAACTGTCATATCAAATGCAACATTTTTTTCTGATTTCACGACTTTTTAATATTCATGTGTCGGGCCAACTGATGTATATGAGTATTACATGTCTATAAAGTCAAATGCAGGCTTGGATTACCTTCATCCGTATATATTACATTTAAACGACTGGCAAATATCCATCCACATGAAAACAATGGAAAACAATCTCCCTATATCAATTTTGCCTTTCTTCTCAAATAATCCACAATCAAATTAGTACATAACTTAACGAGTATAGCCTCTTATCCAGCAAACCGTCTGGCTTCAAGCCAAGACATAGCTGCGTTACTGCCCTCATCGCTGAAGATATCAGATCAAATATTGATGACGGACAGGTAACATGTCTAGTTTTGTTGGATCACAAAAAAGGTTTTGAGTGTGTAAACGATGATGCACTGTGCTCAAAACTGAAACATTATATTAACTTTTCTCACTCTACTGTGTTGTTAGTTAAAAACTACCTCCGTCAAAGAACTCAGTCTGTTCTCATTAAGGATCTAATGTACAATGCTCTGAAATTGAATAATGGTGTACCACAGAGTTCGATGTTGGGATCACTGCTTTTCTCGATGTATATAAACGACCTACCACCTCCGCCCACACACTCATCTATTCACATATATGCTGATTATGTCCAGCTCTATCTGAGTTTCGCTAAATCTGAAATACATCAAGTGTTTTTAGAAATCAATGAAGATTTGGACTTTATTTCAACTGCCAACATGCCAATTACCTTCATATTATTCACGTTTGTTTTAAAAATTCACATTTTTTTATTATATGCCGATGACTTAAAGATTTTTTCTCGCACAAAGACACACGAAGATTTTATCATGCTCTAATCTGATTTGCATAGACTAAAAGAATGGTGCAAAATGCTCTCACTTCTCATTTTTTAGAGTTCGCAATCCAGTTCAACAGATTTTTCAGTTAAACTCATCAGCCTTATAGAGGGTGAGTGAAATTGGAGATTTAGTTGTCATTTTTGATCATAAATTAAGTTTTACTCCGCACATAGATAAGCTTATTCCTACAACTTATTCTATTTTAGCATTTATCAGGCGTCATTGCAAGGATTTTTATGCTCCTTATACGATGAAAGCTCTGTTTACTTCCTTTTTAAGATCGAAATTAGAATTCTACTGTTCTATGATTTGGAGTCCTCATTCTACAAGAAATGTTTATCGAATTGAAAGACTTTAAAAGTTCTTAAAAATGGCATTATATTCTTTAAATTTCACTCGCCCTATTTCTACTTATGAGTCCAGATGTTTGCTCATTAGTTTGGATACTTTGGAGAAAAGACGCAAATTCAGTCCCTGATGTTTATTTGTGATTTAATAAATAATAACATAGATTTCCTTATATTTTGGCCAGATTATTTTTCTATATATCTTACCGGGACCATCGGGTTTTCAATGTGTTTGCTATAGAACATTATCGGCAAAATTATGTAATTAATAGCCCGCTTGTTGGCGCTTTGCAGAATTTTATAGATCTTTCATGTCATCAAGGGATTCGTTTAAGCAGTCTTTGAAATCATATGTAAATTAAAATTTGGGTTTATTTGGTCTGTGAATTGATATTGTTTTTATATAAATCAATCTCCAGATTTTTACTTCTCATGTTCGTTTGAAATAAAGGTGATGGGAAATTAACGATTGTATCGATACTATCTATATTTATTATAAAAACTATCGAAAATATTGAATGTTGCGATTATCGATAGTTTGCCAGTCTCAGTAGGTGGTCGGTCTTTTCAGTGGCGGCCAAAAGGCTGACGCAATATCGCCTCGTGTGGAGAACAAAAAATATAGTGATGTTCTGTCCAAATCTTTGGACAGCACATTGCTGCTGATAAGACAACAAAAAGTAAAAAGACGACTTTTGATGCCAATAGGCTTTTGGAAACGAATATTAATGACGCTGAAATGTGGTATGAGCAAGCTGCTGAAGGTGTAGCTTTTGCTACCAATAATTTCAAAGAATTTGCTGCTGCTGCAGGTGTTGATGCCGCTGAGATGACTGGTAAGAGGATATATGAGTGTAACAACAGGTAATGGGAATGTGATGTATGACCGGTTGAATTACAAGCTATATCTGATGGACTGGTTCCCTGGCTTTGGGAGATATGCTCCGCTTGTATCAGAATGTAATATATACCTTTGGGATGGAGGGACACGAAGGCGGTTTTACATTATTGAAAGGTGCTTTCAATAATGGAAAACCGACGTCAATCATGAAGGAGTTGGAGTTTCTAGGCATCAACTCTACCGTAAGAAAGTTTATTAATAACTGACTTACTAAAATATGCATTACGGCAGGCTTGAGGATCTAAAAAGATGGGCCAGCAGAGGAACACCTGAAGGAGGTGTACTGTCTCCTCTACTTTGGAATATAGCCATTAACAATATATTATTGTCTCTGGAAGAAAAAGGTGTAAAAGTGATCGCGTATGCTGATGACGTGGCTATTGCGGTAAGCGGAAAGTTTTCCAGCACTCTAAGAGATATATTTCAGGAAGCATTTAATGCAACAGCAAAGTGGGCTACCGAAAGTGGTCTAGGTATAAATCCGTGCAAGAAAGAAGTAGTACTTTTCAGCAGGAGATGCAAGTTGCCTACAGTGGAACCTGTCCCCTTGGGTGGAGAGAATGTTCCATTTACAGAAAGCGCAAAATACCTAGGTTTTTCGCTGGACAGGAAATTGAACTTCAAATTCAACGTTTTGGAGAGGGCAAGAAAGGCCACTTCCTGTAAACCTGCAAGAGAGCCATTAGTAAAAGTTGGGTATATATTGCAGTTGTCAGACCTATAATGCTGTATGTGTTGTGGTCTGGTGGACGGCGCTTCAAAAGTCCACCCACTGCTCAATACTTAACCGGATCCAAAGGATGGCTTGTTTCATCTTATCTTATCTTATGCGTCTGGACATTTCTCACTGGTCATGTGGCGGATACGGACACTATGTTATCCTTGACACAATATCCGATATTCCAGGCAGTATGAATTACACCCTACCTGAGCCGCTTTTTATAAAATGCACTGTACCACTATTCCTGATAGAACCGATTGGAACTACGATATCCCTGGTAACAGAAGTTACATTGACTTCTATACGGATGGTTTCAAACTAAACGACCAGGTGGGCTTTGGGGTGTACTCAAAAGAGCTGGAATGGGTCATATCAAAAAGATTACCCGACCACTGCAGTGTGTATCAAGCGGAGATCCTTGCAATTAAGAAAGTGGTGGAATGGCTGATTTAGCGAATGTGAACATTCACAAGTTTTTGGGCTTTTTAAAGCGATCTGGATGGTTTAACGGTAGGAACTAGAAGTCATCATCCTTCTTCTGTTCCTGTGGTATCACAATGGACGAAAACGTCTAAGTGAGTTATGAGTTGAAGTGACTGCCACTTAAACCTAGTCTAGTGCAAATTGGGTTAATGAGGTTAATGGGCGGGAAAAGAGAAGAAGATTAGATAAAAATATAATATTATACGATACCTCAAAGGCTTAGGCTATCAAGAATACAAAGAAGAATGGATTGTATCTCTATGAAAAAATCCAAGACATAATATCTAAGAAAAATGGAATTGAGGAGATTAAAGATGTAGGCTTGACACTAAAAAATAAAATTTCTTAAGTGAAGTATAACAAATTGGCGGAGAAAAATTTTAGGGCTTTCATTCCCCGTAGCTATGTCGAGACGTTTGGTGTGTTAAGAGATATTCCTCTTTTTTAGAGGCGGAAATTAAAAATGATGTTCAATACCATTTGACCAACAAGGGGTTTACTTAATGTTATGTCGATGAGAATGTGAGAGAAAGAGAAATTTGTACCGACTAGTTCGATTAAAATTTAATTTAGCGGTGGTAATCTTCCAGAATATGTGAAAGTGAATTATACTAGTTCTAAAGTAAATAAGATGTCCAAATCAGAGATTTTAGAGACTTATCTTTGTATGTTTATTTGTCGGTTTGTTTGTTCCGCATAGACTCAAAAACGGCTAAACCGATTACCTTGTAATTTTCACAGATTGTGTAGGCTGGTCTGGAAGGAAACAAAGGCTATATAATTTTTTGATATCGGGAGGGGGGCGGACCCTCCCCTTACCCCAAAAGTACTACCCAAAAATAAAAGTGGACCGATCGGAACAATATGGGATTCTAATGAAAGGTATGCAAGAATAGAGTACCCGCCCCAGCTCCAAAACCCCTTAAAATAGGTTTATTTGACGATCATGACAATATGGGACTCAAATGAGAAGTATTCGGGAGCAGATTACGAATATTTCTACGAAGTAGGAATAGGCTTTATAATTTACTGATAACGGAAGGGGGCGGACCCTCCACCGTTACCCCAAAAACACCACCCAAAATCAAAAGTAGACCGATAAGGACAATATGGGTATCAAAAGAAAAGTATACAGGAGTAGATAACGAATCTGGCATACAAATTCATATCGAAGTATAGGGGGTCAACCACCCCCCAAAAACGCCCAAAATGGACTCATTAGCCAATCACGGATATATGGGACTCGGTTTGTTTGTTACCTATAGACTGAAAAACGGCAGAACCGATTTTCTCGAAATTTTCGCATTTTGTGTAGGTTGGTCTGGAAGGCCACTTATGCCAAAAACACAACCCAAAATCAAAAGTGGACCAATCGGGAAAATATAGGTATCAAATGAAAGGTATTGGAGAGTAGAATACGAACATGGTATTAAAATTTGAGTCTAAGTACCCATCGGGCCGCTCCAACCCCAAAACTCCCCAAAAACAGACATATTGGAAGTTCATTTCAATATGGGGCTCAAATGAAAGGTATTCGGGATTAGATTTCGAATCTGACATGCAATATCAGATCGAAGTATAGGGGGTCACGCCACCCCTCAAAAACGCCATTAGACCCATTATGATTATTCGATACTTGGCTGAACCGATTTTCTTAAAATTTTCATAGATTGTGTACGTTTGTCTGGAAGCAAACATAAGCTATACAATTTTTAGATATCGGCGGACCCTCCCCCTTACCCTAAAAATACCACCCATATCCGAAAGTGGTCCCATGGGCTCAACAAGGGTATTAAATGAAAGGTATTGGAGACCAGAAAACTAATATGGTATTAAAATTTTGGTCCAAGTAACCATTTTAAAGCCTTTTTCGAGTAAGCTCAAAGTGGACTCCAAAGACCCAACAGCTGCGGTGGTAGCGTCAGACCGTAGCATGTTGTTCTGCCCTCCTATAGGTGTGGGTGCCTTGGCACCTGTAGTCGAGACTAATGCTTCAAGCGCACAACTAGTCGTTTGACTATTTAATGAGGAAGAGACGGATAAACCAGAGGGATGCACAGTTCGTAGCCATCCTTTGGGTAAATGTGGTGTTACTATCTCGAATTCACACAGGGACAGTGTCAATGAAACAGTCATCGCAGCCGAATCGAGAGATGAGGGCAGCGGGATGACGGCAGAAGTGAGCGATGGCTTTGCTAAGCTCACAAGCAGACCTAGAAAGCGAACCAGGGTACGACGATGGAGACAGAGGAGTATGTACCGGCAGCGCAATCGGGCGAAAATGAAGGATGATGGAAGGGATGGAACTGACATTCAAAGCACTTCTACGGAAGCTGGAAAGAGAATCAGATCTCCCAAATTGCATAACACTGCTAAAATGCTGAAGAAGAAAAAGAGTTTCCCGCTTTCAAGTTCTCTGGGAAAACCTCTAGCAATGGAGTCTCCAAACAGTGTCCTGCGGAGGGAGACATAGTCGGAACAGGAACGAAGGAAGCGCGCCCCTGAGTCTTCATGCAGGACTGAGACTTCCAAAAGGATGCCACAGCCATTACGGAAGGGGAAGATGGTGAATGGTAAGGAGCCGCCCTCTAACGCCAGAGTGCCAAAGAGGCACAACAGAGATGAGCTGACTTATGTAGTCATCAATATCGGCAATGCATCCGGTAGAATTCCACCAGATCATCGGTCCCAAACATGTGTGGAACTCTGTAGAGGGTCCACCCATATAAATGATAAGCTGCGAGTATAGAAGGGAAATCTTTACGCTGCGTTTTATGTCGGCGGAATGTATTGATACCGTTAAACAGCTCTTCAGAGCTCCCTGGGAGGGCGCCAAGCACGACCTGGTGAGAAAGATGGACATCCCCCTGCTCACAAAGGCGACGGTCTTCATCAGGAGATGGGACAGTAAATTTGCGAAGGAACGCTTGTTGGCATTCTTGGGCAAGGAAAACCAAGGCTTGGTCGCAGAGAAGTGGAAGGTCTTCCGCAGAGAGAAAAAGGAGAAAGGAACTTTAGTTGTGGTTGGCATTGTTCAAGTCTCCGTGCCAAGTTCGGCTAAGGCTAAAGGCATGGTGCACTACGGGAGCAAGGCTGTCTTTTTCAAGATTGCGAAGACTAGGATTGGTAGAAATTCTTATATTGAGACATCAGGCCGTTCAGTGGCAGGTCACTCAATATCGCTCAACTAACAGGGGGCTGACGACGAGACAATCACCGTCTCTCTCAATATTGGGAAGACTGGGATAAGCAAAGATCCTGATACACATACAACAACCAGTGCAGGGGCGAGACACCCAACACAGCCTAACAAACAGGGACCCGATGACGGACCTATCACCGACTTCAACATGCGGAAGACTAGTATAGGTAAAGATCCTAACATTGAAACATCAGGCAGCGCAACGACAGGAGTCTCAATGCAGCCTAACGAACAGGGATCCGACGATGGAACCGTCACCTACTTCCAAGAAGCCCATTTACTTAAGGAGGACTTATATAGGCAAAGATCCTAGTATTGAAACATCAGGCAGTACAGTACAGAGAACTGAATACAGCCTCGTCCCCCGACGATGGAACCATTACCGACTTTATAAAAAGTCGGAGGACTTTGAAACAACTACACATGCTCTGATGGAGAAAATAAGCAAGCGCAAGATTCATATTGTCTTAATTCAGGAGCCATGGACGATCCGGAATAAAGTTTCTGAACTGAACCATATTAACTACTAATTATTCTATGCTAAAACTGGTATTCGGCCGAGGACTTGCGTTATTTGTCATGACAATTTGAATTATAAAGTTTCCCCAGAGTTGTCATCGTCGGATGGAACAGTAATGAGACAGGGAGACGGTGGAAAGTACCTAGCATCACTTTATCTGCCTTTCGACTCTCCGAAACTGCCACCCAGGTAAGAGCTCCAACGGCTGTTGAGGAAAGCAGCACAGACAGGAAACGAGGTACAAATAGAGTGCGATGCGAACTTTCACCACATTTCGTGGGACCAACACTAATAAACGGGGCCAAGCCCTTGCAGAGTTCTTGAATACTAACGACCTAATAACATTTAATATTAGTAACACCGCTACCTTTGTTAATAGGACTAGGGAAGAGGTATTAGATGTGACGATATGATCGGAAAATCTAATCGGTGAGGTTGAAGGGTCTCCATGGAACACTCTTTCTCTGACCACCGCTACATTAGGTTTAGACTCGCACGACCAGCGACGAATCCGATAAGTTTCAGAATAAGTTGAAAACCAACTTTACAAAATTCGGAAGACTACTCAGAAGAAGACTTGGACAAGATAATTTAGATTGTCCAAGCATAGAACACATTGACGACAATGTCAACAGGATTACGATTGCACTGGTGGGATCTTTTGAAAATAGTTGTCCTCTTCGGGAAAGGATATCAGCTCAAGAAAAACCCTGGAAGACAGGGGAGATTTGGAATATTGGAAAAGAGGTCCGCTGACTCTTTTAACAGAGCACGTCGTCGTGTTCCTTGTGAACAGGCATATTTCAGTCTTCACTAGGTTTACATTGAGATCCCTGGGTCTAGCCCAATCATATACCATTTGCAAACCCCTTTCGGCCCTTCTGCATAGCTGGTTCGGATCCTTACTTTTGAGAAGTATAATAACATCGTATGCATAGCAGATGAGTTCAAATCCTTCTTCAGTCAGCATCTCTAATAGGTTATTTACCCAAAGGAGTCACCCAAAGGAGTGGCGATAAAATGTCCCCCTGTGGCGTGCCCGTGCAACTTTCTCCCTTATATTTTTGTCATGGGACCCGGTCCACCCAGTACTGGTCTAAGTATTGGATCAATGTGTAGGTCCGCATATGGTTAAACGCCCCCTCGATGTCAATGCAAACCGCCAATGTGTACGTCTTGGCATCGAAGGATTCTTCTACAATATTTTATGCACAACCTCTTGCAGGGCAGTCTCCACCGACCTTCCCTTGACATAGGCATACTGTTTGTATTTGAGCAGTTAGCTTTATGACCTAATCTTTATCATGATATCCACAATACGTTCCATGCATTTGAGTAGAAAGGACGTAAGGCTTATAGGTCTGTAGGCATTTGTTACACTTATCGTGGATTGATTGCATCAGCAAATTCGATTCAGTTCTTCCATTTACGTTTCAGTAACCTCAGCCTCCATTCAGATTCATGGCTTTTGTGATGCCAGTTAAGCTACTTTAGGCGCATGCGTATATGTGAGCATTCCAATATTGTGGCCTAATCTAGACATAAAGAGGTCTACCGCTTCGCTGTCACTAGCTAGAACAGACGTCTTAGTCATTGTGTCCGTCATAACAGATCACTGTCTGATGATGATGACAGACTGAAAATTGCCAGTAACGACTTTTGCCGAAGCTGTGACGAAGTCGAGGAAGAAGGGACTATAGAACATCTGCTGTGTGTGTGTCTCGCACTGGCAGTCAGAAGGAGTTCCACTTTAGGTTCTCATTTTTTAAAGCACTTGTCTGATGTAGAGGATATGAACATTCACAAGTTATCGGGCTTTTTGAAGTGATCTAGATGGTTCAACGGTGGCAACTAGAAGGTATCTTCTGCTCCTGTGGTATCACAATGGACGAAAACGTCTATGTGAGTCTGATGGCAGACTGCCACTTGAATCTAACATAACCTAACCTATGGATCGACTCTCAATTTTGGTCATCTTGGCCTTAAGTACAAATTTGTGTTATCTGCAAATGTTCTTTTGTGGTCGGGAAAGCAGCTCTAAATTACATTGGGCAGCAGCCTTAGACTTAAATGGGATGCATCAAACAAAGGCTATTTTGAAATTAATTCTACTAAATTTCCTTCAGTGTTTAAAGAGTATTATATTAAAAAGCAAAGTATTCAAGGTGTTATATTACCTATGTGAAGTAAGTACTATGGTTTTGTCACGTTTTTGAAAATCTTGTATGGATTTCCATAGGAAACGTCTTGATATAGGATCCACTCCTGTTGTTGGTTCATCTAATAATACCAAAGAAGGACTACCAATCTGAAATAGACATGTTAAGAATCACTGATAAAAAAATTATAAACAAACGAATCCCTTACCATGGCTGTCGCAGTTTGTAATTTTCGTTTCGTTCCTCCCGAATAATGCCTCACTTGAACATTTTCAAAATCAGTCAAGTCTAACTTTTCTAACCAATATTTAACTTCTTCGTGAACATATTGTTTTTGAATACCTCTCAAAAGAGCCATATATTGAAGGGTTTGATATGCAGTCATAAAATCGTTAAGGCAGTCATTTTGTGGGCAATATCCGAAGCGGTACCTATATTCTGCCTCATTTTTAAATATATCAACACCATCGATTTTTATGGTACCCGCTGTAATTATACGATTCGCAGCAATCATTTCAAATGTTGTTGTTTTTCCGGCACCATTTACTCCCAGGAGCCCAAAGCATTCTTGTTTACGCACAACAAAATTTAAATCGCTAACGGCAACTTTTTGATTATAAATTTTGCAGACATTTTGTACTACAAGTGGATATTCATTTTGGACATTATCTGGAAGGAGTTCAAAATAGATTAAAACGATTATCAGAATTTTCAGCTAATCTACTTCAAATGAAGCATTGTTGTAACCGAGGTTACGCCAGGATTTTAATGGACGACATAGGGATAGTGAACATTGTTCCACGGCGATAATTTAAACAAAGAATAAACAATATTCAAACATATCGACTTGGACGTTTTTCAGATACACTTAAGCTAATATTTTTTCACCTCTAATAATTTTTTCCACCGTGGATTTTTCCTCTTGTATAAATCGGTCCTCTTCCTGATGATGCGTTGTGTTGTCGGGTTTCGTTCTAAAGTTGCCAATTTTACAAGATCCACTGATTTTTTGCCGACGATGATTATTTTCCACAACCAAAATGAATACACTCTGAAAGGAAAAAACTTTCGCAGTTTTAAAGAGGCATTCCAAAAAAAAACCGTCATATTACCATCAAAATAGGAAATACCAGTAATGCATAAAAATAGAAGGTACTCAGGTGAAGAAAGCTCTTGCTGTTCAATTCGTTGCGAATTTCTTCTGGTATGTGCTCAGCTCGGCTATTGATAAAAAGTTCATTAATAATACGTAATTGGTGGCATAAATTAAAATCGGGTAGTAAACGCAGGAATGTTATATAGTTTTCATATTTAATCATATCACCAACAGATGTAGATACAATAAAGGTGGGTATAACTGCAATATTAAAAAAGGAAGATTAGGACTGAGATATTTCTGGAGAGTTTACTAGGAACTGAAACTTACGTGAAATATTGTAAAGTGTCACCAAACATGTAGACAAGGCTGACATAGTTGTAGCTATATTTGTTAGACAATATATAAGCGGCAAATAAGACAGGCCATAAAAGAATATTGAAAATACAATGCTGCACAAGTCTTCCATATTATACAATTCATGGGGCATAATAAGAGATTGATAGGCAAAAAGGGCCATACAAATGAGAAAAAGTAAAAGCAGATCGAAGATTAAATTGCTGCCCCAATAGATACATGAAGAGGTGGCATGCAAACGTTTAAATCCACTACGATTCTCCTTGAATGGCAACATGGCAAAATAGAACATTAACATAAACAGACCTGAAAAATTAATAATTATAATTATAGGTAAGTTAACTAAATTACAATATATTCATTTGCTTAGTTAGTAATATAGAAGGGAAATAAGTTAGTAAAAAAGAAGGAGGTCAGTATAGCTTTCGGTGTCATAATGGGACACATAAAATTCGAGCTCAAAATGGGTGCAGCAAGTGATAGGATGTGTAGGGCATGTGGGGAAGATGACGAGACGTTGGAGCATTTCCTATATCGTTGCCCGACTTTCGCGGCTAACAGACACCGGCACTTAGGTGGACACACAATACACAACACGAACCAACTTTACTTTTTACTAATTAGAGAGCACAACAAGCTTACTGGCTTAGTTGGTTGATGACTGGACATCAGATTTGCACTATACTCCTTAATCTGATATGATTTTATTTAATACATGTAATGAACTACTTTCATTGGAAATCCATGTTGTCTTGATATTTTTCCTTAGGGATTTACTTGATCCAACATATTTTACATCTCCACGTTAGGTTAATTTATGTTCGTACGAGATGATCGATTTATTAAAAGATGTTTAAAACATAACAATCAATTTATTTTTTTAAATGATATTAATACAAAATAAAAAGGTCATTTAGCAAGAATGATGAAATTGTCTCTAAGAGATATGTATTGATTGATGGTTTCAACTTGACTCAACGTGTGTGCAGAAATCCAGAAACATATTGAACCTAGCTGGGCTGCTATGAATTCGCCAGATCATTGAAAGAGAACAGAAGAATGTTAGGGTTACCGTAATATCTCCCCTTTTAAGTTTGAACCGGGCTCTTGCAGATTGGTTCTACAGGTAGTCTCCTTTAAGAGATTTTCTTTGGTTGGTGAAGTTGGAGGAGAAATAAATTCATCCATTGGTTGCGGTGATTACGGTGAAACATTAGAAGGTAATACAAGTGATGAGTTTTCTTCTGGTTTTGCTCGAATCTCGAAATCTTGAAGTATTATATCCAGAGATAGTGTGTTATATGGTGATGGTCGCATATCTGCTATCCTGATTCGAATTTGATCAGAATGAGCTCTAATTGTCTTCTTACGATTTCCTGTCCATATCAATGTTTTGTAGGTGGCGAATGATTTTGACTTAGTTCCATGATTGATTTTGACTTAATTCCATGTTTGAAGTTGTACTGATTATCTATTTTCAGGTTCATTTCTCGAAGTGATGGCGAAGGATTTTTAAGAGCGTCAAATATATGTTTAATTTTGCATCCTAAAAATGCTTCCGCTGACGATACACCTTATGACGAATTTGTGTTTGGTATGGATCTGTATGCCTCTAAGAATCGTTCCTTCCTTTTCCATTTTTTTGGGCTCTCGTTTGAAAGTGTCGACAAACCTTTTGGCTTGACAGTTTGAGCTGGAGTGGAAACGAACAGTTCGAGTATGCTGTATGGCTCTTTCATTTCACCATTGTTCTAATATGCTGGAACAGAACTGAGAACCATTATCTGATACCGGTTGCTCGGGGTTTCCGAAATACAAACAATACTCGTTCATTAGCTTGATCGTAGCTGTAGCGGTGATCGTACTTGTTTGATAAATTGCTGGATACTTTGAAAATGCATAACTGTTATGAGGTAATAAGGTCCCTTAACTTGGCCTGCTTAGTCGATATAGACTCTCTCCAAAGGTCTAGTCGTCAATGGCCATGAAGACAAGTCCGTCTTTACTGGATTTTTAACAACTAGCTGCTAATTTTGACATCTTTTCACATAGTCCTCAATATCTTTATTTATGTTAGGCCAGCAGGCGTAACTCCTTGCGAGTGTTTTGCTTTTTTCAATTGCGAAGTGTCCAAGATTAAGTTGTTTCTCTAGCGTTGAAAAGTAACATTCGTCCACGTAAGATAGTGAATCCTTCCTTTTGAAATACGGTAGAACCTGAGGTTCAACCTCACTTTGCATTTCTGGCCATCCGTTTGCCATATATGATAAAAGTTGTATCTGATTTTGACGCCTTTGAAATCATGTTGTGCGTGACAGGAAGGGATAATAATGATTCATTTAAATCATTCTGAATGTTCTTCTAAAAATTATGGATGTAATTATGAAATCTCCTGCACGCTTTTCATGCGAGCTTATTAATCTAGAAAGTACGTCGGCATAACCGAAATCTTGTGTTTTCGTGTACTTGACACAAAATTGAATCCTAGTTGAACTAGCGCTCATCTTTGTAGTCCATTAGCTGTATAAACAGGGATGTCCTTTTTAGACCCAAAATGGCTAACAACGGTTTGAGTCTGTGTGGAGTGTGAATTTGCGACCAAATATCATACGGTGATATTTCTGAGCAGCGAATATTAAAGCAAGATCCTCTTTTTCGATTTGACTATAATCCTTTTTTACGAGAGTCAATGACCTCGAAGTTTCATATGTTTGTTCGGAAATGTATGATATACAATTGCACCAATGCAATGAATTGAGGCATCAGCCGCTATATGAATGGGTGAATTCGGATCCTAAAGAAAGAAGTTCTGATGAAAGATTACTTTTAAATTTGTCTAAGAATAATTCACATTCGGTTGATTGCTTGAAATGAGATTCCTTCTTTAAAAGGTCATCTAAAGATTTTAAGTTTCTCATATTATCATTGAAATTTAACACGGACAGCACTCAGTTTTATGTATAGTTTGTTCATGGGCAAATTTGTATTTCCAATTAGGACCTGGACTGCTCTGATCTTTTCTGGATCGGGACGTATACCTGTTTTATCAATTATTAGTCCCAAGTACTTAATCTGGCTTCTTGAAAAACTGACATTTCTGAAATTTTAGACAAAATCCGAACTCCTTGATACGTTCCAGGAATGTGCCGTATATGGAACTGGACGTTTGGGTATAAAAACCTCTTTCGCATTTGGAAGTAAATTGATGTGTACCTTTGTCTTGGTGCAAAGACCCGAAGAGCTGTTGTCAAACACTTCATTGAATGTTGTCCTTAAATTTGAAATTTCATCACTGAAATTTATCTGATGAAACCATTATGAAATTAGTATATCCCACAAATAAAAATTTTCAATCCAATCTATGCCAAAGATATACAGGTTTTTATTTTAAGAATATAGCAGTCCACAATCGTGGAAGTTTTACATATTTTGAGTTCTGTAGAAAATTTTGCTAACAGCTTGATTTAATTACCATTTGCATCATTTGCTGTGCCTGTCGTAGTAAATGTTTCCGGCTCTCCGATATGTTTCAACGTTAAGATTGAAATAATCGTTATGCCAGAGGCCTTGTCCACTTGTAACTTTAATTGTTTTGTATACATACTCACTGTGACATACTTAATTTCTCGAATTGAACTTGATTTACAGCAAACACTGGGTTCGCACTTAATTTTGCTCTGTTGTTGTTACTTTTGATGCTTTGTTTTGTTTGACGTTGAGTTTGTGTCATGACTGGCTTGCTCTTTTGTTTGTTTTGATTTGTTCTGCTGTCTTTGTTAGCTCAGTTGCAAAAGCCATCTCTGTGTATCCAATTAGTTAGCATGATGGACATTTCTCATTGGAGTATGGACAATGTTTAGCGTAATGCAACTCTCCACAATACCAACAAGAATTTTTTGGTACTTTCTGTTTCTATTTGTGCTTGCTAATCCTGTAACACTGTTTCGGCTTATCTGCAATTAACGCTTTTTCACTTTTCAAATACTTGTGTCTCAGCGACCAGCTTTTCCAATTTGATCACTTCATTGCTCTCGTTGAGGTGTCTGAACAAACGGAGTACTCCTTAAAACTTCAGTTTCCAACTTAGAGATTTGAAGGCCCTTGTAACGTTGACTTACTTGTGTTTCGGTTCTGCCAAACAATTTGCAAAGATGTTTGAGTGTGCTTCCAAAGAAATTTTATGGGGTTGTCTTGGTAAAACAAAGTTTATAAAACGTTCATGAATGTTATTAGACATTTTTCTCCATGAATGCCCTTCTTTATCCACATCGTCTAGAACGCTTGCTTCTTAGGGGTTGTCTTTCATGTTTCGGGATTGTACAACCCTTGTGTTGCAATCTGCCAACTGATAGCTCTATCGTAAAGCTTGACATTTTACGTACTCAGAACGTTTTGACATACGAACGCTATTTGTGTTATTTACAGTAACTTAAAAGATTCATCTCGCCCAAAAAATGGAATTAAATCAAAAACATTTTCGCGCGATTATTTTTTATAACTTTCGACGTGGATTAACTCAACAACAGTGCATCGATAAACTTAATTCAATTTTTGGCGATGGAGCTCCATCAAGGACCAGTGTTTATCGATAGTATGGGTAATTAAACCGAGGTCGTAGTTCACTCCAAGTCGAATTTCGTGAAGGTCGTCCAAAATCAGTTGTTGTTCCAAAAACCATTGATGCTATGCGCCAACTGATATTTCAAGATTAGTGGGACCAACATATTGTACATTCAATATTGCATGAACATTTGACCGTCAAAAAAAAATGTGTTCGCGTTAGATTCAACACAATTTGTCAATCGTTCAAAAAAAATTCTCCAAAAATACGAAACAACTGCATTTCTTAGCACTCAAAATATCGATTTTATGAGTGATCCGCCGTATAGTCCTGACTTGGGACGGAATGACTTCTTTTTATAGCCGTACGTAAAAAATAAAATGAGAGATCAACGTTTTTCGACACCTGAAGAAGCCGTTTATGTATTCAGAATGCATGTTTTGGAGATATCAGAGTGGCAAAAGTGCTTCGACAATTGGTTCAAACGCATGCAAAATTGTATAGATCTTAATGGGTAATATTTTGAGAAACAATAAAGCTATTTTTGATGATTAATATTTGTTTTTGTGTATAAGACATTTTTCTCCATAAAAGTGCAACTTTATCCGCATCGTCCAGAGCGCTTGCTTCTCATTCTCTTTCAGGCTCATAGTTAAAATCCATCATGGAGTTTGCTAAAGACTCCATGAGATGGTGATTTTCCAATTGGAATTGATGACTTGACTGTGCTCACATCTCTACTTTGATTTGGAATGTGTTGTGTGAGTTTGATTAACAAATCTTGTTGACTTGAAACTATTTGCAGAATATTTGCTTCTTCCGACATTTCTGGACTGTTCTAGTGTCTGCTTGTGTGATGTTCACTTACAAATATGTAGAAGTTCTCGATACGGTTTCTATGCTTATGTTGCAGTGCTGCAAATATCCCAGTGAGCAATTTTTGCCAAGCGCTCTTAAGTCAGAGTTTTTTCCGAAGTTTTCTGATATTCATAAGAAAATCTGCCGATTTCTCAAACTTTCATTAGAAATTTATCCGTTTTTCGGCCAGATTTCTTTCGATCATTTCTGCACATTTTATTTTGGTTATGAGCGAAAATCTGCAAATATTCTGCACATACTCGTAAGGGAATTTATTGTTTCGTCGTATTTTTTCGTATTTCCGTGCATTTGCTTAGAGCTTTTTTCAGAATCTCTGCACATTCTCGAACTTAGTCAATTTTTTGTATACGGATTGAGTTTGTACCGTAATTCTGCACATTATCGTAAAGAATTTGTTGTTTCGTAATTTTTCGGGTTTCCGAACATCAGCATAGAGTTTTTTCAGAATCTCTGCACATTTTCGAACTAGCTTATTTTTGGTTTGTATACCGGTTTTGTTTTGCAACGGTTTGCACGTGACAAATTTTGTGTTAACCGGTTTTGTTTGCTTTTTTTAGTAGATTAGAAACTTTCGAACAGTAAAGTTGGAAGTTTTATTGTGGAAATAAAATTAAAGTGTGCAATAAACAAATGAATTATATTTATTGAAAAGAATTATAAGTGAATTGTATTATATTTAATGTCTTTTTGTTTGTTTTGTGTTATTTTGTTTCTAATAAACAGTTAAAAATAAAACAAATTAAAAAATTAAATTTAGGGCAAATTTTGAGATTTTCTGATTATTTTCTAAACATTCATTCCAAAATACTCAGAATTACCTAAGATTTTTTCTAGAAAAAAGTAAAAATTTCGAAGAATATTCGGATTTTCGAATATGTAGAGAGTAACTTTTTATTTTTTAAACAAACCTCCGAATCTTTACAGAGGGTTCGGTATTTCTTCGGATGTTCTTTTCTAGATCACAGTTGACTTTTCGGGCAAAATTCTGACAAAACACGAGAAATTTTTAAGATTTTCCGATGAAGCGTCTGAAACTGTTTGGAATTTTGGATCAAACATCAGAAAATGTTCCCATTCTATGTTCAGTTTCGAATGTTCCTTTAGAGTTTTGTGTGAAATTGTCACGAAAATCCAACAAAACATCGGAAATATCTGAACAATTTCAAAAATTCCCTAAGAATTTCCTTAGAGTTTTCTTACGAATTACAGAATTCGTTACGCAACTCTGATGCTGATTCCGAATTTCCCCTGACAAATCTTTCAGAATTCGTATAAACCGCCCATACAACTTTCGTTACGATTTCGCAAAAAATTCGGAATCAAAATCGGAAACTTGTGCAGAGATTATGTCCGAATTCGTAACGAACTCGGCAAAAATTGCTCACTGGGATGTTGATTTATGTGTAAAGACCTATAATGTATAAAGATACAGTATTTCAATTGCGCGTTTTGGATGCCAGATATCGTTAGTATAAATTGGCCCAATCTTTCAGTTTTATTTTAGTTACAAGTGGTGGTCAACTGATATCGGTGGTCAAAATGGACCCCATCTTTTTTGCGATTTTTCTAAATTTGGATATTTAAGGCGACATTTTGCATCAGCGAGCCCTTAAATAAATATGTTTTTTCGATTAAATTAATCAGCACATGCACTGTGATAGTATATACAGCGGTCAAAAAAAGTATTCATCATTAGCAAAATTGATAATAAATTCACTTATTTTGGGTAATTGAAGAAAATTTAAAGTAAACAAATAATGCAGTTTTATGCAATAGTTTATTTTTCGTAATATGTTTTAAAATAAATTCAAAAAATAAATTTAATTAGCGCAAAATATGCAATTTTATATAATAACACCAAAAACAGAACAAAAAAAGTATTCATCATTGATGTGCTATCATCAAAGTCAAATTCAAATATTATTTGGGAATCCCCCTTTTCTGTTTTATTTAGTAAAGGAGGCTTTGCCCTTGACAGCAAATATTTAATTTCATTGAAAATATAGT
Organism: Stomoxys calcitrans; assembly: GCF_963082655.1. NCBI lineage: Eukaryota > Metazoa > Arthropoda > Insecta > Diptera > Muscidae > Stomoxys > Stomoxys calcitrans. The sequence continues at coordinate 127,798,144 of NC_081554.1, forward strand.
TTTTGTCAAAATGGGTCGTAAGCAAAACGAGGTTTCTGATGAGGTAAAAGTTTTGATAATAAAACACCACAGGAATGGTTTAACTCAAAAAACTATCAGTGAAATATTAAATAGACCACGATCTACTATACAATCCATCATCAGAAAGTGGACAGAAACGAAAACTGTTGACAATAAACCAAGATCTGGTCGACCAAAAGCACTTTCAGTTGGAGATGTGCGTTGGCTAGTGCGGCAAGTTCAGAAAACTCCGAAGACAAATGCGACCATTCTTCGTAAAAATACTATGGAATATTTAGGGAAGGAAGTTACTACACAAACAATTCGAAATACACTCAAAAGGCATAGTTACAGAGGAAGAACTGCACGTAAGAAGCCCTTTATAAATAAAATAAACCGAGTGAAAAGGCTAAACTTCGCAAAAATGTATGTAAAACAGCCCGAATCATTTTGGAAAACAGTCATTTTTGCAGACGAGAGCAAGTTTAATCTTTTTGAGTGCGATAGAAAGGTCATAGTGTACAGAAAACCAAATACAGAGCTTGAAGAAAGAAACACAGTTGCTACTGTAAAACATGGTGGTTGTGGTGGAGGTGGTTTAATGGTTTGGGGGTGTATGGCGGCTTCAGGAGCGGGAAATCTTGAAATTATTAATGGAGTAATGGATCATAAGTATTACATTGACATTTTAAAGAGGAATTTAAAAGATAGTGCTGTAAAACTTGGGCTTGGTAATAACTTTCAATATTATCAAGATAATGACCCCAAACATTCTGCTTTAAATACCAAGATGTGGATGCTGTATAACTGCCCCAAAGTCATTAAAACTCCTCCTCAAAGTCCCGACTTGAACCCAATTGAACATCTTTGGGAACATCTCGAACGCAAATTGAGAACGCGCAATTTTTCGAGCAAGAGTCAAATGCAACAGGTGATAATGGAGGAATGGACTAATATAGACCAAAATATAACCGCTAAATTAGTCCAATCGATGTCAAACCGTTTAAAAGAAGTTATAAGACGCGGTGGTCGAATAACAAAGTATTAATTTTTTTAAATTATGTTATTTATTTTTTTGTTTTTTTGCAATGATGAATACTTTTTTTGTTTAATTTTTTGTGTTCAGCTGTAAAATGGCCCTTTTTTTTCCAATAAATACTATTTTTTTTCTTTAAAAACAATGAAATTGTGTACATATATATCACACAAGCACTACTGCATCATTAGTTTAATATGTTTTTATTCCAATTGTCTTTTGTAGACTTATTAAAAAAAAACATTGAATGATGAATACAGCGGTCAAAAAAAGTATTCATCATTCAATGTTTTTTTTAATAAGTCTACAAAAGACAATTGGAATAAAAACATATTAAACTAATGATGCAGTAGTGCTTGTGTGATATATATGTACACAATTTCATTGTTTTTAAAGAAAAAAATAGTATTTATTGGAACAAAAAGGGCCATTTTACAGCTGAACACAAAAAATTAAACAAAAAAAGTATTCATCATTGCAAAAAAACAAAAAAATAATTAACATAATTTAAAAAAATTAATACTTTGTTATTCGACCACCGCGTCTTATAACTTCTTTTAAACGGTTTGACATCGATTGGACTAATTTAGCGGTTATATTTTGGTCTATATTAGTCCATTCCTCCATTATCACCTGTTGCATTTGACTCTTGCTCGAAAAATTGCGCGTTCTCAATTTGCGTTCGAGATGTTCCCAAAGATGTTCAATTGGGTTCAAGTCGGGACTTTGAGGAGGAGTTTTAATGACTTTGGGGCAGTTATACAGCATCCACATCTTGGTATTTAAAGCAGAATGTTTGGGGTCATTATCTTGATAATATTGAAAGTTATTACCAAGCCCAAGTTTTACAGCACTATCTTTTAAATTACTCTTTAAAATGTCAATGTAATACTTATGATCCATTACTCCATTAATAATTTCAAGATTTCCCGCTCCTGAAGCCGCCATACACCCCCAAACCATTAAACCACCTCCACCATGTTTTACAGTAGCAACTGTGTTTCGTTCTTCAAGCTCTGTATTTGGTTTTCTGTACACTATGACCTTTCCATCGCACCCAAAAAGATTAAACTTGCTCTCGTCTGCAAAAATGACTGTTTTCCAAAATGATTCGGGCTGTTTTACATACATTTTTGCGAAGTTTAGTCTTTTCACTCGGTTTATTTTATTTATAAAGGGCTTCTTACGTGCAGTTCTTCCTCTGTAACTATGCCTTTTGAGTGTATTTCGAATTGTTTGTGTAGTAACTTCCTTCCCTAAATATTCCATAGTGTTTTTACGAAGAATGGTCGCATTTGTCTTCGGAGTTTTCTGAACTTGCCGCACCAGCCAACGCACATCTACAACTGAAAGTGCTTTTGGTCGACCAGATCTTGGTTTATTGTCAACAGTTTTCGTTTCTGTCCACTTTCTGATGATGGATTGTATAGTAGATCGTGGTCTATTTAATATTTCACTGATAGTTTTTTGAGTTAAACCATTCCTGTGGTGTTTTATTATCAAAACTTTTACCTCATCAGAAACCTCGTTTTGCTTACGACCCATTTTGACAAAAACTATATTTTCAATGAAATTAAATATTTGCTGTCAAGGGCAAAGCCTCCTTTACTAAATAAAACAGAAAAGGGGGATTCCCAAATAATATTTGAATTTGACTTTGATGATAGCACATCAATGATGAATACTTTTTTTGTTCTGTTTTTGGTGTTATTATATAAAATTGCATTTTTTGCGCTAATTAAATTTATTTTTTGAATTTATTTTAAAACATATTACGAAAAATAAACTATTGCATAAAACTGCATTATTTGTTTACTTTAAATTTTCTTCAATTACCCAAAATAAGTGAATTTATTATCAATTTTGCTAATGATGAATACTTTTTTTGACCGCTGTATATACTTTTTATAGAATATGTGATAGTACTCCAATCCCAATAAATACGATGTCATTTATGCGTTCAAAATTATCCCTAATCGACTTTTGCAAATGCCGTATCTTATTACATTCTAGATCTATGGTGTGAGTGTGGAGATCGGGCGGTCGGTTATAGGGCAGCTATATCCAAATATGGTACGCACTTCACAGAAATGAGTAGAGGTCTACCAGAACTCTCTTTGTCAAATTTCATCGACATAGGATGAAAAATGGCCAATTTATTGCGTCAGTCTGGAGATCGGTTTATATAGCGGCTATATATAACTAAATTTCGATTTTATGAGATCAGAAAATCCGGTTTATATACAAAGAATACGAAATCATCATAATTGAAAAAGATTTCAATTACTAAAATATTCGAAAATTTATATTTATTGGGTATTTACTCAATTAATAACCAAGCATTGAGTATTTGCAAATTGCAAATTTAGCCCATGAACATTCCACTAAGGAACATGGCCAAACTTCTCACACATCACTGAGTGCATTCCGATTTAAGTTTAAGCTCAATGATAAGGGGCCCCTTTTTTAGCCGAGTCCGAACGGCGTGCCGCAGTGCGACATCTCTTTGGAGAGAAGTTTTACATGGCATAGTACCTCACAAATTTTGCCAGCATTAGGAGGGGAAAACCACTGCTGAAAATTTTTTCTGATGGTCTCGCCAGGATTCGAACCTAGTCGTTCAGCTTCATAGGCGGACATGCTAACCTCTGCGCTACGGTGGCCTCAAGCATTGGGTATTTACCCGGTAGAAAACCATCTCTATTCATTTGTTTAAATGATATAAATGAAAAAAAGGTAATTTAGCAAGAATGGTGAAATTGTCTTTAAGAGATGTGTATTGGTTGACGGTTACGACTTAAATCAGCATGTGTGCAGAAACGCAAAAATTGTTGAGCTTAGCTGCGCTGCTATGACATTGCCAGATCATTGTAAGAGAAAAGAAGATTGTTAGGGGGACCGCAATAGTTATGTTAGAGTGACATTCTATTTTCTAACCCGAATTCTTGAAATTCACAGACAGAAAAACCAGCCAAACAGATATAGAGACCAACCATGGCAAATTTTTTTTAATATTTTTCAGTGTATTTCCACCACATTTTTAGCAAAAAATGTTTGGATCAAGCTTACATCCTTATTGCAAAAAATAACTATAACAAAAAAAAAAACGAAAATCTGGGTAGAAATCGTAAAGCTATAAAGCAAAAACAAGAACTGTTGTCAAACAAAGTGATGATTAATAAAATACTAAATTTAACTTACCCATAGGCACAAGAGTGGCATAGTAAGCTAGCCTTAGAGATCCAGCCGATGAATTATGACTAGAAGTTAAAGGATTTTATTTTTCACCAAATATGAAAATAAATAATTTAATAAAATCTGGCTTTTGTCTACTTACACAGCCACAGGCGCATATATTGTCTTTAATATATTCTCATTTGAATTCGTAGACCACATATATATCGAATTGTCTACGAGATTTGTCAGTATTGCTGAACTGTGTATCATGTTTACGGAATATAATATCGTTATAGTCGGTGTTTTCTCACCACCTAACTGTATGGTCCCAATAGCTTCCTGTTGGAAATTATAAAAGTCTTTCCTCATAATTTCTATAAGTTCTGAAAAAAAATATATAAAAATGTTCTTTTATAGTTTCAATTAATTCAGTCAAGTTAAAAATAAAATGTGTATAAGTAGAATAATTAACATATGTCGATATTTTTGCTTTCATACTTTGACACCTGGCTGACACGAGATAGCTGTAACTTTGAGCTCCGATTTGTGTGGTGGTCATTGGGAATCATGTCTTTATATTCATCTCTTCGGAGATTATACAAATAATAATAAAAAAATATCAGTATCTCGGAATAGGTATTACCTACTACGAAAAATGTTAAAGTCTTTTTGGAGTAGGCTAGAAATGGACTCCAAAAAACCAACAGCTGCGGTGGTGGCGTCAGATCGTAGCGTGTTGGTGCCTTGGCACCTGTAGTCGAGAGTAATGCTTCAAGCGCACAACTAGTCGTTAGACTAATTAATAAGAAAGAGACGGATAAATGCACAGTTCGTCCCCAGCCTTTAAGTAAAGGTGGTGTTTCTGACTCGGATTCAGACAGCGCCAGTCATCGCAACGGAATCGAGAGATGAGGGCAGCGGGATGACAGCAGAAGTGAGCGATGGCTTTGCTTAGCTCACAAGCATACCTAGAAAGCGAACCGAGGCACGACGAAGAATACAAAGGAGGATGCAGGATGCTGGAAGGGATAGAACTGACATTCCAAGCACTTCTACGGAAACTGGAAAAAGAATCAGATCTCCCGAAGAGCATAACTCTGCTAAAATGCTAAAAAAGAAAAAGAGGCCCCCGCTTTCAAGTACTCTGGGAAAACTAAGCCAGTCATCCCGCAATGAAGACTCTAGACAGTGTCATGCGGAGGTAGACAAAGTCAGAACAGAAACGAAGGAAGCGGGGACATCTATACGCTGCGTTTTGCGTCGGCGGAATGTATTGATACCGTCAAACAGCTCGTCAGAGGTATCCACGCTCCCTGGAAGAGCGCAAAGCTCGACCTGGTGAGAAAGATGGACATCCCCCAGCTCGCAAAGGCGACGTTCTTCATCAATCAGTTAATTTGCGACGGAACGCGTATTGGGATTTTTGGGCAAATAAAACCAAGGTTTGGTCGCAGAGAAAGCGGAGATCTTCCACAGGGAGGAGAAGGAGGAAGGAATTCTCCTTGTGGTTGGCATTGATCAAGTCTCCATGTCGAGTTTGGCTAAGACTAAAGGCATGGCACACTACAGGAGCAAGGCTGTCTTTTTCAAGATTGGGAAGAGTAGGATAGATAGAGAGAGATCCTCATATTGAGACATCAGGCCGTGCAGTGGCAGGTGATTCAATACCGCCCAACGAACAGGAGGCTGACGACGAGACAATCACGGCCTCTCTCAATTTTGTAAAGACTAGGATAAGCAAAGATTCTAATACAAAAATATCAGGCAGTGCAGGGGCGAGAGACCCAACACAGCCTAACAAACAGGGGCCCAACGACGGACCCATCACCGACTTCTAGTTTCGGAAGACTAGGATAGGTAAAGATCCTAATATTGAAACATTAGGCAGCGCAGCGACAGGAGTTTCAATGCAGCCTAACGAACAGGGAGCCGATGATGGTACCATCAGTACCATCACCTACTCCCAAGAAGCCCATTTACTTGAGATTTGGAAGACTAAGATAGGCAAAGATCCTATTATTGAAACATTAGGCAGTACAGGGAATAAAAATTCAATACAGCCTAAAGAACAGGGACCAACGATGGAACCATTACCGAATTTATAAAGAGTCGGAAGACTAGGATAGGCAAAGAACCTACAACGATGATATCAGGCAATGCAGTGACAGGAAAGTCAATGCAGTCTAAAGAACAGGGAACAGACGAAGAGATCTTCACCTACTCCTAAGATGCCCATTTACTGGACGACCAATGATTGAGGTAATCCAGATAAACCTCCACCGGAGCGAGACTGCTACACACGCTCTGATGGAGAAGATCAGCAAGGGCAAGATTCATATTGCCATGGACGACCCGGAACAAAGTTTCTGGACTGAACCTTATCAACTACCTATCTATGCTAACATTGGTACTCAGCCGTGGACCAGCGTTATTTGTTATAAAAATTTTAATTATATATTTTCCCCAGAGTTGTCAACGTCGGATGCAACAGTGGTGAGACAGGGAAACGGTGGAGCATACCTGGCATCACTTTATATACCTTTCGACTCTCCGACACCGCCAACCACGTCGGATCTCACCACATTTCGTGGGGTAGTACCAACACTAATAAACGGGGCCAAGCCCTGGCAGAGTTCTTGAATATTGGTTACACCGCTACCATTGTTAATAGGATTAGGGAGGAGGTATTAGATGTGACGATATGTTCGGAAAATCTAATTGATGAGGTTCAGGGTTGGAGGGTCTCCATGGAACACTCTTTCTCTGACCATCACTACACTAGGTTTAGCATAGCACGACTAGCGCCGAATCCGATAAGCTTCCGGAATAAGTTGAAAACCAACTGGACAAAATTTGGATACTAAAAAGAAGATTTTGGGCAAGACAATTTAGATTGTCCACGCATAGACGAAAATGTCAACAGGATTACGACTGCACTGGTGGGGTCCTTCGAAGATAGTTGGTGAAAGGAAATAAGCCCAAGAAAAACCCTGGATGACCGGGGAAATTCGCAATATTGGGAAAGAGGTCCGCAATTTTTTAACGGAGCACGTCGAACTACACACGGCTCAAGGAAAACAATAGGATTACCAGAGCGACAAAACGTGCCTCCTGGAAGCTTTTCTGCGAACAGTTCGATAGAGTTAATGAAGCCGCCAAGATAAAAAAGTTTCTCTCAAAAACCCATGTCCAAACTGAAACTTTAGTAGACGACATATGATGTCGATATGACGAATAATGATGTTGATCGAAGGTTTATATTTACGGAATTTATGGTGGAGGAATCCTTGAGAAGCTTTAAACCATTTAAGTCAGCCGGACCTGATGGAATATTTCTGGCGTTACTACAGAAATTGGCAGACTATCTGAGGCCTCATCTGGCAAATATTTTCAGAGCGTGCCTAGGACTTTCATATACTTCGAAATCCTGGCAGGAGGCAAGGGTGGTATTTATACCAAAGCTCGGCAAGGCATGTTATACGACACCAAATGCCTACAGACCCATAAGCCTCACGTCCTTTCTACTTAAAACCATGGAACGTATTGTGGACACCATGATAAAGTGTAGGACATCCAGCGAACTGCTCAAATAAAAACATAATGCCTATGTCAAGGAAAGGTCGGTGGAGACTGCCCTGTACAACCTCGCATGAAATAGAAGAATACTTCAATGCCAAAACGTACACCCTGGCGGCATCTATTGACATCGAGGGAGCTTTTAACAATGTGCTAAGTAACAGGTGGATAAACTGTGTGCCCCATGGCGTAAATATAAGGGAGAAAGTGGCACAAGGCAACGCCACGGGGGGGGCATTTTATGGTCACTCCTTTGGGTGACCACCATAAATGATCTATTAGGGATGCTGACTGAGGAGGGATTTAAGCCTGTCTGCTACGCAGACGATGATATGATATTTCTAAGGTGGAAGGATCAGAATAAGCTATGCAGATTGGCCGTAAGGGTCTTGCAGATGGCACATGGCTGGGCTAGACCCAGATGTCTCAATGCTAACCCAGAGAAGACTGAAATATGCCTGTTCACGAGGAAGACGATGGTGAGCCAATTTAACACACCACGTTTCTCAATAAGACGATTTTGATATCTGACAAGGTCAAACACTTGGTGGGATCGTGGACAGGAAACTGAATTGGAAGTATCACATTCAGGAGCGTACTGAGAAGGCTCACAGATGTTGGGCACTATGTAGACGGGCCGCAGCCTCGAAATGGGGCATAGGAGCGAGTGGACTGCTTTATAGGAGCGTGATTAGACCAATACTTACATACGCCACAATCTTTACTTAGGGCTCTCTGGTACAACCAAACGCAAAATGATAGTCATGGCGCTTGCTCTAAACAGAGTAGTCCGTTGCCTATATTCCATTAAGCGATTTGATCGTATGTATCCACAATGTGTTTTAGGTTGCTCATTTCAGCATTTTATTGATATTCGCTCATTAATATTATTTGGAAAGGTTTTGATTCGACTATCTCCATCTTCTTTTGTCGAATTGTTCAGTTTTACCCGGTCACGCATGGCTAACCAAATGATATATGAATTATTCATTCAAGGTTAGAATAGCCAGGCTTTTCAATCGCTTCTCGGGTACATTAAAACTCTTTTGTCTCGGCTATGATTCATATCGTGGTAAACTTTGCGAATACCTTAGAAGTTTAGAAGAGTAGTTGTAAATACGACTATTGGCACAAGAAGACTATTAATGTTTGTATCTTGTATATATTCTTTAATTCCTATTGCATTAAATTTTTTGAAGATTTCGATCTCTGATTGTCATGGTTTTATTTCTTTATCATTGGGAATATTGTGAATAAAAGTGAATGTTTTTTCAAATTATACCTTATAAAAAACCAATGTGTAGCTTTCTATTGGGTTGCCTAAAAAGTAATTGCGGATTTTTTAAAAGAAAGTAAATGCATTTTTAATAAAACTTAGAATGAACTTTAATCAAATATATAATTGCCATTTTGTTCGATAACCTTTTGCCATCTTCCTGGCAAATTTAGTATTCCACGCTCATAGAACTTCTGGCCTTTATCTGCAAAAAACTGAACCAGGTGCGATTTTATAGCCTCATCATTGCGGAAAGTTTTACCATTTTAGGAGTTCTGCAAAGATCGAAATAAATGGTAGTCTGATGGTGCAAGGTCAGGGCTATATGGTGGATGCATCAAAAGTTCCCAGCTAAGCTCACTCAGTTTTTGGCGAGTGACCAAAGATGTGTGCGGTCTAGCGTTGTCCTGGTGGAATATGACACCTTTACGATTGACTAATTCTGGTCGCTTCTCCTTGATGGCTGTATTCAATTTGTCCAATTGTTGACAGTAAACATCCGAACTAATCGTTTGGTTCCTTGGAAGCAGCTCAATATATACCACACCCTTCCAATACCACCAAACAGACAGCATAACCTTCTTTTGGTGGATATCAGCCTTTGAAGTGGTTTGAGCTGGTTCACCATGCTTGGACCATGATCGTTTTCGACTAACGTTATTGTAAACAATCCATTTTTCATCTCCAGTTATGATTCTTTTTAAAAACGGATCGAATTCATTGCGTTTAAGGTGCATATCACAAGCGTTGATTCGGTTTGTTAAATGAATTTCTTTCAATACATGTGGTACCCATATTAAAATTGACGCCAAACAAACAAATGTAAACAAAATTTCGCGCATTTTTTTCTAAAGCAAGCTGAAATAACAGCTGATAACTGACAGAAGAAAGAATGCAATTACAGAGTCACAAGCCGTTGAAAAAATTTGTCAACGCCGACTATATTACTACTATATTACCGACAATTACTTTTTGGGCAACCAACATTATACTAATATTGTTAAATACTGAATTTAAATTATTTTAAAATGCAAAATCTCTTTAAAAAAATTATTTAAACATTTAACACTTTTGTTGTTAAATATTTCATAATTGTTAATCATTTTATACATAAATATTATTATTAATTGTAAAACAGTAGCCAATTGTAACTATCTATGTGACCATTTTGTGGCTTTTTACATGATCTGAATGAATAAATAAAAGCGGACTCCCCTTACGTTAGCGGGCCACGCAAACGAAAAAAATTCCATAGTCTTCGGATCTGCACCTGGAGTTTCCGTACTCTTTATAGAGAAGGTGCAGTATACGCATTGGCGGAAGTATTTAGCTGTGGATTTGTGGTTAGTCGAAGACTGAAACACCTTGTCTCCAGCTTTGCTCCGGTGGATGAGAGGCTAGCCACAATTCTTACAAAAGCCAATATTTTTAACATCAGCCTTACGAGGTTGCCTTTTATATTTCAGGATTGGATAACCTATGTGTTGCAATCGGCCAACTGACAGCTCTATCGTAAAGCTTGACATATTTGAGGTTATACGTACTCAGAACATTTAGAGCGCTATTAGTGTTGTTTACAGTAACTTAAAATATTCATCCCACCCATAAAATGGAACTACCTGGTACACATTTTCGTGCGATTATTTTTTACAACTTTCGACGTGGATTAACTTAACCACAGTGCATCGATGAATTTAATTCAGTTTTTTGCGATGAAGCTCCATCAAGGACCAGTAGTTGTTGTTGTCGCCGCATTTTCAAGCCCCTGTAGGTGAGAATACTTGTTCCAGTCCAAAGGACCGATCGCCGCTATTGGTTATTTAAAGGCGCCAATAATCCGCCTTGTCATATCGAGCCAAGGCACTCAGTATTTGTGCAAGAGCCGGTTCTGCTCGGCCTCTCACTGAGACTTTCCGCATAGATTGGACTTCAATGTTCCAGCCTGTGTGGTACTCACAGCTATCCCGTGCGGGACCAGTTTTTATTGATGGTATGGTGAAATCAACGGTAAGATTGAGACAACCTTGGGCATTAGTGGAACCAGTATACATCCAATATTGCATGAACATTTGACCGTCAAAAAAAGGATCGTGTCAGTGTTTATCGATGGTATGGTAAAGTCAACGGTAAGATTGAGACAACCTTGGGCAATAGTGGGACCAGTATACATTCAATATTGCATGAACATTTGACCGTCAAAAAAATTTGTTCGCACAATTTGTCAATCGCTCAAAAAAGGATCGTGTCGATTGGAAATGTCGAAAGAAATGCTCCAAAAATACGATTGCGTTGCTTCGAAACGCGTCTATGCCATCGTTACGCCCGTATGAGCCCGAAAGTAAACAGCTGTCAGCTGTATGGGTGTTTCAAGATGAGCCAAAATCCAACAAAAGTTGCTCGTGCACGAAGTACTGCCAAGCAAATGATCGCCTGTTTTTTCGGAATAACTGGACTTGTCGCAATCGTACCACTAGAACAACGCAGAACAGTCAATTCTGAGTGGTACACAACCATTTGTTTGCCAGTTGTCTTCCAAGAAATCAGGAAAACCAACCGCCGAAGACGGATCACTCTTCACTATGACAATACGAACTCTCCAAACATCGGCTCAAACAACTGCTCCTCCTGATTTGGCAACAAATATCTTCTTTTTATTCCCGTACGTAAAAAATAAAATGAGAGGTCAACGTTCTTCGACACCTGAAGAAGCTTTTGATGCGTTCAGAATCAATTTTTTGGAGAAACCTCAATCAGAGTGGCAAAAGTGCTGCGACAATTGGTTCAAACGCATGCAAAAGTGTATAGATCTTAATAAACCGATTTTCGATGATTAATTTGTGTTTTTGTTCTCTAATCCCGAAATATAAGAGTTAACCCTCGTATTTGTGTCCATGCCCCTACGGAAGGCAAGGACGTGTAGACCAAGGATATTTTCTACGAGCGCCTAGATATATTAAAATCGTTCTGGGTGATTTAAATGCCAAGATAGGAAAGGAAAATATCTTTGGTCCAACAGTCGGAAAATTTACCCTCCACGAGATAACGTCAGATAATGGATTGACGCTAATACATTTCGCCGCAGCAAAAAACATGGTAGTTAGCAGCATGAGAGATCACATAAAAAAACTTCAGAAAACCACGTTGTGATAGATGAAAGTGATTCATCGTGTTAGATGTACGGTCGATCCGTGAATATAGATTCGGATCATTACCTTGTTGCAACAAAGGTTCGCACCCGTTTGAGTATGGCAAGAAAAGTACGAACTGCACATCAGGGAAGCTGGATATTTAAAAACTGCAAAAACAACAGATGGCAATGGCATACTCCACTCGATTGACCCAACTGCTTATGAATGCACTTCTTGTCCGGATGATATAAAGGCGTAGTGGCAAACCATTGCCCACTCTATGGAAAATGCCGCGAAATCCGTACTTGGGTACCAGGAGCCTCCTCCAAAAAACCCATGGCACGACCAGGAGTATCGAAATATTGCAGAGGCCAAGAATGCGGCATACAGAGCAACCCTGCAATCAGTAGCAACGCGCCAGAACAAGGAGAGATATCGGGAGAAAAGAAGAGTGTAGAAACACCTATTCTACAGATGGTAATGGAAATGGTAATATGTGAGTGTGAGCGAATTGAGATGTAAAGGAGTCAGAATGAAGTCCGGAAATTCTACCAAAGAATCAAACATCAAAACGATGGCTTTTGTACAGGCATATCCTCCTGCAGAGACAAAGAAGTAAATCTGGTAACTGATACAGATAAAGTGCTGAGGATATGGAAATAACATTTTACCCAGCTGCTAGTGTTCGACGATAGCCGCGAAGACGATATGCATCAGATTGTCTGCGCGATCTGGCTAGAAGAACGCATACCCGATAATTGGAAACTCAGCATACTATTGGGTTGCCCAAAAAGTAATTGCGGATTTTTTAAAAGAAAGTAAATGCATTTTTAATAAAACTTAGAATGAACTTTAATCAAATATACTTTTTTTAACACTTTTTTTCTAAAGCAAGCTAAAAGTAACAGCTGATAACTGACAGAAGAAAGAATGCAATTACAGAGTCACAAGCTGTGAAAAAATTTGTCAACGCCGACTATATGAAAAATCCGCAATAACTTTTTGGGCAACCCAATATATCCCGTACACAACAAAGGAGGCAAGACAGAATGTGCCAACTACAGAGGAATACGTCTCCTCCGCATCGCGTACAAGCTACTTTCGAGCGTGATGTATGAAAGATTAAAACCTAAAGACAATGCGACTTTTGAACTGGTAAATCCACCATAGGACAGATATTCACACTGGAGTGGATTATGATCGGCTGTTATATAAATAAAAGAAACTTTACGGGTTTTCGAGTACTGCAAATTTATTTGTTGTCTTCGTATTTATGCGAACGGCAACATATAGTTTGCGTGAATTGTAATTGTGGTGACGTCCTTAATGTAAGGAGTGGAGTGCCGCAATGTTAAGTTTTGGGTCCTTTCCTGTTCATCTTGTTTATTAATAATGCGTTTGGTGAATTATCGGAATGGTGTGTTCTATTCGCTTTTGATTTTTAAGCAAATATGATCCGAACTGGACCACATTTAACAAAAAGGCGTGGGATAAAAAATTAACGATATGTTGGGTGTGAGTGCAACCCAAACACACAGAGTAAGAGGAAACTCAAACTCATAACTACTTTCCGAGAGTAAGCAAAAAAAGGAGTACCGACGGGAGCAAAATACGATGGTGTTTGTTCTGAAAATAGACCAACTGAATATGTTTACCTTTTGCTGCGCACGTTATAAACAAGAAGTTGGCTGAGTTGGTAGCGCATCTGACTAACAAACGTGAGGAACCATATTCAAACACCACTAGCCGCAAAAAGTAAAGGTGGCACTTATATGGAAAAATGGTAAAAGAAAATAAGAGTTTAATCAAAAACAATGGATGCCACCGTAGCGCAGAGGTAGCATGAACGCATGAACTATGATGCTGAACGCCTTGGTTCGATTCCTGGCGGGACCATCAGAAAATTTTTCAGCTGTGGTTATGCCAACCTAATGCTGGCGACATATGCGAGGTACTTTTCCATTTAAAATTTCTCCCCAAAGAGGTGTCGCTCTGCGGCACACCTTATCATTGAGCTTAAAATTAAATCGGCCAGCACTTATTGATATGTGAGAAGTTTGGCCCAGTTCCTTATGGAATGTTCATGGACAAATTTGCATTTGCACTTTGACTTTTTTATATCCTTTGTTTTCTGTATATGTAAAGTATTATGCATATTAGGCATGCTCAAAAAGTGAGATATTTTGTATTTTTTTTCAATTTTATCAATATGTGGTTGTAAAAACGGGAAATGAAAATAATCTTCGCCGAAGCCCGGCCGGGATTCGAACCTGGACACTCGGAGCAAAAGTGAGAGCCGCTGTCGTAGCCTAGCGTTCAAATCCATTGACACAACTTCCGAAAGATCCACAGAGCACATGTCTCTAATGAAGTTGCGTCGAAAAAAGTCTGCCACTGCAACAAACAAACACATGCATTGGAAAAAGAACTACTAGCACACAGGGTGTCTAGCTTGGTTAGTGTAGTACTTATATCATAAAGGCGTTTTCGCAATGAATTTAAGTACAACCAACCAACGAACAGCCCTTGAAGCCTTCACACCTAAAAGTGTCAGATGAGATTTCAACCAAAAATCGAAAATCCATTGCAAAGAAAATTCTTATTGTTTTTATTGTTGTAGCCAAATTTTCATGTGGTGGTGGCGATCCACGTCAAGCTCCTGCGGGTAAGCACGTTCGTTCCGGGCCAAAGGACCGATCGCCGCAGGAACAGGATAGCCATTGGTTATTTAAAGGCACCAATAACCCGCCATATCAGCATCATAACCCGCCATACCAGCGTCATATCGAGCATCATAGGCACTCAGTATTTGTGCAAGAGCCGGTGCCGCCCGGCCTCTCACAGAGACTCTCTGCTCGATACTGCTGATTGTCCGCGACTGCCGCTGCAGCTACTGCGTATGCGCCCGGTAACTTGCAGCTAGGCTTCTGGCGACAGCAATGAACACCACCTAAATTGGACCTAATGTTCCAGTATGTGTGGTGTTCACAGCTAAATTATTTCTGTGCCTAGAGTAATAACCTCTTCTTTAATTATTTCTTCACATCTATGATGAATGGAGTCTCAATAAGATCCAGGCATCTCTTTAAAGGGTGATCCAGGGATAGCTTTAAACGGATTATGTGCCAGGCATTACTAACTGCGTTCCGTAGCTCGGTCGGTCCTCTGTAACATAATTTAAGTGTCTCCCCATAAATGTTCTATGGATTGAGATCATGGGACTGTGCAGGTCACAGCTTAACCTGAACCCCTTGACCTGAAACCACCCTAATAACTAGTATGTTTTCGGTCATTATCTTTTTAGAATACCAATTCCAGAAGCATTTTTCAGTCTGCATAAATCAGCATTACTTAATTCAATAGGAAACAGGGATACTTCTCTCATATCAATGAGTGCACACCGCTCAATGATAAGGGGTCTCCTTTTTAATGCCGAGTCCGAAGCCGATTTTAGCATTACTAGCTCCTAAGTTGTAAAACATTTTGCCCAACCACTTTTGACTATAATTTTTGTAAATTGTGATTTATATTATCGATGGGGCAGGCCGGCGGACGTCTACCTGGACCCTGTTCCTTCATATAATACAATTTTACATTCGTCGGTCCACAGTGTGTCCCTCCATTTTCAAACAACCAATCGACATGTCCTTAAGCAAACTAAGCTGGCTGTTTCTAGTTGTTGATGTAGCCAGACGTCTATATGTTAAGTTGGTGATCTTCGCCTAGCTTTTATAGGTGAGCAAGCTCGTACCGCTCCAAAGGACCGATCACCGCGTGAACATGATGTTCATTGGTTATTTAAAGACGAAAATAACTCATCTTGTCATATCGAGCACCATAGGCACTCAGTATTTATCCAAGAGCCGGTGCCACCAGGGCTCTCACTGAGACTGTCCACTCGATACCGCTGATTGTCCACGACTGAAATTGCAGCTACTCCGTATAGCGCATTCCTCTACCCGCAACTTGTGGCTCCGCCCGGTAGCTCGCAGTTAAGCTTCTCGTGATAACAATGAACATCACACAGATCGGAGCTCCCAGGTCTATCCTGTGTGATACTCTGTTGTAGAAATACTCCAATCGATATTTACTTGTTTAGTTATTATTCTAATCAAGTATGCTTTTCCTATACATATATTATTTTAATCAAGTACGTTTTGTTTTCCTTGCATTGGTGTATAGAAATATTTTTTTTTTCTAGTCAGTAAAAAATAACCCACCTTTGAATTCTGTTCGTTTAATAAATCTTCAAATTAATTTTTACTAAAATAAATTTGTTAATCCCGTGAATTCTTAATTACAAGAGGTTATGGACGAAATCAAGGAAGTTCATGGAATTCCCCAGTTTAACGGCCAGGGATTTGATGATTGGCAATTTAGAGTGAAAATTCATTTGGACTCTCTGGATCTGTTGGAAGTTCTCACCGGCGACCCTCCAGATGATGCAACTAAAAAAGTTGAGTTCAAGAAAAAGGACAAAAAGGCAATGGACAGAATAGTGAGTTTCCTACATGCGGATTGCATTAGTTTTGTGCGTGACAAAGAAACAGCAAAGGCTATGTGGCAAAGCCTTCAATCTGTTTTCGCGAAGAAGTCTGTAACGAATCAAGTTCTAATCAGAAAACAATTGGCCAAGATGAAAATGAATGATGGAGACTCAATTGTAAGTCATGTAATGGCATTTGAAAATTTAATACGAAAGCTGAAATTGTCCGGAGCTTGTGTGGAAGAAAGTGACGTTTTAGCACAACTGTTCTTGACGTTGCCCGATAAATATGACCCCCTGGTTACAGCTATGCAAAATATGGAAAATGGGCAATTGACATTTAACATCGTGAAAGAGAGACTCATTTCTGAAGAAGCAAAGTTCTTGGATCGTGATCAAGCTAATGTGGAAGAAAAAGCTGCGTTTTCAAGTAAGAAGAATGCTTTTCGAAAAGCCAAACCCCGATTTAATGGAAAATGTTTTAAATGCGACAAGTTTGGGCATAAATCTAAAGACTGTTGGCAAAGAGAAGCACGATCTGCAAAGACAAATACGAAAGCAGTCGCGTTTATGGCGTACAGGAATAGAACCAGAGCAGAGAAAGCTGAAATTGTCTTTAAATTGGATTCTGGTGCGAGTGACCATCTAGCAAAAGATAAAGATATTTTTAGCACAATGTCTAGCCTGGATAATCCAGTTGAAATTAATGTTGCCAAGGACAATGAGTCAATTGTAGCTAAGAATGTTGGTGTTGTGCAAGGTGTGAGTAACAAGGGCATAGATATAACAATGAAAGATGTACTTTATGCCCCAACATTGAGAGATAATTTGCTGTCGGTGAGGAAGTTGACTAAGGCCGGACTTAAGGTAAATTTTGTTAAGAATAAGGCTATGATTCTTAAAGATGGCGAAGAAATAGCATCGGCATACTTGCGTGGCAATCTTTATGAATTAACCTTAACCCACAAAGAAAATGGTGCTTTCATTTGTCATCAAAACAATTTCGAAATTTGGCATAAAAGGCTTGGACATATCGGAACATCAGGTATGAAAAACGTATTACAACAAAATTTGATAAAGGAAAACATAAAGCCAAACGTTTTGGGGTTCTGTGATATATGTACTGAGGCAAAACAGTGTCGTGAACCTTTTGATGGAACTAGGTCTAGATCAACAAGATTACTTGAAAGGATACATTCTGACGTATGTGGGCCAATAACTCCTGTGGCCTGGGATGGTTCCAAATATTTTGTTTCATTCATAGATGACTACAGCCATTTTGCTATGATTTTCTGCATAAAGAAAAAATCAGAAGTCTTTCAGAAATTCAAAGAATATGAGGCCATGGTGACGACAATGTTCCCTAATGTGAAGATATCAAATCTTACAATAGACCAAGGTACCGAATATTTGTCTAAAGCACAGCTAGAATGGTACAAATCAAAAGGAATACAAGTTGAACCCACCATTGCATACACACCGCAGCAGAATGGAGTATCTGAGAGGTTCAATAGAACCGTCACAGAAAAGATAAGAGCCATGATATTGGACAGTGGAGTTCCTAAATTTCTTTGGAACGAAGCAGCTCTTGCCGCCGTGTATGTTATAAACAGAATACCAACAAGGGCTTTAAATGAAATGGTAACACCGGCAGAAAAGTGGTTTGGGAATAAGCCAAATTATGATAAATTAAGAATCTTTGGTACAAAAGCATATGCTTGGATACCAGATAAATGCCGAAAGAAATTGGATTCGAAAAGCAAGAAAACAATTTTTATTGGCTACGCTCCAAATGGATACAGGCTGTGGGATATGCAAGCAAGAAAGGTAATACTGGCTCGAGATGTTAAATTCGACGAAAATTGTTTCCCGTACAAAGGTCTCGTTAATGAATCAAGTGAACCCAAAATAATTTGGAGCATCCACGAGCAAGAGGGGGAAGACGGTAATGATGCTGTGTCTGCTGAAGAGAATAGTGCAAACAACAAAGCGGAATCTGAAGAACCAATTGCACAAATGAATGAACAGAATGAAGTAACGTCTGATGAAGATGATAGCCAAAATTCAGCTGAAGAAAACGACCCGGATATAGGAAAAAGACGCAGCCTAAGAATTAAACAATTTCCAATGAAATTTATGGACTATATAACTGGACATGAGGCGAATGTGGTTCAAAATAATATACCCGAAAGTTTCAACGAAATCTTCAATAGAGATGATACCGATAGCTGGATGCAGGCTGTTAATGACGAATTGAATTCTATGAAGAAAAATCATGTCTGGGATTTGGTTAAGCCTCCAGTAGGTGCAAAAATCTTGAAGACAAAATGGGTCTTTAAACTTAAGGAAGACTGTAATGGGAATCTTACAAAATATAAGACAAGATTAGTTGCGAAAGGCTTTCTCCAGAAACATGGCATTGACTACTGGGAAACCTATGCCCCCGTTGCTAAGCTAACAACTGTGAGAATTGCATTAGCCATTGGTGTTCGTCACGGTTATCACTTTCACCAACTAGATGTAAAAACAGCTTTTTTACATGGAGATTTAAAGGAGGATATATACATAGAAATTCCCCACGGCGTCAAAGCAGACCCTGGTCTGGTGTGCAAATTGGCAAAATCTTTGTATGGCCTGAAGCAAGCTCCTAAATGCTGGAATAAGAAATTTAACGTGTTTCTTCAATCACTAGGATTTTCAAGATCCAGGCACGATTATTGCCTGTATTTTAAAATGGATACCGATAAAGCCAGTGTTCTTATTCTTATACTATATGTTGACGATGTTTGGTGGTTGGAAATAATATCAATCGAATAATGGACTTAAAAACTCAACTATCAAAACATTTTGAAATGTCAGATTGCGGTCCTTTAAAACATTTTCTAGGTATGAATATGGATTTATGTAATGGAGAATTAAGCATATCGCAAGAAGCAAGCATTTCCAAAATCCTGAATAAGTTTGGGATGACAGAATGTAATCCTGTAAAGTCTCCCATGGAGAAAGGCTTGCAATTGCAAAAAGGTGAATCTCCAACAAACCCGAATCTACCCTATCGGCAACTTTTAGGGAGTTTAATGTATATTATGGTATGCTCTAGACCTGACATTTGTTACCATGTTGGATATTTAGGTCGATTTCAAGAAAACCCAAATGAAATTCACTGGCAACATCTTAAGCGTGTACTGAGATATTTAAAAGGTACAATGAAGATGAAACTGAATTTTAGAAACTACTCTGATGAACCAGTAATTGGATATGCCGACGCTGATTGGGCCACAGATTTGTCAGACAGAAAATCTGTTAGTGGATACATGTTCAAGGTCTATGGATGTACAGTATCATGGTGCAGCAAGAAGCAACAAACAGTGGCAACTTCTTCTTCCGAGGCAGAGTACATAGCTCTAAGCATGGCTAGTACAGAAGCTTTGTGGATACGAGGTGTATTAGAAGATTTAAGGGAAATTAGCGGATATGCAGTAAAAATTTTTGAGGATAATAAAGGCTGCATTGGAATGTCTAACAATCTTGAAAGCAAAAGGGCAAAGCATATTGACATCAAGCACCATTTTGTTAGAGACAACATTATGAATGGAAACATAGTGGTCGAACACATAAGATCAGAAAAACAGTTGGCGGATTTATTTACCAAATCCTTGGATACCAATAAATTTCAGAAGCTACGAGTTGAAGCTGGAATAATCGATTGAGAGGGGGTGTTGTAGAAATACTCCAATCGATATTTACTTGTTTAGTTATTATTCTAATCAAGTATGCTTTTCCTATACATATATTATTTTAATCAAGTACGTTTTGTTTTCCTTGCATTGGTGTATAGAAATATTTTTTTTTCTAGTCAGTAAAAAATAACCCACCTTTGAATTCTGTTCGTTTAATAAATCTTCAAATTAATTTTTACTAAAATAAATTTGTCAATCCCGTGAATTCTTAATTACAAGATACTCATAATTATCCCGTGCCGGGGGTTGTTTCGTTGTCAGCAATGGCATCATTCTTGGACTATTCTCGAATAAGTTACTTTCCAACAATGGTTTGCGAATAGTGGGACCACTACAGTGGGGTTTAGCTCTTATTTAATCTTTTTTGAAGATGCATTAGGGTGTGCTTCACTATATCACACAATCGATGGTCATCAAAAGTTCATTTTTATATTTGAGTCCGAGTGTTTCGGGTTATTTTTATATGATAAGACATTTACAATCATTTGATCAAAGCGTCCTATTACTTCCTTAGTATCTCTGTACATTGTTCTTTCCTTTGGAACAATGCTTTCTTAGTACGACTATTAAAGAATATTTTTTAAAAAAATAATTCATAATAATTAAAACAGTTTAACTTTTCTTTACTTAGCTTTCACTTATTTTGTTAAAAATGTAATGCCGTTTTTTATTACAAACTAGCTGACCCGGGACCGCTCCGCTGCGCCGTCTTTTACTTTATATGGGCTAACAGTTTAACAATTATCCCATATGATCTTTATCTGAATCCCATATGATCTTTATTGGTCTACGAATTTAAGTTTGGATGTAAGGTGTACTCCATCCTTAAAATACTTTATTTCAGCCCGTTACTCTCATGATATCTGATTTAGGGGTGTTTTCGGGGGTGAGGTGGTCCCCCAGGCACTTGGCCCTGAAAAAATATCAGCATCGTGCTCTTCTTTCAAAAACCATTTATTTAAACCCCATGTTGCCATTGGTTTAGGGGAGTTTACACGATGAGGCGTCCCCCAAACACATGGCCCAAAATAGGTTATCAAATTCGTTTTCTAATCTTAAATACCACATATTGGCATGGTCGAAAATTTTTTACACTTTGCGAGGTGTTTTGGGGAAGGGGTGATTCCCTAAATACATGGTCCTAAATTTGGAAATCAAATTCGTATTCTACTCCCAAATACCTTTATTTGAGCCCCAATTTGCGATGGTCAGTAAAAAATAGATGTTGGTGGGGTATTTTGGGAAAGGGGTTGACCCCCAGAAATTGGTCCCGAAAGGGCGAAATTACGAATGTCATCCATTGCACCAATTTGCGATGGTCAGTAAAAAATAGCTGTTGGTGGGGTATTTTGGGAAAGGGGTTGACCCCCAGAAATTGGTCCCGAAAGTGGGTATCAATTCTTGCTCTACTCCCCATTACCTTTCATTTAAGCACCACATTGACATGGTCGGTATATATGGCCGATTTAGGGGTATTTTTTTGGGGATTATGGTAGTCGCCCAAACACTAAGACCGGAAAATATATCAGCAACGTGCTCTATTCTCATATCTCATTGGCCTCAAAATTCGATATCAAATTCGTTTTCAAATCTCATTTAAACTCGTCGGCGATAAGTTGCACCCCTGCTTCACTCCTTTATTGATCTCGAAAGGACGCCCAGTGGAAGGGAAAAAAAAAATAAATTGAAATAAGTCTGCCATCTTGGAACGGAAAAAGATGATATGAAATTTTACATGGTTATATCTGAGGTGTTATCCAGTTTATATGCAATTTCTGGGCCCTAGGAGTCCTAGGTGCCCAATAGTGGAATTTCAAAGTTGGTCACCTCGGCCGTACAAATTTTGTTCGGGCTGTCAACAACGCATTTATGGTGCGATTTTCAAAGTATTTGCCAGTGCTTTGCTGGAAAGTGCTTAAAAAGCCATACAAAAAACAGGTCTAAATGTGCGGGATATGTTTTGTAGTGTCCAAGAAATTTGACTAAAATTTTTTTTTTAATTTTCGCAGAGGCTGGTCTTTTATTTTGTTGCTTGTGAAAACATTTCTGAACCGATTTTTAACTGTTTCCAACTCAGTTAAAATCGCTAATAAAATTTACTATTTTTTTGTCACGATATATGCCAAGGTCCGATTCTTCAGTCAAAATTTATGTGAGTTACAAATCAAAAAATGTCAAAAAAGTCATTTTTTGGCATTCTTTCGTAAAAAAGTTAATTTCATTGTATCATCTCTATACGGAAAACTTGGCCCAGCACTATCAAGTTTACTTACTGTACTGTAAAGAAGACTTAATGTAGATACGTTTTAAGTGTAATTTTATAAATTTTGTTTACACTAATAGGAGATCTGTGAAGTACAATATTGAGATTTTTTAACAAAAAAAAAAAAAAATAAGAAAACCTTTGCAAACATCTTTCTCCAGTGTGGAGATTTTGGGTGTTTGCATCAAGGAAAGTGGTCAAAATTTGTACCCATTTTTTTAAAAACGATATTCATCTACCAATTTGTGAAAAATTAGAACGTTATCTTTAGTAGTTTGGTGTTATGATATATTCAATTTGAGTTTTATTTTTCACAAAAATGTATTTTTGAACTCATTTTGGGTTTTACCCAAATAATAGGAATAAAATTTAACTTTTTGTTTAAATTTTTTGCATTTTATTGTAGCAGACGTCATGACCTTTCCAGAAACGTACAATTTGTATACATAAATATGTTATTATATGGGCCAAAATCGATGCACACTGTGCACACCTCGGTCATTTTGGCATTCATTCATGACAGAAAAGTTCTTTCGAAATTATAACTGTGTATCAAGGGATGCAGTTTGTTCATTACTTATATATTTGCAATATAAAATTACATATTTGATACTTCAACAATAAAATGTCATTAAAGATGACCTGTTTGACCTTAATCCACCTTAATCCGAAATCCTGCCAAAAATAACACAACCCTTCGCAACAGGTAAGAACACAACTAGAGACTTTGTATTTGTAAAATATGTATCTCTAAATAGATTGATGTCAATAAAGTAATCGTTTGTGTTGGAATCCAGATCTAAAAGGTACATTAAATCGTTTAATTTTTTTGGATTATAAGAGGTTAAAGACCTGTAACAAATCCACCGGTCTCTACAAGCTGATAATACAGTGTCCGAAGATAACAAAAGATGTTTAAAAATATCCTCAATCTGGGATTCTCTGGAACATTTACGAGAATGGAACTGTTGGAATGTCGAAAATGACGATTTCTTGTTTCTTGGGGTTCTTCTGTGAGTTCTCTTAAGAGAAGAATATTATTTTGGACAATGATTTGACCATGGTGTAATACCTTGTGAAGTGTAGGTGTCGTTTGTTTCCATGGATATAAATTTGTATACAGGGTTAAAACTTCCGAATAATATATGCCAAATTTCTATGCATTCAGTTTGTGTTTGCTAGTAATTGCCATTAAAATGGTGATAAGCCGAATCAGCGAGCTGAATCTTGACTAAACAGGGTAGTCAACGAACATAAGCCGAATTTGTGGCTGGAACACTTGAAGCAATGTAACTTAGGCACCGTATCCGTATCCATTCGCCGTATCCGTGGTCTCCGAGCCCATAGACAGTCATCACAATTTACCGTGGGCGAAATTACGAATGTCATCCATGGCACCAAATCATCCAAGGCGTTGGGCCCCGATAGAATCTCTACATTGATATTGAAGAATATTGATTTACCTGAAGTTGGGTACCTTACTACTGTCTTTCAATACTCTTATAGATCCCGATGTCTGGAAAAGGGGCAGAGTGATCCCGCTACTAAGCCTGGTAAGGACCCGAGTTTGGGGGAGTGGTACAGACCGATCTCCCTTCTCTCACCAGTAGCAAAGACGCTTGAGGCATTACTACTCACGAGCCTCGTAGGAGAATTTCCATTCGCGGAGCAGCAACATGGATTTCGAAGAATGAATAGCACAACAACTGCTTTGCATGCCATCGTCACACACATTTGCCGTGGCTTCAATCAGCCCAGGCCATGTGATATAATGGTCCTCGTGACACTGGGCCTATCGAAGGCATTCGAACGGTCACCTATGCCAAACTATTTGAAGACATCGCCAACACGTCTCTCCGGTCATGCCTGAAACGATGGGTCGAGAATTATCTGTGTGGTCGTCAGTCATTTGTGGAATTTAGGGATAGGAAGTCGAAACACCGTAGAGTAAAACAAGGAGCTCCCCAAGTTGGGGTGATATCTCCGGCACTGTTTAACCTCTACCTATCCTCCATTCTACCCCCTCCAGACGGCATAGAGAGCGTATCATATGCGGACGATTGTACGGTCATGGCATCAGACCCCCACCCATTGTTGACATCTGCGATAGGTTGAATGTCTACCTCAACGAACTTGCCTCATATTTCGCTGCAAGGAATCTGAAGATATCTGCCACCATCTTCAGCCACATTGTTCACTGCAAATACGCGTGAGGTGAATACTGATCTGACTGTCATGGTCTATGGAGAAATGATTCCGACCATCAAGTGTCCCAAAATACTTGGCGTCACATTTGACAGCTCTTACACATTCTCCTCCTCCTACAGGGCAAGGATTGATGCCGACGTGCACGATATATGTCCCGATTGTAACCAAGGACCGCACAATACACGTCACCTGTTTAACTGCCCAGCCAGACCCACTCGACTCACACCCAGATCCCTGTAGACGTCCCCCATCTTAGTCGCAGAGTTCATGGGTCTTGACACTCAACAGTATCAAGCAGATGAAATATAGAACACAACAAACTGCTACAACAACAACAACCATCGTTAGTGCTTCCATAGCCAAAAAGTGGCTTATCAATAATTATTCCTGATGTAGATTTAAATTTCTTTTAATTCCTGCTTGTTTTGTGATTTGTTAGCATTCTATGGTATTTTAGGTCATATGACAAATGCATAAAGTGTTACAAAAATCTTATGCGAGCATGTAAGGGAGATATACCAAATTCCACTGATTCTTGATTGATTTTTAGATCCTTTGACGAACCCGTAAAATCTGATTTCGTTTCCCCACAAATGCCACATCTCCATGTTGAGGATATTCCAGTCAATGCGTTGCTTATTTTTCCGTCTATCATTGGAATTTTTATATTGAATCCCATTTGAATGGTGTATTCCATAATCTGAATTGTAACAGGTTCCAAGTTTTTGAACTCCCTCTCAATACGTTGAACCAAATCTTGGGTATTTATTGTTGATTCCTTAGTGAACTTGAAGCAAAGCAGCCTACAAAAGTTTTTTGATCCAGGTGTTGAATTTATCCAAATATCATTAGAACTCGTTGAAGCATAATCCGTATCAGCATGTTTTTCAATTCTTAATGGAACCAAAGATGCCATAAAAACGCTTCTATAGTCCGTAGTCGAGGTTTGCTTGTATTCGAGAGGTGTTGATAAGCCATCACATCCCCATTTGCAAATAAGCTGTACTTTGCACTGGTTAACTTCTTTTAGTGTTTGAGTAGAAAGTGTTGAAACTATCTTTACTGTCGTATTTTCGAGTAGCCCATATGTCCCGAGCACTATTGGGAGTGACTCTTGAAGTCACATATGTCCCGAGTAATTTGAAGTTATATCCTACATAATCTTTAGTCGCGTTTTTCACTATAGACAGCTGATGCACAACGTCAGCTGAATTTTGATGACGAGGATCGATGATGTGAAACTCATCCGCACATGCAACAGCAATTCATGACGAAGTCCGGAGTAAAAGTAAGGCCCTCAAGTAACTTAGCCAGTAGAACTTGTGATGCGGGTAATGTAAATGCAAAATGCAAATTTTGCCCATGAACATTCCACTAAGGAACACTTCTCACATATCAATGAGTGCAGTCCGATTCAAATTTAAACTCAATGATAAGGGGCCTCCTCTTTATTGCCGAGTCCCAACGGCGTGTGGCAGTACCTCACAAATGTTGCCAGCATTAGGTGGGGAAAACCACCGCTGAAAATGTTTTCTGATGGTCTTGCCAGGATTCGAACCAAGGCGTTCAGCGTCATAGGCGGACATACTAACCTCTTCGCTACGGTGGCCTCCAACCTAGTTGAGCAACACACAGAGATAAGATCCAGACCTGTGAGAATGCCGGTCTACATAATGCTACACCGCGCAGGAGACAAAAATATGCTGTATTGGCTATATCTACTGGGTTGTTTTCGCTGCTACCATTCAAACCATAATCTCTTGGATAGGCAAACAGAAGTCCGATTAGTTCTCTATCATGTAGAGCGTAGAAGTTCAAAGAGAATCTCTAAGTTCCCGAGCAATTGAAAGAAATTATTTCAGCCGTAACTGAGTTCCGACAGATTCCTTCTTATTGGACTAAGATTAATGCCAACGTGCTAGAAATGTGTTCCGCATGTTACCAGGACGTTGCAGAGAACAAATAAACTACGGATTAAGATATACTACACTATTCTAACAGCAATAAATGCTGATAATATTAACTTCCAAACCTATTAGAATGTTGCCAATCATTTCGATCGCCATGGAACGAAATCAGCTGCTTACCCCTTTGCTGACTTCGATGAATATGCGAACGAATGGAGTGACATTTTAGTGGTTTTTGAAATGGCAAGACAGAATGCAACATACCTTCGTCAATGTTTACACTTTCATTTAATGACAATTCCTTAACTGCCAAACCTGGGTACTTTTCAATTTGGTTTTTAAAAATGGCAGCATATGTGTTGATTTCTACACTGGTATCTGGTGCCACATTGATATAAATGATGCCATTTTTATAATGATCCAATGATAAATGAAGACCAGTTCCAAATTCAAGAGTTGTTGATGAATGAATGATAACAATTGCTATCGTTGTAAGCACAAAAGGAGTAGAAATCTATAAATATGCAAATTAATACATACATATATTATTATTGTATATTATGATTATTTCATATAAAGAACATACCAAAAATAAGCTCAAAATCCATTCATTTATTAGAAACAATAGTTTTTTATATGCTATAGCCATAAATTGTTGCCAAAAATTCACATTTTTTAAGGAATCTAAGCGCTGGTAGGGCACTCTAATCGTTGTATCGCCACGACAATTTACTGCACCATCTACTTCATCGCCAATCTCTTTAGGAGCCGAACTGAAAGAATAACATTTTTAAACAGTTCTTACTGAAGGCGTTCAATCAACGACTTACTTGAGAAAGACATCTTCTAAAGTTGTATCTGTTATCGATATTGTATTGATGCCTAATTGTAAGTGCTGCCCTTCTAAATGTTTCAACATTTTAGAATAATTCTCTTTATATGCATATGGTAAACTTATTGTCACAGTTGGCGGAACTACATTCTAAAATATCGTATCTTGTAAAGCTTAGTTGATGCACTAATCATTCAATTTTTTCTTACCATCACAACAGCTGAGGGGACATAGCTGCGTATTATTTCTAAACATTCATTTTCATTGTACTGGCTAGGATTCATACACAATTTCAAAACGTATCCACTCCCAATTGTATGTTTCAATTCTAGTGGTGAACCGGTTAATTGGAGGCGACCATTCGATAATATACTGATGGTGTCTCCCAATACTTCAGCTTCTTCCATATGATGGGTCGTAATAAGTATAGCTTTAGTTTTACGCAATTCCAACAAAACATCCCATAATTCACGTCTAGACTGAATGTCTAATCCCGAAGAAGGTTCATCCAACACAACAATTCTGAAGAAAAATAAAAAATCGTTTTAAATTTTTTGTTATTAAATAGCAAAAGAAAAATAAATGCAATAACGGCACCTTGTATCTCCTGCTATGGCTATTCCCAGTGACAATCTGCGCTTCATACCTCCGGATAGATTTTTGCCATATTCATGGGCCTTTTCTTGTAGATTAAGTTGTTGTAATAATTTGTTAGAGAGCACGTTAGCATCCTGGTGCCCCAAACCACGTAACTGCGATAGGAAGCAAGCGTTATATTGAATAGAATTAAAAATGTTGCCCTTTGAATTTTATAATATTTTTCATTAAAGTCAGGTGTTTCTTATTTTATCGAACAAAAATGGAGATATATTTGTAAAGAAAAAATACAACACATACTGTATGTTACACGCAGGACAAACAAATGTAGTACGATAGCACCTAAAGCAATACATACCTTTGCGAAGAACACCAAATGTTGTTTACAGGTCATATACTGCATAAAAATACTGTTTTGAGGGCAATAACCAATTAAATGCCTATAATATGAGGCATCACGTTCACTGCAAACTGATATTTTACCACCGTCCTTTGAAACCAAGCCTAAAAATAAATTGCTTATAATTCTAGTTGATGTAGACGACAAATTTTGTTTTACGCACTTACCCATTATCATATTTATTGTGGTCGTTTTCCCTGCGCCGTTATGACCAAGTAAAACCGTAATTTGTCTATTTCTAATGGTCATATTTAAATTATCGGCAATGCAAATTTTGCGACTGTTTGTCTTAAATTGTTTTTGCAAGTTTTCTATTACAATTGCGTCTGAAGAGTTATCGCTTGTAACACATTCATTACATTCGGGGTTCTTCCAAAATGTTGACTAGAAAAGAAATAAATATTTATTTTTATTATTGCGGTGTATGTATGTAATTGCATAGCATCAACTTACATCCATAAAAAACAAATAAGGTTTTCTTATACCGCCAGGACCAGGAAATATATTAACTAAATAAACATATAACAGTGAGTATACGATGCTTTGTACCAGAAGAATCATGCAAACATGAAAAGTTGTAAATGAGCAGGCAGTTACTTTTTGAAACATCAAAGATATATCAAACTTTTCATCTGAAAAATAAGAAAAATGTAAAACGGTGGTGCAGCTAAATGGCGCCGATGGTGTTACATTTATTGCCCATTATTTGAAAACTGTTCCAAGCTTCAATGAAGGCATTCATACTGAATAAGTAGACGTCGGCCTTTCTTATGCTGCTGGTTATAAATCTAAACGCCATTGGTAAGAACAATAGAAGATATCCCAAGGTTTTTGCGTAAAAAACTTTAAAACAAATACATATTATTTGATAATAGGCTTAGGCTTGCAATTCTAATTTTAAATAAATCTGTACCTGTATTAAAGAAAACCGATATAAGATACGTATATGACATTATGGCCAACATGAACAGAAAAATCAAAATAAAAGCACAAAACGCGGGTATTATGCCCATGGCATTGTAATTTGCCGCCACAATTAAGACGCAGATTGAATATATAACATAAATGAACAAACGGACGACGTAAAACGCAATCCCATTTAAATACGACAAAGGGGTGGCAATAACCAGGAACTCCTTTAGAAGAAAGAAAAAAAAGAGATTACAATATTATCTATAACGAATATATGAAAAAGTATATATCCGTTCTATTTATGAGAATCTTTACATTTATTTTTATTTACGCTCACCTTAAGGCCGTCTTGCTTTTCCTCAACTAATGGTACAAAGAACGTACTATCCAGTATTACTACGAAAAATATTGGGAATAACAATCCAAAAGTGATGCCAGCTTCATTTTGAAAAAAGCCACCCCGCATATGCGGCATAGAACCAATTTGTACGGTAACATCGGGTTGTTCATTGGTTAATTGTGTTATATAGTCCAAGTCAATGGAATGTTGAAGCTTGATAAAGGACATGTAGTCACGAGATTCTAAATAGAAAAGAAAGAGTTGCGATTATTGCCATAACATGGTATATAATTGTTTTCTTTTAAATATATTATAATATTTGTAAACGAATATAAGACACATTTAAAAGAAATATTGGGTGACTTGGGAACGGCGCAACGGTTCTGATTGGTTTAGACTTGGCAAAATCCAGGCTTATCTTGGTCTTCCTTCATCTCACATGTGGACACAAACCTCCCCGCGGCGTCATCTGGGTACCTAACTTTAACATCCGTCAAAGGCAGGGAGCTAAAATGTGCCACGAGTTCACCTATAGAATGATAAAAAAAAATAGTTTGGGGCGTCGGGTTAGCAGCGCATCGCCCGGAAAAACGAAAAAGAATAAAAAACGGACCCCAAATTCTTCAACATCAGCCTTATTTGCGCCCACGCCCCGACGGAAGACAGGGTCGACCAGATCAAGGATATTTTCTACGAGCGCCTAGAAAGGGAATATGGCCGCTGTCCCGCCCATGATATTAAAATCGTTCTGGAAGATTTTAATGCGAAAATAAGGAAGGAAAATATATTTGGTACACAAGTCGGAAAGCCTACACAAAGAACATGGTTGTTGTTGTTGTAACAGTGTTTTATACACACTGGTTGGTGAACATGGTAGTTAGCAGCACCAGATTCCAACATCGAAGGATTCATACGGCCACATGTCTGCCACCCTATCAAAACACGAGAAACCAACTTGATCATGATGATGATGATTATTTGGTATACACCATCTTATAATTAAAGTACGCGAGGTATTAACGAGATCAATATTTATGTTACAATTCCATGACTGAGGAAAATATAAAATATATTGAGTTAGTGAGACAAAAAAAGCGTACTAAGTTTGGTCGGGCAGAATCTTGGGAACCCACCACCATGGATTCTGCTAAAAATTTATACAAAATAAAATTAGTTAAAGGGCATAATTTTATTCTGCATACCAAGATTAAAGCCTTTAGGAACCGAACAAGTATGGTCGAGAAACCGGTTTACATGGGAGCTATATCAGGTCTTTGACTGGTTTGGACCGTTCTTGGAAGTCGTAACAGGTGCACTATACGCAATGACGGATGTATTAGAGAAGTACAATGCAGAAATTGCCACCATACAGGAAGTGAGATGGACTGGGAATGGCGTGACGAACTATACTATGGCTGCCATAACACGAGGCATGAATTTGTGGTTAGTCGGAGACTGAAACACCTTGTCTCCAGCTTTACTCCGGTGGATGAGAGGCTAGCCACAATCAGCATAAAAGCCAAATTCTTCAACATCAGCCTTATTTGTGCCCATGCTCCGGCGGAAGACAAGGACGAGCAGACCAAGGATATTTTCTACGAGCGCCTAGAGGGATAATACGACCGCTGCCCCGCCCATGATATCAAAATCGTTCTGGGAGATTTTAATGCGAAAATAGGGAAGGGAGACATTTTTGGTCCAACAGTCGGAAAGTATAGCTTCCACAAGATAACGTCCAGTAATGGGTTGTGGCTGATAGATTTCGCCGCCGAAACACATTGAAGTTAGTAGCATCAGATTTCAACATAAAAATATTCACAAAGCCACATGTCTGTCGTAGAGCGAATACAGATTCGGATCGTATGAAAATGGAAATGCGTGAGTTTGAGCGAATTGAGATGCACAGGAGTCAAAATGAAGTCCGGAAGCCATCAAACCGATGGCTTTGGTGCAGGCACATTCTCCTGCAGAGACAAAGAAGGAAATCTGGTAACTGACACAGATAGCATGCTGAGGATATGGAAAGAATACTACACCAAGCTACTAGTCTCGGACGTTGGCAGCGAGGAGGATACCGCAGAAAAGGATACCGATAGAATGGTTACCTCCTAGTCAGAATGAGGTGCAGGTAGCAGTGACCCGACTAAAGAACAACAAGGCAGCAAGAGCCGACGGGTTACCCGCTGAACTATTTAAGACCGGAGGCGGCACGCTGATAAGACGTATGCATCACCTTATCTGGGCAATCTGGCTAGAAGCACGCATATCCGATGATTGGAAACTCAGCATACTATGTCCCGTACACAAAAAAGGAGACAAGACGGAATGTGCCAACTACAGAGGAAAAAGACTCCTCCCCATCGCATACAAGATACTCTCGAAAGTACTGTGTGAAAGATCAAAACCTAAAGTCAATGAGATAATAGGGCCCTATCAATGCGGTTTTAGACCTGGCAAATCCTTACTGGACCAGATATTCACACTGCGCCAAATCCTGGAAAAGACCAGAGAAGGACAAATCAACACCTACCCTCTCTTTGTTGGCTACAAAGCCGCTTTCGATACTCCTTAAAGGTATTTGAAGCCATGTTTGAGTTTGGTATCCCTGCAAAATTAATACGACTCTGCATGATGACACTTGCTGATACGTGTTCCTATCGTGTGATCTCTATAATATTCTGCTGGAAAAGATTATACGAGATGCAGATGTGAGTAGATATGCTTCTAGCCTATGCCGACGACATCGGTATCATAGGCCGGTCACCGGAAGTAGTAACTGCAGCCTTTGAAAGAATCGAAAGAGTAAATGGTAAAAGTAAATAGAGATAAGACAAAATGGATGGTTTCAACTCCCACAACGCCTTGTTCAATCGATCAGATAAAGAAAATGAGAAACCGCCGTAACCGAAACGAATTACATCAGTTTTGAGATAAAGCGAAGAATAATACTGGGAAAGAGATGCTACTTTGGATTAAGAAAGCAGTTTAGAAACAAGGCCTCCTCTCGACAAACGAAGATTACAGTATACAAGCAATCCCATGGCAGCCGGTTGTACGTACCGGATTGACCCGATGGAATCCTCATCGGCAAGGGCTGCCGCCTCAGTGTACGTGTTCGTCTTTTTTCGTCATGGGAGAGGCACATCCCGGAGTGCCTTCTCCGTATGCTTTTGGTCCGTGCCGGGATTGAAAAGAACCCCGGACCCTGGTTCTGTTCCGTTTGCCAGAACCACCTTCATCATCGGTCAGTGTCGGTGAGGTGTAACAGGTGCTTGGAGTGGGTACATTTCCGTTCTTGCTCTGGCCTAACTTCGCTACGGGAGTATAGTCATACTGGCTATGTCGCTAGGTGCTGTGCGAACTCAGCCAGCAGTGGGTCACAAGCGTCGCCGTCGTCGCCTTCGGCGTCCTCGTCGTCGGACTATGTGACCCCCCCGACCTCTCCCGTACGGCAATTTATGCAAAGACAGCACCCTAGCCCTACTATTGCCAGGCCAGTGTCGGGAAATGTATCGTTCCTGCAGTTAAACTGCAATGGACTGCGAGGCAAGATTGATGAGATTGTGGATTTTATGAGTCGGAAGAGCATATCGGTCGCAGCGATCCAGGAGACAAAGCTGACTAACACCTGCAGCTTGCACAGTTGTCACGGCTACAATGTGCTACGTAAGGATCGCTCAAGGAATGGAGGTGGGGGATTGGCCTTCGTTATACACCATTCCGTGCAGTATAGACCTATCTCGCCTGCGCTTGACGCTAGTGACCCATACATGGAATGTATGGGGGTAGCAGTCAAGTCTGGTACTGCCGAGATAGAGATATACAACGTGTATATACCGCCGGTTGGCAGCTGTGTCCCGATTAATGGCCAGGCCTACAGCCCCGACATAAGTGGGTTGCTATCTGGCCATAGTCGTCTGGTTCTGGGGGATTTCAATGCACATCACTCGTCATGGCATTCTCCCCTAGGCAACGACCAGCGTGGCATAGCTTTGGCAGAGCAGATAGATAGCTCCACGTTTTGCACGGTGAATGAGGATGCCCCCACTAGGATTACGAGGAGGTGCAGCAGCTCGCCAGACATCTCAATCGCATCCCCTGATCTCCTGAGTGACGTATCCTGGCAAGCCGTCATCTCTTTGGGGTCAGACCACCTCCCCATAATCCTCACCATCGACCGACCACCCGACTTCATAACCTCTGAGCGCCGAACGTTCATCAACTATAAGAAGGCCAATTGGACTGGCTTCAGAGAGTATACCAATCGCCGCTTCAATGAACTGCCACCCCCCTCTGATGTGCTTGTGGCCGAGAGGAAATTCCGAGACATCATCAACGCAGCAGCCGCTCGCTTTATTCCAGCCGGTCGAATACCGCAAGTGCGACCCAATTTCCCGGCGCAAGCAGTGGTACTCGCAGACGAGCGTGATGGGATTCGTGCTATGGACCCCGCTAACCCCAGAATCAGCGAGCTGAATCTGGAAATAAACAGGGTAGTCAACGAACATAAGCGGAATTTGTGGCTGGAACACTTGGAGCAATGTAACTTAGGCACCGGTGCAGGCAAATTGTGGGCCACTGTTAAGTCTCTCTCGAACCCCGGTAGACGGGACGACAGGACCTCAGTCACTTTTGGCGAGTTAACCGTGACTGATCCGAAGAGATGCGCCAGGTTGTTCAACCGTCAATTTATCGTGCATCCCGAGAGAGACAGGGCAAGGAGGAGAGCCATTCGCCGTATTCGTGGTCTCCGAGCCGATGAACAGCCATCACAATTTACCGTGGGCGAAGTTACGAATGTCATCCATGGCGCCAAATCTTCCAAGGCGTTGGGCCCCGACGGAATCTCTACATTGATGCTGAAGAATCTGGATTTACCTGGAGTTGAGTACCTTACCACTGTCCTTAACCTGTCATTGAACACTCTTATAGTTCCCGATGTCTGGAAAATGGGCAGAGTGATCCCGCTACTGAAGCCTGGTAAAGACCCGAGTTTGGGGGAGTCGTACAGACCGATCTCCCTTCTCTCACCAGTGGCTAAGACGCTTGAGGCATTACTCCTCCCGAGCCTCGTAGGAGAATTTCCATTCGCCGAGCATCAACACGGATTTCGGAGACTGCACAGCACAACAACAGCTTTGCATGCCATCACCACACACATTTGCCGTGGCTTCAATCAACACAGGCCATGTGATAGGACGGTCCTCGTGGCGATCTTGGCATCAGGCCCCCCACCCATTGATGACATCTGCGATAGGTTGAACGTCTACCTCAACGAGCTTGCCTCATATTTCGCTGCAAGAAATCTGAAGATATCCGCCACCAAATCTTCAGCCACACTGTTCACTACAAATACGCGTGAGGTGAATTCTGAGCTGACTGTGATGGTCGATGGAGAATTGATTCCAACCATCAAGTGTCCCAAAATACTTGGCGTCACATTTGACAGCTCCTACACTTTCTCCCCACATGCCACAGCAATCTGCAATAAAGTCAAAAGTAGAGACAAGGTCCTCAAGTCACTCGCTGGCAGCACTTGGGGTGCAGACAAAGAAACCTTGTTGACCACGTACAAAGCAATTGGCCGGTCTGTGGTAAGTTATGCAGCGCCAGTGTGGTCACGTCAGCTTTGTGACACGCAGTGGAATAATATTCAGATCTGTCAGAATGCCGCCCTCCGAACTGCGACGGGCTGCCTCCTTAGTTCTCATGTGGACCACCTCCACCAGGAGACAAAGATCCTACCAGTGCGAAGACATAACTACATGCTGTCTAAGCAATACCTTTTGGGCTGTTATCGCAGAAATCATCCAAATTATCATCTTGTGGATAGATACCCACCGCCCAGAAGCCTTAAGGTAGATCTACATGATCTAGAGCGTGAGGTCCAGCGCTACAAGAGAGAACCTCTAGATCAAGCGGCATATCAAGCGGGTCTGAACAACATTCATGCAGACACGGTAGCAGACGCGTTAACTGGCTACCGGGTGAATGTAGTCCTTGGAGTACGACCGCCACCCATTGCACCCGAAGAAATCGACCTCCCCCGGCAAACCAGAGTGATTCTGGCTCAATTACGTTCCGGCAGATGCAGCCGCCTCAATTCCCACAGAGCTAGGATTGATGCCGACGTGCAAGATGTATGTCCCGACTGTAACCAGGGACCGCACGATACACGTCACCTGTTTAACTGCCCGGCCAGACCCACTCGACTCAGACCCAGATCCCTGTGGACGCACCCCATCTTAGTCGCGGAGTTCCTGGGTCTTGACACTCAACAGAATCAAGCAGACGAAAGATAGTACACAATAAACTGCTACAACAACAACAGTATACAAGACACTGATACTACCCGTGTTGTTATATAGTTCTGTGGCACGGGTACTTTTGAAAGCAGACGAGGCAGTACTGGTATTGTTTGAGAGAAAGATTCTTCGTTAAATATATGAACCAGTTTGCGTTAATGGAGAATATAGTCGTCGTATGAATCACGAGATGTATGACGACGATAGCATAGTTACACGTATCAAAATACAACGATCGCGTTGGATGAAGAAGCTCCAGCAGAGAAGTTTTTTAAAGGCGATCACGATGGTACACACAAACGCAAGCAATTCGACACTGAATGTATCCTTTAACATACATTGCGCCTATAGTGGGTGCTATTTTCATCCGATTAGACTAATATTTCGTACAATGATTTTTCTCATGACTTCCAACTGACTTTATTAACGTTGGTTTTATTTGTCTGTCCTGATTTTTATATCTCATCTTCGTTTGGTGATGGGAAATTTACGACAGTATCGACACTATCGATATTTATTATTAAAACTACCGAAAATATCGAATGTTGCGATTATCGACAGTTTGCCAGCTCTATTCTGGACCGATTTAGACTATACTTAACAAGAAGTTGGAATGTCATGAAAAAAATTTCAGCCAAATTGCATGAGAATTGCGCCCTCTAGAATCTCAATTCAGGACATCGGTTTATATGGTGGCTTTAAAAAGATCTAGCCCGATATAGATCCAAAATACATATAATCGGAATTGAATATTATTTGATGTTTCAAACATTATAACAATTTTAATACTAAGGAGTAAAAAATAAATAGTTGATTTAAATGTAAAGGAGCGGAAGCGGTGTGCGGAGTGGAGCAAAACAAATCCGGAGTGGAGCATAAAAAAATTTTTGCCGGAGCAGAAAAAAGGTATCCGCGCCAGATCCCTGGTCACACACTTTTAATGCCCCACAATTATATTGCCATTTAAAAAACTACGCGCTGTCGTTACTCGCATTATACGACATATTTTTGGACTTAAATTATCTAATTATTCTAGAGAATTTCTCCACTGTTCATCATTTTTAGTAAGGGTGTTTCAATTTCAATTAAGATTATTTTAACTCATGAGTTATGTAAATGGTATATTGTTTTTGCGCTTAATAATTATTATTATGGAAGGGTGTATATTTTATTGAACTAATTATTGTTATGAAAAAATATGCATATCAAATAGTTCGCATGACAGCCGGTTGTACGTACCGGATTGACCCGATGGAGTCCTTCATCGACAAGGGACGTCACCTCAGTGTACAACACACTGCTTCAACAACAACAACATAGAGATCACAAATGAAAAAATAAAACGAACCAATCATAGTTTTCTATCTATATTCTGACCCCATTATTCGCCGAGACATAGTGATATAAATGAAAGTTAGAGAATATGTACCAACACTATGACCGGCACGGGATAGTTGTGAGGACTACACAGGCTGGAACATTAAGAGTCAATCTGTGTGGTGTTCATTGCTGTCATGAGAAGCTTAACTGTGATATAGCGGGCGCGTCCACAGGTTGCGGATAGTGGAATACTCCAAACGAAATAGCTGCAACGGCAGTCGCGGACAATCAGCGTTATCGAACGGAGAGTTTCAGTGAGAGCCCGGACGCCACCGGCTCTTACACAAACACTGAGTGCATATGGTGCTCGATATGACAAGGCGGGTTATGGACGCCTTTAAATAACCAATGGCTATCCTGTTCCCGCGGCAATCCGTCCTTTGGAACGGAACGAGCTTGCTCACCTACAGGAGCTTGACGAGGATCGCCAACTCCACATGAAAATGTGGCTACAACAACAACAACAACAACGCTACGACAATCCCAATCTATTAGTATGAATTTTATAATCGGCGTAACTGTCTGAACAGATATTTCAAGTATACATATCAATCCCGATTTCTGCACAGCATATGATGTAGAATCTTACCCCGGCACAGGATAGCTGTGAACACGATACAGGCTAGAACATTGAGGTCCGATATGTGTTCATTGCTATCACCGGAAGCTTAGCTTCGAGCTACCGGGAGCGTTCACAGGTTGCAGATAGTGGAATGCTCCATACGGAGGAGCTGCAACGGCAGTCGCGGACAATCAGCTATATAAAGCTGAGTCTCAGTGAGTGGCCGGGCGGCACCGGCTTTTGGACAAATACTGAGTTCCTATGATGCTCGATAACTTTATTGGCGCCTTTAAATAACCAATGGCCAATTTAATCCCGCGGCGGTCGGCCCTTTGGGCCGGAACGAGCTTGCTCACCTACAGGAGCGTGACGAAGATCGCCACCTCCACATGAAAATGTGGCCACGACGACAACAGCAATATCTTACAAAACTATCCATACCTTTAGTCACGTCATATGATTTTAGGGGCGTGTCTTCACCTTTGCAATGTACAATCGCTTTTTTTTTATAAACTTACGACTAAAAGACCCGTCCACGCTATCCGTAACATAACGTTCTTTTGGGGACAACCTCACTCGGTTAGTATAAATGATATACTCCAGAGTTTTATTTCCGCCTTCACTTTTCTGAGGAAAACGAAAGTGTACTCCAACACAATTCTCTTTGCATTCCTCAACGGTCTTTACCATTGCTTCGACGTGAGCAAACCCTTTCATTTCCACAGCGGAACCACATTTTTGTTCCATAAAATTAATAACTTCCGGAGTCTCGGGGGCAAAGAACGTTTGATCAACGTCGAAAAAACATCCATTTAACTAGAAACGTCAAGAACAAAGCCATATCAGTAACATATTAACAAAAAAATTAATCACAAAGCAAATACCAGTGTATCGGGGCTTGTAGGACTAACGAATTCTGTTAGTGGTTGTATGGGTTGATACATAAAGTACAATAGCAAATATTGTAAACCAAAACAAACAGCCACTATAATGCCCAAACTTTTGTAGTGGAAGCGTAGGACCATCAACTGTTTTTGAAGGAACAAGGAAAATGTACTGCATATATCCATTTTTATTGACAAAATTTTCCACTTTTTATATCACATGCGAACTAGTTTAAAGCTATTTATGAGAGTTTTGCTTTTAATTATTTTCAACTTGAAATATTTTAATATCCTTGTAAACCATTGAACCGTCCATATTTTATTTTTATAATTATTAAAGCAACCCAATTTCTAAAATTCTATTTAGGGAGTAAAACAAACACAATCAAAAAGTCCAGTGTCAGAGGCGAGAAAATGCATAGCCAATCATCATGGCTCAGTTATTTAAAGGTTGTCTCATTTTTACAACAACATAACTCATACGGCCCGTGCTCCAAAAAAATCTTCCAAAAATTATTGTAAAAATCGCCACTCTCTTAAATTAGTCAAATCAATTAAATGGTGCGATTTTAGAAGGGTAAATATGGTTAAGCCAAGCAATCAGCCGACATAATTTTTTTTAATTTGTGGCAGTACTTGGTGTTGAGGATGTCGCCAATTTGTTGCATTTGGAATTTATCCATTCTACTTGTTAACATCCTAATTTTTTTCGCTTCTATAATTTTTTTTACTTTAAAGGCCGGTACTATATTCGGTTTTCGCGTTGAAACTCCATATAAATAAAAATTAACGGAAAAAATTGCTGAAATGAGTTTGTTTTGTCATAACATGTTTTTTCATCTAGGGAAAATTTACATAACATAACTTGTTTTTCATCTAGGGAAAATTTACGCCCATTGAGAGTACAACCACTGTCGCTGTGCAACAAGCCATTTTCTTACACAAAATCATGTTACATTTAATAGATAGCGTCATTAGAACAACAACAAAACTCGTCCCCCTACGAAACTACCTTGAGTGGCAAATACCGTAAATTGAAATGTCAAAGTCGTATAAGAAATAAACTTCATTTTATAACTTATCTTCTTCAAAAGAGTTTTATATATGTATTTTCATCAGTATAACACTGTTTTGTTACTTATGTGTGGAATATCGGATCAAATAGAAAATCCCCTCAAGATTTTGAAAAAAAAAATCACAACTGTGTTATCAAGCCTTTAACATTAAGATTTACCGCAAAGTCAAGACAAAAAAAATTGTACACAGCTGTTCGCTTGACCTCACCTTATAAGTGCACCCTGACGCAAAATAAACGCGATCGTCAAATTTCTAATTGTAACTGTGTGTTTGTTAGTGTTAGTGAAGTTTCGCCCATGTATTTATGTGGTAATGACCCACCTCTTAATTGTACCATGTAATTCTGCCAAGCTTGGATTGTTATCCATACCTTGGGTGTATACTTCTGTTTGTTCTGTCCGTTTTTTATTGTAGTATATTTTTGTGATTTTAATAGAAATGCCTGTAGTTGTTGCCGATGATTTTGATCAATTTGATGCCTTTATCTCTGTTGAAGATCCTTTGGAGGACTACGAAAAGCTTCTCAATGAGAAGTTGAAGATTGATGCTATAGTCCCGAATGAAATGGTGCATAGAATCTGGGACAAAATTTCGAACGCAACCACTGCTGCCTTGTGGAAAATAATTTTCGAAAATGAGCATGAGACCAACGAAAAATTGGACAAAACTGCCGGTTTCCTCAGAATCTTCAAAGACGATGCTTGTTTCTATTCGCCTTGGAAATACAATCAATGGATTACAAAAGTTAGAGCCGAACTGTTGAGACGAGGAATGGTTGACTTTTGGAAGAACGTTATTGTCGAAAAGGAATTGGGTCCAGCTTGGGCTCGAGATTGTGATTTATTTGATGATACTGATGATACGGAGCCGGCACAATTTTACAATTATGCCGGTTGCGAAGCACCATGGAACAGCAAGACCTAGTCCCAGGCAACTCTACAGCAGATCCATTAAATATTTTACAGCCATAAATATACAAATCCGTGTCAGCAGAAACTACAAAGTCACTTAACAAAATATCTTTAGATCTTTAGAAGACTTCAGAAATAACATGAAAATTTAGCTATCTATAGATTCTGATGACGATAACGCTTTCAAAATGATATTCGCTGACACACGTCAAGTTTTATGGCACTTACTATTTAATGAAATATCTTTGAGTGAGGAAAATTTTGAAAAATCTGCCGCTTTATTGAGGGATTATAAAAAAGATGCATGTATATATTCACCTTATGGCTACAATTAATGGATTCCTCAAGTAAAAGATGAACTTCTTAAGAGAGACCGTTTAGATTTTTGGAGATATGTCATTGTTAAAGAAATGCTGGGTTTGTGCTGAGCGGAAGATTCTGAATATTTTTAGCGACAAAGAAGACCCACAACCATTAGAATTTTACAAGGCCGAGTTTAAGTAATTGAGAAACAATAAATTTAATTTCAAAAATTACAAGTCTATTATCTTCCATGTTAAATTTCATAGGATTGAAGCTGTATTTAATGTACTGTTATAGTAGCAGCTATCCAAATCACCATGATTTGGATTGGTAACCACTGCTCAGAGGTTCAGCGCTACCAAAGGCTGCCTTTAGATTAAACAGCGTATCAGACGGTTTTAAATATCATTCGCGAGAAAAAGCTAATGGAAGCTTTCTTTTTTTCAAAGTCATTCAGTGTCATAGTCAGACATGCTAACATATGTGCCACAGTTATTTAAGTAAAAACAGGCAACAGAAAATATGTTTTAAAAAGTGCAACATTGGTGTGGAAAAGTGGGGGTATCATCGTCGAAAAAGGGTCAAGTGTGATACTTAAGTGGCAAAACGATAACGCTGGCTACAGCTACTCCGTATGGAGCATTCCACTATCCGCAACATATGGACGCGGCTGATAGCTCCCACCTAAGCTTCTCGTGATAACTTTGAGGCCAGCTTTTGTGGTACTCAAATTAAACCCGTGCAGGGCCCCCGGTGAAACCGTTCTGTCGCGGCTATAACAGTTGAGTCTAACATTGAGCTGAAACAAGAATATATATCGTAGATATATGTATAAGAGTTTTAATTAGGTTAGATTTAAGTGGCAGTATGGAATAAGACTCAGTTTTATTTATTCAACCCGCAAAAAGGGATCTATAGAAAAGTCATGATAATATGGGACTCAATAGAAGGGTATTTGAGAGTAGAAAACGAACCTGAAATCCAAATTTGGGGCCAAGTACTCGGGGGCCCAACAACTTTCCAACCGGACATAGTAATCAACCATGACCATATGGGACTTAAATGAAAGTTTTCGGTATAGTGCAGGAAACTGACAGTCCCCCAAAAGAGGACTTATTTACTGAACATGGCAATTTCGGTCTCAAATAAAAAGGATTTATTTTTTTGTGTATTATGCAACTGTAAGCCACAAGTGACCGACTAACTGCATTTTAGATTTTAGATTTATTTGTTCGTTTTCACATACAACAAGATAACAATGATCTTATAATTACTGTATGTGAGATATCGATGACATTTAACACAGTTCAACAGAGATTAGTAGTATATAAAGTAACATTTGTAATATATAATTAATTAACAAATAATTTTGACAATATAAACATTATTTAATTAAGACATTATCAATATTAAGATTATTTAAAGATTTTTCTGTAAAGCTTTTTTAAATGAATTTGCGTTGCAAATAGATTGTATTGACAAGGGTAGTGAGTTCCATAGGCGGATCGCATTTG
Source organism: Stomoxys calcitrans (assembly GCF_963082655.1). Classification (NCBI taxonomy): domain Eukaryota; kingdom Metazoa; phylum Arthropoda; class Insecta; order Diptera; family Muscidae; genus Stomoxys; species Stomoxys calcitrans. The sequence continues at coordinate 127,840,958 of NC_081554.1, forward strand.
TTAGATATTGCCATTGTGATATCAAAAGGCGATATCGAGGCATCACCAATAGTATCCTTCTGTTTGTTCTCCCAAACTGCAGATTTTGGTACAGGTATTCTGGACATTTTTCATAAATGATTTTATGCAATAGAAACAGATTTTTTATATCTAGAAAATCGCCAAATTTCATATTGCATATGCTTTTTTCATAGGGTGAACAGCTCTCGTATCGATTTAGGCCATGAACATATCTTATTATTGCATTGTGAGCTGTCTCCAGTCGTCTAGTGCTCCTAGAGTCACATTTACTAAACAGTTCACTTCCATAGCAGAGCACAGGCAGTAAGTACGTTTTAGCCAAAAGGAGGCGAATGTGTTTTGGCGTAAACGATTGTGTTTGGTACAGTGTTCTTAGCATACCAAATATTTTTCCAGTAGTCGCAACTATGTGATCGGTCCATGTCAGTGAGTTATTGAAAGTTATACCAAGATTTTTAGCCTTTTCGACTAGCTGTATGTGTTGCTCACCAATTAATATATGTTCTTCAGTAATAATATTATGGTTGCGATTTGAAATTAAGATGCAGTTTGATTTTTTAGGGTTTATGTTAAGATAGTTGGCATGAGCCCAGTTGGAAATAATGCCCAAATCTTCATTTATTTTTAAAAAACCTTGACGTATTTCAGGTTTAGCAAAACTCAGATAGAGCTGGACATCATCAGCGTATATATGTATAGAGGAGTATCTGAGCCGTGGTGGTAGGTCATTTATGTACACCGAGAAAAGCAGTGGTCCCAAAATCGAACCCTGCGGTACACCCTTATTCAATTGAAGAGATTTGGACATTATATCCTTGACTACAACCGACTGAGTTCTTTGGCAGAGATAGTTTTTAACTAACAACACAGCAGATGCAGAAAAATTAAAATAGTGCTTCAGTTTCAAGCACAACAGCTCATGGTTAACACAGTCAAAAGCTTTTGAGTGATCCAACAGTACTAGGCAAGTAGCCAGTCCATCATCAATATTTGACCTAATATCTTCGGTAACATCGATTAAAGCAGTAACACAGCTGTGTCTTGGCCTAAAGCCAGACTGTTTGCTGGATAAGAGGCGATGCTCGTTTAAGTATGCGCTTATTTGCTTGTGAATTATCTTTTCAAAAGCTTTTGAGAAGAAAGGCAGAATTGATATGGGACGATATTCATTTCCATTTTTCGATTTTGGCACAGGTATAACTTTTGAATGTTTCCATGTGGTCGGATATTTGCCAGTTGTTAGAATTGTGTTGAAGAAGTAGGTGATATACGACAGTGTGTATGGTAAGGTGGATTTTATGAATTTTGGGTGTAGGTTATCCAAACCAACTGCATTTGATTTTATACTCATGCAACCCTCATAAACATCAATAGGCCGAATACATGCAAATTCAAAAGTTGTAAAGTCAGGAAATGCTGGTGTGTTTGATATGACATTTATTGGGTTTGTTTCTATATTATTATCTTCAAGATATGTTGTGCTGTTTAGGAAAGATGCGTTCAGTTCATCAGGATTTGCATCAATTTCAACTATAGGAGTGGACCCGACACCAATTTCTCGTATTGTTTTCCACTTTTTTTTGGAATCGGTAGCCTGGCGGAATTTGTTGGCGTAATAGCCAGCTTTTGCGCGATTAATTGTTTTATTTACATCAGTTCTGAGTGTTCGGTATTCTTCATGGAGCATTGGGCATTTAAAACGTTTCCATCGTCTGTAAGCCAAATCTCTCTTGTCAATTAATTTTTTAATTGACTCACTAAACCAACAGTTCTGAGCTTTTCGAGGACGTGGTGTGCAAATAGGTACGGTGCAGTCAAGAAGATATAATAGATTTTCACTAAGAAACGTTAAGTGATCATCAGTAGAATAAATGTCATATATCTTACTCCAATCAATGTTGTGTATTTCAGAAGCAAGTGTATCATAATTTATTTTATTAAAGTTAAAATAACTTGTCTGTTTTTGTTCTGGTGTGTGCACAGCATCATATGTCAGAAATATGAGATCATGCTTAGAAAAACAGGGCATACTAAGCTGATCGTATAGTAGAACATTATCAGATTTTGAAACAAGAAATATGTCAATCAGGCTGTTCGAAGTTGTTGTATAGTGAGTTGGTATTGTAGTATTTACCCCATACAATCCCATGGAGTTAAACGACTCAATAAGTGTTTTTTCCTTTAAAAGGTTAGAATTGAGATCGCCGGCTATTATAACATCATCGTAGTGCACAGAAATATCAAGGATAGTGTCGAAAATACATTCATACGGTATATGACAATTTGGTCTATATGCACAACCCAATAGAATTTTACGGGTATTAATAACAAGCTCGACAAAGATTGATTCAATTTTCTCATTTTGTTCAGATTTAAAAATTACTTTGCAGGGTAAGTTATTCTTTACATATAACGCCACACCACCTCCAAGGGAGCTTCGATCATTTCTATATACATTATATCCTTCAACACTTATTATGCTGTCAGTAATAGAAGAATTAAACCAGGTTTCACTCACACATATTATGTCAACTCCAGACATTTCGAAATTTTGCCGAAATTCATCTATTTTCCTTTTCAGGCTTTGTGCATTAATATGACAGATATTCAGGCCAGTTTTCTGTCTACATAGTACTTTAATCATGTAATATGATCCGTTATTGGAACCCAAAGTACTATTGGTTAAAGACATTTATTAGAAGTGGCAACGCTTTCAATTTGAGAATTTGAAATGAAGGAGAATTTTGTAATGAATTCATTAAAATGTGTATTACTATTTTCGCTAATAAAAAAATTAAAAAATATGCAAAAGATTGGTTTGAAAAAAATATAGTTTGGAAAGACATTAAACAGTATCAATAGCATGACGAAAAAACTGGTCAAAATCTACCTCGTTTGCAATATGAATTGGCTCAGTGTTGGGGGCAGTCTTGGCATATATTAAGCCGCGAAAAGAGTAGATCGAGGAGATTTTTTTCTGTCTTTTCAATTTAATACCCGTTTGCAAGATTTTAAAATTCGTCGAAGTAAGATTTTCATTGATGTATACACATTGATTGGAATCAAAACCAATGTGATGTAAACATAATTGACCATTAAATTTTTTCCTGAACTGTGCCAGCATCTTTAAGATATAGTTTTTCACGAATGGCGTTAAAAGTTGAACAATTATAGTAGTATCAGGGCTATTGTTTCCTCTTTTACCTTTCAATCGATATATTGACTTATATGGAGGTGTTGCTACATTCAGTGCCTTACATATACAGTCAAAAATATGATCTAAATTCTCCGACGGGTAACAAGGAATGCCATTAACACGAAGATCGCATGATACCGCCAAGTTTTCTTGTTTTGCCAGATGGGCTCGAAGGTTTTTTATATCTTCTCTCATGCTAACTATTTCTGCACATTCAGTTTCAGCTTTCAGTAGTCGTTCATTTATTTCGTTTGACTTTGCCTCAATTCGTTGTATGTGTGTATCTACATAATTTAACAGCTTCAGTTCCACTTCTTCAAATCTCTTATTCATGGACGTGTTCAATCTCTCTTCAGTTTCTTTAAGAGCTTCTTTGAACATCGTCCACTGCCTCTCAAAACGCACTTCCATTTCATGTATTATATCTCTTTCATATCGAGCCAGCTTAGGTGTTTTCGCTTTGCTCTCTGGATTTGACGAATCATCTCTCTCCCTCTTTGACGATCCCGTTAACTTAGCCACCAGCTCTTCTTTAAGCTGATTGTTGGCGTATGTAATGTCAGCCATCAGTTTCTCTTGAAACGATTCACTTAGCTGAGACATAATATTTTTGTTGTTGGCGTTTGAGAAAAAAGCAAGAAAAAAAAACTTTTGAGCACAGAATGTATTTTTCTTTTTTATGTATGTATGTGTGTACCGCACTGCACTGATTTTGTTTATTTCAATTGATTCAAAACCAAAATAAAATGTTTGCTTTTATTTGATAATATACAGGACAGTTTTTCTCAAAACAAACAGATATTGTGTCAGATACAATTTCACGTGGAAATAGACAAACAGTGATGAACTTTTGTTATATTTTATTGTAAATAACCAGAAAATTATTGGAGCAAAATGAAAACAGAACTGTCTCTCACAAGACACAAGAGCATTAACAATCACAATATTCAGCATGTACAACAACTTCTCCTCAAAAAATAAATTAATAAATACAAAATTTAATTCTAATCTTAATAATAAACCCTATCATAGTTTAACAAAATACCCAAACCGATCTATAAGAGGACCAAAATCCAACTTGTCATCTAATATGACACCTAAGCATTCCAGTTGCTCTACCAATTGCATAGTGGTGTCATTATAGGAAATATCGAAAGACGTTGGTTGAGCAGAAAATATCATGGCCTTCGTCTTCTCAGGATTTACCTTTAATTTATTCCTTGCCATCCAATCCTGTAACTTGTACATGGTGTCATGTACCTTATGTTGCATCAAGTCCATGGAACTATGCTCTCCTGTAAATGAAATTTGCATATCATCAGCAAATAATACATAGAGAATAATCACCAACACTACTTGAAAACAAAAATTGTTTTTGTCGTTCGCGTACTTTATTTGCCAGCAAAATGTTGAGTTCAAATAAATGTTGAATTCAAATAAATAGCCAAAGAGAGCTTAACTCTCTTTGGCTATCGATCCCCAACGAAAGTACTTTAAGTGGCAAATGCCGTTCACACTATTTGAGATCATGCTACAATTAAGTGGAAGTGTCATTAGCACAACAACAAAAAACTACCCCCAACGAAACTACTTCGAGTAGCAAATGCCGTTCACACTAGTTGAGATCGTGGTACAACTAATATATATTAATTTACAGGTAGTGACTGTTGCCCAACAACAAAGCATTTAGTGCACTTTCTGTCAAAATCATTGATTAGTGCAACTCTGATTTCGTCTATGTTACTTTACTTTACTTCAATTGGCTATGACAGAATATTTGTTCCACTAGCCGAACGTAGAATAGCGTTCCAAATGCCTCGATCTGCACTCATTCTTAGATCTCTAAAACAAAGTTTCGAGGTGTCTCCTACAACTTGATCTTTCCATCGGGATTTTGGTCTTTCCGGTTTTGCGTGTACCACCGTGTTTGCCTTCAAAAGACTTTATTGCTGGAGCTTCTTCATCCATTCTGACAACATGACCTAGCCAACGCAGCCGTTGTATTTTGAAGCGTGTAACTATGCTATCATCGTCATACAGCTCGTGGTTCATACGCCGCCTATATTCTCCATCTTGTTCTCAAATACTCCAAGCACTGCCTCATCTGCTTTCACAAGTACCCATGCTTCAAAACCATATAACAGCACGGGTAGTATCAGTGTCTTGTATAGTGTGATCGTCGTCTGTCGAGAGGTGGCCTTGTTTTTAAACTGCTTACTTAGTCCAAAGTAGCATCTGTTTGCCAGTATTATTCTTCGCTTTGAGATTAAGCGAAGAATAATACTGGCAACTGGTGTCATTCGTTTCGGTTACGGCGGTATCGAAGTAGATATAGTTACTGACTGTCTCAAAATTGTAGTTCCCATCTTTCTCTTTTCTTTATCTGCTCGGTTGTGCAAGGCTTTTTGCTTAGAAAATATCCTTGGTCTTCTCGCCTTTGTCTTCCGTCGGGGCATGGGCACAAATAAAGCTGATGTTGAAGAATTTGACTTTAATGCGGATTGTGGCTAGCCTCTCATCCACCGGAATAAAGCTGGAGACAAGGTGTTTCAGTCTCCGACTAACCACAAATCCACAACTAAATTCATGCCTCGTGTTATGGCAGGTATAGTATAATTCGTCACCGTTTGGTGTTGTAGTGACGCCATTCCCAGTCCATCGCACTTACTCCAGAGCGCTAATATCTGCCTTGTACTTCTCCAATACATCCGCCAGCGCGTATACTGCACCTTCTCTATAAAGAGTGCGGACATTCCAGGTGCGGATCCGCAAATCATGGTCCTTTTTTCGTTTGCGTGGGTCGTCAACGTTGGGGGGGTCCGTTTTTACCATTACTTTGTTTCTCAAAGTAGTTCTCAGTTTTCCGGGGGCGGGTTACATGGGATTTGTGGGATTGGAGTTGTGGCGAGCCGCTTGCTCCAAGATCCGACGCTCGCCGCCAGCCGCTCCTAACCTTGGAACAGACGCCGATGTTGGCCATTGGTTATTTGAAGGCGCCAATAACTCTCCTTGTCATCTCGAGTATCATTGGCACTCAGTATTTTATTAAGAGCCAGTGCCACCTGACTCCTCACTGAGACTCTCCTCTCGAAAATCGCTAACTGCCCGCTGCCGCATTTGCAGCTACTCCGCATAAAAACGGAGCTTTCCACCATCCGCAACCTGTGGACGCGCCCGGTAGCTTTCAGCTAAGCTTGCAAAAACACACAAAGTAATTTGTGTGCGGGTGGTTATACGTGTGCGTACATAAGCGGAGAATATGCGAGAAAGCAGATAACTACAAAGAGAATGCAAACAAAAATCTGTTAACAGCTGTTGTTAGCTGTTTGTTAACTGTTAACAGCTGTTTGCGTAAGACCAACTTTTTAAATCCCCCTTGTTGAAATGTCAAAGTGATTTTAGAAATAAACTTTGTTTTACAACTTATCTTCTTCAAATGTGTGTTTGCATTTGTATTTTAATAATTATAACACTGCATTGTTGCGTATGTGTTGAATATCGGATCAAATAGAACATGTTTTTTTTTTAAGATTTTAGAAAACACTCATAGCTTTACTACTAAACCTTTGATATTTTGATTAACTGCAAAATCAAAACAAAAATAAAAAAATTTTACTCAGCTATGTATTCGCAGTACCTCACCTGGTAAGTACATCCTGATGGGGTACAATATTTTTTTGTTATCGAATAGCGGCTTACACAATGTGTAGAGATTGGCGATGAGTAAATACCCAAAAGGTATATACCCGGTAAATTGGGAAAATACCCGGGCTTTTACCGATATATACCCAAGCGCTGGGTATTTATAATTTTGCAGATATCTTGGGTATAAAAACATTCTCAAAAAACTTTTGATGATTCGTATTCTTTGTATTTAACCTGACCTTCCGATCTCATAAAATCGGAATTCTGTTATATATAGCCGCTATATACAATATACCGATCTCCAGACTTAAAGTTTTGAAGCAGTAAATTGGTAATTTTTCATCCAATTTCGATTAAATTTGGCGCTGCGAGTTCTGGTAGGCCCCTACTTACGTCTATGAAATTTGTTCCAGATCGGACGGTATTTGCACATAGCCAATCGCCAGATCTCCCGATAATTAAGGCCCTAAAACATTCAAAAATTGGAACAGTGAGTTCTGGTATACCCCTACCTGCTCCTGTGAAATGTGGTTCAGATCGGACCATATTTGGATATAGCTGCCATACATACCGATCTCCCGATATAGTGCATTGAGCCTATAAAATGAGCATTTTTCATCCGATTTTGATGAAATTTGAAACAGTGAGTTTTGGTACACATCCACCCCCTTTTGTTGAATATCGTTCAGACCGTACCATATTTGGTTGTAGCTGCTATATAGACCGATCTCCCGATATAGGGTAATGGGCCTATAGAAGAAGCATTTTTCATCCGATTCCGATGAAATTTTAGAGCAATAAACACCACACAGATCGGACCTCAATGTGGTACGACCTAAACGATATTAAACAAACAGGTGTAGAGGGGTACCAAAGGTCACTGTTTCAAATTTCATCAAAATCGGATGCAAAATGCTCCCAATAATTACCCATGCATTAAGTATTTATGCGGTAGAAACCCATCTTTATATATCGGGCATTGTGACAAGGCTAATACAATGCCGGTAGTGTTGTCAGACCAAAGAAAAAGCACTCTTATCCAGAGGTGCAGCAATTTTCTGGCCACAATGTCCAGAGGCATAAGGTGAAGCATTAATTACAATTGGTTTTTAATTCTATAACTTGAGCAGTTTATTAAAATTATTTCAATTCAATTTGTCGCTAGGCAAATTTACACATAGGCAAATCCCACTAGAACGTCAAATGCTTAGTTTGGATTTTATAAGTTTTTTGCATTTTTCTCATTTATATGGTTTGAATTTATAATTTACACGTTTATAATCATAAATCTTTTGATCTTGTGGGTGCTACACATGATAATGCAAATTTGACAGCCTAGTAGGAATTTGCGCCACCATTCCCACAGGGATGTATAGTTGATTTCGTTGTTTGGCTAATGAATTTACCTTGCATATATTTGCCTAGGTTTGCGTTTTCTATATTTTGTATAATTTTTGTAATATTTAATAATGGGCCTTGTTGGCCCCTTTATTATATATATAAAAATGGAAGATATTAAATTAATTCAGTGCATCAGGTGGTATCGTCTGTGACATTTTCACAACAGAGGTTTAAAACCACATTGTTTTCGACAAAATTAGCATTTATTGCTTTTCAACAGGTTTAAAATCAAAAATTCTACAAGGCCAAAATAACGTCAGTCAAGGCGTATTTAAATAAGGTGGCCGCACCGGTGAATTGCTACAACAAAGCATCTGCTTTGGGAACTTGATATTTCAAAATTTGTAAACAGGGCTACGAAAATTCGATTCGCCATTACATTTAAAATTTTCGGCAAATTTGCTTCGACTAATCAGAGCAAGAAGATAAAAGTTTATTAATTTTTGAGTGTCAAGTAAACACAGAGGCTTTAACCACAAAACTGGCTGGAACATTGAGGTCTGTGTGGTGTTCATTGCTGCCAAAGGTTGCGAATAGTGGAATGCTGCACACGGAGAAGCTGCAACGGCGGTGGCGGACAATCAGCGGTATCGAGCGGAGAGTCTAAGTGAGAGGCTGGGCGGCACCGACTCTTGCACAAATACTGAGCGCCTATGCTGCTCGATATGACGAGGCGGGTTATTGGCGACTTTAAATAACCAATGATAACCCTGTTCCATCGGCGATCGGTCCTTTGGTCCTTGGCTTACCACCTACAGGAGCCTGACGAGGGTTGCCACCTCCATATGAAAATGTGGCTACTACAGCAGCCCACAAAACCACCAAGATAGCAGGTTTAAATAGTTTTCATAACGTTGTTGTAGCCGTAGATAGCTAATAAATGGGTCAAATAGGAAGATTGTGATTAAAGCTCAATCGCCACAAGGACGGGTTATGTACCCCTTTTTGGCTCTTGAATATCTGTCGGATTTTCAGGTCATTTGAAAAGGACAGTTAAAGTTTATAGGCTACGAGGATAACGTTGTCAGCATGGTGTGTAGCCGTTCAGAGTGCATATATTGGGTTGCCAAAAAGGTAATTGCGGATTTTTCATATAGTCGGCGTTGACAAATTTTTTCACAGCTTGTGACTCTGTAATTGCATTCTTTCTTCTGTCAGTTATCAGCTGCTACTTTTAGCTTGCTTTAGAAAAAAAGTGTAAAAAAAGTATATTTGATTCTAAGTTTTATTAAAAATGCATTTACTTTCTTTTAAAAAATCCGCAATTACTTTTTGGGCAACCCAATAGCATGCTGCCAAAATACTAGATAACTTGGTATGTTCAGAGGACCTCTCCTAGATGTGATGGAACTGCTCTGTTGTCCTGAAAAGCCACTGCAATGGACTATGACCTTGCACTGGTCCAATGGCGGACGTAAGCTTGATTTGTGGTGATGAGGAGGAGTAATAGACGGTTGAGCATCCATGTTGGCTCCTAATCTTATTCATTTTGATATCTGGCATTGTACTGACGTAAATTATTTTAGTGTTCTGCGCTTTTGAAATCCTTTGTGGGCGACACAATAGACCTAAGTTCCCTGAGTGAAACTGATATTGAATGAGGTTGTTAGACGAGTGCCATTATATACCCTAAGTTCAAAAACCATAACAGCAGTAAACAATTTATAAAATATTAATTTTGAAGCTATATTTTTGTACGACGAATTCAAAAATATCAAATTCTCTCAGCTGGGTTGATGCGGCCACATGTTAAATACGCCTTGACGTCAGTTTTCATAAGCAACTACAATATTTATGAATTGTAAAATGTAAACATCGTCTCAGCTGGGCTGAAATCGCCTTCAGGTGCAGTGTATCTGTCTGTAGTATGAGCATCAGCTGATGTTTCGCAACAAATATTTTATACGAAAGTATTTACATTGTAGAATGCAAATTGTAGGCAATTTTGGACTAATACAGGTTTTTATAAAGAGATTTTCGAGTGCAAGTACAATATATGCCTTAAGTTCAGCATATGGAAAATGTGGAGTTTCGGTAATCCGTGTATCTGGGCCATGCACTAGGCATGCTCTACACCAAATAGTTCGCAACAAACGGGAGCTAAAAGAAAGACATGCTCACCTAAAAGCGTTGTACCATCCCTTATCAAATGAAATGATTGACAAAGGCCTGGTTTTGTGGTTTCCAGGACCCGCATCATTTACAGGTGAAGATTGCTGTGAATTCCAAGTACATGGTTCGATTGCGGTTATAGCCGCAATGATGGATGCATTAAGTAATGTGTCGGGCCTGAGGCCGGCTACGCCGGGTGAATTTACAAAAAGAGCATTTTTTGGAAATAAATTGGATTTAACGGAAGTCGAAGGTCTAGCAGATCTTATTCATGCTGAAACCGAAGCACAGAGGAAACAGGCAAGTCCATTGGTACACCATGAAATCACAAATTTTTAATTGATATTTTTCTAGGCTTTACTACAAAGCACGGGTTCTCTTTCTCGCATCTATGACGCCTGGAGAAGGCGTTTAATACGTTGTGCTGCACATTTGGAGGCGTATATTGATTTTGCGGAAGATGAGAATATTGAAGAGGACGTTATTTTAAAGCTTACAAAAGAACTCAAGAACATAAGAGATGAAATTAAGGTACATTTAAATGACGAAAGACAAGGAGAATTGCTTAGAGATGGAGTGCGTACTTGCATTATAGGGGCTCCTAATGTAGGCAAGAGTAGTTTTTTAAATTTAATGTGCCAGCGAGATGTAGCTATAGTATCAGATAAAGCAGGGACGACCAGGGATGTGATTGAGTCCACACACAATTTCGGTGGTTATCCCGTTCGCTTCGTAGATACAGCGGGACTAAGGGTAGGAACTGATGACACAATCGAAAAACAAGGCATACTTAAGGCAAGGGAAAGCCTAGAAGCTGCGGATTTAGTCCTGCTTATTGCTGATGCTACACATCTTAAGCAACGAAGAGCATTTGATCAGAAATCAATAGAATTATTTTGCGCCGATTACTTTAAAGAACTGGATATAAGTTTTGAAATCCTTAAAAACAAACATATAAAGATAATAATTAATAAAATAGATTTGTTGAGTATAGACGAAATCGAAGATATACACAAATCTCCAAATGTTATGGGTATATCGTGCAAGGAAAACTTAAATTTGAAACCCTTTTTAGAGGAGTTTACACTCATACTCAAGGGAATGTAAGTGCAAACGAAATTCCAATGCGCTTAAGTGCAAACATATTTAAACCTTTATCTTGCTTCCAGTTGCGGCTCACCTCTAGCAGAGGCCCCTCGACTTACACACGCACGCTATCGTGTACAATTGGAACGTGCTATTAAGCACATCGACATTTTTCTTTCAGAGTATTCACCAGAATTCTATCCAGACATGGCCATTTCTGCTCAGAAACTTCGGCATGCCGTCAAAGATGTTGAAAGGATAACAGGACATGTTAGCACAGAAGACATTTTGGAAGTCATCTTCAGAGATTTTTGTATAGGAAAATAGCTATGCAAACATTTGATATTATAGGTTTATTACTAAAGATTAATTATTTGAAAATGTGAAGACTCTTTTAATTTATATAATTAGGTTCAAAACACTTAACTTTATTGAATGTTGTGCTAACAGCCCTCTTTAAGTAAGAAGATGGTTAGTATTTTTTTATTTTAATATGTAAACCAAAAATAAAATACACGGGTACCACTTTCCTGTTTGCTTTATTACAATGTTGTTACTTTCATGTAAAGAAATTAATTTGTTGAGGCGAAAAACTGATTTGGTTTTATTTACACTTATTTCGCCGTTGTTGGGTTAAGTGAGACTAAATGATGTCTAAATATCTATCAACGTTCCCCTTGGTTTCTTACTGGGTCCTGGTTCATCGAACTTAGGCCTGATTGTTGTATCAGTTAATTTTCCACCTTTACGCTGCAGTTGTTTTTCAATTATTCGTGCATTATTGGCGTAACTATCCGCAATTTCCCGCTAGAAAAATTAGGTTTAAGTACCATCTTTCACTAAAATTAAGGTTATTTCTCAAGACTTACCGCTTCAATTTCATCCTCTTCTTCGTCGATTGTTGATACAGTAACTGAACTAAACTTGCCCATATTTTTCGTGTGTCGTGTAACCATTACCTTCTCCGATTCCCCTGAGAGTGCTTTGGTGGGATTAGATTCCAAATTCAGATGTATGTCATTCTTTGTCTTCACCAAAGCATGATGCAAAATAAAAGTGTTTTCAGAATTTGGATCGTGGCGGTAATATATGGGCAGTTTACAGGATTTGCACTAAAATGTTTATTGAAAGGGATATTTATTAAAACGTATTTATAAAGGGTGAATTTTTAAACGTGTAGTTTTAAATATAACCACACTTTTCGTCTTTTTGAGAACTGTAAAAAGTGGTCGAAAATTGGTTTCTCAATTATTCCAAATTATTTTCCTCACGAGTAAAATCTCTAAATGTAGTTACCCTTCTAATTCCGCTAGGGAAATTTGTACAAATAAATTTTAGACACCTTTTTATATTTAATTTTTACTATAACTGAAGCGTTCTTAATGAATCAATTGTCGTACTCCAGTTTAAATATTTTTTCTTCAGAAGAAAGAATATTTAAAAATTTATCTTCAGAAGATAATTTAAATTTGGAGATCTGTATTGGATGAAATAAATCTCGATAGTGCCACAAGATAATATTATATAACTCCACATTTGTGGAAATGTGCGATATTGACAATTTTCATTTCATTTATTTCATACAAAGTAGTACAAATGTGACAAAATAAAAATGTGACGTTTATTAGATAATTTTCGACTATCTTCAAGTCAGTCGGAATATATAAGGAGTTTGTGTACTTTGTTCAGTGCCACTCTGCATAAACTTTCAAGAGTTTTCTGTTTTTTTAAAAATGTAATTGATGATTGTTGTTGTTGTGTAGCAGTGTGTTGTACACTGAGGCGGCAGGCCTTGCCGATGAAGAAAATCAACGGGTCAATCCGGTACGTACAAGCGGCTGCCATGGGATTGACTTTCGTTCGTTAAATTATATTTGAGAAAAAGGCCCGGACACATAGAACGCCATCGTTCTCTGTGCAGGTTGAGAGCAAAGTTTGACAAACTGAACGCAACACAGGAACTCTGTGTGCAATTTAGTCTGTTTTTTTGCAAGTTCTTGAAGTTTGTTGCAATTGCTCTTGAACTCTGTTTTTTTCTCTTTCTTTTAAGTACAAAGAAGGTATATCGCATTGTGCACCGCCTTAGCTCAGAGGTTAACGTGTATGCCTTTGGCTTAGAACAATTGGGTTCAAATCATATCGATTACCTTAGGTAATCAACCGTGTAAAATTCTCTTCTAAGTAACAACAGCACGGGTAGTATCCGTACATTGTACAGTGTAATTTATCAGTGCCTTGTACAGTGTTATAATCCAAAGAAGCCTCGTTTAGCCAATATTATCCTTCGTGTTATTTCAAAACTGGTGTCATTTATTTCGCCTACAGAGATGCCGAGGAAGATACAGTTGATAACTATCTCAAAGTTGTAGTTCCCAACATTCTCAATTTTTTTGTCTGCTCGGTTTTATATGGTTTTGTATGAGTTGATATCATCCACTTTGTCTTACCTCCATTTGCAGCCAACCCCATATTCTTTAATTCTCTTTCGATACTTTCAAAGGCTACAATTACTTCTCCCGGTGGCCGACCTTTAATATCGATTTCGTCGGCATAGGCGTGTAGCATATGTTCTCTTGTGAGTAGTGTGCCATGCTTATTAACACTTGCTTTTCGTATAATCTTTTCCAGCAGGATATTAAAGAGATTGCACGATATACTGTCTTCCTGTCCGAAACCTCGTTTGGTATTGAACGGTTAGGAGCGATTACTTTCTGTTTTAGCTGAGGAATGTGTATCAGCAAGCGTTATCCTGCAAAGTCGTATCAGTTTTCGTTTCCTTATCTGCGTGTCGCCTTATATAGTTCAACGGGGAACCCATTGGCTCCTGCTGCCTTGTTGTTCTTGTACACATTCTATATCATCATAAGGGATTGGTTCTGCGATATACTCATGGCCACCATAATCGGATACAAGCAGCTGACAAAAGTGTTCTTCCCTTATCCTCAACACACTATCTGTATCAGCGGCCAGATTTATTTCTTTGTCTCTGCAGGAGAATATGCCTGCAACAAAGTCATCGGTTTGATGTTTGATTCTTTGGTGGAATTTCCGGACTTAATTCTGGCTCCCGAACATCTTTTTCCTCTCTCCTGATACCTCTCCTTCATCTGTCGCGTTGCTACTGACTGTTAGGTTGGCCTGTATGCCGCATTCATGGCCTCAGTAGCATTTTGGCATTCCTGGTCGTACCACAAGTTCTTTGGGGGAGGCTTTTTGTACCCAAGTACGGATGTTGCAGCTCTTTCCATAGAGTGGGCAATGATTTGCCATTGTGCGGCTATACTATTGGGACAGGCAGTGACTTCTTCAAGCATTTGGGGCAACCGAGTGGAGTATGCTGTTGCCACCTGTTGTGTTTTTAGCTTTCCGATGTCCAGTGTGCGTACGTTTCGCGCCACACTAAAACGAGTGCAAACCTTTGCTGCAGCAAGGTAAAGAATGCCTTCCATCTATCACATGATCTATTTGGTCTCCCGTGTTTTGATAGGGTGACAGCCAACTGGCCGTGTAAATCCTTCGATTTTGGAATCTGGTGCTGCTTACTACTTTGCTCTATGCCGCGGCGAAGTCCATTAGCCTCAATCCATTATCGGAAGTTTCTTAATGTTGACTACATTTTCCAAATGTTGGGACAAAGATAATTTCCTTTCCTGTTTTCGCATTGAAATCTCCCAGAACGATTTTTTATAAAATTTGGCACTAAAATTAACTGCTTATTAATACGTTAATAAGGTTTCAAAATTTCCCAAATTTTCATCATAAGATTTCTTGTATGAAATCAAAAAAGGATCTTACAACAAATAATTAAATTGGACTCTTTGTTTGCGTGATAATAACAAATTGATTTGAGGGGAAAAGTGAATTGCAGAAGACGGCAGATTTTCTTTCTAGGCGCTCGCAGAAGTTCGTCTCTGTCCTCCGTCGGGGTATGAACACAAATAAGGCTGATGTTAAAGAATTTGGCATTTAAGCAGATTATGGCTAGCCTCTCATCCACCGGAATAAACCTGAAGACAAGGAATTGCATTCTCTATATAGAGTGCGGACACGCAATTCATGGTACTTAAAACGTTTGCGGGAGTAGTCAACATAGGGGGGGATCCGTTTTTAATCTTGTTCGTTTTTCATAGTAATTTCTTCAAGTTTTCCAAGTGATGGGCTACTAACCCGACGCCCTAACCCATATTTGTATCGTTCTATAGGTAAACTCGTGTCACATTTTAGTTCACTACCTTTAACGGATATTAAAGGTAGCTACCCAGCCGACACCGCGGAGAGGTTTGTGTCCACATTTGAGATGAAGGAAGGCCAAGATAGGCTTGGATGTTGCTAAATTAAAACCCATCAGAAACGTTGCATGGTTTCCAACATCTCCAAGTCACCCATAAAAAAATCCTTTACGAATCATAAGTAAATCTTCTATTTATCAATAACTAACTAAATTTCCCATGAACATTCCATTAAGGAACAGGGGATACTTCTCTCATATCAATGAGTGCAGTTCGATTAAAGTTTTTAAGCTCAATGAAAAGGGACCTCCTTTTTTATGCCGAGTCCGAACGGCATGCCACATAGAGACATCACTTGGAAGAGAAGTTATAACATGGCAGGATACCTTACAAATGTAGCCAGCATTTGTAAGGGGACAACTACCGTTATTTTTCCCTATTTGACACGATTTTAAAGTGTTCCTGGGGTAAAGCCACATTTGTGTAAAAAAATGTTATTGGCATGGTGGGACCTGCGGAGGTTACAAACCCATCTGAAGAATAACTTACATTGAAACGATATTGTTTCTCAATTCCTTTCTCTTTTCTTCTTATATAAATAATATCACCATCCTGGCAAGTTAATTTGTGGGCATGTTTTTTCCCGTCAATTACTCTTGCTCCATCGGTACGTCTTAATGGCAATTTTTCTAGTGTGCAATCTGTAAGAAATAGGCTAGTATTATTTGTGCCTTCTCATCTGAATTATTGATTACCTAAAATCAAGGCAAGTTTTCCACACAAGCAGTAATATATATTCAATGGAGTTTCCTCATTATATTCCTCTTCCTTTGAGTCAGAACATACAATACTACGGGACACAACTTTAGGCATTTTAGTTATTACAAAATGTTTACATCGAAGCGTTTGGTTTTGTTTATGTCGGTAACTTTCGACAATTTTCGGTAGCTAAACATACAGGGTGACATGAAACAGTGAAACTAATTATTTTTAAAATGATATCGCTTGGAAAATGATGCAAATAAATAATCACCCTTATTCCCGTTGTCGAGGGCGAAAATCGACAACAGTCGTAGGCGAGTGCGAATTTCACATTTCGTGGTATTCTGTAACTTATTCGCCTTCGACAGTTTTATAATGGAAAAATATTGTGGTAAATAAAAAATCTTATATATAAAAATCAATTTGTGTTTGTTTGTAGGATTGCTTGTTTGTGTGTTCCTTATAGATTCAGAAACGTTTCAACCCATTTTCTTGTACCCCCAAAACCTACCAATTATAAATATACACCAATCACGACAATATGAGAAAACGTATCTGATATCCAATTGTCGGTCCAAGTGTTTGGGGGACCATCCCCGAAACACCCCTAAATCGGACATATTTACCGACCAGGGCAATATGGGAGTCAAATGAAAGGTATTCGCTAGTAAAACACAAATCTGATATCCAGATGTGGGACCAAGTGTTTGGGAGTCGCCCATCCCCGAGAACATCCCCCAAAGAGGACAAATTTACGACCATACCAATATGGGGCTCAAATGAAAAGTCTGTGGAAGTAAAGCACAAATCTGATATCAATATTCGGGAAAAGTGTCTATGAGGTTACCCCACTCCCAAATAGGATGTATTTGCTAACCATTGCAATATGACGCTCAAACAAGAGGTTTTTTAGAGTAGAACATGAATCTGATATATATTTTCAAAGCCTGTCACTGAGCATCCACCCAATCCCCCAAAACACCCCCCAAACCGGTTATGCTTGCCGACTATGGAAAAATGGGGCTCAAATGAAAAGTATTTGGGAGTAGACCATGTATCTGACATCAAAATTCGGGACCAACTGTCTAGGGGACATTCCACCACCATAAACAACCCCCAAATAGGCGTATTTGCTCACGAAAACAATTTGGGTCTTCAGGACTGTGGAGCGCGATATTCATTGTTTGTAGGGCTTTTGCAATAAGGGATTTAAATGCATGATATTTGAGATGAGAAAACAAATTTGATATCTAATTTTGAGGTCAATGGCAATATGGGGTTCAAATAAATGATATATAAATATATGAGAATAGAGCACGTTGCTGATATATTTTCAAGGCTTAGTGTCATGCCAATGTGGGTCAATGTCAATGTGGGGCTTAAATGAAAGGTATTGAGGGGCAGAGCAAGAATTGATACCCACTTTCGGGACCAATTTACTGGGGGTCTACTCCTTTCCCAAAATACCCCACAAACAGCAATTTTTAACTGACCATCGCAATATGGAGCACAAATAAAGATATTTGAGTAGAATACGAATTTGATATCCAAATGTAGGACCATGTATTAAGGGCATCACCCCTTCCCCAAAACATCCACCAAAAGGTAAAAATTTTTCGACCATGCCAATATGTGGCCCAAATGAAAGGTATTTGAGATTAGAAAACGAATTTGATAACTAATTTTGGGTCTATGTGTTTGGGAGACGCCTCATCCCGTAAACTCCCCTTAAACCAATGCCAATATGGGCTTATGGTATTTGAGGGAAGAACACGATGCTGATATTTTTTCAGGGCCAAGTGTCTGGGGGACCACCTCACTCCCAAAACAACCCTAAATCAGACATCTTGAGAATATCGGGCTGAAATAAAGTATTTTAAGAATGGAGTACACCTTACAGTCAAACTTAAATTCGTAGACCAATAAAGATCATATGGGATTCATATAAAGTCACTTATATTGTTAAACTGTTAGTCCAGCGATGTACTATTTTCGTAGCATGATTTTCACTAAAATCTCTTAAATTGTAAAAAAATAAATATTCAAGGAAAATTTTGCTCAATATAAAGTAAAAGAAGGCGCAGCGGAGCTGGCCCGATTCAGCTAGTATAATATAAAAGTAGGTTCCATACTCTTTCGACAAACAGGCGCGATGTAGTTTAGAATGCAATTAACTTTTATATCAATCATCTTCGTCAAAATTGACGGTCGAATTCGACTTGCTCATGTTCTCATTTCTTTGAGAACCTGTCTGATTTAGCGGATGTGAACATTCGCAAGTTATTGGGCTTTTTAAAGCGATCTGGATGGTTCAACGATAGGAACTTGAAGGCATCTTCCTTCTTCTGTTCGTGTGGTATCACAATGGACGAAAACGTCTTTGGTGGTCTAACACAAAAAATGTAAGCCAGGTTTCGTCTTCGAAAATGTTGTTTTTGTAGCAGTGTGTTGTACACTGAGACGGCAAACCTGGCCGATGAATGATTCCATCGGGTCAATCCGGTCCGTACAACCGGCTGCCACGGGATTGCTTCGACAATCATAATATCGTTGAGACGAGGAAATGAATTTGATATCTAATTTTGAGGCCAATGGCAATATGGGGTTCAAATAAATGAAACGGGATTGCTTCGACAATCATAATATCGTTTTGTAAAAATTTCGCCATTCGACTACGCCATCGCCAACCGCCAAAAAAGTTTTAACTATACTTTATTTCCAAAAGGTTTCAAAAAATCTAAAAAAATACATTATGCAGAGAACTTCGACTTTGGATAATGGAATTTCAAGCGATACTCTCACTCTATATCTGAGTGTCACGTGGCGGATGTCACGTCAAAGAGGAGGTCAATACCTTCAATCTGACGTATCACACTTCGCTGGAATCAGTTTTTCCTTGAACAAAGTTTCCAGATTTCTATTTAGAAACTGTAAGGCGGGACACTGATTCCAGCCTAAAGATCAGGAATGGATTTCGTACAAAAAAGTGTCACGTCAAAGAGGAGGTCAATACCCTACAGACCAGGAATAGATTTTGCCCAACAAAGAGCGAACTCCACGTCAATACCTGATATTGGTTTTTTGTTGTTGGCCAACTGCTCTTACATGTAAATGGATTTATCTTGGATAGGACTTTTGCTTGCATTAAAGGGAAGTGCTGCTGCTGATACACAGTGTCCCCGTTGCATCTAAAAACAATTTTGATGCAACAATAGCCTCACTTCAAGTAAGTACGGGGGACAACACGACACAAAAAAAATATAGATCTATATTTGACCGATTAATTATGGCATTGATTTATAAAAAACTTTTCAAGCAAGGTGTTAAATGCTTTAATAATATTTGACATAGAAATTCGATTCTCTTTTGTATGGTAATCAAGGCATACGTTGAACATATTTTTAATTGTACGAATTAAATTGTGAGTATCTATTTCTGCGTTCTATTGTGTCCTCTTTCAGACATATGTAATGCGAAAAAGTGCGGATGAGCCAAATATATGTCCAGTTAATATCATATGCAGACGCATAGTAAAATAATAAAATAAAATAATTTATTAAATAATCATTGTTAAGTAAAAACAATATATTTAAAAAAATGTTATGTTGAAATAGTGTTAAGCAGAAAAAACTGGAATGTGGTCAAATGAAATAGATACATTCCAAACAAAACAAAAATGAGGACATGGAAAAAGATAGACGTGGTATTTATAAATATTATTTTATTTTAATTGTTTACTATCCCTTTAGAGGCTACATTGACTTGGAAAACGACGCTGATAACGCAAGATAAGAAATGCAGTATTACTTCATGTGGATCTGAATCTCTTACGACTCACTTTAACATACATATACATTATTTTGTTCATTGTACTTTTCACAGACGGTATCCACGGCATTGAAGAATGGCTCATAAAGTAGAGAAAATGTTTATTTCTTTTTTATAAAAAAATATGAATTGAAAAATAAATATTTTAAAGCAATACCTTGCACGTTTTTTCCGCAATTTAATCCAATAAAATAAAAAGTTTTTTATTAATTCAAAAAATATCAAATATTTCCTTTGAATATAAGAAGGGAAAAGTGTCAAATTAGAGTTTATTGAGTTATTAACCGCTTTAATTGGTTTTTGAGCTTATCATAAATCCGAATTACAAATTTGTTAATCAATTATACAAACTCGTTTATATTCGATATATATTTGAGGACATGGAAAAAGGTAGACGTGGTATTTATAAAAATTATTTTATTTTAATAGGTTGTTATCCCTTTAGAGACTATATTGGCTTAGAAACTGACGCTGATAATGAAAAATAACAAGTGCAGTATTCCTTCATGAGGGTCTAAATTTCGTGGTATTGTGAGCAAGTTTGGCAAAGATTAGTATTTCTTACGATTTACTTTAACATGTATATAAATTATTTTATTCATTGTACTTTTTATAGACGGTATCCACGACAATGAAGAGAGGCTCAGAAAGTAAAGGCAATTTTTTCTCCTTTCTTTTAGAAAGTATAAATTGGAAAATACATATTTTAAAGCAATACATTGCTTGTTTTTCCCCCAATTTAATCCAATAAAATAAAAAGCTTTTATTAATGTAAAAATTTCAATAATTTCCTTTAAATATATTGGTAAAAATTTAATTTGAGAGAAGGGAAAAGTTTCCATATTGTCCCGATCGGTACACTTTTATTATTGGGTAGTACTTTTGGGGACGGTCCGTCACCCTTCCGATATCAAAAGATTGTAAAGCCTATGTTTCCTTCTAGGCCAACTTTCATAATCTGTGAAAATTATATATATATATATATATATATATATATATATATATATATATATATATATATATATATATATATATATATATATATATATATATATATATATATATATATATATATATATATATATATATATATATATATATATATATATATATATATATATATATATATATATATATTGAGCAACATATTGCGATGGTCAGTAAAAAATTGCTGTTTGTGGTGTATTTTGGGAAAGGGTTAGACCCCCAGAAAATTGGTCCCAAAAATGGGTATCAATTATTAACCCTTAATTCCTTTCATGGTCGGTAAATATGCCCGATTTAGGGGTGTTTTGGGGATTGGGGTGGTTCCTCAAACAATAAGCCCGGAAAATATTGGGTTGCCCAAAAAGTAATTGCGGATTTTTCATATAGTCGGCGTTGACAAATTTTTTCACAGCTTGTGACTCTGTAATTGCATTCTTTCTTCTGTCAGTTATCAGCTGTTACTTTAAGCTTGCTTTAGAAAAAAGTGTAAAAAAGTATATTTGATTGAAGTTCATTCAAAGTTTTATTAGAAATGCATTTACTTTCTTTTAAAAAATCCGCAATTACTTTTTGGGCAACCCAACATATCAGCAACGTACTCTATTCTCATATATCTATATATCATTTATTTGAACCCCAAATTGCCATTGCCCTCAAACTAAGATATTAAATTCGTTTTCTAATCTCATTTAAACTCCTCATTGCAAAAGACAGCAAATATGTCCGGTTTGGGGTATTGGCCCTAAAAACTATGAATATTTAGTTCCACTCCCTTTAAGACCCAAATTGTCTTGGTGAGCACATACGTCCTATTTGGGGGTTGTTATGATGGTGGAACGTCCGCTAGACAGTTAGCCCCTAATGTTGATATCAGATACGTGGTCTACGCCCACATACCTTTAATTTGAGCCGGCAAACATGAGCGGCCTGGGAGGTGTTTTGGGGGATGGGCGGCCACTCAGTAAATTGGCCTTGAAAATATATATCGGATTTGTGTTCCACTTTAAAAATCCTCTTATTTGAGCCTCATATTGCAATAGTCAGAAAATACTTACTCTTTGGGTGGTGTTGTGGGTGGCGTGGCCCCGTAGACACTTTTCCCCAAATTCGTGCTTTACTCCCAAAGATCTTTCATTTGAGCCCCATTGGGGGAAGTTTTTGGTGAGAGGAGGCCCCCCAAATACTTGATCCCATATTTGGATATCAGATTCGTATTTTTCATTTCTACATATTCCCATGGTCAGTAAATAAGTCCTGTTTGGGGGGTGTTTTGGGAAAGGGGTGGACTCCATATTTGGTTCCACATTTGGATATAAGATTCGTATTTTACTCGTAAATACCTTTCATTTGAGTCTCATATTGCCATGGTCAGTAAATATGTCCGATTTAGGGGGGTTTGGGGCTTGGGGTGGTCCCCCTAGCACTTGGTCCGACAATTGGATATCAGATACGTTTTCTTATTCAAAATACATTTTGTAACAACCCCCTTTGTTAGCGGAAATGGTACAATGGTGTTAGGCTGCGGCTTAGCTCGCCGGATGGGGAGGTTCTTCTTCCGCTTAAGGCTGTACATTTAAATTCATTTTGTACCTTTTTAATTCTACTGTTTTTTTTATGGACCGAAAATGGGCTATTGATATTAAGTCGGAAACGGATATGCTTTTTACATTTCGTTCTGCCATACACACATTCATTGTTAAATTCAACGATAATTCGGATTCCGCTATAATGAGACTTGGATGTTTAGTCTCCAGGGCAATCCCACCCCATATGACATTTCTGTCATCCGTGATATTTCCGTTGCCCAGATCCCGTTGGAAATATCCCAAAATCGAACCATCAATCAATTCATCTAGGACCCCCATGCCGCTTACGCTGTTACGTCGTAATGACTATACAACTCTGTGCATGTTGCATAAATGGCAACCCCTGTCTTACGAGATACGCCTATGCATAGGTCGTGCCACCGAAATTCGTCTTTGTGAATGGCCATAAAAAGAAATGACAAAAGAAGAAGAAGATACACACAACAACCGCTAAATAAATGAAAATAATGTATTTCTTCAAAGTGGTCGTCACAATTTCATTTGAGTCCCATATTGTCGTGATTGGTGTAAATATATGTTTGATATGTTTTAGGGTGGGGCAGCCGCCCTAGGTATCCTATCCGAAATTTGGATACCAAGTTTTTATTTTTAGAGTACTATATGAGAGCAAACAAAATTTCGCTTAAATCGCACCACCCATTTTCGAGATCTGGCGTTTCTGAAAATTAGGGTAAGAGGGAGCCTCCGCCCCCATCCAGATATCAAAAAATGTAGTACCCTATTTTCACCACGGGGTCATTATGCAGCATCTGTGAAAATTTCAAGAAAATCGGTTCAGCCGTTTCAGAGTCTATAAGGAACACACAAACATACAAACAAACACAAATTGATTTTTATATTGTATAGAAGAGATATATATATATACATATATATATGTATATGTATATATATATATATATATATATATATATATATATGTAAATCGAATGTTTTCAGCCCATTTTTTCGTTCAAATGGTTGTTTCGACGACATTTGTATGTTTTGAGCCCAGGGTTTACATTTTTCCTCTGCCAACGGTATGTTTTGGCGACATAACCACGTCTGGCAAATTTTTTATTTCTAGCGTTGCCACTTTTATGTAACTTCAGCGGCGTTAATTTCATTTTTATTCACCAACATTGTACTCCTATGTCACAACAGCTTACTGAGTACTACATTCCTACTTTTTACCCAACGACACATCAACCATTTATCAACTCGTGAACTCTCTATAAGTTTTCACAACATTAGACGAGGTTTATCACGACAAGAATGCATTGATGATCTTTAATCTTTATAGGGCGGTGAAGCACCATCCTATACCATTATGAAAAACTGGTTTATGACTTCAATTGTCTAAACACCGCCGTTGCACCTGAGAACATTCATGCCGTGCGTGAACTGAAAATGCAAGATTGCCATGTGATACACCGTGAGAAAGAGGCATCCTTGGTCATTACTCCCACCAACATACATTCGCTATTGCATGAACACCTAGCCGTAAATAAGGTCTGTTCTTCTTGAAACCCGCACAATCTGACAATCGCTAAAAAAAGTCTGGTATTGAAATGTTGAAAAATACGGTCGCGCTGCTTCAAAAGACGTTTAGTACCTACCTATACACCAAAATCCAACGAAAGTTGTTCGTGGTAGAAGCACTTCGAAGCAAATGGTCGTCTGATTCTGCGGCAAAACTGTCACACCACAGTATGTTTGCCTTAAGTCTTCGGGGAATTTTGAAAGACGTACAAGAGAAGACGAGTCATTTTTCACCATGACAACGTGATCTCTCACACATCGGCCCAAACCAGCGGCTTTTTGACTGGGTCATCCGCCATACAGCCCTGACTTCGCACAAATTATTTCTTTTTATTTCCACACGTTAAGGAAAAATGCGTGGTTAATGATTTTCGTTACAAGATGCTGTTGAAGCGTTTAATAACCATGTTTTGATAGTCTCTCAATCGGAGTGGAAAAAGTGCTTCGACAATTGGTTTGAGCGCATGCAAAATGTATAAATCATACTGGAGAATACTTTGGAAAACAATAAAACCCTTTTTGATGATAAATATTTGCATTTTCATCAGGCCAGAAATATATATTGCAGTCTATGAATGTAGGAAGTCACAACAGAACATCAATTCTGTATATATTGACAGGCAGTTCGAAAAAGAATTGCGCCCTCCAGGTTATTACAAAGGCAATTTGAGCAATTAGTTAATATGGGGGCTTATCAAGTTAATGACCAATTCAGACCATACTTGGCATGTATAGGTAGGTACTAAGTCACTGTGAAAATCAAAGCAATGACACGAAATTTATTTCAAAAGGAATTAAGGTATTACATTGGTTTATCTGAGTGTTATATTACTTAACTCTAACCGAAACAAAATAATAATTTCTCCGATTTGTGGTTAATTTTTTTCTTCCTTAACTCAACAGTAAACCTAAGTTTTAGCTACATGTATAAAGTAAGATGCTGTAAATTTGGTTCCTTTCTCTCGTAATGAGTTTAAAATAAGATCATATGATCCAAGTTTGAAACTCAAACTCGTAAGCTATTGGTGCAAAAGGAATAATATGTTTTAAGTCGCAAGTTTTTGTATATTTAATACGAAAATGACGTACTTGATTGAGTGCAAATAGTGCCATACCATACTAAAAATGTATTATTCTACAAAATGGGGTTTTTCCCACAAATTTTATGACCGTATTTCCACTTTGTAGCACTTAACTATTAGTTTTTCTAAAAAAATTTTCGATCATTTATTTCAGATTGCCGTAGTGCAGCTGTGTGTTAAATGTCAGCCAAATGCCAAAGCAATAAATGTGCGTTCGAACTTCAAAAAATCGCTTTGTTACTCTTTATTATTTAGATATAAAGTTAAAGTAAACCTAAATATACAATTTCAAAGATCTAGTTTACTCCGTAAAGAAAGCGCCAAGAGTACGTTCCCTACCACTTATGGCATGCATATTTATATTATATTTTGTGCTTTCTTTTATATTTCATACTCCTATCTCCCTCATATCACTGTTGGCAAAGTAGAGCTTTTTATACCCTCCACCATAAGATGGGGGGTATACTAATTTCGTCATTCTGTTTGTAACTACTCGAAATATTCGTCTGAGACCCCATAAAGTATATATATTCTTGATCGTCGTGAAATTTTGTGTCGATCTAGCCATGTCCGTCCGTCTGTCCGTCCGTCCGTCCGTCCGTCTGTCTGTCGAAAGCACGCTAACTTCCGAAGGAGTAAAGCTAGCCGCTTGAAATTTTGCACAAATACTTTTTATTAGTGTAGGTCGGTTGGTATTGTAAATGGGCCATATCGGTCCATGTTTTGATATAGCTGCCATATAAACCGATCTTGGGTCTTGACTTCTTGAGCCTCTAGAGTGCGCAATTCTTATCCGATTGGGATGAAATTTTGCACGATATGTTTTGTTATGATATCCAGCAACTGTGCTAAGTATGGTTTAAATCGGTCCATAACCTGATATAGCTGCCATATAAACCGATCTTGGGTCTTGACTTCTTGAGCCTCTAGAGTGCGCAATTCTTATCCGATTGGGATGAAATTTTGCACGATATGTTTTGTTATGATATCCAGCAACTGTGCTAAGTATGGTTTAAATCGGTCCATAACCTGATATAGCTGCCATATAAACCGATCTGGGGTCTTGACTTCTTGAACCTCTAGAGTGCGCAATTCCTATCCGATTGGAATGAAATTTTGCACGACGTGTTTTGTTATGATATCCAACAACTGTGCCAAATATTGTTCACATCGGTTCATAACCTGATATACCTGCCATATAAACCGATCTTGAGTCTTGACTTCTTCAGCCTCTAGAGTGCGCAATTCTTCTCCGATTTGAATGAAATTTTGCACGACGTGTTTTGCTACGATATCCAATAACTGTACCAAGTATGGTTCACATCGGTCCATAACCTGATACAGCTGCCATATAAACCGATCTTGGGTCTTGACTTCTTGAGCCTCTAGAGTGCGCAATTCTTATCCGATTGGAATGAAATTTTGCACTACGTGTTTTGTTATGATATCCAATAACTGTGCCAAGTGTGGTTCAAATCGGTCCATAACCTGATATAGCTGCCATATAAACCGATATTGGGTCTTGACTTCTTGAGCCTCTAGAGGACGCAATTCTCATCCGACTAGACTGAAATATTGCACATAGTGTTTTAGAATCACTTCTAACAACTGTGCTAAGTATGGTTTAATTCGGGCCATTACCTGGTATACCTGTCATATAAACCGATCTTGGGTCTTGACTTCTTGGGGCTCTAGAGGCTCTAGAGTGCGCAATTCTTATCCGATTAGAATGAAATTTTGCACCACGTGTTTTGTTATGATATCCAAGAACTGTGCCAAGTATGGGTCAAATCGGTCCATAACCTGATGTAGCTGCCATATAAACCGATCTTGGATCTTGACTTCTTGGGCCTCTAGAGAGCGCAATTCTTATCCGATTTGCCTGAAATTTTGTACGACGGATTCTCTCATGACCATCAACATACGTGTTTATTATGGTCTGAATCGGTCTATAGCCCGATACAGCTCCTATATAAATCGATCTCTCTATTTTACTTTTTGAGCCCCCAAAGTGCGCAATTCTTATTCGAATTGGCTGACATTTTACACAGGTCTCCAACATATAATTTAATTGTTGTCTAAACCGGATCATATCTTGATATCGCTTTAATAGCAGATGTTTCTTTCTTTCTTTTCTTATATAATTTTTTGCCTAAGAAGGATGCCGGGAAAAGAACTGACAAATGCGCTCCATGGTGGAGGGTATATAAGATTCGGCCAGGCCGAACTTAGCACGCTTTTACTTGTTCTGCTTAAGGTTGGTACTGCGTTCGCTTTTCTTTGGTGTAATCTTGTTTTAAAAGAGGAAATCATGAATGAAAATGGTAATTTGTCAAAAGTTTTTCTGGTTTTCTCTGTAAGTAAATATGTCTATAAATGGAAATACCTTATATTACAATATAAAGCTAGAGTCTAATATAAAAGGTAGCGAAAAATTGCTACAAAAGGTGAAAATAGTACCGGCCTTTACTTACCAACGTTTTCGTTGAAAAAAAAGTCGTTTAGATTGGCTCAGTGCAGTTATATGTAAAGACAGACATCGAAATATGTGCCAAATTTCAGAATTCGACTCTTTCCGTTTGCTCTGGATGATTACCTGTGTTGAACTTATTGAGACCAATAAACGTCATCAAAACATATTGTACAGGTCCCTATTACAGATGGATGTTTGAAAATCATAATTTTGTTATTGTTTTGTTTTTGGAGATTTTCATTTAAATACGGCTTTTATTTACAGTTGCAACTTCTTTTGATAAGTTTCAAAACAAAGTCTTAAACGAATCATTTGTTTTACAACAGATTATGTCGACAGGAAATCTGCACAAGAAGTTTTGTACGGCCACTCAAACATGTGCGAATTCCGAAACCCCATTTTATGATGTCGTAGTGTATCTGTCAATAAAACTTCAGAGTTGTAGCACCCTCCATAATAATGCGCCAAATAGTACCAAGTGTAGTAATAATATATACATGTTTCTTAACACCAATGTGAGTAAGGTTTGTCGTACTACTATATATATTTTTTTTTACCTAAATGTTCGAATTTG
Source organism: Stomoxys calcitrans (assembly GCF_963082655.1). Taxonomy (NCBI): domain Eukaryota; kingdom Metazoa; phylum Arthropoda; class Insecta; order Diptera; family Muscidae; genus Stomoxys; species Stomoxys calcitrans. The sequence continues at coordinate 127,869,479 of NC_081554.1, forward strand.
TAACTCAACAAGGCGGTCATAGTGCGGATGTGTGTAGTTTCAGAGCTCCAGCTCCAATGCTAGAGAATATAGGACCAAATGCACGTTTCTCCCATCTGTGGTTCGATTTTTTAAAAATGTTTGATCCTTATATACACTCATAAAAATTTTTTAGTAAAAACAGGAAAAATTTTTGCTGTAATAGCAGAAAATCTGCTTAGAATGGGACAGTTGTAACCTTTTTTGAATTTTCTGCTGTTTTCACATCGCAAAAAGTTTAAAATAGACAAAAAATTTCGTGAGTGCTTCAAAAACTTGTACATTACATTGTATCTTTTTATTTTAAAGGTATTTAGCGAAATTCTTCTTTCAATTTTCCACAAGTGGATAATTTTTAACGATTTCGAATAACAGGAGACAAAATATATACTAAAATTAGTTGCTTTATGCTTTTGAACAAAAAATTTACGCTTAAAAATTGCAAAAACAAACATTAATGTAAAGCAACTACCATTAAGAAATTGAAAAATTTGAAACGGTTTCCTTCAAAGGTTAAAAATACTAATTTTGAATCAGCAGACAATGTTTGCTAATATCAGCAAACTTGTTTCTTTAAGTGTATAACTTGAGAAGGAAAACCCTAATGACTTGCATAAAATGAAATTATTACTCGAGTTTTGTGCGATTTTCGCTAAGTATCTTTAAATCGCCCAATACATACAGTATGGAAGCATTAAGAACTCTGGCTCAATCCTTAAAGAATGGGTACATTATATGCTTTTTGGTCAGCGTAGTCTGTCAAATAGCTCCACAAAGAGGAGAATTGTGTGAAAATTTTAATTATATGTTGCATGAAGTTTAGCATATTGTATTTAAATGTGCCTTCCATCCATAAAAGGAGCAGCAGATATTTTCAGCAAACAACAGCAAAAGGATTTTCAGCAGTCAATCTGCTATTCTAAAATCGTAAACATCTTGTTATAATAGCAGAAATAGCTACACTAATAGAAATTTGTTAGTAAACAAGTAAAAAGACGTTAAGTTCGGCCGGGCCGAACTTTGGATACCCACTACCTCCGGTATATATGTAAACCACCTTTCATCAAAATCCAGTGAAAATTGCATACCTTATATACTATAGCAGTAATATCGAAATAAGATCCGATTTGGACCAAATACTAATAAGTACAAGTTATTGTTCAATTTTGTATAACAATATTTTGGTCTTTTTAGTAGCTATACATGGATGTCGAAAAGCCTAACATAAGTCAATGTGCCGAATTTCAGTTAAATCGGATTATAAATGGGCTTTTTTTGGGACCAAGACTTTAAATCGAAATATCGGTCTATAAGGCAGCTATATGCAAATCTTGATCGGTCTAGACCAAATTGCAGAAATATGTGGAGGGGCATAACTCAACTCTTTATCCCAAATTTCGGCATCATCGGACAATAAATTGCGCCTTTTATGGGCCCAAAATATTAATTCAAGAAATCGGTCTATATGGCAGCTACATCCAAATCTTGACCGATCTGTGCCATAATGCAGAACTATGTCAAGAAGTTTAACTTAACTTTATGTCCCAAATTTCGGCGACATCGGACAATAAATGCGCCATTTATGGGCCTAAGACCCCAAATCGGAGGATCGGTCTATATGGCAGCTATATCCAAATCTGAATCGATCTGGGCCAAATTGACTATGGATGTCAAGGGGCCTAACACAAACCACTACCCCAAATTTCAGCAAAATCGGATAATGAATGCGGCTTTTATGGGCCTAAGACCCTGAATCGGAGGATCGGTCTATATGGCACCTATATAATCTGAACCGATCTAGGCCAAATTCACGAAGGATGTCCAAGGGCCTAACACAACTCACTGTCCCTAATTTCAGCAAAATCGGATAATAAATGTGGCTTTTATGGGCCTAAGACCCTAAATCGGAGGATCGGTCTATGGCAGCTATATCCAAATCTGGACCGATCTAAGCCAAATTTACGAAGGAGGCCTAACACAACTCACTGTCCCAAATTTCAGCAAAATCGGATATTAAATGTGGCTTTTATGGGCCGAAGACCCCTTAATCGGCGGATCGGTCTATATGGCAGCTATATCCAAATCTAGACCGATTGGGGCCAAATTGAGGAAGGATGTCAAGGGGCCTAACACAACTCACTGTCCCAAATTCCACAAAAATCGAATAATAAATGTGGCTTTTATGGGCCTAAGACCCTAAATCGGAGGATCGGTCTATGGCACCTATATCCAAATCTGGACAGAACTAAGGCAAATTGACGAAGGATGTCGGCGGGTCTAACACAACTCACTGTCCCAAATTTCAGCAAAATCGGATAAAAAATGTGGCTTTTGTGGGCCTAAGACCCTAAATCGGAGGATCGGTCTATATGGCAGCTATATCCAAATCTGGACCGATCTAGGCAAAATTGACGAAGGATGTCGAAGGGCCTAACAAAACTCACTGTCCCAAATTTCAGCAAAATCGGATAATAAATGTGGCTTTTATGGGCCTAAGACCCTAAATCGGAGGATCGGTCTATATGGCAACTATATCCAAATCTGGACCGATCTAGGCCAAATTGACGAAGGACGTCGAAGGGCCTAACAAAACTCACTGTCCCAAATTTCAGCAAAATCGGATAATAAATGTGGCTTTTATGGGCCTAAGACCCTAAATCGGAGGATCGGTCTATATGGCAGCTATATCCAAATCTGCACCGATCTGGTCAAAATTGACGAAGGATGTCGAAGGGGCCAACAAAACCCACTGTCTCGAATTTCAGCAAAATCGGATAATAAATGTGGCTTTTATGGGCCTAAGACCCTAAATCGGCCGATCGGTCTATATGGCAGCTATATCCAAATCTGGACCGATCTGAACAAAATTGACGAAGGATGTCGAAGGGCCTAACAAAACTCACTGTCCCAAATTTCAGCAAAATCGGATAATAAATGTGGCTTTTATGGGCCTTAAACCCTAAATCGGCGGATCGGTCTATATGGGGGCTATATCAAGATATAGTCCGATATAGCCCATCTACGAACTTAACCGCTTATGGACAAAAAAAGAACCTGTGCAAAATTTTAGCTCAATATCTCTTTTTTTGATGACTGTCGTGTGATTTCAACAGACAGACGAATGTACATGGCTAGATCGTCTTAGATTTTTTCGCTGATCTAGAATATATATACTTTGTAGGGTCGGAAATGGATATATCGATGTGTTGCAAACGGAATGACAAAATGAATATACCCTCATCCTTCGGTGATAGGTATAAAAAGCAAAAATGTTTGCTGAAATAACAGAAAATAGAACAGCAGTAATTGCTTGCTAAAATAGGAAACAGTTACTGCTGTTGTCAGATAAAAAGCTGATTGCTGCCTAAATATATTAAAAATTTTTATATTAAGTCTTATCTATTATAAGGGTATTCGGGCGTAAATTTTTTCTACTTTTCAACAATTGTATAACTTTTTTACGCTTCCAAATGACAGCTGATAAAATATATTCTAATGTTTTATTTATGCTTTTTAACAAAAAATGTACTACTAAAATTTCCTAAAATGTATATTACGTGTAATGTTGTTGTAGCAGTTTGTTATACACCGAGGCGGCAGCCTTTGTTGATGTCAATCGGGTCAATCCGGTACTTACAAACGACTGCCATGGGATTGTTTGTTGTTTTACGTCTAATATATGGTAAATGATCTAATGTCAGTTTAGAAGTTAAAAAATTTTAAACACTTTGGTATGTTTTTTTTCTATCATTTTTCATTTGCACCAACTTTTTATTATCTGAGAATCGCAGAAATTGTTTGCTGTTTCAGCAAAAAATTATTGCTGTCCCATTTTTAGCAGCTTTGCTGTTGTTACAGCAAATATCTTCGCTTATTTTACTAACAAATTTCTATGAGTGTTGTATTAACGATAATTCCCAAAATTATTGGTGGTATATTTTTCATAATCGATATATATTTTTGCGAAAAGATTCATTTTTATGGTAATAACAAATTTCATATACCATATTAATTGCCAAGTACCTATTTGTGCTATGCACTAATCAGATAGTCTGTCGCAAGACGATTTTGTGTATAGAGATTTAGCTTACCATAGACCTAAATGGTTTTATTATTTTCGAAGGACATCCATTTAATAAACATTACAAGGTAAAACTTTCATTTTCAAGTTTTTTGCCTGTTAGGGCAAGATCATAAAATTGTACAATTTTTAAAAATTGTAGACAATAAAACTTTTTTATTGCTTAATTCTTAATACTAAACTAATTAATTTTTTACTTATTTATATATTAATAATAACATATTTTATATATTGCAATCTTGCTGTAAATATATTTTAAAAATGGGAAGAAAGTTTTTTTAACACATGTAATTTTATTTATTGAACCTATCAACCACCGTTGATAGATTCAATTGGGCCAAATTGACGATGGATGTCAAGGGGCCTAACACAAACCACTGTCCCAAATTTCAGCAAAATCGGATAATAAATGTGGCTTTTATGGGCCTAAGACCCTTAATCGGAGGATCAGTCTATGTGGCACCTATATAATCTGGACCGATCTAGGCCAAATTGACGAAGGATGTCGAAGGGCCTAACACAATTCACTGTCCCTAATTTTAGCAAAATCGGATAATAAATGTGGCTTTTATGGGCCTAAGACCCTAAATCGGAGGATCGGTCTATGGCAGCTATATCCAAATCTGGACCGATCTAAGCCAAATTTACGAAGGAGGCCTAACACAACTCACTGTCCCAAATTTCAGCAAAACAACTGCAGTGGTTTGAAAACCCCGTTTTTGAATTAACACTGTCAAATTCCCGTCAGTATAGCGTAGTCCGTTAAAACCAAAAAAAAAAATATAATAAGCAGAAATAATTTTGACTAGTTTCTTTGAACATTTTAAGAATTCAAAAAATTTATTGGCGCAATCACATAACAAAACAAAAAAATCCAAAACAAGAAACGATTAATTAAATTTTAGTAAATGAAGCAATAGTTTTTTAAATAAAACCAATTAAGAAATAAATTAATATTCGAAATTCACTCATTAGGCCTTGTCCCTATAAGGCTTTTTTTGATTATCAATAAAAGATTTTATTTGCTGAGGGGTTCTTCCCTCCAAAATATTGTATTTTTTTTTTAATTTGAGGCATTCTAATACGGTAGGAAGTTTTTTTATTCTTCCAAGATCTCCCAGCTCGTTGCGCAGCACTTCTTTCTCCATTGGTGTCCATCTCCGACGTTTCGTTTTTCCATAGGGAGAAGCTAAAAATTTAAAAATTTATTAAAATATCGATAAAATATTTAAAATATTTTTCTGAAAAGATTTTTTGAAAGACAATCTTAATACTAAGTTATAAGTTGGTGCGAGAAAAATGTTAAAACTTACTACTTCTTCTCTTCTTCTTTGGCATGTAATCTGGATCTCCATTTTGATCTTCCACGGTAGAGGTGATGATATTTTGATCGCCAATTACTGCTGCGTCATACCCATTGCTCTGGTCGTCTAAGTCAACTCTATCACCGACATTGCCTCCATTACCAAGATCCACTTCGTTACCTCCATTACCTTGGTTGCCAACGTTACCTCTACTATCTTCATCACCAACGTTACCTCCTTCACATTCGTCGTCTGCGGCATCTTCATCGCTTTCATTGTCGTTAACGCCATTATCACTAATACCAATTGCTGCCATAAGAATTTGGGACACGCAATTTACTTCAGCTTCTGGAATTGTTGCTCGGTAAACGTTTTTGTGGATATCTTTATGATGTCCCAAAAAGTTGGCTAATTTATCAATAGAGGCCTCTTCTGCATTAATCATTGACATATAAGTGGCTATGTGTTTACGCAATTTAGTTCCACGCAGACTTTCCGGAATTTCTGCACCGCATTCAGTGGAAAACTGTCTAATCAAAGTACATGCACGAAAGTATTGGTTGGATGTTTTGGAAGCTACCGGGTTTGCGAATATAAAAGGGTTTTTAATAGTTATCCCTGCTTTTTTGCGGTATTCTAAAATTTTATCAATTGCTTTAACTGTTAAAGGACAAAGAAGCACAGGTACAGTGCGGCCTAGTTTGCCTCTTAGGTTAATCCTAGCATATTGTCTTGCAAAAAATATTGCTTCATTAGATAAATTGCTCAGCAGCTCCTTCTCCATTCTGTTTGTTATAATTTCTTTGTTGGTATAGTTAGCAATTTGGATGCGCTCAAGTTCTCCAGCCCTTCTTCTGTTAAAGATTTGTATGAGCACTAAAGTACATTTATTCAATTCGATGTAACTGTCCATATCAAAGCTTGTCAATTTCGAAATATATTCGGCCACTAAGTTTTTAAGATAAAAGTACAATTTCTTAATATCTTCTTTTGTTGGCAGGACAACTTTTTTTATCCGCTTTTGGTTGCTCTGGTCTTCAAGGGCTTTTCTATTTATAACCGTAGGTACTTCTTCTTCCCACAGTAAGATAAAATCACGGACAGTTTTCTTTTTATCTTCTTCCGCTAGATCTTTAACATATTCCGCTTGCAATGTATATGCACATTTTTTTATTAAAGACGAAAGTATTATCGCCACTTGTGGATGATCATACCATTGCCGTTCCTCATTCCAACTGGCTACTTTTTTTATAGCCTCTATGCACATATCATGTTTTTGGGGCCTAAAGACGTCTTTTAATTCGGTAATTTCATGATCTAAAGCCATAGCCTGAAGTTTAAACCTGCCTAAATACCGCAAATGAGCACGAATCATTTCGTAATTGTGGGGGGACGTGTACTTCTCGGCCATCCTCCTACCATATTTTATTATGAGTTCATCAAACCTGATGGAATCGGTTACAACGTCGTCATTGAGAACTGGCAAAATCTTCGTTCTTAGGACTGGACTGGCCGCTGGATGGTAAAATTGAGTTAGTGCTTTACCCGCTGCTATAGTTAACTTATTTTTTCTAGCCCTATTGACTTTATGGCAGTTATACCGGTGTTGTCGAAAACTCATTTTGGAATAGAAGCCCTTACAAGTGCAACAACAAGTCAAATCAGTGGCACTTTTCGCAAACTTCTTTTGTGGATTTCTTGGTAAAATTAAAATGCCAGTGTTTGCAGTTTTGTTAGTATTATGAACAAAATCACCTTCTTTCCGCAATTTTGCCAAAATTTTCATACGCTCATCACTCTTTGCCGGCAACCTGCTCGCAGTTTTTACTTCTCTCTCAGCCTTATGTTTCAAAAGCAAATGCCTTCCAATCTGAGTCTGCAATGAACCGCAAAATTTGCAATAATGCCTTTTCTTGACTTTGCCTTTGAGAGGGACTGTAACCAAATTTATATTAAGAGGATCCTCTATAATTGTTAGGCTTTGTTCAAAAGTAGAGCATAAGCTGGTGTCCGGAACATACTGTGAATTAGACGTATTCTCGCGGTTCAATGAACTATCAATGTTGGATTCGCATTTCGAAGTATCTGCGGTAATTGTGCTAACATCCAAGTCACACTTATCCTGAGAAACTCCTTCGCCATGGGTCGAGTTTAAAATTGTTTTGTAGGTGGACGTCGATTTTATTGGATGTAACTGAGTCGGTGATACATTAGAAACGGGACAAAATAATTCTACTTCCGGACTATCCTCTTTAGTAGATAAATCATATTGGTTTATTAAACATTCAATGGTGTTATTGCCTTGCGTAGTATTTGCAGAAACCAAGCTAAGATCCAAACCAGATTTGTCCTTAGAAACCCATTTATTTAAAAGTGTCGAGCTTAAGTCTATATTGGAGGAGGGCTTTGATGGTTTTAGAGGTAAGTGGCTTTCTGGCGTTGGTGATGAAATAAGAACTAGAGGATCCTCCCCATTGTTCAAATACTTCTCACTAAAACAACATAATGTGACATCCTCAGGAAACTCTAAGTTAGTTGTAGGTAAATCATCTTGGTTTAATGAATATTCCATTTTTGTAATACTAGCAGCAATCTTGCCGACATTCCGATTAGATTTGTCCTGGTAAACCCCTTAAAAAAAGCGTCGAGTTTGAAATTATATTGAAGGTAAACAGTGTCATTGGAGATAACTGACATACATATCTAGATAATCATAAATAACTTGCAACTAATGCAAGAAATTCGATTGTACTGTTTTAACTGGATTTAACTGAATAGTCTCTTATTATTTCTTGTATTGATATTCTCTTATCAATACAAGAAACTTTATTGTATTGATTATTACAATCAAATTTGCTGAAAAATTTCTTTAAAATAGCCTTGAGTTTGTGGTCCAAATCCACTTTAGGCATAGTTTACTATTTTCTATCTCGAATTCCCAAAATTCAAGAGATTAAATGACAGCTATACACAAATATATATAAGGGGTTATTTCTTAGAGCTTTAGGAAAGCTTTTCAAAAAGAAAACACATAAAATTCAGAAAAATGCATGAAATTTTTATTTGAATCGATAGTACTTGGCCATTTATTTAAATGTTCGAAGATTGTTTTATGCAAATGTTGACCGTGACTGCGTCTCAAATGGTCCATCCGCTTAATCCAATTTTGACATACTCTTTCCAATATTTCTGCCGGTATATCACGAATAAATGCTTCAATTTTGTCTTCCAATGCGCCAATTGAAGCGGGCTTGTCTGTTAGACATGAGGTTTAACATAGCCCCGCAAAAAATAGTCTAAAGGCGTTAAATCGCACGATCTAGCTGGCCATTTGACCGAACCCGAATGTAAAATAAATTGTTCACCGAACTCGCCACACACTAAGTTCATTCCTACCCGTGCTGTTGCCGTTTTGTTGAAACCACATGTCATGCAAGTTAAGCTCTTACATTTTGGGCAAAAAAAAGTTGGATATCACCTCACGATAGCGCTCACCATTTACAGTTACATTACGATTCGCATCATCTTTGAAGAAGTACGGTCTAATGATGCCACCAGTCCATAAACCGCACCAGACTGTGACTTTGCTGGTTGCATTGGTAGCTCTTGCAATGCTTCTGGCAGATCTTTACTCCAAAATTTGCGCATGAACATTCCATTAAAGAACTGGAGCAAACTTCTCACAAATCAATGAGTGATGTCCGATTCAATTTTAAGCTCAATGATAAGGGACCTCCTTTTTATAGCCGAGTCCGAAAAGCGTGTCGCAAAGCGACACATCTTTGCGGAGAAGTTTTTACATGGCAAGGTACCTCACAAATGTCGCCAGCATTAGGAGGGGATAACCACCGCTGAAAAATATTCTGTTGTTCTCGCCAGGATTCGAACCCAGGCGTTCAGTGTCATAGGGGGACATGCTAACCTCTGCGCTACTCTAAAATCGACAATTCTGTTTATTTATGTATCCATTGATATACTGACTGCGACATTTTCTTCAGTTCGCACTCTACATAAGCGTGTTGTTGGCTTAGAGTCCAACAATGTAAATTTGGTGCGAAATGGAAGAAGCTCGCGACTAACTATTTAACAGACGATTCATCATTAAATTATAGACCAAATTGGCATTTAAGGATCTCATGTAACTAATAATGGCCTTAAATGAGCGCAAATAAGCTTGAACAAGTAAAAAGGCGTTAAGTTCGGCCGGGCCGAACTTTGGATACCCACCACCTCGGATATATATATGAACCACCTTTCCTCAAAATCCGGTGCAAAATTCATACCTTATGCCCCATAGCAGCTATGTTCCGATTTGGACCAGATACTAATAAGTAAAAGTATTGTTCAATTGTATATAACAAAATATTGGTCTTTTTAGTTGTTATATCTAAAAATAAAACGATCTGAACTATATTCCACACGAATGTCGAAAAGCATAACATAAGTCAGTGTATCAAATTTCAGTGCAATCGGATTATGGGGCCAAGACTTTAAATCGAGAGATCGGTTTATATGGCAGCTATATGCAAATCTTGATCGATCTAGACCAAATTGCAGAAATATGTGGAGGGGCTTAACTTAACTCTTTGTCTCAAATTTCGGCAACATCGGACAATAAATGCGCCTTTTATGGCCCTAAAACCGAGAGATCGGTCTATATGGCAGCTATATCCAAATCTGGACCGATTTGAGCCAAATTGACGGAGGATGTTGAAGGGCCTAATACAACTCACTGTCCCAAATTTTCTCAAAATCGGATAATAAATGTGGCTTTTATGGGCCTAAGACCCTAAATTGGAGGATCGGTCTATATGGCAGCTATATCCAAATCTAGACCGATCTGGGCCTAATTGACGGAGGATGTCGAAAGGCCTAACACAACTCACTGTCCCAAATTTCAGCAAAATCGGATAATAAATGTGGCCTTTATTGGCCTAAGACCCTAAATCGGCGGATCGGTCTATATGGGGGCTATATCAAGATATAGTCCGATATAGCACATCTTCGAACTTATCCTGCTTATGGACAAAAAAAGAACCTGTGCAAAATTTTAGCTCAATATCTCTATTTTTTGAAGACTGTAGCATGATTTCAACAGACAGACGGACGGACATGTCCAGATCGTCTTGGATTTTTACGCTGATCAAGAATATATATACTTTCCCCCATCTTGATCCCATCTATAACTTATTTGTGACGGATGTCGTGTTAATAATTCAACTCACTGTACCAAATTTTAGCAAGTTTAAATATTAAATTCTTTTAATAAATTTAAATTCTCTTTTTCGTTAATTAATTTACTACTCATTGCAGCAATTCATATTCTTAATACTAAACAAATTGCGTGACCAAATAATTAAAATCCTTGGGTATTGGTACCAAATTCTTGTTATTCCATCCATATTTATTTATTCCATATATATCGCCATTTGTCAATGCATTGTTGAGATAATGTCGTAATTGTTTTAGAATTATACACATTTAAAAGTTATTAAATCAATTTTGGAATATTAGAATAGAAAACCGAAATGTCTTTAAAAGTTGTCAATTGTGTATCAAATTTTATATTGAAGTTCTTTCCAATGCTATATATGTATGTGTCATTAACACAAACATAGAAAACCTAATCACATAATAGCTTTGAAAACGAAGTCATCAATTAGGAAAAATATAAATTTTTATACAAAGTCGACAGCTTTTAAAAAGGCATTCCGGTTTTCTTTAACAAATTTTTATAAGATCTAAAACATTTACGGCATTATCTCAACAAAGCATTTGGGGGGGTCGTACAGGCCGAACTCCCTTCTCTCACCAGCAGCAAAGAAGCTTGGGGCATTACTCCTCCCGAGCCTCGCAGGAGAATTTTCATTCACCGAGCATCAACAGGGATTTCGAAGACTGCATAGCACTACAACCGCACACATTTGCCGTGGCTTCAGTCAGCCCAGGCCATGTTATAGGACGGTCCTCGTGACACAAGACCTATCAAAGGCATTCGACATGGTCAGCCACGCCAAACTATTTGAGTACATCGCCAATACGTCCCTCCAACCAGGCGTGAAACGCTGGATCACGAATTATCTGTATGGTCGCCAGACATTTGTGTAATTTAATGATAAGAAATCGAAGCCACTTAGAGTGAAACACGGAGTTTCCCAAGGCGGGGTTATATCTCCGGTACTTTTTAACCTCTAACTATCCTCCATTCCGCCCCCTCCAGACGGCATAGAGATCGTATTGTGGCATCAGGCCGCCACCCATTGTTGACATCTGCGATAGGTTGAACGTCTACCTCAACGAACTTGCCTCATATTTCGCTGCAAGAAATCTGAAGATATTTGCCACCAAATCTTCAGCCACATTGTTCACTACAAATACGCGTGGGGTGAATGCCGAGCTGACTGTGATAGTCGATGGAGAAATGATTCTGACCATCAAGTGCCCCAAAATACTTGGCGTCACATTTGACAGCTCTTACATAGTCGTGTTTCAGATAATATAAAAATTTTAAAATTATTAAATCAATTTTAGAATATTGGAATAAAAACACAAAATGTATTTAAAAGTTGTCAATTATAAATCAAATTTTATATTGAAGTTCTTTCCAATGATATGTATATATATTATGTGTCATTAACACAAACATAAGTATCATAATAGCTTTGAAAAAATAGGCAAAATATACATTTTTATACAAAGTCGACAACTTTTAAAAAGACATTTCGGGTTTCCATTCCTATATACCGACATTGATTCAATAATTAAGAAATGTTTATAATATCTCAAACAAATCATTTACAAATATGGATATATTGAAATGTGGAAGCATTAACAAGAATTTGGTAAAGGAACTCAAGGCTTTTAATTATTTGGTTTTTATAAAGAAAATTAATTGTGTTTTATAAAGAATATTAATTGCTGGAATGAGAAGAAAATTATACAATTATAAAAATTATACTCTATATTGGAATTTTTGGATCACAAGAATACGAGGACAGACAGAAAGACATAGGAACATTAATGGTGCCTTCAATAATGCAAAACCCGTTAATCAGAAGGACCTGCACACTTTCGGCATCAATACTATTGTAAAAAAGTTTATTAATAACTTATTTACTAAAAGACGTATTACGACTGGCTTAGGTTCTGTAGTTCTACAGAGACGGGCCAGTAGAAGGACACCTCATGGAGTTATTATTCACAACTTTTTTTAAATTATTTTGATAGTAGTGCCCAAATGAGGCATTCAGGGCAATGAGCCTCTCCCACATCCACATAAATCAACTTGTTTAGGGTATTTGGTTTCAAAATCATGTCATGAAGGTACATCGGATACAAAATAATAAATCCCAATTCGTACTCGACTCCTAAATACCTTTCATTTGAGTACCCTATTGTCCTAATCAGCCTGCATGCCCATTTGGTTTTTTGTTTGGGGTGATACGCCCTGATACTTGGTGCCATGTTTTGATATCATTTTCGTATTCTGTTCCCAAATACCGTGCACTTGAGACCTCTATCTGCCCCTTTTTCCGTTTGGTGGTTTGTTGGAGGGCAAATGGCAAATATGGATATATACAATAACAATAACAAGAATTTGGTAAATATACCCAAGGCTTTTAATTATTTGGTCACACAATTTGTGTTTGGGCAACACAATTTGGATTGTCCAATTATAGAAGACATTGACGAAAATGTCAACAGGATTACGACTGCACTGGTGGGGTCCTTCGCAGTGTCACATTCAGGAGCGTACTGAAAAGGCTCACAGATGTTGAGCAATATGTAGGCTCGAAATGGGTCCTGAATCTGAAGATAGTCCACTGGCTCTACAGGAGCGTGATTAGACCAATATTTACTTACGCCTCAATAGTTTGGTGGACTTTTTTGGAGAAAAAGTGCAACATAGGGACCATACAACAGGTTCAAAGAAAATGTTGTCTTTGGATAGGCGGAGCGATGAGGACCACGCCCACTAGGGCACTGGAGACTATTCTAGATATCCGACCCATTGACATACACATGAGGCAACCACTGCGGCTATGACACTTAAGGCGATGGGAGAATGGATTGAGGATGGGAGCAGCTCATACCATCGCGGTATAATCGCGGGGACGATAGGAAACCTGGAAGGAAGGGGAGAGGTTTGCGATCGGATACCTGAGGTGAACTTTGAGGTCGAGTGCGACGCACTGCTGCCATGGGCACAGTCTTGGATTGACGGAACCCTAATATTGCCATCTGGAGGATCATGAGCTGGAGGACAGAGTGGGTCTGGGGGTTTACATTGAAAACCCAGGGACTAACATCTGTTTTAGACTGCCTGACCATAGTACGGTCCTGCAGGCGGAGATCCGTGCGATCACGGATGCGTGAAATGGTGTGGTGCTAACGCGAGGACGTCGAGTGTGAACATCTTTACCGACTGTAAAATTGCCATAAGGGCAATAACAACCAGGACGGTAAGGTCACGAACAGTCTTGCAGTGTAAGAAGGAGATTAACGCCTTCTCTGAGAATGGCAAAATCCGCATCGTTAGGGTGCCGGGCCGTAACGGAAGGGAATGAAAGAGCAGATGATTTGGCGGTGAAGGCCAGAGGATTGTCGTCAATAAACTTGTTTAACCCGAAGCCTTTCGGGTCGACGCAGTCCGAGGGGGTGGGCGAGGCAGCCGCCTGACACTTGGTGCTAAATTTTGATACCATTTTCGTATTCTGTCCCCAAATACTGTGCACTTGAATCCCATATCAGTCTACTTTTGCGTCTGGTGTTTTTTGAAGGGAAGAGGCGGCCCTTCTTTTGATATCAGATTCGTATTCTATTCCCATTTGCCATTCATTTGAGTCCCATATTGTAAATTGTGGGTAAATTTATGGCATCAATGTAGGTCATGGCTTTCCGTAAAAATAATATGTAGGGTGGGCATTGTTTATAATTAGTTTCCGTATGCATGCAGACGCAATTGAAAAGCGGTGGCACTACCCTTCCTTAGAACGCTGGACACTTTCCGTGTGGACTATTCCTCAGCTGCTGCTCCGTCATAGCAGACCTTTTTGTCAATATAGTTTACTACTCTTTCCAGCAATTAATATTCTTAATAAAACACAAATTGCTTGTCCAAATAATTCAAAACCCTTGGATTTTGGCACCAAATTCTTGTTATTCCATCCACATTTCCATATATATCCATATTTGTCAATGCATTGTTGAGACAATGTCGCAAAATTTTCAGATATTATAAAAATTTTACAATTATTGAATCATTTTTGGTATGTTGGAATAGAAACCCGAAATGTATTTAAAAGTTGTCAACTGTGTATCAAATTCTATATTGAAGTTCTTTGCAATGCTATGTATGACTAAATTTTTTTGTGGCATTAACACAAACATAAAAAACCTTATCACATAATAGCTTTGAAAACAAATTCATCAATTAGGAAAACATTAATTTTTATACAAAGTCGACAGCTTTTAAAAAAACATTTCGGGTTTCTATTCCAATATACCGACATTGCTTCAATAATTAAGAACTTTTTAGAATATCTGAAACATTTATGGCATTATCTCAACAAAGTATTTGCAAATATGGATATATTGAAATATGAAAGCAATAACAATAATTTGGTAAATGAACTCAAGGCTTTTACTTATTTGGTTACACAGTTTGTGTTTTATAAAGAATACTAATTTCTGGAAAGAGTAGAAAATTACATAATTATAAATATAGTCCTCCATATTGGAATTTTTGGAAAATGTGTTTTATTGAAAACATTATTCCGGGGGTCCTGGGTTTGATGGGAATCACAATGTGGTATCACAATGGACAAGAAATGTCTATGTGTGTGTGTTTAAAAAGACTGCCACTCAGACCTAACGTAACCAAGTTTAACCACGTCAAGTTCTAGCTCATAGTCATATTTATGGTAAAAAGTCTAAAAAGGTTGCTAGAAACATATCTTAGGGCCAATATCACAAGAGATAGCCTGTGTCGGCAACAACTTGTCTACATGTTGCAGTGTGCGCATGTTATTACTTACCGGGTTTAACTCGAATTTTCTGTGATATGGCATTTTCTTTCTCCTTATTGTTGTTTTGTTTTGGCAAATTTCCTAAAAAATGTTAAATCTTTAATTTTTTTGTACACATTTGAAATAAAATTAAAGGAAATATATAATTACCATTTTTTTCTTCCCTTATTTTTCTATCCAATAGGGAACTATAATTATCTTTAAAAAAATTTATTGTTTTAATTAATTTATATAAAAAAATGAAATAATGCGCAAAGCGTATCCAAATATGGAAATTGACAACATTTGTAATACTTACTTGATTTACAAACAAGGAGACCAACATGCCCTTTTCCCTCATGCTTAAAGAGCACACTCCTAGTACCATTCCAGGAAATTTCCTTTGATTGGACAACAAAAAGATTTTTATTTGAGGTCCTTATTAGCGAATACATCTATAATTAAGTGAAATATTGGAATAAAATAAAGTTGAAACAAGTAGGGAAAGGCAAATGTAAATATCCTACACAACTTAGTTTATCGGATGAACGATATCTTATATATAACAAGTAAAAGCGTGATAAGTTCGGCCGGGCCGAATCTTATATACCCTCCACCATGGATTGCATTTGTCGAGTTGTTTTCCCGGCATCTCTTCTTAGGCTAAAAGGGATATAAGAAAAGAGTTGCTCTGCTATTAAAACGATATCAAGATATGGTCCGGTTCGGACCACAATTAAATTATATGTTGGAGACCTGTGTAAAATTTCAGCCAATTCGTATAAGAATTGCGCCCATTGGGGCTCACGAAGTAAAATAGAGAGAACGATTTATATGGGATCTGTATCGGGCTATAGACCGATGCAGACCATAATAAACACGTTTGTTGATGGTCATGAGAGGATCCATCGTACAATATTTCAGGCATATCGGATAATAATTGCGACCTCTAGGGGTCAAGAAGTCAAGATCCCAGATCGGTTTATATAGCAGCTATTTCAGGTTATGAACCGATTTGAACCTTATTTGACACAGTTGTTGAAAGTAAAAATAAAATACGTCATGCAAAATTTCAGCCAAATCGGATAAGAATTGTGCCCTCTAGAGGCTCAAGAAGTCAAGACCCAAGATCGGTTTATATGGCAGCTATATTAGGTTATGGACCGATTTGAACCATACTTGGCACAGTTGTTGGGTATCATAACAAAACACGTCGTGCAAAATTTCATTCTGATCGGATAAGAATTGCGCACGCTAGAGGCTCAAGAATTCAAGACCCAATATCGGTTTATATGGCAGCTATATCAGGTTATGAACCGATTTGAACCATACTTGGCACAGTTGTTGGATATCATAGCAAAACACGACATGCAAAATTTCATCCCAATCGGATAAGAATTGCGCACTCTAGAGGCTCAAGAAGTCAAGACCCAAGATCGGTTTATATGGCAGCTATATCAGGTTATGGACCGATTTAAACCATACTTCACACAGTTGTTGGGTATCATAACAAAACACGTCGTGCAAAATTTCATTTCAATCGGATAAGAATTGCGCACTCTAGAGGCTCAAGAAGTCAAGACCCAAGATCGGTTTATATGGCAGCTATATCAGGTTATGGACCGATTTGAACTATACTTGGCGCAGTTGTTGGATATTATAACAAAACACGTCGTACCAAATTTCATTCCAATCGGATAAGAATTGCGCACTCTAGAGGCTCAAGAAGTCAAGACCCAAGATCGGTTTATATGGCCGCTATATCAAAACATGGACCGATATGGCCCATTTACAATACCAACCGACCTACACTAATAAGAAGTATTTGTGCAAAATTTCAAGCGGCTAGCTTTACTCCTTCGGAAGTTAGCGTGCTTTCGACAGACAGACGGACGGACGGACGGACGGACAGACGGACGGACATGGCTAGATCGACATAAAATGTCACGACGATCAGGAATATATATACTTTATGGGGTCTCAGACGAATATTTCGAGTAGTTACAAACAGAATGACGAAATTAGTATACCCCCCATCTTATGGTGGAGGGTATAAAAATCAATTTGTATTTGTTTGTGTGTTCCTTATAGACTCAGAAACAGCTGAACCGATTTTCTTACCCTAATTTTAAGAAACGCCAGATCTCGGAGATGGTTGGTGCGATTTAAGCGAAATTTTGTATGCTCTCATATAGTACCCTAAAAATAAAAATTTGGTGTCCAAATTTCGGATGGGGTAACTAGGGGGGCCGCCCCACCCTAAAACCTACCAAACATATATTTAGACCAATCACGACAATATGGGACTCAAATGAAAGGTATTTAGGATAAGAAAACGTATCTGATATCCATATGTCGGACCAAGTGCTAGGGGGACCAGCCCAACCCCCAAAACACCCCCAAATCGGACATATTTACCGACCATGGCAATATGGGACTCAAATGAAAGGTATTTGCGAGTAGAATACGAATCTGATATCCAAATGTGGGAACAAGTTTCTGGGGGTCCACTCCTTTCCCAAAACACCCCCCAAACAGGACTTATTTACTGACCATGGGAATATGGGGCTTAAATAAAAGGTATTTGAATGTAGAATACGAATCTGATAACCAAATACGGGACCAAGTGTTTGGGGGCCGCCTCTCCACATAAACCTCCCCCAAAGGGGACACATTTACGACCATAGCCACATGGGGCTCAAATGAAAGGTATTTGGGAGTAAAGCACAAATCTGATATCAATATTCGGGAAAATTGTCTATATGATATCCAAATATGGGACCAAGTTTTTAGGGGGCCGCCTCTCCCCAAAAACATCACCCAAAGGGTACAAATTTACGACCATAGCCATATGGGGCTCAAATGAAATCACGAATATGATATTAATATTTCGGAAAACTGTCTATGGGGCCACCCCACCCCCACGACACCACCCAAATATCCGATGTATATTTTAAAGGCCAACTCAAAGAGTGGCCGCCCATCCCCCAAAACACCCTCAAGCCGGAAATATGGGGCTCAAATTAAAGATATGTGGGAGTAGACCACGTATCTGATATCAATATTAGGGACCAACTGTCTAGGGGACGTCCCACCACCATAACAACCCCCAAATAGGACGTATTTGCTCACCAAGACAACTTGGGTCCTAAAGAGAGTGGAACTAAATATTTATATTGTAGTTTTTTGGGCCAATACCTTAAACCGGACATATTTGCTGACTTTTCCAATAAGGAGTTTCAATGAGATTTGAAAACGAATTTGATATCCAATTTTGAGGCCAATGGCAATATGAGGTTCAAATAAATGATATATAGATATATGAGAATAGAGAACGTTCCTAATATATTTTCCGGGCTTAGAGTTTGGGCGACCACCCCAATCCCCAAAACACCCCTAAATCGGGCATATTTACCGACCATGACAATGTGGGCCTAAATGAAAAGTATTGGGGGGTAGAGCAAGAATTGATGCCCACATTCGGGACCAATTTTTTATTTTTCTGGGCCATGTATCTGGGAGTACACCTTACAACCAAACTTGAATTCGTAGATCAATAAAGATCATATGGGATTCAGATAAAGGCACTTATATCTTTAAACTGTTAGTCAAGCGATATACTATTTTCGTAGCATGGTATTTCACTAAAAAATCTTTAATTGTCGAAAATAAATATTCCAAGGAAACTATTGTTCCATATAAAGTAAAAGAAGGCGCAGCACGGGTCAGCTAGTGTATATATATATATATATATATATATATACTTGAAACGATTTTAATGAAATTTTGACATTACATATTGGGCGACTAAAAGTTTTTTCTGTACTTACTTAAAACTACCTTATAGCACAAAATGGCGTATCGTGCCCACAGCTATATCACGTTATAGTCCGATTCGGGGCTCAAGAAGCGAAATCGGGAGATCGGTTTATATGGGAGCTGTATCAAGCTATAGATCGATTCTGACCATGTTGCACAAGTATGTTGAGGGCCTTGGGAGGAGCCGTTGTACAATTTGTACATTTGTGCCAAATCGGATGAGAATTGCGCTCTCTAGAGGCTCAAGAAGTCAAGACCCAAAATGGGTTTATATGGCAGCTATATCAAAACATGGACCGATTTGAACCACACTTAGCACAGTTGTTGGAAGTAATATAGAAACACTATGTGCACAATTTCAGTCAAATCGGAGGAGAGTGCCGCCCTCTAGAGGCTCAAGAAGCCAAGACCCAAGATCGGTTTATATGACAGCTATATCAGGTTATGGACCGATTAGGACCATACTACTTACAGTTGTTGGAAGTGATATCAAAACACTATGTGTCAAATCGGACAAGAATTGCGCCCTCTAGAGGCTAAAGAAGTCAAGGCCCAAGATCGGTTTATATGGCAGCTATATCAAAACGTGAACCGATTTGGCCCATTTACAAATCCAACCGACCTACACTAATAAAAAGTATTTCCGCAAAATTTCAAGCAGCTAGCTCTACTCCCTCAAAAGCGTGCTTTCGACAGACAGACGGACGTCTAGTTCGACTTAAAATGTCGCGACGATCAAGAATATATATACTTTATGGGGTCTTAGACGCATATTTCGAGGTGTTACAAACAGAATGACGAAATTAGTATACCCCCATCCTATGGTGGAGGGTATAAAAAGTAAAAGTTATACAGTAAACCGACGGAGACACTAATATGGAAGCTAGAACACTGAGGTTAGCTACATCTTAACATGATCCAATTTTGATGGAATTTTGCACACAAGCTAAGAAATCAAAGAATACATGTTGGACAAAATTTCTTCAAAATGCCGATGAACACACCTGTTGAGCCATCAAATAGAACATCTCTTGGAAAATGAAATTTCATCATCAAATGGATCTTTTAGGCACTTCAACTAAAACAAAAAAGGCTGATTTAATTTTAATTGATTTTACCAACGATAATGCCTAAAATATCCTTTTTGTGATGAGATTTCATGCCCATTTTCTTCATTATTATATTTTGAAGAAATTTTATGCATCTTGTAGTCTTTGATTTCTTAGTTTGTATGCAAAGTACAATTTTTTATATTGTGGCAAAAAGTACTTACCTGACCGCTCCGTTCACACAAAATTTTCACTTCTAAATGTGTGTTTTAAACTGTACAATCCCGTTAGAATAAGATATGAAAGCTTATCAAATACGCGAATAAAGTAGTCGCTGTAATTGATACCCGCAACATAATTGCTGCTCTTTTAATGGTAACCTAAGACGTTGACGACTGACAAAAAATGATCTGTCATTATCAAGTATGTTACCGTTTCCAGCATGCGACCTATTAAAAATAGATTTTACACAAAATATATTTTTACAAACAAATATGTCATACATTTTTATACCCTCCACCATAGGATGGGGGTATACTAATTTCGTCATTCTGTTTGTAACTCCTCGAAATATTCGTCTAATACCCCATAAAGTATATATATTCTTGATCGTCATGACATTTTATGTCGATCTAGCCATGTCCGTCTGTCTGTCGAAAGCCCGCTAACTTTCGAAGGAGTTAAGCTAGCCGTTTGAAATTTTGCGCAAATACTTTTTATTAATGTAGGTCGGTTGGGATTGTAAATGGGCTATAACGGTCCACGTTTTGATATAGCTACCATATAAACCTATCTTGGGTTTTGACTTCTTGAGTCTCTAGAGGGCGCATTTCTTTTTCGATTGGAATGAGATTTTGCACGACGTGTTTTGTTATGAAATCTAACCACTGGTTCAAATCGGTCAATAACCTGATATAGCTACCATATAAACCGATCTTGGGTCTTGACTTCTTGAGCACAAGAGTAAGCACAATTCTTATCCCATTTGGCTGAAATTCGGCACAAGGAGTTTTATTATAGCTTCCAACAACTGCGCTGAGTATGGTTAAAATCGGTCCATAACTTGATATAACTGCCATATAAACCGATCTGGCGTATTGACTTCTTGAGCCACTAGAGGACGCAATTATTATCCGATTTGGCTGAAATTTTGTATGATATGTTTCGCTATGACTTTCAACAAATTCGCTATGACTTTCAAATCGGTCCATAACCTGATATAGCTGCCATATAAACCGATCTGGGGTGTGGACTTCTTGAGCCACTACAGGGATAAATTCTTATCCGATTTGGCTGAAATATTGCATGATGTGTTTTGTTATGACTTCCAACTTAAGAATGGTTCAAATCGGCCCCTAACCTGATATAGCTGCCATTTGTGCAAAATTTCAAGCGGCTAGCCTTACTCCTTCGGAAATTGGCGTACTTTCGACAGACAGACGGACGGAGATGACTAGATCGACATAAAATGTCGCAACGATCAAGAATATATATACTTTATGGGGTTTCAGACGAATATTTCGAGTAGTTACAAACAGAATGTCGAAATTGGTATACCCCCCATCCTATGGTGGAGGGTATAAAAATAGAAGCAAATTTGCATTTGCATTAATTTTTCGTGAAGTAATGATTTGTAAAGAAGGTTCCATGTATAAAACTTTATAAAATTCTGAAATAATTTATACAGATGTCTTTAAAATAACATAACTTACTCGCCGTGTCTTCCTCTTTTCCAAAGCAAGTCCTTAAATAACTTCATATTGCAACGTTCGTATTTGCAATATAATTGCTAGCAGTAACGGAAAATATTTTTAAAAAATATTCAATACGCAAATAATCATTATTTTCTGTATTATTATGTGGCGCGCAAATCATGTTACTTTTGATTTTTGCCAACCGTCAAAATTTGTCAGTGTTAGAAAAAATGGTTGATTGGCACAGCAAAATTAATTTTTTTCTCACCAATCTAAAAAACAACCCCCTACGTCATTTTTACATCTCATCATAGGAGATTGCTTTCATTCGACACACGCTCCAAATAGAGATTATATGGATAAAAAAGTAATTGTGTTTGGTATTCGTTGTATGATCTTAACGGGTACTTCCAACGTTGGAACTTTCGGTGCATATGGCTGGCAAATATAGCTTGATGTTATTTGGAAAATCATTGATGCTTACCTAAGTTCTAATGGACAGTTTGCACTTAAAGAAGGATTGTGGGGGAAAATATTTTAATGCTAGAATATTTGTGTATTAATACTTACACTTAACTATGCAATTGTTCTTTAGATTACGTTTATATTGTAAAATAAATTACCTCGATTTGAGCAAAATTTTATATGAAGATCAGCTCACATACAAGTGTACATGCGTACGAATGTACGTACATATCATATATTCACAAGTGTACATTCGTATATATGTACGTATATACCATACATATATATACCTCATTCGATAGATGCATTTCGTCGTATTTTCATCACACAATCAGCATGAAAATTAATATATTCTAGGTTTTAAAGACATCCAGCCAAAAGTGGATTTATTGGTTTATGGTAAAACATGCCAAACAACAAAAATTTTAGCATGCAATGCTGTAAAAGCCGTAAACAAGTTTGATTGATAATAAAACCCCATTTACACTGGTCATTTATTCGGGGTTAGCTGATTTTATAAAGAAAAATTAGATTGACGCAATAATACAAGTTTTAATGTTCAATATTTTGAAGTTTTCCAAATATAAATGATTTTTGCTTTACCAACACATTAAGCCTTGCTTTATTTGTTAATTTTTCTTTACTTTTTTCCATTTCATTATATTTTCTGAACAAACCCTGTCATCCTACATTTGTTAAGTAATGATTACACATTTCTGCTTAAACGGTACGACTGACACGTCAATGACGTGTAAACACGCCGTAAAACAAAGGTTTTACATACAAATGTTTTTTATGATTTTAATATTATAAACTCATTAAGCTGTTCTTTATTTTTTCCATTTCTTTATTTTTTAAAAAAAATCTTATCATCTTTTAAAGGTGTCATCACATTACATGTGATTGTCTTATATCAAACAATACATTTTAAATTTTGTTATTGTTAAAGTTCCACACATAGTGTGATATGAAAATCACTTCTCTGAATAGCACTGTTTTTTTTCGATTAGAGCGATGCTCTAAGAAATATAAAGAATTCTCCTCTTTTTTTGTAAGTTGATGAAAGCAACCCCAAATTAAATTGTTTTCACAACCTTAACAATTTGTAGTCATAAAAAATCAGCTTTCTTCACATTTTAGGTTATGTCATACAAAAATAATGTACTAATGTGATAGCAAAAATGATGAATCGTATGTTAATCGGCATTTATGACATACATAAAGAAATACCGATGATACATAAAAAGTGGCATGCCAAAGGACAAGAATATGTAGTGTGATAGAGCCTTAAGTAAATTTCTGCTTACACGATACACACGATTGACATAATTATTTAAAAAATTAAAATGATTTAATTTTTCATATGGTCATATATACGTTTGACACATACACATTTATTCTAAGTCTAGTATTGACTTCGACTTTTCACACGAAAAACTGTCAAAATGCACTATAAAAATATGGTGACGGAGATAATTCCAACACATTCCGTACAAGTGGCACTGAGTTCTATGAGCAAAATAGTAGCGACATGTCGCTGCATCAGGATAAATTTCGCACAATTTTAATTGCAAACGTAATTAAATGCTCACGAAATGGGCCGAATCAACTTTGCTTCAATACTGTTGTATTTGTTGTGTGTTGTTGTTTGACTTTTGCTTGTGTTCTGACAAAGAAAAGAGTCCGTCGGATTTCGAAATAATTTAATAGACATTTTCGGTGCGAATGAAGTCAGTACCAGGCTTTAACCAAGATATATTCATTTACAGGTAGTGGCAGTTGCCCAACAACAAAATATTAAGTGCACTATCTGTCAAAATTAGTGATCAGTTCAACTATGGTACAATTAATTTAGTACAACTTAAATAAAAAAAAAATTTACTCAGCTATTCGCATGACATCATCTTATTAGTGCATCCTGACTGCAACTCTGATTTTGAGTATGTTACTAGTTCGCGCCATTTTCCGTTGTTTGTGTGTAATAGTTATTGATTATAACACACACAAACAACCAAAATTCCTTGACAGATAGTGCACTTCGCGAGAAAAAATTTTACTCAGCTGTTTACGGTACACTATCTGGTAATTATGTCATAGGTTTAATCAATAAATTTATGATGATCACGCATCATGATGTACCGCGTAAATTGTTCAACTTACATTGTACATCAAATGTGTCTTCATCATGTAGGCTTGATAACACAGCTGTGATTTTTTCTAAAATCTTAAAAAGATGTACCATTTGATCCAATATTCCAACAAAACAGTGTTACAATGATCAAAATACAAATATCACATTTAAAGAAGATAAGTTGTAAAACAAAGTTCATTTCTAAAACCGCTTTGACATTTCAATTATCGGCATTTGCCACTCAAGGTAGTTTCGTATGGGGTAGTTTTTTGTTGTTATGATCAAGATACATATATTCATTTACAGGTAGTGGCTGTTGCTCAACAACAAAATATTCGTGCAACTTTGATTTTGAATATGTTACTAGTTCGCGCCATTTTTCGTTGTATATGTGTTATCGTTCTTAACTATAATACGCACACATACAACCATATCTCTTTGACAGCTGTTTACGGTACACTACCTGGTAATTATGTCATGGTTGTGCTAGTGACGCTACCACTCAATTGTACAATGGTGTTAAATAAAGCATTTCGCAAACATGATATACCACTTTCTTCTTTTCTCTACTTTACTTTGGTACTTTTTTCCGTGCACATCATGTCATTTAACAGCAAATTTGTCAATTAATGATTGGACAACATCTGTCAAGAAATCATAACATATTTCTGTTTAAACGTTAAGTCGGCTGGCACGAATCATCGAACAAAATCACAATGAATGTGACTTTTTTCACATTTATATTCTTGTTCTCGCGTCGGAAGTATTGTTGAGCTTTGTACGTAAAATATTATCGCCATTAAAAAATATTTGTTAAACAAATAAATACAATGTTTTAATACAATATAAGAGCGTAAAAACCTCTTCAATTGCTTTAAAGCGATGGAAATTGTAAAAATTCTAAAGATATTCTACATAAACAAGTAAAAGCGTGCTAAGTTCGGCCGGGCCGAATCTTATATACCCTCCACCATGGATCGCATTTGTCGAGTTCTTTTCCCGGCATCTCTTCTTAGGCAAAAAAAGGATATAGGAAAAGATTTGCTCTGCTTTTAGAGCGATATCAAGATATGGCCCGGTTTGGACCACAATTAAATTATATGTTGGAGACCTGTGTAAAATGTCAGCCAATTCGAATAAGAATTGCGCCCTTTGTGGGTTCAAAAAGTAAAATAGAGAGATCGATTTATATGGGAGCTGTATCGGGCTATATACCAATTCAGACTATAATAAACACGTATGTTAATGGTCATGAGAGAATCCGTCGTACAAAATTTCAGGCAAATCGGATAATAATTGCGACCTCTAGAGGCTCAAGAAGTCAAGACCCAAGATCGGTTTATATGACAGCTATATAAGGTTATGGACCGATTTGAACCATACTTGGCACAGTTGTTGGATATCGTAACAAAATACGTCGTGCAAAATATCATTCCAATCGGATAAGAATTGCGCACTCTAGAGGCTCAAGAAGTCAAGACCCTAGATCGGTTTATATGGCAGCTATATCAGGTTATGAACCGATTTGCACCATACTTGGCACAGTTGTTGGATATCGTAACAAAATACGTCGTGCAAAATATCATTCCAATCGGATAAGAATTGCGCACTCTAGAGGCTCAAGAAGTCAAGACCCTAGATCGGTTTATATGGCAGCTATATCAGGTTATGAACCGATTTGCACCATACTTGGCACAGTTGTTGGATATAATAACAAAACACGTCGTGCAAAATTTCATTCCAATCGGATAAGAATTGCGCACTGTAGAGGCTCAAGAAGTCAAGACCCAAGATCGGTTTATATGGCAGCTATATCAGGTTATGAACCGATTTGAACCATACTTGGCAGAGTTATTGGATATCATAACAAAACACGTCGTGCAAAATTTCATTCCAATCGGATAAGAATTGCGCACTCTAGAGCCTCAAGAAGTCAAGAACCAAGATCGGTTTATATGGCAGCTATATCAGGTTATGAACCGATTTGAACCATACTTGGCACAGTTGTTGGGTATCATAACAAAACACGTCGTGCAAAATTTCATTTCAATCGGATAAGAATTGCGCACTCTAGAGGCTCAAGAAGTCAAGACCCAAGATCGGTTTATATGGCAGCTATATTAGGTTATGGACCGATTTGAACCATACTTGGCACAGTTATTGGATATCATAACAAAACACGTCGTGCAAA
This sequence comes from Stomoxys calcitrans, assembly GCF_963082655.1. NCBI lineage: Eukaryota > Metazoa > Arthropoda > Insecta > Diptera > Muscidae > Stomoxys > Stomoxys calcitrans. The sequence goes on from NC_081554.1 coordinate 127,896,238, forward strand.
ATTTCATTCCAATCGGATAAGAATTGCGCACTCTAGAGCCTCAAGAAGTCAAGAACCAAGATCGGTTTATATGGCAGCTATATCAGGTTATGAACCGATTTGAACCATACTTGGCACAGTTGTTGGATATCATAACAAAACACGTCGTGCAAAATTTCATCCCAATCGGATAAGAATTGCGCACTCTAGAGGGTCAAGAAGTCAAGACCCAAGATCGGTTTATATGGCAGCTATATCAGGTTATGAACCGATTTGAACCATACTTGGCACAGTTGTTGGATATCATAACAAACCACGTCGTGCAAAATTTCATCCCAATCGGATAAGAATTGCGCACTCTAGAGGCTCAAGAAGTCAAGACCCAAGATCGGTTTATATCGCAGCTATATCAAAACATGCACCGATATGGCCCATTTACAATACCAACCGACCTACACTAATAAGAAGTATTTTTGCAAAATTTCAAGAGGCTAGCTTTGCTCCTTCGGAAGTAAGCGTGCTTTCGACAGACAGACGGACGGACATGGCTAGATCGACATAAAATTTTACGACGATCAAGAATATATATACTTTATGGGGTCTCAGACGAATATTTCGAGTAGTTACAATCAGAATGACGAAATTAGTATACCCCCCATCTTATGGTGGAGGGTATAAAAACATGATAGTCTATTGTGTGGAAAATGACGCTGTGGTGGTACATTCATATGAAAACCACTTCTGGGAAGCAATGGATATGGAATCAATTGCTGAATATGTAGAATTGAGGTTGGTAATTATTAACATAAATAAACGAAACAAAATTAGATACAATGATTTTCAATGGTTTTCTTTTGGTTCATTAGGGGGTGGCATAATCAATAACGGGTTGGTATTAAAATCAATATCTTACTGGTGCTTAAACCAATAACATATTGTTATTAAAACTGACAATAGTTCTGTAATAAAGCTAGTACCAAACGTCACTAATTACTTTATGTTTCATCCACACCATCCGGTATTGTTTTTGTACCAAACGGTGTTGTTTTACTATCAATACCGTATGGTACTGAAATGAGAGCGTTTTATCAACTGTTCTGTGGTTGCATGTGATGCATAAACAATTATTTTCACCAATCCATTTATAATTTTCACGTATCATGATGTAACGTGTGAATTGGGCATAAGGTTCAATGGACTGTTCGAACTTAAAGGATTTCGAGAAAAAATTATTAGAAAATTTATGTATTTCACCACCACAAAGGCCACATAAGCAAGAAAATAGTATTAGAATGACAAAAATACAACAATAAAACACTTTTCAAAGAGAGAAATTATAAAATAAAGTCTATTTCTAAATGCAATATATCATTTGAATTTACTTCATCTGCCAATCAAGTGTTTGTTAGTTGTTAGAGATTTTTATTCTTGGGCAAGTGACCCTACCTTTTGAGGGCACCCATGGGCATATACACACATCCACATTATTTTCACCAATAAATTTATTATGATCACGCATCATGATTTATGTGTAAATTTGTATCTTTGTCGTATTTGTCATGTCTTTTTCATGTCTGCGTATTGACTGAACGGAATACATCGTTTCTCCTTTTTTCGGTACGTTTTTCCACACACATCTTGACATTTAGCAGATGTCCTCTAATGATTTCACATTTCTGTTCAAACGATGCTTTGGAACAATATTTGGAAGTCAACATAGTTTTGAATTTAAACCATGTTTCATAATCAAGTGCACTTGTCCAAAAATATGCATACATTACGAAAGAGTACTCGTCACACGATTAGTTACGATAAAGATGCAATGTTGTTGTGTCCATATCCAAAATAAATTTTTGGTGTATTGAAGGGATTTTATAAATTTTGAAAGGATGTTATAAAACAAAATGAAACAAGAAGAGGATATATTTTGTTTTTTTGTGACGGCGTGGACAGAGTTTTCTAGTTGGGAATTTGAAATTTTATGCCAAAGGTTTTTCCTAGCAGCTGTAAAAATGTGGCTTTTCGTAAAATATCTGTTGTTGTTATATTTTACGAAAAGCAACAGCTTTATTTTGTTTTACTCAATTAAATAATTCAAGTGTAAAGGTTTTTGTTCTTCTGCAAATTTGTATAGGATGTATACGCGAACACACCTTATATGTGCCTGTAATTATTAATTTGGCGTATTGTATTGTTTTCTTTATAAAAAAGATTGAAATTCAAAGTCGATGTTGTACTTAATTCACCAACAGAGGAGAGCGCAAGGGGTGTGAGAGAGAAAAACATTAAATGTGCTTTGTAATTGAGAAGTTGCAAAATTCCTCAACAAATTTGATAGAAAAAGTATGCGAACACTTCTTATATGTGACGTATTGTGGTTGCTTTTTAATTGTAAACAAAGATTGAAATCCAAAGCTGATTGAAAAGAACGGCGTAATGTTATAACAATTTGAATAAAGGTGGCAATGTCGTAGCCAGAAAATGTTGTCAAAACATACACAACACTGAGAGGAAGGTTTGAATTTTGTGGTTTGCAGTAATCTAACAAAGCTATGAAATAGGAAGTGTGAAGGTTAAAAAATCGCAATGCAGGTAATGAGGAAAGTATAACGAAGCTATGTACGTCGAAAAAAGTCGAATTTTTTAGTGTCGTCAAAACATGCACTTGACAAACATATATATATATATATATATATATATATATATATATATATATATATATGTAAATCGAATGTTTTCAGCCCATTTTTTCGTTCAAATGGTTGTTTCGACGACATTTGTATGTTTTGAGCCCAGGGTTTACATTTTTCCTCTGCCAACGGTATGTTTTGGCGACATAACCACGTCTGGCAAATTTTTTATTTCTAGCGTTGCCACTTTTATGTAACTTCAGCGGCGTTAATTTCATTTTTATTCACCAACATTGTACTCCTATGTCACAACAGCTTACTGAGTACTACATTCCTACTTTTTACCCAACGACACATCAACCATTTATCAACTCGTGAACTCTCTATAAGTTTTCACAACATTAGACGAGGTTTATCACGACAAGAATGCATTGATGATCTTTAATCTTTATAGGGCGGTGAAGCACCATCCTATACCATTATGAAAAACTGGTTTATGACTTCAATTGTCTAAACACCGCCGTTGCACCTGAGAACATTCATGCCGTGCGTGAACTGAAAATGCAAGATTGCCATGTGATACACCGTGAGAAAGAGGCATCCTTGGTCATTACTCCCACCAACATACATTCGCTATTGCATGAACACCTAGCCGTAAATAAGGTCTGTTCTTCTTGAAACCCGCACAATCTGACAATCGCTAAAAAAAGTCTGGTATTGAAATGTTGAAAAATACGGTCGCGCTGCTTCAAAAGACGTTTAGTACCTACCTATACACCAAAATCCAACGAAAGTTGTTCGTGGTAGAAGCACTTCGAAGCAAATGGTCGTCTGATTCTGCGGCAAAACTGTCACACCACAGTATGTTTGCCTTAAGTCTTCGGGGAATTTTGAAAGACGTACAAGAGAAGACGAGTCATTTTTCACCATGACAACGTGATCTCTCACACATCGGCCCAAACCAGCGGCTTTTTGACTGGGTCATCCGCCATACAGCCCTGACTTCGCACAAATTATTTCTTTTTATTTCCACACGTTAAGGAAAAATGCGTGGTTAATGATTTTCGTTACAAGATGCTGTTGAAGCGTTTAATAACCATGTTTTGATAGTCTCTCAATCGGAGTGGAAAAAGTGCTTCGACAATTGGTTTGAGCGCATGCAAAATGTATAAATCATACTGGAGAATACTTTGGAAAACAATAAAACCCTTTTTGATGATAAATATTTGCATTTTCATCAGGCCAGAAATATATATTGCAGTCTATGAATGTAGGAAGTCACAACAGAACATCAATTCTGTATATATTGACAGGCAGTTCGAAAAAGAATTGCGCCCTCCAGGTTATTACAAAGGCAATTTGAGCAATTAGTTAATATGGGGGCTTATCAAGTTAATGACCAATTCAGACCATACTTGGCATGTATAGGTAGGTACTAAGTCACTGTGAAAATCAAAGCAATGACACGAAATTTATTTCAAAAGGAATTAAGGTATTACATTGGTTTATCTGAGTGTTATATTACTTAACTCTAACCGAAACAAAATAATAATTTCTCCGATTTGTGGTTAATTTTTTTCTTCCTTAACTCAACAGTAAACCTAAGTTTTAGCTACATGTATAAAGTAAGATGCTGTAAATTTGGTTCCTTTCTCTCGTAATGAGTTTAAAATAAGATCATATGATCCAAGTTTGAAACTCAAACTCGTAAGCTATTGGTGCAAAAGGAATAATATGTTTTAAGTCGCAAGTTTTTGTATATTTAATACGAAAATGACGTACTTGATTGAGTGCAAATAGTGCCATACCATACTAAAAATGTATTATTCTACAAAATGGGGTTTTTCCCACAAATTTTATGACCGTATTTCCACTTTGTAGCACTTAACTATTAGTTTTTCTAAAAAAATTTTCGATCATTTATTTCAGATTGCCGTAGTGCAGCTGTGTGTTAAATGTCAGCCAAATGCCAAAGCAATAAATGTGCGTTCGAACTTCAAAAAATCGCTTTGTTACTCTTTATTATTTAGATATAAAGTTAAAGTAAACCTAAATATACAATTTCAAAGATCTAGTTTACTCCGTAAAGAAAGCGCCAAGAGTACGTTCCCTACCACTTATGGCATGCATATTTATATTATATTTTGTGCTTTCTTTTATATTTCATACTCCTATCTCCCTCATATCACTGTTGGCAAAGTAGAGCTTTTTATACCCTCCACCATAAGATGGGGGGTATACTAATTTCGTCATTCTGTTTGTAACTACTCGAAATATTCGTCTGAGACCCCATAAAGTATATATATTCTTGATCGTCGTGAAATTTTGTGTCGATCTAGCCATGTCCGTCCGTCTGTCCGTCCGTCCGTCCGTCCGTCTGTCTGTCGAAAGCACGCTAACTTCCGAAGGAGTAAAGCTAGCCGCTTGAAATTTTGCACAAATACTTTTTATTAGTGTAGGTCGGTTGGTATTGTAAATGGGCCATATCGGTCCATGTTTTGATATAGCTGCCATATAAACCGATCTTGGGTCTTGACTTCTTGAGCCTCTAGAGTGCGCAATTCTTATCCGATTGGGATGAAATTTTGCACGATATGTTTTGTTATGATATCCAGCAACTGTGCTAAGTATGGTTTAAATCGGTCCATAACCTGATATAGCTGCCATATAAACCGATCTTGGGTCTTGACTTCTTGAGCCTCTAGAGTGCGCAATTCTTATCCGATTGGGATGAAATTTTGCACGATATGTTTTGTTATGATATCCAGCAACTGTGCTAAGTATGGTTTAAATCGGTCCATAACCTGATATAGCTGCCATATAAACCGATCTGGGGTCTTGACTTCTTGAACCTCTAGAGTGCGCAATTCCTATCCGATTGGAATGAAATTTTGCACGACGTGTTTTGTTATGATATCCAACAACTGTGCCAAATATTGTTCACATCGGTTCATAACCTGATATACCTGCCATATAAACCGATCTTGAGTCTTGACTTCTTCAGCCTCTAGAGTGCGCAATTCTTCTCCGATTTGAATGAAATTTTGCACGACGTGTTTTGCTACGATATCCAATAACTGTACCAAGTATGGTTCACATCGGTCCATAACCTGATACAGCTGCCATATAAACCGATCTTGGGTCTTGACTTCTTGAGCCTCTAGAGTGCGCAATTCTTATCCGATTGGAATGAAATTTTGCACTACGTGTTTTGTTATGATATCCAATAACTGTGCCAAGTGTGGTTCAAATCGGTCCATAACCTGATATAGCTGCCATATAAACCGATATTGGGTCTTGACTTCTTGAGCCTCTAGAGGACGCAATTCTCATCCGACTAGACTGAAATTTTGCACATAGTGTTTTAGAATCACTTCTAACAACTGTGCTAAGTATGGTTTAATTCGGGCCATTACCTGGTATACCTGTCATATAAACCGATCTTGGGTCTTGACTTCTTGGGGCTCTAGAGGCTCTAGAGTGCGCAATTCTTATCCGATTAGAATGAAATTTTGCACCACGTGTTTTGTTATGATATCCAAGAACTGTGCCAAGTATGGGTCAAATCGGTCCATAACCTGATGTAGCTGCCATATAAACCGATCTTGGATCTTGACTTCTTGGGCCTCTAGAGAGCGCAATTCTTATCCGATTTGCCTGAAATTTTGTACGACGGATTCTCTCATGACCATCAACATACGTGTTTATTATGGTCTGAATCGGTCTATAGCCCGATACAGCTCCTATATAAATCGATCTCTCTATTTTACTTTTTGAGCCCCCAAAGTGCGCAATTCTTATTCGAATTGGCTGACATTTTACACAGGTCTCCAACATATAATTTAATTGTTGTCTAAACCGGATCATATCTTGATATCGCTTTAATAGCAGATGTTTCTTTCTTTCTTTTCTTATATAATTTTTTGCCTAAGAAGGATGCCGGGAAAAGAACTGACAAATGCGCTCCATGGTGGAGGGTATATAAGATTCGGCCAGGCCGAACTTAGCACGCTTTTACTTGTTCTGCTTAAGGTTGGTACTGCGTTCGCTTTTCTTTGGTGTAATCTTGTTTTAAAAGAGGAAATCATGAATGAAAATGGTAATTTGTCAAAAGTTTTTCTGGTTTTCTCTGTAAGTAAATATGTCTATAAATGGAAATACCTTATATTACAATATAAAGCTAGAGTCTAATATAAAAGGTAGCGAAAAATTGCTACAAAAGGTGAAAATAGTACCGGCCTTTACTTACCAACGTTTTCGTTGAAAAAAAAGTCGTTTAGATTGGCTCAGTGCAGTTATATGTAAAGACAGACATCGAAATATGTGCCAAATTTCAGAATTCGACTCTTTCCGTTTGCTCTGGATGATTACCTGTGTTGAACTTATTGAGACCAATAAACGTCATCAAAACATATTGTACAGGTCCCTATTACAGATGGATGTTTGAAAATCATAATTTTGTTATTGTTTTGTTTTTGGAGATTTTCATTTAAATACGGCTTTTATTTACAGTTGCAACTTCTTTTGATAAGTTTCAAAACAAAGTCTTAAACGAATCATTTGTTTTACAACAGATTATGTCGACAGGAAATCTGCACAAGAAGTTTTGTACGGCCACTCAAACATGTGCGAATTCCGAAACCCCATTTTATGATGTCGTAGTGTATCTGTCAATAAAACTTCAGAGTTGTAGCACCCTCCATAATAATGCGCCAAATAGTACCAAGTGTAGTAATAATATATACATGTTTCTTAACACCAATGTGAGTAAGGTTTGTCGTACTACTATATATATTTTTTTTTACCTAAATGTTCGAATTTGTAACTCAACAAGGCGGTCATAGTGCGGATGTGTGTAGTTTCAGAGCTCCAGCTCCAATGCTAGAGAATATAGGACCAAATGCACGTTTCTCCCATCTGTGGTTCGATTTTTTAAAAATGTTTGATCCTTATATACACTCATAAAAATTTTTTAGTAAAAACAGGAAAAATTTTTGCTGTAATAGCAGAAAATCTGCTTAGAATGGGACAGTTGTAACCTTTTTTGAATTTTCTGCTGTTTTCACATCGCAAAAAGTTTAAAATAGACAAAAAATTTCGTGAGTGCTTCAAAAACTTGTACATTACATTGTATCTTTTTATTTTAAAGGTATTTAGCGAAATTCTTCTTTCAATTTTCCACAAGTGGATAATTTTTAACGATTTCGAATAACAGGAGACAAAATATATACTAAAATTAGTTGCTTTATGCTTTTGAACAAAAAATTTACGCTTAAAAATTGCAAAAACAAACATTAATGTAAAGCAACTACCATTAAGAAATTGAAAAATTTGAAACGGTTTCCTTCAAAGGTTAAAAATACTAATTTTGAATCAGCAGACAATGTTTGCTAATATCAGCAAACTTGTTTCTTTAAGTGTATAACTTGAGAAGGAAAACCCTAATGACTTGCATAAAATGAAATTATTACTCGAGTTTTGTGCGATTTTCGCTAAGTATCTTTAAATCGCCCAATACATACAGTATGGAAGCATTAAGAACTCTGGCTCAATCCTTAAAGAATGGGTACATTATATGCTTTTTGGTCAGCGTAGTCTGTCAAATAGCTCCACAAAGAGGAGAATTGTGTGAAAATTTTAATTATATGTTGCATGAAGTTTAGCATATTGTATTTAAATGTGCCTTCCATCCATAAAAGGAGCAGCAGATATTTTCAGCAAACAACAGCAAAAGGATTTTCAGCAGTCAATCTGCTATTCTAAAATCGTAAACATCTTGTTATAATAGCAGAAATAGCTACACTAATAGAAATTTGTTAGTAAACAAGTAAAAAGACGTTAAGTTCGGCCGGGCCGAACTTTGGATACCCACTACCTCCGGTATATATGTAAACCACCTTTCATCAAAATCCAGTGAAAATTGCATACCTTATATACTATAGCAGTAATATCGAAATAAGATCCGATTTGGACCAAATACTAATAAGTACAAGTTATTGTTCAATTTTGTATAACAATATTTTGGTCTTTTTAGTAGCTATACATGGATGTCGAAAAGCCTAACATAAGTCAATGTGCCGAATTTCAGTTAAATCGGATTATAAATGGGCTTTTTTTGGGACCAAGACTTTAAATCGAAATATCGGTCTATAAGGCAGCTATATGCAAATCTTGATCGGTCTAGACCAAATTGCAGAAATATGTGGAGGGGCATAACTCAACTCTTTATCCCAAATTTCGGCATCATCGGACAATAAATTGCGCCTTTTATGGGCCCAAAATATTAATTCAAGAAATCGGTCTATATGGCAGCTACATCCAAATCTTGACCGATCTGTGCCATAATGCAGAACTATGTCAAGAAGTTTAACTTAACTTTATGTCCCAAATTTCGGCGACATCGGACAATAAATGCGCCATTTATGGGCCTAAGACCCCAAATCGGAGGATCGGTCTATATGGCAGCTATATCCAAATCTGAATCGATCTGGGCCAAATTGACTATGGATGTCAAGGGGCCTAACACAAACCACTACCCCAAATTTCAGCAAAATCGGATAATGAATGCGGCTTTTATGGGCCTAAGACCCTGAATCGGAGGATCGGTCTATATGGCACCTATATAATCTGAACCGATCTAGGCCAAATTCACGAAGGATGTCCAAGGGCCTAACACAACTCACTGTCCCTAATTTCAGCAAAATCGGATAATAAATGTGGCTTTTATGGGCCTAAGACCCTAAATCGGAGGATCGGTCTATGGCAGCTATATCCAAATCTGGACCGATCTAAGCCAAATTTACGAAGGAGGCCTAACACAACTCACTGTCCCAAATTTCAGCAAAATCGGATATTAAATGTGGCTTTTATGGGCCGAAGACCCCTTAATCGGCGGATCGGTCTATATGGCAGCTATATCCAAATCTAGACCGATTGGGGCCAAATTGAGGAAGGATGTCAAGGGGCCTAACACAACTCACTGTCCCAAATTCCACAAAAATCGAATAATAAATGTGGCTTTTATGGGCCTAAGACCCTAAATCGGAGGATCGGTCTATGGCACCTATATCCAAATCTGGACAGAACTAAGGCAAATTGACGAAGGATGTCGGCGGGTCTAACACAACTCACTGTCCCAAATTTCAGCAAAATCGGATAAAAAATGTGGCTTTTGTGGGCCTAAGACCCTAAATCGGAGGATCGGTCTATATGGCAGCTATATCCAAATCTGGACCGATCTAGGCAAAATTGACGAAGGATGTCGAAGGGCCTAACAAAACTCACTGTCCCAAATTTCAGCAAAATCGGATAATAAATGTGGCTTTTATGGGCCTAAGACCCTAAATCGGAGGATCGGTCTATATGGCAACTATATCCAAATCTGGACCGATCTAGGCCAAATTGACGAAGGACGTCGAAGGGCCTAACAAAACTCACTGTCCCAAATTTCAGCAAAATCGGATAATAAATGTGGCTTTTATGGGCCTAAGACCCTAAATCGGAGGATCGGTCTATATGGCAGCTATATCCAAATCTGCACCGATCTGGTCAAAATTGACGAAGGATGTCGAAGGGGCCAACAAAACCCACTGTCTCGAATTTCAGCAAAATCGGATAATAAATGTGGCTTTTATGGGCCTAAGACCCTAAATCGGCCGATCGGTCTATATGGCAGCTATATCCAAATCTGGACCGATCTGAACAAAATTGACGAAGGATGTCGAAGGGCCTAACAAAACTCACTGTCCCAAATTTCAGCAAAATCGGATAATAAATGTGGCTTTTATGGGCCTTAAACCCTAAATCGGCGGATCGGTCTATATGGGGGCTATATCAAGATATAGTCCGATATAGCCCATCTACGAACTTAACCGCTTATGGACAAAAAAAGAACCTGTGCAAAATTTTAGCTCAATATCTCTTTTTTTGATGACTGTCGTGTGATTTCAACAGACAGACGAATGTACATGGCTAGATCGTCTTAGATTTTTTCGCTGATCTAGAATATATATACTTTGTAGGGTCGGAAATGGATATATCGATGTGTTGCAAACGGAATGACAAAATGAATATACCCTCATCCTTCGGTGATAGGTATAAAAAGCAAAAATGTTTGCTGAAATAACAGAAAATAGAACAGCAGTAATTGCTTGCTAAAATAGGAAACAGTTACTGCTGTTGTCAGATAAAAAGCTGATTGCTGCCTAAATATATTAAAAATTTTTATATTAAGTCTTATCTATTATAAGGGTATTCGGGCGTAAATTTTTTCTACTTTTCAACAATTGTATAACTTTTTTACGCTTCCAAATGACAGCTGATAAAATATATTCTAATGTTTTATTTATGCTTTTTAACAAAAAATGTACTACTAAAATTTCCTAAAATGTATATTACGTGTAATGTTGTTGTAGCAGTTTGTTATACACCGAGGCGGCAGCCTTTGTTGATGTCAATCGGGTCAATCCGGTACTTACAAACGACTGCCATGGGATTGTTTGTTGTTTTACGTCTAATATATGGTAAATGATCTAATGTCAGTTTAGAAGTTAAAAAATTTTAAACACTTTGGTATGTTTTTTTTCTATCATTTTTCATTTGCACCAACTTTTTATTATCTGAGAATCGCAGAAATTGTTTGCTGTTTCAGCAAAAAATTATTGCTGTCCCATTTTTAGCAGCTTTGCTGTTGTTACAGCAAATATCTTCGCTTATTTTACTAACAAATTTCTATGAGTGTTGTATTAACGATAATTCCCAAAATTATTGGTGGTATATTTTTCATAATCGATATATATTTTTGCGAAAAGATTCATTTTTATGGTAATAACAAATTTCATATACCATATTAATTGCCAAGTACCTATTTGTGCTATGCACTAATCAGATAGTCTGTCGCAAGACGATTTTGTGTATAGAGATTTAGCTTACCATAGACCTAAATGGTTTTATTATTTTCGAAGGACATCCATTTAATAAACATTACAAGGTAAAACTTTCATTTTCAAGTTTTTTGCCTGTTAGGGCAAGATCATAAAATTGTACAATTTTTAAAAATTGTAGACAATAAAACTTTTTTATTGCTTAATTCTTAATACTAAACTAATTAATTTTTTACTTATTTATATATTAATAATAACATATTTTATATATTGCAATCTTGCTGTAAATATATTTTAAAAATGGGAAGAAAGTTTTTTTAACACATGTAATTTTATTTATTGAACCTATCAACCACCGTTGATAGATTCAATTGGGCCAAATTGACGATGGATGTCAAGGGGCCTAACACAAACCACTGTCCCAAATTTCAGCAAAATCGGATAATAAATGTGGCTTTTATGGGCCTAAGACCCTTAATCGGAGGATCAGTCTATGTGGCACCTATATAATCTGGACCGATCTAGGCCAAATTGACGAAGGATGTCGAAGGGCCTAACACAATTCACTGTCCCTAATTTTAGCAAAATCGGATAATAAATGTGGCTTTTATGGGCCTAAGACCCTAAATCGGAGGATCGGTCTATGGCAGCTATATCCAAATCTGGACCGATCTAAGCCAAATTTACGAAGGAGGCCTAACACAACTCACTGTCCCAAATTTCAGCAAAACAACTGCAGTGGTTTGAAAACCCCGTTTTTGAATTAACACTGTCAAATTCCCGTCAGTATAGCGTAGTCCGTTAAAACCAAAAAAAAAAATATAATAAGCAGAAATAATTTTGACTAGTTTCTTTGAACATTTTAAGAATTCAAAAAATTTATTGGCGCAATCACATAACAAAACAAAAAAATCCAAAACAAGAAACGATTAATTAAATTTTAGTAAATGAAGCAATAGTTTTTTAAATAAAACCAATTAAGAAATAAATTAATATTCGAAATTCACTCATTAGGCCTTGTCCCTATAAGGCTTTTTTTGATTATCAATAAAAGATTTTATTTGCTGAGGGGTTCTTCCCTCCAAAATATTGTATTTTTTTTTTAATTTGAGGCATTCTAATACGGTAGGAAGTTTTTTTATTCTTCCAAGATCTCCCAGCTCGTTGCGCAGCACTTCTTTCTCCATTGGTGTCCATCTCCGACGTTTCGTTTTTCCATAGGGAGAAGCTAAAAATTTAAAAATTTATTAAAATATCGATAAAATATTTAAAATATTTTTCTGAAAAGATTTTTTGAAAGACAATCTTAATACTAAGTTATAAGTTGGTGCGAGAAAAATGTTAAAACTTACTACTTCTTCTCTTCTTCTTTGGCATGTAATCTGGATCTCCATTTTGATCTTCCACGGTAGAGGTGATGATATTTTGATCGCCAATTACTGCTGCGTCATACCCATTGCTCTGGTCGTCTAAGTCAACTCTATCACCGACATTGCCTCCATTACCAAGATCCACTTCGTTACCTCCATTACCTTGGTTGCCAACGTTACCTCTACTATCTTCATCACCAACGTTACCTCCTTCACATTCGTCGTCTGCGGCATCTTCATCGCTTTCATTGTCGTTAACGCCATTATCACTAATACCAATTGCTGCCATAAGAATTTGGGACACGCAATTTACTTCAGCTTCTGGAATTGTTGCTCGGTAAACGTTTTTGTGGATATCTTTATGATGTCCCAAAAAGTTGGCTAATTTATCAATAGAGGCCTCTTCTGCATTAATCATTGACATATAAGTGGCTATGTGTTTACGCAATTTAGTTCCACGCAGACTTTCCGGAATTTCTGCACCGCATTCAGTGGAAAACTGTCTAATCAAAGTACATGCACGAAAGTATTGGTTGGATGTTTTGGAAGCTACCGGGTTTGCGAATATAAAAGGGTTTTTAATAGTTATCCCTGCTTTTTTGCGGTATTCTAAAATTTTATCAATTGCTTTAACTGTTAAAGGACAAAGAAGCACAGGTACAGTGCGGCCTAGTTTGCCTCTTAGGTTAATCCTAGCATATTGTCTTGCAAAAAATATTGCTTCATTAGATAAATTGCTCAGCAGCTCCTTCTCCATTCTGTTTGTTATAATTTCTTTGTTGGTATAGTTAGCAATTTGGATGCGCTCAAGTTCTCCAGCCCTTCTTCTGTTAAAGATTTGTATGAGCACTAAAGTACATTTATTCAATTCGATGTAACTGTCCATATCAAAGCTTGTCAATTTCGAAATATATTCGGCCACTAAGTTTTTAAGATAAAAGTACAATTTCTTAATATCTTCTTTTGTTGGCAGGACAACTTTTTTTATCCGCTTTTGGTTGCTCTGGTCTTCAAGGGCTTTTCTATTTATAACCGTAGGTACTTCTTCTTCCCACAGTAAGATAAAATCACGGACAGTTTTCTTTTTATCTTCTTCCGCTAGATCTTTAACATATTCCGCTTGCAATGTATATGCACATTTTTTTATTAAAGACGAAAGTATTATCGCCACTTGTGGATGATCATACCATTGCCGTTCCTCATTCCAACTGGCTACTTTTTTTATAGCCTCTATGCACATATCATGTTTTTGGGGCCTAAAGACGTCTTTTAATTCGGTAATTTCATGATCTAAAGCCATAGCCTGAAGTTTAAACCTGCCTAAATACCGCAAATGAGCACGAATCATTTCGTAATTGTGGGGGGACGTGTACTTCTCGGCCATCCTCCTACCATATTTTATTATGAGTTCATCAAACCTGATGGAATCGGTTACAACGTCGTCATTGAGAACTGGCAAAATCTTCGTTCTTAGGACTGGACTGGCCGCTGGATGGTAAAATTGAGTTAGTGCTTTACCCGCTGCTATAGTTAACTTATTTTTTCTAGCCCTATTGACTTTATGGCAGTTATACCGGTGTTGTCGAAAACTCATTTTGGAATAGAAGCCCTTACAAGTGCAACAACAAGTCAAATCAGTGGCACTTTTCGCAAACTTCTTTTGTGGATTTCTTGGTAAAATTAAAATGCCAGTGTTTGCAGTTTTGTTAGTATTATGAACAAAATCACCTTCTTTCCGCAATTTTGCCAAAATTTTCATACGCTCATCACTCTTTGCCGGCAACCTGCTCGCAGTTTTTACTTCTCTCTCAGCCTTATGTTTCAAAAGCAAATGCCTTCCAATCTGAGTCTGCAATGAACCGCAAAATTTGCAATAATGCCTTTTCTTGACTTTGCCTTTGAGAGGGACTGTAACCAAATTTATATTAAGAGGATCCTCTATAATTGTTAGGCTTTGTTCAAAAGTAGAGCATAAGCTGGTGTCCGGAACATACTGTGAATTAGACGTATTCTCGCGGTTCAATGAACTATCAATGTTGGATTCGCATTTCGAAGTATCTGCGGTAATTGTGCTAACATCCAAGTCACACTTATCCTGAGAAACTCCTTCGCCATGGGTCGAGTTTAAAATTGTTTTGTAGGTGGACGTCGATTTTATTGGATGTAACTGAGTCGGTGATACATTAGAAACGGGACAAAATAATTCTACTTCCGGACTATCCTCTTTAGTAGATAAATCATATTGGTTTATTAAACATTCAATGGTGTTATTGCCTTGCGTAGTATTTGCAGAAACCAAGCTAAGATCCAAACCAGATTTGTCCTTAGAAACCCATTTATTTAAAAGTGTCGAGCTTAAGTCTATATTGGAGGAGGGCTTTGATGGTTTTAGAGGTAAGTGGCTTTCTGGCGTTGGTGATGAAATAAGAACTAGAGGATCCTCCCCATTGTTCAAATACTTCTCACTAAAACAACATAATGTGACATCCTCAGGAAACTCTAAGTTAGTTGTAGGTAAATCATCTTGGTTTAATGAATATTCCATTTTTGTAATACTAGCAGCAATCTTGCCGACATTCCGATTAGATTTGTCCTGGTAAACCCCTTAAAAAAAGCGTCGAGTTTGAAATTATATTGAAGGTAAACAGTGTCATTGGAGATAACTGACATACATATCTAGATAATCATAAATAACTTGCAACTAATGCAAGAAATTCGATTGTACTGTTTTAACTGGATTTAACTGAATAGTCTCTTATTATTTCTTGTATTGATATTCTCTTATCAATACAAGAAACTTTATTGTATTGATTATTACAATCAAATTTGCTGAAAAATTTCTTTAAAATAGCCTTGAGTTTGTGGTCCAAATCCACTTTAGGCATAGTTTACTATTTTCTATCTCGAATTCCCAAAATTCAAGAGATTAAATGACAGCTATACACAAATATATATAAGGGGTTATTTCTTAGAGCTTTAGGAAAGCTTTTCAAAAAGAAAACACATAAAATTCAGAAAAATGCATGAAATTTTTATTTGAATCGATAGTACTTGGCCATTTATTTAAATGTTCGAAGATTGTTTTATGCAAATGTTGACCGTGACTGCGTCTCAAATGGTCCATCCGCTTAATCCAATTTTGACATACTCTTTCCAATATTTCTGCCGGTATATCACGAATAAATGCTTCAATTTTGTCTTCCAATGCGCCAATTGAAGCGGGCTTGTCTGTTAGACATGAGGTTTAACATAGCCCCGCAAAAAATAGTCTAAAGGCGTTAAATCGCACGATCTAGCTGGCCATTTGACCGAACCCGAATGTAAAATAAATTGTTCACCGAACTCGCCACACACTAAGTTCATTCCTACCCGTGCTGTTGCCGTTTTGTTGAAACCACATGTCATGCAAGTTAAGCTCTTACATTTTGGGCAAAAAAAAGTTGGATATCACCTCACGATAGCGCTCACCATTTACAGTTACATTACGATTCGCATCATCTTTGAAGAAGTACGGTCTAATGATGCCACCAGTCCATAAACCGCACCAGACTGTGACTTTGCTGGTTGCATTGGTAGCTCTTGCAATGCTTCTGGCAGATCTTTACTCCAAAATTTGCGCATGAACATTCCATTAAAGAACTGGAGCAAACTTCTCACAAATCAATGAGTGATGTCCGATTCAATTTTAAGCTCAATGATAAGGGACCTCCTTTTTATAGCCGAGTCCGAAAAGCGTGTCGCAAAGCGACACATCTTTGCGGAGAAGTTTTTACATGGCAAGGTACCTCACAAATGTCGCCAGCATTAGGAGGGGATAACCACCGCTGAAAAATATTCTGTTGTTCTCGCCAGGATTCGAACCCAGGCGTTCAGTGTCATAGGGGGACATGCTAACCTCTGCGCTACTCTAAAATCGACAATTCTGTTTATTTATGTATCCATTGATATACTGACTGCGACATTTTCTTCAGTTCGCACTCTACATAAGCGTGTTGTTGGCTTAGAGTCCAACAATGTAAATTTGGTGCGAAATGGAAGAAGCTCGCGACTAACTATTTAACAGACGATTCATCATTAAATTATAGACCAAATTGGCATTTAAGGATCTCATGTAACTAATAATGGCCTTAAATGAGCGCAAATAAGCTTGAACAAGTAAAAAGGCGTTAAGTTCGGCCGGGCCGAACTTTGGATACCCACCACCTCGGATATATATATGAACCACCTTTCCTCAAAATCCGGTGCAAAATTCATACCTTATGCCCCATAGCAGCTATGTTCCGATTTGGACCAGATACTAATAAGTAAAAGTATTGTTCAATTGTATATAACAAAATATTGGTCTTTTTAGTTGTTATATCTAAAAATAAAACGATCTGAACTATATTCCACACGAATGTCGAAAAGCATAACATAAGTCAGTGTATCAAATTTCAGTGCAATCGGATTATGGGGCCAAGACTTTAAATCGAGAGATCGGTTTATATGGCAGCTATATGCAAATCTTGATCGATCTAGACCAAATTGCAGAAATATGTGGAGGGGCTTAACTTAACTCTTTGTCTCAAATTTCGGCAACATCGGACAATAAATGCGCCTTTTATGGCCCTAAAACCGAGAGATCGGTCTATATGGCAGCTATATCCAAATCTGGACCGATTTGAGCCAAATTGACGGAGGATGTTGAAGGGCCTAATACAACTCACTGTCCCAAATTTTCTCAAAATCGGATAATAAATGTGGCTTTTATGGGCCTAAGACCCTAAATTGGAGGATCGGTCTATATGGCAGCTATATCCAAATCTAGACCGATCTGGGCCTAATTGACGGAGGATGTCGAAAGGCCTAACACAACTCACTGTCCCAAATTTCAGCAAAATCGGATAATAAATGTGGCCTTTATTGGCCTAAGACCCTAAATCGGCGGATCGGTCTATATGGGGGCTATATCAAGATATAGTCCGATATAGCACATCTTCGAACTTATCCTGCTTATGGACAAAAAAAGAACCTGTGCAAAATTTTAGCTCAATATCTCTATTTTTTGAAGACTGTAGCATGATTTCAACAGACAGACGGACGGACATGTCCAGATCGTCTTGGATTTTTACGCTGATCAAGAATATATATACTTTCCCCCATCTTGATCCCATCTATAACTTATTTGTGACGGATGTCGTGTTAATAATTCAACTCACTGTACCAAATTTTAGCAAGTTTAAATATTAAATTCTTTTAATAAATTTAAATTCTCTTTTTCGTTAATTAATTTACTACTCATTGCAGCAATTCATATTCTTAATACTAAACAAATTGCGTGACCAAATAATTAAAATCCTTGGGTATTGGTACCAAATTCTTGTTATTCCATCCATATTTATTTATTCCATATATATCGCCATTTGTCAATGCATTGTTGAGATAATGTCGTAATTGTTTTAGAATTATACACATTTAAAAGTTATTAAATCAATTTTGGAATATTAGAATAGAAAACCGAAATGTCTTTAAAAGTTGTCAATTGTGTATCAAATTTTATATTGAAGTTCTTTCCAATGCTATATATGTATGTGTCATTAACACAAACATAGAAAACCTAATCACATAATAGCTTTGAAAACGAAGTCATCAATTAGGAAAAATATAAATTTTTATACAAAGTCGACAGCTTTTAAAAAGGCATTCCGGTTTTCTTTAACAAATTTTTATAAGATCTAAAACATTTACGGCATTATCTCAACAAAGCATTTGGGGGGGTCGTACAGGCCGAACTCCCTTCTCTCACCAGCAGCAAAGAAGCTTGGGGCATTACTCCTCCCGAGCCTCGCAGGAGAATTTTCATTCACCGAGCATCAACAGGGATTTCGAAGACTGCATAGCACTACAACCGCACACATTTGCCGTGGCTTCAGTCAGCCCAGGCCATGTTATAGGACGGTCCTCGTGACACAAGACCTATCAAAGGCATTCGACATGGTCAGCCACGCCAAACTATTTGAGTACATCGCCAATACGTCCCTCCAACCAGGCGTGAAACGCTGGATCACGAATTATCTGTATGGTCGCCAGACATTTGTGTAATTTAATGATAAGAAATCGAAGCCACTTAGAGTGAAACACGGAGTTTCCCAAGGCGGGGTTATATCTCCGGTACTTTTTAACCTCTAACTATCCTCCATTCCGCCCCCTCCAGACGGCATAGAGATCGTATTGTGGCATCAGGCCGCCACCCATTGTTGACATCTGCGATAGGTTGAACGTCTACCTCAACGAACTTGCCTCATATTTCGCTGCAAGAAATCTGAAGATATTTGCCACCAAATCTTCAGCCACATTGTTCACTACAAATACGCGTGGGGTGAATGCCGAGCTGACTGTGATAGTCGATGGAGAAATGATTCTGACCATCAAGTGCCCCAAAATACTTGGCGTCACATTTGACAGCTCTTACATAGTCGTGTTTCAGATAATATAAAAATTTTAAAATTATTAAATCAATTTTAGAATATTGGAATAAAAACACAAAATGTATTTAAAAGTTGTCAATTATAAATCAAATTTTATATTGAAGTTCTTTCCAATGATATGTATATATATTATGTGTCATTAACACAAACATAAGTATCATAATAGCTTTGAAAAAATAGGCAAAATATACATTTTTATACAAAGTCGACAACTTTTAAAAAGACATTTCGGGTTTCCATTCCTATATACCGACATTGATTCAATAATTAAGAAATGTTTATAATATCTCAAACAAATCATTTACAAATATGGATATATTGAAATGTGGAAGCATTAACAAGAATTTGGTAAAGGAACTCAAGGCTTTTAATTATTTGGTTTTTATAAAGAAAATTAATTGTGTTTTATAAAGAATATTAATTGCTGGAATGAGAAGAAAATTATACAATTATAAAAATTATACTCTATATTGGAATTTTTGGATCACAAGAATACGAGGACAGACAGAAAGACATAGGAACATTAATGGTGCCTTCAATAATGCAAAACCCGTTAATCAGAAGGACCTGCACACTTTCGGCATCAATACTATTGTAAAAAAGTTTATTAATAACTTATTTACTAAAAGACGTATTACGACTGGCTTAGGTTCTGTAGTTCTACAGAGACGGGCCAGTAGAAGGACACCTCATGGAGTTATTATTCACAACTTTTTTTAAATTATTTTGATAGTAGTGCCCAAATGAGGCATTCAGGGCAATGAGCCTCTCCCACATCCACATAAATCAACTTGTTTAGGGTATTTGGTTTCAAAATCATGTCATGAAGGTACATCGGATACAAAATAATAAATCCCAATTCGTACTCGACTCCTAAATACCTTTCATTTGAGTACCCTATTGTCCTAATCAGCCTGCATGCCCATTTGGTTTTTTGTTTGGGGTGATACGCCCTGATACTTGGTGCCATGTTTTGATATCATTTTCGTATTCTGTTCCCAAATACCGTGCACTTGAGACCTCTATCTGCCCCTTTTTCCGTTTGGTGGTTTGTTGGAGGGCAAATGGCAAATATGGATATATACAATAACAATAACAAGAATTTGGTAAATATACCCAAGGCTTTTAATTATTTGGTCACACAATTTGTGTTTGGGCAACACAATTTGGATTGTCCAATTATAGAAGACATTGACGAAAATGTCAACAGGATTACGACTGCACTGGTGGGGTCCTTCGCAGTGTCACATTCAGGAGCGTACTGAAAAGGCTCACAGATGTTGAGCAATATGTAGGCTCGAAATGGGTCCTGAATCTGAAGATAGTCCACTGGCTCTACAGGAGCGTGATTAGACCAATATTTACTTACGCCTCAATAGTTTGGTGGACTTTTTTGGAGAAAAAGTGCAACATAGGGACCATACAACAGGTTCAAAGAAAATGTTGTCTTTGGATAGGCGGAGCGATGAGGACCACGCCCACTAGGGCACTGGAGACTATTCTAGATATCCGACCCATTGACATACACATGAGGCAACCACTGCGGCTATGACACTTAAGGCGATGGGAGAATGGATTGAGGATGGGAGCAGCTCATACCATCGCGGTATAATCGCGGGGACGATAGGAAACCTGGAAGGAAGGGGAGAGGTTTGCGATCGGATACCTGAGGTGAACTTTGAGGTCGAGTGCGACGCACTGCTGCCATGGGCACAGTCTTGGATTGACGGAACCCTAATATTGCCATCTGGAGGATCATGAGCTGGAGGACAGAGTGGGTCTGGGGGTTTACATTGAAAACCCAGGGACTAACATCTGTTTTAGACTGCCTGACCATAGTACGGTCCTGCAGGCGGAGATCCGTGCGATCACGGATGCGTGAAATGGTGTGGTGCTAACGCGAGGACGTCGAGTGTGAACATCTTTACCGACTGTAAAATTGCCATAAGGGCAATAACAACCAGGACGGTAAGGTCACGAACAGTCTTGCAGTGTAAGAAGGAGATTAACGCCTTCTCTGAGAATGGCAAAATCCGCATCGTTAGGGTGCCGGGCCGTAACGGAAGGGAATGAAAGAGCAGATGATTTGGCGGTGAAGGCCAGAGGATTGTCGTCAATAAACTTGTTTAACCCGAAGCCTTTCGGGTCGACGCAGTCCGAGGGGGTGGGCGAGGCAGCCGCCTGACACTTGGTGCTAAATTTTGATACCATTTTCGTATTCTGTCCCCAAATACTGTGCACTTGAATCCCATATCAGTCTACTTTTGCGTCTGGTGTTTTTTGAAGGGAAGAGGCGGCCCTTCTTTTGATATCAGATTCGTATTCTATTCCCATTTGCCATTCATTTGAGTCCCATATTGTAAATTGTGGGTAAATTTATGGCATCAATGTAGGTCATGGCTTTCCGTAAAAATAATATGTAGGGTGGGCATTGTTTATAATTAGTTTCCGTATGCATGCAGACGCAATTG
Organism: Stomoxys calcitrans; assembly: GCF_963082655.1. Lineage (NCBI taxonomy): Eukaryota > Metazoa > Arthropoda > Insecta > Diptera > Muscidae > Stomoxys > Stomoxys calcitrans. The sequence goes on from NC_081554.1 coordinate 127,918,037, forward strand.
AAAAGCGGTGGCACTACCCTTCCTTAGAACGCTGGACACTTTCCGTGTGGACTATTCCTCAGCTGCTGCTCCGTCATAGCAGACCTTTTTGTCAATATAGTTTACTACTCTTTCCAGCAATTAATATTCTTAATAAAACACAAATTGCTTGTCCAAATAATTCAAAACCCTTGGATTTTGGCACCAAATTCTTGTTATTCCATCCACATTTCCATATATATCCATATTTGTCAATGCATTGTTGAGACAATGTCGCAAAATTTTCAGATATTATAAAAATTTTACAATTATTGAATCATTTTTGGTATGTTGGAATAGAAACCCGAAATGTATTTAAAAGTTGTCAACTGTGTATCAAATTCTATATTGAAGTTCTTTGCAATGCTATGTATGACTAAATTTTTTTGTGGCATTAACACAAACATAAAAAACCTTATCACATAATAGCTTTGAAAACAAATTCATCAATTAGGAAAACATTAATTTTTATACAAAGTCGACAGCTTTTAAAAAAACATTTCGGGTTTCTATTCCAATATACCGACATTGCTTCAATAATTAAGAACTTTTTAGAATATCTGAAACATTTATGGCATTATCTCAACAAAGTATTTGCAAATATGGATATATTGAAATATGAAAGCAATAACAATAATTTGGTAAATGAACTCAAGGCTTTTACTTATTTGGTTACACAGTTTGTGTTTTATAAAGAATACTAATTTCTGGAAAGAGTAGAAAATTACATAATTATAAATATAGTCCTCCATATTGGAATTTTTGGAAAATGTGTTTTATTGAAAACATTATTCCGGGGGTCCTGGGTTTGATGGGAATCACAATGTGGTATCACAATGGACAAGAAATGTCTATGTGTGTGTGTTTAAAAAGACTGCCACTCAGACCTAACGTAACCAAGTTTAACCACGTCAAGTTCTAGCTCATAGTCATATTTATGGTAAAAAGTCTAAAAAGGTTGCTAGAAACATATCTTAGGGCCAATATCACAAGAGATAGCCTGTGTCGGCAACAACTTGTCTACATGTTGCAGTGTGCGCATGTTATTACTTACCGGGTTTAACTCGAATTTTCTGTGATATGGCATTTTCTTTCTCCTTATTGTTGTTTTGTTTTGGCAAATTTCCTAAAAAATGTTAAATCTTTAATTTTTTTGTACACATTTGAAATAAAATTAAAGGAAATATATAATTACCATTTTTTTCTTCCCTTATTTTTCTATCCAATAGGGAACTATAATTATCTTTAAAAAAATTTATTGTTTTAATTAATTTATATAAAAAAATGAAATAATGCGCAAAGCGTATCCAAATATGGAAATTGACAACATTTGTAATACTTACTTGATTTACAAACAAGGAGACCAACATGCCCTTTTCCCTCATGCTTAAAGAGCACACTCCTAGTACCATTCCAGGAAATTTCCTTTGATTGGACAACAAAAAGATTTTTATTTGAGGTCCTTATTAGCGAATACATCTATAATTAAGTGAAATATTGGAATAAAATAAAGTTGAAACAAGTAGGGAAAGGCAAATGTAAATATCCTACACAACTTAGTTTATCGGATGAACGATATCTTATATATAACAAGTAAAAGCGTGATAAGTTCGGCCGGGCCGAATCTTATATACCCTCCACCATGGATTGCATTTGTCGAGTTGTTTTCCCGGCATCTCTTCTTAGGCTAAAAGGGATATAAGAAAAGAGTTGCTCTGCTATTAAAACGATATCAAGATATGGTCCGGTTCGGACCACAATTAAATTATATGTTGGAGACCTGTGTAAAATTTCAGCCAATTCGTATAAGAATTGCGCCCATTGGGGCTCACGAAGTAAAATAGAGAGAACGATTTATATGGGATCTGTATCGGGCTATAGACCGATGCAGACCATAATAAACACGTTTGTTGATGGTCATGAGAGGATCCATCGTACAATATTTCAGGCATATCGGATAATAATTGCGACCTCTAGGGGTCAAGAAGTCAAGATCCCAGATCGGTTTATATAGCAGCTATTTCAGGTTATGAACCGATTTGAACCTTATTTGACACAGTTGTTGAAAGTAAAAATAAAATACGTCATGCAAAATTTCAGCCAAATCGGATAAGAATTGTGCCCTCTAGAGGCTCAAGAAGTCAAGACCCAAGATCGGTTTATATGGCAGCTATATTAGGTTATGGACCGATTTGAACCATACTTGGCACAGTTGTTGGGTATCATAACAAAACACGTCGTGCAAAATTTCATTCTGATCGGATAAGAATTGCGCACGCTAGAGGCTCAAGAATTCAAGACCCAATATCGGTTTATATGGCAGCTATATCAGGTTATGAACCGATTTGAACCATACTTGGCACAGTTGTTGGATATCATAGCAAAACACGACATGCAAAATTTCATCCCAATCGGATAAGAATTGCGCACTCTAGAGGCTCAAGAAGTCAAGACCCAAGATCGGTTTATATGGCAGCTATATCAGGTTATGGACCGATTTAAACCATACTTCACACAGTTGTTGGGTATCATAACAAAACACGTCGTGCAAAATTTCATTTCAATCGGATAAGAATTGCGCACTCTAGAGGCTCAAGAAGTCAAGACCCAAGATCGGTTTATATGGCAGCTATATCAGGTTATGGACCGATTTGAACTATACTTGGCGCAGTTGTTGGATATTATAACAAAACACGTCGTACCAAATTTCATTCCAATCGGATAAGAATTGCGCACTCTAGAGGCTCAAGAAGTCAAGACCCAAGATCGGTTTATATGGCCGCTATATCAAAACATGGACCGATATGGCCCATTTACAATACCAACCGACCTACACTAATAAGAAGTATTTGTGCAAAATTTCAAGCGGCTAGCTTTACTCCTTCGGAAGTTAGCGTGCTTTCGACAGACAGACGGACGGACGGACGGACGGACAGACGGACGGACATGGCTAGATCGACATAAAATGTCACGACGATCAGGAATATATATACTTTATGGGGTCTCAGACGAATATTTCGAGTAGTTACAAACAGAATGACGAAATTAGTATACCCCCCATCTTATGGTGGAGGGTATAAAAATCAATTTGTATTTGTTTGTGTGTTCCTTATAGACTCAGAAACAGCTGAACCGATTTTCTTACCCTAATTTTAAGAAACGCCAGATCTCGGAGATGGTTGGTGCGATTTAAGCGAAATTTTGTATGCTCTCATATAGTACCCTAAAAATAAAAATTTGGTGTCCAAATTTCGGATGGGGTAACTAGGGGGGCCGCCCCACCCTAAAACCTACCAAACATATATTTAGACCAATCACGACAATATGGGACTCAAATGAAAGGTATTTAGGATAAGAAAACGTATCTGATATCCATATGTCGGACCAAGTGCTAGGGGGACCAGCCCAACCCCCAAAACACCCCCAAATCGGACATATTTACCGACCATGGCAATATGGGACTCAAATGAAAGGTATTTGCGAGTAGAATACGAATCTGATATCCAAATGTGGGAACAAGTTTCTGGGGGTCCACTCCTTTCCCAAAACACCCCCCAAACAGGACTTATTTACTGACCATGGGAATATGGGGCTTAAATAAAAGGTATTTGAATGTAGAATACGAATCTGATAACCAAATACGGGACCAAGTGTTTGGGGGCCGCCTCTCCACATAAACCTCCCCCAAAGGGGACACATTTACGACCATAGCCACATGGGGCTCAAATGAAAGGTATTTGGGAGTAAAGCACAAATCTGATATCAATATTCGGGAAAATTGTCTATATGATATCCAAATATGGGACCAAGTTTTTAGGGGGCCGCCTCTCCCCAAAAACATCACCCAAAGGGTACAAATTTACGACCATAGCCATATGGGGCTCAAATGAAATCACGAATATGATATTAATATTTCGGAAAACTGTCTATGGGGCCACCCCACCCCCACGACACCACCCAAATATCCGATGTATATTTTAAAGGCCAACTCAAAGAGTGGCCGCCCATCCCCCAAAACACCCTCAAGCCGGAAATATGGGGCTCAAATTAAAGATATGTGGGAGTAGACCACGTATCTGATATCAATATTAGGGACCAACTGTCTAGGGGACGTCCCACCACCATAACAACCCCCAAATAGGACGTATTTGCTCACCAAGACAACTTGGGTCCTAAAGAGAGTGGAACTAAATATTTATATTGTAGTTTTTTGGGCCAATACCTTAAACCGGACATATTTGCTGACTTTTCCAATAAGGAGTTTCAATGAGATTTGAAAACGAATTTGATATCCAATTTTGAGGCCAATGGCAATATGAGGTTCAAATAAATGATATATAGATATATGAGAATAGAGAACGTTCCTAATATATTTTCCGGGCTTAGAGTTTGGGCGACCACCCCAATCCCCAAAACACCCCTAAATCGGGCATATTTACCGACCATGACAATGTGGGCCTAAATGAAAAGTATTGGGGGGTAGAGCAAGAATTGATGCCCACATTCGGGACCAATTTTTTATTTTTCTGGGCCATGTATCTGGGAGTACACCTTACAACCAAACTTGAATTCGTAGATCAATAAAGATCATATGGGATTCAGATAAAGGCACTTATATCTTTAAACTGTTAGTCAAGCGATATACTATTTTCGTAGCATGGTATTTCACTAAAAAATCTTTAATTGTCGAAAATAAATATTCCAAGGAAACTATTGTTCCATATAAAGTAAAAGAAGGCGCAGCACGGGTCAGCTAGTGTATATATATATATATATATATATATATACTTGAAACGATTTTAATGAAATTTTGACATTACATATTGGGCGACTAAAAGTTTTTTCTGTACTTACTTAAAACTACCTTATAGCACAAAATGGCGTATCGTGCCCACAGCTATATCACGTTATAGTCCGATTCGGGGCTCAAGAAGCGAAATCGGGAGATCGGTTTATATGGGAGCTGTATCAAGCTATAGATCGATTCTGACCATGTTGCACAAGTATGTTGAGGGCCTTGGGAGGAGCCGTTGTACAATTTGTACATTTGTGCCAAATCGGATGAGAATTGCGCTCTCTAGAGGCTCAAGAAGTCAAGACCCAAAATGGGTTTATATGGCAGCTATATCAAAACATGGACCGATTTGAACCACACTTAGCACAGTTGTTGGAAGTAATATAGAAACACTATGTGCACAATTTCAGTCAAATCGGAGGAGAGTGCCGCCCTCTAGAGGCTCAAGAAGCCAAGACCCAAGATCGGTTTATATGACAGCTATATCAGGTTATGGACCGATTAGGACCATACTACTTACAGTTGTTGGAAGTGATATCAAAACACTATGTGTCAAATCGGACAAGAATTGCGCCCTCTAGAGGCTAAAGAAGTCAAGGCCCAAGATCGGTTTATATGGCAGCTATATCAAAACGTGAACCGATTTGGCCCATTTACAAATCCAACCGACCTACACTAATAAAAAGTATTTCCGCAAAATTTCAAGCAGCTAGCTCTACTCCCTCAAAAGCGTGCTTTCGACAGACAGACGGACGTCTAGTTCGACTTAAAATGTCGCGACGATCAAGAATATATATACTTTATGGGGTCTTAGACGCATATTTCGAGGTGTTACAAACAGAATGACGAAATTAGTATACCCCCATCCTATGGTGGAGGGTATAAAAAGTAAAAGTTATACAGTAAACCGACGGAGACACTAATATGGAAGCTAGAACACTGAGGTTAGCTACATCTTAACATGATCCAATTTTGATGGAATTTTGCACACAAGCTAAGAAATCAAAGAATACATGTTGGACAAAATTTCTTCAAAATGCCGATGAACACACCTGTTGAGCCATCAAATAGAACATCTCTTGGAAAATGAAATTTCATCATCAAATGGATCTTTTAGGCACTTCAACTAAAACAAAAAAGGCTGATTTAATTTTAATTGATTTTACCAACGATAATGCCTAAAATATCCTTTTTGTGATGAGATTTCATGCCCATTTTCTTCATTATTATATTTTGAAGAAATTTTATGCATCTTGTAGTCTTTGATTTCTTAGTTTGTATGCAAAGTACAATTTTTTATATTGTGGCAAAAAGTACTTACCTGACCGCTCCGTTCACACAAAATTTTCACTTCTAAATGTGTGTTTTAAACTGTACAATCCCGTTAGAATAAGATATGAAAGCTTATCAAATACGCGAATAAAGTAGTCGCTGTAATTGATACCCGCAACATAATTGCTGCTCTTTTAATGGTAACCTAAGACGTTGACGACTGACAAAAAATGATCTGTCATTATCAAGTATGTTAACGTTTCCAGCATGCGACCTATTAAAAATAGATTTTACACAAAATATATTTTTACAAACAAATATGTCATACATTTTTATACCCTCCACCATAGGATGGGGGTATACTAATTTCGTCATTCTGTTTGTAACTCCTCGAAATATTCGTCTAATACCCCATAAAGTATATATATTCTTGATCGTCATGACATTTTATGTCGATCTAGCCATGTCCGTCTGTCTGTCGAAAGCCCGCTAACTTTCGAAGGAGTTAAGCTAGCCGTTTGAAATTTTGCGCAAATACTTTTTATTAATGTAGGTCGGTTGGGATTGTAAATGGGCTATAACGGTCCACGTTTTGATATAGCTACCATATAAACCTATCTTGGGTTTTGACTTCTTGAGTCTCTAGAGGGCGCATTTCTTTTTCGATTGGAATGAGATTTTGCACGACGTGTTTTGTTATGAAATCTAACCACTGGTTCAAATCGGTCAATAACCTGATATAGCTACCATATAAACCGATCTTGGGTCTTGACTTCTTGAGCACAAGAGTAAGCACAATTCTTATCCCATTTGGCTGAAATTCGGCACAAGGAGTTTTATTATAGCTTCCAACAACTGCGCTGAGTATGGTTAAAATCGGTCCATAACTTGATATAACTGCCATATAAACCGATCTGGCGTATTGACTTCTTGAGCCACTAGAGGACGCAATTATTATCCGATTTGGCTGAAATTTTGTATGATATGTTTCGCTATGACTTTCAACAAATTCGCTATGACTTTCAAATCGGTCCATAACCTGATATAGCTGCCATATAAACCGATCTGGGGTGTGGACTTCTTGAGCCACTACAGGGATAAATTCTTATCCGATTTGGCTGAAATATTGCATGATGTGTTTTGTTATGACTTCCAACTTAAGAATGGTTCAAATCGGCCCCTAACCTGATATAGCTGCCATTTGTGCAAAATTTCAAGCGGCTAGCCTTACTCCTTCGGAAATTGGCGTACTTTCGACAGACAGACGGACGGAGATGACTAGATCGACATAAAATGTCGCAACGATCAAGAATATATATACTTTATGGGGTTTCAGACGAATATTTCGAGTAGTTACAAACAGAATGTCGAAATTGGTATACCCCCCATCCTATGGTGGAGGGTATAAAAATAGAAGCAAATTTGCATTTGCATTAATTTTTCGTGAAGTAATGATTTGTAAAGAAGGTTCCATGTATAAAACTTTATAAAATTCTGAAATAATTTATACAGATGTCTTTAAAATAACATAACTTACTCGCCGTGTCTTCCTCTTTTCCAAAGCAAGTCCTTAAATAACTTCATATTGCAACGTTCGTATTTGCAATATAATTGCTAGCAGTAACGGAAAATATTTTTAAAAAATATTCAATACGCAAATAATCATTATTTTCTGTATTATTATGTGGCGCGCAAATCATGTTACTTTTGATTTTTGCCAACCGTCAAAATTTGTCAGTGTTAGAAAAAATGGTTGATTGGCACAGCAAAATTAATTTTTTTCTCACCAATCTAAAAAACAACCCCCTACGTCATTTTTACATCTCATCATAGGAGATTGCTTTCATTCGACACACGCTCCAAATAGAGATTATATGGATAAAAAAGTAATTGTGTTTGGTATTCGTTGTATGATCTTAACGGGTACTTCCAACGTTGGAACTTTCGGTGCATATGGCTGGCAAATATAGCTTGATGTTATTTGGAAAATCATTGATGCTTACCTAAGTTCTAATGGACAGTTTGCACTTAAAGAAGGATTGTGGGGGAAAATATTTTAATGCTAGAATATTTGTGTATTAATACTTACACTTAACTATGCAATTGTTCTTTAGATTACGTTTATATTGTAAAATAAATTACCTCGATTTGAGCAAAATTTTATATGAAGATCAGCTCACATACAAGTGTACATGCGTACGAATGTACGTACATATCATATATTCACAAGTGTACATTCGTATATATGTACGTATATACCATACATATATATACCTCATTCGATAGATGCATTTCGTCGTATTTTCATCACACAATCAGCATGAAAATTAATATATTCTAGGTTTTAAAGACATCCAGCCAAAAGTGGATTTATTGGTTTATGGTAAAACATGCCAAACAACAAAAATTTTAGCATGCAATGCTGTAAAAGCCGTAAACAAGTTTGATTGATAATAAAACCCCATTTACACTGGTCATTTATTCGGGGTTAGCTGATTTTATAAAGAAAAATTAGATTGACGCAATAATACAAGTTTTAATGTTCAATATTTTGAAGTTTTCCAAATATAAATGATTTTTGCTTTACCAACACATTAAGCCTTGCTTTATTTGTTAATTTTTCTTTACTTTTTTCCATTTCATTATATTTTCTGAACAAACCCTGTCATCCTACATTTGTTAAGTAATGATTACACATTTCTGCTTAAACGGTACGACTGACACGTCAATGACGTGTAAACACGCCGTAAAACAAAGGTTTTACATACAAATGTTTTTTATGATTTTAATATTATAAACTCATTAAGCTGTTCTTTATTTTTTCCATTTCTTTATTTTTTAAAAAAAATCTTATCATCTTTTAAAGGTGTCATCACATTACATGTGATTGTCTTATATCAAACAATACATTTTAAATTTTGTTATTGTTAAAGTTCCACACATAGTGTGATATGAAAATCACTTCTCTGAATAGCACTGTTTTTTTTCGATTAGAGCGATGCTCTAAGAAATATAAAGAATTCTCCTCTTTTTTTGTAAGTTGATGAAAGCAACCCCAAATTAAATTGTTTTCACAACCTTAACAATTTGTAGTCATAAAAAATCAGCTTTCTTCACATTTTAGGTTATGTCATACAAAAATAATGTACTAATGTGATAGCAAAAATGATGAATCGTATGTTAATCGGCATTTATGACATACATAAAGAAATACCGATGATACATAAAAAGTGGCATGCCAAAGGACAAGAATATGTAGTGTGATAGAGCCTTAAGTAAATTTCTGCTTACACGATACACACGATTGACATAATTATTTAAAAAATTAAAATGATTTAATTTTTCATATGGTCATATATACGTTTGACACATACACATTTATTCTAAGTCTAGTATTGACTTCGACTTTTCACACGAAAAACTGTCAAAATGCACTATAAAAATATGGTGACGGAGATAATTCCAACACATTCCGTACAAGTGGCACTGAGTTCTATGAGCAAAATAGTAGCGACATGTCGCTGCATCAGGATAAATTTCGCACAATTTTAATTGCAAACGTAATTAAATGCTCACGAAATGGGCCGAATCAACTTTGCTTCAATACTGTTGTATTTGTTGTGTGTTGTTGTTTGACTTTTGCTTGTGTTCTGACAAAGAAAAGAGTCCGTCGGATTTCGAAATAATTTAATAGACATTTTCGGTGCGAATGAAGTCAGTACCAGGCTTTAACCAAGATATATTCATTTACAGGTAGTGGCAGTTGCCCAACAACAAAATATTAAGTGCACTATCTGTCAAAATTAGTGATCAGTTCAACTATGGTACAATTAATTTAGTACAACTTAAATAAAAAAAAAATTTACTCAGCTATTCGCATGACATCATCTTATTAGTGCATCCTGACTGCAACTCTGATTTTGAGTATGTTACTAGTTCGCGCCATTTTCCGTTGTTTGTGTGTAATAGTTATTGATTATAACACACACAAACAACCAAAATTCCTTGACAGATAGTGCACTTCGCGAGAAAAAATTTTACTCAGCTGTTTACGGTACACTATCTGGTAATTATGTCATAGGTTTAATCAATAAATTTATGATGATCACGCATCATGATGTACCGCGTAAATTGTTCAACTTACATTGTACATCAAATGTGTCTTCATCATGTAGGCTTGATAACACAGCTGTGATTTTTTCTAAAATCTTAAAAAGATGTACCATTTGATCCAATATTCCAACTAAACAGTGTTACAATGATCAAAATACAAATATCACATTTAAAGAAGATAAGTTGTAAAACAAAGTTCATTTCTAAAACCGCTTTGACATTTCAATTATCGGCATTTGCCACTCAAGGTAGTTTCGTATGGGGTAGTTTTTTGTTGTTATGATCAAGATACATATATTCATTTACAGGTAGTGGCTGTTGCTCAACAACAAAATATTCGTGCAACTTTGATTTTGAATATGTTACTAGTTCGCGCCATTTTTCGTTGTATATGTGTTATCGTTCTTAACTATAATACGCACACATACAACCATATCTCTTTGACAGCTGTTTACGGTACACTACCTGGTAATTATGTCATGGTTGTGCTAGTGACGCTACCACTCAATTGTACAATGGTGTTAAATAAAGCATTTCGCAAACATGATATACCACTTTCTTCTTTTCTCTACTTTACTTTGGTACTTTTTTCCGTGCACATCATGTCATTTAACAGCAAATTTGTCAATTAATGATTGGACAACATCTGTCAAGAAATCATAACATATTTCTGTTTAAACGTTAAGTCGGCTGGCACGAATCATCGAACAAAATCACAATGAATGTGACTTTTTTCACATTTATATTCTTGTTCTCGCGTCGGAAGTATTGTTGAGCTTTGTACGTAAAATATTATCGCCATTAAAAAATATTTGTTAAACAAATAAATACAATGTTTTAATACAATATAAGAGCGTAAAAACCTCTTCAATTGCTTTAAAGCGATGGAAATTGTAAAAATTCTAAAGATATTCTACATAAACAAGTAAAAGCGTGCTAAGTTCGGCCGGGCCGAATCTTATATACCCTCCACCATGGATCGCATTTGTCGAGTTCTTTTCCCGGCATCTCTTCTTAGGCAAAAAAAGGATATAGGAAAAGATTTGCTCTGCTTTTAGAGCGATATCAAGATATGGCCCGGTTTGGACCACAATTAAATTATATGTTGGAGACCTGTGTAAAATGTCAGCCAATTCGAATAAGAATTGCGCCCTTTGTGGGTTCAAAAAGTAAAATAGAGAGATCGATTTATATGGGAGCTGTATCGGGCTATATACCAATTCAGACTATAATAAACACGTATGTTAATGGTCATGAGAGAATCCGTCGTACAAAATTTCAGGCAAATCGGATAATAATTGCGACCTCTAGAGGCTCAAGAAGTCAAGACCCAAGATCGGTTTATATGACAGCTATATAAGGTTATGGACCGATTTGAACCATACTTGGCACAGTTGTTGGATATCGTAACAAAATACGTCGTGCAAAATATCATTCCAATCGGATAAGAATTGCGCACTCTAGAGGCTCAAGAAGTCAAGACCCTAGATCGGTTTATATGGCAGCTATATCAGGTTATGAACCGATTTGCACCATACTTGGCACAGTTGTTGGATATCGTAACAAAATACGTCGTGCAAAATATCATTCCAATCGGATAAGAATTGCGCACTCTAGAGGCTCAAGAAGTCAAGACCCTAGATCGGTTTATATGGCAGCTATATCAGGTTATGAACCGATTTGCACCATACTTGGCACAGTTGTTGGATATAATAACAAAACACGTCGTGCAAAATTTCATTCCAATCGGATAAGAATTGCGCACTGTAGAGGCTCAAGAAGTCAAGACCCAAGATCGGTTTATATGGCAGCTATATCAGGTTATGAACCGATTTGAACCATACTTGGCAGAGTTATTGGATATCATAACAAAACACGTCGTGCAAAATTTCATTCCAATCGGATAAGAATTGCGCACTCTAGAGCCTCAAGAAGTCAAGAACCAAGATCGGTTTATATGGCAGCTATATCAGGTTATGAACCGATTTGAACCATACTTGGCACAGTTGTTGGGTATCATAACAAAACACGTCGTGCAAAATTTCATTTCAATCGGATAAGAATTGCGCACTCTAGAGGCTCAAGAAGTCAAGACCCAAGATCGGTTTATATGGCAGCTATATTAGGTTATGGACCGATTTGAACCATACTTGGCACAGTTATTGGATATCATAACAAAACACGTCGTGCAAAATTTCATTCCAATCGGATAAGAATTGCGCACTCTAGAGCCTCAAGAAGTCAAGAACCAAGATCGGTTTATATGGCAGCTATATCAGGTTATGAACCGATTTGAACCATACTTGGCACAGTTGTTGGATATCATAACAAAACACGTCGTGCAAAATTTCATCCCAATCGGATAAGAATTGCGCACTCTAGAGGGTCAAGAAGTCAAGACCCAAGATCGGTTTATATGGCAGCTATATCAGGTTATGAACCGATTTGAACCATACTTGGCACAGTTGTTGGATATCATAACAAACCACGTCGTGCAAAATTTCATCCCAATCGGATAAGAATTGCGCACTCTAGAGGCTCAAGAAGTCAAGACCCAAGATCGGTTTATATCGCAGCTATATCAAAACATGCACCGATATGGCCCATTTACAATACCAACCGACCTACACTAATAAGAAGTATTTTTGCAAAATTTCAAGAGGCTAGCTTTGCTCCTTCGGAAGTAAGCGTGCTTTCGACAGACAGACGGACGGACATGGCTAGATCGACATAAAATTTTACGACGATCAAGAATATATATACTTTATGGGGTCTCAGACGAATATTTCGAGTAGTTACAATCAGAATGACGAAATTAGTATACCCCCCATCTTATGGTGGAGGGTATAAAAACATGATAGTCTATTGTGTGGAAAATGACGCTGTGGTGGTACATTCATATGAAAACCACTTCTGGGAAGCAATGGATATGGAATCAATTGCTGAATATGTAGAATTGAGGTTGGTAATTATTAACATAAATAAACGAAACAAAATTAGATACAATGATTTTCAATGGTTTTCTTTTGGTTCATTAGGGGGTGGCATAATCAATAACGGGTTGGTATTAAAATCAATATCTTACTGGTGCTTAAACCAATAACATATTGTTATTAAAACTGACAATAGTTCTGTAATAAAGCTAGTACCAAACGTCACTAATTACTTTATGTTTCATCCACACCATCCGGTATTGTTTTTGTACCAAACGGTGTTGTTTTACTATCAATACCGTATGGTACTGAAATGAGAGCGTTTTATCAACTGTTCTGTGGTTGCATGTGATGCATAAACAATTATTTTCACCAATCCATTTATAATTTTCACGTATCATGATGTAACGTGTGAATTGGGCATAAGGTTCAATGGACTGTTCGAACTTAAAGGATTTCGAGAAAAAATTATTAGAAAATTTATGTATTTCACCACCACAAAGGCCACATAAGCAAGAAAATAGTATTAGAATGACAAAAATACAACAATAAAACACTTTTCAAAGAGAGAAATTATAAAATAAAGTCTATTTCTAAATGCAATATATCATTTGAATTTACTTCATCTGCCAATCAAGTGTTTGTTAGTTGTTAGAGATTTTTATTCTTGGGCAAGTGACCCTACCTTTTGAGGGCACCCATGGGCATATACACACATCCACATTATTTTCACCAATAAATTTATTATGATCACGCATCATGATTTATGTGTAAATTTGTATCTTTGTCGTATTTGTCATGTCTTTTTCATGTCTGCGTATTGACTGAACGGAATACATCGTTTCTCCTTTTTTCGGTACGTTTTTCCACACACATCTTGACATTTAGCAGATGTCCTCTAATGATTTCACATTTCTGTTCAAACGATGCTTTGGAACAATATTTGGAAGTCAACATAGTTTTGAATTTAAACCATGTTTCATAATCAAGTGCACTTGTCCAAAAATATGCATACATTACGAAAGAGTACTCGTCACACGATTAGTTACGATAAAGATGCAATGTTGTTGTGTCCATATCCAAAATAAATTTTTGGTGTATTGAAGGGATTTTATAAATTTTGAAAGGATGTTATAAAACAAAATGAAACAAGAAGAGGATATATTTTGTTTTTTTGTGACGGCGTGGACAGAGTTTTCTAGTTGGGAATTTGAAATTTTATGCCAAAGGTTTTTCCTAGCAGCTGTAAAAATGTGGCTTTTCGTAAAATATCTGTTGTTGTTATATTTTACGAAAAGCAACAGCTTTATTTTGTTTTACTCAATTAAATAATTCAAGTGTAAAGGTTTTTGTTCTTCTGCAAATTTGTATAGGATGTATACGCGAACACACCTTATATGTGCCTGTAATTATTAATTTGGCGTATTGTATTGTTTTCTTTATAAAAAAGATTGAAATTCAAAGTCGATGTTGTACTTAATTCACCAACAGAGGAGAGCGCAAGGGGTGTGAGAGAGAAAAACATTAAATGTGCTTTGTAATTGAGAAGTTGCAAAATTCCTCAACAAATTTGATAGAAAAAGTATGCGAACACTTCTTATATGTGACGTATTGTGGTTGCTTTTTAATTGTAAACAAAGATTGAAATCCAAAGCTGATTGAAAAGAACGGCGTAATGTTATAACAATTTGAATAAAGGTGGCAATGTCGTAGCCAGAAAATGTTGTCAAAACATACACAACACTGAGAGGAAGGTTTGAATTTTGTGGTTTGCAGTAATCTAACAAAGCTATGAAATAGGAAGTGTGAAGGTTAAAAAATCGCAATGCAGGTAATGAGGAAAGTATAACGAAGCTATGTACGTCGAAAAAAGTCGAATTTTTTAGTGTCGTCAAAACATGCACTTGACAAACATATATATATATATATATATATATATATATATATATATATATATATATATATATATATATATACATATATATATATATATATATATATATATATATATATATATATATATAGTTTCTGGACTGAACCATATCATCTACCAATTATTCTATGGTAACACTAGTAGTCGGCCGAGGGCCTGCGTTATATGTCATAAAAATTTGAATTTTATATTTTCCCCAGAGCTGTCAACGTCGTATGCAACTGTGGTGAGACAGGGAGACGGTGGAGCATACCTGACATCACTTTATCTGCCTTTCGACTCTACGACACCGCCACTCACTTCGGAGCTGCAACGGCTGGTGAAGAAAGCAAAACAGACAGGAAACGAAGTACTAATAGGGTGCGATGCGAACTCTAACCACATTTCGTGGGGTAGTACCCACACTAATAATCGGGGCCAAGCCCTGGCAAAGTTCTTGAATACTAACGACCTAATAAAACTAAATATTGTTAACACCGCTAGTCACCGCTGCGACTATATGTTTGGAAAATCTAATCGATGAAATTCAGGATTGGAGGGTCTCCATGGAACACTTTTTCTCTGACCATCGCTACATTAGGTTTAGAATAGCACGGCCAGCGCCGAATGCGATAAGCTTCCGGAATAAGTTGAAAACCTACTAGACACAATTCGGAAGGCTACTCAGAATATTGGGAAAGAGGTCCGCAGACTTTTTAAAACAGCACGTCATAATAAAGCGGAAGTTTATTGGGATGTGCGTTACACACGGCTCAAGGACTACTAAAATATTACCAGAGCCTTAATGACGCTGCCAAGATAAAAAATTTTCTCTCAAAAACCCGTGTCCAAACTGAAACTTTAGTAGACGACATTGGAGTGAGAGCAGAGACAACAGAGTACATGTTGCCTAGTGGGCGTGGTCCTCATCGCTCCGCCTATGCCAAGACAACATGTTATCTGAACCTGTTGTATGGTCCTTATGTTGCACTTTTTCTTCATTTTCTCAAGGACTACTAAAATATTACCAGAGCGTTAATGACGCTGCCAAGATAAAAAATTTTCTCCCAAAAACCCATGTCCAAACTGAAACTTTAGTAGACGAAATTGGAGTGAGAGCAGAGACAACAGTGTACATGTTGCCTAGTGAGCGTGGTCCTCATCGCTCCGCCTATGCCAAGACAACATGTTATCTGAACCTGTTGTATGGTCCTTATGTTGCACTTTTTCTCCATAGCAGTCCACAAAACAACTGAGGCGTAAGTAAGTATTGGTCTAATCACGCTCCTGTAGAACCAGTGGACTATCCTCGGATTTAGGCCCCATTTCGAGCCTACGGCCCGTCTACTTAGTGCCCAAGGTATTTGACCTTCTCAGATATCGAAATCGTCTTATTGAGGAAACGTGGTGCGTTAAATTGGCCCACCTTCGTCATTCTCGTGAACAGGCATATTTCAGTCTTCTCTGGGTTAACATTGAGACCTCTGGGTCTAGCCCAGTCATATGCAAGACCCTTTCGGCTCTTCTGCATAGCTCGTTTGGATTCTTAGCACCCTCGATGTGAATGCATACCGCCAGGGTGAACGTTTTGACATCGAAAGATTCTTCAATTTTATGCACAACCTCGTGCAGGACAGTCTCCACCGACCTTCCCTTGACATAGGCGTGCTGTTTGTATTTGAGCAGTTCGCTGGATGTCCTACTCTTTATCATGGTGTCCACAATGCGTTCCATGGTTTTGAGTAGAAAGGACGTAAGGCTTAGGGGTCTATAGGCCTTTGGTGTCGCATAACTTTAACATAACATAACATAACTTAAACACCACCCTTGCTTCAATCCCATGGCAGCCGGTTGTACGCACCGGATTGACCCGATGTAATCTTCATCGGCAAGGGCTGCCGCCTCAGTGTACGTGTTCGTCTTTTTTCGTCATGGGAGAGGCACATCCCGGAGTGCCTTCTCCGTACGCTTCTGGTCCGTGCCGGGATTGAAAAGAACCCCAACCCTGGTTTTGTTCGGTTTGCCAGAACCGCCTTCATCATCGGTCGGTGTCGGTGAGGTGTAACCGGTGCTTGGAGCGGCTACATTTCCGTTCTTGCTCTGGCCTAACTTCGCTACGGGAGTATAGTCATACTGGCTATGTCGCTAGGTGCTGTGCGAACATTGCCAGCAGTGGGTCACAAGCGTCGCCGTCGTCGCCTTCGGCGTCCTCGTCGTCGGACTATGTGACCCCCCCGACCTCTCCCGTACGGCAATTTATGCAACGACAGCACCCTAGCCCTACTATTGCCAGGCCAGTGCCGGGAAGTGTATCGTTCTTGCAGTTAAACTGCAACGGACTGCGTGGCAAGATTGATGAGATCGTAGATTTTATGAGTCGGAAGAGCATATCGGTCGCAGCGATCCAGGAGACAAAGCTGACCAACACCTGCAGCTTGCACAGTGTCACGGTTACAATGTGCTACGTAAGGATCGCTCAAGGAATGGAGGTGGGGGATTGGCCTTCGTTATACACCATTCCGTGCAGTATAGACCTATCTCGCCTGCGCTTGACGCTAGTGACCCATACATGGAATGTATGGGGATAACAGTCAGGTCTGGTACTGCCGAGATAGAGATATACAACGTGTATATACCGCCGGTTGGTAGCTGTGTCCCGATTAATGGCCAGGCTTACAACCCCGACATAAGTGGGTTGCTATCTGGTTATAGTCGTCTGGTTCTGGGGGATTTTAATGCACATCACTCGTCATGGCATTCTCCCCTAGGTAACGACCAGCGTGGCATAGCTTTGGCAGAGCAGATAGATAGCTCCACGTTTTGCACGGTAAATGAGGATTACGAGGAGGTTCAGCAGCTCGCCAGACATCTCAATTGCATCCCCTGATCTCCTGAGTGACGTATCCTGGCAAGCCGTCATCTCTTTGGGGTCAGACCACCTCCCCATAATTCTCACCATCGACCGACCACCCGACTTCATAACCTCTGAGCGCCGGACGTTCATCAATTATAAGAAGGCTGATTGGACTGGCTTCAGAGAGTATACCAATCGCCACTTCAATGAACTGCCACCCCCCTCTGATGTGCTTGTGGCCGAGAGGAAATTCCGAGACATCATCAACGCAGCAGCCGCTCGCTTTATACCAGCCGGTCGAATACCACAAGTGCGACCCAATTTCCAGGCGCAAGCAGTGGTACTCGCAGACGAGCGTGATGGGATTCGTGCTATGGACCTCGCTAACCCAAAATCAGCGAGCTGAATCTCGAAATAAACAGGGTAGTCAACGAAAATAAGCGGAATTTGTGGCTGGAACACTTGGAGCAATGTAACTTAGGCACCGGTGCAGGCAAACTGTGGGCCACTGTTAAGTCTCTTTCGAACCCCGGTAGACGGGACGACAGGACCTCAGTCACTTTTGGCGAGATAACCGTGACTGATCCGAAGAGTTGCGCCAGGTTGTTCAACCGTCAATTTATTGTGCATCCCGAGAGAGACAGGGCAAGGAGGAGAGCCATTCGCCGTATTCGTGGTCTCCGAGCCGAAGAACAGCCATCACAATTTACCGTGGGCGAAGTTACGAATGTCATCCGTGGCGCCAAATCATCTAAGGCGTTGGGTCCCGACGGAATCTCTACATTGGATGGATTCACTTTGAGTTGAGTACCTTACCACTGTCCTCAACCTGTCATTGAACTCTCTTATAGTTCCCGATGTCTAGAAAATGGGCAAAGTGATCCCGCTACTGAAGCCTGGAAAAGACCCGAGTTTGGGGGAGTCGTACAGACCGATCTCCCTTCTCTCACCAGTGGCAAAGACGCTTGAGGCATTACTCCTCCCGAGCCTCGTAGGAGAATTTCCATTCGGCGATCATCAACATGGATTTCGGAGACTGCACAGCACAATAACAGCTTTCCATGCCATCACCGCACACATTTGCTATGGCTTCAATCAGCCCAGGCCATGTGATAGAACGGTCCTCGTGGCACTGGACCTATCGAAGGCATTCGACACGGTCAGCCATGCCAAATTATTTGAGGACATCGCCAACACGTCCCTCCAGCCAGGCCTGAAACGTTGGGTCGCGAATTATCTGTGGGGCCCCAAGTCATTTGTGGAATTTAGGGATAAGAAGTCGAAACACCGTAGAGTGAAACAGGGAGTTCCCCAAGGTGGGGTGATATCTCCGGCTCTGTTTAACCTCTACCTATCCTCCATCCCACCCCCTCCAGACGACATAGAGATCATATCATATGCGGACGATTGTACGATCATGGCATCAGGCCCCCCACCCATTGATGACATCTGCGATAGGTTGAACATCTACCTCAACGAGCTTGCCTCATATTTCGCTGCAAGAAATCTGAAGATATCCGCCACCAAATCTTCAGCCACACTGTTCACTACAAATACGGGTGAGGTGAATACTGAGCTGACTGTGATGGTCGATGGAGAAATGATTCCGACCATCAAGTGTCCCAAAATACTTGGCGTCACATTTGACAGCTCCTACACTTTCTCCCCACATGCCACAGCAATCTGCAATAAAGTCAAAAGTAGAAACAAGGTCCTCAAGTCACTCGCTGGCAGCACTTGGGGTGCAGACAAAGAAACCTTGTTGACCACGTACAAACCAATTGGCCGGTCTGTGGTAAGTTATGCAGCGCCAGTGTGGTCACGTCAACTTTGTGACACGCAGTAGAATAATATTCAGATCTGTCAGAATGCCGCCCTCCGAACTGCGACGGGCTGTCTCCTCAGTTCTCATGTGGACCACCTCCATCAGGAGACAAAGATCCTACCAGTGCGAAGACATAACTACATGCTGTCTAAGCAATACCTTTTGGGCTGTTATCGCAAAAAGTCATCCAAATCATCATCTTGTGGATAGATACCCACCGCCCAGAAGCCTTAAGGTAGATCTACACGATCTAGAGCGTGAGGTTCAGCGCTACAAGAGAGAACCTCTAGATCAAGCGGCATATCAAGCGAGTCTGAACAACATTCATGCAGACACGGTAGCAGACGCGCTAATTGGCTACCGGGTGAATGTAGTCCTTGGAGAACGACCGCCACCCATTGCACCCGAAGAAATCGACCTCTCCCGGCAAACCAGAGTGGTTCTGGCTCAATTACGTTCCGGCAGATGCAGCCACCTCAATTCCAACAGAGCTAGGATTGATGCCGACGTGCAAGATGTATGTCCCGATTGTAACCAGGGACCGCATGATACACGTCGCCTGTTTAACTGCCCGGCCAGACCCACTCGACTCAGACCCAGATCCCTGTGAACGCACCCCATCTTAGTCGCGGAATTCCTGGGTCTTGACACTCAACACAATCAAGCAGACGAAAGATAGAACACAATAAACTGCTACAACAACAACAACAACAACAACCACCCTTGCTTCCTGCCAGGCTTTCGGAGTATATGTAAGTCCTAGGCACGCTGTGAATATTTTGGCCAGATGAGGCGCAAGATAGTCTGCCTCTTTCTGTAGTAACGCCGGAAATATTCCATCAGGCCCGGGTGACTTGAATGGTTTGAAGCTCCTCAATGATTCCTTCACCATGAATTCCGTAATTATAAACCTTCGATCAACGTCATTATTCCAAGATACCGGTGTATCCGTGAGTCCCGTCGTATCCTGTGGAAATTAAGATAAAATTGAAAAAAAAAACATCTGAAACTTGGAATAATTAAAAATGGGAGAATTTGCAAATATTGTCGATAGGAAATAACCCATTAAGTTTAATCTACAGCTCTTCCTTGCCGCTACCCAACTAACTGAGCTCAGCTAATAGTATAAGAATCCGAACGGAAGTTCCTCACACTCTTGTGGCCAAGTAAAAGCAACAAAAACAGCCTTTGCAGTTTCCCTAAAACAACTTCTTATAAAAATGTAAAAAAAATCAGATAAAGAAAGACAATGTCAATATAAAAAAAACTGAAATAAAAGGCATAAACACTTAATACAATAAATACCTAAAATAATAAAAATAATAAAAACTATATATGAATGACTCTAAAAAAACTATTGTATTTAAATGTTAATTCTCGTTTTTCTGTGAGCCCAACAACGCCCATTTATGGTTGTGTTAATTTCCGTCAGGCGGATAACCTCATGAGTTTATTGGTGGTGAGGAGCAAATCTCTTGTTTATCTCAGTACCTTTGGTGTCATTGTGAGAATATAATTATCTTATGAGGCATTTATCTGATTAACTTTATTAATTTGCCAATCTGCACATCCACCCAAACTGGCATACGGTACCAATCTATCGCTATGATTGGAATCTCATATAGGGGGCGCATTACCTCACCGGGTGACACGTTTGATTATTATTTATTAAATTACATTACATTTAAATTATTTATTAAATTACAAACACCTTTGACGCGAACAACCAAACTTTAGTCTCAATTGCTCAAAAGTTTCCCTTTTTGTAAGATTTCGTTTCCACTCAAAATTCCAACGCAGCCATTTTTCGTTCTGAAAAGACGTACTTACTTTCTATGCCTTTTCATTTTCTACATTTTTTTCTTTATCGTTAGTTTCCATCTTAACTCTTATCTTTTTCTTCCCTTATTCGACAATTTCGTACAGTGTATTTTCTATGAGAAATATTTTTATAAGAAAAAAGCCAAATTTATGAGAAAAAGGCCAATTAATAAATTCCACAATTCCTGGGGCAAAACTGGCATTGGTGGATGTAGCACAAGATGCTGTTGCTGACCTCATCCCCATTATCATGCCTTCGGGCTCAAAATTTCTGATAAAGTCCACAGCCATACCATGTGGTACATTCACCAATGCCAGCAAATGGAATTCATTTGGGTTCGGGAAATCTGCGGTACAACCCAACCGCAAAACCACAAAAAAAACTAGGCAGAAGACATAGATGCCTACCGGACAACACCAGCCCTGTCACCAAACAACTACACACAATTGGCCACAACGACACAACCATAACCTGGACTCGACAGACCACCAGACAACATAATAATGTGGCTGTCGTCTCGCGCGTATCCAGGAGTTCTCTCCAACTCCTCAAGCAAGTCCTCCAACTCCCAGTTGGAGAATAACGTGGTTGTGCAGGCCTCCAAGTAGGACTCGTGGCCTCACTCGCCGGGAGGTCCATGCAAAAAATTTCCTCGCGTCCGTCCGACAGTGCAGTTTGATAGGACCCACAACAATTAGGTTTATAGGCCCGATTTCAGAGAATTTTTTATTCACAAATTTCTTAATTGAACCATGTTTTTAATTTTTTCTGTACAGAAAAGAAAAGTTTGTTTATTTTTCTTAATACTGTGTTGTTGATTATGCTTGAACCGTTGAGTGAAGCGTATGTTTTGTTATTTCGCTCCGCAAGAATTTTGCTGTAACTCGTAATAGGTAATTATTTTGGGAAGAAAAATTTAAATCACTCAAGGATCAGTGCTATGATCAGTGTTGCAGTTCCTGGTAGGTTCCTACCAAAATTGGAAGGTTTTTTTTCCCTTGGTAGGCTGACCTTAATTTATGAAAGGGTTTTCCAACATATACGACATAAAGTTAGTTATTAAAAAAACTGCAGGCGCTTCTGTTCATAACCGGGGCTATGGGCACTACTGAGACAAGGTCCCTAGAAGTTATGATGGGAATCCAGCAGATCGATTTGTTTATAAAGGCGTCGCCAGAGAGAATCTATGTAGACTATTACAGCTTGACCTGCTTAGGAAAACTCCAGTTAGCCATACCTGTATACTGGACAGCAAATTGAAAGAACTGCAGACGAACTTATAAGTAGGGACGGAAATAGTAAAGGGCCGACTATATATTAGGATACCGTCTCTGACGGAATGCGTATGACTGCAGCATTTTCTAGGCAAAGGTCTTGGAGATAACTAGGGGGGCAGAGATTATGCTATCCAGAGGTATAGATCGATTAATATCTGTATCTGCAGCGATAGTCAAGAAGCATTGAAGGCTTTAGTCGGCACTAGGATAAGATCTTAAGTTTTGTGTCGCTGTCGAAAGGTCTTAAATTGTCTTCAGAGGAATCATAATCTGGCTTTATGCTGGTTTGCCGGAATTAAGGATATCATAGGAAATGAGAAGGCGGACATGTTTGCGAGATTGGGAGCAAGCCTTACTCTTGTTTCAATATAGGATGTATACCCACCACTATCGAAAATTTTCTATGAAATTAAGGAGCGTTATAAGGATACATGATTAAATCACTGCAATTTAACAGCCGGATATGAACTAACAAAGCTTCTATGGGACGAACACTCGAAAACGAACTTAGATAGTCTATTGTCAATTGAAAAGGCACATCTGAGTATGGTTATCGGAATTATAACAGGACATAATAAGTTATGTAAACATATGTCTCGTATTGGATTCAGAAATGATGACATCTGTCGGTGATGTTATGAGATCGAGGACGTTATTTGTAATTGTATCCATCTGAGATTTTGAGGGCAGGTGCATCCGTCTTCCAGAATAAACAAAAAAAAAAAACGCCGATTCGGAAGATATTGATTTGGGTCCTTTTTATATTAAGCCATCGATATAAACTTTATGGGGTTTAAAATATATATTTTGATGCTTTGCAAATGGAACGACAAAATGGCCAACTCTTTGGTGGTGGATATAAAAACATATGCCGCATTCTTGGCTTGTAGAACATTTGGTAGGTTTTGATCGAGTTTTGGTAGGAAATAATTTTCTTGAGTGGCAACACTAGCTACGATAGTGCTATACATTAGGCGGTTGATGATCTGCCTCTGTTTCCAATAGGAGCGGCGGATCTAAGACCGGGTGTAGGCTTAGAATGGACTCCAAAGACCCAACAGTATACTCCGATGTTCTTGCGGAATTTCCTGGGTCTCCTCCATCGGTCTCGGACCGATACAGACTAATTGTGCGCTAAAAAAGATTGGTGAGATCTGTCAACGTACAGCACTATATTTAGTCAAGAAGAAAGATATTCCTTCTCGACCAATGGCGCAATGTTGGATACCAAGGATTCCCTCAGATCCTGAATCCAGACTTGGAAGACTAGAGAATGTAATCCCAATCTTTCAACCACCGACTGGAAGATTGGTAGATTGGATGAGGCTGATTGTGACCGGAGACATGTAGTATTCGTACTAAATTCCGGCTGTCTCGCAGACCTCTACAAGACTGAAGGGGTTGTGTCCTACGGATTCAAAAAGTTGTAACTGAAGGTCTATAGAAGTGGTGGGGTTGGGGAATCAGAAGACGACTTAGCATTTGTTGCTGAACACTTCTTGAGGAACTATCGACCACATCGCTAAAGTCTGGTGGATTGCAGGAGACTGAAAATCCCCCTGCCACAATCGAGACAGGAGTGGAAGGCATCGAATCGGGAGCCGACATGCCCTGTGTGGCTCCCGATGGGTTTATCCAGTCGGATTGGGCTCAAGATGTGCGCCAGAGAGGAAGCAGGGAACTCAAAAAGTACGTTTTCAGTGTCCTGAGGAAGAGAGATTCCACAGCTTTCTCACCTGCCACTGAGTGCGTACGGAAGCTCATAATGGCAAAATCTAACGAATCTTGTGAGGATGAACTCCTGGCGGAATCAGGAAACGAGGCTAACGCAACAGTGTTGGAAGTTCTGAATCCTGACTATGGTGCGGTTTCTACAGATAAATCTCCACCATTGTAAGGACGCTTCGGCGGCACTATAGGTCCTCTTGATGACAGGGGGATTTGACGTGGTTCTTATCCAGGAATAATGGGTGTGTGAAGGAATGCCCCGTGGACTAAGAATTCGGGGATTAAAACTACTCAAGGGTACGGGGAAAGCGAGACACAGAGCCTGTTTTCTTGCAAAGAGAAGTCTAAATGTTTTTCTATTTCCGTCGCTAAGCACTGAAGATTCAGTAGTAGCCAGTCTTGAAATAAATAAGACCCATTACTGGATGGCACACGATTCAGAGATGCCGCCTTCAAACCTTAAGTTGCTGGTTGAAGCCGCTTCTGCAGGGAAGAAGAGCCACATTGTAGGAAGTGATGCTAATGTACAACACCAGATATGGGGACAATCACATGGCAGCTGGTTGTACGTACCGAATTGACCCGATGAATTTCTTCATCGGCAAGGGCTGCCGCCTCAGTGTACTACACACTGCTACAACAACAACAACCAGATATGGGGAAGTTCGGATGTCAAGGAAAGGGATGAGCTGCTCATCGAATATATTATAAGTTGCAATCTGGCGATTTGTAATAAAGGGGATAAACCGTACTCTATTACCAGGAACAGGCAGGAGGTACTAGATATTACCTGTGTGTCGGAAATATAAGCGCAAGAATATGTGACTAGGAAGTGTTGGATGACCACAGATTCTCCGATCATCGTTAAATTAGTTCCAGCTTTGGATAAAATACTGCAAAGTGGTCCCTCGGCTAAACAGAAGAAAGGCGGATTTGGATAAATTTCGGCAAAATTCTGCACGTCTACCCCTTCTAGACCAGAAAAGGAAGTGACAACTACGAAATGACTCGCTTGTGTCAGCATGTCTTAGTGCCAAGCCAAGGGGCAAACAGAGACCGCCATGGTGGACCCCATAGCTGGTTGGTCTATAGAAGAACTGCGGAAAACTCTTCAACACAGCAAAAGCCAAAAGAGCACCACACAATTGGGACATCTTTGAGCTAAGAAAATGTAAGAATGTATGGACAATGTCTAGTGAGGAAACACAAGAACTACTCGCTGATACACATTTCCCGCTTGTCACTGATGTGCATTCGTCGGAGGCCATTAGGGAAATTGTGTCTGAGCCGAAAATAGTTTGGGCGATAAGAAGTTTTGACTCCTTTAAGTCGCCTGGCCCTGATGATGTTTCCCCCCCTTGAACTATAAGCTGTGTCAGATAGACTGGTTCCTTGGCTTAGGGAGATATACTCTGCTTGCAATTAAATACTTGTGGTATTGATACTTTGTTTTTACATTTTAATTTAATCAAGTATGGTTTGTTCTTGAATGTATATTAGAAGCATAATTTTTCGTTTTTCTTGTCAGTCGTACAAAACTTTTTCTTCAATAAAAACCTTTTCTTGTATTACCCTAAACATTTTAATTTGTTGAAAGTTATCTATTGGGTTGCCCAAAAGGTAATTGCGGATTTTTCATATAGTCGGCGTTCACAAATTTTTTCACAGCTTGTGACTCTGTAATTGCATTCTTTCTTCTGTCAGTTATCAGCTGTTACTTTTAGCTTGCTTTAGAAAAAAAGTGTAAAAAAAGTATATTTGATTAAAGTTCATTCTTAGTTTTATTAAGAATGTATTTACTTTCTTTTAAAAAATCCGCAATTACTTTTTGGGCAACCCAATATATATACCTGCGGGATGGTCATTTTCATTCCGAACGCAGGAAAACCTTGCCACACAAAGACGAAAGATTTTCGTCCTATTAGTCTGTCATCCTTTATGCTGAACACTTTTGAGATGTTGATAGAAACATATTTTAGGGCAAAGATCCGTGGAGATCGCCTGTTGCGGCAACATGCATAAAGTTAAGAAAAATCCACTGAAACAGCCCTTCACGACCTAGTCGGCTACATAGAGGATTCTCTCGCTGTCAAGGAATATACAATGGTATTATTTCTTGACATTGAAGGAGCTTTTAATAATGTAAAACTGACGTCAATCATGAAAGGGTTGGAGTTTCTAGACATCAACTCTACCGCAAGAAAGTTTATTAATAACTTACTCACTAAAAGTTGCATTACGGCAGGCTTGGGATATGTGGATCTAAAAAGATAGGTCAGCAGAGGAACACCTTATGGAGGTGTACTGTCTCCTCTATTTGGAATATAGCCATTGACAATATATTATTGTCTCTGGAAGAAAAGGGTGTACAAGTGGACGCGTATGCTGATGACGTGGCAATTGCAGTTAGGGGAAAGTTTCCCAGAACTTTAAGTGATATAGTTCAGGGAGCTGTACGAAGAAGCTCTAAGACGAACTCTTGCCCATTCTTTAGTAGTGTCTCAAGTGCTTTATGGTTTGCAGGTTTTCTCAGAAATAATCCAAAGTAATTTGAATAAGTAAGGCATTTTGTCAATTCAATAGTGTGATTGGTCTATAAGGTTCGACGAAGGTATCGCATATTTTGCTTTGTGAAGTGCTTTCTTAGTTGTTCTTTTAAGAATTTTGTGGACTACAGGAATTGAATACTATTTTACAACGCTTTTACCAATATTACGCAGTTGCCAATAAGAAGTATGTTTATTTTTTCTCGGTCCACAAGAAATCCACAGTTGTTTGTTCCTAGAATAAGAAGCAATATAATGACAAGATCGTACTTGGTGAGAATAGTACGATGTTGGAATCGGCTTCCTCATGAATTGCGCATCTTTTCTCATTCTAACATCGTTTTTCGACAAAATTAATTAAGTTGTTTGCTTCCAATGGTTAAATTAAATATTTGTTTCCTCTTGCATTGCTTTTTTACGCTGACTAAACTTCTCTTCTTCGATTCTGATCTGGTGATCTATATCTTGACTTTTGTGCACTGGGACCAATTCTCATAACTCTCAATTTTTCGACGGCTGGGGAGCCAAAGGCTATAGTTATTTTATATTATTTTTTATTTTAGATTTAACTAGAACTTAAGAATTACTTAGGTTGTGTTATTAATGTAATATTTCTATATTGTAGGTCTTATAGGCTTCTTATTACAAAGAATGGTTAATAAATGATATGAAATGAAGTGGGCTACCGAGAGTGCTCTAGGTGTAAAGAAGTAGTTCTTTTCAGCAGGAGATATAAGTTGCCTACAGTGGCACATGTCTCCGTAGGGGGAAAAAATGTTCCATTGCTGGACAGGAAATTGAACTTCCAATGCAACATTTTGGAAAGGCCCAGAAAGGAAACTCTTGCCATATACACCTGCAAGAGAGTTATTGGCAAAAGTTGGGGGTTTAGATCGCGCGTCATGCATTGGCTATATACTGCAGTTGTCAGACCTAAAAACTATATGGTGTTGTGTTCTGGTGGACGGCACTTCAAAAGTCCACCTACTGTTCAATAGACACTGAGTTATCCTTGATACAATGTCCGATGCTCCAGGCAGTTTGGATTACACCCGATATGGCTGAACAGTTCAATCTTCACCAGTTCTGAGTGCCGGGCCACAGAGATATCCCAGGAAATTATAAAGCGGACGAGCTTGCGAGACTAGGAACTACCTTACACATCCAGGGAAACTGGAATCTGTGAGTATGCCTCTAGCGATATGTAAGCTAAGGTTTCAGGACCAGGCCCGAAGGACAACGAATGATAGATGGCCACAAAGCGGGGGCTTGGCTTGAAGAGGTCTACCGCTTTGCTGTCACTGGCTAGAACAGACGTCTCAGTCATTGTGTCCGTCATGACAGGTCATTGTCTAATCGGAAAGCATACTGACAGACTGGAGTTTGCCAGTAACGACTTTTGCAGAAGCTGTGAGGACATCGAAGAAGGAGAGTCTATAAAACACCTTGTGTGTGTGTGTCCCGCAATCGCAGTCAGAAGGCGTTCCACTTTAGGTTCTCATTTCTTTGAGAACCTGTCTGCATTCTCGGATGTGAACATTCGAAAGTTGTTGAACGATCTGGAGGTTTCAACGGTAGGAACTAGAAGGTATCTTCCTTCTTCTGTTGCTGTGGTATCACAATGGACGAAGACGTCTAAGTGAGTTTGATGTATTTACTTTTAAAAACCTTCATTGGGGCTGTCGAATTATTTAATTTTCAGTCATGAAGAGAATAAAAAAAAATTTAAGAGAGTAACACACGCATACAATATCATTTTCATTTTGTGCACCTCTGATGTAAAGCATCCTTTTTATATATTAGAAGAGCGCATTTCGTAACATTTCCCTCTCACTTTTTCTACTGTTAACAAGAACATATGTGTATACGTATTCACATACAGTGTAAAAATTTCTTTACACTAGTTTGTTTCAGTCGTTGGCCAAAATAAAAAAGTATGCGAAAATTACTCTCCGTATTTTTTTAAATTTCTCTATTTGAATTAACATTAATTTATCCGTCAAAAAGATTGATGTTTTTTTTAAAGAAAATATAATATTAAAAAAATTTTTTAATCTTTCCTTCGTTATCTAGCGCTTAATCAGAAAAAACTTTGTTTTTAAAACGAAAACACAAAAACGAGGCGTATACCCTTGCGCATGTTTATTTGTTGCTGTCTGAACAACGACTGAAACAAGGAGCGAACGTTTGAATTGAGTATGAAATCTAGTGTAAAGAAAATTTTAATTTTGGCCACGACTATTTTAAAAGTTCATTTCAACGTATTCTTATGAAGTAAAACGCACAAGAATAATCAAACACACGGCTCTAATCACACAAACGCAATTAAACAAGTTATACTCGAGGGAAAAATCAAAGGAAAGTAATCAAAGCAATATACTCAACTAATTATGGGTTGAGTTGGGTTTGCCGTTTTTCGATTTTTTTTACAGCAGAATGGTGAAATTGAATTTACACAATCAAATGGCAATGCTTGGTTTAATTTTGTCAGATGTTTCTTGCCAATATGATTGTGATAAGTAAAAATTGTAAATCAGGTCGAAAGCCTAACCGTTTATATGAAGACTGTGGCATTTGAAAAAACCATAAAAAGCCATAAGTTTGACATTTATTCTATGGGTTTGCATTTTTCCGTGGTCGTAATTTTGAATATACATACATTATATTTGCCTCCAAGTCATTTACAGTTTGCGTTTTTTTTCAAATTCGTGGTCAATTGCTACTAAACATTGAATGTACTTCGTTTTCGCATCAAGAATAGCCAATTAAATTGTCGGCTGCTTGTCAGATGTTGTCGAATCGTGGTGAAACAAATTTTCGGATGCTCGCTATAAAGATCCTTTATTAAAAATTAAGTGCCATTTCGTTTAAAAAGGCTCACAACATTTACATTGGTTATTAATTAAATTAATAAGATACAAAAATATACTATACTGTAGCAACATCATGAGGTTAAGTACATATTGAAAACATTGAAGTTACTTCTAGAAGGCAAAAAAGAAATTCCTTATGAACTGTTCCCTTAAGGCTCCCGGCTTATTGTGGTTCCTTTGGTGCTTGAGCTTGCTTTAAGATATCAGCAAAAGCTGGTAGTGGCTTAAAGTTTAAAACTTCTTTAAAAACTAATTCTTTCCATTTCTCCACTGGCAGATCCATATCTTCAAAGCTCTGATCGTATAAGGGTGATGTTTGCTCATCTGTGGGGTCGTGATATTTCTCCATATAAGGGTGAGATAACGCTTGTTCTGCTGTAATGCGTTTCTCTGCGTCTAGTTCCAACATTTTTTCTAAGAGGTCAATGGCCAAAGGATTTGCTCCACGGAAGAAATCACGGAAATTCCTTCTTTGCATCACAGGCAGTGAGCGTATATAATTTCTAGCGCTATCTGAGGAAATTTTGTCCATAAAATCCTCGGGTGGTGTACCCAAAACTTCCATAATCAAATTTAATTGATGTATATGATCGGTTCCAGGAAACAATGTACGTCCAGTGAGTAACTCAGCCATAATACAACCTACTGACCAAATATCAACTGTCTGGTTGTAATGCATCCAATTAAGCATTATTTCCGGCGCTCGGTACCAGCGTGTAGCTACATAACCAGTCATTTCGCTTTCTGCTGGTCTTGCTAATCCAAAATCGAGAATTCTAAGCTCACAATCTTCATTAACAGCAATGTTAGACGGCTTCAAGTCGCGATGAATAATTCCAGCACTATGAATATATTTAAGGCCTCTCAATATCTGATAAACCAAAAACTGGACGTGCTCATCTGAGAGTTTTTGGGTCCTAATAATATTATTAAGATCAGCATCCATTAAATGTGTTACCAAATAAACTTGTTGGAAATTTTCCAAAGAATTCGCTGGTTGACCGGGATGAAATACGTCCAACAAGCCAATGACATTTTCATGGTCCATATGCTTTAAAAGCCTTAATTCGCGGTACGTCCTTTTAGCATGCACAGCTGATTGAAAGGGACGGGCTAATTTCTTTATGGCCACTTTCATGTTGGATCCTCGTACAATGGCTATTTAGACCAATATAAACATAGAAAATTGTTATCTTATCAAAAAATATATTTTGGGTTTTCTATTTATCTGCGTATTGGGAATGTTTGTACCTTTGCATACTTGCCCGTAGGCCCCACTTCCTACAGATTGCAGTTGTTGATAATTATCCGGAATTTCCCATTCAGTGCGATTTATATCTAGTTTGTAGAACTTTGCGGTCATGGTGACGAACAATTGTGAACTCAAAAAAAACTATTTTTCACAACAAGAAATAGAAACGGCAAGAATCCAAAACCTTTTTTAATCTTTTAATTCACGCAACCCATGAATATGAAAGTAAAACGAAACGTCAAAAACTTCGATTTTCGATTAAAATTCGATTTTTGACTTTGATAAAAATTCGAAGTCTACTATTAGTGGATAAAAAATCCAATAGTCGATGATGCGATTTTATAATCGGCATTTTCAGTGAAATAGGATTGTTCAGGACCTGCGTGAAGCAACGTCGCTAACTTTCTATAACACAAAAATTTCTAAAAGCACAGGGTGACACAATGTAATAAAAAAATCAAAAATTACAGAAATTATCAACAGTTTTTAGCTTCTGTCGCCCGAAAATTCAGCTGTGAGTTATCTACTCCCAGCCTGGAGGACAGGAACGGACTTCGTTTAAAAAAGTATTTAAAGGGGAAATCCCTATCTTTAATTTGGTATACCAGATAAACCCCAGAACAATTCTTACAGATATTTGTTTTGAAACTTGAGGGCAGGACACTGAATCCAGTCTGGAAGCCAAAAATGCACTTCGCTAAAAAAGTATACCAAGTTAAAGGGACGATCAGCACACTTTAATTTGATGCACAACACATACCCCAGAACTGTTTTTCGTAGAACAATCCTTCCAGATTTCTGTTTAGAAACTGGAGGACAGGACACTAAATCCACTCTGGAAGCCATAAATGGACTTTGTTTAAAAAAGTGTGTATGCCAAATTAAAGGGGAAATCATCACCTTTAATTTTCTGTAATACATATACCCAGAACAATTCTTCCAGATTTCTATTTTGCAACTGGAGCGCAGGACACAAAATCCAGTCTGGAAGCCATAAATGGACTTCGTTCAAAAAAGAGCGTATACCAAAATAAAGGGGAGATCAACACCTTTATTTTGGTGTACCACACATACCCCAGAACTGTTTTTCGTAGAACAATTCTTCCAGATTTCTGTTTAGAAACTAGAGGGCAGCACACTAAATCCACTCTGGAAGCCATTAATGGACTTTGTTTAAAAAAGTGCGTATACCAAATTAAAGTGGAAATCAACAACTTTAATTTGGTGTAAAACACATATTTCAGAACTGTTTTGTAGAACAATCCTTCCAGATTTCTGCTTAGAAACTGTAGCGCAGGACACAAAATCTAGTCTGGAAGACATAAATGGACTTCGTTCAAAAAAGCGGATATACCAAATTAAAAGGCACGATCAGCACCTTTAATTTGTTGTACCACACATACTCCAGAATTGTTTTGTAGAACAATCCTTCCAGATCTCTATTAGAAACTGGAGGGCAGGACACTAAATCCATTGTGGAAGCCATAAATAGACTTCGTTCAAAAAGGTGCGTATACCAAAATAAAAGGACGATCAGCAACTTCAATTTGATGAACAAAACATACCCAGAACTATTTTTCGTACAACAATCCTTCCATATTTCTGCTTAGAAACTCGAGCGCAGGACACAAAATCTAGTCTGGAAGCCATATACCTTCAAAAAAGCGCATATACCAAATTAAAGGGGATATCAACACCTTTATTTTTTTGTGCCACATATATTCCAGAACTGGTTTTCGTAGAACATGTGTTTTCACCGGCGAAAAACGAACATAGTACCAGCCATGACATAATTACCAGGTAATGTACCCTAAATAGCTGCGTACGATTTTTTCTCTCGAAGTCCACCATCTGTCATTGAGTTTTGGTTGTGTGTGTATTAAAGTTAAGAGCCATGTCATACACAAACAACGAAACATTGCGCGATCTAGTAACATATATGTATATTGCAATTATATAATTATATTTGTTTTTGCTTTGATATCTTATAGTTTTTGATAGTAATGCCAAAATACATGTATTGCTCAATTCTCTTTCGTCAAGAGAAAATTGGGCAAGACACATCTAGATTTAAAAGCTGTTCATTATAGGAACATTAAAATGGACATTGTATCTCGGTGTGTCACATACCAGACCCGATCACAGTTTAAAACATGTTTAAACTTGGAGCAAATCTAGATTTGTGACCAGATTCTGGAAATCTCGTGTTTGCAACGAGGTTTCCCATGCATTTTCAGAGCGAGCAATCTACTAATATTAGGAGTTTTGTTGCAAATCTCCTTCGCAATTCAAACGCTACACTGCGTTTGTATTGAATACAGGTTATCAGTGTTTCCTACATCACTTTTTCTCAACATCTAACAATTTCTTTATGAAATTATAAAGTTTTGAAGTTAAGTTTAATAAAAATTGCTTCACCATTTTAATATATATATATATGCCGAACACAATAAAATTACTGATAACAATTAAAACACTGTCAAAAACATCCCTGTTGACAAATACAAATAATTTGAATCGTAGTGTAAACGGGTTTTGGAGATTATCTCAAATCAAGTGCATTTGGGCCCTAGTGTAATCGTGGTTTTAGACTAAAACCCCGTTTGCTCTGGTCAGTAAACCCGGATTGAATGTCCTCGTCAGCCGAATAAAGGAAAAACAGGTACTTGAGCCATTAAACTGTTTTTAATGATCTGTATAAACGTGGTTTATACAGAAAGAAAATTATCGTGTGAATTTTTGGAATAATGATAAAAATGATCATTCGTGTAACTTTGTGTTCACGAAATTTGATACAGAACATTTACATCTGGCTGTGCTTATACTAATCTAGAAGCAAAATCACTTTGCACTCCTTATCGAAGCCAATGTTTTGTAAATGTTATCTTACTTCTGGTTTTATGTATTCAAATTATTCATAGATTCTCTTTAAGAGTCATACTTTAATTGTTTTTTCTTTATTATTAAATCGCGTATAGGTGTTTGCCTACGTCATATTTTTCTGATATAAAACCAACGAACTGTCTATTATGATTTTTTATGTTAATCCACAGGATTCACTGAATAAGGTTAAGCCAAGCGATCAGCCGATATACTTTTTTTTTAATATTTGGCAGTACTTGGCATTGAGGATGTCAACTTGTTCTCTTTTTACATTCATTCTTTGTTTACGTTTTCTCCTATATGATGACATTTTCAATCGTCAGATTTGACATCCTCAATGATGTTTATGGGGCCTATCCACTTTGTGTTTTGCATGTGACCTAACCTTCTATTAGTGAATCCTGGTTAATCCATTATGATTTTTTCGTCCTTCCCCAGTAAAAATTACTCTCTCTAGGCAGTTAGGAGATTTTAAACATCTGTTTTGAGAATATTCCCATACCCTGACTCCACTATTGTGAATGGAAGTAATTATCGCGCCTTATGGCATGTATACAACAATAAGCTCAGCACTATTTTTGTAATTCGTAAAAATTATATTTAAATTTAATCAATGAAATCAGCACTATGGCCACAAACAGTACTTCTTCAAAACATTCCATTCCAATGTCGAACAAATACGATCGCATTATACTGCTTGTAGACATGGATTGCTTTTATTGCCAAGTAGAAGGTAGGTGAACCGATGGAATTACTATAATCCTACCTATCTGCTCATCATGCTTACAGAAAAACTGGATCCCAATTTGAAGGGTAAACCCATGGCTGTTGTGCAATACAATGCCTGGCGCGGAGGAGGGTAAGCTACTTAAAAAATTATTCAGCATTATATTATATACTACAATATTTGAAATCCGCTACAAGTATAATTGCAGTAAATTATGCTGCTCGTGCTAAAGGGGTAACCCGCCATATGAGAGGTGATGAAGCAAAAGCACAGTGCCCAGAAATTCAGTTGGTGAAGGTGCCTAATATTCGAGAAAAAGCAGATTTGGCCAAATATCGTGAGGCTGGCAAGGACGTAGCAAATGTGTTGCAACGTTTTACTCCCCTGCTTGAAAGAGCATCTGTGGATGAAGCCTACCTAGACATAACCGATTTAGTTAATAAACGTCATGTGGCTATGAATGATGTAAGTCTTATCTTTTTGATATTATAAAATATTACTTTTTCTCAACATGAACTGCAAGACAAGATTGCCATTGTTGTGTCAATTGCAATGTACGAGGATCTTATGTAAATCTATATTATGCCCGCCACGGGATAACTAAGAGCTCCACACAGGCTGGAACTTTGAGTTCCAATCAGTGGACTGTTCTTCGGTAGAACGAGAAGCTTAACTGTGAGCTATATGGCGAGTTCACAGCTTGAGGATAGTGGAATGATCGGGCAATTTCTTCAGGTACAATGGGAGGCGGTCGTTCTCCAAGGACCTCATTCACCCGGTTGCAATTCACCGCATCTGCTACCGTGTCTGCATGAATCTTGTCTAGACCCGCTTGTTCTAGAGGTTCTCTCTAGTAACGCTGATCCTCTTGGTCTAGAACAATTAGATAGATCCACCTTAACGCTTCTGTGCTAAAGATAGATATTCTCAAGATGATGTTTCGGATAGTCCCTGCGATAACAACCCAGAAGGTATTGCTTGGACACTGTAGGAGTTGAGGCGGCTGCATCTGCCGGAACGTAATTGAGCCAGAACTACTCTGGTTTGCCCGGGGAGATCAATTTCTTCAGGTACAAATGCTTTGGACGTGGTCAACAAGGTTTCTTGTCAACACCTCAAGTGCTGCCGGCAAGTGACTTAAGGACCTTGTTTCTCCTTTGGACTTTATCGCAAATTGTGTAGCATGCGGGGAGAATGTATAAGAGCTGTCAAATGTGAAGCTAAGTATTTTGAGACACTTGATGGTCGGAATCCGCTCAGTATTTACCTCACGCGTATTTGTAGTGAACAATGTGGCTGAAGATTTGGTGGCAGATATCTTCAGATCTCTTGAAGGGAAATATGAGAGAAGTTCGTTGAGGTAGACGTTCGAACTTCGCAGAAGTAATCAATGGGTCGGGGGCCTGTTGCCATGATCGTACAATCGTCCGTGATACGATCTCTATGTCGTCATCGACCTGATGTCCTTGCTTTATGTGAAACCCAGGTGGGTGAGGATTCTGATCAACAAAATTTTCACGTTCCACGGTATCACACTATCTCTTTTCATCACCCACAGAGGCCCTGTGCTATATGTACGTAATGATATAGTGTGCCATATGCAGCAACACTTGGTCTCACAAGATCCGGAATTTAATTCCATTTAGGTTAAATTTAGGATTGGAACACGTACTTCGGATTTATATATAGAAGTCCAAACTTGGAAAGGCAGGTTTCCTTGAGAGGCTTTGACTCCCTTTCAGACTCAATTACTACAATCTTAGAGGATTTTCCGGACAAAAGAGGATGTATTTAGGACTTGGCGTCTGAACAAACATGCCAATACCGAAATGCTGCGTAAACAGGTAAGAACTTCATGCGCCAGAGTACTTAGACACGAAAAGTTTCTTTACGAACAGCGTCTTCGTGCCAAAGCTAATGTCTTTCCCATCGATATTGACGTTCAGAATTTTAAGACCAATATCAATAAAAACTCTTCCACCCTCCAACCGTTAACTTTCCTAATTGCCAACGCAATGCACTGCATATATAGGTGACGTCCCCTGTTGGTTAAGTGAAAAAAGTAGAATGGAGCAGATATCACCCACAAGGGACTGGCGACCACAAAGATAATTTACTGCCCAGTGTTTTAGGACTGGCTGGAGGGACGAGTTGGCGATGTCCTCAAATAGTTTGACATGGTGTACCGTGTCGAATGCCTTCGATAGGTCCAGTGCCACGAGGACCGTGATTGGGCTGATTGAAGCCGAGGCAAATGTGTGCGGTGATGAAGCAAAGCAGTCTGTTGTACGTGTTATACCCTGCGGCGGCAGCCCTTCCCAATGATGGACACCATCGGTAGAACTTTAGTCTCCTGATGGAGGTGGTCCACGTGGGAACAGAAGAGGCAGCCCGTTGCAGTTCGAAGAGTGGCATTCTGATAGATCTGAATATTACTCCACTGCGTGTCACATAGCTGAGGAGACCACACTGGCGTTCCATAACTTTTCACTGACCGGCCGATTGCTTCGTACGTGGTCAAAAAGGTTTCTCTGTCAGCACCCCAAGTGCTGCCGGCAAGTGACTTGAAGACCTTGTTACTACTTTTGACTTTATCGCAAATTGGTGTGTCATGTCGGGACAATGTGTAAGAGCTGTCAAATGTGACATCAACTATTTTGGGATACGAAAGGTAGAGGTTAAATAGTGCCAGAGATATCACACTGCCTAAAGGAACTTCCTGTTTTACTCTACGGTGTTTCGACTTCTTATCCCTAATGAGTGGCGACATGTTGGCAATGTCCTTAAATATTAGGTTGCCCAAAAAGTAATTGCGGATTTTTCATATAGTCGGCGTTGACAAATTTTTTCAACGGCTTGTGACTTTGTAATTGCATTCTTTCTTCTGTCAGTTATCAGATGTTACTTTTAGCTTGCTTTAGAAAAAAAGAGTAAAAAAAGTATATTTGATTAAAGTTCATTCTAAGTTTTATTAAAAATGCATTTACTTTCTTTTAAAAAATCCGCAATTAATTTTTGGGCAACTCAATAGTTTGGCATGGCTGACTGCGTCGAATGCCTTCGATAGGTCCAGTGCCACGAGGACCGTCCTATCACATGGCCTGGGCTGATTGAAGCCACGGCAAATGTGTGGGGTGATGGCATGCAAAGCAGTTGTTGTACTATGCAGTCTTCGAATTCCATGCGATACTCGGCGAATGGAAGTTCTCCAACAAGGCTCGGGATGAGTGTCTTGGATAGTTGTGAGAGAAGGGAGATGGGTCTGTACGACTCTCCCCCTTCTCGGGTTTTTTCAAGGCTTCAGTGTGTGTGGTCGCTACACAAATAATTCGTGACCCAGCGTTTCAAGTCCGGTTGGAGGGACGTGTTGGCGATGTCTTCAACAAGATTCGCATGGCTGCCCTGTCGAATGCCTTCGGGTACTTTAAGAGTGTTCAAAGACATGTTGAGGACGGTTGTAAGGTCCAGGTAGGTCTAGATTCTTTATCACCAGGTTAGAGATTCCGTCGGGGCCCAAAGCCTCACGTGACTTGGCGCACGTATGCCATTCGTACACGGTTAATTGTGACGACTGTCCGTATTGAAAATTTATAATCCATTGTTTGATTAGAAAATTTTATAAGAATTAAAACTGAAAAAGTTATTTGTCAAACACAGTCAGAAGAAAATTAAAGCTACTATGTTATAAATTATTATATTAAAATTCAAAGTGAATGTTCAGTATCCGACACTCCTCCTCATTCGCCTCAAATTGCATTTGGCACAAAAATAAATGTGTTTGACTGGTGGTAGTGGCTTAGTCAAGAGATCTACTGTCATTTCGTCGGTAGGACAATAGATGCATTTTATTAGCCCTTTCTTAGACAAATCCTATGTCATTGTATATTTAACATCCATATGATTTGTCTTTGTCGTCGTTTGCAAGTCGCAAAATAACTTTGGTTGTCATTATAGAGTTGAGATGGAGCACCAACCGGTTCGCCCATATGTTCAAGCAATTGTCTTATCCATTTGATTTCCCTAGCCGCTTCAGATATTAATATATATTCGGATTCGTAGGTTAACGTTGTTACAAGTGATTGTTTTTGGCATGTCCAACTTTTGGTGCCTCCATTATAATATAACACTCGCCCACTGTTCGATTTTCTATCTGATTTTTCTTCCTCCCAATTAGCATCAGCGTATCCAATTAATTTTTTTTATTGTTGTGGTTGCTCAGTCTAAGTTTATAGTTTGAAGTGGTTTTCAAGTATTTCAATATACGTTTGCATTGAGCGCAATCGTTTTTAGTAAGCTGTATTAAACTATTTGTGCCAAAATGCTTACAGCGGCTGAAATTTCAGGTCTGGTGATAACGGATATATAAGGAATATGTCCAATTAGCGTTCTATATAATGTATTATTCTCCGTTTTTCGTAGCAAACGATAGCTGACGCCTGTTTCTACTTTTTGTTAAAATTTTGTGTCAATAATCCAAGCCGTTATGATTTTACAACAAAAACAATTTTTATGTAAGTGCCATTATAATTTTGGTAGATAAATTCTGTGACAGCGAAGGGCACTTACATTATTTTCGCCAGACACAAGTACCTAAATCAAGCAATAATTGCAAAAAATATGTAAGTAATAGTCATAATGAAACGTTTTATATTTGGAAGTAAAGTACGCATCAGCAGTTTCAAAGTATGGCTAATTATCTGAGGGGCGCCCCACCCTCGAGCAAACCGCCAAAGGGAAATATTTAGTCTTTGGAATTACAGTGGTCACTAATTAACCCATATGTGTATCTGGGACAATATGGGACGCAAATAAAAGGCGTTTGGAAGTAAAGTACGAAGGCCATATCCAAATTTGGAGACACCCAAAGTATGGGTCGATTTCAAAATATAGGATTTTAATTGAACGACTTTGGAAGAAGATTACGGATTTCTTATATTTGGGACGAAGGGAGCGGATCGGCCCAGTTTCAGCCACTTCAGTCCGCTCCAAATATCCGATTACAAGTGAGAAAAACACGTTAAGATCGGCCAGGCTTAAATTCGATAAAAAGCAATATTTATAACGCAAAAATTTTATTCGCGAAATTGTTATACATTTATACATCCATATCATATTAAGTTCCAATTTAGACTATATCGGTCAAGGGTTTTGAATTTTCAAAAACAAATCACAGTTTCAAATTTCGTTGATGTCGGGTATTAAGTACAATTTGGGCATATTCTTTATACTTTTAATCGCAGATCCGGTCTATAGGGCAGCTATATAAAAAATGTCTGACCTGGACCATATTTAACACAAATCTCTGTTCTAAATTTCAGCGAACCGCCCATTACGGGCCCAAGATAAAGAGGAATCGGATTATAAATGCGGCTTTTATGAGCTTCAGACCCAAAATCAGGAGATCGGTCTATACGACAGCTATATCCAAATATGGTCGGATATGGACGCAAGTTGGCATACATGTGTAGGCGTCTAATATGATTCTGTTCCAAATTGCATTAAAATCGGATTTAAATTGAGACTTCCAGCTCACTTTCAAACAATGGTATTAATTACACTTACCTCGAAATTACTTAAAACAAGGTCATTTATGTGACAGGTAAAAAGTGACAAAAATACCGTTATCATTATTCAAATGCAAAAATATATGCATTTAAATGCACAAATATATAGATTTGAAAATTGTTTAACGTTTGAGCGTCGCTTTTGTAGGTTTTGCTTGCAGAGTTTCATTTTATATGTAGCTACACCTTTAGAGACTCGACTAAATTGTGTACGACAGAGATTGACAAAATCTTTAAACATTGGTTCGACTCCAGATTTATGAGACAATTAGCTTATTATGGTGAACCCAGAGAAATCATCAATGAATGTAACCAATAATATTTTTCCTGCTGGTGTACACGTTTGCATGGGGCCATAAACGTCTGTATGGATAATGAGTATTTGACTTAGATATTGACTGTTTTGGGACAGACAATCTTGTACTTTTTCCTTTGACACACACATCACAAATTTCTTTGATTCGCAGTCCACAATTTCGATATTATCCACCATATTTGGATTATATTCCAAAACTTTCTTGATAACGTCAGGTTTTCGTAATATATATACATATCACCATTGGCATCTGCCACGCCCATGTTATGATTTCCGTTATTTATGAAACAAATCTTATCCTTGAAAAAGACATCATGGCCAGTTTTGGCAAATTGCTTTACACATAATATATTACCAATAAAATTCGTCGCATATAGAACCTACGTCACACGTAATTTATTTTTCTCACCATCAATACTAGTCGTCTCAATTTTTTCGGAAACAATTTCTATAATGACTATGGTTTCGCCAGTTGCTACTTCTATAGAGCTTTTGTTTTTTGCCGCGGCGAAATATATCAGCCTCAAACAATAACGAACGTTATCTCGTGGAGGCTAAGCTTTCCGACTATTGGACCAAAGGTGTCTTCCTTTTCTATTTTCGCATTAAAATCTCCAAAAACGATTTTAATATCATGGGTTCATATCAGTAGTCATATTCTCTCTGTAGGCGCTCGTAGATAATATCCTTGGTCTGCTCGTCTTTCTTCCGTCGGGGCATGATCACTAATAAGGCTGCTGTTGAAGACTTTAGCCTTTATGTGGATTGTGGCTACATGTTGTCAACGTTAGGGGGGTCCGTTATTTCCTATTCCTTTGTTTCTCATAGTTTTCCGGGGTGAGCTTCTGGATCACCGTCCCAACAGCATGGGTTTTGTGGGATCGCACATGAGTCCATCGTTGTCGCGATCCGCTTACTTCCAGATCTGACGTTCGCCTCGAGCCGACCCTAACCTGGGAACAGACGCTGATGTTCGCTTGGTTATTGGAAGGTGCCTATGCCGACGATATCGATATAGGTCGGTCACCGGAATTAGTAACTGCAGCCTTTGAAAGAATCGAAAGAGAGTCAGTGAAAATGGGTCTGGCAGTAAATGGAGATAAGACGAAATGGATGGTTTCCACTCCCAAAAAGCCTTGCACAACAGAGGAGATGAAGAACATGGAGA
The DNA here is from genome assembly GCF_963082655.1 of Stomoxys calcitrans. Lineage (NCBI taxonomy): Eukaryota > Metazoa > Arthropoda > Insecta > Diptera > Muscidae > Stomoxys > Stomoxys calcitrans. The sequence goes on from NC_081554.1 coordinate 127,959,915, forward strand.
AAGTTGGGAATCACAACTTTGAGATAGTCAGTAACTTTATCTACCTACCGCCGTAACCGAAACGAATGACACCAGTTTTGAGATAAAGCGAAGAATAATACAGGCAAACAGATGCTACTTTGGACTAAGTAAGCAGATTAGAAACAAGGCCACCTCTTGACAGACGAAGGCTACACTTTACAAGACACTGATACTACCCGTGCTGTTATATGGTTCTGAAGCATGGGTACTTGTGAAAGCAGATGACGCAGTGCTTGGAGTATTTAAGAGCAAGATTCTTCGTAAAATATATGGACCAGTTTGCGTTAACGGAGAATATAAGCGACGTATCAACCACGAGCTGTATGACGACGATAGCATAGTTTCACGCATCAAAATACAACGGCTGCGTTGGATCGGTCATGTTGTCAGAATGGATGAAGAAGCTCTACCAATGAAGTCTTTTTGAAGGCAAACACGGTGGTACACGCAAACCGGGAAGACCAAAAGCCCGATGGAAAGATCAAGTTGTGGGAGACACCTCGAAACTTGATGTCAGAGATTTTAGAATGAGCGCAGAAGATCGAGGCGCTTGGAACGCTATTCTACGTTCGGCTAGTGGAACAAATATTCTGTCATAGCCATTAAAAATAAAAGTAAAGTAAGGTTTCTCCCATAACCTTCAATATAACTGTCAAATATGGTCTGAATCGGTCTGTAGCTTGAAACAGCACAACAGAGATACCGGGAAAAGAACTCGACAAATTTGATCCATGGTAGAGGGTATATAAGATTCGGCCTAGCCGAACTTAGCACGTTTTTACTTGTTCTCTTTATTTACACTCACTTAATTTCTTTGAAAAACACTAATACTCACTCGTACCAGAAACTCGTCTTGCCTGCCATATCAAGCATTATAGGCACTCAGTATTTGTGCAAGAGTCGGTGTCGCCCAGCCTCTCACTTAGACTCTCCGCTCGATACCGCTGATTGTCCGCCACTGCCAGAATGTCAGAATGCCGCCCTCCGAACTGCGACGGGCTGTCTCCTCAGTTCTTATGTGGACCACCTCCATCAGGAGACAAAGCGAAGACATAACTACATGCTGTCCAAGCAATACCTTTTGGGCTGTTATCGCAAAAAGTCATCCAAATCATCATCTTGTGGATAGATACCCACCTCCCAGAAGCCTTAAGGTAGATCTACATGATCTAGAGCGTGAGGTTCAGCGCTACAAGAGAGAACCTCTAGATAAAGCGGCATATTAAACGGGTCTAAACAACATTCATGTAGACACGGTAGCAGATGCGGTAATTGGCATTGCACCCGAAGAAATCGACCTCCCCCAGCAAACCAGATTAGTTTTGGCTCAATTACGTTCCGGCAGGTGCAACCGCCTCAATTCCCACAGAGCTAGGATTGTTGCCGACGTGCAAGATGTATGTCCCGATTGTAACCAGGGACCGCACGATACACGTCACCTGTTTAACTGCCGGCCAGACCCACTCGACTCAGACCCAGATCCCTGTGGACGCACCCCATCTTAGTCGCAGAGTTCCTGGGTCTTGACTTTCAACAGAATCAAGCAGACGAAAGATAGAACACAATAAACTGCTACAACAACAAAAACAACAGTAACGTCACCAAAAGTGACTGAGGTCTTGTCATCCGTTCAACCGGGGTTCGAGAGTGAGTTGACAGTACTTGGTAGAGAAGTTTTATCATGGCAGGATACCTCACAAATGTAGCCAGCATTAGTAAGGGGATAACCACCGCTGAAAGCTAACCTCTGTGCCGCGGTAGCCTTCAATGTTTCATGTTCGTTGACTTCCCTGTTTATTCCCATATACATCTGGCTGATTCTGCCGCAAGCAGTGATACTTGTCTACGAGCTTTTGCCCAAAACAGATTTTTCTATATTAAGATTTCAGGGAGAAAGTTTGGTAATCATTCTTGTCATCATTGTGGCAGTTCTAGTATGCTTTTTAAAAATAACCGCTGAGACTTGTCTACTTGGTCAAATTGACAATGCCCCCACACTTGTGCAGCCTATTTCTGAATTGATCTACAAACTGCATGAAAAATCTTCCATTTCATTTGCAATTTTTTGCCTGTAATGTGCGGTTTTGAATATGTTTTTAAAAAAAAATGCTCCAAGATAATTTAATTCTGAGACAACTTCTATTTCGCTTCTTTTTAAGAGCCATTTTTCTCTGCACGACAATCTACCTCCTTTTATGAAAACCATTACTTTAGTTTTGTCAATGTTTACATCTATGTTCCAAATAACTCATCTAAAATCTTCCAATTTGTGGATCTTATTCTGGAGTACGAGTACTTCATCTGCCGTAATGACTATATCATCCGAGTACATTAGGATTCTTATGTTCAAGCCGTTAATATTCACGCCTACTTCAATGCAGTCATGCAGATCGTTTATATAGCGCGTAAATAACAATGGCGACAAGAGGCAGCCTTATTTTATGCCCGACGTTATAGTTAAATATTCCGAGAGTTCTTCTCCGTTTCAAACTGCTGATTTGGTATTCCCATACACACTTTCAATCATTGTCGTAAATTTGAAAGATACACCCAGTGAGAATAACTTATATATTAGGGCCTTTCGAATGCTGCCCTAAAGTCTACGAAGAAGGCATAGCTTTATGTTCACTATTGACGCTAAGTTATACATACTATCTGCCGTTGAGTTGATCTTTCGGAAGCGTGATTGATATTCTACCATAAGCTTTCTTTCCACTATCCAATTAATCAACCTGTCGTTCAGAGTTCCCATTAGTATTTTTGCTGCTGTGTTCATGAAGGAGATTGCCCTGTGGTTAGCTGGTTAATCTATGTTTTCCTTTTTGTGTATCGGAAAAATTATAGTTTTTATCATACTTTCATCTACTCGGCAAGGCATCTGTATCATTTACATGAAATTCTTAACTGATTCTGTCCTCTTCCAGTGCCTTCCCTAATTTAACCTTAGAGAGCATATTTTTATATCATCCAATCCAATTTATTTGTCCAAAGGGTAATTTTTGACCATTGGTGGTGCATATTGGCGCAAATTGTGTTGGATTCAAGAGGTTAATAAAGTAATCTCGAAACGTTACCGCAGTAAATGGCATTTCCTATTCTGAACTCCTGGTCATTTATCTCTTTGGCAATCTTCTACCACTTTTAACCGTTACTTGTTGAGGCTACTACAACCTAAATTTTCCACGTACATATGTTTTGCTGTTTTGCATATTTCAGCGAATTTTCGTTTTGCTCCTATATATGCATCGTTATCAAGCAAATCCTTGGATTTTCCTTACATTCTTAAATGAAAAAATTTTTGTTTACGAGCCCAGTGGCATCTGGTATTAAACCACCTGCATTTTGGCGTAAAAACTTGTGCGTGAGTTAGGTTGTATTGCATTTGTGGTGATATTAGTAAGTAGTGATACCTGTACAATGTTGTACTTGCTCCCGAATATTTGAATTGAGATTCCTTTGGTAATTCGATTTATTCTCAACTTTCCACAAACATTTCGGTAAAAAATTTCATCGCCCGCCATTTCTAGGTTTAAGACAATTGGTAAATCATGCGACCAATATTTTCCGCTTACAATAAAACTTCTAATAAGCTTAAGGATATTGAACGGAACAACACATAAATCAACAACCGATTGCTCTATTGTGTTGATGAGTGTAAAGTTGCCCTCCTCGTTTCCTTTGGTTTGTCCGTTAAGTATAGCCATATTGAAGTCATAACAATGGTTTATGTATATTTGTCCTTTGGAGTTAGTCTCTTTGTCCATGGATCTTCAAACTTTGATGGGCAATTATCCATGTGGTTGGATACTAAGATTTGATGGATCTCTCCAATCCTTCCGTTTATATCTCCAATAAGTATTGGGTTAACTTCCTCTAAACCATACATGTAGAAATCGTTTTCCCAATTTGCGCTTCTTAAATAGGAAGGTATAAGGGTTATTTGTTCCTGACCAATTGTTAAATTGACGTTCATTACGATATTTTGAATTTCAAATACTCACCGCACTCCTTTCTTCGCTAACGATTTCTGAACAGCCAATATCATGCCTCCAATGCCTCTTCCAAATCGACTAACTTTCTTGGTGAATATAAAATGTAGATGAAAACCAGGGAAATGTATTTTGACATTATCTGCTTTCTCTTCCAAAAGTATAACGACTTCAAATGATGTGTTGTAATTAAAAAAGTGTGTATACAAATTTTTATTTTTAAAGCCATTTATATTGTATGATAATAAAGGATTTTTTTTATTTTCCTTTATTGGATTCATTTTGTTGAAGGACTCAACCGTGTCAATCCGGTACATACAACCGGCTGTCATGGGATTGAAATAATGCTACGTTATTTAATCCCTTTTAATGTGTTTGTTGTGCTTTAATGTTGAATAAAACACTTTAGTTCTAATAACTAATTAAATGAAATGATTTATTATCGCTTAAGTTGACTGTTGCACAAATACTACTTAACTCTACGAAGCTAGACAAAGGAATGCAAAAAATTAAGTGACGCTTGTGCGAGGCGGTTGCAAAGTATGAGCGTCTCTTTCTACCATCGTCTCATGTCGTCGCTGTTGCACGTTGCAAGCATTATGTTTGTAGGGTTACCCCCTAACATCTCCCTTCTGAAATCTGAAGCGGGGAGCGTGATATTGGATCTACAGGTTGTCTTCTGGTAACTATACGTTGCGGTGCCCAATTTGGTGAAGATGGTGGTGTAGCAAAATCTTCATTCGGCTGTATAGGTGATATGTTGAATTCTTCCAGTAGAAGGTCCAGTGGTAATACTGACGAAGAGGTTTCGTTGTTGGATGTGCCTGCATCTCTTGAACGCAGTTGATTGGCATGTGCTCTAACGAGTATTTTTCTGTTTCCTACTTCGATTAGTGTATTGTAGACTACCTTACCAATTCTTTCGATGACTTCTCCAGGAACCCAAGAACTTTTGTTGCCTTTGAAGTTTTTGGCGTAGACTAGATCTCCGTGGTTGAAAGATCTAGGACGTGTACCGTGCTTCCTGTTGTATTCCTTCTCCATTTGTTCATTGAATTTCGGTTGGCTTGGAGTTGGTTTCAAGATAGCATCAAAGACTGCTCTCATTTTTCTGCCAATGAAGGTCTCGGCTGGAGTCTTCGAATCAGGTGTGTTAGGATTTGGCGTTGAACGATATACTTCTAAGAACGTTTGAAGCGCTTTGGTAGTTTCTTCCCCTTCGAACTTTTTTAATGCGCGTTTAAGCGTGTCGACGAAACGTTCTGCTTGTCCATTAGAGCTGGGGTGAAATCTCACTGTTCTTGTATGTACGATCGCTCTTTCTTTGCACCATGTTTGAAACTGTTCAGAGCAAAACTGGGTGCCATTGTCTGAAACAATTTGTTCTGGATTACCGAACAAAGCACAATATTCGGTAAGTATCCTTATGGTTGCGAATGACGTAATTGTTGATGTTTCATATATCGCTGGATATTTCGAATATGAGTCGATGATTACCAGGAAATATTTGTTCTTGACAGGACCGGCGTAATCGATGTGTATCCTCTCAAGAGGGCGAGACGTAATTGGCCAAGAGCAAAGATTGGTCTTTACAGGACTTTTTGCTGCTTTTTGACAGTTTAGACATTTTCGAACATATTCCTCAATATGTTTGTCAATGTTTGGCCAATACACGTAACTTCGTGCTATCGATTTGCTCCTTTTGGTAGACAAGTGTCCTCTGTGAAGTTGTTTGAGAACTTTCTGGTGAAATATGCCTGGAACCACGATCCTTGTGTTGAACATTAGACAGCCATCTACCATCGCGAGCGATTCCTTGCGGTTGAAGAAAGGAATGACGGCAGGGTCAATGTTCTTACTCTTTCTGGCCAACCAGTTTTGAGATATTTGATGACATGTTGTATAACATCGTCTTTGGCTGTAGCGCTGGCTATAATCTCGAACGAAACTGGAATTGCTGCCATACTCTCAGTTAGTTCATGTCGTACATCTTTCTCGAATGATACGGAGGCCACGATGTAGTCATCGGATGGTTTCTCATGGTCACTGATGAGTCTGGAAAGAACGTCTGCATGACCAAAGTCTTTAGTGTTGGTGTATGAGATGTCAAAGTCGTATGCCAAAAGAATCAAAGCCCAACGTTGAAGTCGGTTTGCGGTATACACCGGGATTCCCTTTTTTGAGCCGAAGATCGTTAGTAGGGGCTTATGATCTGTGTGCAAGAAAAACTTGCGCCCAAATAACATCTTATGGAACCGTTGTACCGCGAAGATTAGAGCTAAACCTTCCTTTTCTATTTGGCTGTAGTTCCTCTCTGCCGGTGTGAGAGATCTTAAAATGTGATGAATTGCCTTCATGTCACCGGTCGGGAATGTGTGGTATATCACTGCACCAATACCATGCGAAGAAGCGTCGGCTGCAACATGTATTGGTAAGTCAGGGTTGTAATGAGTTAAAAGAAGAGGCGATGAAAGAATCTTCTTGAACTCGTCCAATGAATTTTGACATTCTGGAGTCCATTGAAACTTCTGGTCTTTCTTCAGTAGGTCATCAAGAGGTTTGCGTAAATTCCTCACGTTGTTGACAAATTTACCGTAATGGTTGATGGAACCTAATAGACTTCGAACTTCGGTGATATTCTGGGGTACCTTCAAGTTTTGTATGGCGCTGATCTTGTTGGAATCTGGTCGAATTCCCTCTCTGTCAATAACCTGTCCCAGATATGTAATTTGGTTTTTGAAAAATTGGCATTTTTCAAATTTGAGTTTGAAACCAAATTCTTGAATTCTCTGTAAAAGCAAATTGAGATTAGTAATGTGATCAGAAATTGACTTACTGGCTAGCATGATATCTTCAATGTATGCTTTTGCGCCTTCAATGCCACTGCAAAGTTGATCCATTATTCGCTGGAATGCCCCTGGTGCTGATTTGATGCCCGGGGCCAAACGATTGAATCTATAGAGACCCTTGTGGGTGTTAATAGTAAGAAGCTCCTTACTATCGTCTTCGACCTCCACTTGAAGATAGGCGTCTGATAGATCAAGATGACTGAAAATAGAAGCGTTGTGGCAATCCGAAAGTATTTCCTCCGGGGTAGGTAACGGATATTGATTTGGCTCGACGATCGAATTTAGACCAGTTGAGTAATCTGCGCAAATTCGAATCTTTCCGTTCCGTTTGCTCACTACTATTGGAGCTGCATACCTTGAAGAGTCCACAGGTGTGATTATGTTTGCCTTTTGTAGCCTGTCCAGTTCATTCTCGATTTCAATTCTTGCCGCATACGGTACTGGACGTTTTGAAACGAAAATTTCCCTTGCGTTGGGCAGTAATTGAATTTTGACTTTTGTCTTGGTGCAGAGACCAAGCGTTGAGTTGTCAAACACGACTGGATAGTTTGATTTCAATACTGCGACTTCGTCATCAAAAGATATTTGACGACACCACGTCGATATTGGTTTGTCCCAAAGTCCAAATGCTTGTATCCAGTCGATACCCATGATGTTGAGTTGATCAACGTCTGTGATGTAGCATTGTAAAGACTTGGTGGTGTTGTTGATAGTGACGTCTACGTTGAACTTTGCGAGAAGTTTGATGCTGTTAGTGTTAGCGTCACTAGCGCTGTCTGTGGTGGTATGAGCTTCTGGTTCACCGATTTGTTCCCAAGTTGATTTCGATATGATGGAAATGTCTGATGCTGTATCCACTTGTAGCTTCACAGGCTTGTTGTTGAAATTGGCATTTACGTACTTACGGAGTTTTTGAAAACTGAGCTGCTTGGTTGTGTACACGGCTTTTGTGCGAAAACTGTTTTTCGTCTTTTTGGCATTCTTCGAATGTTTGTTGTTGTTGTGTGATGTGTTTAGACTTTTGCAATAGTCCTCCTTATGGCCTCTCTGATGACATCTGGTGCACTTGTGATCTCGGTAAGGGCAGTATTTTACGTAGTGTAAATCTCCGCAAAACCAGCAAGGTGTTTTTGGTTTTCGGTCTGCATGATTTGGATCGGCTTTCGGTTTCTTAACAGCACATATTACCTTTGGTTGGTGTTCTATCAGCGTGTTGTCAGCTTTTAGACCAAGGATCCTTTGTGTTGCGTCTACCAGTTTGTCCAAGTTCATGCTGTCGTTTTCCTCATCGAGCATTTTGAGAAGACGTATGCGAATGTCATTGTCTCTGCTAGACTTGAGTCCTAGCACAAAGATGAGACACTTGAATTGATTGATTTGCAATTCATTCATCTTAAACAATTCGCACTGCAAGTTGACGCGACTTGCATACTCTTTGAAGTCCTCGTTGTCTACCTTTGCAAGTTGTAAGCACCTGTAGCGTTGTGCGACTTGAGTTTCCGTTTTTCTGAAAAGCTTGTTGAGTCTGTCAACTGTATCACTAAGCGACATTTCTGTAGGTTTCTTTGGCAAAACGTAGTTGGTGAATCGTTCGTGCACTTGGTTCGACATCTTTCTCCAGAGAAGAGCCACTTTGTCATGTTCCTCTAGAGAACTCGCTTCCTTTTCGAACACATGTACGAAACGGTTGTACCACGCTTGGAAAATCAGACCACTTTCTGGCTCATACACAAAGTCAGTCATTGAGTGTGCCAATGATTCCATGAGTGCAGCTTTCGACGTGCATTAATTTGCTTGTGAATTTGTTTGTGAATTCGTCTTTGATGTGGATGCTTCATTTCCTTTGACAAATTCTGCAAGTTGTTGAAGCAATTGCGTTTGCAAATTCATAGCCTTTTGCTGTTCTGCCAACAGATTAACAATTTTCTCGTCGGTCATGTTGTGAAATTCTTATTGGAATGTGATGAAATTCCTGTTGGGGTGTGATGAAATTCCTGAAATTTACCGATGCTTCCCCGACACCACAATGTTGTTGTAGTGTGTAGCTGAATTTGCACTGATGCCACTATTGTTGTAGTGGTGTAATTTCTTCCGACAATTTTTTTGTTACCACTATTGCGTTGTGGCGTAAAAACTTTGATAATCCGTTTTCGAAAATCTTTGTCACTACTATTGTTGATGGTAGCGTGGAATTCCTTGATGTATTTTTTTTTTTTTTTTATTATACTCGTCACCACTATTGGTGTTAGTGGGGTGGAATTCCTTGATGTATGTTCTCGACTATCCTCGTCGCCACTATTGTTGTGCTTTTATGTTGAATAAAACACTTTAGTTCTAATAACTAATTAAATGAAATGATTTATTATCGCTTAAGTTGACTGTTGCACAAATACTACTTAACTCTACGAAGCTAGACAAAGGAATGCAAAAAATTAAGTGACGCTTGTGCGAGGCGGTTGCAAAGTATGAGCGTCTCTTTCTACCATCGTCTCATGTCGTCGCTGTTGCACGTTGCAAGCATTATGTTTGTAGGGTTACCCACTAACAGTGTTTGATTATAATATCATTTAATTCGTTAATTTCAACTGCAATGATTTTTAATTCATTAAAAAAAATCAATTCGCTCTCTACCTAATAGTGTATTTAGTTAATATAGCTATTTTGAGATTACTTTTTGGTTTACAAATAGTAATTCGATCCCGTGGCGTTCTATCAAGGTACGCTCTTACCAGAGCGTACCTTGAGCATATGTGCTATGACTCGAAAAATGTTGAATTATACTTGATCACGTTAACGTCAGGGAAATCCTGAGCAAGCAATTCACTCTTGTGAAGTTTTCAGACGGTTTGACCACATGATTTTAGTTAAAGTAATGAAGAACAACATGTAATATCGATACTTGCAAAGGCATTGAATGTGAAATAGTGGCATCTGCATTCAATTATTTAAAATACAAAAATTTTCAACAACTCGAATTAAATAAATAATAAAATAATAATTAATTTATATTTTGTTGTAGAAATACTCCAATCGATATTTACTTGTTTAGTTATTATAATCAAGTATGCTTTTCCTATACATATATTATTTTAATCAAGTACGTTTTGTTTTCCTTGCATTGGTGTATAGAAATATTTTTCAGTTTTTTTTTTGTCAGTCTTAAATAAGTGGAGTGGAGTGGAGTGCCGCAATGTTAAGTTTTGGGTCCTTTCCTGTTCATCTTGTTTATTAATAATGCGTTTGGTGAATTATCGGAATGGTGTGTTCTATTCGCTTTTGATTTTTAAGCAAATATGATCCGAACTGGACCACATTTAACAAAAAGGCGTGGGATAAAAAATTAACGATATGTTGGGTGTGAGTGCAACCCAAACACACAGAGTAAGAGGAAACTCAAACTCATAACTACTTTCCGAGAGTAAGCAAAAAAAGGAGTACCGACGGGAGCAAAATACGATGGTGTTTGTTCTGAAAATAGACCAACTGAATATGTTTACCTTTTGCTGCGCACGTTATAAACAAGAAGTTGGCTGAGTTGGTAGCGCATCTGACTAACAAACGTGAGGAACCATATTCAAACACCACTAGCCGCAAAAAGTAAAGGTGGCACTTATATGGAAAAATGGTAAAAGAAAATAAGAGTTTAATCAAAAACAATGGATGCCACCGTAGCGCAGAGGTAGCATGAACGCATGAACTATGATGCTGAACGCCTTGGTTCGATTCCTGGCGGGACCATCAGAAAATTTTTCAGCTGTGGTTATGCCAACCTAATGCTGGCGACATATGCGAGGTACTTTTCCATTTAAAATTTCTCCCCAAAGAGGTGTCGCTCTGCGGCACACCTTATCATTGAGCTTAAAATTAAATCGGCCAGCACTTATTGATATGTGAGAAGTTTGGCCCAGTTCCTTTATGGAATGTTCATGGACAAATTTGCATTTGCACTTTGACTTTTTTATATCCTTTGTTTTCTGTATATGTAAAGTATTATGCATATTAGGCATGCTCAAAAAGTGAGATATTTTGTATTTTTTTTCAATTTTATCAATATGTGGTTGTAAAAACGGGAAATGAAAATAATCTTCGCCGAAGCCCGGCCGGGATTCGAACCTGGACACTCGGAGCAAAAGTGAGAGCCGCTGTCGTAGCCTAGCGTTCAAATCCATTGACACAACTTCCGAAAGATCCACAGAGCACATGTCTCTAATGAAGTTGCGTCGAAAAAAGTCTGCCACTGCAACAAACAAACACATGCATTGGAAAAAGAACTACTAGCACACAGGGTGTCTAGCTTGTTTAGTGTAGTACTTATATCATAAAGGCGTTTTCGCAATGAATTTAAGTACAACCAACCAACGAACAGCCCTTGAAGCCTTCACACCTAAAAGTGTCAGATGAGATTTCAACCAAAAATCGAAAATCCATTGCAAAGAAAATTCTTATTGTTTTTATTGTTGTAGCCAAATTTTCATGTGGTGGTGGCGATCCACGTCAAGCTCCTGCGGGTAAGCACGTTCGTTCCGGGCCAAAGGACCGATCGCCGCGGGAACAGGATAGCCATTGGTTATTTAAAGGCACCAATAACCCGCCATATCAGCATCATAACCCGCCATACCAGCGTCATATCGAGCATCATAGGCACTCAGTATTTGTGCAAGAGCCGGTGCCGCCCGGCCTCTCACAGAGACTCTCTGCTCGATACTGCTGCTTGTCCGCGACTGCCGCTGCAGCTACTGCGTACGCGCCCGGTAACTTGCAGCTAGGCTTCTGGCGACAGCAATGAACACCACCTAAATTGGACCTAATGTTCCAGTATGTGTGGTGTTCACAGCTAAATTATTTCTGTGCCTAGAGTAATAACCTCTTCTTTAATTATTTCTTCACATCTATGATGAATGGAGTCTCAATAAGATCCAGGCATCTCTTTAAAGGGTGATCCAGGGATAGCTTTAAACGGATTATGTGCCAGGCATTACTAACTGCGTTCCGTAGCTCGGTCGGTCCTCTGTAACATAATTTAAGTGTCTCCCCATAAATGTTCTATGGATTGAGATCATGGGACTGTGCAGGTCACAGCTTAACCTGAACCCCTTGACCTGAAACCACCCTAATAACTAGTATGTTTTCGGTCATTATCTTTTTAGAATACCAATTCCAGAAGCATTTTTCAGTCTGCATAAATCAGCATTACTTAATACTACTAAATTTCCCATCAAAATTCAATAGGAAACAGGGATACTTCTCTCATATCAATGAGTGCACACCGCTCAATGATAAGGGGTCTCCTTTTTAATGCCGAGTCCGAAGCCGATTTTAGCATTACTAGCTCCTAAGTTGTAAAACATTTTGCCCAACCACTTTTGACTATAATTTTTGTAAATTGTGATTTATATTATCGATGGGGCAGGCCGGCGGACGTCTACCTGGACCCTGTTCCTTCATATAATACAATTTTACATTCGTCGGTCCACAGTGTGTCCCTCCATTTTCAAACAACCAATCGACATGTCCTTAAGCAAACTAAGCTGGCTGTTTCTAGTTGTTGATGTAGCCAGACGTCTATATGTTAAGTTGGTGATCTTCGCCTAGCTTTTATAGGTGAGCAAGCTCGTACCGCTCCAAAGGACCGATCACCGCGTGAACATGATGTTCATTGGTTATTTAAAGACGAAAATAACTCATCTTGTCATATCGAGCACCATAGGCACTCAGTATTTATCCAAGAGCCGGTGCCACCAGGGCTCTCACTGAGACTGTCCACTCGATACCGCTGATTGTCCACGACTGAAATTGCAGCTACTCCGTATAGCGCATTCCTCTACCCGCAACTTGTGGCTCCGCCCGGTAGCTCGCAGTTAAGCTTCTCGTGATAACAATGAACATCACACAGATCGGAGCTCCCAGGTCTATCCTGTGTGATACTCTGTTGTAGAAATACTCCAATCGATATTTACTTGTTTAGTTATTATTCTAATCAAGTATGCTTTTCCTATACATATATTATTTTAATCAAGTACGTTTTGTTTTCCTTGCATTGGTGTATAGAAATATTTTTTTTTCTAGTCAGTAAAAAATAACCCACCTTTGAATTCTGTTCGTTTAATAAATCTTCAAATTAATTTTTACTAAAATAAATTTGTCAATCCCGTGAATTCTTAATTACAAGAGGTTATGGGCGAAATCAAGGAAGTTCATGGAATTCCCCAGTTTAACGGCCAGGGATTTGATGATTGGCAATTTAGAGTGAAAATTCATTTGGACTCTCTGGATCTGTTGGAAGTTCTCACCGGCGACCCTCCAGATGATGCAACTAAAAAAGTTGAGTTCAAGAAAAAGGACAAAAAGGCAATGGACAGAATAGTGAGTTTCCTACATGCGGATTGCATTAGTTTTGTGCGTGACAAAGAAACAGCAAAGGCTATGTGGCAAAGCCTTCAATCTGTTTTCGCGAAGAAGTCTGTAACGAATCAAGTTCTAATCAGAAAACAATTGGCCAAGATGAAAATGAATGATGGAGACTCAATTGTAAGTCATGTAATGGCATTTGAAAATTTAATACGAAAGCTGAAATTGTCCGGAACTTGTGTGGAAGAAAGTGACGTTTTAGCACAACTGTTCTTGACGTTGCCCGATAAATATGACCCCCTGGTTACAGCTATGCAAAATATGGAAAATGGGCAATTGACATTTAACATCGTGAAAGAGAGACTCATTTCTGAAGAAGCAAAGTTCTTGGATCGTGATCAAGCTAATGTGGAAGAAAAAGCTGCGTTTTCAAGTAAGAAGAATGCTTTTCGAAAAGCCAAACCCCGATTTAATGGAAAATGTTTTAAATGCGACAAGTTTGGGCATAAATCTAAAGACTGTTGGCAAAGAGAAGCACGATCTGCAAAGACAAATACGAAAGCAGTCGCGTTTATGGCGTACAGGAATAGAACCAGAGCAGAGAAAGCTGAAATTGTCTTTAAATTGGATTCTGGTGCGAGTGACCATCTAGCAAAAGATAAAGATATTTTTAGCACAATGTCTAGCCTGGATAATCCAGTTGAAATTAATGTTGCCAAGGACAATGAGTCAATTGTAGCTAAGAATGTTGGTGTTGTGCAAGGTGTGAGTAACAAGGGCATAGATATAACAATGAAAGATGTACTTTATGCCCCAACATTGAGAGATAATTTGCTGTCGGTGAGGAAGTTGACTAAGGCCGGACTTAAGGTAAATTTTGTTAAGAATAAGGCTATGATTCTTAAAGATGGCGAAGAAATAGCATCGGCATACTTGCGTGGCAATCTTTATGAATTAACCTTAACCCACAAAGAAAATGGTGCTTTCATTTGTCATCAAAACAATTTCGAAATTTGGCATAAAAGGCTTGGACATATCCGAACATCAGGTATGAAAAACGTATTACAACAAAATTTGATAAAGGAAAACATAAAGCCAAACGTTTTGGGGTTCTGTGATATATGTACTGAGGCAAAACAGTGTCGTGAACCTTTTGATGGAACTAGGTCTAGATCAACAAGATTACTTGAAAGGATACATTCTGACGTATGTGGGCCAATAACTCCTGTGGCCTGGGATGGTTCCAAATATTTTGTTTCATTCATAGATGACTACAGCCATTTTGCTATGATTTTCTGCATAAAGAAAAAATCAGAAGTCTTTCAGAAATTCAAAGAATATGAGGCCATGGTGACGACAATGTTCCCTAATGTGAAGATATCAAATCTTACAATAGACCAAGGTACCGAATATTTGTCTAAAGCACAGCTAGAATGGTACAAATCAAAAGGAATACAAGTTGAACCCACCATTACATACACACCGCAGCAGAATGGAGTATCTGAGAGGTTCAATAGAACCGTCACAGAAAAGATAAGAGCCATGATATTGGACAGTGGAGTTCCTAAATTTCTTTGGAACGAAGCAGCTCTTGCCGCCGTGTATGTTATAAACAGAATACCAACAAGGGCTTTAAATGAAATGGTAACACCGGCAGAAAAGTGGTTTGGGAATAAGCCAAATTATGATAAATTAAGAATCTTTGGTACAAAAGCATATGCTTGGATACCAGATAAATGCCGAAAGAAATTGGATTCGAAAAGCAAGAAAACAATTTTTATTGGCTACGCTCCAAATGGATACAGGCTGTGGGATATGCAAGCAAGAAAGGTAATACTGGCTCGAGATGTTAAATTCGACGAAAATTGTTTCCCGTACAAAGGTCTCGTTAATGAATCAAGTGAACCCAAAATAATTTGGAGCATCCACGAGCAAGAGGGGGAAGACGGTAATGATGCTGTGTCTGCTGAAGAGAATAGTGCAAACAACAAAGCGGAATCTGAAGAACCAATTGCACAAATGAATGAACAGAATGAAGTAACGTCTGATGAAGATGATAGCCAAAATTCAGCTGAAGAAAACGACCCGGATATAGGAAAAAGACGCAGCCTAAGAATTAAACAATTTCCAATGAAATTTATGGACTATATAACTGGACATGAGGCGAATGTGGTTCAAAATAATATACCCGAAAGTTTCAACGAAATCTTCAATAGAGATGATACCGATAGCTGGATGCAGGCTGTTAATGACGAATTGAATTCTATGAAGAAAAATCATGTCTGGGATTTGGTTAAGCCTCCAGTAGGTGCAAAAATCTTGAAGACAAAATGGGTCTTTAAACTTAAGGAAGACTGTAATGGGAATCTTACAAAATATAAGGCAAGATTAGTTGCGAAAGGCTTTCTCCAGAAACATGGCATTGACTACTGGGAAACCTATGCCCCCGTTGCTAAGCTAACAACTGTGAGAATTGCATTAGCCATTGGTGTTCGTCACGGTTATCACTTTCACCAACTAGATGTAAAAACAGCTTTTTTACATGGAGATTTAAAGGAGGATATATACATAGAAATTCCCCACGGCGTCAAAGCAGACCCTGGTCTGGTGTGCAAATTGGAAAAATCTTTGTATGGCCTGAAGCAAGCTCCTAAATGCTGGAATGAGAAATTTAACGTGTTTCTTCAATCACTAGGATTTTCAAGATCCAGGCACGATTATTGCCTGTATTTTAAAATGGATACCGATAAAGCCAGTGTTCTTATTCTTATACTATATGTTGACGATGTATTGGTGGTTGGAAATAATATCAATCGAATAATGGACTTAAAAACTCAACTATCAAAACATTTTGAAATGTCAGATTGCGGTCCTTTAAAACATTTTCTAGGTATGAATATGGATTTGTGTAATGAAGAATTAAGCATATCGCAAGAAGCAAGCATTTCCAAAATCCTGAATAAGTTTGGGATGACAGAATGTAATCCTGTAAAGTCTCCCATGGAGAAAGGCTTGCAATTGCAAAAAGGTGAATCTCCAACAAACCCGAATCTACCCTATCGGCAACTTTTAGGGAGTTTAATGTATATTATGGTATGCTCTAGACCTGGCATTTGTTACCATGTTGGATATTTAGGTCGATTTCAAGAAAACCCAAATGAAATTCACTGGCAACATCTTAAGCGTGTACTGAGATATTTAAAAGGTACAATGAAGATGAAACTGAATTTTAGAAACTACTCTGATGAACCAGTAATTGGATATGCCGACGCTGATTGGGCCACAGATTTGTCAGACAGAAAATCTGTTAGTGGATACATGTTCAAGGTCTATGGATGTACAGTATCATGGTGCAGCAAGAAGCAACAAACAGTGGCAACTTCTTCTTCCGAGGCAGAGTACATAGCTCTAAGCATGGCTAGTACAGAAGCTTTGTGGATACGAGGTGTATTAGAAGATTTAAGGGAAATTAGCGGATATGCAGTAAAAATTTTTGAGGATAATAAAGGCTGCATTGGAATGTCTAACAATCTTGAAAGCAAAAGGGCAAAGCATATTGACATCAAGCACCATTTTGTTAGAGACAACATTATGAATGGAAACATAGTGGTCGAACACATAAGATCAGAAAAACAGTTGGCGGATTTATTTACCAAATCCTTGGATACCAATAAATTTCAGAAGCTACGAGTTGATGCTGGAATAATCGATTGAGAGGGGGTGTTGTAGAAATACTCCAATCGATATTTACTTGTTTAGTTATTATTATAATCAAGTATGCTTTTCCTATACATATATTATTTTAATCAAGTACGTTTTGTTTTCCTTGCATTGGTGTATAGAAATATTTTTCAGTTTTTTTTTTTGTCAGTCTTAAATAACCCACCTTTGAATTCTGTTCGTTTAATAAATCTTCAAATTAATTTTTACTAAAATAAATTTGTCAATCCCGTGAATTCTTAATTACAAGATATTTTCCGCTGGCAAAGTTTAATTCATTTATATTTGCAAAAATGACACAAAGTTGAACCAACTGCTTCAGCCAATTGGTAGTAGAAACAGTAAAGTCGCAAAAAAATCCGAGAAAATCAAATTCATTTATATATTTATATTTCCAGGGCAGTTTTGTTCTTCAACCACAGCAATTAATCAATACATATGCTGTAGGATTTCCTACTATTGGAGAATATCTCACTACTATAACGAAAAAATATATCAATCCATTATTGGACAACGACGACTCCTATCGTCACTTTCAAGAAAATGATATACCTGCCGTTCGCCAAAGTAATGTACGTCTTTTAATTGGATCCTCTATTGCTAAAGAAATTCGAGATGCTGTTTATGCGGAAACTGGGTACGAATGCTCCGCGGGTATTGCCCACAATAAAATTTTAGCCAAGCTCGCTTGTGGAATGAATAAACCAAACAAACAAACAATTCTTCCACTGGCTCAAATTCATGATTTGTTTTCAAGTCTACCGCTATCAAAGATCAAAGGGCTTGGCGCAAAATTCGGTGAAGAAGTATGTCAACGCCTAGGCATTCGATATTTGGGACAGATGTTGAAATTCACAGAAAAAGAATTGCAACACAAATTCGACGAAAAAAATGGGTAAAGAACCAATTTGTATTATTACATATTCAGTATTGTTATACTATTCTATATTCCATACATACATACGTATTCGCTTATTTGCAGGACATGGCTTTATAATATTTGCCGGGGCATAGACTTGGAAGCAGTAACGCCCCGTTTCTATTCAAAAAGCATTGGATGTTGCAAAAAATTTCCGGGGCGCAATAGTATAAATGGATTAAAAACCCTACAGCACTGGCTTTTGGAGTTGGCAAACGAAATATATGATCGTCTAGAAAAAGATGTTGTTGAAAATAACAGACGTGCAAAGCAAATGGTTGTAAATTTCGCACAGGACTTTAATTCGGAGGAAATAATGAGCTCTAGATCAGCACCAATCAACTCCCAAGACAGCGAAGCCTTAGCAAGATCTTGTTTAGATTTAATCAAAGCCAACACCAAGCAATTCTTTCGCGCTGGCAGCGAAAGTGTTCTTAACAACCCTATAAAGTTTTTGGGCATTAGTGTTGGCAAGTTTGAAACGATTTCTAATTCCCAAAATAACATTCAAGATATGTTTGCGCAGCAAGCAGCAAAAAAGAAGAAAAGTCTAGAAGAAGAGCCTTTAACATCCAATGAGATGATGGATAAGGATGAAAATGAAAATGAAAAAACTAAGACTCAAAAGGCACCAGAAAAGCGGAACATTACAGATATGTTTGCAAAACAAGCAGCAAAAAAGAAGAAATATCTAGAAGAAGAAGAACCTTCAACTTCCAACAAAAATATGGAAAGAGACGAGACAACTAAGGCTCAAAATACGATTCCTCCACAAGCATCAGAAAAGCGGGAAGTTATAGGTAATATTTCCTGTAATAAAAAGGAAAATATATTAGACAGTAATACAGTTGTCGTCGGTGAAGTAAAAGAATCTAAGACCACTCTTTTAAAAAGCATGTTCGCCAAAGCTTTAAAGCGAAAATTAATCGAAAGTGAGCATGACGATGAAAAACAACAAAAAACAAAATATGAAGAAACATTTTCCTCGCAACTTTTAAATGGAAACAATGCAAAAAAAATAACAACCTCAACTTCGTCAATTGCTGCTGAGAGTCAAAACCAGAAGCAATCAATTACTGCCAATGAAAATTTAGATAGCAAGGACTGCCACGAACTACCCATAAATAAAAATGATAATACAGTTGCCAAACAAAAAAAGGCTGAAAAATTAGGTGGTTTTCTTAACGATGAGCACGTACCGCGGTTGCCAGACAAAGTAGTCGACTTGACGAGGAACTCATCACCATCGAAAACTGTGAATGAGAAATTGGCAACCAGCGATAAAAGGCTAATGGTAATGAATATTGGAACTGGTAGCCAACAAAATACTACTGATGACGTGACACAAGAAACCAGCATAAAAGTATTAAATAAAGAACTATTACCTACAGCTACGACGTTTGCCATTGAAGACCAGCCCACATCTCAATCTTCAAATGATGAACTAAGTGCGTTAATAAATGACTTGGAAACTATACAAAATGTTAGTGATGACACACCATCAACAAGCCTCAATAGTAAACGAAAATTTTGTGAAATATCCAATGAGAGCAGCACTTTTGACTATCGATCCGAATATGCTGAATTTGCCTTGCCTGTATTTGATACAAAGTTTTTGCAATACGCAAACTGCTCCTCATGCGGAGCAAAAATTCTTAATGACCCTATTTCCATACAAACCCATCAAGATCTGCATTTTGCCCAAGAACTTAGTCAGCAGCAACGTGTTGAATTTAGAGAACAAAAACAAGCTAAAGTTTGTGCAGCTAAATCGCCACCGCCGGCGGCAGGAAAAACAAAATCCAAAAAGATGACAACAACTCAAAACAACTCTCAGAAAAATAACTCACTTAAAGAAGACATAACCAAGTTTTTACAGCCACCTATATCTTCAAATGAAACACCACCACTTTGTTCTGTCATCTGTGATATATGCAAAGTTCCTATTAAACCTTGTGATATTATGGAGCATAAAGATTTCCACCTTGCCAAAGAATTGCAGAGGAAATTAAATCAGCTTGACGTCCGCACTGTGGATATTACAAAATCCATTTCAGAAAGCACTCGCAAAAATTTGAATTCTTCCACGGTAATTAAGCCAAGTAAATCCAAAGCGATTACAAAGCCCATAACACAATTTTTTACCCAACCTAATACATAATTGGGAAACGATGATTTAATAAATAATCTTTGTTGTTTTTTAGTTTTTAAGAATTTCAGCACAGAAATCATTCGTTTTCATTAATCAAATTTATCAAATACAGTTTCACTTTATCCTGTTTTTTGCGTTTCTCTTTGAATTAATTTTCATAATTTTATAAATCTGCTGCTTCAAATTCTGCTTTCAAATTATATTTGAAAAGTTTGCTAAGAAATTGTGTCCGTGACAATTTTGCAATTCTCGTGTATCTAATATTTTTGATAATCATGATATCGGTTTCTAAATATAAAACTATATATCGTATTCGAAAAAACAAACTCCCAAAGAGGTGTCGCCCTGCGGCACGCCGTTCGGACTTGGATATAAAAACGAAGTACCTTATCTTTGAGCTTAAACTTGAAATGAACAGCACTTTTATGTATTTTAAGTTATTTCAAGAGATTGTAAACGAAATTTTCCTTAAGAAGTAACTATAAAAAATACAAAAATCCCTCACAGACTCAGCCAATTTGTAGTTCTTTGTGGTACCACAGAGACAGCAGATCAAATTGATAATTGGATTGTTTTAGTTATCAGTCAAGCGGATTCGCTAGCTTAAGGTAGGTATTAAGATGTTGTTTCCCATATAGCATAGTACTGACTTCGACTTTTCGGCCGAACGTTTTTTAAAACGCATTATAAAAAAATGTTGAAGAAAATGCGAACACATTCCGTAAAAGTAGTTCTGAGTTCTACAGCGGTCAAAAAAAGTATTCATCATTAGCAAAATTGATAATAAATTCACTTATTTTGGGTAATTGAAGAAAATTTAAAGTAAACAAATAATGCAGTTTTATGCAATAGTTTATTTTTCGTAATATGTTTTAAAATAAATTCAAAAAATAAATTTAATTAGCGCAAAAAATGCAATTTTATATAATAACACCAAAAACAGAACAAAAAAAGTATTCATCATTGATGTGCTATCATCAAAGTCAAATTCAAATATTATTTGGGAATCCCCCTTTTCTGTTTTATTTAGTAAAGGAGGCTTTGCCCTTGACAGCAAATATTTAATTTCATTGAAAATATAGTTTTTGTCAAAATGGGTCGTAAGCAAAACGAGGTTTCTGATGAGGTAAAAGTTTTGATAATAAAACACCACAGGAATGGTTTAACTCAAAAAACTATCAGTGAAATATTAAATAGACCACGATCTACTATACAACCCATCATCAGAAAGTGGACAGAAACGAAAACTGTTGACAATAAACCAAGATCTGGTCGACCAAAAGCACTTTCAGTTGGAGATGGGCGTTGGCTAGTGCGGCAAGTTCAGAAAACTCCGAAGACAAATGCGACCATTCTTCGTAAAAACACTATGGAATATTTAGGGAAGGAAGTTACTACACAAACAATTCGAAATACACTCAAAAGGCATAGTTACAGAGGAAGAACTGCACGTAAGAAGCCCTTTATAAATAAAATAAACCGAGTGAAAAGGCTAAACTTCGCAAAAATGTATGTAAAACAGCCCGAATCATTTTGGAAAACAGTCATTTTTGCAGACGAGAGCAAGTTTAATCTTTTTGGGTGCGATGGAAAGGTCATAGTGTACAGAAAACCAAATACAGAGCTTGAAGAACGAAACACAGTTGCTACTGTAAAACATGGTGGAGGTGGTTTAATGGTTTGGGGGTGTATGGCGGCTTCAGGAGCGGGAAATCTTGAAATTATTAATGGAGTAATGGATCATAAGTATTACATTGACATTTTAAAGAGGAATTTAAAAGATAGTGCTGTAAAACTTGGGCTTGGTAATAACTTTCAATATTATCAAGATAATGACCCCAAACATTCTGCTTTAAATACCAAGATGTGGATGCTGTATAACTGCCCCAAAGTCATTAAAACTCCTCCTCAAAGTCCCGACTTGAACCCAATTGAACATCTTTGGGAACATCTCGAACGCAAATTGAGAACGCGCAATTTTTCGAGCAAGAGTCAAATGCAACAGGTGATAATGGAGGAATGGACTAATATAGACCAAAATATAACCGCTAAATTAGTCCAATCGATGTCAAACCGTTTAAAAGAAGTTATAAGACGCAGTGGTCGAATAACAAAGTATTAATTTTTTTAAATTATGTTATTTATTTTTTTGTTTTTTTGCAATGATGAATACTTTTTTTGTTTTA
The DNA here is from genome assembly GCF_963082655.1 of Stomoxys calcitrans. Classification (NCBI taxonomy): domain Eukaryota; kingdom Metazoa; phylum Arthropoda; class Insecta; order Diptera; family Muscidae; genus Stomoxys; species Stomoxys calcitrans. The sequence goes on from NC_081554.1 coordinate 127,982,099, forward strand.
TTTTTTGTGTTCAGCTGTAAAATGGCCCTTTTTGTTCCAATAAATACTATTTTTTTCTTTAAAAACAATGAAATTGTGTACATATATATCACACAAGCACTACTGCATCATTAGTTTAATATGTTTTTATTCCAATTGTCTTTTGTAGACTTATTAAAAAAAAAACATTGAATGATGAATACTTTTTTTGACCGCTGTATGAGCAAAAAAGTAGCGATGAACAAAAATCCCACGAAAATTAGTTTTATTTATCATGTTGGCCCAAGTTGAAAAGCGTTTTCGTTTTTAGTATCTCAACTATTCTCACTAGAAGGTTCGACTTTGTACTCTTAACAATTTGGACGAGTTTTTATTTTGATCTTATTGCGTTAAAATAGATGATAAAACCAATTCCAGGCATCATTTGAATGTTAGAAAAAGATGACAGGATCTCTTCCCCCGACATGGACTGTGATGTCGTGGAAGTGGTGGGTTCATCTTTTAAACAGCAACAAGTAATAAATACAAAAAAAAACAACAAGGTTAAAGAATGACCGAAAGAGGCAGGGACTTGAGAACGCTATTGCTTCGGAAAATATTAATGTTTCAGATCTTGCAAACAGTCTATCCAATCATAAATCCAATGACCAGATTAATTATGGAATTCTTGTGCTTAGTGATCTATCCATTAGATCCAACCAACCAATCCCTGCATCGGAATGATGGCAGTACAACGTGCTAATAAGGAGACGGGCTGCTTCCTCAGTTCTCATGTGGACCAATTCCATCAGGAGACAAAGATCCTAGCAGTGCGAAGACATAACTACATGCTGTCTAAGCAATCCCTTTTGTGCTGTTATCGCAGAGATCATCAAAATCATCATCTTGTGGATAGATATACACCGCCCAGAAGCCTTAAGGTAAATAGATCTACATGATCTAGAGCGTGAGTTTCAGCGCTACAAGAGAGAACCTCTAGATCAAGCGGCATATCTAGCAGGTCTAGACAACATTCGTGCAGACACAGTAGCTGATGCGGTAAATAGTTACCGGGTGAATGTCGTCCTTGGAGAACGACCGCCTTCTATTGCAACTTAAGAAATTGACCTCCGCCGGCAAACCAGAGTAGTTCTGGCTCAATTACGTTCCGGCAGATGCAGCCTCCTCAACTCCTACAGAGTTATGCCGACCAAAAGAAATGAGACAGGAATCATTAGTTTATGTGGACTACACTTCAACACGTAGTTAAATCAAATTAAGGATGATCTGGACCGACTTATACCAGAAATTGTGGCCGCCGTTGTGAAATTTATCCTACGGATTCAGCAAGTTGAAACTGAAGGTCTATAGAAGCTGTGGGGTAGTTGCTGAACACTTGCCTGAGGAACTATCGACCATATCGCTAAAGTCTGGCGGATAGCAGGATACTGAAAATCTCCCTGCCACAATCGAGACAAGAGGGGATGGCATCGAAACGGGACTCGACAAGCCCTGTGTGGTAGGGTCATCCAGTCAGACTGGGCTCAAGGTATGCGCCAGAGAGGAAACAGGGAACTCAAAAAGTACTTCGACAGCAGCATTTAAGGAGGAATCGTCCACACTGCAAGTGTCCAGTATCCTGATGAAGAGTGGTTCCACAGCTTTCTCACCTGCGCCTGGATGCGTACGGAAGCTCATCATGACAAGATCTAACGAATCTTGTGAGGATGAACTGCTGGTGGAATCGGAAGACGAGGCTAACACAACAGTGGTGGAAGTTCTGAATCCTGACTATGGTCCGCTTGCTACAGATAAATCTCCACCATTAAAAGACCGCTTCGGCGGCAATTAAGATCCTGCTGATGGCAGGGGGATTTGACGTGGTTCTTATCCAGGAACCATTAGTGTGTGGAAGAATGGTTCGTTGACTAAGAATTCCTGGATTTAAACTACTCAAGGGTGCGGCGAATGGGAGTAGCCTAAATGTTTTTCTTCTTCCGTCGCTAAGCACTGAAGATTTAGTTGTAGCCCGCCTTGAATTAAACAAGTCTCATTATTGGCTGGCTTCCCTATATATGGCACACGATTCAAAGATGCCACCTTCAAACCGCTGGTTGACGCAGCTTCTGAAGGGAAGAAAAGCCTCATTGTACGAAGTGATGCTTATGCACATCACCAGATATGGGTGTTCGTCTTTTTTCGTCATGGGAGAGGCACATCCCGGAGTGCCCTCTCCGGACCCTGGTTCTGTTCCGTTTGCCAGAACCGCCTTCATCATCGGTCAGTGTCGGTGAGGTGTAACCGATGCTTGGAGTGGGTACATTTCCGTTCTTGCTCTGGCCTAACTTCGCTACGGGAGTATAGTCATACTGGCTATGTCGCTAGGTGCTGTGCGAACATAGCCAGCAGTGGGTCACAAGCGTCGCCGTCGTCGCCTTCGGCGTCCTCGTTCGTCGGACTATGTGACCCCCCCGACCTCTCCCGTACGGCAATTTATGCTACGACAGCACCCTAGCCCTACTATTACAAGGCCAGTGCCGGGAAGTGTATCGTTCTTGCAGTTAAACTGCAATGGACTGCGAGGCAAGATTGATGAGATTGTAGATTTTATGAGTCGGAAGAGCATATCGGTCGCAGCGATCCAGGAGACAAAGCTGACTAACACCTGCAGCTTGCACAGTTGTCACGGCTACAATGTGCTACGTAAGGATCGCTCAAGGAATGGAGGTGGGGGATTGGCCTTCGTTATACACCATTCCGTGCAATATAGACCTATCTCGCCTGCGCTTGACGCTAGTGACCCATACATGGAATGTATGGGGGTAGCAGTCAGGTCTGGTACTGCCGAGATAGAGATATACAACGTGTATATACCGCCGGTTGGTAGCTGTTTTCCGATTAATGGCCAGGCCTACAGCCCCGACATAAGTGGGTTGCTATCTGGCCATAGTCGTCTGGTTCTGGGGGATTTTAATGCACATCACTCGTCATGGCATTCTCCCCTAGGTAACGGCCAGTGTGGCATAGCTTTGGCAGAGCAGATAGATAGCTCCACGTTTTGCACGGTGAATGAGGATGCCCCCACTAGGATTACGAGGAGGTTCAGCATCTCGCCAGACATCTTAATCGCATCCCCTGATCTCCTGAGTGACGTATCCTGGCAAGCCGTCATCTCCTTGGGGTCAGACCACCTCCCCATAATCCTCACCATCGACCGACCACCCGACTTCATAACCTCTGAGCGCCGGGCGTTCATCAATTACAAGAAGGCCAATTGGACTGGCTTCAAGGAGTATACCAATCGCCGCTTCAATGAACTGCCACCGCCCTCTGATGTGCTTGTGGCCGAGAGGAAATTCCGAGACATCATCAACGCAGCAGCCGCTCGCTTTATACCAGCCGGTCGAATACCGCAAGTGCGACCCAATTTCCCGGCGCAAGCAGTGGTACTCGCAGACGAGCGTGATGGGATTCGTGCTATGGACCCCGCTAACCCCAGAATCAGCCAGCTGAATCTGGAAATAAACAGGGTAGTCAACGAACATAAGCGGAATTTGTGGCTGGAACACTTGGAGCAATGTAACTTAGGCACCGGTGCAGGCAAATTGTGGGCCACTGTTAAGTCTCTCTCGAACCCCGGTAGACGGGACGACAGGACCTCAGTCACTTTTGGCGAGATAACCGTGACTGATCCGAAGAGATGCGCCAGGTTGTTCAACCGTCAATTTATTGTGCATCCCGAGAGAGACAGGGCAAGGAGGAGAGCCATTCGCCGTATTCGTGGTCTCCGAGCCGATGAACAGCCATCACAATTTACCGTGGGCGAAGTTACGAATGTCATCAGTGGCGCCAAATCATCCAAGGAGTTGGGCCCCGACGGAATCTCTACATTGATATTGAAGAATCTGGATTCACTTGGAGTTGAGTACCTTACCACTGTCCTCAACCTGTCATTGCACACTCTTATAGTTCCCGATGTCTGGAAAATGGGCAAAGTGATCCCGCTACTGAAGCCTGGAAAAGACCCGAGTTTGGGGGAGTCGTACAGACCGATCTCCCTTCTCTCAACAATGGCAAAGACGATTGAGGCATTACTCCTCCCGAGCCTCGTAGGAGAATTTCCATTCGGCGATCATCAACATGGATTTCGGAGACTGCACAGCACAACAACAGCTTTGCATGCCATCACCGCACACATTTGCCGTGGCTTCAATCAGCCCAGGACATGTCACTGTCACTACCTGTAAATGAATATATCTTCAATAAACATGAGTTTTAACACTGCCCCACAAAATTAGTCTAAAGGCGTTAAATCGCACGATCTAGGCGGCCAATTGATCGGTCCCAAACTTTTGCATTTTGGGCAAAACAAAGTTGGATATCATCTCACGGTAGCGCTCACCATTCACAGTTACGTTACGATTCGGATCATCTTTGAAGAAGTATGATCCAATGATGCCACCAGCCCATAAACCGCACCAAACTTCGACTTTTTCTGGATGCATTGGAGGCTCTTGCAATGCTTCTGGTTGATTTTCACTCCAAAATCGACAATTCTGCTTATTTACAGACCCATTGAGTCAAAAATGAGCTTCGAAATCGAATGAAAAATGAGCGCGATGAACATTCTTAACAGAGCACGCATTTTGATAATAAAATTCAATAATTAATTAAAGAAGCGTTGTTCACTTGTATGACGATTCATAGGTAAATTATAGACCAAACTGAAGATGTTTAACAGTGAAACAAATCACGAAACGTGCGTTAGTTTTTTAAACTGGTGTTGCCAAAAAGATAATTGCTAATAAATAACCCTTTAGTTAAAAATCCTGTCTGAAGTGCAGTATTCTTCGCAAAATTTCCTTTAATTTATTCATGTTCCGGAATCAATTTAGGGGGTGTGCAAAAAATTTGATTTTTTACATTTTTCCCATAAACTGCACTTTTGCCCGAATTATCTGTGTGGTCACCAGTCATTTGTGGAACTTAGAGATAAGAAGTCAGTGAAACAGGGAGTTCCCCAAGGCGGGGTGATATCTCCGGTACTGTTTAACGTCTACCTGTCCTCCATTCCAGGCCTCCAAGATGGCATAAAGATCGTATCATATGCTGACGATTGTACGATAATGGCATAGGGCCCTCCACCCATTGGTGATATCTGCGATAGGTTAAACGTCTACCTCAACCAACTTGCCTCTTATTTCGCTGCAAGAGATCTGAAGATATCTGCCACCGTATCATCGCCCATACACTCATGGGGTGGGCAGGGAGCTGGATGTGACGGTCGATGGAGTAACAATCTATCAATCCATGGAGTAACGATCATCAAGTGTCCCAAAATACTTGGTGTCACATTTCACAGCTCTTACAAATTCTCCCCAAATGCCACAGCAATCGGCGATAAGGGCAGAAATAGAAACAATTTCCTCAAGTCACTTGCCGGCAGCACTAAGGGTGCTGACAAAGATACCTTCAATCCCATGGCAGCCGGTTGTACGTACCGGATTGACCCGATGGATTCCTTCATCGGCAAGGGCTGCCGCCTCAGTGTACAACGCACTGCTACAACAACAACAAAGAAACCTTGTTGAACGCGTGCAAAGCAATTGGTCAGTGCCAGTGTGATCTCGTCAGCTATATGACACTCAGTGGTATAATATTCAGATCCGTCAGAATGTCGATTTTCGAACTGTCTCTTCAGTTATCAAGTGTCTATGCAATACCTTCTGGGCTGTTATCACAGATACTATCCAAATTATCATCTTGTGTATAGGTATTAACCGCCCAGAAGACATAAAGTGGATCTTCATGATCTATACCTGGGCATAAAATAACATCAAGGCTCGACTTCCCAGACTTTACATAAACGCAATTGGAGTACACCGAGATAGTAGTCATTACACGGGTGATGTGGTTTTCAAAATGGTATATTAAAATACCATTTGAAACTTTATTGGGTTTATAGCAAAGGCCTGCGCAATCATAGAGTATATCATAAACTGAACTCTTCGTTTCAAAATACAACATTGTATGAGACAAGTAAATGAGATGAGTGAGTGCATCAAATGATCCCTTCAGCGAAAAGAAAGAGTGATTCGGATTTCAGTCAGTGCACGTTGTACAATGAATGTATTCGGGTACATTTTGCTTCAAATAAAGTACTTTTTTCTTGTCGTCTACTTTCGTAGTACGAAATTCGCCTAGTTTTTTTATATGAGAAAACAAACAGTTTACAAACGATTTGTGTGATCAACGAGAGGCTTTCATATACAGCGAGTAATTTCTCATAACTCACTGTAGTGGCTATGAATTCGACACAAAAATACTCCCAAGTACTGAAAGGTGGTTGTTTTTCAAGATTTTCTACTCTATAGCAACTTTTCCTTTTACTCTTTCTTCAGTAGTCTTGATGTACAACGTCATGTGGGTTCAGTGTTCACGAGTTCAGCAATAACAGTCACCAACGAATGGTCTATCCCGGCCCGGGATAACTATGAGCACCACACAGGCTGTCATTGTAATCACGAGAAGCATAGCTGCAAGCTACCGGGCGCGTCCACAGGTTGCGGATAGTGGAATGTTCCATACGGAGTAGCTGCAATTGCAGTCGCGGACAATCAGCGGTATCAAGCGGAGAGTCTCAGTGAAAGGCCGGGCGGCACCCGCTCTTGTATAAATACTAGCTCTGTTTGGAAGTCGCTCGCGTAGTTTATTTGCCAGCAGAAGAGAGCGCGAGAGGGAGCAAATTTTGGCAGTTAGAAAATAGAGAGCCTGCAAATTTCTACTGGGACTTTTTTGCCAGCAGAAATTTGCAACTTTGAACAGATGTTTTGTAAAGGTCAGCTGTTGTATGAAAAGCAGCCGTTACATGCAAATACAAAAGCTTACGGCAAAATGGATCAAAAAGGCAGAGCTAAGTAAAAAATAAGAATATTGTTTCTTGGTAATTAATAAATTTTCTTTCATTTTTATTTACTTTTTTTTGATGAAGATTCACAGCAACAGCTATTGTTCAAGTACAGAAAACTCGACAAATGAAGTTGTAATTTTACCTCAAGGCGGTTTTTCTACATTAGAAGGTAAGTGCAAAATTTGCGGAATTATTTGGTAAATCTTGAAAAATTAAGTCATTGTATCCTTCCAGACACGAAGAAAAGACCAATTATCGGTTTCTTAAGAGTTTTGATGGAATCATCCTCATCGGAGAGCTACAATGAAACCAACACCGTCCCTTTGAATTTGTTAAGGAGGGAATTGAGTTGCTCTAGCTGGGCAGTTAAACACGTGATGCATAGTGGGATTAAAAAAATTAGTGCAAATAAGTCTGCCAATTGTGAACTGATACAGATATCTTCGATGATAACAAAGTGTCCTTACCCGCCACATGAGCAAATAGAAAGCTCCCTTAGCCTCACATCAGTGGTCGTAGCATTTATCCAGCCACAATATCGAAAAGCAATCGATGGTTAGTTCAAGGTATTTTGTAAGCACAACAAGTGTACTTTTATATACGGTGATGGCATGCAGTTGTAGTCCTATGCGCCACGGTGACATTCGTAGCTTCGTGCACGGTTGTTATTGTTGTAGCAGTGTTGTGTACTGAAAGACTCCATCGGGCCATTGAAAGACTTCATCGGGCCATTACGTACAACCGGATGCCATGGGATTGCACGGTAATTTTTGATGGCTATCCAGCGGCACGAAGATCACGGCTCCCCCCCATCCCTCTCCTTCTAGCCTTTTTCACTCTCGGGTAAATGAATTGACGTTTATCTAAGGAAAATACCTCACAAATATCACCAGAATGTTTTATTTAAAAAAATTGTTTTCCAAGCAAGCAAATAAAAAACCAACCAAAACAAAAATCAGCTGTTTTTCTGCAAATTTTCACTGTAAGTCGTTCGCGTACGTTTGCTTGCAAATTTTTTAAAGAAAGTAAAATGGCTCTTACTCTCCTGCTAATTTTTACTCGAAAAGTACGCGAAGACCTACTGAGTGCCTATGATGCTCGATATGACAAGGAGTTATTGGCGTCTTTAAATAAATCAATGGCCACCCTTTTTCCGCGGCGATTGGCCCTTTGGACCGGAACGAGCTTGCTCACTTAGAGGAGCTAGACGAGGATAGCCATCTCCACATATAGACACGTGTACCAGCCAACAGAGGAATGATTGGAATAATGTTTGGATTTAAGTAACACATTAAGATTCGTTCGTTTTCATAATAGTTCATCTGAAATATGATGCCCAAATGAAATATTTTTCTTAAAAATTTTAAATTTGGGACATATATCGACAAGTCTATTTTATGCGAATTCGATAGAAAGTCAATCAACATGGCCTACTTATTATGCCTTTATTCCGAAAATAAACTATGCTCAGAACGAAAAAAATTAAGTTTTAAAAGCTGCAACTGCAACAACTATTTCCCAAATAGAAAGACTGAAGTTATAAGGTTTACATTTATATGTGTATTTAATGCATGTTTATCATTCAATTTTTAATTGGTTTACATGAAATTTGGAAAACACAAAATATTCATATCGCATTTCTGCACACGCGTTATATAACGCATTCAAAATGTGTCCTTCTATGTGTGTATCGATGACTTTCAGTTTTCCCGGAATGGACGATGTTGAGTTGATTTTTGTCGTCTTCAAAATCAAGGCTAAAATCTTTTGACTAATCAGAAGCGGACTTTTTTAATATACTTTTTTCAATTATTTTCTACAAAAAAACTGCTAAACTGTGTGTGATACAAACGCATGTTTCTTTCATAATGATTAAGAATTGTTAATAACTTAAAATGGGTATGTAGCAATATAATTGGTATTCCTTTCTTTTTTAAAGGATTCTTTTTTAATGATGAGATAAATGTTTAAAATTGATTGTATGTCAAAGACTCGATTATTTAGTTAGGCTTTTAACATGCGGGGGTATAATTGATGAGTTTCTATAAAATCGTTTCTGATGATGTACATGTGACGGTGACAAATTGTTATTTCTTTGTTTGCCGCCCTTTCAATAGTGGAGAATATTCATTTAAGCTATGCCAGCTTTTATTTAAATTTCTTTTATTGATGTTTCCTTTCAAAGCACAAGTATTTTTGTTTATTTTACGATTATATGCATAATATTATTAATACATTTTTTTATGTTGGTATCGGTTATTTTCACTTTAGTCATTTTTGATTCCCCCTGTTAACTGCCAAATGATTTTGATGTTGTTGATGTGGTGTAGCAATAGAAAATTTTTGCAAGAGGGCTCCTTTACTGGTCTTCATCGCCTAATTCATGTTTGATTTTAGAGAAATCGAAATCTTCACCAGTACCACGCTTGAAAATATCCAAAACATCCAGGCAAGTGGTTTCAAAGTGTGTAGTGGCATCATAGGATTCTGAAATGAAAATTTGCGATTCGACACCATTGTCAATGGGTTCATAGTAATCAGAGATCGACATGATTTTTTGTGCAATTGGTTCCAAGAGTTCTAATCCGGGTTTAATTTCATTCTCCGGCTGGTCAGTTTCTACAGTTGTAGACACCATGCCGACGAACCAGCCTTTAGCAGCTACTTGATGAGCATGACTAACCAAAGAGACATAAATGTCAGATTTGCGACCAACTTGTTTCTGTGGAATGATAATTTGGGTAGATAGAGCGTCTTTAGTGTTACCAATTGGGTGATCCAACAAGCAAATGCAGCGTATAACTTGACCCTTCTTTCGAACCTGCGAATGAGCGAATGGATTGTGGTTATTAGCAATAGTAGAAAAATGCATCATTAAATGATTATTAAAGCGTAAACTACCTTATCGGGAACATAGCTGGGATCACAGTAGACCTGTTTGCATTTAGCAATTTCATCTCCTGAGCGTACACCAACAACTTTGCCACCTTCACCCACAACAATTTCGTCAATAGGTTTGTCCAACATATAGGTGCCGCCATAGATGGCTGATAAACGAGCAAACCCTTGTGGCAATTCACCTAAGCCATACATAGGATACAGATATGGCGATTTACCATACCTGGCTAATGAATCCGAATATAATTTAATACGTTGTATGGTCTTAACAGCTGGTTCATTCAAATATTCATCATCTCGGAACAATGCCAGAGCATGTCCCGTAAAATCTTGTGTATTTTTGTCCAAGCCGAATTTGTCATACAATGCCTGCATGTTGGACTTAACAGGATCAAATTCCTTCCATGTCTTTGGATCATCTTCCTTGAAATCTTGAACATAGATTAAGAAATTGCGAAAACGACGTTTTTCAAACATTCCTGCAAAAAGAAAATTTGTAAAACTTTAATTACAAATATAATAAGATATTAATGCAGCTCAAGTAGCTATATTTGGCAAGTGAAGTCTTTCAGATATCGATTGATAGTCTATATGTCGGGTGGCAACGCTGATGTGGTTAAGAAGAGTCGGACTGTAGATTAAAAAAAAAAGGATGCGTCACTGACCTATGTTAGGTTAGGTTGAAAAGAGGGTGCGTCTCATGTTACTAAGGACATACACCTAATCCAGTAATCGTCTGGTTGTGCGCTCTAAATACTAACAAGTAATGTCGAAAAAGAAAATCTAAGTTAGAAATACCGTGCTTCTTACAAAATCATTAGTTTTTTCCAATCCACGCCCCTATGTTGGTTCATGTCTGATATTGTGTCCCCATCTAAGTGGCGGTGTCTGTTAGCCGCGAAAGCCGGGCCATGACATAGATAATGCTCCAATGTTTCATAATTTTCCCCACATGTTCTACAAATGCTGTCGCTTGCATCACCGACTTTGCAGTCCTCTGTGTCCGTTATAATACCGAAAGCTACACTGACCTCCTTTTTACTTCCTTTCAGTAATAGCATCGTTTTCTCACGATCTGGATCTCCCCATAGGATTTTCGCCGTGCTACCGAACGGTATGCGTCGACCTAAGTTTATTGACGGCAGTCCTCTGGCCTTCACTGACAAATCGTCTGCTTTTTCATTCCCCTTACTCCCAAACCTATATTAGCTTTTACACTTTGTGCATTGTCTCCTTAAAACACTTCTCCTCTCGGACCCTGGTCGAATAAAGACGTGTGAAGCTATCGTTTTTGAAAACTGTTTTTTCATTTTTTTTTTAATTGACTGAAATCAACTGAATTATTTTTAAGTTCTTTTACGCAAACATTCATTAAACATTGTTCCAAAATTAAAAGTGTGTGTGAGCAAATTATTGAACTGAAAAACTGTGACGACGAGAAAATCAGTAAACAATTTCTCCAAATACCCTAGACAACGACCATCTGATAGAAATCCAGTGAACTTTCCAATTCGGAGGCTGTTTTCCTTTTGTGACTCACCAGGGATCCCCAAAAAATTGAGGGCTCGTCCGGGATTGCAACTCGTCAGACCAGAGATGATAAATTTGGGAACTCAATCTGGATTGCAACTCGTCAGACCATAGACGACAAATTTGAGGGGCTAAAGCTGATAGCAAATCGTCAGTCAAACAACAACAAGATTGAGGTCCAACGAAATTGAAGGCTCAATCAGGCCTTACGATCGTAATTTGGGGAGAAAAATCGATTCGTCGAGCATATTTTGCCATCTCAAAGGTAAGCAAAGCAAACGGGGGTTGTGCTATTGTGTTTTACGTCATATTACTATTTTTAAACAATAAGTTTTTGTGTTATGTGAAAGAGAACTAAAAAATATGTAGCTTACGTTGCCTCTTGCATAGCTAACGGTGCCATATCTACTAAAAAGAAGACAATAATTTTTTTGACAGCTTGTCAGTTTTAAAAGCCGTCACCAATACCTCAAACTGCCTCTGGTCATCAAGTAATACGATTCGCGACAAACTAATTGAATATAAAAATAAAATCATTCTTTTCTGGTTACCCGGGCATGTTGGTCTGACCGCGAACGTACATGCAGATTCTGCGGCTAAATATGGGTGTACTGCACCGCTGATAACAGATCCATTAATTGAAAGAATAGATTTGAAAAGAGCTATTACTATGGAACTTCAAAAACAACACTCCAACGATCGTAAACTATTTTAACATTATCACTACAGTGTAATAAATTCTAACAACGAAACGCCAGTTTACCCCACAAATATTGTTAAGAGAAAAATTGGAATTTTTAGCGGTCTTAGGATGGGCCATACCAATGCAACGCATCGATACCTACTTGATAAAAACTTAAATCACTCTTGTCCGAAATGTGGTAATCCTCCATCCGTAAAACACTTCATAGAAACATGTGTTTCTCTTACTCAATATCAACGTACAATTCTTCATAACAAAGGCCTGCAGATCCTTAGGAACCCGTCTATTGAAAACATCAACAAAGTATTAAATTTTATAATACACATGCCAAACCGGGCCCTGAATGCGGATATCGAGTTCGTGCCATTGTAGCCTATGCCGCTGAACGCGTTCGATTCCTGGCGAGAACATCGGACAAAGCGGTGTTTATCCGCTCTTAATGTGGGCGACATTTGCGAGGTACAATGCCATGCATCGTTATTTAAAAAATGTTCCCCAGAGAGGTGTCGCACTGCGGGACGCTGTTCGGACTCGGCTAAAAATGCCCCTTATCATTGAGTTTAAACTTGAATCGGGTACTCTGGGTACTTGTATCCAAATTTTAATACCATATTCGTTTTCTGGTTTCAATACTATTCATTTGATACCCTTATTGTGCCCATCGGACCACTTTCGGATATGGGTTGCGTTTTTGGGGTAAGAGGGTGGGTCCGCCTCCACCCAATATCTAAAAATTATATATAGCCTATGTTTTCTTCCAGACAAACGTACAAAATCTATGGAAATTTTAGGAAAATCGGTTCAGCCAAGTATCATATAGTCATAATGGGTGTAATGGCGTTTTGGAGGCGTGCGTAACCTCCAATACATCGATCTGATTTTGTATGCCAGATTCGAAATCTACCCCCGAATACCTTTCATTTGAGCCCCATATTGAAATAAACGTCCAATATGTCTGTTTGGGGCAGTTTTGGGGTTCGGGGTACTTGGGTCCAAATTTTAATACCATATTCGTTTTTTACTCTCCAATACCTTTCATGTGGTACCCACATTGTCCCGATCAGTCTACTTTTGATTTTGGGTTGCGTTTTTGGCATAATGGGGAGGGTTCGTCTCCCTTCCGATACCGAAAAATTATATAACTTATGTGTCTTTCCAGACCAACCTACACAATATGCGAAAATTTCGAGGAAAACGGTTCTGCCGTTTTTCAATCTATACGGAACAAACAAACCGAGTCCCATATATCCGTGATTGGCTAATGTGCCCATTTTGGGCGTCTTTGTGGGGGTTGGTTGACCCCCTATACTTCGACATGAATTTGTATGCTTGATTCGTTATTTACTCCCGCGTACTTTTCATTTGATACCCATGTTGTCCTTATCGGTCCAGTTTTGATTTTGGGTGGTGTTTTTGGGGTAACGGTGGAGGGTCCGCCCCCTTCCGTTTTCAATTAATTATGAAGCCTATTCCTACTTCCTGGCCATATTCGTAATCTACTCCCGAATACCTTTCATTTGATTCCCATATTGTCATGATCGGCAAATAAACCTTTTGAATACCTTTTATTTGAATCCTGTATTGTCCCCATCGGTCCACTTTTATTTTTGGGTAGTACTTTTGGGGTAAAGGGAGGGTCCGCCCCCCTCCCTATATCAGAAAATTATGTAGACTATGTTTCCTTCCAGACCAACCTACACAATCTGTGAACATTTCAAGGTAATTTTTTGATTTTGTGCATCTGTTGTGTAGTTCGGAAGAAGAGTCACAGAAAGAATGTCTGTCATTACACAAAAATAAATGCATTGGGAAATGTACAGCTAATAATCAGGGTTGTGGAGTTGTTGTTGTAGCAGTGCGTTGTACACTGAGGCGGCAGCCCTTGCCAATGAATGATTCCATTGGGTCAATCCGGTACGTACAACCAGCTGCCATGGGATTGAGGGTTGTCGAGTGTGGTTAATGTGGTAATTGTATCATAGATGCGTTTTCGCTATTAATACGATTCAAATACAACATACCAACGCACGGCCCTTGAAGCCATCACACCTAGTATGGTTGAAAAATCTTCTAACCAAAGACGAAACGCGTCCCATAGTGGTTGGTGTGTGTTGCTATCTTTGGCTTTCCTTTTCCATTTGCATCTCCGATTATTGAGCGCGTCTCGAAAGAGAAACAAACAAAAAATTTTATTTTATATATAAGATTCTACTTTAACTGAGTTAAAAGTATATGTTATAAACAAATTTTTGTAACTTTTTAAGCTGATGGCCATTGTAGCCAATGCTTTTCTGTATATAATAAATAAAATATATTTTTGTTTTACGTGAAAGTGAACTAAAAAATATGTGGCTCGCGTCGCCTCTAGCACAGCTAACGGTGCTTCTTCAATGTTTATTTATTTGGGAAGCCTCAAGGAGAACAACAGCCAACGAACAATATACAATTGGATAGAGTTAGGATCTGTTCCTTGAAAAAATATCCTGCTGCATTTAATTAAGTGACTAAATGGCACAAATTTTTGTTTGGTCATGTTTGTGGATAATTTGATAATTGGCTTTACCAAATTTGGCTTAAGCACAAAGTTAATTTTTGTCTTAATTAAGTCACCAAAAATGTAAATATATTATGATTATTGTTTTATTTTATAAAATAAATAATTCAATGTCCTATTTTTTGCATAATTTCTTGAAAATGGACAAAAATTGGTTATTTACGATACACAGAAAAATATAAAAATCGGTTTTCACCACGAAATTATTTGATCCAATTATTTTTTTAATCGAAATTGCTTCAATCACGAAAATGATAATATCAATCACCGTTTTTCAAAAATTAGAAAGAAATATCAACTTAAAAAAATTGTTGAAATTTTTGAAATTTTCAATTAATTTTTTAATTGATCTATTTGAAAAATTATTGCAATTTTTTGAAAATTCCTATCAATTTCAATTAGGTACACGGATGTTTACCTCTTGGAACCAAATAATTTTGGGTGACTGGTAGTGGTGCTTATAGATTTGGTGTTGTTGTTGTCTTAGCAGTGTGTTGTGCACACACACAGAAAAAATATAAAAATTTTTTCAGTTAAAAATTTAAATGAAAATAAAAACAAGAGCCGTTGCCGTTGTCTGGCGTTCGAGGCCATCGATGCAGCTTCCAACAGATATACAGAATCATGTGTGGAAGAAGTGTGATTGTCGCAGAAAAGTCTGTCATTACCCAAAAACACATGCGTTGGGAAAAAGTACAGCTAATAGATAGGGTTGTCGAACGTGGTTAATGTGGTAATTGCATCACAGAGGCGTTTTCGCAATTAATACGATTCAAATACAACATACCTACGCACGACCCTTGAAGCCATCACACCTAATATGGTTGAAAAGTCTGCTAACCAAAGACGAAATGCGTCCAATGGTGGTTGGTGTGGGTTGTGTTTTCTGTTAAAAAATTAATTGAAACAATAATTTTTTTAATTGAATCCAAATTTTTTCAGTTACGATAGTGACTGATATTTAGGAAATTTTCCATTAAAAAATTAATTTCAATCATTTTTTTTTAAATGAATTTGAATTGTTTTTCAAGTACGATCGTGATTAAAATTTTTGAAATTTTCTATTAAAAAGTTGATTCAATATTTTTTCTTAATTGCAAATTTCAATTTTTGCCCATGAACATTCCACTTAGGAACAGGGGCAAACTTCTCACATATAAAGTGAAGTTCGATTCAAGTTTAAGCTCAATGATAAGGGGCATCCTTTTTTAAAGCCGAGTCCCGAACGTCGTGCCTCAGGGCGACACCTCTTTGGAGAGAAGTTTTACATGGCATAGTACCTCACAAATGTTGCCAACATTAAGAGGGAAAAACCACCGCTGAAAATTCTGATGGTATCGCCAGGATTCGAATCCAGGCATTCAGCGTCATAGGCGGACATGCTAACCTCTACTCTTCGGTGGATTTTTTTAATTACATCTTACAACATTTTATATATACAAAGTGATCGAAAATCTTATCTTTTTCAATTAAACAATAACGATCTAGACCCCTAACATTTTTTCTTTTTGTCACTCGGTTCTTTTGAATGAATTGCATTCAAAATGCACGATTTTATAAAGTGAAAACATGCAATAAGTTCATTCAATCATATTTTAAGTGAATCGGAAACTTTTAAGACCCATCAGCACTGTTATGACTGTTCGTTTTGGAAAAAGTCTAGGTGCACCAAATTTTAATAAATTCTTTCTATAAATAGAAGATAAAACTCCCCACAAACGGCTTCTTTAGCATAAATCTTATTGTAAAATATTCTAGATAAATGTTTTTTTGTTGGGTTTACTTCCCCAACGCATGTAATTCATAAAGATACTGTAATAAAAAAATATATTAATTACTGTTAGTTTATGTTGGCAGCTAGACCTAAACCTGCATCGCTGCTCTTTCTTTTATAATACAGGAAGTAATATTACCGTTGCATTTTTGGAAAAACCTCTGGTTGTGTTTTGTTTTATTCAAATTCGTGTTCCATATGTGAACCATGTTGCATCGAAATCGAGTGTGCGCTCCAGACAGCGCGCTTTTTGCAAAAAATTTAATACAACATTTTTTCAATTTAATACAGCATATTTTCAATTAAATTTTTACTTGATCCACTTAAAAAATTATTTGGATATTTCGGAATTTTCAAACATTTTTTAATTGGATTAATTAGAAAATTAATTGAAAATTTCAATATTTTTTTAAATTGAATAGCCAATTTTTTTAATTAAAATTTTTTTAATCACCCTTTTCAGAAACTTTTTTTTATTATTATCATTTTCGTGATTAAAGCAGTTTCAATTAAAAAATTAATTGGATCAATTAATTTCGTGATTGAAACCGATTTTATTTCTTTTTGTGCAGAAAAAATTATCACGAATCTGCATGTATTCTCATATGTATTGTACTTTCCTATAGACCTGTGTCTCCATTTGTTTGATGAAATAAATAAATAAATATTTATTCCGAAATCCATTTATCATCCCGAGGATCCCATTTATTAGGAAAAAGGAAATGGAATGGCGTGAGTTTGAGTGAATTGAGATGTACAGGAGTCAGAATGAAGTCCCGAAATTCTACCAAAGAATTAAACACCAAACTGATGGCTTTGGTGCAGGCACACCCTCCTGCAGAGACAAAGAAGGAAATCTGGTAACTGACACAGATAACATGCTGAGGATATGGAAAGAACATTTTACACAACTGCTAGAGTCCGACGTTGGCGGCGAAGAGGATACCGCAGAACCAATCAATGATGATGGTATATAATGTTTATCCACTAGTCAAGAGTGAGGTCAAAGTAGCAGTGACCCGACTAAAGAACAACAAGGCAGGAGCCGACAGGTTACCCACTGAACTATTTAAGACTGGAGGCGACACGCTGATAAGGCGTATGCATCAGCCTATCTGCGCAATCTGGCTAAAAGAACGCATACTCGATGATTGGAACCTCAACATACTATGTCCCGTACACAAGAAAGGAGACAAGACGGAATGTACCAACTACAGAGGAATAAGTCTCCTCCCAATCGCATACAAGATACTCTCGAGCGTATTGCGTGAAAGATTAAAACTAGAAGTAATGAAATAATTGAGCCCTATCAATGCGGCTTTAGACCTGACAAAGAATAAGAAAGAATCTCTCCGAACCATTTAATACCAAACGAGGTTTCAGACAAGGAGACAGCGCGCGATCTCTTTAATATCCTGCTGGAGAAGATTATACGAGATGCAGATGTGAATAGATATGGCACACTAATCACAAGAAAACACATGCTACTCGCCTATGCCGACGACATCGATATCATAAGTCGGTCACCGGAAGTAGCAACTGCTGCCTTTGAAAGAAAAAGTCAGTGAAAATGGGTTTGGCAGTAAATGGAGATAAGACGAAATGGATGGTTTCAACTTCAAAAATGCTTTGCACAACCGAACAGATAAAGAAAATGAAGAAAGTTGGGAACCACAGTCAGTAACTTTATCTACTTCGGCACCGCCGTAACCGGAACGAATGACACCAGTTTTGAGATAAAGCGAAGAATAATATTGGCAAACAGTTGTTACTTTGGATTAAGTAAGCTGTTTAGAAACAAGGCCACCTCTCGACAGACGAAGATTACACTTTACAAGACACTGATACTACCCGTGCTGTTATATGGTTCTGAAGCATGGACACTTGTGAAAGCAGATGAGGCAGTGCTTGGAGTACTTGAGAGAAAGATTCTTCGTAAAATATTTGGTCCAGACGAGCTGTATGACGACGATAGCATAGTTACACTCATCAAGTTACAACGGCTGCGTTGGCTAGGTCATGTTTTCAGAATGGATGAAGAAGCTCCAGCAAATAAGTCTTTTGAAGGCAAACTCGGTGGTACACGCAAAACGGAAAGGCCAAAAGCCCGATGGGAAGATCAAGTGGTGGGAGACAGCTCGAAACTTGGTGTCAGAAATTTTAGAATGAGCGCAGAAGATCGAGGTGCTTGGAACGCTATTCTACGTTTGGCTAAACACTTGGAGCAATGTAACTTAGGCACCGGTGCAGGCAAACTGTGGGCCACTGTTAAGTCTCTCTCGAACCCCGGTAGACGGGACGACAGGACCTCAGTCACTTTTGGCGAGATAACCGTGACTGATCCGAAGAGATGCGCCAGGTTGTTCAACCGTCAACTTATTGTGCATCCCGAGAGAGACAGGGCAAAGAGGTGAGCCATTCGCCGTATTCGTGGTCTCCGAGCCGATGAACAGCCATCACAATTTACCGTGGGCGAAGTTACGAATGTCATCCGTTGCGCCAAATCTTCCATGGCGTTGGGCCCCGACGGAATCTCTATATTGATGCTGAAAAATCTGGATTTACCTGGAGTTGAGTACCTTACCACTGTCCTTAACCTGTCATTGAACACTCTTATAGTTCCCGATGTCTGGAAAATGGGCAGAGTGATCCCGCTACTGAAGCCGGGTAAAGACCCGAGTTTGGGGGAGTCGTACAGACCGATCTCCCTTCTCTCACCAGTGGCTAAGACGCTTGAGGCATTACTCCTCCCGAGCCTCGTAGGAGAATTTTCATTTGCCGAGCATCAACACGGATTTCGGAGACTGCACAACACAACAACAGCTTTGCATGCCATCACCACACACATTTGCCGTGGCTTCAATCAACCCAGGCCATGTGATAGGACGGTCCTCGTGGCACTGGACCTATCGAAGGCATTCGACACGGTCAGCCATGCCAAATTATTTGAGGATATCGCCAACACGTCCCTCCAGCCAGGCCTGAAACGTTGGGTCGCGAATTATCTGTGTGGCCGCCAGTCATTTGTGGAATTTAGGGATAAGAAGTCAAAACACCGTAGAGTGAAACAGGGAGTTCCCCAAGGTGGGGTGATATCTCCGGCTCTGTTTAACCTCTACCTATCCTCCATCTCACCTCCTCCAGACGGCATAGAGATCGTATCATATGCGGACGATTGTGATAGGTTGAACGTCTACCTCAACGAGCTTGCCTCATATTTCGCTGCAAGAAATCTGAAGATATCCGCTACCAAATCTTCAGCCACACTGTTCATTACAAATACGCGTGAGGTGAATACTGAGCTGACTGTGATGGTCGATGGAGAAATGATTCCGACCATCAAGTGTCCCAAAATACTTGGCGTCACATTTGACAGCTCCTACACTTTCTCCCCACATGCCACAGCAATCTGCAATAAAGTCAAAAGTAGAAACAAGGTCCTCAAGTCACTCGCTGGCAGCACTTGGGGTGCAGACAAAGAAACCTTGTTGACCACGTACAAAGCAATTGGCCGGTCTGTGGTAAGTTATGCAGCGCCAGTGTGGTCACGTCAACTTTGTGACACGCAGTGGAATAATATTCAGATCTGTCAGAATGCCGCCCTCCGAACTGCGACGGGCTGTCTCCTCAGTTCTCATGTGGACCACCTCCATCAGGAGACAAAGATCCTACCAGTGCGAAGACATAACTACATGCTGTCTAAGCAATACCTTTTGGGCTGTTATCGCAGAAATCATCCAAATCATCATCTTGTGGATAGATACCCACCGCCCAGAAGCCTTAAGGTAGATCTACACGATCTAGAGCGTGAGGTCCAGCGCTACATGAGAGAACATCTATATCAAGCGGCATATCAAGCGGGTCTGAACAACATTCATGCAGACACGGTAGCAGACGCGTTAATTGGCTACCGGGTGAATGTAGTCCTTGGAGAACGACCACCACCCATTGCACCCGAAGAAATCGACCTCCCCCGGCAAACCAGAGTGGTTCTGGCTCAATTACGTTCCGGCAGATGCAGCCGCCTCAATTCCCACAGAGCTAGGATTGATGCCGACGTGCAAGATGTATGTCCCTATTGTAACCAGGGACCGCACGATACACGTCACCTGTTTAACTGCCCGGCCAGACCCACTCGACTCAGACCCAGATCCCTGTGGACGCACCCCATCCTAGTCGCGGAGTTCCTGGGTCTTGACACTCAACAGAATCAAGCAGACGAAAGATAGTACACAATAAACTGCTACAACAACAACAACAACAACAACGTTTGGCTAGTGGAAGAAATATTCTGTCATAGCCAATTAAAGTAAGTAAGTAATTATTATTAGCATTTTCGTGATTGAAGCAGTTTTAATTAAACAATTAATTGGATCAATTAATTTCGTGATTAAAACAGATTTTTTTTTTGTGCAGAGAAAAATATCACGAATCTGCATGTATTCTCATATGTATTGTCCTTTTCTATAGACTTGTGTATCCATATGTTTGATGAAATAAAAGCTCGATGTATCGATAAATTTGCATATTTATTCCGAAATCCATTTGTCATCCCGATTAAAAAGAAGTTGATATGGTCAGATCCAATTATATCAGGCATCAGATATAATTTGTCTTGGTTTTTTCAATGTTGTTTTAATAACTCCGTCAATTTTCTAAGCTTTATACTTCAAGATTCACCAAACTGTGCCAGTATATGTCCGCACAGAATAAATATTTAGTGATTTAAAAATGCCATCGTTTTAAATATGAAAAATATTTTTTTTTGTAAAAAATTTGCACAATTTTCAAAAAAGATACTCCCATTTCCTTCAAGTTTTCGTAAACTTTGGTCATCAAAGCATTATCATTTATATCTATTTTCATAAAACGGAGGTATTAAGAAAAGTTTTAAATGCAAATTTGTTTTATTTTGATATCAAATCACCCCGTTGCCTTAAGATCAACATGACAAATTTTTTTAATAATTCGATGCAATTTATCTGTTCTAAACAACAACATACCTTTCACGGAACTCATTTACCTTAATTGACTATTCCCTAGTTAGTGATCCGCTGCTATTATCAGTAGTAACCAATTAAACTTTCCTGCACTAAAATCTAACCATGCCTTTATGTTGGTGAAATATCTATTACCCACTCATGATGTACCTGAATATTAGACTCTTCGGGATACGAGTCTGTTAATATAGAAAGATTATTTAATGACTTGTGTAATGAGGACTTTGGGCCAATTTACGAGACTAACGACACCGATTTGCAATTACAGCATATCAATAACATTGTATATGGGTTGTTTCTTGATCATGTTACTGAAAGAACACATTTGATTAGATATGGTAGACCTATGTGGTAGCTACTACTTGTACATAATTTTTTTGTTAATTTTTGGCAGTACTTGGCATGTGATATATTGACGACCCACGCAAACGAAAAAAGGACCATGATTTGCGGATCTGCACCTGGAATGTCCGCACTCTTTATAGAGAAGGTCAGTATACGCGCTAGCGAAAGTATTAGAGAAGTACAAGGCAGATATAACCGCCTTGCAGGAAGTGCGATGGACTGGGAATGGCGTCACTACAACACAAAACGGTGACGAACTATACTATAGCTGCCATAACACGAGTCATGAATTTGGCTGTGGATTTGTGGTTAGTCGGAGACTGAAACACCTTGTCTCCAGTTTAAAGCCAAATTCTTCAACTTCAGCCTTATTTGTGCCCATGCCCCGACGGAAGACAAAGACGAGCAGACCAATGATATTTTCTACGAGCGCCTAGACAGAATATGACCGTTGCCCCGCCCATGATATTAAAATCGCTCCTGGATATTTTAATGCGAAGGAAGGAAGAAATTTTTGGTCCAACAGTCGGAAAGTTTAGCCTCCACGAGATAACGTCCAGCAATGCGTTGAGGCTGATCGATTTCGCCGCGGCAAAAAACATGGTAGTTAGTAGCACCAGATTTCAATATAAAAATATACAAAGCCACATGGCTTTCACCCGATCAAAACACGAGAAACCAAATTGATCACGTTGTGATGATGGAAGGCATTCATCCAGCGAGTTAGATGTACGATCGATCCGTGGAGCGAATATAGATTCGGATCATTACCTTGTTGCAGCAAAGGTTCGCACCCGTTTGAACATGGCGAGGAAAGTATGATCTGACACTGCACGGAAGCTGGACATTGAAAAGCTGCGAACACAACAAATGGAAGCGGCATACTCCACTCGACTGACCCAAGTGCTTGATGAAAGCACTCCTTGTTCCGATGATAGAATGGCGCAGTGGCAAACTATTGCCCACTCCATTGAAAATGCCGCGAAATCCGTACTTGGGTACCAAAAGCCTACTCCAAGATATCCATGGTACGACCACGAGTGTCGAGATGCTACTGAAGCCAAGAATGCGGCATATAGAGCAACCGTGCAATCAGTAGCAACGCGCCAGATGAAGGAGAGGTATCAGGAGAAAAGGAGAGAGGAGAAACGTCTATTCCGCAGAGAGAAAAAGGAAATGGAAAGACGTGAGTGTGAGCGAATTGAGATGTACATGGGTCAGAATGAAGTCCCGAAATTCTACCAAAGAATTAAACATCAAACCGATGACTTTGGTGCAGGCACATCCTTCTGCAGAAACAAGGAAGGTAATCTGGTAACTGACACAGATAATATGCTGAGGATATGGAAAGGACATTTTACACAACTGCTAGTGACCGACGTCGGCGGCGAGGAGGATACCGCAGAACCAATCCCTGATGATGGTATAGAATGTTTACCTCCTAGTCAAAATAAGGTCCAGGTAGCAGTGACCCGACTAAAGAACAACAAGGCAGCAGGAGCCGACGGGTTACCCGCCGAACTATTTAAGACCGGAGGCGACACGCTAATAAGGCGTATGCATCAACTTATCTGCGCAATCTGGGTAGAAGAACGCATACCCGATGATTGGAACCTCAGCATACTATATCCCGTACACAAGAAAGGAGACAAGACGGAATGTGCTAACTACAGAGGAATAAGTCTCCTCCCCATCACATACAAGATACTCTCGAGCGTACTGTGTGAAAGATTAAAACCTAAAGTCAATGAAATAATTGGGCCCTATCAATGCGGCTTTAGACCTGGTAAATCCACTCTAGACCAGATATTCACACTGCGCCAAATCCTGGAAAAGACCCGAGAAGGACAAATTAACACAATCTCTTTGTTGACCACAAAGCCGCCTTCGATACTCCTTTACGTTCAAAGGTATTGTAAGCCATGTCTGAGTTTGGTATCCCTGTAAAATTAATAAGACTGCAGGATGGCAATTGCTGATACGCGTTCCTCAGTAAGAATCGGAAAGAATCTCTCCGAACCATTAAATACCAAACGAGGTTTCCGACAAGGGGAAAGCCTGTCGTGTGATCTCTCTAATAACCTGCTGGAGAAGATTATACGAGATGCAGATGTGAATAGATATGGCACACTAATCACAAAAAAACACTACTCGTCTATGCCGACGACATCGATATCATAGGTCGGTCACCGGAAGTAGTAACTGCTGCCTTTAAAAGAATCGAAAGAGAGTTAGTGAAAATGGGTTTGGTAGTAAACGGAAATAAGACGAAATGGATGGTTTCAACTCCCAAAAAGCCTTGCACAACCGAGCAGATAAAGAAAATGGAGAAAGTTGGGAACCACAACTTTGAGACAGTCAGTAACTTTATCTACCTCGGCACCGCCGTAACCAAAACAAATGACAACAGTTTTGAGATTAAGCGATTATTCTTCGCTTAATCTCAAAACTCAAAAATCACTGGCAAACAGATGCTATTTTGGACTATGTAGGCAGTGTAAAAACAAGGTTACCTCTCGACAGACGAAGATTACACTATACAAGACACTGATACTACCCGTGCTGTTATAGGGTTCTGAAACATGGGCACTTGTGAAAGCAGATGAAGCAGTGCTTGGAGTACTTGAAAAAAGATTCTTCGTAAAATATATGGACCAGCTTGCGTTAATAGGGAATATAGGCGATGTATGAACCATGAGCTGGATGAGCTGTATGACGACGATAGCATAGTTACACGCATCAAAATACGACGGCTGCGTTGACTAGGTCATGTTGTCAGAATGGATGAAGAAGCTCCAGCAAAGAAGTCTTTTTAAGGCAAACACGGTGGTACACGCAAACCGGGAAGACCAAAAGCCCGTTGGAAAGATCAATTTGTGGGAGACAACTCGAAACTTGGTGTCAGAGATTTTAGAATGAACGCTATTCTACGTTCGGCTAGTACAAATATTGTGTCATAGCCAATTAAAGTAAAGTAATTAAAGAAAACAATGTTTAAATGGTGTTCCGAGCAAAATTGCTGAATGTAAGAATCATCACTGACAATATCACCAATAAAATTAGCAGAAACCATCATAAGAAGTTAAAAGGATGTGCGGCGGACTATAAAAAAAAACATAATTAATATAAGAAATATAAAACATAGTTGACAAAATATTAATTACTATCATAGTTTGCAGACTTAATTTAAACTAGAAGATAACATTCTAAAAAAAGCTTTTATAGAGAGATCGGATTAACCTCAAAAGGCTGGTACTACGTTCTTTTTTACGAAACAAAATCGTTCTTTCAGTGGTTTTACAAGGTTGATTTTTTTGGTTTCTTTGGCAAAAATGTTACAGACCTCCTTCTCCACATTCAAGGGCAAATGTGGAGAGTTGTGATGTATTATGATTTGGAACCATTATGTGTAACTTTGGCAGCAGGTACAGAAGAAATAAGACGAAAGCGCTTGATGTGCTTTTGGTTTGCAAGCTTCTGCATATATTTTTCACTTTTGCAGCAGCAGGGGCTAGATTTTCGTTGAGATAAATCCTAGATTCGATGTCAGTTGGGACCACTTGGTTTAGCTTAAGGTTTTGCTTCGCCAAATATTTGCTAATTTATCAACATCATTTTCTTGGATTTGCCTGGCCAAAAACAAGAATTAAGGGCGTCCATCTTCAAATTGACACCAATTTGCGCCGGTTCAGTGTTGGGTGGAAGACCATAGACTAAGACATCATTCCTGCATTGCTGTTGACGTATTTTGTGGGTCTTACGCTCAATTACTTCTAATCTGGCAATAACTAAACTTTGATGCTCGCTGTTCTTTATTCTTTCCCCATCAATTGAACTTTTAATGACAGAAACGAAGCAAGTGATCAAGTTTTAATGTTAATATGTCCAGAGCTTTCCATACTTTTGCATCGTCATGAAATATACTGAAGGAAGAACATTCCTGACACCTCCAACGTATAACTTTATTTTTTGCCAAAAGGTTGTAAGCATTTTTCGTAGTTTGTAATTTGTGAGCAGTTTTTACAATGAAACCAGTTGCAGCATATATAACAGGAGACACCGCCAGATTTTGTGACGTTTTCATTACACACAGGGCTAACAGTATGTGTTGTTGCAGACGCAATTTGAGGCTCTCACTTACGAATGTAAACAAAGCAAGAACGCAAAAAACACAGCAAAAATGCAAAATGTTTGTTAGTTTCGCTGGAAAAAGATGAGCTTCTATTTCCTTTCCGTAAAGATCTTCATAATCGACGTCCTCGCGTTAACACCACACCATCGAATGCATTTCGTGATCGCCCGGATCTCCGCCTGCAAGACCGTATTATTGTCAAGCAGTCTAAAACAGTTCAGTCCCTGGGGTCTCAATGTAGACCCCCAGGCCCACTCTGTTCTCTAGCTTTGATCCATCCATGTAACATGGTCTTCCAGATGGCAATACTGGGGTAAAATTAATCAAGACTGTGCCGCTGGCAGCAGTGCCTTGCACTCGACCTCAATATCATCTCAGGTATTTGATCGGAAACCTCTTCCCTTCCTTCTAGCTTTCCTATCGTCGCCTCGATCATACCGTGATGGTGTGAGCTGCTCCTCTCCTCAATCCATTCTCACATCGCCTTAAGTCTCAGGAAACGTGGTGCATCAAATTTGCCCACCTTCCTTTTCCTCGTGAACAGGCATATTTCAGTCTTCTCTGAGTAAAATTTGAGACCTCTGGGTCTAGCCCAGTGATATGCCATTTGCAAGACGCTTTCGGCCTTCTGCATAGCTGATTCGGAACCTTATTGGTGGTCACTCACAGGAGTGGCGATAAAATGCCCCCTGTGGAGTGCCTTGTGCCACTTTCTTTCCTTCATTTATGTCGTGGGACACACAATTTATCCACCTGTTCCTTAGCATATGGTTTATCCATACTCTAAGGACTGGATACACCCGATACTGGTCTAGGGATTGGATCAGTGTGTCGGTCCGCACATTGTTAAAAGCCGCCTCGATGTCAATGCATACCGCCAGTGTGTACGTTTTGGCATCGAAGGCAGTACCCGTAACTAGGTCGGTTAATAGTATTTGAGATCCAAATGCATAAATAAAAACATACATTTCTTAGAATTTTGCGTTAAATGAAACTGGTGAGTAATTGGTGCCTTTAAATAGCCAATCGCCATCTTACTAGCTGGATAACTGGATGTTGCTTTTAATGCTTGACTATGGAAAGTCGAAGAAAAAGTCAAAGTTAAAGCAAAAAAAAAAAAAAAGAAAAAAAAAAGAAAATAAAAACTGAATGCTGACAGTTTAGCAATTAAAATCGATGCATGTTGCCTTGCTTGTATTTAAAAAGTCAAGTTATTCCGATTTTTTTGATACTTTTGCTATTACATTTTTTCTGATACTTTTGCTATTACATTTTTAAGCAAAGTTAATTTCTGAAGTCAGCAATTCAAAAACTGATCCAAACCGGTATTTATGCAAAATATGAACTGGCTAACTTTACTCGTTCGGAAGCTAAAACGCTTTCTACAGAAAGGCGGACGGTCTTAGACCATTATTTCGGGGAGAAATGGCGAAGTAAGTAAGGAATGCAATGACGAAGTTAGTATACACCCATCCTATGGAAGAGGGTATACAAATAAGTGAAATCGATTGAATATGAAATATGCTACTTTATTAATCGTTATAGCCCTTTTGGGCTCGATTAAAATAGATTAATAAAATTAAATTAGCCAACAAGCATATGCTACCAACATTTTAGAAATACTTAATTTTTCTGAGTGCAGAACGATGTCAACACCTTTGATTAAAGTAGGAATTTTCGAATCATGGAATGAAGTGCATGAAGATTCTTCATTTCTTTATCGTCCAGCTGTCGGAGCTATTACATAACTAACATTGGCAACGACGCCAGATTTAGCTTTAAAAATCCGTCAAAAAAGAATTTTTCGTTATATTTCTGGTACATTAAACTAGTGCATTCAATACAAATGTAGATTAAAGACTGAAATAGGGACTCGGAGCAGCCCCAATTTTTTCATAGCGGAAGCAATCACCATTCTCGAAAATCGCTCCGCTTCGACAATTTTCAAAACCCTTCTCAATGCATATTTTTATGCCCATCACCATAGGATGGATATGTACTAATTTTGTCATTCCATTTGTAATTCATCGAAATATTGATATACATATATACTTGACATTCTGAGCCGATTTAGCAATGTCTATTCGTCCGTCTGTCTGAAAGCACACTAACTTTCAAAGGAACAAAGCAAGGCACTTGAAACTTGGCACAAATGCTTTCTATTAGTGATCGTCGGTCAAGATTATAAATGGGCCAAGCCTGGCTATGTTTTTATATATTTCCTATATAAACCGATCTCTCGAATTGACTTCTTGAGCCTCCAGAGGGCGCACTTAATAGCCAATTTAACTGACGTTTTGAACTTTTTTACAATTTCCAGCAGCCACTACAATGCAATTGCAAATTTTGCCCTTGAACATTCCACTAAGGAACAGGGGAAAACTTCTCACATATCAATGAGTGCAGTCCGATTCAAGTTCAAGCTCAATGATAAGGGGCCTCCTTTTTATAGCCGAGTCCGAACGGCGTGCCGCAGTGCGACATCTCTTTGGAGAGACGTTTTCCATGGCATAGTACCTCACAAATGTTGCCAGCATTAGGAGGGGAAAGCCACCGCAGAAAATTTTTTCTGATAGTCTCGCCAGGATTGAACCCTCCAACCGTGCAAAGAACTTGACAAATGTGATCCTTGGAAAGCAAGGCTCGTTCCGACCGAACTTGGCAGGTTTTTATTTAAGACTTATAAACGAAACCTTTTAAGTTGGTAGATATCGGTTTTGTAATATCTAACTTAAAATAACTTAACTTACTTAAAATGCTATCCCATGGCAGCTGGTTGTACGTACTGGATTGACCCGATGGAGTCCTTCATCGCAAAGGGCCTCAGTGTACAACAAACTGCTACAACAACAACATCAACACCCAAAAAGCTCAGAGATAAAGAAAATGGAGAAAGAACTGCAACTTTCAGATAGTCAGCAACTTTATCTAACTCGGCACCGCCGTAACCGAAACAAATGATATAAAGCGAAGAATAATATTGGCAAACAGATGCAACTTTGGATTAAGTAAGCAGTTTAGAAACAAAGCCACCTCTCGACAGACGAATATTACACTATACAAGACACTGATACTACCTACCCGTGTTATTATATGGTTCTGAAGCATGGGTACTTGTGGAAGCAGATGAGGCAGTGCTTGGAGTATTTGAGAGAAAGATTATTCGTAAAATATGTGGACCAGTTTCCGTCAATGGAGAATAGAGGTGCCGTATGAACCGAGATCTGTATGAGCTGTATGACGACGACGGCATAGTGGTAGGAGACTCCGCTAAACTTGGTGTCAGAGATTTTAGAAGGAGCGCAGCCAATTTAAGTAAGTAAGTAATGGGCCGCTTCAGTCTATAGTTGACAATAATGTTGGAGGTTATTAAAGAAACCAATACCAAAAATTTCTGGCAAATCAGATAAGAATTGCGCCCTCTAGTGGCTTAGGAAGTCAACTCAGGAGATCGGTTTATATGGGCCTTATATAAAAATATCTAGTGTTAAAACTCGAGGGAGATTACGTTGCTAAACCCAATAAATAAAGTGTAACAAGTCTTCTTCCGCAAAGTATTTAGCCTGCACTTGACAGCAGTATTTGAGAAAGGAACAGGCAGGTTTTCGGCCAGGACGTTCTTGCGCCGACCACATTAACTCCCTGCGCTTTCTTTTTTTTTATTCTTAAAATCTTATTGAAATTCCATTACAGGATATTGTCCGGCTTTAGACCGTTGTTTATTAATGATTTCTATTCAGAGAATAGAAGTTGCTTCTAGCATCAACTTTGAATAGAAAGCATTAAGCAATGGTCTAATGCCGGACAATATCCAGCAATGGAATCTCAATAAGATTTTAAGACCAAAAATATAAACCGCAAACAGACAAACCAAACGAAAGGACGTCGCATATGGTGTAGATCACTACCTACACACAGTAAGAAAGCAATCCCATGGCAGCCGGTTGTACGCACCGGATTGAGCCGATGGAATCTTCATCGGCAAGGGCTGCCGCCTCAGTGTACGTGTTCGTCTTTTTTCGTCATGGGAGAGGCACATCCCGGAGTGCCTTCTCCGTACGCTTCTGGTCCGTGCCGGGATTGAAAAGAACCCCGGACCCTGGTTCTGTTCCGTTTGCCAGAACCGCCTTCATCATCGGTCAGTGTCGGTGAGGTGTAACCGGTGCTTGGAGTGGGTACACTTCCGTTCTTGCTCTGGCCTAACTTCGCTACGGGAGTATAGTCATATTGGCTATGTCGCTAGGTGCTGTGCGAACATAGCCAGCAGTGGGTCACAAGCGTCGCCGTCGTCGCCTTCGGCGTCCTCGTCGTCGGACTATGTGACCCCCCCGACCTCTCCCGTACGGCAATTTATGCAACGACAGCACCCTAGCCCTACTATTGCCAGGCCAGTGCCGGGAAGTGTATCGTTCTTGCAGTTAAACTGCAATGGACTGCGAGGCAAGATTGATGAGATTGTAGATTTTATGAGTCGGAAGAGCATATCGGTCGCAGCGATCCAGGAGACAAAGCTGACTAACACCTGCATCTTGCACAGTTGTCACGGCTACAATGTGCTACGTAAGGATCGCTCAAGGAATGGAGGTGGGGGATTGGCCTTCGTTATACACCATTCCGTGCAGTATAGACCTATCTCGCCTGCGCTTGACGCTAGTGACCCATACATGGAATGTATGGGGGTAACAGTCAGGTCTGGTACTGCCGAGATAGAGATATACAACGTGTATATACCGCCGGTTGGTAGCTGTGTCCCGATTAATGGCCAGGCCTACAGCCCCGACATAAGTGGGTTGCTATCTGGCCATGGTCGTCTGGTTCTGGGGGATTTTAATGCACATCACTCGTCATGGCATTCTCCCCTAGGTAACGACCAGCGTGGCATAGCTTTGGCAGAGCAGATAGATAGCTCCACGTTTTGCACGGTGAATGAGGATGCCCCCACTAGGATTACGAGGGGGTGCAGCAGCTCGCCAGACATCTCAATTGCATCCCCTGATCTCCTGAGTGACGTATCCTGGCAAGCAGTCATCTCTTTGGGGTCAGACCACCTCCCCATAATCCTCACCATCGACCGACCACCCGACTTCATAACCTCTGAGCGCCGGACGTTCATCAATTACAAGAAGGCCAATTGGACCGGCTTCAGAGAGTATATCAATCGCCGCTTCAATGAACTGCCACCCCCCTCTGATGTGCTTGTGGCCGAGAGGAAATTCCGAGACATCATCAACGCAGCAGCCGCTCGCTTTATACCAGCCGGTCGAATACCGCAAGTGCGACCCAATTTCCCGGCGCAAGCAGTGGTACTCGCAGACGAGCGTGATGGGATTCGTGCTATGGACCCCGCTAACCCCAGAATCAGCGAGCTGAATCTGGATATAAACAGGGTAGTCAACGAACATAAGCGGAATTTGTGGCTGGAACACTTGGAGCAATGTAACTTAGGCACCGGTGCAGGCAAACTGTGGGCCACTGTTAAGTCTCTCTCGAACCCCGGTAGACGGGACGACAGGACCTCAGTCACTTTTGGCGAGATAACCGTGACTGATCCGAAGAGATGCGCCAGGTTGTTCAACCGTCAATTTATTGTGCATCCCGAGAGAGACAGGGCAAGGAGGAGAGCCATTCGCCGTATTCGTGGTCTCCGAGCCGATGAACAGTCATCACAATTTACCGTGGCGCCAAATCTTCCAAGGCGTTGGGCCCCGACGGAATCTCTACATTGATGTTGGAGAATCTGGATTTACCTGGAGTTGAGTACCTTACCACTGTCCTTAACCTGTCATTGAACACTCTTATAGTTCCCGATGTCTGGAAAATGGGCATAGTGATCCCGCTACTGAAGCCTGGTAAAGACCCGAGTTTGGGGGAGTCGTACAGACCGATCTCCCTTCTCTCACCAGTGGCTAAGACGCTTGAGGCATTACTCCTCCCGAGCCTCGTAGGAGAATTTCCATTCGCCGAGCATCAACACGGATTTCGGAGACTGCACAGCACAACAACAGCTTTGCATGCCATCACCACACACATTTGCCGTGGCTTCAATCAACCCAGGCCATGTGATAGGACGGTCCTCGTGGCACTGGACCTATCGAAGGCATTCGACATGGTCAGCCATGCCAAATTATTTAAGGACATCGCCAACACGTCCCTCCAGCCAGGCCTGAAACGTTGGGTCGAGAATTATCTGTGTGGCCGCCAGTCATTTGAGGAATTTAGGGATAAGAAGTCAAAACACCGTAGAGTGAAACAGGGAGTTCCCCAAGGTGGGGTGATATCTCCGGCTCTGTTTAACCTCTACCTATCCTCCATCCCACCTCCTCCAGACGGCATAGAGATCGTATCATATGCGGACGATTGTACGATCATGGCATCCGGCCCCCCACCCATTGATGACATCTGCGATAGGTTGAACGTCTACCTCAACGAGCTTGCCTCATATTTCGCTGCAAGAAATCTGAAGATATCCGCCACCAAATTTTCAGCCACACTGTTCACTACAAATACGCGTGAGGTGAATACTGAGCTGACTGTGATGGTCGATGGAGAAATGATTCCGACCATCAAGTGTCCCAAAATACTTGGCGTCACATTTGACAGCTCCTACACTTTCTCCCCAAGGTCCTCAAGTCACTCGCTGGCAGCACTTGGGGTGCAGACAAAGAAACCTTGTTGACCACGTACAAAGCAATTGGCCGGTCTGTGGTAAGTTATGCAGCGCCAGTGTGGTCACGTCAACTTTGTGACACGCAGTGGAATAATATTCAGATCTGTCAGAATGCCGCCCTCCGAACTGCGACGGGCTGTCTCCTCAGTTCTCATGTGGACCACCTACATCAGGAGACAAAGATCCTACCAGTGCGAAGACATAACTACATGCTGTCTAAGCAATACCTTTTGGGCTGTTATCGCAGAAATCATCCAAATCATCATCTTGTGGATAGATACCCACCGCCCAGAAGCCTTAAGGTAGATCTACACGATCTAGAGCGTAAGGTCCAGCGCTACAACATTCATGCAGACACGGTAGCAGACGCGTTAATTGGCTACCGGGTGAATGTAGTCCTTGGAGAATGACCACCACCCATTGCACCCAAAGAAATCGACCTCCCCCGGCAAACCAGAGTGGTTCTGGCTCAATTACGTTCCGGCAGATGCAGCCGCCTCAATTCCCACAGAGCTAGGATTGATGCCGACGTGCAAGATGTATGTCCCTATTGTAACCAGGGACCGCACGATACACGTCACCTGTTTAAATGCCCGGCCAGACCCACTCGACTCAGACCCAGATCCCTGTGGACGCACCCCATCCTAGTCGCGGAGTTCCTGGGTCTTGACACTCAACAGAATCAAGCAGACGAAAGATAGTACACAATAAACTGCTACAACAACAACAACAACAACAACAACACAGTAAGAAATTAATGAACAGATTTTACGCAACCTGTTTCCGGCACTCCTCTCAGTGAAGTGACGGAAGACACGAGGGAGGTGGAAGAGAAACATCATGTTGTCCCTCCAGCCGCTTATTTCCCTTATCTTATTTTTACCATTTCTGAAGGCTGCTTTCGATTCATCATAATCGCTTAATTCCTGCAAAAAGAAGTACTCGATGTTTAGTGATCTAGTCTATCCATAGAGCTCTTTGCCCATGGCAATGCGAAGAACGCGATCCAGCACAAGACAATGTCAACTGGTGAACTTGGGTGTGGGGTGACCTTTCTCTTCGAACATTTGCTGCTGTCCTGTTTCCCTAGATGGATGGTATTGGCACCAGCAGGTTTGGCGATAGCTTTGGTTATGTCAAACAATGCCTTCAATAAATCAAAGTTTTCTTTTTTCCGCAGCTCTCTTTGCCTTTCAGAAGTTTTGACGGCTATACAACGAGTACAAACCGCCGGCTGGTAGCTCTGTCCCGATTAATGGCCAAGCTTACAACCCTACATAAATGGATTACTATCTGGCCATAATCGTCTGGTTCTGGGGGACTTTATGCGCATCACACTTCATGGCATTCTCTCCTAGGTAACGACCAGCGTGACATAGCTTTGGCAGAGCAGATTGTAAGCTCCACGTTTTGCACGGTGAATGGGGATGCCCCCACTAGGATTACGAGGAGGTGCAGTAGTTCGCCAGACATTTCCATTGCATCCCCTGATCTCTTGAGTGACGTATGGATCTCTTTGGGGTCAGACCACTTCCCCATAATTCCCACCATCGACCGAGCCCCGACTTCGTAATCTCTGAGCGCCGGACGTTTATCAATCAGAAAAAGGCCACTTGGGCTAGATTCAGAGTATACCAATCGCCGCTTCAGTGAGATGACACCCCCTCGTATGTGCTAGTGGCCGAGAGGAAATTCCGAGACATCATTAACGCAGCAGCCGCTCGCTTTATACCAGCCCTTCGAATACCCCAAAAGCGGCCCAATTTCCCGGCGCAGGCAGTGGTACTCGCAGACGAGCGTGATGGGATTCATTGTATGTGAATGTTATGAATCTGGAAATAAACAGGGTAGTCAACGAACATAAGCGGAATATGGGGCTGGAACATTTGGAGCAATGTAACTTAGGCACCGGTTTTGGCAAGCTGTAGTCTACTGCTAATTCACTCTCGAGCCCCCGTAGACGGGGATAACAGGACCTCAGTCACTTTTGGCGAAATAACCGTGACTGATCCGAAGAGATGCGCCAGGTTGTTCAAACGTCAATTTATTGTGCATCCCGAGAGTGAGAGATTATTAGTGGCCTACCACTGATTTTCGTTCTTTCTAATTTTCTTTAAATCTGAGAATCATAAAAATGTCGTCAACGTCTTTTCCAAAGATGATTCCAAATGAGGTACATTCATGTAATTGTAAATAAAAAACGAAGTATGTAAACTGATTTTTACGACCAATATCTCATTTTTTCATAGGTTATCTGGTTTTTTTGTGCAAGTTATAAGACCTAACATATTTTTCCGTTTTGAATAACTTAAAAAAAGAAACAAAATTAATTTTTTTCACAAAAATATAATTTGAAAGTAGTTTGTGGGTGACATTTTTAATGTTTATGGCACATATGTTATTTTACTCATTAATAGCTCAAAGTTCATTCATTCGTGCAACAGCAAATAACTTAAAAAAAGTCAATAAGTCATCTGTTTTGTTGACACTTGCAGTTACAATGCTGCACGCCTTTAATTTATATTACATTTAGTATTCCAATTATCCTACAGCGGTTGGTATAAGAAAATTGAAAACTAAATAATCAATATATATATAAGGGAAGCAGTGGAGCGGAGCGAAAAAATGTTTGCTGGAGCGGGAGCGGAAAAAGATACCCGCTCCCGATCCCTGAGCTGAATTGAAATGCTTTAGTAACGCAGAAATTGGAGGTTGCCTTAAAACTGGGGTCAAGTACAGCAGCGGGATATTATCTTGGAAAAGCCAGAGCCAAGCAGTGGTTACAACGTTCACAACTAAAACTGATATTCTTGCCGCCTCGAAAGCAATTAAAGAAGTTATATGGCTTAAACGAATGAATATATATGTATATATAGAGAACATAAAAAAAGATTCTGAAAAGAAATTAAATTACAACAATCATCGACTGAAAATCAGCTAGCCAATTTGATGACAAACGCTTTGCAACAAACAGCTAGTCATATTAGCAAATTAAAATTTCCTAATATGACTAAAATTAATTATATTTTATTTATTCTTTTAATAAAATTAAATGTCAAAGTACTTATGCCACCCAACATTTTAATACTTGGCTTAATATTTTATTCGAAAATAAAGTTTGAATAAATATAAATAAGTAGTTTTAAATTAGACCTTTTGTAACTACTTTTTAACAACATATTAGGAAAATTTAATTTTATTTTAAAAAATTTCTGTAAGCTTAACTGTTCGAAAACTAGTTTGTCAAAATACTTATGCCGATGACTGTATGTTCATAGGAAAATAAGTATGTGTGTAGTAATGCGATTGGGTGACTTGGGCATGTTGGAAACCGTTGCTTGGTTTCCAACATCCCCAAGTCACTTGTCAAAATCCAGCCTTATCTTGGCCTTCCTTCATCTCGAATGTGGACACAAACCTCCCCGCGGAGTGACCTGGGTAGCTAAAATGAGCCACCTATAGAACGATAAAAAAAATAGGTTTGGGCGACGGGTAAGAAGCCCATCACCCGGAAAACTTAAAGAAATAAAAAACGAAGAAGAATAAAAACGAATTCCCCCTATGTTGACGACACCCGCTAACGTTTCAAGGACCATGATTTGCGTATCTGCAGCTGGAATGTCCGCACTCTTTATAGAGAGGGTGCAGTGTACGCACTGGCGTATTGGAGAAGTACAGGACAGACATTACTGCCATACAGAAAGTGCGATGGCTCGGGAAGGCCTCCACAACAACACCTAGTGGTGACGCCCTATATTATATTGGGTTGCCCAAAAAGTAATTGCGGATTTTTTAAAAGAAAGTAAATGCATTTTTAATAAAACTTAGAATGAACTTTTATCAAATATACTTTTTTTACACTTTTTTTCGAAAGCAAGTTAAAAGTAACAGCTGATAACTGACAGAAGAAAGAATGCAATTACAGAGTCACAAGCTGTGAAAAAATTTGTCAACGCCGACTATATGAAAAATCCGCAATTACTTTTTGGGCAACCCAATAGCTGCCATGAAACGAGGAATGGATTTTGTTGTGGATTTGTGGTTAGTCGGAGTCTGAAACACCTTGTCTCCAGGTTTACTCCGCTGGGCGAGAGGCTAGCCATAATCTTCATAAAGGCCAAAGTCTTCAACATCAGCCTTATTTCTGTCCATGCCCCGTCAGAAGTTAAGGACAAACAGACCAAGGATATTTTCTACGAGCGCCTAGAAAGAGAATATGACAGCTGTCCCGCCCATGCTATAAAAATCGTTCTGGGAGATTTTAATGCCAAAATAGTTAAGAAATATCTTTGGCCCAACAGTCCGAAAATTTTGCCTACACGAAGAAACTTCCGATAAAATGGAAGTTAGCAGCACCAAATTCCGACATCGAAAGATTCACACTTCCACATGGCTGTCACCAGATAAAAACACGAGAAATCAAAAATATCATATTGTGATAGATTTAAGGTATTCAACCACTCGGATCGCAGGGCAACATTACAGTCAGAAGCAACGCGCCAGGCGAAGGAGAGGTATCGGGAGAAAAGGGGAGGAGACACGTCTTCCGAAAGAAGAAGAAGGAAAGATGTGAGTACGAACGAACGAAGATGTTCATGAGCCAGAATGAAGTCCGAAAATTCTACCAAATTTTAACATCAAACCGATGGCTTTGTTACAGGTAAATGATGCAGATAATGCCTGAGGATATGGAACAACACTTTTCCCAGCAGCTGGTATCCGGCCTTGGCCTTGCGTATACCGCAGAACCAATCTTTGATGATGGTCCACGTAGCCGTAACCCGGCTGAAAAAATAATTAAGCAGCAAGAGCCGATGGGTTGCCAGCTGAACTGCTTAAGACCGGAGGCGAACTGGTTAAGATTAGGCGTATGCAACAGCTCATCTGTGCAATTTCGCTTGAAGAACGCATAGCCGATGTTTGGAACTTCACCATACTTTGTCCCGTACACAAGAAAGGGCACAAGATCAAATGTACCAACTACAGAAGAAAAGGTCTCCACCTCCGTCGCAAACAAGATACTTTCGACCGTACTCGAAGACCTTCCATATTATCCGCAAATCGGGGTAATATCTCAGGCGCTGTTTAACCTCTTCCTCTGGTATATTAAACACCATCTAGATGGCATCGATATCTTATCATATATAAACAATTATACGATTATGACTTTGTGCCTCCTCGTTGTTGACATCTGATTTTTAACTACTTCCTTGCCGATCTTGCCCTTTATTTGGCTGCGCAGAAATTTAAAGGTATCCGCCACCTAATCTTTCACTCCTTCGTCAACGGAGATGTATGGGGTGTTGGATGTGATAGTATTGTTGTTGCTGTTATAGCAGTGTGTTGCACACTGAGGTGGCAGGCCTTGCCGATGAAGGGCGCCATCGGGTCAATCCGGTACGTACAACCGACTGCCATGGGATTGGGATGTGATTGTCGAAAGTCTAAGTATCCCAACTAACAACTATATCAAAGCACTTGGTGTCAGATTTGACAGCCTTATAAATCTTCTGCACTCCTGACAAGGTCAGGAGTAGAAACAAGACCCTACCGAAGGCACAAAGGCAGAGACCATTCATCACCATCTTGTGGATAAGCATCCACATGATCTAGAGCGTGAAGTTCAGCGCTTCAAGAGAGTACCTCTATTGCAGACGACGTTTCAAGAGGGGCTAGATTTTTGTATAGGGTAGCAGAAGCGGTGAACACATTCCTTGAAGATCGACCGCCATTCCTTGCACCTGAAGAATTTAGCATCTCTCAGCAAACCATAGAAGTTCTGCCTTAATTGCGTTCCAGCGTATGTATCCGCTTAAATCCAATAGAGCTAGGATTGATTCCAGCGTGATGAATGTATATTCCTGGGACTACACAACAATCACGCCACTTGTTTAACTGAACAGACAATTCTTCTCGACTTAGTACCAGATCTTCTTGGACGCATCCTAAGTTGGTCGTAGACTTCTTAAATCTGGATATTTAAGAGCCCAGCTCATTATAGCTTCCGTATAATGGTTCCACCCTAAATGTACCCTACACCACTAATGTGGCACAGGGTATTATAACATTGTGCATTTGTTTGTAACACTAAGAAGGAAGTGAGCTAGACACTTTGGTAAGTTAGATCGAATTAGAATCACTTTCTGATTCGATTTAGCTATGTCCGTCTGTCTGTCTGGTCATGTTAATTTGTGAACAAAGTGCAGGTCGCAAATTTCATTCAATGAACTTCAAATTTGCCAGGATTCCAACGAAATTTTGCGCGAAGGATTCTATTGTGATTCTTGTTACGATATTTCTAGCGATTACAATCGAAAACGGTTCCGATTTAGATATAGCTGGCATATATTTATCCATCCAATTAGGACTAATTTTGCAATAATCACCTAAGAATAAAAAACGCGAATGTTGGTATTGAGTCTATAGTTTAAAGGTTTGCTACATCATGAAATATTAGTTTAATTTTTAGTTAGTTTTTAGTTTTTCTATGTAATGATTACAAATTTATAATATGCATTCTCTCAAACTTTTATGAACGATTGTAATATGGCAACTCTATATATTGTGTATTTTTTTTATTTTCGACACTTGCAAAAAAAAAAAAAAAAAAAAAAAAAAAAAAAAAAAACAACAACGTAATGTACCCTGTTTCAACGACAAAGAACGAATATTAAAAAAAAAAAGGTGGCGATGTTAACTTCATCATCACCCCCACTTAATTGCGAATGGTGTACAAAGAGAAACGAATTAAAACTTTGTTAAATAAGTAATTGCTTATAAAAAAAATCATCACGACCGATATATAATAATGCAGATTTTTGGTTACATATTTAGCTATTGGAAACATGGGCAAGTCTAACTGTTCTGCACAGTCATCTTATCGCTCAGCGGCGGCAGCAGCTTTCTATGCTTTTTCGCCTCTTAAATTTCGTTGCCTCTACCACCACCACCATACTACATACAATACGTGTCACAAAAATTATTCACCGAGAAAGAGGGAGTACGGTGATATTGCCAGACGACAAGTGAGCTGTTTTTGTTGCAAAATTTTTATAAGTTTTTCTTTATAAAGACTTACCCATTAAATCGGAGGCTAATGCTTCCTTTTGGTCTACGGGCACCTTAGCAATTTTTCCTCCCTTATAGACATAACTACCCTCGATTGACTTGAACTCGAGGTAACGGGTAACGCCCGTATGTATTAATAATTTTACCAGCTGTCCATTGGCCATCAAGAATTTTGGTATCAGATCCACATTCCAGTCCCGACCGCGCCCATACTTGTCACCCGGAACTTCGATATTGAAACGCTGGAAGAGTTCTTCCAGAGGAGTTATTGATGCAGATTCACCTCCATAGTACTTGTTTCGGTCGATGTGTAGAACTTTTTTTCCGGATACAGAAAGCATACCACTCAAGATGCACTCCTTTAAACCGGTGCCCAAAACAATTGCATCGTATTCCTCATTCATTTTGCAGTTTTTCTTTTTTCTAGACCAATTTTTCACACTAAACGAATTGCAATTTCAATCGATTAATCAATTAAGTTAACAGTAGTAAAACGCAAATCTTCCCAAACTTTTTTCTCCTCTGCAGCGAAACTTCCACTTCGTTTCTACTCGTTTTTAGGGATCTAAGTCGACTAGTCGACTTTCGACTAATCGATTTTTTATAAAAATAGTCGAAAAGTCGCAGTCGACTTTTAGAGGCAAAAAAAAAACGAATAACCAACTTTTTCTTTGTATCGATTGCTTATAAGCATAGTGATGCACCAGAGATAGTCCGTATTGGCTGGTATTATGTTTGTTTTTCACCGTTGAAACCCCATTTTTTCGCGATT
This sequence comes from Stomoxys calcitrans, assembly GCF_963082655.1. Classification (NCBI taxonomy): domain Eukaryota; kingdom Metazoa; phylum Arthropoda; class Insecta; order Diptera; family Muscidae; genus Stomoxys; species Stomoxys calcitrans. The sequence goes on from NC_081554.1 coordinate 128,022,410, forward strand.
ACTTTTTGAAAAACTAGACAAATAACAATGATACAAAAACAATTCTATTAAAAATTTACCATAATTAATAAGGAAAAGGGAGCAAGTGCGTAAACTGCACTTGAGGTAATTTTTTTCAGGGTATAGAGTTCGATGTGCTGAATGAAACTGTACAAAAATTTTGTTGGGGAAGAACCTAGTCCATGACAAATAGTTCTTTATAGTTAAAAATTAAATGCTTATACATTTTATTTTTAACCCGATTCGGAAAATATAAAAACCATCTTGTAAATTTTTTAAATCGCTTTCAGGCAATATGATAGATTACTAAAAAATCTTAAAAACTTTGTTAATTTTAATGAAAATAGTAAAATTTTGAACAAATTTTGTCGAAAACCGACAAATTATTCAAAATTTTCCCATAAAAAGTAAGCTACACATCAGATCACAATAGCCACTCCGCTAAGCTTTCATTTTATGAATAATTCACCTTACTAATTTATAACAAAACTAAAAATACACCAAGATAAATTTTTAATAACCAAATTTAAATTTTCTTCTCCTCCTAACAGTGGGAAAAAGCCAAAAGTATTTTAATTAAAACTCTCTTTGCCATCCAAAGTTGGACAAATTTGCAGTCCTTTGGCCGGATTTAAGATTTTCTCCTCCTCCACATGTCCAAAGTGGGAAAAAGCCAAAAGTATTTTGATTAAAACTCTCTTTGCCATCCAGATGTCAAATTTGTAAAAATCGGATGGAAAACCTAAGAGTTATTCAATAGTTCTGACTGACACTTTGGAGGCCTATTTCTCAAAACCCAGGTCCTTCCCCCGGGAATTTTTCATATCATAGCAATTAGCAAGCCCAGCTATACAAAATATGCAATTTTCAGAGGAATCGGTGAGGGGCCAATAAACTGCACTTTGGCCAGGAAATGTCTTACTGAATGGAATCAGCAAGTTGTTTTGCTTTAAAACTACTATCTAAAGTGAATATACAATAGTACCAACCTTATGACGAAAACCTCGTTTAAACTATTTTTTAAATCCGGATTGAATGGCTCGATCATCTGTTTTCCCTTTATGAAATCAGCTGACGAGAGCCTTAAATCCGGGTTTAATGAGCAATGTAAACGGGGTTGAATTTTTAGGTTTTCGAAAGGTTATAAATTTCGAAAACGTATTATACTTGTATAGAAAAGTATCAAAGGTCATAAACCTCGTAAAAGTCTCTTACTTGCTGAGATTCGACACATAATTTTTTTAGATTCTTTGTTGTTGCTATAGCTTCTGAGTAAATAATATACAATTTTATGATAAAACGTTTTAGCTTTAAATTTTTTAGAGTCAGCGCTCCAGGGAGCGAAATGACCAAGTTAAGATAATCACGAACGCCACCAGCATCAGTGAGGGGGAGAAACAGCTGAAAATGTTTTGATGTTTTCTACAGAATTCGAACTCAGACGATTTATGCCATAAGGCTGGTACTATATTCACTTTTCGTGATATTTTTCGTCGATTACTTTTATTAGATTGTAATGGGTACGAATCTGTATAATAGTTTGTAACAATATGGTAATGTTATAAATTGGATTGCCCAAAAAGTAATTGCGGATTTTTCATATAGTCGGCGTTGACAAATTTTTTCACAGCTTGTGACTCTGTAATTGCATTCTTTCTTCTGTCAGTTAATAGATCTGTGTATAGTATGGCAACTTTAAGATGGCGTCAGCTGCTGTTTCCGCTAATAAATAAATGGATTGTGATTTTGTATTGAACAGGAACGACCACGCGTTTCATTTATCGCAAATAACGCAGTCATCGGAAGAGGGACCACTAAAATGATAAGTTGCGGGTTGCAACTTATTCACACACATTTTGAAGCGAAGAATATAACAAGATCTCTTTTATATCGAGAGATAACAATGTATTTACGTTCAGGCCGACAGTCAACAATTAATAAGTTGACCGCCGCTAGAACTGAATTTCCACAAACGTCAACTTTGAGCCAACCACGCGATCAATGCAGTATGACTGCAATGCAGTCACCTGAGGAATTATCCATTATGCGAATTGACAAACCCGCTGACACCGAATCAAAGGACATCAATACTGCTGTCACCGAGTTCACTGCCGTCAAATCCGCCGCCACCATATTTGCGGCCATCTATCCTGCTGCCACTGCCATCAAACCCGCTGACACCGAAACCATGGACATCAATTCTGCTGCCAAATCCACTGCCACCAAATGTGCGGCCATCAAGCTTGCTACAACTGCCATTAAATCGGCTGACACCGACCTGACCTGACACACTGTCGCTGCCATTAAACCCGTTACCACCGAATCCGCGGCTGTCCGTCCTGCCATCACAGTTCCCATTGCCAATTAAATTCAATTCTGATGCCATTAAATAAGCTGCTAACAAATCCATCGCGGTACATACCAATTATATGAAACACGGAAGTTATGCATATGATTAGGATATTCCGAAGACTGACCCACACTCCGCCTTTCTAGTCGACAGGTTAATATTGCAGTTGAAAATGTTTCAGCTGCAACAAAGAATCGGAGTTGGAACTACACGAACAACGCCAGCCAAGTACACAACGTATGGACTTGGCGTCGCAGAATGGAAGGAACATCAAAAAGATATGTTGACAATGTGGGCCAATTGTCATATAGCAAACCTCTTCAAGCGTGAAATGATTGCTGGCAGGTCGGACATAGAAGAACAAGAGATAGTTGACTTCATTGTGGATGGCACGAATGACAACATAAACGCCATATCGTATGTATACGGCGCTAAAACGCCGTTAACACTCCTCATAAAATCCGGATTTAAGGCTCTCATCAGTTGTTTTTATAAAGGAAAAATAGATTATCGAGCCATTAAACCCGAATTTAAAGAGCAGTTTAATCGGGGCTTAATACGAGTGATGAACTAATGCATCGTCTCGATCGATACGAACAACGACGTCGGCAGTATAAATGACGAGTTCCAGAAATGGGTATGTTAGAAACAGCTCGAAAAATAAGGCAACTGCTGCAAAAATGCCAGACGCTGAAGTTCGCTGTTACAATTGTTCGCAGTTTGGACAGTTCGAAACCTAAGCGACCGCCGAACTCTTGCTATATATATGCAGAAGTGGGACATTTTCACAACAGCTGCTCGAAGAAGAAGAATTATGCTGCCGCATTAACTGAAGTTTCTAAAGATGAGGATCAATTAGATGTACACCCAGAGAAAAATTGATACCAAACGTGCTCATTTCAGTATCGTACGGTATTGATAGTAAACCAACACCGTATGGTACAAAAACAATACCGGATGGAATAGATGAACCACAGAATGATTAATACCGTTTGGTACTATCCTTTTTATCGAACTGGTATTGGTTTTAATATCAATCTGTTATTGGTTTTTGCACCAGACCGTTATTGGTTTTAGTACCAAACCGTTATTAATTATTCCGCCTTCTAATGAACCAAAAAAAAAACCATTGAATATAAGTTAAATCTAATTTTATTTTGGTATTAATGTTAATAATTGCAAAATAATGTTATACCGTGATCAACCTCAATTCTTTGTATTCACACCCAGAGGAAAGTTGATACCAAACGTGGTCATTTCGGTACCATACGTTATTGAAAGTAAAGCAACACCGTATGGTACAAAACAATACCGGATGGTATGGATAAAACATAAAATTGTTAGTACCGTTTGGTAGAACCAAACCGTTATTGATTATGAACCAAACAAAAACCTATGGAAATAATGTTTATTCTAATTTTATATTTATTATATATGTTAATAATTATAAAAAGTAATTTTACACCGTGACCAACCTCAATTTTTTGTATTCAGCTATTGGTTCCATATCCAATGATTACCAGAAGTGGTTTTGGTATGAATACACCAACTTAACATAATTTTCCACACAAGAGACTATCATGTTTTTGAAGTATTGGGTTGCCCAAAAAGTAATTGCGGATTTTTCATATAGTCGGCGTTAACAAATTTTTTCACAGCTTGTGACTCTGTAATTGCATTCTTTCTTCTGTCAGTTATCAGCTGTTACTTTTAGCTTGCTTTAGAAAAAAAGTGTAAAAAAGTATATTTGATTAAAGTTCATTCTAAGTTTTATTAAAAATGCATTTACTTTCTTTTTAAAAATCCGCAATTACTTTTTGGGCAACCCAATAGAATGTCAATGAAATTTGTACTATTCCATTTTGAGCTCTTTCGAACATTTGAGCACGTTTTTACGCAATCAAATTGTATTAAAACATTTTATTTATTTGTTTTACCAACCCTTCTGGCGCGATGACAAGAATAAAAATGTGACGCCGTGAATTCTTAATAGCCTCCTTTACCTGGTATTGAATTGATACCAAATGTTATTACAAATCTTTTCACCAAATGGCATTGTGGTTGATGTAGGGACGAAGGAGTTGGCAGATCCTGAGGGCAACACTACCAGCCTTAGTGATTGTAATAACTGTGAAACGATTGAATATGAAGATTATGAATTTCTATGATTTAAGTTACAATCGAAGTCGAATGTATTGTCGGGTTGGCCAAGATGTAGTGGGTACGACTCTGTATAATAGTTTGTAACAATATGGTAATGTAATATAGATCTGTATATAGTATGGAAACTCTAAGATTGCGGAAAAATACTGTTTTCGCTAATAAATAAAAATCACAATCAATTTATTTATTAGCGAAAACAGTATTTTTCCGCCATCTTAGAGTTTCCATACTATATACAGATCTATATTACATGTTTTAAACAAGAACGACCAAACGTTTCATTTATCGCAAATAACGCAGTCATTGAAAGAGGTATCACAATAAAATGAATTTTTTTCATAAATGGTGGCAAATAATGATCACAGTATTCCTAATTTAATACATTTTAAAAGAATTTCAACAAAATAGATCACAATTTCTTGTCAAAAATTTTTTGATAAATTTGTGTTTTTTGAAGGTACATATTTATGTGTGAGTTTTTTTTATTTGTGGTTTTTTTTTAAGGTATCACAATAAAATGAATTTTTTTCATAAATGGTGGCAAATAATAATCACAGTATTCCTAATTTAATACATTTTAAAAGAATTTCAACAAAATAGATCACAATTTCTTGTCAAAAATTTTTTGATAAATTTGTGTTTTTTGAAGGTCCATATTTATGTGTGAGTTTTTTATTTGTGGTTTTTTCTTAAGGTTCGTACTATATTCGGGTTTCGCAGTGAAACTTCATATAAAAGATATAAGCGCAAAATATTAATGAAAAGTGTTCATTTCACTATAACTTGTTTTTTCATCTAGGGAAAATGTACATTTCACGACAGAAAGTCGTAAGTAGAAAGTCGTTTTCTTACGTAAAAAAAGCGATCGCCAAACTTCTAATTGTAACTAAGTCTTTCTTAGTGTTAGTGTCATCTTTCTTGCATGTACACACTCGGGGAGAAAATAAGTATTTGTGGCATATATAAGAAAGTATTTGTATATATATATATATGTTAAATTTGTGTGAGTGTGTGTGAAAAAAAATGTTTCCGTCATAACAAACTATTCCAATAAATCTATACGACGTAATATGATACAAATAAGAGGTAGCGTCATTAGCACAACAACAAAAATCTACCCCCAACGAAACTACCTTGAGTGGCAATTCCCGTAAATTTTAAGAAATTTGCGTGATTGTGTGTATGTGTGTGTGTACATGAGCAGAGAATAGGCGAGAAAGAAGATAACAACAAAGAGTAGTCAAACAAAAATCTGTAATCGTAATACCGTCTAAGCTGGCCGGCTGTTAACATCTGTTCCCGTGAGACCACCTTTTTAAATCCTTAAATGGGCAAAAGCGCATTTCTGGGCTCAAACACTTAAATCGAGAGATCGCTTCAGCCAAACTCGGCTCTATAGTTACAAATTTATTATTGGGAGATCGGTTTAAACGATCTTTTTTTCTTAAATGTTGGTAGAAAATAATTTTCTTGAGTGGCAACATTGGTTAGTTCACAAGCGAAAACATAAAGTGGATAGGCCCGTAATTATTATTATAGCTGCCATTAGACGAAAAGGCATGTCATATGAGCTGTCATAAGGCTTGTTTTATGTACGTCGAATACGTATAGAGCGCGCTCTAATCGGCATGTATTCTCATATGCACTGTACTTTTTATATACATGTAAAGCATGATTTAATCAAAAAAGTTGCATTATATTCCAAAATCCATCTGTCATGTTAAATTTTTCGTGCGTAACACACGATGTGTGCAACTTGTTGTTGTTTTTTAAATTACATATGACATGTCTAAAGGCCTAAACATAATCAGCGCGTTGAAAAGAGACGCGGTGAAAAAAGCAACCCTGCAAACAAATGTCAGAAAAGCCACTCCCAAAAGTTAAACCATTTTTTATTTTCATGTCCAAAAACACTTTTCAATTGTTTAATTTCAACAGCGAATGACGAGCGTTGCAAAAATGTAACTCCGCAAACAAATTCCACAAAAGCGACGAGGAAAACATGGTGAAACAATAAAAGGTGATCTTATTTGTACAATAATCACAAATCATATGATGTATCCGCCATCTTGCCATCAAGCGGATCAACGTTTTGCGTGTGTGTTCGCAAAATTTGTGTGAGTGTGTGTATACGTGTGCGTACATGAGCAATTAATATGCCGGAAAGAAAATAACAACAAAGAGAATGCAAACAAATATTTGTCAAACCTGACCGGTTGTTAGCAGCTGTTCGAGTGAGACAACCTTTTTAAATCTAAAAATCTACTTATTTGACTTATTTGGGGAGATTTGCTGCAAATCTTCTTCGAAATTCAAATGCAACCCTGCGTTTGCATTGAATACAAGTTATTATTGGGATTTTTGGGCAGCACTTTTTCTTAACATCTGACAATTTCTTAAGGCTCTATTACACGGCATGTAGTTGTCTTAGGACATGTCAAATTTAACACATGCTGAGTTGTACATGTCGTGTGATACAGACGAAACTAACATATTAAAATCACTTTTCAAAATAGCACATGTACATTTTTTCGATTAGAGCCATGGCGAAACAATTAAAGGTGCTCTCATTTGTACAACAACCACAAATCATATGATGCAATCCGCCATTTTCCCATCAAGCTGATCGACGGTTTGCCAACACACACAAAGAAATTTGAGTGCGTGTGTGCATACGTGTGCGTACATGAGCAGAGAATATTAGAGAAAGAAGATGACAACAAAGAGAATGCAAGCAAAAATCTGACATCTTAATACCGTCAAACCTGGCCGGCTGTTAACAGCTAATTCGTGATTAGTGCAACACTTATTTTGTGTATATCACTAGTTCGCTCGATTTTTCGTTGTTTGCGTGAGTTATGGTTCTTAACAATACCACACACACAACCAAAATTCCTTGATAGATAGTGCGCTTCGTGAGAAAAAATTGTATTCAGCTGTTTACGGTACACTACCTGGTAATTATGGTATGCGTGAGACCACCTTATTAAATCCCCTTTGTGGTACTGTGTTCTATGAGTAGAATAGTTGCGACATTTTACCAAGTTTCTTACTAACTGGGTCACAAATAACTTTGTTTTAATGCAGTTGCATTTGTTTTGTTTTGCTGTACGACTTTTCTTTGTGTTATATCGTCTAATTGAATGCGGCGTACTTCGCAATCAATTAATAGATAATTTTCGTGCGAATGAACTTAGTACCAGGCATATTCCAAAAATGTCGCTTTGTATAAACCTCGAAAAAAGATAAGCTTCATCACTCGGCGGTAATGTCTTCTGTGTAAATAGGTTCCTATTGCATCAGCTGACGCCTGAAAGTCATGGTAAAATGTCAGTTTTATAAACAGTCTGACAGAAGCATTAACATCGTGGCATCGAGTATCGGTAAAAGAACAAGAAGTAATAGTATGATAGGGTAAAATGAAAAAAGATACACGGATAAACGGATAAACACACGTCGTTGTTTTATTATGTGAAGTGTTTGGTAAAAAATTGGTTCAAATTCATTTTATTTTCAATTAAATGAGAGGAAAAGAGAAAATAGCTGGAAGTAGAGTGAAACAGTTTTACAAATTTGCAGCATTGGAATGCCCTAAACCAAATAAGTGAATTTGCAAAAGAAGTAATGTAACAAAGAAAGTCCAATTTAGTTCAAACGTGATTTTCTTATTCACAGACCCAAAACAAAAAAAAATCTGCAAAACTCCGACCACAAGTGTTCTCAATTTTTCGTGTTTTTTATGTCGAAAGTGTGAAGCATCTCTACCACATAGGCAATCTAAAAATAATAATTAAAAAAGAGTAAAATAAAGTCATCCGGAATAAACAAATACTTCTGCCTTTAAAATAAGCAAACAAATAAATTGTTCATATTAAGCAGAGTATCTAAGGCTGTTTTCCCCATATTCGCTGATTTTAAAAAGAGTGTGTAGGTAGATCCATTCATTATTACATATTTCTGCTGCCTTATTTATTGATCTATAATGTTTGCAAAGCGATATATTGCTGCCAAACGTGTGTCAATGTGTTTGTTATTATGCGTATCTGTATGTATGTGCATGTTTATTCTTTCGTGCATTTAGCCTTTTAAACTTCTAAGATAAAGTAAATACAATTCAGTTGGCAATAAATGAAAACAAAACCAGTCTGCAATAGGGATGAGAAAGCTGCAAGAAGTGTACTAAATTTGGAGTATTTGTGATGCGAGAATAATTTTTGTGAATTTAAGCCTACATACATACTTATGGTAGGCCACCGTAGCATAGAGTTTAGCATGTCCGCCTATGACACTGAACGTCTGGGTTCGAATCCCGGCGAGAACATCATAAAAATTACTTCCGCGGTTGTATTCCGTCCTTATGCTGGAGACATTTGTGAAGTGTTTTGCCATGTAAAAACGTCTCCTCAAAGAGGTGTCGTACTGCTGCACGCCGTTCGGACTCAGCTATAAAAAGGAGGCCCCCTTTCATTGAGTTTAAATTTGAATCAGACAGCACTCATTGATATGTGAGAAGCTTGCCGCTATTCCTTAATGGAATGGAATTCTTATTACAAAGAATGGTTAATAAAATGGAATGAAATGAATGTACATGGACAAATTTGCATTTACATACGTACATATATTTATATAAAAATAAATTTGTGCTTGTTTGTTTGCATCCTCCGTACGACTCAAAAGCGGCTGAACCGATATTCTTGAAATTTTCATAGATGGTTTAGAATGGTACTGTGTTGGAAAAGGGATATCTGAATGGATGCGGATCTCAAAAACCACCCAAAATCGGAAGGTGGACGATCGGGCTAATATGGACTTCAAGTGAATTGTATTGGAGAGTAGAATACGAATATAGCAATAAAAATTAAATTCAAGCATTTAGGGGGGCGGCCAACTCCAAAACAGACATATTGGACGTTCATATTAATATGGGACTCAAATGAAAGGTATTCGGAATATGGGGTAAAAAATTAGGTCCAAATAATGGTGGATCGGGAAACCCTAAAAGCCCCAAAATACGGATCTCAAATAAAAGGCTACTTGGAGTAGATTACGAACAAGACATTAAAATTGTTGTCTATGTTTGTGGTTGGCGCTTTAGCTCCTAAAAACATCTGAAATACGTTAATTGGCCCATCATAACAATATGGTACTTAAATGAGAGTACAAAACGATTCTGATATCTAATTTTGAAGCCAAGGTTTGGGGGTAAGTCTTTTTTTCGACCATGGCAATTCGGCGCTGAACACAAATGAATTTGCGTGTAAAGAACAACTTTTATAGCTATATCAAGAGCAGTGCGTCGGAGTCGTCGCATCTGCGCCAATACACCCCCAAATCGTATGTATTTACCGACCATAGTAATATGGGTGTTAGATTGAAAGTATTTGAGAATAGAGCATGAAACTTATTTTTACTTCGTGTTTAGGGTCTGGATGCCCACCTAAACTATCTCTTGAAACGAAAATATTTACGCACCATGGTAAAATAGGACTCGGAAGAAAGGTATTTGGAAGTAGAGAACGAATTTGACATCCCTATTCAGGAAGAAATATCCTCACAACAAACCTCGCCCTAAACAGGACATTTACCGATCATGGCAATATAGTAATGAAATAAAAGGTATAACGAGGAAGGCGCAGCGAAGAAGGCCTGATTCGGCTAGCAAGCATATAAATAGCATTAAGAATATAAGTCTCCGTCTATTTCACAGAGAAATATGTTAAACCCTCCACAGTACTGTTGGGTCTAAGGAAGAGTTGCGCAAATAAAATGTGCACCAAAGTACAAGGACATCTATAACGCTGAGTTAAGAAGACATAAGAATGAGCTGTTTATACTGACCACTGCTTGTCTTCAAGTTAAATTAACTGAAAAAAATGAAAATGGCTGAGAACAAATCCTTGATAGAGTTATGCAGCTCCGTGAAAGATACATCCGAGGCCTCTAGACTTCGGATGGTCCTATCCTCAAAAAATATTACTGGAGGCTACATTCACAAACTAGAAATCATTAACCAAGAATGTGACACTGGAAGAGTTTGAGGGTTTTTGGGAAAATTGGACCTAAACTAAATTTGCTTAGCCCAAAAAAAAATTACGGCACCTTAAACTCGCCAGGGCCTGATGATATATCATCGACTGAACTACAAGCTTTCTCCGTCCGATGATGCTGTTGTAACCACAATTTTGCATGTGGTGTTCCTCGTCAAGCTCCAAAAGGTGAGCCAGATCTCTCCGGGCCATAAGACCGATTTCAACCTGTAGATACGACCTGTGGGTTTCAATTGGCTTCTCATGAGAGTGATGAATATCACACAAATTGGCGCTAAGTGCTGCGACGTGTGCTCAACGTTATTCATTGTCTTGTGTTCGTCCTACGGACTGGCTCCCTGGCTTATGGAGTTCTAATCTTCTTGTATTATCCACAAACATTGATCAAATAAATGTAATCTTAATACTAACCTATCCTTATTGCAAAATAAAATGAATTATGCAAAGATTTATGGTGCTAGTTAGTCCCAGCACATTTATCTTGAGATTGAAGTGCGTAACGTCCGTTGCACAAAAAGATCCAAACGTTTTTTTTTAACGAACCACTAACAGCTCTAGGTTCAAAAGTTTTAGGAACCTAACCTAACCTTATACATATTATGAAAAAATCCCGTTTTTAGTTACTAACTCGCGTTACGTTTAGCAAAACAAGAACATGGGATGCAAAAATAAAATGCAGAAATTTATTCAGAAAATGAAAGACGACACTGAAAATTGCATTCTTGGCTAATTGTAACGTATGAAGGGCAGAAATGTTTTAAAATAAATAAATTTATAAGATTCGCGCCAAACAAATAGGATATAAAAATAAAATCATTCTTTAATGGGTATCCAGGCATGGTGGTCTGACCGAAAACGTACATGGGGACAGACAATATGGGTGCTCCGCACCGCCGATTAAAGATCCTGTAATTGGAGGAATAGACTTGAAAAGGGCCAACAATCGAAACTTAAACAGCAAAATTCCAAAAATCGTAAACAGTTTCAACATTACCAATACAGCGTAATAAATTCTAGCAACGAAACGCCAGTTTATCCTACAAATATTGACAAGAGAAAAATCCGGATTTTTAGCCGATTTCGGACGGCCAATGCAACGCATCGACACCTGCTTGCTAGAAACTTAAATTACTCTTGTCCGAAGAACATTCGTTTCTCTTACCCAATATCAACGTACAATTCTTCACAACAAAGGCCTGGACAACATTAGGAACATGTCTATCGAAAATATCAACATAGTATTCAGTTTTATAGCACATTTTTAATTTAACTATCTGAGTAAAAATTAACTGTTATTAAAATTTGAGATTCCATTGCAGGATATTGTACGGCTTTAGACCATTGTTTAATGCTTTCTATTCAAACAATAGTATAGCAAAAAACATTTAAAAGTCAGCAAAAAGTGTGTTGTTGCTAGAAGCATTTGACTGCTTTCCTGTATCGCGTGGTTTCATTTTCGACCAAGAAAAATCATCAGCAGGAGATTTACAACCATACAACCGTTGTAAAGCACACATCTAAATTAGAACAGGGCTCTTCAAGTCGACTTGTTTCTTAAGCGCAATAAAAAACGATCAAATCTTACTTGACTTATTCAAATCCAACTTATCCAAAGATGCTAATCGCAACAAACACAAACGTCTTTTGCAAAACTCTTTTGTTCTTCGCGCGGCGATCGTCTAAAGGTTGATTCTGCCAGTGCTGTTTTTGTTTATAGGCAGTGATTTACACCATATGCGACGTGCCTTTCCGTTTGATTTGTCAGTTTGCGCTTTCTTTATTTGGTCTTAAAATCTTATTGAAAATCCATTGCAGGATATTGTGCGGCTTTAGACCATTGTAGCCATAGTAGCCAATGATTCATGTCTTTCTGTACACGAGCATATATTTATTATATGTTGGATAAATAAGGTAAAAAATCGCAAACATAGCTTCTATATCTAGCTATAATCATGTCTGAACCATATTCGCCAAGGAAGAACAGGGGTCTGTTACAATTCAATGCTACCTTTTTAGCGCCAATCCCATGGAAGCCAGTTGTACGTATCGGAATGACCCGATGGATTCCTTCATCGGCAAGGGCTGCCACCGCAGTGTACAACACACTGCTACAACAACAACAACAACATTTTTAGCGAAATCGGATAAAAATATAAATTTTTTATCACTTCAGATCCATACATGGAAGGTTGGACTATATTTGGATATATCCAAATATGGTTCGATCTAACCAATACTCCAATCACATAAATGAAGATATCAATTTGTTAATTTTAATTAATTCATTTCTAATAATTTGATCCAGATAAAGAGTTTACTTTATTTTATTTCATTCTATTCTATGCTGTTCTATTTTCTTTTATTTTCTTTCGTTTTTTTTTATTTTATTTTGTTTTATATTATTCTGTTCTTTTCTATTTTGCTTTATTTTATTATATTTTATAAGACTTAATTCTATATATTGTATATTTTTTACTTTTAGCGAAATCAAATTACTTTAGTTGCTTTTTTCTCCAAAATGGAGGACCATGAGAATTATGTTAAGTGGAAAGGTTTAGATTGAAAAATTACTGAAAAGAAATTGCCTGATCAACAGATCTTGGACATAGACATAGCAGCCATTATTCATGTAGTTTTTATTTTTATTATTTATTTATTTCAAAAATTCAGTGATACTAAGCCTAATTGGCCAGATATACATACGTATAAGAATGTAAGAAAAACCTAAGTATGCAAATGCTTAATTTTTAGAATATATATTCGAGTAAAGAGTATATGAAAAAATAAGCATGACAAAATCGTTGCCTTTTATATTTCGTGATTGGACAAACCTTGTGTTGCAATTTCCCAACTGACAGCTCTTTCGAAAAGCTTGCCATTTTTGAGGTTATACATACTCAGAACGGTTTGACATACGAGCGCTATTTGTGTTGTTTACAGTAACTTAAAAGATTCAACTCGCCCAAAAAATTTAATTTAGTTGTGAACATTTTAGTGCGATTATTTTTTGCAACATTCGACGTGGATTAACTCAACAACAGTGCATCGATGAATTTAATTCAATTTTTGGCGATGAAGCTCCATCAAGGACCAGTGTTTATCGATGCTATGGTGAATTCAACCGGGGTCGTAGGGCTGAACTGTATTTTACGGGGTAGATCGCAAAAAAATCTAATTTTTTGCATACCCCTAATTTTGACCCAGAAACCCGAATATGAAATCCGTTTTTGGGGCTCGGGCCCGTGGACCACCCAAGGGGATTTTTACAAAATACTTTTGAAGGCAAATAGTTTTATTTAAAATACTTCTGCTAATTTACACTGTTGGACATAGGGAGGCCGAAGGCCGGCAAATTTTTCCAACTTTGGAAGGCAAATAGAGTTTTATTTAAAATAGCAATAACAATTTCGTAAATTTTCCAAATAGGGGTCAAAATTCTCAAGACCCTATAGGTCTTTTCCGGGTTTCGGGCCCCTAGGGGCATCCGCGGTCTCGAGCCCCAAAAACGGACTTCGTATTCGAGTTCCTGGAGTCAAAATTAGGGGGTATGCAAAAAATTTGATTTTTTGCCAACTACCCCGTAAAATACAGTTTTGCCAGTCGTAGTTCGCGTTGGATCTCACACAATTTGTCAATCGCTAACAAAAAGGCTCGTGTCGATTGGTCGAAAGAAATGCTCCAAAAATACGATCGCGGTGCTTCGAAACACGTCCATGTCTCCTGACTGGTGATGAATCGTGGATTTACGCATATGAGCCCGAAAATAAACAGCAGTCGACTGCATGGGTGTTTCACGATGAGCCAAATTCAACAAAAGTTGCTCGCGCACGAAGCACTTCCAAGCAAATGATCGCCTGTTTTATCGGAAAAACTGGACATGTTGCAATCGTGCCACTAGAACAACGTAGAACAGTCAATTCTGAGTGGTGCACAACCATTTGTTTGCCAGCTGTCTTTCAGAAAATCAGGAAAACCAACTGCCGAAGACGGATCACTCCTCAGCCAGCTCTCACACATCGGCTCAAACAACTGCGTTTTTGAGCACCCAAAACATCGATATGATGAGTCATCCGCCTTAAAGTCCTGACTTGGCATCGAATGCCTTCTTTTTAATCCCGTACGTAAAAAATAAAATGAGAGGTCAACGTTTTTCGAATGCATGTTTTGGAGATACCTTAATCAGAGTGGCAAAAGTGTTTCGACAATATGTTCAAACGCATGCGAAAATGTATAGATCTTAATGGGTAATATTTTGAAAGACAATAAAGCGATTTTCGATGATTAATATTTGTTTTGTTCTTTAATCCCGAAATACCTAAGTCCCATTAAGCAAAAAAGAAAAGAAAAAATTATATATAATATCTGAATAGTCAAACGTACATTATACAGATTCAGAAGCCGCAAAGTGTCTACGAATTGTCAGTCTGAAAACATTGTTGGTATGGGAAAAATTCGACGTCCAGCTGGTAAAACATTCCAACATCTCGCAACACGAACAATGAAGGATTTTTCAAACACATTCTTATAAATCATATGTATATTGATCTGAGTGTTTCTACACCCTAAAGGTATTGCTTAGGCAGCATATAGTTAGGTCTTCGCACGGGTAGGTTCTTTGTCTCCTGATGGAGATGGTTCACGTGAGAACTGCGGCAACAGTTTAAAGAGCGGCATTCTGACACAAACCTGACGAGAACACACTGGCGCTGCATAACATACCACAGACAATTGCATTGGTCAGCACCCCAAGTGCTTCCGCCATGTGACTTGAGGGCCTTGTTTCTACTTTTGAATTTATCGCAAATTGCTGATGCATGTGAGGAGAATTTCTAAGATGTCCGTGAATATAAAGTTAACTTTAACTAGCAGAGACACAAGCCCATTCACTTAGCAGCACCCTATTACGATCTTAGTAGTGCTACGCTAACAATTTAACAGAAAAGATCTAAAAATAAAATGAAGAAAAACAATGGAAAAATTCGGAAGAATCGTTAAAAAGAACTCTAAAAGGACCACAATCATTTCGAATTTGTTTAAAAAATTAGAAGCAACGTAAAAAGTGCATAACGGATAGATCTGCAACTCAAATAAGGCCGAAGCGAAAAGTGCCAAAACTGGGAGGAATGCGTGATACCCACTTGTAGTGAAGGAAGCTCTCGAGGCCACCAATCCAAATAAAAAAGTAGAAAATCCAAAAAGGCCATAGTATTTGAGATAGTTGGCATTTAAAGTTAAAGTTAGAATTAACAGAAGCTTAGCAAAAACTAAGAGGGATGCGGGGTACCCATATCACCCGGTTGGGGAACTCCCTGTTTCACTCTACAGTGGTTCGACTTCTTATCCCTAAATTCCACAAATGACTGGCGACCACACAGATAATTCGCGACCTAACGTTTCAGGCCTGGTTAAAGGGACGTATTGGTGATGTCCTCAAATAGTTTGGCATGGCTGAACATGTCGAATGCCTTCGATAGGTCCAGTGACACGAGGACCGACCTATCACATGGCCTGGGCTGATTGAATCCACGGCAAATGTGTGCGGTCATGGCATGCAAAGCTGTTGTTGTGCTCTGAAGTCTTTGAAATCCGTCGGAGCCCTATGCCGTGGATGATTTGGCGTCACGGATGACATTTGTAACTTCGCCCACGGTAAATTGTGATGGCTGTCCATCGGCTTGGAGACCACGGATACGACGAATGTCTCGTGGATCTTGCCTCGCAGACCATTGCATTTCAATTGTAAGAAAGGTGCACTGAGGGTGGAGGCGGTTTTGACAAACCGGACAGATCCCGGCACGGCGGTCAATCCCGTGTGTACAATCAGCTATCATGGGATCGAATTGGTTTGCCCGGGCTGTTAAACACTTGACGTGTGTCGTTTGGTCCAGGTCGCAACCAGGACACACATCCTGCACGTTGGCATCAATCGTTTCTGTGTAGGATTTGAGGCGGATGTATCTGCCGGATCGCAATTCAGCCAAAACTACTATGGTCAATTTCGTCAGGTGCAATGGGAGGCGATCGTTCTCAAAGGGTCACATTCACCTGTAGCTTTTCACCGCATATGCTACCGTGTCTACATGAATGTTGGTTAGACCCGCTTGATATGCTGCTTGATCTAGATGTTCTCCATTGTATCGCTGAACGTCACGCTCTTGTTTCGATAATAGTGAGAGAAGAGAGATCAGTCTATACGACTCCCCCTTACTCGGGTACTTTTTAGGCGGGATCACTCTGCCCATTTTCCAGACATCGGGTCCTATAAGAATGTGCAAAGACAGGTTGAGGACAGTTGTAAGGTACTTGACTCCAGGTAGATCCAAATTCTTCAGCATCAGTGTAGAGATACCCTCTGAAGTCGACCCAATCGACCTTCTTCTAACAAACGTCCGGCGATTAGAGGATAAGAAGTCGGATGGTCGGTCCATGGTAAGCATTATGGGGAGGCCAGATCCCAGATCCCCACGAAATAACCGCTTGCCAGTATACGTTACTCAGGACATCAGATGAGGCAATATCATGGCAAATTGTCTGGCGAGCTGCTGCACCTCCGCTGGTCGTTGCCCAGGGAAGAATGCCATGAAAAGTGATTCGCATTAAAGTCCCCTAGAGCAAGGCGATTATGACCAGACAGTAAGCCACTAATGTCGGGCCTGTAAACTTGGCCATTGATTGCGACATAACAACCAACCGGCCGTATGTACACGTTGTATTCTTCTATCTTGGCAGTACCGAACTTGACTTCTATGCGCATGCGAAATGGATCTTTACTGCAACGCAATGGTGTATCACGGAGGTCAATGCTCCACCTCCACTCCTTAAGCGATCCTTACGTAGCACATTGTACCAGTTATAATTGTGCATGCTGCAGGTGTTGGTCATGAAATCTACTATCTCGGTGACCGCTGCAATTCAATTGCATGCAAGATACACTGGCCTGGCAATATTGGGGATGGGGTGCTGCGATTGTTGTTGTTGTTGTTGTTACCACATTTTCATGTGGAGGTGGCGATCCTCGTCATGGTCCTGTAGGTGAGCATGCTCGTTCTGGTCCAAGGGACCGTTCGCAGCGGAAATAGGGTGGCCATTGGTTATTTAAAGGCGTCAATAACTCGCCTTGTCATATCGAGCATCATAGGAACTTAGTATTTGTGCAAGAGCCGGTGCCACCCGACCTCTCACTGAGACTCTCCACTCGATACCGCTGATTGTCAGCGACTGCAGTTACAGCTACTCCAGATTGAGTATTCCACTATCCCCAACCTGTCGACGCATCCTGTAGCTCGCAGCTAAGCTTCTCGTGACAGCAATGAAACCCACACAGATCGGACTTCAATGTTCCAGCTTGTGTGCTCACAGCTATCCCGTGCCGGGGGTGCTGGGGTAATCCGAACAAAGCTAATCTTGACTGGAGTAATTGCTTGAGATAGATGTTGTAGTTATTTCGAATCCCCGCCCTATTTAATTTTTAAATCAAAAAACAGACAGACAAACCGTCACATTCCGTTTGACTTTTTGTTGTTAACATAATCTCAATCATGAATTTATTGACAAAACAACCAATTTTAAGACAATACTAAGTACAGATGTTTGTATATGCATGTTGTGTCTGCCATATAGCGTGTTCGTACATATCGACATACATATGTATGTCTATACACACTTACATACGTGTTTGTTCATTTAGATACTTCCACGTTATTGACTTGTGTACAATAGCTGTTATTGGTAAACTCTTGCCATGTTTTGTTTTTTTTCTGTTTTGCGGAAAAAACAGCTCAGAAAAATCAATTTCCGCCCATACAGAAGAAATGCTCGAACAGAAACAAACACATATATTGTACTGTTATTCCACTCTGTGGGAGATACCCTTAAGAAGTATCTTAAAATCGGGGCTATATTGGGAAAAAATTAAGCTTCTAGAGGAATGATAAACAATTCTCCGAAGTGATGGCGGTTGCAAATGCAAATTTGCCCATGAACATTCCATTAAGGAACTGGGGGAAAACTTCTCACATATCAATGAGTGCTGTCCGATTCAAGTTTAAACTCATTTATAAGCGGTCTCTTTTTTATAACCGAGTGGCTCCCACACCATATGGTGCAATGTCGCCTGCATTTGAAGGCGATGACTGCCGCTGAAAATTTTTTCTGATGTTCTTGTCTGGATTCGAACCCAGGCGTCCAGCGTCATAGGCGGACAAGCTAACCTCTGCGCCACGGTGAAGAAGGTTGCTTTTGGTGGATTTTTTTCAGAAACTTGGCAATCCCGTCCAACATTCAAAAAGGTTTTCGAAACTATTCACACCTATTCCGGTTGTCGAAGGTGAAAATCGACAGCAGACGTAGTCGAAGTCGAATTTCATATTTCGTGGTGTTCTGTAAAGTTATTGCCTTCGAACATGATAAAAATGTTAAATAGTTTCCAATCGATCAAAACAAAAAACATTTTATTTTTATGGGCAGTAGATGTGTTCGTCTAGTTTCTCAGGCCAGTAAGAACCTTTGCTCTTGTTATTTATTTTGAAAAAATTAGGGCTACGAAGTCCTACTCCGGACAAAATTGCTCGACTCCGCCTCTGAAGTCGACTCCTAGCACTTAAAAATGCTATGTTTTATACCCACCACTAAGGAAACGGGATGAGGTGCCCCGACCTAGGCATCATCATCATCGGTATCAAATGAAAGGTAATAGCAAGAAGACTACGTATATGTAAAGCACGTCTAAAAATAGGACCCGGGAAGCACCTACAGGACCTTGAAGATTTGAACCCCTTTTACCCTGGGTAATATGGGTACAAATGAAAGGGATTTAGGAGTAGATTATAAAAAAGGAATAAATTACACCGACCTGCAGCGCTTTTTTCATATTTTAAGTTTTATCCAAATTTGGGATGAAGAGGAGGAGGATGATGATGAGTATGAAGACATCACATCGTTGTTGATAAGGGAGCCCACAATGTGATGTGGCAACCACATTTTAATGCACCTCAGGAGGGTTGCCACATCCATGCGTAGTAGGGTAGCGTCAATGGCAATAATAGGTAGCACGTCCTCCCAAGGGGTCATTTTTGGTTGCTAGGGGGATCCTTTGCCCCAGAAACGGACTTCAGAGCCTTTTTCCCGAAATATCGTTATTTCGGTTGCAACACCCCGAAACATTTATCTTCGACCCTACAAAGCATAAATATTCTCAGTGTCTTAATATTCTAAGTCATTCTAGATATATCCGTCCGTCTGTTCAATACTTTTCATAGATACTTCTCAGTGATAATCGATTGCTGTACCATATTGGGTAAGATTGATTTTAATTTATACAAAAAAAAATTTAAATTATGTACTCAAAAATTGTTTCGTACTATAAGTACGTGTGTATGGTGATTAATGGGCCAACTTTTCCCTGAAAAGGGTTCTCGAACTGTTCAAAAACTGAGCTTATTCAAAAAACGTGCGCAAGTTTTTAATATTTTTAAATACAAAAAAAACTAAAAATTAAATTTTCACTAAAATAATTTAACAATTTTTGTCCCCCGGGGGGGCTATTTCTTAGATAGCCTTTAAGATGTTGCCTTCCCCTGGCTACAATGTGGCAACATATTTTTGTCAAATTCGAATGGTCGTGTATTGAGCCATATCAATCTTTTATCGCCCATTTATTTTTGGCTAATTAGTCCTAAATTCGAAAAAAGTGGTTATTTACTTTTTTCATATTATGATTATATGATTACACTCAAGTACTCACATTTTAACTATTTATTTCAAAAAACAATTCTATTCGATTGCTCCTGAGCAGGATGCACTTATAAGAGGTCTGTTCTCGTACTTTTCCAGTAAAAATATGCCAGTAAAAATTTGCATGAGAGTGAGAATAGCCTTCTTTCTTTTGTTATTTATTTCAATTAAAAAGCTGGTTTTCACAAAACAGCTGTTCAATGCTGCTAATTTCGGCTGGGGAAAAAACCTCGAGTAGAAATTTGCATGTTTTCAATTACCAAACTCGTAAAATTAGTTTGCTCTCACGCACTCTCTTCTGCCGGCAAATGAAGTACGCGATGGACTTCCAGTAACAATTTGTGCAAATTTGCACAATTTTTGAGTTCAGGTAAGGTCATGGGAACAGCTGAGTACAATTTTGTTTTGACTTTGCAATAAATCTAAATGTTAAATGTTTTTTTTTTCTAAGAGCATAAAACGATGTCTATTTGATCCGATATTCCACACCTTAACAACAAAACAGTGTTATAATTATTAATTATAGTTTCGTCGTTAGAGGTTGATTTTTTTGTTGTGCTAAAAACTCGACATCTTTGTTGTACCATGGCTACTGGGCTCACGAGTGAATTTCGAACAGCTGCTACTCGATTATGCACTAGTTAACGAATGCGGTAATGCCGAAACCGGGGTTCACTAAAGAAGGTTAGGTTACTTGCCCAGCTGATGGAATTGTCCAATTCCAGAGTTGTATCCAAATCCCACCGGAACGTCAAATGCTTTGTTTGGTTTTTAAATTTTTTTTCACATTTTGTTCCTTTTTTCACAATAAAATTGTTTTAGTTTATAATTTACACTTTTATAAACATAAATCTTTTGATCTTGTGGCTGCTACACATGATAAAGCAAATAAAAACTGGGAAGTGTTCAGAAATTTGCCGCTTAGTGCGAATTTGCGCCATCATCACCGCAGCGTTGTATCGTTGATATCTTTGTTGTTGCGCACCCCTCTTAATTCAACCATGGCCAAAACACAAATTTTCGAACAATTTTACTCGTTCACGTCTGTGGTAATTCGACCCCAGGCGTAATGAAAATTCCCTCAAATTTGATAGTTCGTCTTCGACAACCATAATACTACGCCTACTACGCCTTCGACAACTGGAGTAAGGGTGATTAATTGTTTTTCGATGGGATTGAGTTAAATTAAACCACTTTTTAACGTTTGTCAGCTTCACTGTATTGCCATTTTAAAATATATTTTCTGGGGTTTGTAAAATTACTAATCTTTCCTTTTTTAATCTCTTTTCAGTTGAAATATTATGATGGTCTAGTTGTAATAAAACAACACAAGATGCATTTTAGAACGATTTAAATCGCAACAATGTGTGTACCGTGACTAAAAAACATGACGCGTTATTGATGGGCAGAATTCATTGTATGCTTCTCTTTAAAACGAGTTGTACTTAGACGAAATTTTTTGATTTTTTTAATCTAATGGTGTCTTGTAAAAATGCCTTCTGCAAATACCGAAGAGTTGAGGCGAAAGTTTACAGTTGTGCAGCAACAAAGATCAGCACCACCGGGGTATACGGTGCCGGCGGCGATGGCTGCAGCAGGAACAGCGGCTGCGACAACGTCTGTAACAAATGCAACAACGGCTTACGATCCTTTGAACGCTTCATCCATACCCTTAAGCAATACAACGACAACAGGGTTGTTGACCATGCAAGAACCCGAGCGAACCTATGTGTTTCCCGGATCTGTGGGTGTAGGAGGTGGCACAACCATTGTCGGTAGTACAGCACCAGGTATACCTGGAGTGGCAATAATAAATCCCACGCCTCATAACCTTAGCGTGACATCAGCGATAGGACGTGGACATGCGCGTTCTGTTAGCCATGGAGGTGGTGCAATAGTGGGACCCAGCGGCCGACCAATTAAATCGGCGATGAAAGGCCATCAGCGAGCGTTTTCACAAGGCCAAATTACGGATTCCCCTGGTGCCTCAAATACTCCCAGGGGTCACAGTAGAGTTGGATCGAAAACTGATTTTATTTTGCCCCCTGGGCACAAGGAGGAAAATGAGACGCGTGAGTTCGGACCTTCGATGCCTTCGTCTGCCGCCGGTCGGGGTCACTCTCGACAGGCTTCCCGCTCAGAATCAATCTATACCCTGCGACGTTCCGAAACTCCGCCCTGGTGGAAGCGTATCGGTGTATGCCGTACAGAAAATTGCGATGAACGCTCTTACCGCATTGTCGTGCCAAATCATACCGTACCACCCAAAACGCCCAAATGTGACCATCCCAATGGTCATTTTGTTGGCAATAAAATTCGCACGACCAAATACACATTGCTATCGTTCATACCGAAAAACCTACTCGAGCAATTTCATCGCGTAGCAAATTTGTATTTTATTTTTATTGTCCTACTCAACTGGTTTCCAGCCATCAATGCCTTTGGCAAAGAGGTCGCCATGATACCGGTACTATTTGTATTGGGTGTAACAGCTGTAAAGGACCTGTTTGAGGATCGCCGCAGGAGGTTCTCGGATAAAAGGATAAATAACTCAACATGCCGTGTCTATGATGGGTAAGTTCTAGTATGTATATTAGAGTGTCCCAGAAAACCAAAGTATTTTTTTTGAAACGCATACTTTTTTTCTTTTGCTCCCAATAAGCAAAATACTAAATATTAAGACGATCGGTTAACGATAACCCATGACGACGTACAAAGTTAGATGTAGTGCTTTCTAAGAAATGCAGTTAAGTATTTTAGGTCCTAGCATGAAATTGGTAAACTAAGCACAAATTTGTATGGAATTTATTAGAAACCCACTAACTGTGCCCATCACCTCTACTGTGAGTGTGATAAAATGTGTAGTTCGACTCAATAATTCTTGCTGATTCGGCTTAGCCATATCCGTCTCTCCGCATATCATTTCTGTGCTAGCCCGTCCGTCTGTCCCTTTTTTGTAAATAAACGCTATAAATTTTGGTAAAAATCGATTCAGATTTAGATATACATAAATCGCTCCCATATATATAAATCGCCCAATTTACACTTATAAGGGCCTAGTTACCACAATTTTCAACGGATTTGCATGAAATTTGGCATGAAGTATTTTATTACTCATTTGGAAGTCTCTGCCTAATTTTATCAATCGGGGTAACTACGACCTTTTGAGTAAAATTGGGTGATATACATTTGGCAGCTATATCCAAATCTGAATCGATTTTTACCAAAATTTATAGCGTTTGTCCCTAGGCTGAAAAGGTGATATGTGCAAAATTTCGTGATGGTTGGATAACAAATGCTACCTGTACCCTGATAACAGGCACATAGGCGGATTCGCCCCGAGACGGCCATGGCTAGATCGAACTAGGCAGTAACTCTGAGTCGATCAATACACTGTTAGCTGTCAAAGTAGTGGTTCTAGATGTAACTTGTGTTTAGGTAACAAAAAGTGCGATATAAATGTTTACTTTGTGCTCAAATCAAATTCTAAGACTATGGAACCTCCAATGATCCCAAAAATGCACTTTTTCCAATTTTGGGCGCCGTTGCGGCACGTGTTATCTTGACAGATCGTCATGATATATCGTATTTCGCTTATTAGAAGCAAAGGGCAAAAAATGGAGGGTATTATGCATTTCTCTATTTGCAAAAAAATCTCCTTTATAGGGTGGGACGGTCTAAGGTATATATATTTACAAGTTAAGTGGGATGTGATTGCATTCTAGCCCTTGGATGACTTCATCAACAACTTTATAAATTCATGTCATTTGTTTGTTATGTTTAATAAGTCGTCGCCTTTTTCTAAAGTTGGACGATGGATTTCAAACAAAAAGGTATTCCCCCACAAAAAGCGTGACAAAGTAGACAAAGGATAATCAACTGGTAATGATACTGCGTCACGCAAAGAAAATAATGACATTGTAATGTTGAACATATTTCTCACAAAGTTTAACAAGTTGTATTTATAATTTCTATGCATGTTGGTCACTCGTTTTATATCTCTTAAGAGGTCATACTCATGGTTAATGTTCGCGTATGCGTCTAGAACGGATTACTAACTGACAGTCGCTTATTCAAATAAGAAGACAATTAAATATATACGCTCTATATTGAGGTAGGAGATTTGATGATATCACTTGTTACTTATGTAGAAACTAAAAATGGTTTAGTTAAAAAATTGTATGCAAATGCTTGATTTAAGTATACAAATCGACCGGGCAGTCGGCGGGGTCGTACGATTCCCATCAGAAGCTTTGGTCTTCCTATACGTTAACCTAACCTCGCCAATACTACCAATCTCATCTACAATCTAATTAGTATACAGCCCTATTCTGAATAACAATTCCCTGGGAGTATTTTTCCTACACTCAGAGAAATCTGTTAGTAAAAACATCAAAAAAGTTTACTGTAACAGCAGATAGTCAGCTAAAAGTGGGATAGCAGTAATTTTTTGGTAAAACGGCAAACATTTTCTGCTGTTTTCAAATGGTAAAAAGTTAAAACAGCTCAAAAATGTCTTAAAAATTTAAAATTTTCTTTAAATTTTACAAGCATATAAAGTAAAAGTTTGTCCAATTTGCTAATTTTTGAACGAAATTATATAATAGGAGACAAAATAACTACTACCATTATATTGGGTTGCCTTAAAAGTAATTGCGGATTTTTTTAAAAGAAAGTAAATGCATTTTTAATAAAACTTAGAATGAACTTTAATCAAATATATAATTGCCATTTTGTTCGATAACCTTTTCCCATCTTCCTGGCAAATTTAGTATTCCACGCTCATAGAACTTCTGGCCTTTATCTGCAAAAAACTGAACCAAGTGCGATTTTATAGCCTCATCATTGCCGAAAGTTTTACCATTTAAGGAGTTCTGCAAAGATCGAAATAAATGGTAGTCTGATGGTGCAAGGTCAGGGCTATATGGTGGATGCATCAAAAGTTCCCAGCCAAGCTCACTCAGTTTTTGGCGAGTGACCAAAGGTCTAGCGTTGTCCTGGTGGAATATGACACCTTTACGATTGACCAATTCCCTTCTCCTTGATGGCTGTATTCAATTTGTCCAATTGTTGACAGTAAACATCCGAATTAATCGTTTGGTTCCTTGGAAGCAGCTCAAAATATACCACACCCTTCCAATCCCACCAAACAGACAGCATAACCTTCTTTTGGTGGATATCAGCCTTTGAAGTGGTTTGAGCTGGTTCACCATGCTTGGACCATGATCGTTTTCGACTAACGTTTTTGTAAACAATCCATTTTTCATCTCCAGTTATGATTCGTTTTAAAAACGGATCGAATTCATTGCGTTTAAGGTGCATATCGTTGATTCGGTTTGTTAAATGAATTTCTTTCAATACATGTGGTAGCCATATTAAAATTGACGCCAAACAAACAAATGTAAACAAAATTTCGCGCACTTTTTTTCTAAAGCAACAGCTGATAACTGACAGAAAAAGGAATGCAATTACAGAGTCACAAGCCGTTGAAAATATTTGTCAACGCCGACTATATTACTACTATATTACCGACAAGTACTTTTTGGGCAACCCAATATTTATGCTTTAAAAAAAATAACACCTAAAATTGGCAATTTTAGTTATAAATATATAGCAAATACCTCAATTCTTGTCTAGCTCAAATATTTTGTACGGATTCTTTCCAATGTTTAAAATTTTTAATTTAATATCAGCAGACATTGTTTGCTAATACCAGCAGAATAATTTCTCTGGGTGTACTCCCTTTTTTCCTAATTCTGGAGAACAATTCCCTGGGAGTTTTTTCCCTTATTCTAAACGAACTTCGAAAAAGGGAAATATTTCCCAGGGAAAAAAAGTATTGGGTTGCCCAAAAAGTAATTGCGGATTTTTCATATAGTCGGCGTTGACAAATTTTTTCACAACTTGTGACTGTAATTGCATTCTTTCTTCTGTCAGTTATCAGCTGTTACTTTTAGCTTGCTTTAGAAAAAAGTGTAAAAAAAGTATATTTGATTAAAGTTCATTCTAAGTTTTATTAAAAATGCATTTACTTTCTTTTAAAAAATCCGCAATTACTTTTTGGGCAACCCAATAGTTAATCTGAATCGAAATAAAAGGGAGAATGAGATGATAAAATTTGGGAAAAATTCCCTCAAACAAATGCACTTTGGGTCAAATGACTTGTATTGCTGGGCAAACCTAATTTTCCACACTTAAAATTTATAAATAAATTTTGTCGTATTACGATAGTAAGCAAATCAAAGTTATCGAAAAACTATTTCTGTTGTAGTAAAAAAGCATTTTATCGTTGTAAAATGAGCTATGGAAAGTTCACAATTAACTTAAACGTGATTTCACGCCAGTTTGAACATTCATTTTGAAGTGAGGGGATAGCAAGTATGCGAAAATCTTTAAATAAAATTGTTATTATGGAAAAGAAGACAGAAGGCAAGAGAATGAGTTTTTATCAAAATATTGTATGTATTGAATAAACTTTAATATGTTTGGATTTGCGAGTTTTAGCGATTTTACAATTGGGAGTTTTTTAAGTATGGGTTACTAAACTAAATTGAAAAGCAAAAGGCAATTTTAAGATTCATTGCTAATGTTTTTCACGATAACCATCTGTCGAATCAGAAATCAATGTTTCAATAAAAAAAATAAAGAACCTCACTCGTTATTTATGTACAAATTTGTCACAGAAAAGAGTTAATTTCTAGTTCAAAAAATGTTGCATAGTTAAAACGCGAATTTGAAGTGCGTCAGGAAAATAGGTCCAGCAACTGTGACTTTTATCCCCATTATAATGAATTTACTATCAAATATTGAAGTGTAGACCTAATGAAACTGTAGTTCGGAAAATATGAATGTCATGCATTCGGAGTTGATTTTAAACTACGGTTTCGATAGCAGTACGGGCAAATAGCAATGGCAAATAAGGAAATGACAGAAATGATCTCAGTTGACCCATAGTGAAATGGAAGGGAGTTGGGATAAAAAAGTATGAATTTCATGTTATTTATAAAAAAAATATTCCATTTCTTTCTATTTACGAACAATTTATTATCTACCGAAATAATGTTTTATTTTCTCATTAAAAACAAGTAAAAATTTTGTTCGCCCAAATTCATGTACCCACTATAGAGGGTTTGCATAACTTTTCAGTTTTATTGACAAAAGACGAGAATTCTAGGATAGGTATATGAATATATCAAGATATGTGGTTCTCATTTTAATATTCCTAGATCTATACACCTTTTGGTAAAGGAAATGCGCCAACTTGCAGGATGTGTGTCCCGCATGCAAACAGGAACAACGCAATATAATTAAGATGTTCATCTGTTCACCAACGACGACAAGCTGTAGTCCGTATTTTGCAAAATGCACATTTTGTCCATGAACATTCCACTAAGGAACAGGGGCAAACTTCTCACATATCGATGAGTGTAGTCCGATTCAAGTTTTAAGCTCCTTTTAAAAGTCGAATCCGAACGGCGTGCCGCAGTTCTACACCGTTCTACACCTCTTTGGAGAGAAGTTTTTACATGGCATAGTACCTAACAAATGTTGCCAAGACTAGGAGGGGAATACCACCGCTGCCCTCTGCGCTACGGTGACCTCCCATAATTTTGCACTATCAGAAAACAAAAAGTATAACAAACTTTACAACAGCAACACTAAACATGTTCGTAATATTTTTTACAACTTTAATGAATACTTTTTTAAATTTTTTAATTTTATGTTTTATATTTGAATTTTATGTTTTATATTTCAAAAAAAAAACGTCTATTGTTCACCCAAAATACAACAGCTGAAGCAAAATTCAGAAAAATAGGTTTTACTTAGAGGGAGAAATTAATTCTTGATATTTTCTTTAATTCTCTTCTTGTACGGTAAAGAAAAAAATTTTTAGGTAAGATAAAGTCGTCGTCCTAGACAAATTTTTGATTTTCTTCCTAAAGAAACATTTTTATACCAACCACCATAGGATTGGGGTATACTAATCTAGTTATTCTGTTTGCAACATCTCGAAACATTCGTCAAAGATCTCATAAAGTATATATATTCTTAATCGTGTCGACGTTCTGAGTCCATCTAGCCATGTCCGTCCGTCCGTCGAAATTACGATAGCGGTCGAAAGCGTAAAGCTAGCCGCTTGAAATTGTGCACAGATACATAATACTGATGTAGGTCGTTGGGTAATCCAAATGGGCCATATTTGTAAAAATTTAGATATAGCACCCATATAAATCGATCTCCCGATTTGACTTCTTGACTTCTTACAAGCTGCAATTTTTGTCAGATTTGGCTGAAATTTTGCATGTAGTGTTCTATTACGACTTCCAACAACTGTATCTAGTACGGTTGAAATCGGTCTATAACCTGATATAGCTCCCATATAAACCGATCGCCCGATTTGATTTCTTGAGCCCTTAAAATTCGGCATTTTTGTCCGATTTGGCTGAAATTTTGCATGTAGGGTTTTGTTATGACTTCCAACAACTGTGCCTATTACGGTTCAAATCAGTCTATTGCCTGACATAGCTCCCATATGAACCGGTCTCTCGATTGTCGGTCCTTGTTCGATTCCTAGAAGCTTAAATTTTTGCTGGTTTGACAGAAGTTTGGTATGTAGAATAAAATTATGCCCTTCAACTAAATTTATTTTGCATAAATTTTTAGCAGAATTCATGGTGGTGGGATCCCAAGATTCGGCCCTGTTTATTTTGTTGTATAGTGTTTGACAAATTTTGTTAATCTATTTATTCCTTAGAAAACCAATTTTGTTCAAACATTCATGTTGCCCTTATCAGAGCGACGTATAAAGTAATTGACTCTTAGGGAGAGTATTTAACAAGTTCACCATGAAATCTATTTATCTATTGAAACTCATTCATACCTATTTCATTAATTGGCGGAGATTGATATCACTTCATTAATTTAGGGGTTGTTACTATTATCTCATCTGTCATACACCAATTACATACATAAGCGTAGGCTTTTTTCCTTATAGAAAACAACATGGCAAATTGAATGGTGAAAGCTTTAAATAAAAATAAACACATTATATTGGGTAGTTTGATGGTCGAAACGTAAATATGACCCAATTTTACTTCACATATCGGCCAATTATTCTCAATTCACAATGGATGCTATCAGCCAGTAAACATCATTAGTACGCAAACATTAGAACAGAACAAACGACAAAAGCTTGTTACATTTGGTGTTTCATTTAACGATCACAGCTATACAGAATTTTAATAAAGATATATGTGGGTGCATTACAATATTTTTAATATCTGAACATAGTTGGCCGTAAGTGAACACATTATGTTACATTCTTCATATATGTAGTTATATTCGGTAGAGCTGGCAAAATATCGATGGCACTATCGATATTTAATTTTTTGGCTAAATATCGATTGATATTTTTCCGATGGATACTATCGTAGACGTTAAATTTTTTGCAAAACTAAACTAAAATAAGCAATCCGATACTGAATGTATCCTTTAAGATACATTGCACCCATCTATGGACAATTTTCAACCGATTAGACTAACATTTTGTACAAGGATTTCATTCATGACTTCCACATGACTTTATTAACCTTGGTTTTATTTGGTCTGCGCATTGATATTGCTTCTATATAAATCGATCTCCTGATTTTACTTAACGAAGGTATCGATACTATCGATATTTATTACTAAAACTATCGAAAATATCAAATGTTTCGGGCATGTTTCGGGATTCACTTTTCGCTTAAAAGAAAAATTTAGTTATCACGTACCACCTTCAAATATTTTATTTTGCTTTTATTATGCTATATTCCTAAACGATTACATAGAAAAAACTTAAAATCGGTTTTTCGAACACAAAATCAATCAAAGCTTTGTCTCGACTACTCCATTTTCAACACTAAAGAAAAGTTGTTATTCAAAATAGCAAAAGGGTTTGCTAAAAAAAACAGTATTTATCTGCTGAAAATGGGAAAGCAGAAATTACTGCTATTACAGCAAACATTGGGCTGCAATTTAGCTAACATTTCCTCCGCCTGCAATTTCAACTAACAAAATGTGCTGTTATAAATACAAAAATCCGCTAATATATTGAAAACATTTTATTACTGAACTTACAGAAAAAAATAACTATGGTTTTATTTCATGCTCTTTTGTATGTCTAACTACTAGGTCGGCAACGTGTTTTAATTGCTTATTTATTTTGTGGAATATTACTGATACAGAATTACCTGATCAACAGATTCCTTGTACACATAACATCGCATCCATTGTTAGGTGGTTAAAGTTGCTCGCCAATTTTATTGCTCTATTGATGTACTCATACACTCATAGGAAAAAGTTTGGTAAAAATAGAAAATACTGTCTGCTGAATATTAGTAGATAATTTGCAATTTCAGAGCAGCAGGCTTACTGCTGAAGAGTCTGTTGTTTGCTGAAAATGAATGTTAAATACGATGTTAGAAAAAAAAATAAAATAAAAATGTAAATGTGTGTCTCAGTGGATGTTTATAAGCACCAATCTATACTTTCCATATTCTTTTTTCTTTAAATTTAGAAACAAAAGGTCATGTCAGTCATGCACACATGTACATGTAAAGTTTGCTGAAAATAGCCATTAGTAGTTAATTTGCTGCCATTATAGCAGTAGTTCTGCAATTTTAGAGCAGCAGACTGACTGCTGAAAAGTCTGTTGTTTGCTGAAAATGGCTGCTGCTTAATTATGGATGGATTGTTATAAGAAAAAATAAAATACAAATGTAAATGTGTGCCTCAGTAGATATTTATAATCACCACTGAATGTACGCTTTCCATAATCTTTTTTCTTTAAATTTAAAAACAAAAGGTCATGCCAGTCATATACACATTAGTAGAACAATAACAAAAAAATACGAGCAAGCTCAGCCACATTTCGAAATGTATACCAATGGATGGATCAGGTAGCATACATCTTATCTTTCATATTATTTTACTCTCCCTTCAACAACTCATCATAAATTAAGCAGCAGTCACTTTCAGCAAACAACAGACTTTTCAGCAGTCATATCGTTGTTCTGAAATTGCAAACATTTAGCTATAACAGCGGAACTGCTGCTGTAATAGCAGTAAAGTTAACTACTAAAAGCCAGAAGAATTTTTGATGAAATGAAATGTAATTCAGAAAACACAAACTAAATTCCATTTGAAATTCTGAACATTCCATTTGAAAATCTGAATATATTAATTCAAGTTCCATTCAGAGCATTTCAATTAAAATTCAGAATACTTCAATTGCTAAAACAACAAATTTTGAAAAAATATTAGCAGACAGCATCTGCTAGTATCAGCAGACTAATTTCTCAGGGTGTATGTAAAATGTGATTTGGATACTCCAATCGTGCTACCTCCAAATATTGGATTGTAGTGACTACAATATTTAGAGACTGTTTCCTCTGTATTGACAATTGGTGTTGGCGACTGCAGCCACGCCATCCAATATTCTTCAACATTTCAGGAATAGCAATATCTCTGCCAGATATACCTGTTGGATGTTAGTCATTTTCTTCTTTCGCATTTCTTATTCTCATTCTCAACTTAATTTTAGTTTATGTACTAGCTGAACCCGGCCCGCTCTGCTGCGCCCTCTTCCCACACACGAACTATAATTTTCTTCCGTTTTTTCCCTGTTTGCATTCACTAACGTACCTACTTTTTTTCCAGGTCAACTTTCCAAATTTTTTTTATTCTCTAGATTTTTCTTAAAATTTTCATTTATAGCGATTGGTGAAGCTCGTCTTAAAAAATACAACCACAAAAAACCGAACTTTAATTTTTGTTTCATTGTCTTTCAAGTCGAGCTTAATGACCAAGCGAATGCAACATCCAAAGGAGAGATTGATAATTGAATCTTGAAGAAAAGAAATTGCCAGTTCCTCAGACAAGGCAGGACACATGTCACCCCACGTCCACCAGTGGGACGATAATTGGGTTTCATTATCTCATCGGCACCATCGTGAACTATGTCCGTCAGTCTGACCGCCCTACAGTTCACAGCCAGTACTTATAGTTGAGATCATAAGCACAAATCCTATGTGAAATCTCAACTTCTACTACCAGACTGTTCGCTGTAAGCTTTTTCACTGAGCAATATCTCTTCAAACAGACTCCAACTCCCCTCTAAGACTTTTGTATTCATTTTATTCCCTTGTCAACGTGGCAAGCTCCGCCTGCCGACGTCAACATGACCACCACACATGTGGTGGATTTTGTTTTGGAGACGAGCTTTTCGTCTTCCATTTAGAAACAACAACATTGAAAGCTGAGTTCCCCGTGCTCAGGGTGTACTATCATCTTCTTCATCTGTTTGGTACTTCCAGTCAATTTTTTGTTTCATTGTCTTTCTAGTCGAGCAAGCGAATTCAATAATAAAGTAATTTTTATACTTTATTTATTTGAAAGACAAACAACAATAAATAGTCTAAAGCTGATCAACTTTTACCACACTGTTTTCTCTCTTCATTATTGTTGGTGTTCACATAGATGGTTTCCCCTAATAGATGGCGCTAAATTTATCGTTAGTTTCGCTCACTGTTGATTCTCATCAACAAGTCATCATTTTGTATATTTTAAACCTAACCAAATAACCACAATTGTCGGCAACTGTTGCCCAAAAGTCTTCAACAGCTCTGATTCTTTGTGGGTTTGTTGCCCTTTCCGCTCCTGCCCCTTAAGCACTAACTTGTATGTCAGGTTCCAATCTACTAAAAAATATATTTCACTTGATTCCCACATACTCACGATGGGCCAATAAGGCTATTTGGTAAGGTTTTAGAAATGGGCTTCCTCTCAGATCCAAGAATTTAATGTCGTATTCGTACTCTTCTCCCATATAAATGTACCTTTCATTTGACTGCTAATGATCGGGCAATATGTCTGTCATTGGAGGTTTTGAGGCTTGGGAAGCCCTGCAGATACTTGGAAATAAAATTTACTACCAGCGTAGTATTCTACTCCCAAAAACCTTTCATTTAAGTCCCATTTAGCCATTGTCGGCTAAAATGCCCATTTAAGGGGTTTGGTGGGTCGGGCAACACTCCATTGGGTTAGGTTGAAAAGAGTGTGCAGATATTGTAATCTACTCCGAAATACCTTTCATTTAAGTCCCATATTGACATGAAAGTCTAAAATGTCTGTTTTGTGGGTGGGACGCTCCTCTGGGAACTTGATCTGAACCTATAATATAATATTCGTATTCTACTCTCCAATACCTTTCGTTTTGTCCCGTTCGGATCATTTTTATATCTAGATTATTACATTACATATTAATATAGTGATACAATAATTATTAAATTGTTAATTTTCATTTGATAATCCCGGAAAAATGTCAGCCTATAGCGTCAAGGTAAAGCGAACTTTTTATTTAATGTATGATATTTACATGTATTTTTAGGTTAGGTTATAGTGACAGTTTGCAATTAGACTCACTTAGACAATTAAGTGCATAGTGATTTCAAAGGAAAAAAAAGAAGGAATGCCTTAAAGTACCTTATTTTTAAAACTCACCAGAGCTATCAAATGTCTATGAGAGCATTTTAATACTCACCACCAAAAGATGAGGGCATGCCAATCTAGTCATTCTGTTTGGATCACCTCGAAATAGTGATCTGCGATCGAATGAAGTTTATATATATTTTTGAATATGTTGACATTCTGAGTCGATAAAGCCACTTGTCTGTCAAAATCACTATAGCGTCCAAAAGAATAAAGCTTTCCACTTGAAATTGGTCATAAATACTTATTATTGATGTTTTTGTCGTTGTATCTAGAAGACCCAATTTGTTTTTAATTGGTCTGAAATTTGTATTTTGCCTATATAGATTTATAAATAGATGTAGGTTAAGTTAGAGTGGCAGTCTATTTTCTAAGCAGACTTACTTAAACTATTTTAGTTCATTGTGATACCACAGCAGCGACAGAATAGGTTTCTGGTGGGAATCGCTACCAACTCGTCTACCGAGGTGGCCATAGAGATGTATGTAGGTTAGGTTACGTTTAAATGTCAGTCTTAAATCAGACTCATTTAGACGTTTTCGTCTATTGTGATACCACAGGAACAGGAGAAGGAAGATGCCTCCAGATCGCTTTAAAAAGCCCAACAACTTGTGAATGTTCACATCCGCTAAAGAATTCAAAGAAATGAGAACCTTAAATGAAATTTCCTACTGAATGCCAGTGCGGGACGTATATACAGCAGATGTTCTATAGTCTTTCTTCTTCGACGTCCTTATCGTTTCTGCAGAAGTCGGTGCTTCAAACCTTCAGTCTGTCAGCAAGTTTTCCGATCGGATAGTGACC
This sequence comes from Stomoxys calcitrans, assembly GCF_963082655.1. NCBI lineage: Eukaryota > Metazoa > Arthropoda > Insecta > Diptera > Muscidae > Stomoxys > Stomoxys calcitrans. The sequence continues at coordinate 128,057,033 of NC_081554.1, forward strand.
TGTCATGACGGACACAATGACTGAGACGTCTGTTCTAGCCAGCGACAGTAGAGGGGTAGACCTCTTCAGGGTTAGATTAGGCAACAAGCCCTTCGGGTATGATCCTGAAGGGATCACCGATTCCAGTTTCCATGGAATGTGTAACGTAGTTCTTAGTTTCGCGATTCGCTGGGATATAGTGGTACAGTACTTTCTATCAAAAAACCGGCTGAGGGAATGTGTTATCCACACTGCCTGGAACATCGGGCAATAGATCAAGGATAACACAGTGTCCGAAGCCGCCACATGGTCAAAGAGAAAGTTCCCTTAGCCTCACAGCAATGGTCGCAGCAATTTGTCTGGCCACAGTGTCCAGAGGTACAAGGTGTAGCATTTAGTTCAGTGTATCAGATTGCGTCGTCCTCAATCCTTTGGATCCGGCTGAGAATTGAACAGTAGGTGGACTTTCGTGGCTCCGTCTACTAGACCACAACAATGTTTAGAAATATAGGCGTGATAACTGCAGTATAATGTCAATCCAATGTCTCTTTCAGAGACAATAGTATATCGTTAATAGCTATATTCCAAAGTAGAGGAGGCAGTAAACCACCTCTGCAGTGGTAGCATTTCTGTCAAGGTATATTCATGTATATTCCTTAACAGCGAGTGAGCCCTTTAGGTAGGCGACTAGGTCGTAAAGGTCTCTTCCAGTGGACTTGCCTTTACTATAAGCTTGTTATTGCCAAGACTGGCTATCTCCAGAGATCTTTTTCCTAAGATATGTTTCTTTCAACCTCTCAAAAGCCAGCCGACTTAGCCGACTTAACCGACTTAAAAGAGTCACAACTTTTTATCGCCTAAAGGATTTTTGACTCAGACACAATTTCTCCAACAATCTCCGACGAATGCACATCAGTGACAACGTGAAGCCACGTTGTCCATTGGAGAGTTTCCCGGGAAATTTGTATTAACGAGTAGTTCTAGTACTTCTTCACTAAACATAGTCCATACATTCTCTGACTTTTGAATATATCCCACCGTAATAGGTTTCGAGAATAGTACTTTCCTTATTCTAGAGGCTTCAGATGTTTCCTCCAAGGAGCAGCAGAATTGACCCAGGGTTTGTTCTGAGCCTTTTTCAGATCACCCTTGTATTTTCTTCGCTCAGTCTTATAGACGTCCCTAACGTGTGATGCCATTGTTTTGTCGCTCCGTTTAAGAGCATTCTGTAGCCCTTCCTTAGACCAACCAGTACTGGAGTCAACCATGGTGGTCGCTGTTTGCTCCTTGGATTGCTCTAGGACATGCTGACAAAAGCGAGTCATTCAAGGCCTTCATGATCTGCTTGACCATTATGTCTGTGTCCTCCGCAGTTTCCACATCCTTTTCTGATCTAGAAGGGATAGTCGTGCAGAATGTGTGGCGAAACTTGTCTCTATCCGCCTTACTTCTGTTTGCCCCCTTCAGTAGTATTTTCTCCAGCGACATCTTGAACCTCCTGTCTGTTACTGGTAATTAATGTCGGTCTATTTCTTTTATTACAAATCGCCAAATTGCAACTTATAACATATTCGATAAAATCCGTTGATATCCGAACTTCTTCATATCTAGTTATGTGCATTAGCATAACTAGCCACAATGATTCTCGTTTTTCTTGTAGAAGCGGCTTTAACTTTGTACTAAAGGCTTGAAGGCGGCATCTCTAAATCGCGTGATATATAGGGAAGCAAACCGGTAATGAGACTTATTAATTTTAAGGCTAGATACTATAGAAACTTCAGTGATTGGCGGCGGAAGAAGACAATCATTCAAACTACTCTTTGCTAGAATACTGGTTCTGTATCTTCTACTCCCCGAACTCTTGAAATGTTCAAATCCAGGTAAAAAGTTTTAAATAGTCTCAAAATTCTTAAAAAATTTATATATTTCATCATATCTTTCCATTTTAGTGGCATATATCATAAATTTGTTCCAATTTTCTATAATTCGATAATTCGTTAAAGATTTTAAACTACAACAGACAAAATAACTATTAAACCCAATTTATACTTTAAGCAAAAGAATGTTCATCTAAAATTGGCTAAAATTTATACTATTGTGTTGTTTTAGAAGTTCAAAAATTGTTTACGATTTCTTCGAAAAGTTGCAAATTTTGTTCCTTCCAAAGGCTAGAAAATTTTAATTTTTTTGTTTTATTCAAAAAGTTTCTGGGTGTGTTTGAGCAAGAATAATATTATCTGGCCATACCGGTGTTTACTCGTATCAGTCCAATTTTTACAATCTCAATAGAAACACATATGCATTAAAATTGTTGGGGTAGGTATTGCTTATACTGATATAAAAACGAAGCCGAAGCTTACTAACACATAAAAATAATTTAAATTTAAATTGACTGCCAACTAGACTTTCCCTAGGTTTCGTGCATATTGAGTTTCTAAACGAAACTAAAACCTAAAACCTGAAACTTTATTTGTTCTTAGATCACTATCTCCACAATAACTTGAGTGTGCGTGCTTATTAATGGCAATCATTGACAATGTGTCATCCAACAAAGAAAATATGTAGAAAGACAGAAAAATTGAATTATCTGCATTGAGTCTGAGCTGTATTTGCAATTTAATGATATATGCCTTTTTGTTATATACATAGCGCTGAAGTTTTAATTGACAAATAAAGTTTGGATTCATTTTTTTTGTCAAGTATTGTCACGTTTTCTACATGGCATATTTCCGTTAATAGCGATAATTTTTTTTGAGTTTATAGAAAAGTTAAATAATATTGTGGCAATAGTTATTGTTGCTCACATGAAAACACAATTGGAATTTTGGCTTTTTACATTTTTACATACACATCAAAAAAAAAAAGAAATCGACATGAATCATAAAATACTATTTAGTTAAAAACGGATATTTTTTAAAATTTGGTTTTGGTATTCCGAGTAAATATTTCGTTGAGTGTAGCTTCCATATTGAGCGTCCCGTTAGCTGAGTTGGTAGCGAGCCCAAATTACCAATGTGGAGATCGTGGTTTTGAAATCCACCAGAGGCTTTGGCCTGATCCTATTATTGGCTACACCCAGAAAAATAAGTTTGTTGATGCATTGATAGAAAAATGTTGTTGCAAAATCATGCACCAGTGTTGTCATTATCATATACAGACGTTGTTGGAAATATTGTTAACAAGTGTGGATGTTTTTGTGAACACGCGTTGTTGTTTCATCCACCTACCTTTTTGAACATCATTCCTACAAAGTGTAGATTCGATACACAGCAGCAGCAGCACAAAAAATCTTTGAAAAATATTTGCACTAGACGTTGTCGGAAGGTGAACGAAACGTTTCATTAAAAAAAACTGTTGTTGGTTAATGACCATTTGTGGTTGATCTGATGACGTATGTGTGTTGATTCACTCTTATGAACGAATTTTATGATTTTCTGTGGGTGTATTGGCAAACATTGTTTGCTGATTTCATATTACCAATTTTTTCTCTTTGAAGGAAACATTTTAATTTTTTTTGTTTTAAAACATAAAAATGGTTTTAGTAGATATATTGTCTGATGTAATTTGAAATCATTCAACATTTTTTAAATTATTGACAGTTTGGTTAAATTGTACTCTGAAAACTTTAAGCTCTACAAGATACGATGTAATCAACAAAATTGTTAAGTATTTCCGACATTTTGAGGTTAAAATCAATATTTTGCAGTCTGAAAACAGCAGAAAATATCTGCTGTTTTGGCATATAAGTACTGCTTTCCCATTTTCATCAGACTTTCAACTGTTACAGCTGTGTTTACTAACACATTTCTCTGAAGTATAAGCTCGCTTATAAACCAAACTTTGGGCCTCCAGTGTCATAAAGTATACGATTTTGCCTGGTTGAACTTAACTTCTGGTTAAACTTCTAAAGGATGTTTTTTTTGAATAATTGAGACAACATATAAGACATTTTTTTCAACTCATAAAACAATGTATAATTCCTATACATTTTGTCGGGGTCAAGTAAGCTCGATTAACGTTAAAGTTTGTAAATCGAGCATGATTAATTTTTATAGCTGCGACAAAATAGGTACGCTTGCGAAATACTTACAAAAATGACGTATTCGTTGTTAAAACAGCTGAGGAGAAAATTGAAAAGTCAAAGAGAGGAACAAGTCGTTGACAGCTGGCTTCCAGACAGACTCGCACGTGTCTTGTATAGCAATGAGGCATTCAGAAACACATTGCCCCCAAATGCTGTATTTTCGTCATCTCTATAGGCTGCTTTGGTCTTATAGTCTTCCCAACGTAAAAAAACGAAATCTAACAGAAATCTTTGGCACAAACATACATACGAGTACAAGCAAATATTGAAACATTTTGCACGTTCATAGGGGGGGATCACAAATACTCGTACGCCTGGTAATACTCGAGCGCACGACCATTCCAATTGAAAATGTGGGACAATGAGAGCACTCAATCCAGCCTACGGGGCGGTGACAAGACAATTTAAATGCAAAACGAAAAACGTCATTATTCTTTGGGACCCCCTCCAGTACCTGACGCCTTCTCCATAGTCAATTGGTGGCAGCGCCACACTTGCATTCGCCCGCAATTGTTATTGTGTGAGGGAAAGTTTGTTTATCGATTGCCTAGGGATCACGTTTTCATTGAGGGGGAACTATAACTTTGATTGAATTGAACAAATTAACACAGAGAAAGAAAAACGCAAATGAATTAAACTCAATAAGTTTTGAGACATCAACATATATGGCTTTCACAAGGCAACTTTGCATATTGCTCAAAAATTGAAGGTTTCACGTTTTGTCCAAATTTTGTACAATTGAGCTATGTTTATCAAGTACTGGAAAATAGAATTAAAATTTCCAAATTATGTTTATTTTTATACCCACTACCTTAGGATATGGAGGGGGTATAAAAACTCGTCATTCCATTAGTTACAACCCGTCATTCCGTTAGTTACAGCTCGATTACTGATATGTGACTCATTGAATCGCAATAGTGAAAAAGCTATGAGAGGGTATGAATATGACCCATTTAAACCGATCCCCCGGCTCGAGTTTCTGAGCCCCTAGACGCCTCAATTTTCATCCGGTTTAATTTAAATTTATTACGTGAGGTAGGCATAAGTAGGCATTAACTTATTCAAAACTGTTTTAATTTTTCTTTCTGTTTGGCCACCCATTCTCCATTTTTAAATATTCCGCCAAAGGATGTTGATATACTAATCCTATATATAAAAATCAATTTGTGTTTGTTTGTAGGTTTTTTTTGTTTGTTTGTATGTTTGTGTGTTCGTTATAGACTCAGAAATGGCTGAATCGATTTTCTTGAAATTTTCACAAATGGTGCATGATGACCTCGTGGTGAAAATTTCGAAATTTTGTATGCTCTCATATAGTACCCTAAAAAAAAATTTTTTTATCTAAATTTTGGATGGGGTACCTAGGGGTGCTACCCCACCCTAAAACCTACCAAACATATATTTAGACCAATCACGACAATATGGGACTCAAATGAAAGGTATTTAGGATAAGAAAACGTATCTGATATCCAATTGTCGGACCAAGTGCTAGGGGGACCACTCCAACCCCCAAACACCCCTAAATCGGACATATTTACCGACCAAATGAAAGGTATTTGTGAGTAGAATACGAATCTGATATCCAAATGTGGTACCACGTTTTTGGGGGTCCACCCCTTTCCAAAAACACCCCCCAAACAGGACTTATTTACTGACCATGGGAATATGGGACTTAAATAAAAGGTATTTGAATGCAAAATACGAATCTGATATCCAAATATGGGACCAAATGCTTGGGAGGCCGCCTCTCGCCAAAAACTTCTCCAAAGGGGACAAATTTACGACCATAGCAAAATGGGGCTCAAATGGTCTTTGGGAGTAGAGCACGAATTTTATATCAACATTCGGGAAAAGTGTCTATGGGGCCACCCCACCCCCACAACACTACCCAAATAGGAAGTATTTTCTGACTATTGCAATATGAGGTATGTGGGAGTAGACCACGTATCTGATATCAACATTAGGAGCCAACTGTCTAGCGGACGTCCCACCACCATAACAACCCCCAAATAGTACATATTTGCTCACCGAGACAATTTGGGTCTTAAAGAGAGTGGAACTAAATATTCATAGTTTTTGGGGCCAATACCCCAAACCGGACATATTTGCTGACTTTTGCAATAATTAGTTTAAATGGGATTAAAAACGAATTTGATATCCAATTTTGAGGGCAATGGCAAAATGGGGTTCAAATAAATGATATATAGATATATGAGAATAGAGAACGTTGCTGATATATTTTCAGGGCTTAGAATTTGGGGGACCACCGCACTCCCCAAAACACCCCTAAATCGGGCATATTTACCGACCATGACAATGCGTGGCTTAAATGAAAGGTATTGGGGGTAGAGCAAGAATTGATACCCATTTTTCGGAGGTCTACCCTATTCCCAAAATACCCCACAAACAGCAATATTTTAGTGATCATCGCAATATGGGGCAAAAATAAAGGTATTCGGGAGTAGAATACGAATTTGATATCTAAATGTAGGACCATGTATTTAGCGCATCATCCTTTTCCCAAAATACCCCCAAAGGGAAAAAAATTTTTCGACCATGCCAATATGTGGCTCAAATGAAAGGTATTTGAGATTAGAAAACGAATTTGATAACCTATTTTGGGGCCATGTGTTTGGGGGACGCCTCATCCTGTAAACTCCTCTTAAGCCAACGCCAATATGTGGTTTAAATAAATGGTATTTGATAGAAGAGCACGATGCTGATAGTTTTCCTGGGCCAAGTATCTGGGGACCACCTCTCCCCCGAAAACACCACCAAATCATACATCATGAGAATATCGAGCTGAAATGAAGTATTTCAGGAATGGAGTACACCTTACAGCCAAACTTAAATTCGTAGACCAATAAAGATCATATGGGATTCAGATAAAGGCACTTTTATTGTTAAACTGTTAGTCAAGCGATATACTATTTTCGTAGCACGGTATTTCACTGAAAGATGTTTAATTGTCGAAAATAAATATTCCAAGGAAACTTTTGTTCCATATAAAGTAAAAGAAAGCGCAGCGGAGCAGGCCCGAGTCAGCTAGATTAAATATATTTTTGATCACCACCTCTTGATTCGATCATATACTACCTCGCTCCCAGACACTTGATCACAAATTTGGGTGTCAAATACCTGTTTTTGGGTTAGTAGTAGGCGCGAATTTTTTTGTTTTCGTTTAAATCGGTGCAGCTTCTTCAAAATTTTGCAATTTTTAAGTTAAAGTCAGCTCTGTGTTGTCACTCACATTTTTTATAGTCAAAATTTCTATCGCCTTTACAAAATCTTTAAAGCCCGTAGCTACTCATATGTTATATTTTTTACGAAATCTTAACTTTGACGTCATTGGCCGCCTTACTATACTCAGAGAAATTTGTAAGTGAAAAATAAAAATGCAGCAGTTCTTTTTTGATAAAACATCAAACATTTTTCCCTGCCGTAAAAGAAATGGACCTCCTTTTATAGCCGAGTCCGAACAGTGAGACATCTCTTCGCGGAGAAGTTTTTACATGGCATAATACCGCTGAAAATCTTTTTCTGATGTTCTCTTCAGAATTCGTACACGTTGGCGTTGTTGTTGTTGTTGGCGGACATGCTAACTTCTTATTGCTACCAACAACAAATATTTGCTCGAAGTTCTTTATAGCGGTACTTTTTCATCAGGATAAAACATTACATTTTTGCGCGTCGACTTCGCGTTTATTGAAATCTTTGTGTTTGGTGTTAACCACTCGGAAAAACATACCTAAGCAACTAAAAAAGTTCTAAGTTCGGCCGGGCCGAATTTTGGGAACACACCGCCATGGGTTCAGCCAAAAATTTACACAAAATAAATTCAGTTGAAGGTCATAATATTACTCTACGCTTTAAGGAGCCGAATAAGGATAATCGAGAGATCGAAGGATCGAGAGATATGAGAGCTATATCAAGTTATAACCAGAATACTACATGCAACATTTTAGTCTAATACAGCAAAAATTACTGCTACCAGGGGCTCCAGATGTGAAATTGGGAGATCGGTTTATATCGGAGCTATATCAGGCTCTGGACCGATTTCAACCGTACTTGGCACGGTGATTGAAAGTCGTAGCTGAATACTACATTCAAAATGTTTGCCAAATCGGACAAAAATTATGGCTCACAGGGGCTCAAGATACCATATGGGAGCTACGATTTGAAGCAAACCTTAGGCAAGTGTTGAAAGTCGTAACAAAACACTACGTGGATAATTTCCAGCCCAATCGGATAACAATCGCGTCTTGTAGGGGCTTAAGAAGTCAAGTGGAATGATCCCTATATATGGAAGCTACATCCAAATCTGAACCAATCTGGCCCATTTGCATTCCTCAACGACTTACATCAAAAAAAATATCTGTGCAAAATTTTAAGCGGCTAGCTTTACGCGTTCGATCACTATCGTGATTTCAACAGACGGACGGACATGGTTAGATAAACAAAGCATATCTAGATGATCAAGAATATATATACTTTTAGGGGTCGCAGATCAATATTTCGAGGTGTTACAAAAGAAAGACTAAATAAATATATCGCCATCCTATGCTGGTAGGCATAAAAAGGGGAAAGAACTGACAACAAATGTAAATGTACGATCACTGCTCTATCGTCTGAAGACAAACAAAAAATTCTTCGAATTGCCTCATATTTATCGCATTCTACTGCTAAAATTAATGATTTGGTCTCCACTCATTTTGCCAAAAATTGAGACTTGAATTCGCTAAGGACCACATACCATTGAATGTGCATAACAACTGAAGTGATAGACACTGGCAAAATTTATTTTTTTTTTGGACGAAAAAAGTTCAATTTGGATAGTCGGGATAGTGAAAACTTTTATTTACACCATATTCTTAAAAAAAATAACGGTCATCACAGCAGTGAAGGAGAGCCTTACTTTTAGAATATAGTACTTTTTTCGTTTATTTCTCTTTTGAATTTAGTTTTCAAAGCTGCACATGACCAGAACTCATAAAAATAAGTCAAACGGTGGATTTACTTGCAGGTACTGAGGCCAACTTCTTAATTTAGCAGTAGAATGGTACAAATTTGAGACGGTACGCCGAACTTTGCTCTTGTCCTGAGCCATTGAAGCATTGTTTGTACGTCTTTTGTAATTGTTACCATAACTTTCCTCTTTTTCTATGTAATCAACAAATACATTATAGCTTCGTCCGATTTTTCTGGCGAAAACGAAAATTCAAATTGGAAAATTTCTAAGAAAACAAAAAAAAAAAAAAAACGACGACAGATAAATTTGTCCCTAAAAATCAAAAAATAAATAAATAAAAATACAAATGAATTTCAAAAGAAAAATCCAATATAACATTTTGGGCAAATGTGGTATCCAAATCGGCATATTCTAGTAATTTTGCTGCGGAGGCTACAAATATTATATGATATATAAAATGTTTTGCATGCGTTTTAGGGGACATAAAAAGTGAAAAAAACATAAATCCGAATAGGAGATCTGGGCTTTGCTTTTTGAGAACTCAAGGGTTTTTTCCAATTTTTTTGTTAAAAATCCCTATTTTAAAGTATACATTGCACCCGCTTAATTGGATATATCCTCCTCAAATTTCACTTAAAAGGCTTTTTCAATACGTCCTATTTACAAAAGAAAAAGTTGAGGTATTTAAGAAAGTTTTTCAATAAAGACCAAGCAATGAAAATATTGTTTTAAAAAAAATTTAAAAAAATCCAAATTTTGTTAATTTTTTGATTTCCAACCTTTATGACTTCAACTGGATTATCGGATGTGGACACTATTCGCAGCAAAATCATTGTAAATTTTGTCAAAAATCCAAATTAATTAAAATCGAATTTCTAATGCTTATCGCAAAATACGAAGCCAGTCTCGTCTAAAATTCCAAAAAATAAAAATTAGAGATCGAATATCCCCAAAATCAGGAGATACATTTGCGTGTCTAAGTACTGGATAGACCAGTCGTGAAAAGGGCAAAAATAAAGTGCGAGTCTCTTCGTTTGCCATGAGGTGGTAAGGCAATTTATCAACCTGTAAAATTTACAAATAAAATTGGCAAAAAATTTTGTGCATAGAAGTCAAATAAAATGTTTTAAGATTTGTGCACGCAATTTTATATATAATTGGTTTTTATCTTATTTTGCCATTCACAATAGAAGATTTCTGAGGGTGGTCACACTTATTTGTGAAAAACATATCATGGCAATTTTGACGACAGATGTTCTACATAAGCCTGCACTGGTATTTTATCCAGAACTTCGTTGTCCTTGATAGATGTCACTTTCATAAAAATTTCATTGCACTGCACTATATAGTACTTAAATCAAATACAGCTATTGTAGACCACAAACGTATTTTTGTAGGGCGCTACGCTGCAAAAAAGGAATTTAGAAAGAGGACAACAAATCAAGATTTGGCAGCCCTTACAACTTTTCGAAATGCCGAAGCGTTCAACTTCAGGCCCCTGCCAAGAGGCGACCGGACCAGGGTTACCGTTGAGAATTTTGGAAAAGGGTAAAAAATTGTTTTTAAAGGGTCACAACCAAAATATTGTAAAACAGCAAACATAAATCATTAAACTAAAAATCAATAAGTTTTGAATGTAAACCATTTAAAGTACATTTTAATAAATACTATCACATTATATGTAATTAACTTTTATTGAAGAATTTATTTTTTTGTTAATTTGTTCCTATACTTTTAAATGAGATCGTCTTTTGGAGTCCAATCCTCTACTTCCTTTTCTACCAAGTTTAGAGCAGAGAACATGGATTCACAAGTTTTCACTTTTAACCTGTTTGTTAACCTATTTTTCAAAAGTTGTATCTTTGAAAATATTCGCTCGGCGTAAGCACTACAATGTGGCAAAGTCAAGATATATGCTATAAATTGGTATAAGTTAGGATGCAACATTTGATTTGAATTATTTTTTAAATTGCCTGTTTTGAACCAAAATTGTTCAATGTTTCTTATATCGAAAAGTTTTTGACAGGATTTGTCCATAGCTTTAGGCTCTTATAATTTTAATTCACTAATAAATATATCAGTTTATGTGACTTTATGTGACCATATTCAGACACAATATCAATATAATCAATGTCTTCATTTGTTTTGATAAAATTGGGATCTAAATATTGAAATGCAGTAAATTTTTATCGTCAATATCAATTCGGACGAGAATTTCATCGCAGAGTATTTTGAAATAATTTAAAATGTTGCTTTTGATAGCATTGGTTTCATTTTCTGAAATGCTTTTAGAATATTATTCTTCTTCACCCCTACGACCTATATATATTTTTTTTATATCTTTGATTTTTGTCACTTTTTTGTAGTGGATAAATTCTAGTTTAGAACATATTAAATGTTCCTTTTTTAATGAATTGTTTACAAATAGTAACATCTCTTCAGATATTCATTTCAGTAATTTCATCAAATTTACGGAATGGCAAATATATCTCTTATAAAACAAATGGGATACTTTTTCTTTAAAAGGTTGGATACGCATTGTGGATGCATTGTCTGTCGCAAACCCTTCGAAATGTTGTAATGATATGTCTTCATTATTGAAGCTTTCTAAAATAGCATCACAGATTATTTTCCCAGAACCATCCCTTGGTTGAACTAAGCCAAAAAAATTGTCCTTAGTTTTGCCTTCTTTCACAGCAATAACCATTCATTCCTCAGGGGAAATATCAGTTATTTCTTCGATAATAATGCTAAATGGTTGGTTTTTCATTTTAAGAACCATGAAAGCTAGTCCTTCCTCTCCAAAGAACTGCGCTATTACTTTGGGTTTAGTTCGACCGCAAGATACCTGTATAAATACAACAACAGTTTAGCAAACATAAATAGTTTACGGTTGACAGTTTTACTAAGCGACTTTGCTATATTAGAGTCTGGGTAGATTGCTGTATTAAATTTCGCCATATTGTCTATCGAATGAAACGAATGATTTAAATCTATCATCCGCAAAACCAATTTCATTTCCACAACGGCAATATTTTGACGAAATTCAGTATTTCGGTGAGGAAAAGATTCTTTGATTGGAAGTTGAATTTTTGCATTTTCTTTTTTGGTATTTAATGATTTGTTTACAGGCAATGCAAATCGGATTTTTAGTTTAATCATCTTGTTTGACCCATGTATACTGTAGTCTTGGAAATTTTTTTCCAATTGGTCACAATTTGTCTTTGGCCTTTTTTTTATGATCCGAGCACAAATCTATAGAATTTAAATAATCATATTTTTAATATTTTATAATTGAAATAAAAAGAAACACTTACTTGTCCATTGAAAGCCTTCCGATGCTCCGGCAGAATAGAAACAGATAAATAATTTTTCCAGACAGCCGTTTACACACAGGACACAACAGTTTAAATACACGGAAATATATTTTTTCTTTTACTTGGCTTTTATATTTAACACAAAACAAAATTTTACACAGGCGCGTAAAATAGTAACTTAGGGTCGCAATAGAAACGCTGGACCGGATCACCCAGGGCTTCAAATTTCCCACATGATCTCGATAACACCTCAGCTCTTACCATTTAAAAATTTCAAGGAGTTATCTCTAACCATTCTCAAATGGCAGATTTTTACCAATTTTTTTCGATTCTATTCCACTGGGCGATGCGAAGGAAGGCGAAAATTTAATGTGGTTTTATCTTAATGAACCACTTCAAAACGGCAAATATTCTGAATTCACGCCATAAAGGATGGACAATCACTATTATACAGAATTTAGAACAAATTTTTATTACTGGTAGCAGTGAGTGCCATCCCTTTCATTGATTTTATAAACTAAAATTCAATTATCTTTCCTCATCTTTATATAAGACGCTTCCTTCAGCCCATATTTCAGTGGTTCTATTCAGGTGAACCGCAGTGAGTGTATGACATTGACTTAGATCCATTACATACATATCTCTACCTTTTTGTAGTGATGCGTAGTTTGTGCTAAGGCCATCATCGTAATGAAGCCTCATAGTGATAAACATAATATGCCCTGACCATTGCACTCAGTACTAACCATATTTTCATTCTTACATTTTTCAATATTCATTGAACCACTATATGCGTTCACTCTAAAGTGCAATATTGCCTCGCAAATGTCGCTAAGGCTTGAAATAATTGTCATTTTGAAAGATTAAACAAAAAACATAAATGTAAAAAGTAAAGAAAGGTAAAAAGACCTACCCTATAAGTGGAAAATGGGAGCTATTCTAGTTCTGAACCGAATTTGATAAAATTCGGTGAAGGTTTTCAAAATTTTTATAAAATAATCCGTATCTAATATCGAGCAAATGTGTTCAAAATTGTAAAAACTACGGCACTATATGCGCGAATAGGGCGATGTATATACACCGAACAAATATTTGTTTTGATTTTAAAGATTCGAGCCAAAGATTAGCAAACTTATTTTAAAGATGATTATAATTTCAACTTTTTAAGGAAACATTCCCTTTGGTGAAAAATACTTTCCAAAATATTAAGGATTTTTTATTTTGTATGGTTGATATATTTAAGACAAAAAAAAAAGATAAAAATAAAGGTCAAAACATCGCTGAAAGTGAGGACATTGACTTTGGGACAAGACAACAATGAACCATAGTTAAAGACGTAAAATAGGCTTGCAAATGGGAGCGTCTTTAAATGTAAATTTTTTTTTAAAAAGATACTAAGTTAAAAAAAATTAATTTTAAATATTTTTTTTTCTATGGAGTAAAATAAGAATCAATCAACGATTAAAATTTTAAACAGATGGTTATGTCCTTAAGTGGTTTGGAAACTTAATTTAAAGATACCATCTTTAGATTTGATTCTATGGCTCGTTTCTGTTGCTAAAATCCTACAAGAAAGAAAAATCTTAAATTTTGAGCCTACTTTTTTTCAGTCTATGTATTTGGAAGCTTAATATAAATCTAATCCGATTTCGATAAAAACTAATCAAAAATGTATAAAACGTATAAAAAGAAGTAAACGCCAAAAGCCTTGAAAATGCTCCGCTACTTGGAAAGTTTCAACATTTTATCATTGCTTTAGATTTGTTGTTCTTGTCAAAATTTTAAATATGATAAAAAGTTTTTATTTCAAATCCATTTATAATCAGCTCTCTGCCTTCCAGAACAGTTTGACACGTTAAGATATTCACAAATGCCGCCAGTATTTATTAGTGAGGGGGAATAATAGCTAAAAATGTTTTTGATGTTTTCGCCAGCATATAGGAACACGTTCTCACCTATGCACCAGTATTGTCATATTCGTAAATTCACAAAAATTTATTTGTACGAATTCCTCATTATTTTTCAATTCTGTTAAAAACTAGTTTTCTTGATTAAGTTTATGACGTTTTTGTCGTATGTATTATACGTCGGAAATATATGTCAGAGTTTCCCACAGAACATCTCTGATTATATGTGCCACTTTGCGTGACAATCGTTTGACAAATGACCACATTATTGCAAATTATTCAAATGGGAGCTTTATCTAAATCTGAACCGATTTCTATGAAATTCATCAGAAATGTCGAGAGTCATAATAGAATCCTTCTTGCCAAATGACCACATTATTGCAATATTAGTCCAATTCGAACGAACATATCTATAGATTGCGACTAAAAACCTTAGATATTGATTGTTATAGTTGTTAAGGAAAGCGTAATGCAAAATTTTGGGAAGATTGGTGAATACATGCGCTTGCCTTGGCTTTAGAAGTCGAGAGTCATAAAATAATCTTTCCTGCCAAATTTCCAGAAAATCAGTTAACAAGTTCCTACATTAATGCAATATTATTCCAAACCGGGCGAATATATTTCGAACCGATTTCGATCAGATTTTTTTTGTTTTGTTTTAATATTTTTAGGTTTTTTATTTCATATTTCAGATTAATTTATAAAGTAAACATATTTTGTGTATTTAAAAATTAATTTGGAGTTAAGATAGAACTAAAACAATTTAAATAACGTAAATTTAAGAAATTTATCGATTTTATTGTGGACAGTAAAATAGGCACAGTAGTTTTCGCTTATAATCCATTGCACATATATAAGAGAATTTCAGATATAGTCCAAAAAGTATACTTCTAGTGTCATTAAACAATATATTTCACACATGTAGTTCGTTGAATAACCCATTTCAAATATAATCCTATTTCGCATTTATTCCATTTTTTTATTGTACTAATAAAAATAACTCAATAAAAAGTATTTAAGATATAGTCCACAGAGGAGAAAATCTATGGCTAAATCAAGAAAAAGGTTAGTAATAGTGAAAAACGTGGGAAATCCCATTTTTCCAATGATAGCATACATTATTACAAGTGTTTTCTGAGCATTCCCGTGTGACACAAGGAAAACTTTTCGGCTATCACAATTGGAAATTGCAAGTTGTTTGTCAAAAAAAAAAAAAAATTTAAGATGACTTAGAAAGCAATTCTTGAAACTGTGGAGAGTTAAGTTTAAGTTGTGCAATGTATATCGGAGTATTAACATTTTGATGACGATTTTTTTTGGACCTTTACACGTAGCACCACAATTTTTCAGCAGAAGGGAAGCTCTATTTGCAAAATAAAGTGGACAGTGAACTATTTCAGCAGTGAACGAAAGAATTGCCTATAAAAGAAATTTTGGACTCGGTAGAAAATGTAAGAAGATATCGCTCAGAGAAAGAAATTGCAACCAACTTTATCCTTGAAAAAATTGAGGACCATATTCTAAATATTTTTCTTGGACATAAGGAGTAAAAAGTACTGACTTAACCAGACATAATTGAATCAATTTTTCTTTCTTGAAAATGGCCCGCTTACTCTGTTTAACTTGAATTAAATAGGTATATATTTTTCTAAATAAATAAAAACGTATATTATTTATTTTTTCTTTTATAGTCATATTGCTGAAAATATGTGAAAATAGTTATACAACGATCTTGCTTAACTGTCGAATTTTGCTTATTGTCCAAAAACGTATACATATATGAAAAAACTTAAAAATAATACAGTAATTTGTACATGAGTGTTAGTGTTTTGAATAAACATCAAACCAGGCAGTTAATACCAGGTATAACTACCCTTATTTTTAAGACCAGCTTCAATTCTCTTTAAAATGGATGAAATTAACTTACGGCAACTCTCTACCGGGATATTATACCATGCTTTTTCAATACTTGTTTGCTGCAGGGTTTTTTTTTATTGCTGCAGTGATACTTAAAAACGTGCCGCTTGAGGTTACCCCAAAAGTTCGCTATGGGATTGTGGTCGGGGATTGAACAACAACTTTCAAATAATGATCCCGAAACCATTCACTTACCAATTTTGATGAGTGTTTCGGGTTATTATCCTGTTGAAATCTCCACACAAGTGGTATATTTTCCTCATACATTTACACGAATCAATCCATTATGTTATAAATAAGATATATCGGACCTACTCCCTCCCAAGAGAAATAGCCTCATACCATGACATTTCCTCCTCCATGTTTAACGGTTTTTTTTTTGTAAATCTGAAATGGAATTTTTTCCCTTTTAAACGACGAACATTCCTTACTGCATCATAATCAAACAAATTGACTTTTACTTTGTCAATTTTAAATTCCTTCTGGTCCGCACTATGGTTTGAGCCAAAGCAAAGTATACCCTTTTCTTCAAATATGCTTGTCTGAGTAGAGGAACTTTCCGAGCTATTCTACCTGTTAGTTTTGCAGATATCAATTTGGTACAGGAATATTTTTTACACAGAGATGAAGTGTATTGAATTTGGAAAAAATCTGTTCAGATTTGGATATAGCTCTCATATATATGTTCATCTGATTTGGACTAAGACTGTATTAATGTGGTCATTTGTTGACCGATTCAATCGAATATTAACAGGAAGGATTTTCTCTTGACTCTCGACATTACTGGTGAATTTCATAGAAATCGGTTCAGATTTAGATATAGCTCTCATATATTTGTATCGCCCGATTTTCACTCCTAAAGCCCCTGCAAGCGCATTCATTGACCAATCTTCCCAAAATTTCGTACAACGCTTTTCTCGGCGACTAACACAAATCTAAGAAGTTTGCTCGAAAGCCGGTCAGATTGAGATATAGTTCCCATATGCTATAAAGTGCTTATTTGTTAATAGATTCTCTCGAAATTTGGCAAGAAGGATTTTCTCTTGACTCTCGACATTACTGGTCAAATTCATAGAAATCGGCTCAGATTTAAATACAGCTCTCATATATATAAATATATCGCTCGATTTTCACTTCTAGAGCCACTACAACCGCATTTATTTTGGTACAACGCTTTCCTTGGCGACTATCACAATATCTAAATAGTTCGGTCGAAATCGGTTCAGATTTAGATAAAGATCCCATATATATGTTCGTCCGATTTTGAGAAATATTCCAATATAGTGCTCATTTGTTAACCAGTTCTCTCGAAATTTGGCAGGAAGGATTTTCTTATGACTCTTAATATTACTAGTGAATTTCATCGAAATTGGTCTAGATTTAGATATAGCTGTCAAATAAGTGTATTGCCCGATTCACTTCTAGAACCACTGGTAGCGCATTCGTTAACCAATCTTGCCAAAATTTTGCACAACGCTTCCCTCGACGGCTACCACAATATCTATGAAGTTTGGTCGAACTCGGTTCAGATTTAGATATAGCTCTGATGTTTTCATTTGATTTGTTTGAACATATTTGCTCGAAATTTGATTGTTTAATAAACCATCTAAAAACATCTGGCGAGGTCCATCAAATTGGTTCAGAACAAGAAATAGCTCACATTTTGTACTTATAGGGTAGGTGCAGGGTATTATGCAGTCGGCATCGACCGACTTTTGCCTTTCCTTACTGGTTTTATTCAACGGATATTTTCTATCTTTAGCTTTCGACCACCACAATGGCGTTTGGCAAAGCTATTAGTATCATAATGATTTATGGTGCGATACTCAAACATTTTGTTTACATTGAGGTATTTCAGCTCGCCAACAAAAGCCGGTTGTTATTTTCCAATAACGCAATCACACTATGTACAAGCTTGAACTCCATCACGAGTGATTTTCTTTATAAATAAATCTCGAAGCAAATGCTGTAGACATAGAATATATAATGAGCTGTCAATAAAACAAATATCATTTCTTATTTGACAGATATACCATGTGGTAACGAAAATTAATTTTTATTAAACTGTTTAAGCTATTCACATAGAAATAAATCATTTCGATTCTTTAAATGCTGATGGTAAATAAACACTTGTCATTTCCTTGAACTTGGTCGATTTGCGAAAAAGAAATAAATCAATGAATAATAACAGACTATTGTCAAGCAAAGCCTTCATTGATGTGGTCATACTGTCCATGGTGTGCAAATGGGGGTTTTATTTATTTAATTTCGCAATCTGTTTTCTGCAATATATTTTTCATATTAATACGTATTCTATATTACTGTAAATCTTAATTTCAGAGTAGTGGTCTGGGCATATACATCGTACTCGTATAATTGCACTTTTTTATACCCTCCACCATAGGATGGGGGTATACTAATTTCGTCATTCTGTTTGTAACACCTCGAAATATGCGTCTGAGACCCCATAAAGTATATATATTCTTGATCGTCATGCCATTTTAAGTCGATCTAGCCATGTCCGTCCGTCTGTCGAAAGCACGCTCACTTTCCAAGTAGTAAAGCTAGCCGCTTTGAATTTTGCACTTAGTGTAGGTCGGTTGGAATTGTAAATGGGTCAAATCCGTCCATGTTTTGATATAGCTGCCATATAAACCGATCTTGGGTCTTAACTTCTTGAGCCTCTAGAGGGCACAATTCTCGTCCGATTTGACTGAAATTTTGCACGTAGTGTTCTGGTATCACTTCCAATAACTGTGATAAGTATGATTCAAATCGGTTCATAATCTGGTATAGCTGTCATATAAACCGATCTGGGATCTTGACTTGTTGAACCTCTAGAGGGCGCAATTATCATCCGATTTGGCTGAAATTTTGTACAACGGCTTCTCTCATGACCTTCAACATGCGTGTCTTATATGGTCTGAATCGATCAATAGCTTGATATAGCTCCCATATAAACCTATCTCCCGATTTTGCTTCTTGAGCCCTTGCAAGGCGCAATTCTTATCCGAATGAACCGAAATATTACACAATGACTTCTACAATTTTCAGCATTCATTTATGGTCCGAATCGGACTATAACTTGATATAGCTCCAGTAGCATAACAGTTCTTATTCAATATTCTTTATTTGCCTCCATGGTGGAGGGTATATAAGATTCGGCCCGGCCGAACTTAGCATGCTCTTACTTGTTTATTTTTATTTATAAGTTTGCATTTCTGATCCATTTTGTTTGTTTCCTTATCTAAGTGGTGAATGGAAATTTTAATGTGAATTGTGTTATCTACCAAACCCCAACTGGGAACATTTCATTTAATGTGTGTTGCAATAAGCAAAGATAAAATTGTGTATCATTGTGTACTGTGACAGATGTTGCAATTCCAAATTACTGACGAGGTTTTAGGTTACAGTGACAGTCTTTAACCATACACAAAAAAAAAGTTTGGGAAGTACAAACGTCTAAAAACTTGTTCTGTTGTAAAATTAAAAAATTCTTTTAGGTAAAAATGTTTTGTTTACAGCAAAATATACTTTATTACACGAAAAGATGAATCGTTGGCTTAGTTTATGTCTTGTGTCTCTTGAACAGAGACAGGGCGTCTCTGCGCTCCAACGTCTCAGCTTTGGTTTTTTCATTGAGTAATGTTGGTCAGCCAGTGATCTGTATTGGTACCACTAATGTAATATTGGATATTATAACTTAGCGAATTAGTTTGAAGAGATATACACCCTTTGATAAGTATATGGATCAACTCAGAACCACTTTCTGATTAGATTTAACTGTGTTCGTCTGTCTGTGTGTTCGTCTTTCCTTGTTAATTTGTGTACAAAGTACAAAAGAATTTTCATCCAATACTCTTCAAATTTGTCACAGGCAAACCTATCGAAACTATAAGAAATCAGATTTGAATATAAATGTTCGTCCGACGTTGTAGTAGTTTACTTTCTTTCTTCCTTCATCTCAAATGTGGACACAACCTCCCTGCGATGTCAATTGGGTAGCTACCTTAAACACCCGTTAAAGTAAGTAAGCTAAAATGTGCCACGAGTTCACCTGGGTTGGCAGTCCTTCACCCGGAAAACTTGAGAGATTACTTTGAAAAAACGATGAAGATTAATAACAGATTCCCCCTATGTTGACGACCCCCGTAAACGTCTTAAGGACCATGATTTGCGTAACTGCACCTTGAATGTCCGCACTCTTTATAGAGAGGGCGCAGTATACGCACTGGCGGATATATTAGAGACAGAGACAGGGCAGACATTACCGCCATACAAGAAGTGTGATGGCTCGGGAAGAGCTCCACAAAAACCACGAGAATTAATGCCATTTATTATAGCTGCCATGAAAAGAGGCATGCATTGGCTGTGGGTCTGTGGTTAGTGGGAGACTAAAACACCTTGTCTCCAGGGTAGCCACAATCCGCATAAAGCCCAAGTTCTTCAACATCAGCCTTATTTCCGCCCATGTCTTGACGGAAGATAAGGACGAACAAACTAAGGATATTTCTACGAGCGCCTATAAAGAGAATATGACCGCTGTCCCGCCCATGATATTAGAATCGTTTTGAGAGATTTTAACGCGAAAATAGAGAAGGAAAATATCTTTGGCCCAACAGTCGGAAAATGTAGCCTTCACGAACAAACTTCCAATAATGCATTGAGGATAATAGACTTCGCCGCGGCAATGAACATAATAGTTAGCAGCACCAGATTCCAGCATCGAAGGATTCACACAGCTACATGGTTGTCACCCGGTCAAAACACGAGAAACAAAATTGATCATTTTGTGATAGATGAAAGGTACTTAACCAGCATGTTAGATATACGATCGATCTGAGGTGCGAACATCGATAAAGGTCTCACTCGTCTTAATGTGGCGAGAAACGTACGATCTGACAGAGCACGCAAGCTAGACATAGGAAAGCTGCAAACACAACAGGTGACAACGTCATACTTCACTCGGTTGACCCAGTAGCTTGAAGAAAACACTGAAAGCACCATTGCCCATTACATGGAAGGAGCCGCAACATTCGTATTTGGGTACCAAAAGCCTTCCTCAAGGAACCCATGATAAGACCAGGTGTGCCAAAAAGCTACTGAAGCCAAGAATGCGGGGCACAGGGCAAGCAGAAGTCAGCAGCAATGTGCCAGATGAAGAAGAGGTATCGGGAGAAAAGGAGAGACGAGAAACGTCTCCTCTGCAAGAAGAAGAAGAAATTAAAAGACGTGAGTGTGAGCGAATCGAGATGTACCAAACCGATGGCTATGGTACAAGCACCACCTCCTGAAGAGTAATCATGAGTACACCCAATGACTGGAACCTTAGCATACTATGTCCCGTACACAGGAAACGGGACAAGACGGTATGTGCCAACTCTGCTCCACATCGCATGCAGGATACTATCGAGCGTACTGTGAAAGATTAAAGTCTAAAGTCAACGAAATAATTGGGCCCTATCAGTCTTGCTTAACACCAGACATTTACACTACGCCAAATCCTGGACCATCTTTTCGTTGACTACAATGCCGTCTTGGACATCCCTATACGTTCAAAGGTATTTCAAGCCATGTCTGAGTTTGGTATCCCTGCAAAACTGATACTGAGGATGACGGAAAAGAAAATGGAGAAAGTTGGGAACTGCAACTGTGAGATAGTCAGCAACTGTATCTACCTCGGCACCGCCGTAACCGAAACAAGCAGATGAGGAGCAAAGCCACTGTTCGACAGACGAAAATTACACTTTACAAGACATTGATACTACCCGTGCTGTTGTATGGGTGCGAAGCATGGGTACTTGCGAAGTCAGATGAGGCGGTACTTGGAGTGTTTGAGAGAAAAATTCTTCGTAAAATATATGGACCAGTCTGCGTTAATAGAGAAAATAGGCCTTGTATGAACCCCGAGCTGTATGACGACCATAGCATAGCTAAATGCATCAAAATACAACGGTTGCGTTGGCTTGGTCATGTTGTCAGAATGGCGGTACACGCAAACCGGGACGACCAAGAGCCCGAAGGAAATATCAAGTGGTGGGAGACACCTCGAAACTTGATGAAAGAGATTGGAGAAGAAGCGCAGAAGATCGAGGCGCTTGCACATCGTTTGTTAATTGTTGTTAGGAATGCAAATCAAAGAACTGTACTTAAATTTGTATTCGTATTTGAAAAACAAAAAAAAAAAAAAAAAAAAAAAAAATATCACTGGTATATTTTACATTATATTTTTAAGAGAGTAGTCTAACATAAATATGTAGTTCTTTTGTAAATTTTATAAATAGGCCATTCGGCTTAAAATAACGAAATTGGGCAAATAACAAATGTTATTTTCAAATGTATCACGGAACATCCACAAGCGGCATGTAGCGCCATCTGATAATATGGGTTCTCGAATAAAAGGCAGAACGAGTCTGACAAAAAAAATATGGTGTCAAGTGTTTGGGGGTCATCCTTTTTCCTCAACTATCATGACAATGGTTTTACAAATAGAGTACAAATCTTACTTTGAAATATGGATTCAATTTTCAGAGAGTTTTACCCCAAAAAAGCACCAACTTTGACAATATGGTGTTCAAATTCAAGGTATTTGGAAATAGAGTATTGGTATTGAAATTTTAGGCCAACAATTTCAAGGGCCTCCAAACCTGCTTGAAAGGACATGTTTGTGATTTAACAAAATCTGGGTCTAAATGAAAGAGTCCAAATGAAGGGTTTAGTTCAGTGAGCTAAAATTTGTTCCGTCCACATGTTAAAGCTCTAAACAGTAAGTATGATAACCTGAAATGGCTATATAAAGTCAAGTTTCAAGCGCTCGCCCCTCCTTCAATTCCCACCAAACGGACATATAGCCCAATAATAATAGTATGGTGCGTAATTGAAGAAGAGAGATACGAATCCTACAAATAATAAATTAAAAAAAAAAAATAAAAATAAAAACATTTTGGGCTAAGTGCCTGTGTGGCTGCACAATCTTAACTTTTTGAAATATGCACTGCATTCAGCCGAACGGTATTGGCGAGTTGTGAATGTCAAGAATGTGGAGTATATTTTAAGTCAAGATACACCCATGAGACCTAGAAGTTTAGATTATAATTTATTTTATTTATTTATTTTATAAGCACCAGGACAGTCATATATCCTTCTTAAGAAATAAAAACAATTTTGAAGGAATAAACATTTTCGATTATCATTATAGAAAATAATTAAAATAAACTTTAGAATTTTGTGAAATAGTTAAAATAATTATTAGAAAAGGAATGATATTGTTAAAAAGGAAAAAGTAAAATTTTTAAATTGCGAACTTCGAAGAAAAATGGAAGTTCGGATTGTCTATCGGACAACATAGATTTATGATGAGGATATTCGGATATTTGTTTATGCAAAATCTTTTCGAAAACTTTCTAGAGGTAACATATTATAGAAATCGGACGAAAATCACTCCGATTTAGCGATTGGAATTATCTTTGATCTTATCCAAATAGTCATATATGTACTGGAGATTAGTATTGATTTAAAGAGATGAGTAAAGCAAGGTAGAAGGTGAGAAACTAATATTTTAATGAATCTTGTGTCAATGTTATCAAGACCAATATCATTTGACTTGGCTGATCTAAGACTAGGTAAAACTTCGTCGTGCGATACACATCTAAACTAAAAGTAAACAGTGTCTTAAAAAGCCAAAAACAAATTCTGCGTATTTTATTTT
The DNA here is from genome assembly GCF_963082655.1 of Stomoxys calcitrans. Lineage (NCBI taxonomy): Eukaryota > Metazoa > Arthropoda > Insecta > Diptera > Muscidae > Stomoxys > Stomoxys calcitrans. The sequence continues at coordinate 128,080,914 of NC_081554.1, forward strand.
TTAAACAAATCCCCAAAATACTCATTTCGAGTAAAGACGATTTCAAAATCGGCCTTTTTTTATGCTACAGAATTGGATGCTACAAAAATTGTTTGGTGCAAAAAAGTTTTGGCATGTGTTTAGGGGACATGTGAAGTAAAAAAACATTAGCCCGAATGGGGGATCTGGGCTTTGCTTTTTGAGAATTCGAGGGGTTCTTCCAATTTTTGCATCCGTTAAAGTTGACATATCTTATTCAAACATCATTTATAATTGAAAATTATCGACCAAAATTTCAACAAATAACTAACATACCTAAACTTCCTAACCTATATTGCCGAAATCAGTGAAGATATTGTATATCTTAAGCAGACTAATAACTAACTTACCTAAACTACCTAACATATATCCCCGAAATCAGTGAAGATATTGTATATTTCAAGCAGACTTTTTTTCGTAGCAAATTCGCAGTGTTTTGAAAATCGGCCCACAAATAAAAATTTGGAAGCCCGAACAACGTTTAGAAATGCCGAGGTGACCAACTTAAGGGCCCTGCCAAGATGAGCCCGGACCACCTTGGGCCTTGAAATTTTGCACATGATCTCGATAACACCTCAGCTTTAACAATTTCAAAGAGTTATATTTATCCCTTCTCACATGGCATATTTTTTGCTAGTTTTTTTTTCGTTTCTATACCATTGGAGGTCCAGGCTCTAGATATCTCCAAGACATTTGATAGCGTCTGGCACGGTGCACTCTTTCCAAAGTTTGTCGCATTTGGTGTCGGCAATAACTTCGCTCGATTTATATCGAGTTTTTGTAGATGGGTTCTCATCTGACGAACCACAGGGGGCTCTATTCTTTCTCCCTTTCTTTTTTTAATTTTCATTGACGATCTATTGGGCCTGACTTCGCATCTGATCTACTCAATTGCTGATGGCAGCAACTTCTGTCATTCATTCGATTTTCATTCGACCGAGCCTTCGAGAGATTGCAGACAGGAGGCGAATTATGGACGCAACATTCTGGCGGGATTTGCTTGCCATTTCTGAGTGGGGTCGAAAGAACAGAATGAATTTTAATGCATTGACACTTTACAATTGTCAATATGTATCAACGGTGTAGATATTAGAGTTAGAGACTCTTGATGTTTTGAAGATGAAGATACAATGTGATGCCCGTTGGTCAAAACATGTATTCAAAATGTCGAAGGAAGAATTCAAGTGCTTGGGTTTTTTTTGGGATGTCTTTTCCGCTGCCTACGACATCCAGAAATTCAAAACAAATGTCAATAAACACTATTCTCTCTTGCATGAATTTATCACAAACAATCTTGCAACTCTTTTGTAAACAAAGCCAATTTTTTTTACAAACGAAGTTTACTTATCGAAAATCTCGTTAATGCTAATGAATTTTTTTTTTTGCGTTTACTCAATCAGGTAGCAAACCCCAATTGACATTGCTGAGATCGTGAGTTCAATTTCCACCATAAATTTTATTTGAATCAAATGTCATATAAAAAGAAAAATAAGCATATATAGCCCCAATTTAATCACATTTCCCGACTTGACTTCTTGCAAAAAGATGTAACCCCATATAATTCGGTCATTATCCGCTTAAACTGCTTTTGGGTATAATAGTGTTGGAACCCAAGAATCCCAAAACTTCACAAACATTTTTGAAGGATGAAATGCTTCATTATTCTTGGCGAATTGCTGTACCTTACAGACTTGTAAAACGTCTCTAAAAGAATGTGTCACTCTGCGGCACTCATTGATGTAAGAAAGGTATCCCTTTGCACCTTTATTGGATTTAAATTTTATAAATATCGCCTAAGAAGAATCCATGGTAGCGGGTTTTGCTCTGTCTCTTTTATTACTTGTTTTTATTGGGAATAACTTAACTAGCTAGCAGATCTTCTGAATTTCCCATTTTAAAGCGTAATCAGTAGTTGCAATTGGCTTATAAGAAATTTCATTTAAATCATTTTTACTATCACATCATTCATCATTTGTTTTATTATAAACCGCAACCCAATTCAATGTTTGTGCATATACAAGCACATTAGCAGCAATGTGTCGGTCGGTCATTTTGTTGGATTTCACACAGCTGTTTGACACGTTGACTTATTCTCAGCAAAATTATTCATTTTTATGAATTGTTATACTAAAAAAGTCTTTGATTTGCGTACGTACAAAGTGTTAATGTGTACTATATAAATAAATATACCTATATACATTCAAATATACATAGGTGTTCGTACGTAGTATACACATACGTACGTACGTGTATAAAAATATCAATAATCATCTTATGCATATGTAAGCAAATGTGGGGGTGTGTATTTTGTGCTAATTGTGCAAAACTGACGTATCACATTCAGATCGAATCGTTTGGATATACTCCGAGCAATACAAATACGTAAACACTGTGCAAATTCAAATTGAAATTTGTACTTCAGCATGAACTTGTATGTGGAAATATAATATGGACCACGTATAGTACTGAAAAACTAGTAAAGATAATCAGCATTACTGTATTAATTAGTCAGATACTGGACAGCAACTCAAGCATTTAAAGCTTATGAAACCCCTCAATAAATTGAGCTCTAAACTGAGGACCCTCCACTATTGGTAAATTGGGTTGATACAGTGCCGAAAGACCGGATTACCAACGTATCACAGAGGAAATCCGTAAGGAAGGGAATCCTATCTTTTGTGGTTTCTTACTATCAATGGGATTTTTTAGGTCTGCGGAAGGTTTCGTCATCGTGCTGGATCGCCGATTCCTCTACTATAAGAAAGAGTTTCTCCCTGGTTCCCCACTTTATTGTATTCGTCCTTCTTTTATCGTTTTTGCTGTTTTTTCTTTTTCTCTTCTACACAGATATAATTAAAAATATTAAATTAAAAATAATTATGAAAAACAATATCTTTGGTTGAAAAAACAACTACGAAAGTTGTTAATTTTCCTGCAACAATTTATTTTGAATCCCAACGACCCAAAGTACAAATTTGTTGTTGGAAGGTACTCTTTGCAAGCCAACATATAACAAGCCAACCAAAAAACCATCTAACCAGGCATCTGGTTGCTTCGGGAGGTGTTGTTTTTGTTTTCTTTGTTCGGCTCGCGCTGCTTTGACTCGTTCGTTTTGCTGCTTCTCTCGGATTTTCCTCTGTTACTCTCTACTATTACCCTTGAAAAAAATTTTTAATAATTTTGGTGCCGCAGAGTATTGAACTCATGATCTTATTTTTGGTAGTCTTGCAAGCATCCTCTAGCCTACCGACATCATCTTCTTTATGATGCAATAAATCAATAAGTGCTGCTGCACAGTAATAAGTGTCTCAATAAAATAAATTAAAAAAAAAAAAGGGAAAAACCCCCCTAAAAATTTTTTCTGAATACGAAATTCATATTTTTTGTGCCGAATTTTCTAAAATAAGTTTAATGAAAAAAGAAATAAAAATTTGTTTGGTCGCATTGTGAATGTCATGGGAGTTTTGTGCTCTTCATGGTAGTACGCCTATTTTAACAACCACTTCAACGAAAGAATTTGTTAAAAGTCAACAAAATTTCAATAATTTTGTCTGTCAAGTGTGTTGTAAAGACTTACTTACGTGCTTCAACAAATAATGTCGTCGTTTCAATCCTATCAAAATCCGCTCCAACCTAACCTAAACTAAACCTTACTCTTTTACTTTGTGCATATGTAAGGACAATTTTGTACGTTCAGACTAAGGATTGGACAAAAGCGAATCCCAACAGCTAGGATTAATGTTATTTCCGGATACTTAGCACACTCTCTGTATATGTTACCAGATATGACTCATTGTCTCAGCAGAAGAATTTGATTGTCGGTTTGATGGTTAATTCTTTCGTAGTATTTCCGGACTTCGTACTGAATTCTAAATATCTCGATTCGCTCACACCCACGTCTTCCTATTTCTTTCTACTTCCTGCTGAATCGACGTTTGTCATTTCTTTTTCTCCCGATACTTTTACTTCGCTTAGAGGCATTTGGCAGCCATGTACGCATTTCGCGGCATTTTCCCATGTTGCGCCTCTCTATGATCGGGACAAGCAGTACTTTCTTTAAGTAATATCTTCAGATTTTTGATAGGTTATAAACCTATTGCCTATGTTGAACTATTGTTTTTTAATAAATTTAATTTAATCATTAATCGGTTGTGTTCTAATGTCGGCGTATCCTAGACAAGTGTATGTTTAGGTTACCCTGCAAAGTGTTTTTCTTTTTTATACCCTCCACTATAAGATGGGGGGTATACTAATTTCGTCATTCTGATTGTAACTACTCGAAATATTCGTCTGAGACCCCATAAAGTATATATATTCTTGATCGTCGTGAAATTTTATGTCGATCTAGCCATGTCCGTCCGTCTGTCCGTCCGTCCGTCCGTCCGTCTGTCTGTTGAAAGCACGCTAACTTCCGAAGGAGTAAAGCTAGCCGTTTGAAATTTTCCACAAATACTTCTTATTAGTGTAGGTCGGTTGGTATTGTAAATGGGCCATATCGGTCCATGTTTTGATATAGCTGCCATATAAACCGATCTTGGGTCTGGACTTCTTGAGCCTCTAGAGTGCGCATTTCTTATCCGATTGGGATGAAATTTTGCACGACGTGTTTTGTTATGATATCCAACAACTGTGCAAAGTATGGTTCAAATCGGTTCATAACCTGGGATAGCTGCCATATAAACCGATCTTGGGTTTTGACTTCTTGAGCCTCTAGAAGGCGCAATTCTTATCCGATTGGAATGAAATTTTGCACGACGTGTTTTGTTACGATATCCAACAACTGTGCCAAGTATGGTTCAAATCGGTTCATAACCTTATATAGCTGTCATATAAACCGATCTTGGGTCTTGACTTCTTGAGCCTCTAGAGGGCGCAATTCCTATCCGATTTGGCTGAAATTTCGCAAGACGTTTTTTATTGTTACTTTCAACAACTATGTCAAATAAAGTACAAGTCGGTTCATAACCTGATATAGCTGCCATATAAACCGATCTGGGATCTTGACTTTTTGAGCCTCTAGAGGTCGCATAATCCGATTTGCCTGAAATTTTGTACGACGGAATCTTTCATGACCATCAATATACATCTTTATTATGGTCTGAATCGGTCCATAGCCCGATACAGCTCCGATCTCTCTATTTTACTTTTTGAGCTCACAAAGAGCGCAATTCTTATTCGAATTGGCTGACATTTTACACAGGTCTCCAACATATAATTTAATTGTGGTCCAAACCGGACCATATCTTGATATCGCTCTAATAGCAGAGCAAATCTTTTCTTATATCCTGTTTTGCCTAAGAAGAGATGCCGGGAAAAGAACTCGGCAAATGCGATCCATGGTGGAGGGTATATAAGATTCGGCCCGGCCGAACTTAGCACGCTTTTACTTGTTTTAATTTGAAAGGTTACTTAATTACAATAAAGCATAACTTGAAGTATTTTTCACAGTAAGTAGCTTAAAAAGCTTTTCTTTTTAGACATAAAATTCAAAAATACTTTTTCTATTTCATCGGAAGTTGGTGCAATGTTTTGTTTACTTTCTTATGCATAGGGCACCGCTTGCTGAGGTGCCAATAATTGGACATACAGCAACCTTAGCATAGGGAAAAAGCCTAGTTAGCAAAGTTCATCACATACTGCTTTTTTCTGATAATGACACTTCTTTTGTATAAACAAATCAATCATACCTACTTTGCTCAAACGATACAGTCGCCACTTGACCAGTTTTGCCAAAGAAACAGGCGACCATTGGCTTCGAAGTGCTTCTTTCACGAACAACTTTCTTTGAATTTGGCTCGTCTTCGAAGACACGCACGGTCGATTGCTGTTTTGTTTCGGGCTAATACGCATTCGCCACCTGGGATGATCTTATAAACGTATTTTGAAGCACCGCGATCGTATTTTTCAACATTTCTTCGCTCTAATCGACACGAGCCTTTTCAAAGAGTGCGCCATCCAACGAGAACAAAGGGTAAGGTGATCATGCAAAATCGAATGTGTTATGGTCCACGGATTCCTCTATCGCATGGTATGTCACATGACAATCTTGCATTATAAGTTCACTCACGGCAATAATGTTCTCTGGTACAACGGCCGTTTTTGGACGACCTTCACGGATTTCGACTTTGAGCGAGCTTCGACCACAACTGAATTCATTAAACCAATTTATCACAGTATTATAGGATGGTGCTTCATCCCACTCAAAGAATTAAGTTCAAAATGCACTCTTGTCGTGATAATCCATCCCGAAAGTTGTGAAAAATAGTCGCTCGAAAATGTACATTTTAATTTTATTTATTTTGTGAAAGTAATTATTTCAAGTCACAGCAAACAATACAAATGATGGCCGTACGTCATAACGTTCTGAATACGATTATGGAATTTCGGATAAAATCTGGAAACACTTGTTGCCCTGTTGCCCGGGCCAGAAACTTCTATTGTTGCTCTCGTATTGTTAAAAAATTAATATCTGCACTTTATACTACGCAGGTCATTTATTAAAATAATATATAATTGGTAAATTGCTTCCTTCATTTAATTAACGAGTAGAAGGAAACAAATATAAGCTAAATGTTGTATAAAATTACAAATATTTTATATCCACGATAATTGTCTTTCGAATCTATCTATATATTACGACTATATTATATAGTCCTAATTTATAGATTATTTGAATTCTATAAGAATCTTATTTCCATGAAATCAAGAAAAATAAAAATCTGTTAGAAATTTACTCAAAAGAACAATGTACATATATGAATTATTTGAAAGAAATCAAATCGAATTATGGTAATGGTTTCTAGATGTACTGCTCGTACCATGTGCCAACCATTCGGATATGAGTTGAAGCGTCCGAGGGGCTGCAGAAGTGAAATCGGAGGATCGGTTTATATGGGAGCTGTATCAGATTATGGACCGATTTGGACCATTCTTAGCATGGATGTTGGAAGTCATAACAAAACACTACATAGAAAGTTTCAGCCAAATCGTATATAAAGAGCGGTTGTATCAGGTTATAGACCGATTTGGACCATACTTATGATCGATGTTGAATGTCATAACAAAACACTACGTTTCAGCCAAATTCAATAACAACTACGGCTTTCAGGAGTACAATATGCCAAATTGAAAGATCGGTTATAGACCGATTTGGACCATAATAAACATGGAGTTTGGAAGTCATAACCAAACATTATGTACAAAATTTCGGCCGAATTTTTCTAACTAACATGAAAGTGTATTTACTTTACAATAATTTGTAAATAAAGTTTGAGTTGGTCATTCTGCCTATAAGAAAAGAATATCCATTGGATGATGCTTATTACAATGTTATCCTTTTCTGAAAATCGTACTTACTGTACATAAATAAATGCCCATTAGTGTTCTATTCTGATACATAATGTACGCGTATTCCATGACGTTTCTGTTGAAAAAAAAAGAAAAATAATAAAACACCTGTTGATTTTATTTCATTCTCTAGCATTCATCACGATTTGAAAATTGTTCTTGTGAGATTTGTTTTTGTTACACAATTCACGATGTATACATGGTATGTAACTTCAGCATTGCTTAAATTTGGAAATTTCTTGTTTTGTCTTAGCGCCAGCCACATAGGTATAAAAAGACAGGTTAAAAAGACAAGGAAAGGTTACATCAGATTAATAAATTTAACTTTTCTAGGCTGAACTGTTTTCTTTTTATTGAATTATCAATTATTTGGCCAATAAAATAGGTGATTGTGATACCACTGAGAGAAGAGTAGAATACATTTACCTTTACTCGTAGAACCAATGCTTAAAACCTCCAATAGTTTACTAATATTACCATCTACAAATTTTCGTTGAAATGACTGAATAGCGTTAAGGTATTTGGAGTCTTTGCAATTTGCGGTGAAATCGTTACTTCCAACCTGCATCAGACAATCGAAAACATCTGAACTAATTAGGAATTTATATGTGTAAATTATATCAAAAACTTGAACGATTTTCATCACATAAATTATGGTCTCAATGACCATAATTTATTATAATTTACCATAATTTATCTTTTTCCAATGTGATTTTATGGATTTGTTATCCACTACTGATGATAATTTGTTCTATTGACAGCTAGCACGGCTCTGTCAAAAGAGAACCAATCTAAATACTGTAAATGCAAATTTGCCCATGAACATTCCACTAAAGAACAGGGGTAAACTTCTCACATATCAATGAGTGCTGTCTGATTCAAGTTTTATGCTCAATGATAAGGGGCCTCCTTTTCATAGCCGAGTCCGAACAGCGTGCCGCAGTGCGACACCTCTTTGGGGAGAACTACCATCGTCTAAATGTTACTTAGGCTAATTTTTGGGACCGACCCTCATATCTTATCACCCACATTTGTATTATAAAAGATTTTGTTTTAAATATACCCTCCACCATAGGATGGTTGTATACTAACTTCGTAATTCCGTTTGTAACGCATCGAAATATTAGTCTAATATACCATAAAGTGTATATATATATTCTTGATCGCCATGTCATTTAAAGTCCGTCCGTTTGTCTGAGGAAAGTATGCTAACTTTCGAAAGAGTAAAGCTAACGTGATCTCCCGGATCTACGCCTGCAGGACCGCATTCCTGTCAGTCTAAAACAGATCTCAGTCCTTGGGTTCTCAATGTAGACCCCTAGGCCCACTCTGTTCTCTAGCTTTGATCCATCCATGTAACATGATCTTCCAGATGGAAATGCTAGGGTTCCGTCAGTCCAAGTCAGTCCTTCGTGCTCGACCTCAAGTGTTGTCTCAGGTATTCGATCGGAAACCTCTTCCCTTCCTTCCAGGTTTCCTGTCGTCGCCTCGATTATACCGCGATGGTATGAGCTGCTGCCATCCTCAATCCATTCTAATATCGCCTTAAGTCTCATAGCCGCAGCCCCTATAATGGGCAATTCTTATCGGATTTGGTTGAAATTTTTCACAATGACTTCTAAGCCAACTCTGTACCAAATCGGTCGATAACCTGATATAGTTCCAATAGCAATTTTTTAACCAGAAGAAAAAGTTGACCGAAAATATAATTTTTCCTAATTCGTAGTATTTTAGCTGAATATGCAGGATGGTGGATCTCTTTGACGGGCGGAAAAACTAAAATCACAGTACGACTATTAACAACTGAAGAGTAATAACTTTCCGTAATGAAATCTCGAGAAGAGATGATTATGAGACGAAGTCGAAGACAATAGTGGAGTTAATAATTAACCGTGAACGGAAAATCTCGGAGGAAAAGAAAATCTTACCAATGTTCTTGTGTTCGAAGTTGAATCCAAAGTGAACATTTGTTTATGAAATTCTTAAAGGCTAAGATAATGTAAATATAGCACTTAACGAAAAATTTAACGCCCTCTGTATTTCAATTGCATTGAGGTTATAGTTATAAAATCATATGGGCTTTTTCTACGTTTACATTAGCATTAAAAACAAGCTTTAAAATTAATATGCTTTCTTTAAATTTATTTTCCTATTAACTAACGGACACGGCCATCCATTTCAAATTTCGATCGCTGATTGATTCATATTTTACTTCACAGATGACCGTCCATATATTATTCTTTGAAACAAATTTTAACTTGGCATAGACTAAACATTTAAAGACGCTTCTATTTGCAAGGCAATTTTGCGTCTGTAACTAAGGTGTGCTGTAGTCTTGTCCCAAAGTCAATTTCCTAACTTTCAACGATATTTTGTCCTTCAACACGAAAAGTTTAGCATCTGTTAACCTAACATTAAAAATAAAAAATCCTTAATATCAAGAAAATTATCTTTCGCCAAAGGAAATGTTATAAAAAGTTGCAAAATTGATTATGTTTCAATGCATCCATAATCCTTCGTTTGCCTGTAGAGTGATACCAGGCAAAGATATTGACAAATGCGATCCAAATATCTTGACAAATGCGAACTGAGCTCGTTTTTACTTGTTTCTTTGTTTTTCTATAGGTAAAACGATTACAATTTTTGCCCACAACTCTGCTCAAGTGCTTGCGTACCCTACCCATAGACCTTCTAAAAGAAGATGACAAATTTGCTATCAAGTGCTTGTTGTTTGTGTATTTTGGATGTATAACACACAAAACAAAAAACTTTCTCTTTAGAAAGTGAGTGTTATTTTTTAAAAAAAAAAAACACGATAATAAAAAAGAAATATCATCGCACAAAGACTTTATGACTTCTACTTTTGCTTAAATTCTGCGAAGTGTTGGCTTTCGTAATTTTGAAATTGTTCGTCAAAAGCCACTAAACTTAAATAACTGAGAAACTGGTTTTGAGAACCTTGAATTTAGATCTGTGTGAACTAATATGAAAAGGCAATATAATAAAACTACTGATATTTCACACACACACACACACACACACTTTTTTGGTTCTATAAATCTTTTTTTGCTTTTGTTCTTTATTTCTTAAGTGAACATAAATTTTTTCAGTTATGCTCTGATTTTGAGTTTTGTGATATTCCTGCCGTTTTTATGGAGGTCATTTTATTAGAATTCGCCATGGTTCCGAAATAAAAAGAGAAAACATAATTTCATAAAAAAATTAAGGTAGCTTCTCATTTGCATAAAATCCCAAGAGGTTTAAAATAATAAACCTTGTTTAAAAGCGGCATAAAATTTATGCGCCGGTTTTTTTTGTTTCTAATCCAAGTTCAAAACATAACAGTTTTTATTTGTTTTCTTCTTTTTTTTTTATTCAAATAAATAACAACAAAAAGTCAAAGAAATAAAACAACTCACTCACTTGCGAATGCGTTATGATTTAGGAGGAGAAACATACAAACGTCATGACATTGAAATCTCAAAACGAACTTTGTAAACTATGATGACAATGATCAACAAAAGTCCAAACGTTAAGTGGAAACCGGTTAAACGACCGAGAGACAGACAGACGGATCTTCCAATTGCCAAAGCAAGCGTTGGTTTTGAATGGTGAGTGTTGATAACATATCCCCATATCGGATAGTTGTAGTACTCAAATGGCAATACAGTGCCAATGAATTGGATAGGTTCAAAATTCCTGTGTGGGCGTGTATTTTCCATGAAAAAAAAAAATAGAAATGCTAAATGAATAGATATGAAGGGAAAATGTAATATGGGTTGTTTTAATGTACGTGAAATAAATTTAAATAAAACTAGTAAAGTCGCTAACCCATACACCTCGCACATACTTTTGCCAGTCAGTTAGAAGTGCGCTTTATATTAACAGCAAAGGTCTAATAATATAACTAGGAAATTTTAAGCAAAATATCAATTAAAAAAATGCTAAATTAGCCAATCAAATATTTTAAATTTTTTAATAAATGTATGTAAAGGTCTTCAAAATCCGAAAGCAGACTATTGACAAAGGCTGCAGTAACTTTTAATTTTTTGAGATAAGCCCAATTAAAAACATCTAAAGTGGGGAAAAAACTGGTAAGTAGGCCGAATGAGTATTCGGTAAATATATAGTAAAGATAGCTCTCGATATCCGAAATCTATAATTTTGAAAAAAGATTTTCAAAAAGACAACGTTACTTGTATTTGAAACATTTTAGGTTTGAAATAAAACAGAAAATCCCGCAGTGCAAAGAACTAAAGAATGGGTAGCTTACGCGCTTTGCATCCTTGTCAATAGTCCCAGGAGTTTCCTGAATACCGCTGTGCTAAATTAAAATCCAAATCTGGTCCAACATCCTAATCAATACTAGTACCAGTGGGACGATCAAGACTAGCACCAGTTCGGATGAAAAGTCGAACTCAGTTGTTATTATTGTTGTTATAGCCACATTTGTATGTGGCTATAACAACTCCATAGGTGAGCCAACTTGTTCCGGACCCCTTCATGCAAAATTTCAGACAAATCGAATAAAAATGGCGCCCTATAGAGGCTAAAGAAGTCAAGATCCAGGATAGGTCTAAATGGGAGCTATGTCAAAATATGAACCGATATAGCCCATTTAAAATCCCAACCGACTCACACTAAAAGAAAGTACTCGCGCAAATTTTCATGCGCTTAGCTTTATTCCCTTGAAAGTTAGCGTGCATTCGACAGACAGACGGACAGGGCAAAATCGAATTAGAATATCAAGCAAATCAAGAATGTATATACTTTGTTGGGTTTCAGATCAATATTTCGATGTGGTCCTATGGTGGAGGGTATAAAAACAACGGAGTTGTTCCGGGTGTTTTTGCCACTCAACATTTTTTGTTGTGCCTAAGCTATCGGAGGTGGTTTGCCAGCATAAGACTATCGCCTGAGTGATGCTGAAGGATTAACAAAACGATCGGGCAACGCTCACTCTATTATCTTATAGGCATGTGTTTTTAGCTAACTTACTTTTTCAGTAGCATGTGACACATACACTTATTGTGGTATTAATAGCATTTGAGTGACGAAAATGGGGTTGGTGTTCTCTGCTCCGTATGGAGCATACCAACTGAGCTTCTCGTGACTGCGATAAACACAACACATATAGCAGCTTAAAGTTCCAGCATGTGTGGTGCTCATAGTTATTCCGCGCCTGGATGAAATCAGTTCCAGGCCTGAGATGTCAAAAAAAAAAATCGACAAAAAATACCAAAAATTTTCCAATCGTGGCAGATTCAACAATTGTTTGTTGAATATGTGAATAAATGTATAGCAAAAATAAAAATAATGAAAAATTGTCAACTTTGTATTTACTTGCAACAGGTTCTTTGGGCTTTGGTCGACGAATTTCTACTTCAAAAGAATACGAACTGAATCGGATTGTCGTGCTTTAGGCCATTACTTTAGATTTTAATAGATAAATACGTCTCGAAAGTCATAATTGTGTTTTTATTTTAACTCTTTATTCTTGTGCGTTCCAGAACGTTTTATCATTGAATAAATGTGATGTGTTCTTCCTCTTTTACAATTTGTCATTCAGTTTTCAAACCATTGCTGTATTTAAAGATATTTTTCGTCCTTAACCCATTAAGGATTTACCCTCGATTTCCTTGTTCGATGTTGATGAAATTTCATTTATTCATAATTTAGGGCATACACATTGACGTTTTAATTTTTGGAAAATTCTTAAAAACACAGTTTAAAAAAATTGAAAAAAGAAACACTTTTTATTTCCTAAGCCGCTATGCTTTGACAACAACAACGAAATCATTTTCTTATAGTTTTTGACCATTTAGCAAAGAAAAAAAAGGATTTTAATGATTTCGAAATAAATTGGACTTGCTGTCAATAGTAGTAGGTAGGTTTATCGCCATAAATTTATTTTTTTAATATAGAAACCATCAAATAAAACATGCCACTAAACATTACCATAAATCTCATTCCCATGAATTTTCAGAACATTTTTTGTTTGATTTTAATCTGAAAAAAATTGCTGACATCGGCAAGCTTAATTTTTCCCAAAACATGACATTATTTGTCTGAAAAATTCGTATATTACTATGTAGTTCATTCGATTTACGCCAATCCAAACTGCAATAGTCTACCACTTTTCTAACTCATTAGAATTTTTTATTTTTATTTACTAGCCCACCCAAGCAGGCTCCAATGTGCCTTGTCTTGTCTTTATATAGTCATTTTAGGTGGTTCCCATATTTACTGTTTAGAGCTTTTACAAGTGGTCCGCCCACAAATTTTTACTCTACTGCCATATACCCTTCGTATTGTCAATCTTCGGCTACAGATATAAGGCGGACTCTTGTTAAATGTTTGAATGTTACGATCGTACTCTACTCCTAAAACCCTTTCATTTGGACCCAGATTTTTTTAATAAGGCTACATGTTCTTCCGATTACGTTTAGAGGCCCTTGAGATTGTTGGACCAAAATTTCGACGTCAAATTCCTACTCTATTCTCAAATACCTTGAATTTGGGCCCCATATTGTCATAGTAAGGCTGCATGTCCGTTGGTGCCTTTTGGGGTAAAACTCTCTGAAACTTGAATCTATTATGTATCAAAGTAGGGTTCGTACTCTACTTGTAAAACCCTCATTGTTTTAATGTAGGTGGTTTAAGGAAAAAGGATGACCTCCAAACACTTGACGCCATATTTTTATGTCAGATTCGTTCTGCCTTCCATTCGAGACCCCATATTACCAGATGGCGCTACATGCCGCTTTGGATTGTTTAGTGGCAGACCACAAACCATTTCATTCATTAAGTGCATAGTGTGGCCACACAATTAGTTACTTTGACTACTTTTAATGTTTACTTCAATGTTTAAATAAGTGCGTTGCCAAATTTGTATTAACGGTTGCCAATATATTGGGTTGCCCAAAAAGTAATTGCTGATTTTTCATATAGTCGGCGTTGACAAATTTTTTCACAGCTTGTGACTCTGTAATTGCATTCTTTCTTCTGTCAGTTATCAGCTGTTACTTTTAGCTTGCTTTAGAAAAAAGTGTAAAAAAAGTATATTTGATTAAAGTTTATTCTAAGTTTTATTAAAAATGCATTTACTTTCTTTTAAGAAATCCGCAATTACTTTTTGGGCAACCCAATATTAAACCGCAAACGTCATTATCCATAGCCGCAGCTTATGCGACTGAATGACCTCCATGCCAAAGAACACCAAGTAGGGACACCACTTCTCACACTCTCACCACTTATAGTCTCACCTATAACTTTTTATTTACACAAACAACGGATGCTTCAATAAAAAGCAACAACAATTTGCTGTTTCAGCTTCTTCTTTTGAGATTCCATTGAAGATTTTTATTGAAAATTAATTTCTCATTTTCATGGATTTTCTTTTCGGAAAATTAATTTTGATATATATTTTGCCAATCTCTGGAAAAAATTGTTGTGTTTATGCTTCTTTTTCTTTTATTGCAAATTAATTCCACATTTTCGCCGTTCTTCTTTACGGAAAAATTTGTAGCTATTATCTTTTTGGCAATACTGGCTTAAACAGCTGACGCAAGTTTCGCGTTTTGTTTCACTGTCAAACTTCTTCAGTTTGGTCTGTAATTTAACCATGAATCGTCTTACAAACGAAACGGCTTTCGTGTCTAACACTTAGGCGGGGACACTATACCAGACATGACCCAACTTAGGGGAGTGGCATGGAAAACAGTTACAGACTTCCCGCGTCCCGCACTGGCAATCAGAAGGAGTTCCACTTAAGGTTCTCGTTTCTTTGAGAACTTGTATGATTTAGCAGATGCGAACATTGGCAAGTTGTTGGGCTTTTTAAAGCGATCTAGATGGTTCAACGGTAAAATTAAAATTAGGAACTAGAAGGCATCTTCCTTATCCTGTTCCTGCGGTAACACAATGGACGAAAACGTCTGAGTGAGTCTAATGGAAGACTGCCACTTAAACCTTACCTAACCTTATCGAGTAACCCAAAATGCCACGTGGATAATCTTGATTTTCAAGGGTTTTATTGCCATATACTCGAGAAAGGTTACATTTGGTCAGTATGATGCCTTGAAGAACAAATTCGAAATAAGGCCATACTCAAATTTCCCATTAAAATTTAAAAAAATAATACCTTCGTTTCTTAAATTCAAGAACAGGAGCAAAAACGAAAATTTTTCGGCTCTAAATTGTAGGGATTTTATTCAAAATGAAATAAGAATATCGGGGTAAACTTGATTATGAAAAATACGCTTTATTATAGCTGTACTCTTTATTTTTTACTCGTTAGTTTATTTGTATAATATTGCAACGGAGGATTGCAGCAAATTAAAAAGAACTTGCTATGCAAAATTGCAAATTTGCCCATGAACATTCCATTAAGGAACAGGGGCAAACTTCTCAAATACCACTGAGTGCTGTCCGATTCAAGTTTATGCTCGATGATAAGGGGCCTCCTTTTTATAGCCGAGTCCGAACGGCGTGCCACAGTGCGACTCCTCTTTGTGGAGAAGTTTTTACATGTCTGCCATACGAGATGGGACAGTGCCTAACAAATGTCGCCAACATTAGGAGGGGAATCGGACAGCTGTTCCATAATAAAATGTTCATAAGCAAATTTGTATTTGCTAAAACTGATCCAGGTAGGAAACTTTCCTTGTTTTTGTTAGGTTTACACTTCAATCAACCCTTCGAGTTTTTTCAAATAATATTATTATCTTTTTTTGTAAAAATGTGAAACTTGACACTTTACGAGATTTGGCATTAAAAACGCAAACCTTGGACATTAGCTATGATCCCACAGTGTTATAAAAAAGATCTTGCCCAAATAAGCAAAAATCATGCACTTTTATAGAATGACATTCAGCCACGCAAGGGGGAGTGAGAGGAATGCTTCGAAGTGCGTGACTCCTCCTCAATAGCATCACGAAAATAATGGTTGGTCATTTTTGGCAATGTTATTACCACTGGTGTCTGACATAAGCTCTCATGCAGCGAGAGCCAACTTTTGGAGGCAGTTGAAACTGTTCTCCCTCTGTTTTGGAACGTGAATGGAGGAGAATAATTTGTTTATACTCATTAAACGCTTACACTTTTGTGTGGAACCACTAAGATTTGTTTTCAAATCCAAGTTCGTTGGTTTGTTAACCAATCAACAATGGTATGGCTTTGGGTTTTTTCTAGCCTCTTTTGACCGTCTACTTTTTGTTTTCTACAATTCATACAAAATTAGTTCCGACACAAAGAGACTAACTGACGGTCTGACTAATATACAGAAAATAAGAAACAAATTGAAAAAAAGTTATAGTACACATTGGCAGCATACATTTAAATTTACAAGTCTGTACATATACGAGTATGTTTGTGGTTAAGAAAACACCCGGTTACCATTTAGTTTCATGTCGGTCTTTCAAACAATCTCTTGTTTTTTTTTGTAGGTCATTTAGTTGTGAGTTCATTACTCGCACTCGCAAATCTGTCATTGACATAGAAGAGATCATAAATTAAAGTGTTTTTGTTTTTGTATACATGATATATGTATGTTTATGTAGTTTTCATTATTTTCAAGTTGGATCTGGATTTTAGAGAACATTTTGTAAAGCTTGGGTTCTTATAAAAAATTTTGTTCAAATTTTATGTTTAAAGTCAACTATCTGAATCCAACACAGTCCGCAGGTCATATTGACTTTTTTTGAGGATTTTGTTAGGCGTAGTTCAAAATTGTCATTGTTCTATAGTTCCTTAGCATTGTACAGTGCAGTCAGGCCAAAGAGAACACAAGGTGGAATGATCGCCTTTCTTTTATATGAACACATAATTTAACGGAACGTATTTAAATGTTACATCAATTTCGACACACAGTTTGTTCCAGGAAATTGATCAAACATTATGGAAAGGACAAGAAAGGCAACTCTTGCCCTATACATCTGCAAGAGAGCCATTGACAAAAATTGGGGGGTTTCCGTCTTATAATACTATATGGTGTTGTAATCTGGTGGACGGCGTTTGAAAAGTCCACCTACTGTTCAATACTCGGCCGGATCCAAAGGATGGCTTGTTTGTGCATCTTAACCACACTGAGGACGACATCATCTGATGCACCGAATTTAATGCTACACCGAATACCTCTGGACGTTGTGGCTGGTCAAATGGCTGTGGGGCTAAGGGAGCTTTCTCTTTGATCATGTAACGCCTACGGACACTTTATTATCCTTTATACAATGCTCGATGTTCCTGAGCCGTTTCTTGATAAGAAGTACTGTACCAGTTTTCCTGATGGAAGCGATTGGAACTAAGATACCCCTTGTAATATTTAGTAGTTACATAGACTTTGAGGTGTACTCTGAAGAGCTAAGACTATAGTGTGTATCAAGCGGAGATCCTTGCAATAAAAGGAATGTTGGAATGGCTAAAATAAATTGTCATAACGACGATTGGCATTAATATCTTCTTAGACAGCCATTAAATCTCTGCGGGTCATATTTTTGAATTCGTAAACCGCCTCAGTTCTCTCAATGAGATGGCTGAACAGTATAAAATTCAAGTGTTCTGGGTGCTGGGTCACTTAGATATCCCAGGGAATTATTGTTGTTGGCACTCCTTTCCAATGAAGGACTTCATCGGATCAAACCCGTACATACAACCGGCTGCCATAGGATTGCCCAGGGACTTGTAGAGCAGACGAGCTTGCGAGATTACGAACTACCTTACACATTCCAGGGAAATTAGAATCTGTGGGTGTGTCTCTAGCTCTCAGACCCGAAGCGCAACCAACAACAGATGGTTACAAAGTGGGGATTGTGAACACTCCAAAATTATGTGCCTCAATCTAGACTTGAAGAAGTCTACCACTTTGCTGTCGCTGGCTAGAACGGACAACTCAGTTATTGAGTCCGTCATGACAGGTCACTGTCTGATCGGAAAACAAGCTATGAGGACGTCGAGGAAGAGGAGACTAATTGAACATCCGCTGTGTGTGTCCCGCACTGGCAGTCAGAAGGAGTTCCACTGTAGGTTCTCATTTCTTTAGAACTTGTCTGATTTAGTGGATGTGAACAATCGTAAGTTGATGCGTTTTTTAAAGTGATCTGGATAGTTAAACGATAGGAACTAGAAGGCATCTTTTTTCTCCTGTTCCTGTGGTATCACAATAGACGAAAACGTCTAACTGAATCTAATGGCAGACCGACACATAAACCTAAGGGTATTTATAAATGATGCTTTGACATAGACTTAAGATTATTTATGCAGTAAATAAAGTAAGGTTTTTGCCCAACCTGCGCCTTGGTTAACACTACTGTCATTTATAGGCTAACACTATTGCCTAGCATGTCCGCCTATGACGCTGAACGCCTGGGCTCGAATCCAAGCGAGAACATCAGAAAACATTTTCGGCAGTGGTTAACCCTGCTATTGTTTATCAAATGTGTGAGATACTGTGCCACATTTAAACTTATCCCCAAAAGAGGTGTTGCAATGTGGCATGGCCTTTGGTTTCGGCTATGAAAAGAGAGTCTCTTATCATTGAACTTAAACTTGAATGGGACAGCATTCATTCATATGTAAGAAGTCAGTGCCTTAATGTTCATGGGCAAAAAGTGGAAAAAATATTTTCGAGGTCATTCTCGTAGTATTACATCCAATACAATATGGAGACACAAATTGGGTTTATATTTGAGTCTATATTCTTTTCATTTGGGTCAAGCCAAATGATCTCCAAAAGTAATATATATTGATATGCGTCTGATACATCCTGGTAGTGCTACCAAATTTTTATATTAGGTTGTGACATGAATATTACAATAGAAACACAAGTCACATGGTCAATATTTAAATACAGACTTATCTTCATTAACCGTTCTTACCCGCCGCATTAATTTTGATTGTACTACAAAATAAAATACCCTAAATGTGTGGTATATCTAAACTTCCGATTCGATTGTTTTATTCGACATCTCCCTGAAAAAATTTCGAATGATGAAATACTACAAGGTATAAATACCAGCCGAAAAATAATCTTTACAAAAGAAACAAAAATGAAAAACATCGTACTTTGGACACATACTAATAAATATAATGTACTGCAAAGAGTTCTTAAAGGACAAATTGAAGGAAAATGAAGCAGAGGTAGAATAAAAACAACATAGCTTACATATATTCAAAACTTGACAGGCTATAGCAATGATTTTACACTCATTCATAGCATCACGAAAGGAGAGCTAACTATAACTGACAAATAATATATTGCAAAATTCATATACATTTGAACACCATATTTTAGATTACAATTACCAAATTTTTTACACATCTAACAACAGTATTTACGGTAGTTTGGATCTAGCTGCTAAATTTGTTCTTTAACTACTTTTTATACCCTCCTTTATAGGATAGGTGGTACTAACTTCGTCATTCCCTTTGTAACACATCGAAATATTGATCTAAGACCCCATAAAAATACATATCGATCTAGCCATATCTGTCCGACTGTCTGCCGAAGGCACGCTAACTTTCGAAAGAGTTTAGCTAGGCGCTTGAGATTTTGCGCAAATACTTCCTATTAGAGAAGGTCGATTGCGATTGTTAATGGGCCATATCGGTCCATGTTGTGATACGGCTCCCATATAAACCGATGTTCGATCTTGACTTCTAAAGCATGTAGAGGGCAGAAGTCTTATCCGATTTGAAAATTATGGTCTCAAAACGGTTCATAACCTGATATAACTCTAATAGCCTGGCAATTCTTATCCATTATCTTTGTTTGCCTATAAAGAGATATCGGACAAAGAACTTGATAAAGGCGATCCATGGTGGAGGGTATATAAGATTCAGCCCGGCCGAATTTAGCACGCTTGTTTACTTTTAATGTGAATATATGAGTACCAAAACCAGTTTTCTTCTTTCCCCCACAAAAAATTCAACGTAATGTAATGTTGAAAATTGGATAGAAACTCACTTGTTTTGTTTATTATTGGCAGAAATAAAAAAATCGAACTTAAACGATTGGCAGGTAAACAAAATCCCCTGTATATACTGTTTTTTGAAATGACATTGTTTGATTACTTATATCGGAATATGAGTTAGAAAATAAAGAAAATGATATTAGTCAATAATTGGATGAAGACCACCATTGCATTTTATGGGAGATATGGAGGCATTTTAGATCAATGAAACTAAAGTAAGCATTAATTTTTTGTTTAGTTCTTTTTTGCTTTTAATTGGAACTTTGTTGGTTCAACTTGAGATAAAAAAATGCTTTTTGTCCAACGCAACATTTTTATATTGTCATATACATTTTCTGTCCCTGACAATATAACGACATACTCACACCTTGTTGATTTACGAAAAAAAAATAAATCTAAATGATTACCTATAAAACATATTTTATGTCCTTCAACTTTATGTACAAATATCAATCAAAATTCCCTATACCAAATGAGTTATATGAAATTCTTAGGCATGTATAAGAAAGAAACTATTAACCAATGTATGTCGCGTTCTTGAATCAAAGACACTCTCTTCCGCACCCCTGTTGTTCTTCAGCTAGTTGTCCATGGTCCTAACGATGATTGCGCAGTGAACTTTAATGACTGCAAACAAATCATCAATGGTAGTATTCATTTATCAATAATTCTTATACTGGCCATCGAGTAGGTCTCTCCAGTGCTTTTCCTTTACTCAATTTGCTGCCACGAGTCTAATATGCCAACTCATTCAATCATTACATTGAAAAAGACCATTGGGTATTATTAATAATTCACAATGTTTGTTTGAGGGAAGAGAAACCACCCCCTGACAATTATTAGTAAAGGTAGAAAAGCACTTCGCCTCCAATAAAATTTGATTTAAGGGTAAACAATGTCTAAGTTGCTACATATCCTCAAAGAATATGTCCAATGGAATGGAAAAGCTTGGTTGGTCATAGTGTTTGGCTCTACGGTTATTCAAGGTTCTGTACGTAAGTTCTATGGATTAGTAATGTTTGTTCGTGTAGTCGTTAAAAGTAGACTATGGCATTTAAAGTATTGTCTTAAGTGCAACTTATAAAAAAAGTGGTATGAGTTATTTGTGATTAAAGTTTTGTTCGAACTCAAAAAATTAAGAAAACAGTGGCCAAACTTCATTAATGAAATTCCCAAGTCAAGACGGTACAACTTTGATGCACAATATTTTAAACCTACACACATAGGAAACTGATTAACCCCAACCAAGGGCGAAATTCGTCTTAACATGATAGGGGTGTGGTATTCCCTGGTTTGCTTTTTCCATTGTAATACTATGACTATGATTTGATATACAATATTTGCCTTCAGTAGACCCTAAATTAAAAATTCTATAAAAGTTATTTGTGGAGATTTTTTCGCATACCTTTTGCTCTACAAATCTTAAAAAGATTACTAAAAATATCTCAATTTTATCCGAATTTATGAAACCAGAAATATTAAACTTTCCATATAATTTTTATAAAAGTCCAATTTTCCGATTTTGTTTGTTGTCATCTCTATTAACCTGGAAACCGACCGCATTATTTATGCAATATATCTCATTTTATGGGAATTATTCATACATTTCCATCGATGTGGAACAATCGTATCATACCTATTTTAAAATGCGCGTCTACTTCTTGTAATTTTGATCGATAGAATATAATTTTATAGGTAAACAAAAAGATTCGTTTAAAAATTTTGAATAATTTTAATGAAGATGTTTGCGTTTTAGATTAAAATCACTACAAAAATAATCATGTAAAACGATTCCGTAAAAAAATGTTATAAGCTTCTGAAGGTTGAAGACGTCGAAAGTGGTCAATTTTGGTAGCCTATATCTCCCCCTGTAGTAAAGGTATGGCCCAATAAGTTCATAACTATCTAAAACATTTTATACTCCTCAGTTCAATCAGATACAAAAAAAAAAGATCAAAATACAAACTTGTGGACTTATGCCACAATTTTTGGGGTGCAACTTTTAATTTATTTACTGTCTAATCATTAACTTCACGAAAAAAATTAGAAACTTATTTAGAAATATGCAGAGTTTACATCTTTTAACATTTTAACATAAAAGTAGAGCATTTTTCCTACCAGTATGTTGTAAAAAACTGTAAATGGATTTTTTGTATTATAAGAGGAAACATAATGGAATAATAAACGATTGATTGCAGTTAAACTGAAGCTCAAATAAAATTTGTCGATTTGCTAGTCAAAACGATAAATTCAAAATTTAAATGTACAGTTATTGCTTAAATTTTTGAGAATCAATTTTGAATTCAATTGATAAGGTTTTGCCATTCTTTACCAATCAATCATTAATTTTAGTTGTTATTTTGAAGTTTTAGGTTTATATAGATAAGAAACCAATTACAGAAGTGCTCGCCATAGTGGGCGAGATGATAGCACACATATACACTCTACGAAATTTGTATTTCAAAATAGCAAAAATGTTTGCTAAAACATTAGTTTTTGTCTGCTGCAAATCGAAAAGCAAACTTGACTGCAAACTAAGGGCTGCTGTTTTATCAAACATTTACGTCTGCTACATCAACTAAGAAAATCTGCTGTTTTAACTACAAAATTAGCTAAAATATGAAACACGAACAGGCAAAAAATTGTTGCTACTTTAGCAAATAAATTGCACTGCATTTTGAGCGAGTATATATTTGCCTGGTGTTTCGCATATGATATTTTAGTCTCCCGTTTTATTCTATTTTATTTTACTCTCGTGAATGAACAGCACACATTTTCAACCAACAACGGTGTTCAAAAAGGAAAATGTTTTAACATGTAAAGCAAAGCAATAGCATTTTACGACGCATGTTGCTGTATAATGTTTCCATTTACGATTGACCTTTTATCATGCCACAAAACGCATGTGCTCTCCCAGTTTGCTGCATGTGTGCGCATGTGTACTTATGGTAGTAATAAAAATTAGAAGATACCACTGCGGGGGTATCTCTTTCTAGTTTAAAGATTTTTGTGAGTTCTAGTGATAGAACATTTGTTAATAAATATTTAGTATGAATCTAACACTTGAACGTGTGCGTACTCAGTGACCTGTCACGATAGACACAATCTAGATCGGGCCACATAATTCTGGAGTGTTTAAAAACCCCATTTTGCAACCATCTATCATTCGGGCCTAATCCTGAAAGCTTAGCTTACATGTCGCTAGAGATATACCCAGAGGTTCCACTTACCTTGGAAGATGTAAAGTAGTTCCTATCTCTGTAGAACTACCTAATGGCTATATTCCAAATTAGAGGAGACCGTACACCTTCTTCTGACGTCGGTTTAAAATTATTCAAAGCACACTCAATGTCAAGAAATGCTACCATTGTGTATTTTTTGACAGCGAGAGAGCCTTCGATGTAGCTGATTAGGTCGTGAGGGACTGTTTCAGTGAACTTGCCCTTACTAAATGCATGATGTTGCCGAGACAGGCGATCTACATATATCTTTGGCCTAAGACATTTTTCTATTAACAACTCCATAGCCTTTAGCATAAAGGATGACAACTCTTGTGGCCTGGGATAACTCTTAACGCATGTAACGCTGTGGATTAGCGAAATGGTCAGTAGGTTGAAGACAAGGCTATTATTGAAAGGAAGTAAGAAGGACGTCAGCATAGCTTTCGCTATCAAAACAGGACACAGGTCTGCGAGCTCACATATTCAAAATCGGTGCGGCAAGTGATAGCATGTAGGGCATGTGGGGAAGATAATGAGACATTGGAGCATTTCCGATGTCATTACCCGGTATGAAAAACAATTAAGGATTTTGTAAGTAACACGGAATTCCTAATTTAGATTTTCTTTTTCGATGTTACTTTTGAGCATTAAGAGAGCACAACAAGCCGATTACTGGTTTAGGTGTATGTCCATAGTGGCATGGGGCGGATTAATATTCGCACCCTCTTTTCAACCAAACCTTAAGTCTTGTGGCGCCACAAAGTTTCCCTCACTAGACATTGTCCATACATTCTTTGACTTCTAAATTTATCCTACCACAATAGGCTTCGAGGATAGGATCTTCCTTAGTCTAGAGGCCTCAAATGTATCTTGTACGGGGCTGCAGAATTCCACCCAGGATTTCTTCTGAGCCTTTTTCAGCACGCCCTTTTATTTTGGCCGACGTACCAATTTTGCAGTATTTTCTCAAAGACTGAAACTAAAATCACGATTATCAGAGAAGCTGTAGTCATCGAACACTTCCCATTTATATATCCTTTTGGTGACATTCTCTGATACAAAGGCGACATCTAGTACCTTCTGCCTGTTTCAGGTAATAAAGGCCAGTCTATTCTTTTTATTATACAATAAATTACTAGTTTAAGCAGATCATCCATTTCGTTAATATCCGAACTCTCCATATCTGGTGATATGCATTAACATCACTTGCCACATTGAGACTTTTTTCCCTGCAGAAGCGGCAAACAATAACTTTAGGCTTGAAGGTAGCATATCTGAAATATGTTCCATATATAGAGAAGCGCGCCAGTAATGCAAATGCAAAATTGCCTATGATCATTCTGACGTGCCGTATCGCGAGAGAAGTTTTTGTATGGAATAAATGTCGGCAGCATTATGAGGGGATAACAGTTGCTGAAAACTTGTTCTGATGTACTCACCAGGATTGAACCCAGGCGTCATAGGCGGACTTGCTTACCTCTGCGCTACGGTGACCTCAAATGAGATTTATTATGGTAAACAGATGGTAAACATCCACTGAGACATACATTTAATATGTGTTTTTTTTTTCTTCTAAAACCCCTTCATAATTATTTAATTTTCAGCAAACAACACACTTTTCAGCAGTTAACCTGCTACTCTTAAAGTGCAGAACTACTGCTGTAATAGCAGAACTACTGCTACAATAGCAGCAAAATTAAATATTAATATTCAGCAGAGTGTACGACCTAATATCACCACCGCAGCTGTTGGGTGTTTGATGTCCATTCTTTGCCTATTCCCGGGCTCTAGATCTGCCGCTCAACTGGAAACAGACGCAGATCATCAGCCGCCTAGTGGATAAAACTATCGTAGCTATACTTGAGTGGCTTTTTTTTCGAAAAACAACTACCTATTACGAGTTGCAGAATATTCTTGAGGAGCGAAATAACAAAATTTCCGCTCAACGGTTCAAACAATGTTAGTGTTGGTCAACGTTCAAATACAAAGCATTTAGCGGAAACAGTGTTTTATTTGTCCATAATATAGCGATTCCGCCAGATTGCCAAATAAAACAAAACAATTGTGAATTATTAATGTTTTTATAATCTGTTAATTTCACAACTTGAGTGAAATTTTATTAATTTTAAAAATATTGAATTACAAAAGGCCGTTGAAGCCTCAACACCTAATGATGTTGAAAAAGTCTCTTAAATGAGATTTTTATACCCTCCACCATAGGATGGGGGTATACTAATTTCGTCATTCTGTTTGTAACTCCTCATAATATTCGTCTAAGACCCCATAAAGTATATATATTATTGAACGACATGACATTTTATGTCGATCTAGACATATCCGTACGTCTGTCTGTCGAAAGCACGCTAACTTTCGAAGGAGTAAAGCTAGCCACTTGAAACTTTGCAAGAATACTTCTTATTAGTGTAGGTCGGTTGGGATTGTAAATGGGCCATATCGGTCCATGTTTCGATATACTGCCATATAAACCGATCTTGGGTCATGACTTCTTGAGAGGGGGCAATTATTATCTGATTTGGATGAAATTTTGTACAACGGTTTTTCCCAGGACCTTTCTTTAACATACGTGTCAAATATGGTCTGAATCGGTCTATAGCCTGAAACAGCATCGGTCTATAGCCTGAAACAGCACAACAGAGATACCGGGAAAAGCACTCGACAAATTTGATCCATGGTGGAGGGTATATAAGATTCGGCCCGGCCGAACTTAGCAAGCTTTAACTTGTTTTTTACGTATTATATTTTTTAAAGGAAATTCTTTATCTATTTTCCTATATTAAATTTTAAGATTGAAGCAGTCTAATGTTTGGGCATTGTTAAGAGCCAAGTCAAACTATCTATACAATTGTATTGGTCTGTACGTAAAATTGTTACTGAAAGTAAATCACACAAAAATGGACTGGAGATAGAAACTAAAGGCGGAACTGAGACCACCTCCAACAGAAAAAATGCAAACAACTACATATCCGTGTGAGACAAACGTGACACAGTGCCCCCATATTAACGTGGCAATATATTCTTTTGTGGCCATTCGTTGTATGTACCTCCATACTAACATATATTCCTGTCTATGGCATGTTTTATTTGAATGCTCACGCCAAACGCCTACGTCACTCAACAAATAACAAAAATGCGGATGATGGCCTCCACCCCACTTGCGCCATTATGGTTTCTGGTCACCATGGGTATGGCGCGGGGAAATAGAAAATTGTATTGGCCATGACATTCACCAGCACCGTCCTTGTGTTTGAAGTAAAACTCCATATTAATTGGCGTATACATATGTAAACGTAAATGTATATCTATCGATTCGCAAATAAAAATGTTTAAACTATTAAAAAAAACAAATATTGTATACATGAAATGAAACAATATTTAAACATATTTTTTGATATACTACGAGATTCAATTCAAAAATAAAATATGTTTTTGGAGTCAAAATAAACGATATTTCTATTGTAATTTTTCAACAAAAATTTACTTAATTCTTAACGATTTGCTTTTAAAAACAAAGACAATATTCATTTGGCTGAGTTGATTTTGTTTCCTTGCTTAGTTTAAAGTAGCACTTTTAGAATTTTAACCAATACTATTCTCCTTTTAACCCCAGAACGTATATCGTCTGTGTTGTTTAATGGGAGTACCGAACTAGATGGAGTCTGTGATTACTAGATTACTGATAGCTTTGAACGATCCGTAGTGGCGACATCATGGACATTGACTAATACCATGTTTGTTTGGTAAAAAGTGTACATCACTGATGGAAAATATTAAAAAAGATACCTTTTGCGTCAAAAGAGAACTTTTTTTTGTAAAAACATACACATTTTTAAATTTATCTATTCGCATTGCAATGATTACCAAATTAAGGGGACCACAGAATATTGCAGTCTTTGCGGGTAGATTAGGTGGTTTATAGGATAGCCTAAGACCGATTTGGACCATACTTTCCGTGATTGGAAATCATATCAAGACATATAAATGTGCATTATACTTGCCCAAGAAGCCCATTTCGGAAGACAATTTATACGGGATTTATAATATAAATTGTCTTCCGAAAGAAGTCTTCTGAAGGCAAACACGGTGGTACACGCAGACTAGGAAGACCAAAAGCCCGATGGAAAGATCAAGTGGTAGGAGACACCTCGAAACTTGGTGTCAGAGATTTTAGAATGAGCGCAGAAAATCAAGGCGCTTGGAACGCTATTCTACGTTCGGCTAGTGGAACAAATGTTCTGTCATAGCCAATTAAAGTAAATAAGTAATAGGCCACAGACCGACTTAAGCCATACTTGCCATGAATGTTTAAAGCCAGAACAAAACACTACCTGCAGCACTCAAACAAATATTAATTGTACCGTCTTGGGAAAACAATTGATATGAGAGCTATAGCTAAATATGATACGATTCGACTCATCTACAATACCGACGCATAGCAATAATGATTAAATATTTAGAGAGTAGCAAGCTTTATACATTCGCGTAAATCGACTTAAAATATGGTGACGATGTCATAAGGGTCTTAGACCAATAAATCGACTTAAAATATCGTGACGATTCCATAAGGGTCTTAGACCAGTATTTTAAGGTGTTGCAAACAAAATGCGTAGGATAATAAAACATCTCTTATTCACCCGAAATTGGTCAGATGTGTCATAACACTAAGCTTCGATATTGTACATAAAAAGGTACTAAATTGTTCTAGAGGTACTACGGTACTTCTCGAATCAAAAAAGTACTATAGTACTGATTTTGCCATCTCTGGCGTATATCTGCGTACCGACACATCTCTGCATAGACAATAAAAGGGATAAAATATGTAAAACCTCATTTCGAACTTGACCTGTAGAGGTTATTTCACCCTTTAATAGATTATCCTATGTCAGGCAAGTTGCTATGTTCTATTAGTTTTGCAGGGATACCAGGGAAGTCAAAAGCTGCCCTGAAAAATAGATGAGAGGTGTCGATCGATTGATTTATTGGATGGTGGATTTGCCAGTTCGCACGCCATATAAATGAGGCTTGATTATCTACAATATATAAATAATAATATAAATATTCCCATGAACATGGCATTAAGGATCATATCAATGAGTGCAGTCCGATTTAAGTATTAAGGATCTGGATTCGAACCAAGGCGTTCAGCGTCATAGGCAGACATCTGCGACATGGTGGCCTCTGCTACTATGGTAAAAAATTAAAGAAAAAAAATAATTTAAGACCGGAGGCGATAAGCTAGTAAGGCGTATGCATTAGCTCGTCTGCGCGATCTGGCTAGAAGAACGCAAACCCGATGAACGTACACAACAAAGGAGATAAGAAGGAATGTGCCAACTACAGAGGAATAAGTCTCCTCCCCATCGCATACAAGATATTCTCGAGCGTACATTGTGAGGAATTAAAACCTAAATTCAGTGATTGATGATGATACTTGCTGATACACGTTCCTCAGGTGGAATAGGAAAGAATCTCTCCGAAACACTAAATAACAAACGAGCTTCTCGTGTGATCTCTTTAATATCCTGCTGGAGAAGATTATACGTGATGCAGATGTGAATACATGTAGCACACTACTCACAAGAAAATACTTGTTACTCGCCTTTGCAAACGACATCCATATCATGGGTCGGCCAACGGAAGTGGTAACTGCCTTTGAAGCTATCGAAAAAGAATCAGTGAAAGTGGGTTTGGCAGTAAATGGAAAAAACACATGTGAGCCAATTAAGAAAATGGAGAAAGTTGGGAACCACAACTTAATCTACCTTGGCACCGCTGTTACCGATACGAATGACGTTTTGAAATAAAGCAAAGAATAATACTGGGAAACAGATGCTACTTTGGATTTAGCAAGCAGTTTAGAAAGGAGGCCACCTCTCGACAGACGAGGATTACTACACTCATAGAAAAAGGTATGCTGAAAATAACAACATTGTCTGCTGAATATTAGTAGTTAATTTTGCTGCTAAATAGCAGTAGTTCTGCTATAACAGCCGTAGTTTTGCAAATTCAGAGCAGCAGGCTGACTACTGAGCCTGTCTGTTGTTTGCTGAAAATGACTGCTGCTTAATTATGAAGGGGATGTTAGAAGAAAAAATAAAATACAAATGTAAATGTGTGACTCAGTGGATGTTTATAAACACCACTGAATTTACATTTTCCATATTCTTTTTTCTTAAAATTTAGAAACAAAAGGTCATGCCGGTCATATACGTATTAGTAGAGCAATAACAAAGAATGCAAGGGAGCTCAGCCACATTTCGAAATGTATACCAGCGGATGAATCAGGGAGCTTCTTTACACAAATTAAAATGATATCTTCCAAAAAGATTTCTAAAAAAGTAATCAAAACAAGTAACAAGCAAATATTAAAAATAGCATACATTTTTTTTCAACAGATTTTTGTACTTGAAACGGCAGCACTATGTTTGCTGAAGCAGCAGTAATGTCTTCTTTTCCATTTTCAGCAGACATTTTCACAAGACACTGATACTACCCGTGATGTTTTATGGTTCCGAGGCATAGGAAAGCAGACGAGGCTTTGAGAGGATGATTCTTTGTAAAATTAATAGACGAGTTTGCATTGATGGAGGGCATCAGCGTCGCACTGTGAAGCAATTCTTAGTGTTTTCGTTGGACAAAAATAGTTATGTTGTTGTTTATTTGGCCCTTTTAAGTGTTCTGTAATTTGGTTAAGTTGTTAAGCTTGCAGACCTTTGTTGTTTTGCAAACAAAAGAGATTTTTTTATGCATTTTCTCAAAGTTTCATCAATTTGTTTTTTACTTCTTCAGGGGATTTTTATTCCATAATGTTAATTTTAACCGTTTACATTGATTTTTTGCTAACATTGGACATAAAAACCAAAACACGACTTAAACTAATATCACAGATTATAATAGTTAGAGTCAATATAGAGCTTTAAAATTTTGTACAGAGGTATATTTGAATGTTATATAGAAAAAAGTGGAGTATGGTACAAATCGGTCTATAACCAGATATAGCTCCCATACAAACCGATCTCTCGATTTAAATTCTTGAGCCTCCAGAGGTTGCAATTATTACCCAATTTGTCTGAAATTTTGCATTAAAAGTCTCAACAACTACCACAAATATGGTCCAAATCTGTTTATAACCTGATATAGCTCCCACACAAACCAATCTCTTGATCTGACTTCTTAAGCCTATAGAATGCGTTTATTCTAACTTACGACTTTATCCCCGAATTGTGTTTTCGTTTTACTGATTTCCTGTGTTTATGTGAAGTTTTGGGTTTTGGTGTATTCAGGGGACAATAGAAGAATTTTCAGGCGAACATTTTCGTAGAAAATTTTGATATGATTGAATACCAATTTAAATGAAAAGCTAAGTAGTACGACAAATTTATAATGGAGATGAAGTTGGCCTATTTTTTTTAATGTTTGCAATAATGCAGTTTGGTATGCCAATGTGACACAGTCATCGATGGGCATAAGGTGTCAAGGGAGGTACTAACAAATTTTTGAATGGTAATGCTGCTGGTACTCTTAGTTCAAGGCGTTAGTTGTTAGTCGTGAACTAGAGCAGATAACATACAACACAAATATTAAATGTAACGAACGATTTTACCATTGAGGATATGGAGTGATAGCTCAGGTGTAATAATGTTTCCCTATTTGCTGTTTTGGCCGATGATGGAATTAGCAATTACGTGTTACTTACAAAATCCTAAATTGTTTTCCATATCACGCCCCTAAGTTGGTTCATGCCTGGTATTGTGTCACCATCTAAGTACCGGTATCCGTTAGTGGCGAAAGCCGGGTAATGACATAGGAAATACTCCAACATTTCTTCATCTTCCCCGCATGCCCTACATATGCTATCACATGCCACGCCGATTTTGCATGAGTGAACGGGACACATAGGAGTCTATGTGTCCCGTTATGATACCGAAAGCTATTCTGACTTCCTTCTTTCTTCCTATCAGTAATATCCTCGTCTTACTATCAGAATCTCGCCATAGGATTTTCGCCATCCTACCGATCGTTTCGCTGTTCCACAGTCTTACATGCTTGTTTGTCGACCACAGATAAAACTCAGAAAGAAAATAGTTCAGATGGATCTGTTGACAATGATATTATCCACCCAAAAATATCTTAAAAAGAGTCAAAACATGGTTACACCAAATTTTTTTGACATCTTAAAGAGCCCTGGCCCTGGTATTTCAGACCAAGTGTAAAAACTTAAAAAAAATTATTACTCCATTATCCGGGAAAATCGATTATGCGTAATGCCTCCGATGCCGGATAATCAAGATCCGACTGTATATGTAAATATTCCTAATACTATAACATATGGGATTACCAAATAGGTATATATATCATTTCCTTTCAATTAAACGTACATGTTTCAAAATTTAAAACGGTGTCCCTAATTATATGATCACTATCATATATGATATATATCATAGGAATCACATAGAATTGGATAACGTTCTACAATTGATATTGATACGTTATGTTAGGATTCACATCAAGTGGAAAATGTAGAACTTAAAATTTGCTCCTGGTCAGAGGATACTGAATAGAGTGTTACATAAAAGGCGAAACTACGCTCGAGACATCAATTGCTTACGAAATACAGAGATTGGTTATATGTTAAAAGCATGTACTATACAAAGGTAGCATTGTAGGTTATAACCATAAATAAAATTTATCTATCTAGAACTTGAGTCGACATTAATAACAATATCAAAGCCAATTGCCAAAAGTATATTTATCTGCGTGGGGGCTAAACATTTCTGTTAACCGTCGACAAACAAGGTCCATATTATTCTTGGCTTATGATATTGGCTTCTGTTTATTCACCTAAATTATGCCCCACACTAATTTAGTTGGGCCGGGCCGAATCTTATATACCCTTCACCGTGGATCGCATTTGTCAAGTTCTTTGAATGACTTTCAATATATATTTATGAGCTACATCAACTTATTGACCAATATGTACCGTACTTGTCATACGGTAAAAAATACCACTTCCAAAATTTCTGGCAAATCGAGTAAAAATTGTGCTCTCCAGAGGCTCAGAGTGTCAAATTTGGAGATCGGTTTTTAAGGCAGCTATATCCGGTTATCAAGCGATTTAGACCATACTTGATGCAGTTGTTGGAAGTCATACCAAAACGACATATGCAAATTTTCAACCGAATTGGATAAGAATTACGCCCTCTAGAAGCTCAAGAAGTCTAATTGGGAGATTGGTTAATATGGCCGCTATATCAGGTTATGGATTGATTTAGACCGTACTTGGTCCAGTTGTTGTTCTGCCAAATCGGATAAGAATGCGCTCTATAGAAGCTCAAGAAGTTTAATATATAGAAGCTCAAGAATCGGATTTCAAACATACTTTGCAGAGTTGTTGGTATACCAAAACACCATGTGCAAAATTTCAGCCAAATCGTATAAGAATTGCGCCCTCTAGAAGTCAAGGCTCAAGAGGGGTTTATATGGCAGATATATAAAAACATGGATCGAGTTGGCCCATTTACAATGCAAACCGACCTACACTAATAAGAGGTATTTGTATTAAATTTCAAGCACCTAGCTTTACTGCGTCGAAAGTAAGCGTGCTTTTGACAGACAGGCGGACGGACTTGGTTAGATCGACTTAAAATGTCATGACGATCAAGAATATATATACTTTATGGGGTCTTAGACGCATATTTTGAGGTGTTACAAACAAAATGACGAAATTAGTATACCCCCATCCTATGGTGGAGGGTACAATAAGTATGCGGCCAAAGTAGTAATAGTACAGGAGTTTCTCTCTATCTCTGGAAGTATACATTGTTGCTGTTGCTCAATTAAAAAGTTCTTTTTAGTAATAACACTCAACTCAATTAAAAAGTTCTTTCCAGTAAACACCCCGAAATTAAGCATTCTGGGACTCTTCAATTTTAAGGTTCTCATTGTAAGAACAACTTCTTCCATCTATATATGGACATATCTACAATATATGGACATATCTACAATATATGGACAAATATGTTTATTTCACGTGACGTTAGTTTCCAAAGAGAGTACGGGCCATAAAAATCGAACGTGTCAATGCTTAAGCTTCGTTTTACATCACGAAAACAATAATTACTATGAAAATGCTTAGGCATTGTTCAAACATGCGAAGGCTAATCGTAATTGTATACCACTCTAGAACTTTCATAATTTTCAACACGACACTATGT
Organism: Stomoxys calcitrans; assembly: GCF_963082655.1. Lineage (NCBI taxonomy): Eukaryota > Metazoa > Arthropoda > Insecta > Diptera > Muscidae > Stomoxys > Stomoxys calcitrans. The sequence goes on from NC_081554.1 coordinate 128,114,700, forward strand.
TGGCAGTCTGTCTCCTGGCCAATGTCACAAAACTACAAAAACGGTCAAATCATTGGGATAGTCCAATTTAAGAAAAAAATTTTAAGTGGAGAAATGGCGACGCGTACATACATAAGGGTGCCCCCAAAGGGGTACCTATGTTCCTTTTCATTGGCTCGGAACAAACCTAATACTGTTGGAGCATGTATGTGATGATTATTTTTTATTGTTGCTTTTGTATTTTGTTAGGAATGTAATAAAAACGACGACAGTTTACCATATAATTATCTTACTACACGCAATTTATTGACGATATGAAATGTTCGAAATTGTTATTAAAATCAACTTAATGCCTCTACAATGCAATGTGGAGTACATGGTGACGGTAAGACTATTTCTTAACTTACAACATCATAGTAATTTTTGTTCAATTGCTCGCAAAGCATGGGTATTAATGATAATTTTTTTTTTTTTTTTTTTTTTTTTTTTTTTGGGGGGGGGGGGGGTTGGGCATTGAGCAATTACATATTCCTAGTTCATACCAATAATATACCACCTTATAGTTGAATTCTTGCAAATAGTTATTTTATGTATCCGCTCCCTTTTTCAATATCAGATAACATGACTTCTAAGAGCGTAAGAGTGGTCTATATGACAATTGTATGTATATGAACAATTTTAAATTTCTAAAGACTGCGAAATTAGCACAGACGGACGGACGGGAAGATCTGAATTTAAATATAAATGGAAATTAATTGAAAATCCATATTATATGTAGTTTAAAGGATCGGAAATTAATATTTCGATAAAAAAAAAACCATCCATTCTATGTTTGTGAGTACAATAATGGTTTCCGACAGGACAATATCCCGCTGATATTATTTGATAATCATAAAAGAAAAATAAATATTTTCAAATCATATTCTTATAGGTTTTCATTGTTGTAACTTTATTATTAAAACTTCTACGTATTTAACCTTAAACACATTACAGATAAAATTATTAAAACAATAAGTTGCTTTAGATCACAACGATTACACTTTATTCCAAGATTACGGGCTTATTTAAAACCCTCGTGTGTAGAGTAGCCCCAAGCGAAACTCGCACTGCTAAAGAAAAATGTTTTATTTCTCTTACATCTCTCTTATATATAAAGGGTGATTTTTTTGAGGTTAGGATTTTCATGCATTAGTGTTTGACAGATCACGTGGGATTTCAGACATGGTGTCAAAGAGAAAGATGCTCAGTATGCTTTGACATTTCATCATGAATAGACTTACTAACGAGCAACGCTTGCAAATCATTGAATTTTATTACCAAAATCAGTGTTCGGTTCGAAATGTGTTCATTCACCGTAACGTTGCGTCCAACAGCATCTTTGAAAAAATACGGTCCAATGATTCCACCAGCGTACAAACCACACCAACAGTGCATTTTTCGGGATGCATGGGCAGTTCTTGAACGGCTTCTGGTTGCTCTTCACTCCAAATGCGGCAATTTTGCTTATTTACGTAGCCATTCAACCAGAAATGAGCCTCATCGCTGAACAAAATTTGTCAAAATTTGAACACATTTCGAACCGAACACTAATTTTGGTAATAAAATTCAATGATTTGCAAGCGTTGCTCGTTAGTAAGTCTATTCATGATGAAATGTCAAAGCATACTGAGCATCTTTCTCTTTGACACCATGTCTGAAATCCCACGTGATCTGTCAAATACTAATGCATGAAAATCCTAACCTCAAAAAAATCACCCTTTATATAGGTAATTTAAAAAGACTGACAAACTTGACATGTTACTTAAATTAGTAAAAAAAATATATAAAAAAATCTCATGCTACAATACCAAAGCCAAATTCGTACTCTATGTATCAGTGAATCCTGTCTATGTATAAAGTAAAGTATTATATAACAATTTTATTCGTTCGATTAAAAATATGCTCAACGTATGCTTTATTTACCTATCACTTGCCGTGATACAAAAAATATCGAATTTCTACATCAAAAATAATTAAATCAATTAATACATTGTTTGAAAAGATTTTTATAAGTCAATACCATGTTTAATCGGTAGAATTTAGGTCTATATTTTTTCTATGTAGCAACAATATTCACCAATGCCGGGCTTTTTCTTATAGAGTGGCCAACTTTCATTCGAAATGTTAAGGTACACTTTATGAATCATTATATCCTCAGTAAAATGCAATACACCAAGTCTAGAGGAAGAAAATTAACCGTACAACATTACTGACCCACCACCATGCTTTACTGTACGCTTCATATTTTTGGCAACATACATAATGTCTACCATATGAACCAAAAAGGTTAAATTAGCTCTCATCAGTGAATAGCACATTCTTCCAGCGCATCTGCTGATTAATTATACCGATATATATATATATATATATATATATATATATATATATTTATTTAAGGGTAATTGATGCAAAATTACACTTTAAATGTCCAATTTTAGGAAAATCGTTCAAAATGATTGGGTCCCTTTTGATCAACGACACCTGTTGATACCGACAAAAAACTAAAATATAACTGAAAGTTCGGGTTCATTTTTTCATTTTACTACACTATCACCACATATTGTATGTCTTTGATTTTTGTTAGCGAATTTGATAACAATTATATTGGGTTGCCCAAAAAGTAGTTGCGGATTTTTCATATAGTCGGCGTTGACAAATTTTTTCACAGCTTGTGACTCTGTAATTGCATTCTTTCTTCTGTCAGTCAGCTGTTACTTTTGCTTGCTTTAGAAGAAAAGTGTAAAAAAGTATATTTGATTAAAGTTCATTCTAAGTTTTATTAAAAATGCATTTACTTTCTTTTAAAAAATCCGCAATTACTTTTTGGGCAACCCAATATATTGCATAAAAAAGCTATTGTATATCACTTACTGAAAAACAGTGAAACTTGCAGTGTCGCATGTGTTAGCATGTCCGCCAATGATGCTAAACGCCTGGGCCTTTATCCATTGAAGCGGCATGTTATCCTGAATCGGCTATAAAAAGCAGTTCTCATATCAATTAGCTAAAATATAGATCGGGCATTACTCACTGATATGAGAGAAGTCTTCTCGCTATTCTTTTATGGGACGATCGTGAGAAATTGGTAATTTACCTGATTATTATGCTGTTTACGAGAATGGGCAAATAGCTAAAACCAGTCGTAATGGTGATATTTTCTTTCTTTGGCTGAAATGTGTTTCTTTGGTATGAATAAAAATGGGCGAGATGTTAAGTACGTGAGGGGAGGATTGCCTTAATGAGATGAGAGTTTGCGGAAGGTTTGGAATTTATCCAAGTTTTCTGTGGACTGTACTTGTGAGATCACAGATTTACAGTTCTCATCAAGGTGAAAGAGGTTCTTTTGAGTGGTATATAAAAAGGGAAAGTAAAACAAATGGGTTAAGGTGAGGTTACCAATTTATTGCTGACTCGAATGCTGCTGCTGACGAAGTGACCAAGCTTACATATTTAAACCTGCCAAGAACCCTTCGAGTATCGGCATTTGTATCATTTTTTAAGTACATTTTCATGACATTTAGATTTTGTTTTATTAATTTTAGTGCCTTTCATACCTATAATTCATTAATGACTTCAAAATACGAATTATTGACTTTAAATTTGGTTTCTCGTAAGCATATATACAAATAAAGTATAAACTTTTGATTTATTAGCAATTATTGGTCCGAATTGTCATAAAAATTTCAACATTTCAAACTACCATAAATAAATTTCCAATAGACAGACAGTCAGGTACAACTCCAACATCAGTAAACCTTAATGACTATTCAATAATAAATCGCAAATTTGCATGAACTGATATATATATATATATATCATATTGGACTGTAAATGCCACCACCGGATGACAAAGTCGTCGCACTAACGCCATAATGCTATTGGTGTCATGACTTTCATTTTCAGCTGTGGAAATTATCTATCGCAGTGACTATGTATGTTTGCTGCCAACAGGATACTACCTCTCAAATTAAAGTTTGGCGCTATTTTGTAAGCGCTTAAACAGTTGTTAAACGCCTACCGTCCAATTCCCTTCAGCACTATATCATTCATTCATCTATTCGCTTCCAAAGGCTGTGTAGTCAATCCTCCCCCATAGGGAAATAAACGAATGAACGTAAATCACATTGAGCCAATTAGGTGACATGCAATAAAGCCAAATAGGCAGAGGAAACGAAATGAGGAACAATTGTAACGCTTAGTGGTGCAGGTTCACAAGAAAATTCCCATGCGTCGAAAGGAAGCACAAAGGGGCCAATTATTAGAATGAAACAATAATGGTTTATAATCTTACTCGCGTGGGCCATATGGGCTACAAACAATTAACCATGTGCGCTTATTTGCAGGTGTTGAATTTATTCCGTTCTAATAGCTGTGACACCTGTAAACTTTATCCTTTGTTTTGCTGAAGCTTAGACCTTCGTAGCATGGTCAAAGAAACGGTAATTGATGTATGTATGTAGTGGTGGGTAAGGAAAAACAACTAAGTCCTTCATAGCGAAATCTTATTTTTTAATGTCTGCAAAGTTACTCCTTCCGTGGAATTGACCGTGTAAGGTTATATTCACAAACTATAATAATGGATGGATGGATTCACAAATACTTGTTCGATTTGTTCATTGTGTTTTAGATTTCAGACTATTTTTCGATATGAGTTGATTGAATAAAATAAATATTTTAATGGCCGGAACCATAGAGCGAACAAGATTCTTATCTGATTTTTTATTCAACATCCATACTAAGTCTGGTTCGATCTATAATCTGATGCAGCATACAAGATCGATCTCTCGATTTAATTTCTTAAGTCTTTAGAGAACAAAATTCTTATCTAATTTGGTTAAACTGTTTACAATGACTTCTAGTATGACCTCCAATATCCATGCTTAGTATGGTCCTAGTCGATGAATAACTGGACTAGCATGAAACCGATCGCGAAATTTTCTTCAGCCGCAATATGGCGCAAATATCATCCGATTTTAAAGAAATGAGTTTGAAAGACAAAAGATAACAGATTGGCAACCACATCGCTGCAAGCTTATGATGACCATCCGAAACTTAAAATAGAATATCGCTTTGCTGTCGTTGATAAATCTGAAATCTCACTCTTTGCGCCCGTTATGACATTACTGTCTGTTTGAAAACGTGTTGTGAGACTAAAGATTATAGCGATGACAATTTCTTCTGTGAGGAAGTCGAAAAAGAGGAAACTTTAGAACATTTGCTGTGTGTGTCATGCACTGGCAATCAGAAAAAGTTTTTTATTCTTTGAAGACTTGTCGGAATTATCGGATGTAAACATTTAGTTCAACGTTAGAAACAAAAAATCATTTTTCCATATCGTGCCGTATCCACATGAAAAACGCGTGGCGTAGTCGGCTAAATGTATTTTAGCTCCATTAAACCTTGTGATTGTGTTGTACACAATTTTAGATAAATATTTAGGGGTTGTTCTTCAGATTTCGCTTTTAGGTTGGCAACTTATTGAATTTATGAAATTCTTATACAAATTTAAAATCTTTCTCTTTTTTTTCTATACTGTCACCGGTCAATAATTTTCTCCTTCTGTCTTTTTATTCTGCTTTCAGTGAAACGGAACGTTACAAAAGAGCGAAATGGCAAGACATCCGCGTTGGTGATATTGTACATTTGTCAAACAATGAAACAGTACCTGCTGACATTTTGCTATTGCGTACTAGTGACTCCCATGGGGTCTGCTATATAGACACCTGTGATTTGGATGGCGAAACAAATCTTAAAAGACGAGAGGTTAGTACAGAATAACATGTGTAGTATATATTCAACTATCATGACATTCATATTTTTGGTTAAGAAGTGTTTTCAAGGTTTATGTATAGAAATTTTCATTTATGTTTATTATATATGCATACATGTTATATATAATGTATTCTAAACCATTTTAAGCTAACCCAATTTTTTACTTATGATGCTGAATTTATATTTTGGGTCCAGCAATAATGCATCATAAAAATCATCATTAAAAAATTCTTATATTCTTTTTTCAAATATTGTATATTCCTCGATGATCAATACAAATTGTCATGCTTTCAAACCTCTTTTTATGACATTTTCAAAACCTTGGTTTTAGAACTCTTCAACAGCTTCTTCTGTCGTCAGAATAAGTAGTTAACCCAATTTGTGCACCATACGCCACTACTGTTGTACAGGGTATTATAACTTTTTGCATTTGTTTGTAACACCTATACAAGCGTCTAAAATTTTTTCGCAACGCTTCCTTCTATGAGAACCACAATATGTACAGAATTTCTTCGAAATCGGTTCATATAGGGATATAGCTCCCATATATATGTTCGTGAATATTTTGGTGATTCGTTAACCGATCGTCACGAAATTTGGCACGAAGATTTCTCTTATGACCCTTTAGCTAACTGTTGGAATTCCGAGGAATGGGTTGAGATATAGGTATAGCTCCCATATATGCGAATCTTCCAATTTTCACTTTAAAAACCTATGCAAGCGCATTTATCAGCCGATCTCATAATAGGTCACAATCGGGACATACATCCTGCACGTTGGCATCAATCCTTGTTCTGTAAGAGGAGAGACGGCTGCATCTGCCGGATAATAATTGAGCCAGAACTACTCTTGAATGGCGGGCTAGGTACATTTTGTTCAGGTGCGATTGGAGGCGGTCGTTCTCCAAGGACCAGATTCACCCGGTACCTATTTACCGCGTCTGGTACCGTGTCTGCATTAGACCCGCTTGGTATGCCGCTTGATCTAGAGGTTCTGTCTGGGAGCGCTGAACCTCTCGCTCGAGATCATGAATATCCAATTAAAAACTTCTGGGCGGTGAATACCTATCCACAAGATGATAATTTGGGTGATCTCTGCGCTGACAGTTCTGAAGGTATTGATTGGACAGGATATAGCTATGTCTTCGCACGGTTAGGATATTTTTCTCTTAATGGAGGCGGTCCATGTGAGAACTGAGAAGACAGCCCGTCGCAGTTCGAAGTGCTGTAATCTGACAGATCTGAATATTATTCCACTGCGTGTCACATAGCTGACAAGATCACATTTGCGCGATTGGCCAGATCGGCCAATTGTCAAAAAGGGTTTGTTGAGGACCTTGTTTCTATTTATGACTTTGTCAAAATTGCTGTGGCATGTGAGGAGAATTTATAAGAGCTATCAAATGGCGGAAGATTTTTGTGGCAGAAATCTTCAAATCTCTTGCAGCAAAATAAGAGGTTGTGTAAATAAGTTCTTTGTGGTAGATACCATGATCGTACAAACGTTCATATATTATATGATCTCTATGCCGTCTGGAGTGGGTGGAGGTCTGGTAGGGGTTAAACAGTGCCGGAGATTTTATCCCGCCTTGGGGAACTCACTGTTTCACTCTACGATGTTTCGACTTCTTATCCTTAAATTTCACAAATGAGTGGCGACCATACAAATAATTCGCAACCTAACCACGAGGAGCGTCCTATCATATTGTCTGGACTGATTGAAGCCACGGCAAATGTGCGGTGATGGAATGCAGAGCAGTTGCTCTGGTATATTGCTATCTATTTTTCTCATATTTGATCCAATATAGCTTAAGTTTAGCGCAGAGAGTTGTTTAAATTTCTCAACATTGACATGGTCGGTAAATATGCCCGATTTAGGGGTGTTTTGGGGATTGGAAAATCCCCAAGCCCGGAAAATATATCAGCAACGTGCACTATTCTCATATATCTATACATCATTTATTTGATATATATTGCTATTGGCCTCAAAATTGGATATCAAATCCGTTTTCTAATCTCATTTAAACTCCTTATTGCAAAAGTCAGCAAATATGTCCGGTTAGGGTTTTGACCTTAAGAACTGTAAATATTTAGTTCCACTCTCTTTAAGACCCAAATTGTCTTGGTGAACAAATACGTCCTATTTGGGCGTTGTTATGGTGGTGAGACGTCCTCTAGACAGTTGGTCCCTAATGTTGATATCAGATACGTAGTCTACTCCCAAATACCTTTAATTTGAGCTCCATATTGCCATAGTCGGCAATCATGACCGGCTGGGCGGGAATGGGCGGCCACTCAGAGAGTTGGCCTTGAAAATATATATCGGATTCGTGTTATATTCCAAAAATCCTCTTATTTGAGCCTCATATTGCGATAGTCAGCAAATACTTACTATTTGGGTGGTGTTGTGGGGGTGGAGTGGCCCCATAGACACTTTTCCCGAATATTGATATCAGATTCGTGCTTTACTCCCAAATATCTTTCATTTGAGCCCCATATTGCTATGGTCGTAAATTTGTTCCCTTTGGGGGATGTTTTCGGGGAGAGGCGGCCCCCCAAACACTTGGTCCCATATTTGGATACCAGATTCGAATTCTACACTCAAATACCTTTTATTTAAGCTCCATATTCCTATGGTCAGTAAATAAGTCCTGTTTGGGGCGTGTTTTGGGGAAGGGGATGACCCCCAGAAACGTGGTCCCACATTTGGATAAGAGATTCGTATTCTACTTGTAAATACCTTTCATTTGAGTCCCATATTACCATGGTCGGTAAATATGTCCGATTTAGGGGTGTTTTGGGGGTTGGGGTGATTGGTCTAAATATATGTTTGGTAGGTTTTAGAATGGGGATAGGTACCCCATCCATAATTTGGATACCAATTTTTTATTTTTAAGGTACTATATGAGAGCACACAAAATTTCGCTTAAATCGCACCACCAATCTCCGAGATCTGGCGTTTCTGAAAATTTGGGTAAGGGGAAGGTCCGCCCCCCCTTCAGATATCAAAAAATGTAGTACCCTATTTTCACCACGGGATCACCATCTGTGAAAATTTCAAGAAAATCAATTCAGCCGTTTCTGAGTCTATAAGTTCTATAACACACAAAAAAACAAACAAACACAAATTGATTTTTATATATAAGATATTCGATTTTTCCTTTTTCGATTTTGAACTTGGTCTTGCTGAATAGCTTATCGACGGTCATGTTTGTCTTCCAGGCTAGCTGATACTTCTCCTTAGAGTAGATATTGGACTTGCTTAGTCTCTCTGAAAAGCCTTCTTCATATGATACCGTTTTGTATATTTTTCCTTCTGAATATTTTAGCCTCTTCGAATCGTCTCCGTATCTTTGTTTGGTTTTGCATATCAATTGCCTTATGGTGTGACTGGGAAAATCATTGGCTTTTAAAATGTATTTTATTCTTCCTTCGTTTCTCGCGTGAAACTCAGTGTGGCTAATGCTAAGAACTCTCTTGATAAAATTTGTTGCGGTATGGGTTATTATTCGTCTGTGGTGTTTATAATGAAAATTGATAAGTCGTGCCGAAGCGGTCGATTTTTGGTACCAATCAACTTTCAGTACGTTATTTGGTCTATGTACCATACAGTAAAGGTATGGTAGTTTCTTTTCTAGTTCCTCTTCTTTAGTTAACTGTATTTATCGGTGGTAAGCATTTAGAGCTTCTAAAGTTTGGTCCACATCCGATTTCCTTACGACTGCGAAGATATCATCCACATATTTCGTTATTATCTTTGTCTTGACTATTTTCTCCATTACGTTGTCAAGTAGGTCCTCCATAATAATATCGGCGATGATGGGTGATGCTGGGGAAGCTATATGCCTGCCCTTGAGCTGCTCGTAAACTGATGCTGGGGAACCCATATGCATGCCCTTGAGCTGCTCGTAAACTTTATCCTCATATTTGAAGTACCTTGTATCCTTGATACAATATGAAATTATTTCCTTAAAAATCTTGCATGGTATACGTGTATGTTTTTCAATTTCTCCCCATTTTCTCTCAATCGTTTGTATAGCCAAATTCACCGGGATGCTCGGAAATAATGAAACCACATCAAATGAAATTAAAATATCGTCGTCATCTATTTTGAGGTTTTTAATTTTTGGCCTGAAGTCAAGTGCGTCCTTTATGTTATATTTAGAATTCGCGGTTGTATGTTCCAAAATATTTACCAAGTATTTACATATGTTATAGGATGGGGAATTAACATATGAGCACATTAACATATGAGCCTCAATGGTGTACCCTCTATGAATTTTAGGCAATCCGTAAATCCTTGGGGCCAATGAAGTTCTGCTTGTCAGTTTATTCTTCTCTCGAATATTTATTAGATTTAAGTTGAAGAGTTTTTCAACTAATTTGTTTCGGAGTCGGGGTCAATTTTCACACATCGTGTAGAATATTCTTCATTTTTGTTTCGTAGTCAAGTTTGTCCATCGCTACAGTCTTTCTTCCTTTGTCAACACTTAAAATAAGTGTGTCCTTATTCTCTTTCTAATATTTGCTTGCCTGTACCACTGTGTCTGCTACATATTTGTCTTTATTGTAGTTTTTTAATATATTGTATAACTTATCAATGAGTTTGGAACACTTTGTATTTGCAGGTGGTTCGTGGTTTCACTGATAAGCAAACTATATTTATGCCAAACAAATTTGTTAGTCGGGTCGAGGCGGATGCACCCACAACAAAATTATACCGCTTTCATGGGGCCTTAATACATCCTTCTGGCGAAAGGGTACCGATATCAACTGAGTGTCTGTTGCTACGGGAAAGTAGACTTAAGGTAGGTGGAATATTTGTTGCATTTTATTCTTAAATATGACGTATATATTATTTCAACAGAATACAGATTATATCGAGGGCATTGTAGTATATGCCGGTCATGAGACAAAATCTATGCTTAATAATAGCGGACCACGCTATAAACGTTCCCAGGTGGAACAACAAATGAACATTGATGTTATTTGGTAAGTTAAATGATCATTAGCATCCACTGGCCACTTGTTAATTGTCTATGAATTCGTGATTTAATTTATACACAGGTGTGTTATTATCTTGTTAATCTTATGTGTGGTTGGTGCTGTCGGTTGCAAAATGTGGCTTAGTTCTTTTGAACATTTCCCTGTACCTTATTTACCGTTTGATGTGAATCCAGACTACGAAGGCCTTTTAATATTTTGGACCTATATTATTATACTACAAGTGATGATACCGCTTTCGCTGTATGTTACCATAGAGCTATGCAAGATATTGCAAGTATACCATATACATAACAATATGGACTTGTTTGACAACGACACCAATAAGAAGACCGAATGCCGAGCCATGAATATTACCGAAGAATTGGGTCAAGTGCAGCACATATTTTCCGATAAGACCGGCACATTGACGGAGAATAAAATGTTATTTCGTCGGTGTGCCGTCAATGGGGTAGACTACAATCATCCAGCATCAGAACTAGAAAAGGCATACTCAAAGCCCGGATCCCCAGCACCGCCTTTAATAGCAAATGCCTCTCTTCTCAACGACATGATGGGTTTGGGCTCATCCGGACAGTATTTGATGCAGAATTCTCAGCGAATTCAAGAGTTTTTAGTTGTTTTGGCGATATGCAACACAGTGATAGTAAGTGCAACGCCGCATCGTGATCTCATGAATGCCAGTGGCATAATAGAGGTGCAGAGCAATAATGCATCATTGGTGGGTGATTCCTCTGTGACTTTAAAAGGTGAGCATATAATAAGTACATGGATGTTAAGTTGCTATCACACGATATGTATTGTCATATGTATTTTCAAAGATATCAAGTCTGAAAGTTGTACGAGTCGTGTGATACGTACGAAAAATGGATTTTCGAATAAACTCTTTCGATTAAAGTGAGCTCTCATTTCATCAATGCATATACATGCATACATAGACACAACTCTATAAAAAATAAAATACATTAGCGAACACATACCGATTAGAACGCACTCTATTTGTATTTGACGTACATAAGGAAAGTCTTATGGATACAGAAATTGACAGCACATATGTAACACACGTATCGTGTGATAGTAACGTAAGTTGGGCTGGGATGAGTTGAACATATCGTTTGGAAAGCTCTTTGGCATATTATTTTCTGTAAAGAGAAGACAAATGAGTATAACTAAATTTACATGTAAGATTTTGGCTAGCCCAATAACGTCGTATATTAAAAAAGTACCCAAAAAAGGAATTGCCTTGGTCAAATCCCTTAATTTTTGTTGTAATTTTATAGCCAGTGATACATATTGACGCATCATAGTAGGACGTCAACATCGAATGTTTTTTCATTGATCCCCAGCCATCCATTTGGTCGTCTCATCAGTCTTAAATTGTTTTATGGACTACTTTTCAGTTTAATCATTTTGGAACAAAAACATCTAGTCGACAGACCTGTTAAAAAACTTTTGTGAAGTGAGTAACAGCTCAAAAAACAACTTATCGCCAACGTAAATATTCTAATCAAGAATAAAACCTCGACTTCATTTACTTCCTGATAGGTAGTACTACGACATATTAAATAGTATAATAAATGAATAGGACTAGGATAATGGGCTCGCATGACAAAAAGGGACAGCAAAATTAAGAGTTCGGTTAAAAAAAAGGAAATTAAAGCTTTACTAAAAGTACAACAAATGTATGCTTTTAGTCGTTAGACACTATGTGGTACCTTTTCGGGTTTATTGTGACCTAAAAAGTGTCAAATATAGTACGAAAAGCATTGAGTTAGCAACCCTGGCCAAAACTTACCAATAATGACATCTAACTTACAATGCTGCAATTGCTTTAGCCATAAATGCAGTTTTTGTCGTTGAACACTATTGATTTTCTGTTCACTGATTGTAAGGTTACTAGTATTGGAGTGAGAAATTCCAATACTGTCGCCTGTAAGTATTCAAATTGAAAATCTCGCATTCAAATGCAAAGACGGACAATAATAATCCAATTGAAATTCCAGCGAGCGATTTGTACAAATTCATATTTAGTTCTTAAAATACTTTCATAGATACAGTTATACAAAAAATGTATAATTATTGTTGGTTGATGTTTTTGTTGTAGCCACATTTTCATGTGGAGGTGGCGATCCTCGTCAAGCTCCTGTAGGTGAGCAAGCCTGTTCCGGCCCAAAAGGAGGAATCGTCGTGAAAACAGTGTGGCTATTGGTTATTTAAAGGCGCCAATAACTCGCCTTGTCATATCGAGCATCATATACACACAGTATTTGTGCAAGAGTCGGTGCCGCCCGGCCTCTCACTGAGAATCTCCGCTGCCGTTGCAGCTACTCTGTATGGAGCATTCCACTATCCGCAACCAGTGGACGCGCCTGTTAGCTCGCAGCTCAGCTTCTCGTGACGGCAATGAACACCATACAGATCGGACCTCAATCTTCCAGCCAGTTTTGTGGGTAAAGCCTCTGGAGCTAATTGAAATTTTGAACGTTTTTAAATATGTGTTTTCTTGGCAGCCAAAAATTAATAAACTTCTTTCTTCTTGCTCTGATTGGTAGAAACAAACTTGACGAAAATTATAAATGTCAGGGGGAATTGAATTTTCTTCCCCCTGTTTACAAATTCTGACATATCAAGTTTCCAAAAAAGATGATTTGTTGTAGCAATTCGCCGATGCGGCCACCTTATTAAATACGCCTTGACATTTACGATACACTTGTTCTACAATTATACTACATGTACGAGAGCATAACCAGGCCTTTAGACTTTGTAAAAACTAAAACACCTATAAATAATAAAAACTATAAATTTATTTTCTAGAAGTTTTACTTCTTCCTTAATATTTTCGAGTGATCATATATTTATTTCGCGCACTGTATAAAAAAAAATCACCTTAGGTCCAAATCGCGATATAAGCCACAGATTGCCTCCAACGTACTGTGTAGACTATAATCGAAATATGCTGTATAATATTTTTTTAACAATATTAAAGGTGTTAGTTGGGTTTTAGGAAATGAGTTCTATGACAAAAAAGCAATTCGATTGTGAAATAAAAGAAAGGCTTTGCGGATGTTGAATAATATCCTTCAACACTTGTAATGAAATTGAAAATTGAAATTGATTGAAAATAGTTAATGATAGTGTTTCTAAATATCAATTTTATAATGCCAACAACCAATTTAATTCAAGTGATAATGAAAATTTAGCCACACTACTAAATAATACTTATCTCATGGCGGAATTGATAAAAATGTTAATTTTACAAAAAGTCTGAGCTGTTCGAAGCCAAAAGATCCTAATATTTATTTATTTACTTATTTATTATTATTATTATTTTATTCTATTTCGAGAATCCCATACATCTCTAAAAAGTTACTTTGTCGTGTAACTGCAAATGTAAATTTGTCCATAAACATTCCATTAAGGAACAGGGGCAGAGTGCTGTCCGATTCAAGTTTAAGCTCAATAAGGGGCTTTTTTTTATAGATGAGCCCGAAAAGCGTGCTGCAGTGCTACACCTCTTTGGGGAGAAATTTTTACACGGCACATTAACACACAAATGTCGCCAGCATTAGGAGGCGATAAGCCTCGCCAGGATTCGGATAGGTGAACATGCACCACTACAATGGCCTCCAAACTAAATAGAGATAATAATTATAAATGTTTTTTGCTATGCTATTCTTTGAATAGAAAGCATTAAACAATGGTCTAAAGCTGGACAATATCCAGCAATGGATTCTCGATAATAATCATCTATCACCAAGTGGCACGTTTTCTCCTGCAACTGAGACACTAATTAGACTAAAAAAAGCTATCACCTGAGATTGTTTTCAACTTCCTTGTGTGCCAATTTAATGACTTGAGCAAAATAAAATATTAGCAGGGAGCATTACATGTAGTAACATACAATATACATATATGTGAGTGGGATATAGCTTACAACACTTCGATGAGTTAGAACGAATGTAGGTTTTAAGTTCTCAAGTATGGTTTGTGGAAGGCGTGTTAGACCTACATTGTTGTATTTTATTTGAAGGTAAGTTAATGGTTTAACATGGGTTTGTTTTGCGAGAGGGAGGGGGAGCACATTCCCGTTTACTTTCCTCTTTTTTGTAATTGAATTAGTGCTTGAAATTACTCTGAATTTTAAACCCCAAGTAGATCATCACATTTTATTGTATTTATATGTAACGAAATTTTATTCTTTCTATAAAACCCCAAAAGAAACACAAAATTATCTCTATTCTATCCGATTTTATGTAATGAAAACAGACCGTCTTCACCAAATTCGGGCAAAAATCTCTATTTGTGAAATGTACCCTTATAGGGGAGCTACTATAAAATGTTGTTCGATTCGTCCATGGATTGAAATATAATTTTACAATGCCGAGAAAATGTCGCTTGCAAAATTTTAGACTTATATCTCTTTGCAGCTTTTTTTTCCCTGTGCGACTTTCTACTACTATTCGACTTCTAAATCGATTATTCGACTTTTTAATCACTGAAAGTCGACTTTGACTTTAGTCGACTAATCGATCAGCCAACCTTACGATTGTGAGGCGTATGCTATCCCTCTACGCTACGCACCTTTCTTCGCTACAGAAGGCTAAGTAAACATACATTCTCTTGTGTGGCGTTTTTTGAGTTAGCGTCCAAAACAACAACAAAAAATCTATTTTTAATTTTGTAACAAAAACAGTTGATTATGAGAAACTAATTAGCGAAACATGAATGATAGAATTCCCATAGTATTTATGTTTTAAATCATGAAATCTCTACAAACTATCAAACAAAAGGAGCAAAAAAGTGACTATTCTGGGAGGGAGGGGCATCACCAATCGTAAAATAAATGCAATTGCCATGTTTTTTTGTGGATAGAGATGAGAAGCCATAGGTAAGGAGGTCAGTTTACATTTTGTAGATTATAAGTAGCGCTCGAATTTCGAGTGCAGGGATATACTTGTTAATATATATAAAACGTCTAATCTAATGTTTTTTTTTACAAATTTTTATCTTCGTAGCTGTTAAAGCTTCGGCTGATCAAAATGATCTATCTGCCACAAACAACAAGTTGGCTTCCGCCATACCAGCGGATCGTTATATACGCCTAGCCGAATCAAGATCAGTTACACCATCACCACCACCAAATTTAGTTTTTAACATTCCTACACAATCGCACATACCATCGTTATCGCCAATAAGCAGTTCAGCTGAATCGACGCCTACCTCAGAGTCGCCACCAATGAAAATGAAGTCATTGTCAAACAATATTTCACCCACAGGACGAGCAAAGGCGGCTATTAATTCAAAAATTACAAGTCTTACAACGTTTCTTAATTCTAAGACACAAGCGAAACGTTTGGCCGCAAAATTACAGTAAGTAAGCGTTACACTTTTGTTTTTACTCTTGTAGTAACACAAAACACGAATCTGACATAACATTGGTAACGGACATACAGGCCGATTCCAATAGTATTAGATTGTAATGAAGGGAAGGGAAATTTAAAAGTAGAGTGCGAAATTTAAATTTAGTTAGAATATTTGCTTTATCGACCACACCTAAAACTCAAACCCCACTTTAACCCCATTCCATATTCGCCCAAAAGATATGTATATTGACTTTTGAATTGTGTAAAACTCCCACCGAGTGACCGATACAGACAACATGGGACTCAAACGAAATGTTTTTAGAAATAGATTACAAATCTGACTTTGAAGTTTTGGTGTGGAGAGCTGCCGGTATTTTGATGTAGTGTACATTTACGCAAGACATATACAAATGTGAAGGTATGCAAACACTTCAAAGCAGTACGGTTCTTCATGAAATACCATGGGAAAAAAGACTCAAAAATGCAAACAAATCATTTTTTTCGTGGAGGGGACAGGGCAAGACACAGCCTAAAAACAATTAAAGAAAAGCAAACGAAATTTGATACATACATATCTGAAATTAAACTTTTAACTTTCAGACAACAAAAAAATACACTCACATATCAAACACCAGATGGACGTCCCTTATTTGAAGCTGAAAGTCCCGATGAATTGGCGTTAGTAAATGCCGCTTACAGTTATGATTGCTGCCTTGTAAATCGCAGTCCTAATCATATTTTGGTCAGTGTGCCCAATAAAGGACTGATAGAGTATGAAGTATTAAAAATCTTGCCCTTTGACTCAAGCCGCAAGTGTATGTCAATTGTGGTTCGACGTACTGGAACACAAGAAATTGTTCTGTATACAAAAGGTGCTGATACATCTATTATGCCCGTCCTGACGCCATGCTCGCCTAATTCACCCGAAGGCATAATACGCGAGAAAACGCAACAACAGCTAGATCATTATGCCCGTGATGGATTGCGAATCTTAGTTATGGCCAAGCGAAATCTTAATGCTTCAGAATACACCGAGTGGTGGACGCGACATCAAGAAATTGAAATGTCAATGGAGAATCGAGACCGACGTTTGCGTGACTCCTTTGCAAAGTTAGAAAGTAATCTAACTCTTTTGGGTGCTACAGGAATCGAAGATCGCCTGCAAGAAGGTGTGCCCGAAGCTATCTCATCGTTGTTGTCTGCCGGCATTTCAATATGGGTATTGACAGGAGACAAACCCGAAACAGCCATCAACATTGCGTATTCAGCCAAACTATTTACACAACAAATGGAACTCATAAGGTATGCTTATTTGCGAAACAAACTTGAGTGTCAAAAAAAAAACAGTTTAGGAATAATTATTGGATATATTTTTTCATTTGCCGTGTATTGATGTTAAAACTGCTATTTTATAGATTAACGGCCCGTTCCAAAGATGCAGCAGAATCCGCCATAAATTTTTATCTGAACGAAATTGAGTCTGAGACGAAACTTTCACCCTTTGATCGCAACCATCGCTTGAAACCACGTGCCCTTGTGGTTGATGGCAAGACATTGACCTTCATCTTAGATTTAAGGTAAGTAGTAGGTCAGGTGTTGTATCTTGTTAGTCACATATTTAATGGTTTCAATTTTAGATCAAAGTTGATAAGACCCTTCCTTAAATTGGCTAAAAGTTGTGCATCTGTACTGTGTTGCCGTTCAACTCCTTTGCAAAAGGCCTACTTGGTGAAAGTAGTCAAGGAAGAGTTACGTTTGTGCACATTAGCCATTGGTGATGGTGCTAATGATGTCTCCATGATACAGGTATTTAACTATCTGGTCAACATAATGGGGTCACATCTAGAACCTTATCTTTCCAGATGGCTGATGTGGGAGTTGGCATTTCAGGTCAAGAGGGTACGCAAGCAGTAATGGCTGCTGATTTTACAGTAGCTCGTTTTCGATATTTAGAGCGGTTACTTGTCACTCACGGTTATTGGTGTTATGATCGCCTGTCACGCATGATTCTTTACTTCTTTTATAAAAACGCTGTAAGTTTTCGGGATAAGAGTCATTACCAAATAAGGCATTAATTCTATTTCGCTTCCATAGGCCTTTGTGTTTCTGATATTCTGGTACCAATTGTATTGTGGATTTTCCGGCTCTGTCATGATGGATCAAATGTATTTAATGCTGTATAATTTAGTATTTACCTCGCTGCCGCCTTTAGCAATTGGTGTCTATGATCAACGAGTGCCAGAGGACTTACTACTTAGAAATACATATCTGTATAAAAATGTAAATAGATTGCAACGAGTGGCATTTGTAGTTTTGTGTAGGCCATTAACACTTTGTCATTCATTCGCAGGGTCGCTTGGGTTTGGCGTATAAACCTCATGATTTTTGGATAGTGCTTCTGGATGCACTCTATCAAAGTCTGATAGTATTTTTTATAGCTTTATGTGCCTATGCTGATTCAGACGTTGGTATATGGGAATTTGGTGCCACTATAACGGCTTCCTGTTTATTTACGAATTTATTGCATGGAGTTATTGAAATACGTTCATGGGTAAATTTTGAGCTAACCTACAAGAGCTACGCTAACATTTTCTAATTGATTTTCTATTTCTTTGCAGACAATACTTCATGTGCTCTCTATTGTTTTTAGTTTGGGTTCTTTTTATTTGTTTTCCATCGTGTACAACTCTATGTGTGTGAATTGTTTCGGCCTTCCTTCTAGTTACTGGGTGATATTTCGTTGTTTTGCGTCCGCTGTACATTGGTTTGTAATTATATTATCGGCAGTTGTAGCCACATTGCCACGGTAAGATATTAATTAACTAAAGATTAAAACAAAACGTTGGAAGGAAACAAAAGTCAAACTGGAATAGTGATTTAAAAAAATGCAACGGCACGCTCAACAGCATTGACTAATAAATGGACTGCAACTCAAATACGGTTCATATAAAAGTTTGAAATTTTTGTCAGTTTCACATATCAGTTTTTTGAACTTTAAGTTACTAATTGTGGAAAAGTATGCAATTAAATGGGCTTGATCCAAGTAGTTTTTGCTATACATGGGGTGAATATAGTGTATAACACCCATAATGCAAACTAACCATTAAAAATAATTTCTTTATTACATTTTTTGAAAATGGGTGCATATGATTAATTGTCCATTCCTTTTCCATATAAAAATACTTGGCAAATCAAATCATAGGTGCTACGCACTTTCTGGTATAACTTTTTCCACCGAAACGTAACGGTAGCCATACCACGCATTTCTAGCTTGTTTTGGTGACGTAATAGAGAACCTCACCATCTCAGACCCTTGCATAATTCCAGAATGATTCGGGGCGAGAGACTTTAGAGAGGTCAGTGAAGAGAAAATGTTGTCACCCACAATCCTACCCCTTCTCCTAGTTCCGGAGAACCTCGGCCACAAGGACTTGGCAACTCTGCAGCCCAGAACGCTAGCCCAAGCTGAGTCAGCACGTTTGTTTACCATCAGCGTCGCGCTCCGAGACTCCATTCGCTAACCAAACCTGGCCAGCTCGTCAGCCGATTCGTTACCCGCCACTCCTTTATGGCCCGGAACCCAGCACAGCACCCCCCAAACTGCCGCCAAGCCTCGACCTTCCCGCGACTCGCAGTGACAGTCTGAGAGGGCCGCCGCTCCTGACTCAGGATCACATCGAAGGCCCTGAGATCGCGATAATCTCTGCCCGAAAGACACTGCACCCATCCAGGAGTCTCCGTGATCCCCTAATTCATAGGAATTCAACAAAAAAGTTGGCAACCCTACGCCTAAGTAATGTTGTTTTACAACTCAGCTGATTATTTCACTGCTTTTTCTGCTTTATTTACTGCTTTTAAGCGTTGCTTTTTATTTGCGTTTGCTATTACCGATAATTAAATCAGAATTAATAGAAATTTTAATTAAAGTGTTACTTTCTGCTGGGGATATTACTGAAGAACATTACATAACATTTGATACCTTTGTCGTATGAAAATTTGCTATTGTTGCTGCTTTATAACTGTTCCGCGATTGCTGTTGTTGCTGCTGCGGTTTACATCTTGCTTCTTTGCTGATTTTTATTTATTTGCAAAATGCCGGGTGCTAAAACTGTTGATTGTGACACTTGCAACACAGTGATTACTACGACCTAAGGGTGTATTTCTTGCAAGATCTGTTCGAAATGGATTCATACGTCTTGTGCTAAATTATCCGATAAGGATCTTATTGCACTAAAAGTAATCAAGTCAAGCGCTTTCATTTGTGCAGTGTTTAATTGAACATAACCTCACTAATCCACATAACAATGACAGGATTGCTGATGATATGCGGAACCTTAGCAAGAAGTTTGATGAGTTCCACTAGCCGAACGTAGAATAGCGTTGCAAACACCTCGATCTTCTGCGCTCTGACATCAAGTTTCGAGGTGTCTCCCACCACTTGATCTTTCCATCGAGGTCGTCCCGGTTGGCGTGTACCACTGTGTTTGCCTTCAAGACTTCTTTGCTGGAGCTTCTTAAACCATTCTGACAACATGACCCAGCCAACGCAGCCGTTGTATTTTGATATTTGTAACTATGCTCGTCTGCTTTCACAGCACCCATACCTCAGAACCATATAACATCACGGATAGTATCAGTGTCTTGTATAGTGTGGTCTTCGTCTGTCGAGAGATGGTCTTGTTTCTAAACTTCTTACTTAATCCACCGTCTGTTTGCCAGTATTATTCCCCGCTTTATTTCAAAACTAGGGTCATTCGTTTCGGTTACGGCGAAAAACAAAACTTTAAACATTAAACTGGCCTTTGGTTATATAAAAAGCGAAGAAAGTGCGTGCCTTAATGAATGCAACGAGCGTATTAATGGTTTTGAGGCAAACGCGGTCTCTAAAATATCTTAGATTGAATCGTGCTGATTTATTAATTAGTGGGCTACCTGAGGGGAAGTCCATCGGGTCAATCCGGTACGTACAACCGGTTGCCATGGGAAACATACTAGTAATGTTATATAGCGTTGCGGATCATGAAAAAATTACTCTCAGACTTTGTGATGTCATGGGAACTACATTTAGCGACAGTACTAACAGCGTTTATTTAAACGATGATTTTACCCCGGCTGCTTCCTTTCGGACTACTATCTGTGTCAAGCTTTGTCGGCAGTACATAATTTCGAAGTATAAGATTTTAAACGGTAATAAAGTCACGGTAAAGAGATAATACGCGATATTGAAGGATGTAATGCTACTCTCAATGGTGCTGGTGTTTTGAGCTGTGTTTTATATACCTCGTTTTCCTGATATTCCTTTGTCAACCAGGATACAAGATATTTTTTTAATAATGAATTTAGTTTTCCCATTTTTCGTTGAAAATAAGTAAATTTGAGCTGAACCGGTTCCGCTCCGCTGCGCTTTCTTTTACTTTATATGGAGCAAAATTTTCCTTTGAATATATATTTTTGACTATTAAGAGCTTTTAGTGAAATACCATGCTACGAAAATGATATCGCTTGACTATCAGTTTAACAATATAAGTGCCTTTATCTGAGTCTCATATGATCTTTATTGGTCTACGAATTTAAGTTTGGATGTAAGGTGTACTCCATTCTTAAAATACTTTATATCAACCCGATATTCTCATGATGTCTGATTTAGGGGTGTTTTCGGGGGTGAGGTGGTTCCCAAGACACTTGGCCCTGAAAAATATTAGCGTGCTCTTTTCTCAAATACAATTTATTTAAACCCCATATTGCTATTGGTTTAAGGGGAGTTTACACGATGAGGCGTCCCCCAAACACATGGCCCCAAAATTGGATATCAAATTCGTTTTCTAATCTTAAATACCTTTCATTGTTATGGGGGAGGGTTGGCCCCATAGATACTTTTCCCAAATTTTGATATCAGATTGGTGCTTTACTTCTAAAGACCTTTCATTTGAGCCCCATATTGCTATGGTCACAAATTTAACCTCTTTGGGGTGTTCTCGGGGATGGGCGGCCCCAAACACTTGGCCCCACATCTGGATATCAGATGCGTATTCTACACTCAAATACCTTTTATTTAAGTCCTGTTTGGGGAAGACGTGGACCCCCAGAAGCTTGGTCCCACATTTGGATATCGGATTCGTATTTTACTCGCAAATGCCTTTCATTAAGTCCCATATTGCCATGGTCTTACCGATCATGTCCGAGTTAGGGGTGTTTTGGGGGTTGGGGTGGTCCCCCAAACACTTGGTCCGACGATTGGATATCAGATATGTTTTCTAATCTTAAATACCTTTCATTTGAGTCCCATATTGTCGTGATTGCTATATATATATATATATATATATATATATATATATATATATATATATATATATATATATATATATATATATATATATATATATATATATATATATATATATATATATATTAGGGTGAGGGCTTGAGCCCTCAGTAAAATTTTTAATGGCTTGTTATTTTTCAATCCATGTATAATCGGAAGATAAGTTAAATGCGAATGAATAAGTGAATTATAAATTAACTCTTTAGTTGGTGGATTCAGTTTGGACTTAAATTTGTAAAAAAAAATCCAGTTGCAGCTGAAACCTTATTTCGTTAATGTGAGCATCACATAACATATTATTGCTTAAAGCCATGCCCAAATATTTTACAGTGGCCGACTCAATTATTCTTGTCCTGTCGACATAAAAGGACATATCGTCACCAGATCTATAACCACGAGGCTTGAATTGTACAAACTTAGTTTTACTTGGATTTATAACTAAGTTGCAATCCCATGGCAGCCGGTTGTACGTATCGGATTGACCCGATGGAGTCCTTCTGGATGTCGTTCTATATGTCGTTCTCTTTGTACTAGATATAACCTAAGTCTGGTTAAAAACTCTAGACCTACACATTTAGATTTAATGTACTGATCTTCTTCTCCAATTGATTTCATGTTAGTTAGTAATATTTCTTTAATTTCTTATTCTGATCAAGTACAATGTCCCTCCGTTTCTTACCATTTCTCTTATACATGCATGTATTCATTATAATTTTCAGCCGCTACCTGAGTTTTTCGAGTTTCATGACTAGGAGAATATCGACTGGGTTGGCTCGGATGTCTTTTTGCAAGATGTCGACCGTTACGCTGCCTTCAGCGCCAGGGATGTTGACACTAAATGCTCACTAGTTTCCTCTATCCTTGATAGTTTGTTCTCGTTTGTTCCCACAGCCAAGAAGAGAATACGTTATAGTAATGAAAGGTGGATGGAATCTAGGGAAATTGTTTTTGCTATGACTCTGCATTACTATTTTGTAGATCAAATTAAAATTGGAAGACGTGTTGCAAGTATAGGAATAAGGCGAAGTCCGTAATTCGACGACTTTATTGGGGTCTCGATACGACTGGTATGTGAAGTGTCCTCAAACATTGTGGATGTGTTGGTGATGATAACTTTAATGCTGATTTTGATGTAAACGAATTTAATGAGTTTTTTGTTGAAGATGATGGAACACACAATTATATTTCTCAATTGTCAAATGATGGGGAGACTGACTCTTCCTTTTCGTTTTGCTGTGTGAGTGAGATTGAAGTCATGGAAGCTATTAGTGGGAAGAAATCTGGGTCAATTGGTGTGGATGGTATTCCAATGCGTTTTGTTGATACAGCGTTTGCTTATGTTTCTGATGTTATTTTCAATTTGGTTAATTTTATTTTGATGTCTTCCTATTTTCCCTTGGCCTGAAAAATTGCTAGGGTTATGCCAATTCCTAAGGCGAAACATGTGAGGAGGGTTGATGATTTACGGCCTATTTCCATACTTCCCGCAATTTCTAAGATTGTTGAACACATTATGAAGAATCATATATTACAATCATCGCAGCTTCGAATACACGATATGCAATATGCTTTTCGCGAAGGACTCAACACCACTCATTTGTTACTCAAGCTAACAGATTCAATCTGAGAAAATGCAATAACGGAAAACGCAGTGTAATGGTTTCTCTTGACTTGCCTAAGCCTTCATCTCCATCAATTTTGTTTATTTAGTAAATTGCATCTTTTTCAATTTGCCTACATCTGCCTGCAAACTGATACTTTCTTATTTAAGTAGCAGATCTCAGTTTGTGGTTTTGAATGTTGCAAACTCAAGTTTGTTTCCTCTTCATTCTGGTGTACCACAGGATTCGATTTTGGGTCCACTTTTATTCATACTTGACGTGAATGATTTGCATCGTTTTACTTCCTTTAAATAGGAAATGGTCGCATCAATCGGTCTTTTAGACCGGAACGGGCTTGCTCACCCACAGGAACTTGACGAGGATCACCAACTCCACATGAAAATGTGGCTACAACAACAACTTCGTCTCTATAGGTTAAGATAGTCAATTTAATTTAATTATGTATTATACTCAGGTTATTAGAATGTATGTATGTAATAATTTTATGGGCCTTATTGGTATATTCGGTTAATGAATAAATAAAAACCCCTGCCCCGGTGCGCCCAATCAGCTTTGACCCATGCGTGTAGATAGAGGGACCCAAGAATGGCGGGGCGGCCCCAGTGCAAAGCCATCGAAGATAGATCCGCCCGACACATAGTCTGTCGCGTCACCAATATGCTTTCCTGGGGTTTATGCCAACACCATTGCCCTCGCCCATCTCGACAGCTTCCTTAGCGCCCACTGAATGATATCCTTGACAGTTGAGAATGCAGCCCCCACTCAAAATGACGACGTCATTAACATAGGCAACGACATTCACCCTTCCTCCTCGATGGAGCCGAGAATCCCATCGAAAACCAATAGGCACAAGAAAGTGAAAAACCCCCCTGCTTTGTATCCGAGGGACATGCGAGCGTCCCGGAAAGCACAATCCCATGGCAGCCGGTTGTACGTGCCGGATTGAACTGATAAAACCCTCCATCGGCAAGGGCTGCCGCCTCAGTGTACGTGTCATGGGAGAAGCACATCCCGGAGTGCCTTCTCCATACGCTTCTGGTCCGTGCCGGGATTGAAGCGAACCCCGGACTCTGGTTCTGTTCGGTTTGCCCGAGCCGTTTCCATCATCGGTCGGTGAAGTGTTACCCGTGCATGGAGTAGGTACATTTCCGATCTTGCTCTGACCTCACTTCACTACGGAAGTATAGTCATACTGGATATGTTGCAAGCTGCTGTGCGAACATAGCCAGCAATGGGTCACAAGCGTCGTCGTCTTCGCCTTCTGCGTCCTCGTCGTCGGAATATGTTCCCGGCGCAGGTAGTGGTACTCGCAGACAAGCGTGGCGGGATTCGTTGCATGGACCCCACTAACCCCAGAATTAGCGAGCTGAATTTGGAAATAAACAGGGTGGGCTACGAACATAGGCGGAATTTGCGACAGGAACACTTGGAGCAATGTAACTTAGGCACCGGTTTAGGCAAAAGTCGACTTTTACCAAAATAGCAAAAGTCGTCTTTTACTTAAAGTAGATGTTTCGACTTTTTGTCAAAAATTTACAAAATTTTCTAAACAAAATATGATATAGATATTACAATTTGTTTGTATTTTCATAAGGGGATGTTTAAGAAGAGTTTTAAATGCAAAATTGCGGCATTTTTATATCAAAACCACCCCGCTATCTTAAAGCCAATATGGCTTATTGCAAAAGTTTCCACATTTCCGCCCTCTTTCCCCTTTTTTGTATTGGCATTCAAGCTATATATCCTAGCCGACTTTCAACTTACTCTGTATGTTAAACACCAAGTAGAACATCACATTTCACTGCACATATGAGTAACGAATTTTTATTCTCTATCACCTCCTCTTTAAAACTCCAAAAAAATACAAACTTTTCTCTATTCTATTCGATTTTATGTATCCGTCATTTTGTTGTTGTCGTCATCATTAAACATGAAAACGGAGCCCCTTTACCAAATCGGATTCTATCTATTCTAAATTCCATCTAGACTTCGCTAAATTCGGTGGAAAAAATTTCTTTTGTGAAATGATGTATGAAAATGGGAAATTGCCGCTTGCCAAAAAAAAAAAAAAAAACGATAAATGCGGATACGCTTGTATGGGGCCTGCACATGCAAGACAGTCATCGGGATTCATATGGACCATACCCTCATTTTATATGCTTAAGATGTTTAATCTGGACATCTATCTGTATGGTAGCTATATCAAAATATGGGCTGGGGTGAGAAATTATGAAATTTTTTTCAAAATTTCAGCAATATCGGACATTAAGGCTGAATTCCAGCAGTCTTAACGGAGGCATTGAAAAGATGTAGTCTTTTACAGCCCATGAATTTTGTGCCAAAATTCAGCTTCCATAAACATACAACTATTAAGCTGAATCTTACACTCATAGGGACATAATCCCTAAAATTTTACTTCAATAAGGCACGAATTGTTATTACCATCTGAATACCGCTGCCGAAGTTCATTAAATCGATTCAACCATGTAATGATATTACCAATGAAATAAATAAATATTCAATTCAAAAAATATATTTATGGCAACAATAATAAACCAAAGAGCAATGAATCGTAGCACTTGAGAATAAAGTACCCAAACGCATCTCAGAATAATTGGAAACAATTCTTACCTAGCAGCAACATAAGCAAAGCAAAACTTGTATCTTTATGGAGGTTTTTTCCCTGTGCAGCTTTTTTTCCACTTTTTGAATTCAAAATCGATTATTGGACTTTTTAATCATTGAATGTCAACTTCGACTTTTTTACACAAAAATTGGAATAATAGATTAGTCAAAATCGACTTTGGGATCCCTTGTTGTCAATCACCATTGCTGTAATTAGATTGAAGGATAATATTCAAGCTCTTCTTTCCTGCAATACTTGTCGTCACCATGTGATCAGTAGAGCGAAATAAGAAGTTCACGCGAGGCAGCCACGGATTGGTGCAGATTAATCTGCACAACTCTTAGCTTCCTCATTTGACTTTGGAAGCCGGACATGGCGAAACCGAAATCCTACCTTTAATATGTACTTTCTATACCTCAGATAGCGTTCCGAATCCTCGCTAATAGATGCTTTTAGAATCAGACCACCGCTTTCTGCACAGAGTTTTGTATAAAGAACTTTCCACCTGTCTGTGCAGATCCCGACGTTCTGTCTCGCCAACAACGTCAGCAGGTCTGACTCAGTAGCTTCAGTTGGGGTCTATACTGTTGCCACGGTCCGAATCAGCTATCGATAAAACCCTGATCTTTGCCCTGGCCATAGGGTCTCAATATTCTCAATAGCCCAGAACAAGAAATCATTAGAGTTTTCGCTGGCACAATCAATTACTTTGAGTCTATCTTCCTATGGTTCCCATCAAACATTGTACCGTCGTTGCTACACTTATCTGAAAGCATCAATCTGACTAGCCCGGTTTCCAATAGCTTCCAGTGAGCTGGGTTACCTGTGCGT
This sequence comes from Stomoxys calcitrans, assembly GCF_963082655.1. Lineage (NCBI taxonomy): Eukaryota > Metazoa > Arthropoda > Insecta > Diptera > Muscidae > Stomoxys > Stomoxys calcitrans. Next base: position 128,142,257 of record NC_081554.1, read on the forward strand.
GTTTTGAGCGTATTCTTTGTAGCAACATCCCCAATGGAAATATTTTCACCTGAAACGACACCTGCCGGACTATCGAGGTAGCATCTATCACTACTCCAGGGACCTCTTTCTGCCTCTGTTACGGCTCCGGCTGGTTCTCCTCGGTTGATCTAATTTTCTTCACAGGAGTCTGACGAGACAGATTTCAAGAGGGAAGCAGCCTGCCGCGAGAAAGAAGGTCCGTCGAAATGTGGCAGACGACTCCTCCAGGCCGAGAAAGTCGGCGCAGCCACCTTCACCACATCCGACGCTGTCCCTGACATACTGCCAGACTGCCCCTCACTTAAACCAGCCTCCACTGGTGTTATTACGACTGGTCCAGGACCATTGACCGCAGCATGGGCGCCACCTCTATCCTAGTGGACGGTGGGCCCTTTGTTAGACGAGCTACTACAATCTGTCTTCTTCGATCCCACCAGTGGTGGGAGAGTTTCAACCTTCTTGGCAGCGGAGTGAGCCCAGCAAGCTCGATTTCTTATCAACGCTAGGATACTTCCACTAGTGACGAAGAAGCGTTCTCCAGTTGAGCCCTCACGTTCTGCCCACGTTCTCTGTAGATTAGAGCAAGCTTGATTTTAGGCTTTCCTGGATAAAAATCTAAGATTTGTTGCAACAGTTGTGTGTCTTTTCACCCTGAATTAGGCCCAAACCCAGAACCACCAGGAAGGGCATCGATTAATTCAATCCGTTGACTGATTATACGACTTTATCCCCTGTAATTACCAGACTTATATCCGCTACTAACTTAAATCATATAGCATCGATTATACACTGCGCTGTTTGTTCTAGCCAACAAAGGCAAGGCGGTAGACCTCTTCAAGTCTATATAAGAATACATAATTTTGGAGCATCCACGCACTTTGTGACCATCTGTTGCCTTTCTGGCCTACTTCTAAAGAATTTGCTTACTAGAGGCATACCTACAGGTTACATTTTCTCTGCAGTGTCTAAGGTATCTGCAAGTCGTGGTATTCTGTAACTTATTCGCCTTCGACAGTTTGATAATAGAAAAATATTGCGCTAGCTAAAAAAAAAAATTATGTAAAAGTAGGTTCCATACTCTTTCGGCAAACCGGCGGGATGTAGTTTAGAATGCAATTATTTTATATATTGATCGTTTTTGCCTTCGACAACCATAATATCATTTTGTAAAAATTTGGAAATTCGACTACGCCATCGCCAATCGGAATGAGGGGCATAGTTTATAATGAAAATAAATTAATAAAACAATGTGCTTAGTGTATCGATTGCAAAGTTTGATTTTTACCTTTCAACACTTAAGTAGTTTGCATACATCCAACGCATTTTCCAACTTATTAAATATGCATATTTTTCTTTTACAGGTTGCTCTTTACCGTTGTAAGAACTACATTGTGTCCTGATGATAGCACAAAAGTTTTATTACATAATAAACGTGAACGCCATAGAGGTGAGGGTTTATTAGTTACTTGGTCACGGTCAACATCTGCTTCATCAATATATAGGTAAAGAACACACAACTAATAATATACGCATATATAAACGAGTAGATATTTTCTGCACTGTATTGCTAGATTATGAAAAACTTTTAAATTCTTTTTATAGAATACTAGGCATTAAACTCTGTTAACCTATTCTATTAAAAATGGTTGCTTACGTTAATTAAAAAACAAGACAAAACTTTGCAATACAAGCAATGAATTCGTTCGTACTTTGTTCTTATGCACATGTTCTTATCCACAATTATGCCAAAAGTTATACTGCAGACCGATTTGATGTGTAAAGAATTGAAATTTGTGTCAAGAAATGCACTTTAAAGATGCAAAAAAATATCGGAAACCTTTGAATAGTCGAAAAGCTTAAACCTATCGATTAGATGTTTATAAAAGTGCTTAAATGGTATGGTGAAAACATTACGTTTTAAATGAGATAAATGAGATTGTTTGAACCCATATATGTTTATATATTGTTTATCCCTGATACAAATCGCTTTTTATTCGATATCAATTATGGTCAATTTATAAGAGCGTATATGAAAGCACCGCAAATTTTGTTATTCTAAAGTTTTAATAAGCCGATAGAGCTTTCCATATATATTTTTTTTAATAATTTTGATTGATTTATGCTTGATTTTATGCTTTCCTCGGGCTCGTCCGTATTGCTTGGCCTGTCGGCAATAAATAGTACGCACAAATCCCTTAATTGTATGCAAACACCACTTAACACCATGTAAGCTCACGTAAAATTGAAAAGTTCATGCACTATCTTAGTTTTATCAGTCACTCTATCTTTCCAGCCTATTTTAAAGCAATTTCTTATGGTCATAAAATGTGGAGAACTATGAGAAGGCTTGAAAATTTTTAAAAAATTTTACTAGTTTTTTTTATTTTAATTTTATTGGAATGCAAATATTTTTGAATTTGTAATACTTCTTTTGTGTTTTATTAGTTGTGTGTTTTTTTATTTTATATAATTTTTTGTAGATTTCGCTTTATTTATCGCATTAACCAATAGCATTATAATTTTACTAAGTACAAATGTAAGAAAAAATCATTTTAAAATCTATAAAATTATGTAGGAAGTGAAATACGTAGGAATAAGATCTTCTCATACCAACACCGTTACAATTGCAGTGTAAATTTCTTTTTAGACTCTGATCACTGATCAACTTCAATTTCTAGCTTCATCGTTTGTTACTAGTACTGCGGAGCGTATACACAACACAATTCAAATGCCTAAATATTCATACGCACTGTGGTACCTATTGTTATACCCTACACAACTACCGTTGTGCACCCAAGGTATTATAACTTAGTACATTTCTTTGTAACATTGAGAAGGAAGACAGATAGACCCATTGATAGGAATACCAATCGATTCAGAATCATTTTCTGATTAGAACTAGCTACATCCGTTTGTGTGCAAAGTACAGGTCACATTATTTTTAAGTTCATCATGCAAAATTTGCGCACAATTTTTTTTGGGCTAAACACGAAGCCTATTGAAATTGGAAGAAATCGATTCAGATTTAGATAAAAGTCCCATATATATTTTCTATTGCAACATTATAATAATTTATAAACCGATCCTTGGCTCGAAGGATTATCTTATGACTCTCCAGATTCCAGGTGTGTTTCTAATAAATTGGTTCAGATTTAGATATAGCTACCATATCGCTCGGTTTTCACTTCTGGATATAGCTTCCATATATATGTTCGTGCTATTTGGACTAATATTGCATTAATGCGGTCATATGCTCATATATCCGATGTTTTCGAAATTTGGCAAGAGGTATTCATTTGTGACCTTGCGGATAGATATGCAAATTTGCCAAGTTTTGTGCAAGCAATCTGAATTTCCATTGGAAAGTTTGACATTTCTAACATATCTTACACACAACGAATTGACTTAAACAAATGAGTGTAAAAAAATGGAATTAACTCGTGAACATTTTTGTGCAACCATTTTTCACAACTTTCGACGTTGTTGTTGTTGTAGCAGTGTGTTGTACATTGAGGTGGCAGCACTTGCCGTTAAAGGACTTCATCGGGTCAATCCGGTACGTACATCCGGCTGCCTTGTGATTGACTTTCGACGTGTTTTATTACGACAAGAGTGCATTGATGAACTTCAATCTTTGTTAGGTGGTAAAGCACCATCCTATAGCAAACAACTTGTTTAATGAATTCAGTCGTGGTTGACGCTCACTCAAAGTTGAATTCCTTAAAGGTCGTCCAAAAACGACCGTTGTGCCAGAGAACATTGATGCTGTGCGTGAACTTATAATGCAAGATCGTCATGTGCATCCTTGTGCATTTCTTCCACCAACATACATTCGATATTGCATGAACAAAAAAGGTTTGTTCTCTCTGGCTTTCGTACAGTTCGTGGGTCTTCGAAGATGGGCCAAATCTAACTTAAGTTATTCGTGAAAGAAGCACTTCGAAGCAAATGATCGCCTGTTTCTTCGGCAAAACTGGTTATGTGGCGACTGTATCGCTTGGGCTACACAGAACAGCCAATTCTGAGTGGCACATAATAACTTTTTTGCCTGTAGTCTCGTTTTATTCCCGCACATTAAGATAAAAACGCGTGAATAATGGTTTTCGTCCCCAGAAAATGCCGTTGAAGTGTTCAATAACCATGTTTTGGAGGGGTCTCAATTGGAGTAGAATAATTGCTTCTACAATGGGTTTGAGCGCATGCAATAGTGTATAACTCAGGCTGGAAAATAATTTGAAAAACAATAAAACCATTTTTGATGTTGTTATTCTGTAACCAACCCTTAAGAAATTTTACAAAAAGTACTCTCTTATGACTTGATATTTCTAGGAAATTTTATGGTTCAAATTAAGATATAGCTCTCATATGCATAGCTCGATTTATGAAAAATGTGCACGGATTTTGCTATTCCCATCAAAATCGGAATAAGATATCGCGGCCATACACTAAAATTGATCAATTTCCACTTATAGGATAGGTGTAGAGTATTCTTTTCTTTTTATACCCTCCACCATAGGATGGGGGGTATACTAATTTCGTCAATCTGTTTGTAACTACTCGAAATATTCGTCTGAGACCCCATATAGTATATATATTCTTGATCGTCGCGACATTTTATGTCGATCTAGCCATGTCCGTCCGTCTGTCTGTCGAAAGCACGCTAACTTCCGAAGGAGTAAAGCTTGCCGCTTGAAATTTTGCACAAATACTTCTTATTAGTGTAGGTCGGTTGGTATTGTAAATGGGCCATATCGGTCCATGTTTTGATATAGCTGCCATATAAACCAATCTTGGGTCTTGACTTCTTGAGCCTCTAGAGTGCGCGATTCTTATCCGATTGGAATGAAATTGTGCACGAGGTGTTTTATTATGATAACCAACAACTGTGCCAAGTATGGTTCAAATCGGTTCATAACCTGATATAGCTGTCATATAAACCGATCTTGGGTCTTGACTACTTAAGCCTCTAGAGTGCGCAATTCTTATCCGATTTGAATGAAATTTTGCACGACGTCTTTTGCTATGATATCCAACAACTGTGCCAAGTATGGTTCAAATCGGTTCATAACCTTATACAGCTGTCATATCAACAGATCTGGGGACTTGACTTCTTAAGCTTGTAGAGGGCGCAATTCCTATCCGATTTGGCTGAAATTTTGCATGACGTATTTTATTCTTACACTCAAAAACTGTGTCAAATAAGGTTCAAATCGGTTCATAACCTGATATAGCTGCCATATAAACCTATCTGGGATCTTGACTTTTTGCATCTCTAGAGGTCGCAATTATTATCCAATTTGCCTGAAATTTTATACTACGGATACTCTCTCGACCATCAACATACGTGTTTATTATGGTCTGAATCTGTCTATAGCCCGATACAGCTCCCATATAAATCGATCTCTCTATTTTACTTCTTGAGTCCCCAAAGGGCGCAATTCTTATTTGAATTGGCTGACATTTTACACAGGTCTCCGGCATATAATTTAATTGTGGTCCAAACCGACCATATCTTGATATCGCTCTAATAGCAGACCAAATTTTTTCTTATATCCTTTTTTGCCTAAGAAGAGATACCGGGAAAAGAACTCGACAAATGCGATCTATCGTGGAGGATATGAAACATTCGGCCCGGCCCAACTTAGCACGTTTTTACTTGTTTTGTTTAATATGCGTATATTTTACTTTTTAGATTAAAAGTAAATACCGGTATCGGCGGCTTTTCAGTGCGAAAGCTGCGGACTATCGCACTGAAAAGCCGCGGGTTGGAGTTTTTGGCCGGAGTTGGACTGCGGTTCAGAGTCGGAGCAAACTTCCTCAACACCGAATCCGAATCCGTATAAATTCTCAGACTCCGACTTCGCCTTTAAAACCTCCGGTAGACTATAGAGCGCAGGGCGCACATTTTGGATCACTTTCTATAAAAGTGATACCATTAATGGAAAGGTGGGAAATGGTTTCTGGAGAGATTAAAAGGCTTATATCCCATGGCGAAGATATCTAAGGAGCGATCTGTATAGCAAGTGCAAGTCCACTGAAAGTGTGTTATCTCTGGAAGACGTGACCACAATTGACCACCGAGATCTAGAGACTTAACACCTTGCGATTTCTTCCTTTAGGGCCACGTGAAAGATAAGGTGTACATCAACAGCCCAGCGTCGATCAAATATAGAATTCGAGAGGCTATCGGGGACATAGGGCAGTCACTTTGTGATTTGACTATAGAAAATTTTATGGAAAGGATATGGTCCTGAAAGCGTGGCTGTGATGGCCATTTCGAGTCCTGGCGAGAACTTATTTTCAGCGGTGGTTATCCGCTCCTAATACTGGCGACATTTGTGAGGTATTGTACCATTTGGTATGGCAGCCATGTAAAAACTTCTCCACAAAGAGGTGTTGCCTTTCGGACCCGGACTCTTATCATTGAACTTAAACTTGAATCGGACAGCACTAATTGATATGTGTTCCTAAATGGAATGTTCAAGGGCAAACTTGCATTTGCATTATGAAATAAACATCCAAACATTTATCAAAACAAGTAAAAATGCGTTAGTTCGTAATGCCGGGCCGAACTTTGGATACCCACCACCTCGGGTATATATGTAAACCACCTATATCTAAAAATAAACCGATCTGAACCATATACAACATGGATGTCGAAAAGCCAAACATAAGTCATTTTCAGTTAAATCGGATTATAAAATCTCCTTTTTTGGGGCCAAGACTTTAAATCGAGATATCGGTCTATATGGCAGCTATATGCAAATCTTGATCGATCTAGACCAAATTGTAGAAATATGTGGAGGGGGTTAACTTAACTCTCTGTCCCAAATTTCGGCATCATCGAACAATAAATGCACCTTTTATGGGCCCAAAATATTAAATCGAAAGATCGGTATATATGGCAGCTATATCCAAATCTAGACCGTTCTGAGTGAAATTGAAGAAGCATGTCGAAGGGCCCAACACCATTCACTGTCCCAAATTTTGGCAAAATCGGACAATAAATGCGCCTTTTTCTGGCCCAAAACCTAAAACCGAGAGATCGGTCTATATAGCAGCTATACCCAAATCTTGACCGATATGTGCCATAATGCAGAACTATGTCAAGTGGTCTAACCTAACTCAATGTCTAAGATTTCGGCGACATGCCTTTTATGGGCCCAAATTGACGAAGGATGTCGAGGAGCCTAGCATAACTCACTGTCCCAAATTTCAGCAAAATCGGATAATAAATGTGGCTTTTATGGGCCTAAGACCCTAAATCGGAGGATCGGTCTATATGGCAGCTATATCCAAATCTGGACCAAATTGACGAAGGATTTCGAGGGGCCTAACACAACTCACTGTCTAAAATTTCAGCAAAATCGGACAATAAATGTGACCTTTATGGGCCATAAGACCCTAAATCGGAGGATCGGTCTATATGGCAGCCAAATCCAAATCTGGACCGATCTGAGCCAAATTGTCGAAGGGCCTAACATAACTCACTGTCCCAAATTTCAGCAAAATCGGATAAAAAATGTGGCTTTTATGGGCCTAAGACCCTAAATCGGCGGATCGGTCTATATGGGGGCTATATCAAGATATAGTCCGATATAGCTCTTCGAACTTAACCTGCTTATGGGCAAAGAAAGAATCTGTGCGAAGTTTCAGCTCAATATCTCTATTTTTGAAGACTGTAGCGTGGTTTCAACAGACAGACGGACGGACATGTCTAGATCGTCTTAGATTTTTACGCTGATCAAGAACATATACTTTATAGGGTCGGAAATTGATATTTCGATGTGTTGCAAACGGAATGACAAAATGAATATACCCCCATCCTTCGGTGGAAAACCCCATATAAAAAATCTATATCTCACTTTGTACTTCACAATGTACAGATTATCCGGGAACCTCCATTATCCGGGATCGACAAGATATTTTTGAATTTTTGTCATTGCGTTATATCGTTAATTTCCACCATTTTCCGGGAGTATAAGCGCACCTTCTCATTATATTTGAATAACAAAATGAAAATAAATCAAAGATGTGAAGTGTCTGTTTGTGGGTATTAAAATTTAAAAGCATTGGAAAACGCAGAAGATCTAAAAATTTAAATTTAAAAAAGCTACAGTACTCTACTCAAAATAAGGATAAGTTCGAAATGTCTATATTCTATCGGCTGGTTGCAAAAGTTTTAAAAGTAAAATAAAATTCACAAGCATAAGGCTGAAATCCTCAGCTGACTTTGTAGTTGACAATAAGTTTGTGAAAAATTAAAAAAAAATTATTTCAAGCGAAAAACTAGGTTGAAAAGAGGCTGCATATATTAATCCGCCCGATGCCACTGTGGAAATACACCTAAGGAAATACTAAGCAACAAGACAAATTTATAATGGAGATGAAAATATTTTCGAAGTGTTTGCAATAAAACAGTTTGTTATGCCGTGATGAAGGATTTATAGATTAGCAAAGGAGAGGCTAACTGCATTATTGTGCGGTTATGCTGCTGGTACTGTCAAGTGCAAGGTGTTCGTTATTGTGCTTGGCCAAGATCTTTAATGAGGTCTAACGAACTTACCGTTATTTATAAATCCATTAAAAAAAGCTTAGGTGACTCAACAAATATTTTTTAGAATGGATTACAAACATTTTGTTTCCGAACTATAAGAGATAAAAGATGGTAGTGGAATCCGTCTGCAAATATACATAAATTCAACCGATGAGCCAGGGTTGCAATAGTAGTTTTAAATGTCATTATCGAAGAATGTATCGACTCCTGTTTCAGATATAGAAATGACACATAAAATAGATCACGCAATGCAACAGATATATTGAATGTAACGAACGATTTCACCATAGAGGATATGGAAAGATCGCTCAGGTGTAATAATGCTTCCCAATTAGCTGTTTTGTCCGATGGAGATATGACACATATCACAGATAAGACTAGGAAGGAAAATAGTTTAGATGTAACTGAAATTTAAATATCTTTAAAAAAAAGCAATACATTGTTCCACTTCTTGGGCAGTCTGGCTGCTTTGTTATTTTGCACCAAGGAAAAAGTTATTAAAAACATGTGTACATGTGTAAAAAGTCCGGTTCCGAGCATTCCGGATAATCGAGGTCCGACTGTATGTCAGAAATGCGTGTTATGTCTACGGTTATGATTCAGTAAAAAAGGGGGATGTTTCTTGACACCCTTCGATCTTGAAGGTCGGAGAGTGTCAGTTAAGTCCATCCAATAATTTTGGAAGGACTTAAAACAATTCTTCCTTACATACCAGGAAGAGGGCTGTTGTAAATCCTTGGACGTTCAAAACTATATCTTCTGCACTGACTTTATACTGCAGTTACAGTTCCATAATGCGTTGAGGCATATGATGCTATGGTCTAATAGAAGGTGCTTAAAAATTCACCTACTGTTAATACTCAGCCGGACACAAACGAAGGCTTGTCTGGACAATATTTTTTAATGCTACACTTCATGTCTCTGGATAGTGTGGCTACACAGAAAAAAATATACGAAATATCTCGAAACAGGAACAAACAAAAATTGGGAGCTTTAATGATCTTCGCCCTAAGAGGTAAAAAAGAACTTGAAATGAAAAATTCGGCAGAGCCGGGCCGGGATTCGAACCTGGTGGCATGGAGCAACATAGAGAGCCGTTGTCGTTGCCTAGCGTTCGAAGCCATCAATACAACTGCCAACATGTGCTACCATGGCAATAGTGTAATTGTTGCAGACAAAAAATCTGTCATTACACGAACACTTGGATTGGGAAAAGTACAGCTAATAGACAAGGTTGTCGAGCGTGGTCAATGGGGTATTTGTATCATAGAGGCATTTTCGCAATAAATACGATACAAATACAACATATCAACGTACGATCCTTGAAGCCATCACACCTAATATGGTTGAAAAGTCTTCTAACCAAAGATGAAACGCATCCCATAGTAGTTGGTGTGTGTTGCGATCTCTGGCTTTCCTTTTCCATTTGCAAAGAAAAACTCCGATCTCGAAAAAGAAACAAACAAAAATTGGAAAATTGTTTATTTAAAAAGTTAATTGAGAATAAAAATGTTAATTGATCAATAATTTTTTAATTGAAAACGGATTTTTTTTTCATTTACGATCGTGATTGAAATTCAGACAACTTTCAATTAAAAATTAATTGATTCAATCATTTTTTTATTGAATCTGAACTTACGATTACGACCCTGATTGAAATTTTCAATGAAAAAATTAATTGATTCACTTATTTTTTTAATTGATCCTTAAAAAATTTTAATCAAATTATTGGTTTTCTCTCTTCGACCTTTTTATACCCACCACCATAGGATGGGGGTGTACCAATCTAGTCATTCCGTTGGTAACATCTATTCTTGAAAACAAAACTATTAAAAAATATGCTGTGTGAGAACGGGTAGAGATATCTCTGAAATTTGGAATGGTTGGAGCTGAAGTGTTAGCGAGTTCGTGCAAAATTGCAATGCCTTAAGTGGTCCGGGCGCCTCTTAACAGGCCCCTAAAGTTGGTCACCTCGGTACTCCGAAAAAATGTTGGGGCTGTCGTTTCGTATGAAAAATCCCTACAAAAAAGTCCGCTTGGGATATACAATTTCTCCACTGGTTTTTGAGATATTCAACTTTTAATTTTGTTGTTGCAATTTTGACCGAGATCTGCCTTGTATTTTGCAATTTATGAAGGCATTTGTGGTTCGATTTTGGTTTTTATGCATTATTTGGATATACAACAACTCTGCCGCAATAACGGTCCACACCTGATAAGTCTGTTAAAAGTAATACAGTTTGAAAGTCAAAAATGTGACAAAAAAATATTTTTTTTCTTTTTTTGGTAAAAAAATACTTTCCTTGATTAGTCTTTATTGAAAAAACTTTATCGAAAAAGAAAATCTAAGTAAGGAATTCCGTGCTACTTACAAAATCATTAATTGTGTTCCATGCCACTCCCCTAAGTTGGTTCATGTCTGGTATAGTGTCCCCACCTAAGTGCCGGTATTTGTTAGACGCAAAAGCCGGGCAATAACATAGGAAATGCTCCAACGTCTCATCATCTTCCCCGCATGCCCTACACACGCTATCACCTGCCGCACCGATTTTACATAAGTGATAGCATGTGTAGGGCATGCGGGGAAGATAAAGAGACGTTGGAGCATTTCCTTTGTCATTGCCCGCATAACTTTTGACTCAGAAGTTGCACCTTAGTATATTTCGCGGCAAAAGTGTAGAAAATTTTATCAGCTTTCCAAATTAAATTTTAAATCTGTTCAGAAATGCCTTCACAAAAGGGACAAACCTCGGCAAATTTCTTTAACACTATAAAAGAATTTTGTTGGACACTATAAAAGACTAGCTGACCCGGGCCCGCTGCGCTGCGCCTTTTTTTACTTTACATGGAACAAAAGTTTCCTTGGAATATTTTTTTGCAACGAAAATAGTATATCGCTTGGCTAAAAAGTTAAACAATATATGTGTCTTTATTTGAATCCCATATGATCTTTATTGGACTACGTATTAAAGTTTGGATGTAAGGTGTACTCCATTCTTAAAGTACTTTATTTCAGCCCAATATTCTCAAGTTGTCTGATTTAGGGGTGTTTTCGGGAGTGAGGTTGTTCCCAAGATACTTGGTTCTGAAAAAATATCAGCATCGTGGTCTTCTTTCAAATACCATTTATTTAAATCCCATATTGCCATTGTTTTCTCAAATACCTTTCATTTGAGCCACTTATTGGCATGGTCGAAAAATTTTTACACGTTGGGGGGTGTTTTGGGGAAGGAGTGATGCCCTAAATATATGATCCTTCATTTGGTTATTCTACTCCCAAATAACTTTATTTGAGCCCCATATGGCGATGGTCACTAAAAAATTGCTGTTTGTGGGGTATTTTGGGAAAGGGGTAGACCCGCAGAAAATTGGTCCCGAAAGTGGGTATTAATTCTTGCTCTACCCCCCCCCCAATACCTTTAATTTGAACTCCACATTGGCATGGTCGGTAAATATGCACGATTTAGGGGTGTTTTGTGGATTGGGATGGTCCCCCAAACACCAAGCCCGGAAAATATATCAGCAACGTGCTCTATTCTCATATATCTATATATCATTTATTTGAACCTCATATTGCCATTGCCCTCAAAATTGGATATCAAATTCTTTTCTAATCTCATTTAAACTCTTTATTGCAAAAGTCGGCAAATTTTTCCGGTTTGGGGTATTAGCCCTAAAAACTATAAATATTTAGCTCCACTCTCTTTAGGACCCAAATTATCTTGGTGAGAAAATACGTCCTACTTGGGGGTTGTTATAGTGGTGGGACGTCCGCTAGACAGTTGGCCCCCAATGTTGATATCAGATACGGGGTCTACTCCCACATACCTTTAATTTGAGCCCCATATTTCCATAGTCGGCAAACATGACCGGCTTGGGGGTTGTTTTTTGGGATGGGCGGCTAGGTACCCCATCCGAAATTTGGATACCAAATTTTTATTTTTAGGGTACTATATGAGAGCACACAAAATTTGGCTTAAATCGCACCACCCATCACCGAGATCTGGCGTTTCTGAAGATTAGGGTAAGGGGGAGGGTCCGCCCCCTCTTCAGATATCTATTTTCACCACGGGATCATTGTGCACCATCTGTGAAAATTTCAAGAAAATCGGTTCAGCCGTTTCTGAGTCTATAAGGAACACACAAACATACAAAGAAACAAACAAACAAACAATTGATTTTTATATATAAGATTAGTGTTGGTTAACGGTCGGTGACGCTAAGCGGTTACAGCGGAAGTATATCAAATTGGTTTGGTATATCGGATGAAAAAAAAATGCTTTAAAACCAATACTTTGCAAAAATTCTAGATTAAATAGAGAACAAAAGGGTATAAAAATTGTATTTATTTAAATTAGTATATAAATGCAGACTTTGCCCATGAAAATTCCACTAAGGAACAGGGGTAAACTTTTTACATATCAATGAGTGCAGTCCGATTCAAGTTTAAGCTCAATGTCAAGGGGCTTACTTTTTATAGCCGAGTCCGAACGATGTGCCGCAGTGCGACACCTCTTTGGAGAGGAGTTTTACATGGCATAGTACCTAACAAATGTTACCCAGCGTTAGGAGGGGAAAACCACTGCTGAAAATTTTTTCTGATGGTCTCGCCAGGATTCGAACCCAGGCGTTCAGCGTCCTAGGCGGACATGCTAACCTCTTCGCTACGGTGGCTAGTGTATAAGGACGTAAAATTCTAAGAATTTGTAAAGTTTTATTTAAAAAAAAAAAATTTGGGTAATTTTCATGTTGAATTCTGGACAGGTATAAACCTGACTTAGCGTCAATTTATTTAGTTCATATTTTGGAATAAGAGATTTCAATACGTGTTTAAAACAATTTTATAAGCTCAATTTTAGTATAAGAAACATCTAAAATTACTACCGGCAAAAAAGTTTAAAATTCAGGACAGATTTGACACCAAATTGTGTCTCATTATATCTAATTAGATATAGGTTAGGTTGAAAAGAGGGTGCAGATATTAATCCCCCATGCCACTATGGACATACACCTAAGCCAGTAATCGGCTTGTTGTGCGCTCTAAAAACTAAAAAGTAAGCTTTAAAAAGAAAATTTAAATGTAGGAATTCCGTGCTGCTTACAAAATCCTTAATTGTTTTCAATGCCACTCCCCTAAGTTGGTTCATGTCTGATATTGTGTTCCACCTAAGTGCCGGTAACTGTTAGACGCGAAAGCCGGGCAATGACAAAGGAAATGCTCCAACGCATGCCCTACACATGATATCACTTGCCGCACCGATTTTACATAAGTGAAATCGTAGTCCTATGTATCCCGTTATGATACCAAAAGCTATACTGACCTCCTTCTTGCTTCCTTTCAGTAATAGCCTCGTCTTCTCACGATCTGGATTCCCCCATAGGATTTTCGCCGTTCTACTAACCGTTTCGCTGTTCCACAATGTTGCATGCGCATTCGTCGCCCACTCCTTTAACTTAATTAGATATAACTTGATCCAATTATATCTGATGTTAGTTAAAGTTGGATTTGACCATATCAATTTTTTTATTCGGCCAATCTGATATTGAATTTGGCCGTACATGATGTTGACTTTGCTCTTCAAACTGATTTTGCATTTTTATTTTGAATAGACTTTTTGTGCTTTGATTTACAATATTTCAAGATACATTTTTTGTTGTTCTGTACGGGAAAATATGAAACATTTTTTTATTCATAAAATATTAACAAACAACATTTTTGTGTTATTTTTCATTACAGAATCACCGATTATGGGTCTAAGAATCAGATTATAACATCAATTACCTGATTATTACTTAACATTACAATTAATTTATGTATATATATATAAGATCTAAACATCAACAATGTACCAACGACTTTTTTTTATTATGTGTATTTAAGACAGTGTATTTGTTATTTTCTTTTTTTACATTTATATCTATATATATATGTATTAATTGCAATCAAAGTCAAAGAAATATCCTGCCCAATGCGCCGCCTTTATTTATGTATAAAATATAAACTATGTATGCTTTAAAGTTCTTTTTCCATGGATATTGGATATGGCATCTAATCAAACTATTTTTTGTAATTCGAAGTAGGCATTGGTAACAACATGGAAAACTTTTGCAAAGGATGCGTAAACTCCCTCTTTTACTTATGAATGTATTTTCTTTTTGTTTCTGTAGGTACTTGAAATGTGCTTCTTGATTTATCCTCCTCCTCACAATATTTCTTAGATAATAAAAATTGTGTATGTGGCGAAAATTTTTTCGTACGATAAACGACATTACATACTGCCACTTGGTTGAGATTAACCTTTTTGTAATTTTTCTCATTATTTGAACTGATATTGAATATGTTTTTGTCAATCTTCAAATAAGTCTTCTTAATTTTGAACATCCAATCCCAAGTGTACAAACCTATTTACTAGAATTTCTGGCTTAGTGAAGTGTTCCTACCACTATAATTAGCAAAGACCAATCCTAATCTGGCCAAACCATTTCAACTCCACTTACACTTTACCCATGTACACTTAGCACCTAGAGAATATGTATATCATCATTAGTTGACCCCTGTTCCCCATTTAGCCATGACCTTTTCTAATACATTTAACTTATATATAGATTAACAAAAAACAAACACCCATCATACCAATGCTCTCGCAAAACTATTTGCATAAGTAACACTGAAAAATATGTTCTAAAATCTTTTTTATAATGTATTCGTATGTAAAATGTAAGTATTTAAAAATTCCTATAAATACATATATACATAATTAATAATAACTTAATATTAATTAAAAAAAATGGAATAATTTTAGTAACATCAATAATATTTAAAGAATGCGTATTTTTTATAATAATTACAATTCACCCACATATTTGAATAGTTGATTCACCCACAACAAAGGATGAAGATGAAACTAACTTATTTTTTGTATATTTGCAAAGAAGAAAAAAGAATTTTGTTATTAGCCGTGATAGTGAGTTAGAGAGTTAGTGTATGAAAATTATCCGTTTTGTGTTTATGTTTGAAATCCCTTAAGTAAATCCCATTAACCTTAGAAAAGAAAACAAGTCTTTAGCTAGAGATTGCATTTTTTGGTTAATTGTGTGTCCAAACGTTCTATGGATCGCTCACATTTTTAGATAAATCTTTACAATGGTAATGTGAATATCTACCGACTGTAATTTGTTTGACCTTCCATCACATGTCAGCTGTCAAGAGCCAGACAATTTCCTTTAAGAAAAAAAATATAGAAAAGTTATGGGAATTTAAGTAGAATTAAGGCCTGGTTATGCTCTCGTAAATGTTAAACAAATGTATCGCAAATGTAAAGAGGCCATTGTGCTTTGACATTTCAAACAAAACTATTTTTTAACAAAAAAAGACTTGAAGGTGTGAGTGATCTGACGTCGAAGATCTTCAGGCATTACTCAAGAGCAGGTTGGAGAAGACCCATCTCCTCCACGCAGTAATGCTTGAAGTTGAGACGTCTCTCCAACCGAAAGAGTACGCAATGGCGGTTTTCTCGCCAACTAGGAGATGGGTCGACCGTCGCCGCCCTGAGGAGGGTTTCACTAGACAGGGACTGGATTGAGACTATACAGCGACACACACAACATTTCAGGGAGAGCAATGTGCCATAACCATAGACGCAAAAAAAATTCTGGGAAGGGATTTACAGTTTTCGAAATCAGTTGCTGTTGTATGATGTTGTAGCCATATTTGCATGTGGAGGTAGCGATTATCGTCGAGCTCGTTCCGGTCACCGATCGCCGCAGGAACGTTATGGCCATTGGTTGTTAAAAGACTTCAGTAGATCGCCTTGTCACATCGAGTATCAAAGGCTCTCAGTATTTAAGCAAGAGCCGTTGCCGCCCGGTCTCCCACGGAGACTCTCCCTTTGATACCGCTGATTGTCCGCGAATTTAATTGCAGCTACTCCGTATACCAAGCCTTTCACTAATCCCAACCTGTGGACTCGCCCGGTAGCTCTCAGTTGTGCTTCTCGTAATGACGATGAAATTGGAGCTCAGAGTTTCAACTGTTGTGGTGCTTATAATCATCGCGTGCCGGGTCTAAATCAGTATATGTATATGGTGGCCCTCAAGGCCGTAGGCTCTAGTGCAGTGAGGTCAAAGTGCGTGGAGGAGTGTGTGGAATCTCTGAATAGACCTCAGTTTCACGACATAGTGATAACATGGATTAGTGCATACCACATTGGCGCTATATGTCTCACATTTTTCACATCAGGTCAGACTGACCACCTTTTAATGATGAGCTACCCAATATATCTTTATTATTAACAATAAATTGTAAAAAATGCCACAGAGAAATAGAATAGGAGAATAGCAGTTTTCTAATCATTAATTTTTGTTTTTGAAATTTCTTCAAACTTCAAATTTTATCACCTGACACCAGAACGGAACGTTAAATTTTGTTTTTAATGAATTCTACTTTCCGTTTACGGTCGACAGACGTTCGGTAATCGTTTGCATGCGTTTTCATTAAGCAAAACAAAACAGCTGACACCTTTTCCTACATTTACGGTATGTTTACGAGAGTATAACCAGTCCTTTATTTAAGCCAAAGAGTATTATATGCCCCCTGCGACGGCAACCTATAAAAACATTCTCTTATACATAAGTTTGCACAAACAATCAGACGTTTAACTTTATAAGCCAATGTGTGTAGTAGAAAGGCTCAGGAAACATTTGAATTACGAGAATTAATTTTGTAGAACCAATTGGGTGCTGTGCCAAATAATGTCAATTTACTGTGGTGAGATATCAATTTCCTCTGTAAACTGGTTACTGCAACTTGTAATGGCTCCATAATCGTTGACTTTGAATGAACTCGTTGGAATATGTTGCCTTTTATGTATCAATATTTCGTTTAAGAAACAAAAACAGACTTATATCAGTTGCCTCGCTGAAATATTTATAAATTTGGATCTAATGAGATACAATTATAAGAAAAAAAAAATGATTTCTTTTGACAGTCTTAAGGAAGCTCTTCGAAGGCCAGCAAAGTGGGCTGAAGCATATGGTCCATCTGTATATCCGTCTAAGGCAGAAGCTGCTCTTTTTATAAAATATATAAGGTACCCAAGGTGGCACTTCTGCCAGGAAATATAAATAAGATTATTTTGCAAACAAAACAGTCTTAGAGCAGTAGCTGCCCCAAAATGTCAATAAATTTGACTCTACATAACGATTGTAAGAAAATTATTTTGCATCGATGAGTCATGCCAACAGCCATATTTGTCGCCTATTTCGTAGGTTTGTGATTCATTTACTTTTTTGCATAAGTGGAATTTTTCAAATATCCAAAATTTAATTCTTGCGGTGAAAATTTTCATTGATTTTATTTTAAAAAGGTTATGTTATGACCATATTTTGTACTTTCGAGGCTTGATTCGAGATATAATCACAAATTGTTTCGTGTGATGCAAGAGAAAGTGAAATCTAGAACAGACCTGATTATTGACCCATTTTGCCTATAAGTTGTTTCTAAGCTCAAGTTTGAATGAATGAAACAACAAGTAATTCAAATATTTTTTGGAAGTTCATTACAAATATTGAGGAAATTTTCCATGGAATGAATTCAGAATTCTTTTGCTTTAAATGTTTTATTCAATAAAAATAATCGTGAAAATTCAACATTTTGAATTTCAGTCGTGTGTATGCAAATTCTACTACAACCAAATTATTATTCCATAGACATGTCATGCATGCAACACTGAAATTTTGGTATCCTTTGGCACAGGCAATCAACCCAAATTCAGAATGGATTTATATTGGGGCTTTCAAAATTGAAAGCAATCTTGTAGATTTATTTTGAAATGTAAACGCCATATTACAACAGCGATCAATGTGCTACACTTTGAAGAATTGCAATCAATATGTGATAGGAATTGGAAAGTAAATGCAATCAATTCATATATTTAATGTAATTTTGATCTAAAGACCATATCACAATAAAGTAGATCCCGTTGAAATTATTCGAATAGTTAAAATTAAATATAGAAATATTATGATTAATTATAATAATATGATAATGATATTTAGGTTTGATAAACACACATAACAATAACAATAATAATAATAATATAGAAATTGATAATATAATAATTCTAATTATAAAGCATAACAATAATTAGTAAACGGCTGTGATTGTACACTCATTTTAGTAAAAGAGAAACATAATAAAAGGAAATGTTTTATTATTAAATATGCAAAGCGTTGATTTATTTTTTATTTCTTTTAAGGCAATATAAACCTTAGATTCTGGTAACCAAAAACTTGGCTGAAGATTGGGTGGCGGATATCTTCAGATTTCTTGCAGCGAAATATGAGTCAAGTTCGTTGAGGTAGATATTCAATCTAACGCAGATGGTATGCGTACACCCCATAGTCCGAGGGTTAGGGCAATACTGGCTACAGAAATTTCACAGCCAGTTAAACACTGTAGTTAGATCAATATCTAAAGCAACTTAGATATTACACAACAATGAAATGACAATAAGATAAACAGTCTTCTCTGGCAACTTTACAACAAACTACAGACGAAGGCTAGAATTCTTTATTACATGAATAGAATCGGTGAAGGATATACTACTATACAATTTGTTACATACATAACACAAAGAGCGAAACGGATTGTTAAATACGTGATTAAATTTCACTAAAGGTAGTCAAAGATGTATGTAATGCCAGTTAAAAATTGGGAATCAATCTGACCACGGAATAATTTCACAATAAATACGGCCCTAAGCAACAAGCGCCTCCTTTCGGGCGTTGGTAAGTCAATACGTTTCAAGCTGTTGCGGGGAAAAAATTCAGCCGAATTCCATGAAAAGGGCAAAAAAGAAATCTTACCTGGACTGATTCAATCCTATCTGAGTAGCACTTGCAGAATGGGTTCGAAACCACACAACCGTATTCCAATGTAGGCCGGACTAAGCTTGTAAACAAACGCTTGGTCACATAAGGATCATCAAACTAGTTGGACCACTGTTTTAGAAAACGCAACAACGACTTTGCCTTATTGATGCACGAGTCACTGTGCAAATTAAAACGTAATCTACCATTCAAAATAACACCAAGATCGGTAAAGGAATCTATGTTATTCAATTTATAAGAACCTTGAAAAAAAATAACTTCTTGCGCTTCTTAAGATTAAGCGCCATTCAATTAACATTGCACCAGCCCACCAGAGAGTGCAGATCGCTCTGCAAGCACAGTGACCGATCTGAAGAATTCAAATTACAAAACAGCTTCATTCAAGTTAAGAACTAACAGCAATGGACCTAAATGGCTGCCCTGTGGAACACCAGAATAAACAGCTATACGAGTATCCTTGGAAAGAATATTATAAAAGTAAACTTTCTGTGTACGGTCTTGTAAATAAGAAGCTATCCAATTCAAAAGAACAGATGGGAAAACCCATCATCTGAAGTTTAAACAGTAGTAGATCATGCACCACAGTATCGAAAGCCTTACTAAAATCAGTGTAGATTACATCTATTTGAAATCTGTTTACAAAACCATCATATGCATGACACGTCAGTTCTAATAGGTTGGTCAAGGTCGAACTCCCCTTAACAAAGCCATGTTGGTAGGGTGAAATAATTGGTGTGACTAAATGGGATATCCTATGAGAAAGCAGCAGTTCAAACAGCTTTGATATTGCACTTTATTTCGCTATTTTTATGTAAATGAACTATACAACTTGACCTCTAGGAATGATGAAAATATCCTGAAGATAATGAATCCTTGAATATGGCCGTAAGTGACTTTTACGAGGGTTCCATTTTATTTCAAAAACAAATATTTATCATCGGAAATCGCTTTAAACGTAGACCTCTCATGCCATGTTTTACGTAAGAGAATAAAAATAAGTCATTCGGTGCCAAGTCAGGACTATACAGCGGATGACTCATCAAATCGATGGTTTTTTAAGCGATTGACAAATTGTGTGGGTTCCAACGCGAACAAATTTTGTTGACGGTCAAATATTCATGCGGGTCCCCCTAATGCCTAAGGTTGTCTCAATATCACGATAGGTCATGACTATCTTCCAATATCAGTTGGTGCACAGCATTAATGGTTTTTGGAACAACAACTGATTTTGGACGACTTTCACGAAATTCGTCTTGGAGTGAAATACGACCTCGGTTGTATTCACCATACCATCGATAAAAACTGGTCATTGATGGAGCTCCATCGCCAAAAAATTAATTAAGTTCATCGATGCACTGTCGTTGAGTTAATCCACGTCGAAAGTTGTAAAAAATAATGGCACGAAAATGTTCACTATTTAATTTCAATTTTGGGCGAGATGAATCTTTTAATTACTGTAAACAACACAAATGGCGCTCGTATGTCAAAACGTTTTGAGTAGGTTATACGTACTCAAAAATCCTAAAAATGGGAAAAAATTTATATTAATATATACCAATACTTTAATTGTTGTTTAGAAGTTCAAAAATGTTATATGCCTTCATTCAAAAGGTAAAAAAAATGTAATTTAATGTCGGCAGACAGTGTTTGGTGATAGCAGCAGACTTATTTCTCTGGGTGTAGCTACACGCCGCTAGAGCCATACCCACAGATTCTAGTACCCCACAGATTCTAGAATGTGTAAGGTAGTTTCTAGTCTCGCAAGGTCTTCTACTCTACGATTTACTGGGATATATCTGTGGAACACTTTACAGAAAATTTTTTTTTGAAAATGAAACCAACAAATATGCATTAGGCAGTCCGAACAAAATGTTGTAGGACCGAGGCTATCAACTTTAAAGGCTGACCAATGTGCTGGTTAACGCCTCAGTTATGACCATTTGTGAAGATAGTTCAAGCCGACTAAAAATGGAAGATTTATTTCTACTAACATTTTCTACATCCCACTGTGCGTCGAGTGAGTCAGATGGGACTCAAATGTATATGTATATGAAGTAAAGTAAAATGTTGATATTAATAATTGGGCCAAATAGTATTTTCAACTATAATATGTAATATGTTTTAAATGTTTACTGACAACAAATCAGCTTTTTTGTTCTTTTGTATTTATATTTAGACCAGCGACGTCCTGATCTTTGTTTCAGTCGTTTTTGAGAAGGCAAGGTATGAACATGCTACAATAACTTTTTAAAGGCATTCCTAGCCCATTTTGCAGTGAGTCGCTTGAGTATGAATGTGCTCCGCAAAAATATTCCTTTAAGTGTTGAAATGAAAGAAAAAACAACGCCCGGTTCCACCGGGTCGAACTTTGGATACCCACAATCATTTCGTCAAAATCAGAAGAAAAATTTGGGTGGTCGTTCTACACACAGTTACATAAACAAGACTCCGATCTAGATCATATGAAGTCAAGTTATCGACGGGATAACTATGGGCACCACATATGCTGGAACTTTAAGCTCCGACCCTTGTGGTGTTCATCGTTATCATGCGAAGTTCAGCTGGGAGCTACGGGGCGCATCCACAGGTTGCGCATGCTTCGTATATGAATGGAGTAGCTGCGACAGCAGTCGCGGACAATTGGTGGTATCGAGTGGAGAGTGCCAGTCAGAGGTCGGGATAACGAGGAGAGTTACTGGCGACTTTAATAGACAATGGCCGCGACTTTCCTGTGTCGATCGGTCGTATAGACCGCAAGGAGCATGCTCGCCTAAAGAGGCTTGAGGAGGGTCGCTACCTACACATGCAGATATGTGACTACAGCAACAACAAGTAAATTATATTCAATCATTGTCTGATAGAGATCGTACTTGGGAAGGGTGTCGAAGGATCTAATATATTTCTGTTCCAAATTTCAGGAGTCAACTAACAGGTGCGTTTTTTATGGGCCTAAGACCCTTAACCGTGAGATCGGCTCTTACATAAGGGTGTGTACATTTTTAATGGTTGGCAAAATCGTAATCTACGACAAATTCTTTGAATGTTTATCCGAGAAACCATGGGTCTACAATAAGAATCGAGCTGTCGGCTTTTAACGACAAAATTTCGCAATTAAAACGATTCAAGTACAACATACTAACGCACGGCCCTAGAAGCCATCACACCCAATGTGGTTGAAAAGTCTTCGAACCAAAGACGAAACGGTGTGTGTTGCTATCTCTGGCTTTCCTTTTTCATTTTCAAAGAAAATCTCCGATCATTGAGTTCATCTCGAAAGAGAAACAAACAGAAATTGTGAAATTTAATGATCTTCGCCCTAACAGGCAAAAAACCTGAAATTGAAAAAATTTGGCAGAGCCCGGCGGGGATTCGAGCCTGGACACACGGAGCAACAGCGAGAGTCGTAGCCGTAGCCGTTGTCTGGCGTTTGAAGCCATCAATACAACTTCCAACAGATGCACAGAATCATGTGTACCATGGATGTAGTGTAATTGTAATTAGTTGCAGAAAAAAAGTCTGTCATTACACAGAAACACATGCATTGGGAAAAAAGTACAGCTAATAGACAGAGTTGTCGAGCGTGGGGTTAATGCGGTTAGTGTATCATAGATGCGTTTTCGCAATTAATACGATTTAAATACAACATTCCAACGCACGGCCTTTGAAGCCATCACACCTAATATAGTTGAAAAGTCTTCTAACCAAAGTCGAAACGCGGGCCATACTGGTTGGTGTGCGTTGCTATCTCTGGCTTTCCTTTTTCATTCCCAAATAAAATCTCCGATCATCGAGCTCTTCTCGGTTTTTTCGTCTCCTTAATTTGTATAGCCTTCACCAAGGATGAAGGGTAAACTAATTTCGTCAGTCTGTCTGTAACTACTCGAAATATTCCTTTGAGACCCCATAAAGTATATATATTCTTGATCGTCATGTCATTTTATGTCTATCTAGGCATGTCCATCCGTCCGTCTGTCTGTCGAAAGCACGTAAACTTTCGAAGAAAGTAAAGCTAGAGAAAAAGTATAAAGCTTCTTATTAGTGTAGATCGGTTGGGATTGTAAATGGACCATATCGGACCATGTTTTGATAAAGTTGCCATATAAACCAATCTTGGATTTTGACTTCTTGAGTCACTAGAGGGCGCAATTCTTATCCGATTGGGCTGAAATTTTGCATGAGATGTTGTGTTATGATTTCTAACAACTGCATTAAGTTTGGTTTAAATCGGTCCATTGCCTGATATAGCTGTCATATAAACCGATCTGGGGTCTTGACTTCTTCAGCCTTTATAGGGCGCAATTCTAATCCGATTTGGCATGAGGTGTTTTGATATGACTTCCATCAACTAAGCTAAGTATGGTTTAAATCGGTCCATAACGTGATATAGCTGCCAACCGATAAACCGATCTTGAATCTTGACTTATTGAGCCACTAGAGAGCGCAATTCTTATCCGATTTGGCTGAAATTTTTTACAACGACTTCTCTCTTGACCTTCAATATACGTGTCAATCATGGTCTGAATCGGTCTATAGCCTGATACAGCCCCCATATAAAACGATCTCCCTATTTTACTTTTGGAGCCGCTAAAGGACGCAATTTTTAGTAATTTTACATAACGACTCTACTATGGTCTCCAACATTCAGTTCAATTATGGTCCGAATCGGTCGATAACTTGATATTATAGCTCCAATATCATGGCAATCCATTCCTTTTATCATATGTTTGCCTAAACAGAGATACCGGGAAAAGAACCTGACAAATGCAATCCTTGGTGGAGGGTATATAAGATTCGGCCCTGCCGAACTTAGCAAGCTTTGTTTTTCGTTATTTTGGCCGAGATAGGCTTTGTGTTTTGCGATTTATAAACGCATTTGTGGTTTCGGTTTTCGTTTTTAAGCATGATTTGGATTGGTGACTAAATTTACAACAAATTTGCCGCTATAAGCATCCAAATCCTATTATTTAGTTAAAAATTAAATAGTTTGGAAGTCAAAAAATTAAGAAAAATTGATTTTATGTATTCTTTGTCAAAGCAAAAAGGATTTTCTTGTTTTAGTCTCTATTAAGAGAGTTGCTTAAAGTAGGGGTGATTTTTTAAGAGCTATAGGAAAGTTTTTCAAAGAAAAACACTTAAAATGCACGAAATCTCTAATTGAATCGATAGTACGGTCCATATAATTTAATGTTTGAAGATTATTTCATGCAAATGTTGACCGTGACTGCGCTTCAAATGGTCCATCCGCTAAGTCCAATTTTGGCATACTCTCTGCAATATTTCGGCCGGTATCTCACGAATAAATGCTTCAATATTGTCTTCCAATGCGTTAATTGAAGCAGGCTTGTCTGTATAGACAGCACATGTCTATACAGACTCTGTATAGACAGCACATGTCTATACAGACTCTGTATAGACAGCACATGTCTATACAGACTCTGTATAGATAGGAGGTTTAACATAGCCCAAAAAAAAAGTTGTCTAGAGGCGTTAAACGTAGGCGGCAAATTGATCGGTCCCGAACGTCAAATAAAATGTTCACCGAACTCGTCTCTCAATAAGTCAATTGTTACGTGTGCTGTGTGGTATGTGGCACCGTCTTTTTGAAACCACATGCCATGCAAGTCAAGCTCTTGCATTTTGGGCAAAAACAGTTGGAGCGGTAGTGCTCACCATTCACAGTTACGTTACGATTCCCATCCTCTTTGAAGAAGCACGGTCCAATGATACCAACAGCCCATAAACCGCAGCAAACTGATTTATTTGGATGCATTGATAGCTCTTACAATGCTTCTGGCTTATCTTCACTCCAAAATCGACAATTCTGCTTATTTACGTACCCATTGAGCCAATGAGAAATTAGCTTCATCGCTCAATGGAAGAAGCGCGCGATGAACTTTCTTAATAGAGCGCGCATTTGATAATAAAATTCAATAATTTGGAAGCGTAGTTCGTTTGTAAGACGATACATGGCTAAATTATAGACCAAACTGAAGATGTTTGACAGTGAAACAAAACACGAAACGTGCGTGAGCTGTTTAAACCAGTGTTTCCAAAAAGATAATAACTGAAAATTAACCCTTTACCTTCACCGGTATTCACAGAACTTAATGTAGCTTTGAGATAGGTTTATTAGAGAGATTTCGTTTATAGAATTGTCAAATAAACCTATTTTAAGGTTGCTTCAAGTTTTGTGAAAAAAGCTGCTTAACTTTTTTTTGTAAAGAGCACATGTTAAAGATGTGTTTAAAGTAAAATTTGAACAACATATATCAACTTAAACAGGTGTAATATGTCTTATAAAATAGAATTTTTTATAAAAAAAATTGCTTCGAATTCTCAAACCTCCATTAGGGTTTATGGTTTTATTACTTCATATGTCCCCTAAAAACAAAAAAATTGCACTTAACAATATTTGTAGCCTCCACATGTGAATTTTTGTAAAAAATTTGGTCGGAATACATTTTTTGTTTTTAATGACTCTTATACATCATCTTTTTTCAATCTGTATTTTCGTTTTCAAAATATTGCAAAATCGAACAACAGCATTTCAAAGTGATATACATCTATACCGGTTCCCAACCGGCAGATATTGTACTAGTTTTTTCTTTTCCATCTCACAGTGTATCAGTCTATATGGCAACTATATCCAAAGATGGTCCGATTACTAGATTTATTCCGGCGGATAAGACATAAGTCACAATCAACATAACAGTCAAATTCTTTTATATCAGTCTTTTCTGTGCCCATGCCTTGATAAAAGACAAACGGTGACAACAATTTGCCAAAAAAAAAAAAAACCAAAAAATCGTCAAAAGGCCTGAAATTGGATTTTGAAATACAAGTAAAACAAGTAAAAGCGTGCAAAGTTCGGCCGGGCCGAATCTTATATACCCTCCACCATGGATCGCATTTATCGAGTTCTTTTCCCGGCATCTCTTCTTAGGCGAAAAAGGATATAGGAAAAGATTTGCTCTGCTATTAGAGCGATATCAAGATATGGTCCGGTTTGGACCAAAATTATATTGGGTTGCCCAAAAAGTAATTGCGGATTTTTTAAAAGAAAGTAAATGCATTTTTAATAAAACTTAGGATGAACTTTAATCAAATATACTTTTTTTACACTTTTTTCTAAAGCAAGCTAAAAGTAACAGCTGATAACTGACAGAAGAAAGAATGCAATTACAGAGTCACAAGCTGTGAAAAAATTTGTCAACGCCGACTATATGAAAAATCCGCAACTACTTTTTGGGCAATCCAATATGTTGGAGACCTATGTATATCAGGTTATAAACCGATTTGACCCTTATTTGACACAGTTGTTGAAAGTAAGAATAAAATATGTCATGCAAAATTTCAGCCAAATCGGATAGGAATATCGCCCTCTAGAAGCTCAAGAAGTCAAGTCCCCAGACCTGTTTATATGACAGCTATATCAGGTTATGAACCGATTTGAACCATACTTGGCACAGTTGTTGGATATCATAACAAAATACTTCGTGCAAAGATTCATTCAAATCGGATAAGAATTGCGCCCTCTAGGGGCTCAAGATGAGCAAGACCCAAGATCGGTTTATATGACAGCTATATCAGGTTATGAACCGATTTGAACCATACTTGGCACAGTTGTTGGGTATCATAACAAAACACGCCACGTGCAAAATTTCCTTCCAATCGGATAAGAATTGCGCCCTCTAGAGGCTCAAGAAGTCAAGACCCATGATCGGTTTATATGGCAGCTATTTCAAAATATGGACCGATATGGCTCATTTACAATACCAACCGACCTACACTAATAAGAAGTATTTGTGCAAAATTTCAAGCGGCTAGCTTTACTCCTTCGGAAGTTAGCGTGCTTTCGACAGACAGGCGGACGGACGGACATGGCTAGATCGACATAAAATGTCCCGACGATCAAGAATATGTAAACATTGCCCATAAAGTCTGCGTTCACCTGACAAACGTTTATGATTGGTTAAAGAACACAAAATAAAATTATAAATCAAATCAACTCTTTTACATATATTTTTTCTTCATATTCCTAACATTTTCTAAGTTTGGTTAAGCACTTTCACTCTAGAGCGATTTAAATATGATAACAATTAAATATAATCACCACAAAGTATGCGTTCAGTAATTAAAAATAAAAAAAAAGTGTTACTTAAACACAAAATAAAAACATATTAATACATTCCTAATATTTGGTAGGATAGCCACGTGGTTTTAAGACTGCAGTTAGTCTATTTGGCATGGAGTTTACCAACTTCTCTGTTTCCTCAGATGTTATTTTCGCCCATTCTGCCTGCATGACACTTCGAACATCTCCTTGCTGGTGATAACGTGCTGACGAATTTTCTTCTCCAATAGATCCCAAAGATGCTCAATGGGGTTGAGATCTGGTGATTGGGGTGGTGTTTTAAGCTGCTTTGGAGTGTTATATATAAGCCAAAGCCTAACAACCTCCGATGTATGCTTTGGATCGTTATCTTGTTGGAACCAAAATGTCGTTGCTACTAGGGTTAGCAGCACTTGGTTTCAAATTTTTTTTCAATATATTGAGATAACCCCATTTATCTATTTTGGACTCAAAAAATTCTAATTGACCCACTCCACTAGCAGCCATACACTTCCACACCATAACTCCACCACCACCGTGCTTCACCGTTCCAACTAAATTTTGTTTTTCCAGCTCAGTCCCGGACTTGCGCCACACTTTTTGCCGACCTTTAATGCCAAAAATACAGAATTTGCTCACGAGGCTTATTGATGAAAGTATTAGCGAATGCAATGCGCTTTTGTCTTATTATGACTGAAATATACGGCTTTCTTCGAGCAAATCTTACATGAAATCCAGCTCTATGTAATATTTTTCTGGCAGTTTCGGCACAGATGCTTTTTTAAACATTGTTTTAATATTTTCAACAGTTTTGGTTGATGTTATACGAGGGGTTTTGCTTGCCACATTAATCACTTTGCGCTCTTCTCTTACAGATAATTTTTTTGGACGACCAGGCCGAGGCTTTGAAGTTATAATGCCGGTTTCTTTGTAATTATTAATTACGCGCTGGACAGAAGAATACATTCTTCCAACTGTTCCACTAATATTTCTAAAGCTATGTCCTTCTTTCCACAATTTAATAATTATTTTTCTGTCAGATATGCATATTTCCTTTCCTTTAGTTTCCATGTTTCCAAATTTATTAATTTTTTAAAAAATCACGTGTAACTATCACTTGTTATGATAATAAACTGAAACTGATCAAAAATTAGAACAAGCATCATAAAAAGTAACGGTACTTTCGAAGTAAACAAAGTAGACGCAGGCTTTTTGGTTGTCATAATTGCTTCTTATGAGACAAAAATACCGTTAGAACAAAGAAGCAAAAAAAACTTGTATTTTTGTTTTTGTTTTCTAATTTAAGAAATATAAAGAAACAACATATACAACAAAACTTAACTTTATTTATTTTTTTATGTTGTTTTTTAAATCATTAAAAAAGAAATTGTCACATGAACGCAGACTTTATGGACTATGTGTATACTTTATGGGGTCTGAGACAAATATTTCGAGTAGTTACAAACAGAATGACGAAATTAGTATATCCCCCATTCTATGGTGAAAGGTATAAAAACCAAGAAAATCAATGAGCGAAATGACGCACAATCGATGGAACGTTCCCGAATTCATCCAATTTCAGTAGGCTTCGACTCTAGGCCAAAAAATATTTGAAGACGATGGGATGGCAACCTGTGCTTTGTACAAAAGAGCAAAGAAGAGGTTATGCAGGGCTGATTCATTTTATGCATTAACGTTCAAATGCCGTATGATTACAGACGCATGGAGTCGTGAGTCGTGCGTGAGTAAAATTTTTGTCTCGTGAGCGTGCATGAACGTGAATCGACATAAAAATCACTCAAATTCTGAGTCGATCGATATGCTTATATCTATCTCTCTCTTCCATATACAAGTTTCGTGTTTTGCTTCACTGTGAAAACTCTTCAGTTTGGTCAATAATTTAACCATGAATTGTCTTACAAACGAACAACTCTTGCAAATTATGGAATTTTATTATCAAAATGCGTGCTAAAGTTCTTCGCGCGCTTCTTCCATTTTACGACGAAGCTCGTTTTTGGGCCAATGAGTCTCAAAATATTAGAATTGTCGATTCTGGAGTGAAGATTAGCCAGAAGCATTGCAAGAGCTACCAATGCATCCAAAAAAAGTCACAGTTTGGTGCGGTTTATGGACTGGTGGCATGGTTGGACCGAACTTCTTCAAAGATGAAGCGAATCGTAATGTAACCGTGAATGGTGAGCGCTACCGCGAGATGATATCCAACTTTTTTTGCCCAAAAAGCAAGAACTTGACTTGCATGACATGTGGTTTCAACAAGACGGTGCAAAAAGCCACACAGCACGCGTAACAATGGACTTATTGAGCGGCGAGTTCGGTGAACATTTTATTTCAAGTTGGGGACCGAAATAATTTTTTCGAAGTCACAGTTCGAAAAATTAAAACATGTTTTGTCTGCAAATTCATACAATTTGCAGAAACAAAGGTAAACAAAAGGTAGAAAGAAGAAAAAAAAAAAGAAATTCACATTGCTTTTACCATAAAATTTTTAGTGAAATGGTTTCACAGTTTTTATACCCTCCACCATAGGATGGGGGGTATATGAATTTCGTCATTCTGTTTGTAACTACTCGAAATATTCGTCTGAGACCCCATAAGTATATATATTCTTGATCGTCGCGACATTTTATGTCGATCTAAATCAAATCAAATCGTTCTAACATCACCAGATTGCAATCCTGTTTTCACAGTATTCTCCGGTTTGTTTATGGAAAAAGCTGTAGAGGTAATTACCTTCATTTTACAAAGGAATTTCTCGGTTGTATCTTTGTACAGTTTTGGGACACTAGATGTCTCTGTTACTTTTTTATTAAACGCCGCCAGCCCTTCTTTCTTTTATCGCACTTTCATTTTTTTAATACTACTAGAAACTCTCAACTTCTTGTGGAGCATTTTACCCACATTATTTTCGAAAAAGCTTTCGTAATTCGCATTGCAAGGCTCTGGAATAATCTCCCTGCTGATATGAAATATTTTTCACGTTCTAACACATTTAAAACAAAACTTATTTCAAACTTTCAAAATAACTAAATATTAAATAATTAATCTAATTAAAAAACCTATTTTTATTCATTCATTGACAATTACCACATCACCTTTACGTTTCATAAACATATATTTTATTATTGTTAAAAGGATGTGCGTTAGGGTCTTAGGGTTTAAGTTTTAATTTAATATTTATATTTTTTTTTCAATTTTTTAGGGTCTTAGATCTTAATTTTTCTTTTCTTTTGGTTTCATATAAACTTTATACTAAAAATTAAAATTTTTTAATAATT
Organism: Stomoxys calcitrans; assembly: GCF_963082655.1. Taxonomy (NCBI): domain Eukaryota; kingdom Metazoa; phylum Arthropoda; class Insecta; order Diptera; family Muscidae; genus Stomoxys; species Stomoxys calcitrans. The sequence continues at coordinate 128,173,134 of NC_081554.1, forward strand.
ATGTATTCAAGCATTATGCCAGGATTAGTATCCCTATTTTGTTTAAATTTCTATCAACATACAACCCACTTGGGTTCGGAGGGATTAAAAAAATAAATAAATAAAAATAATATAAATAAATAAAATCTATCATACGGGTTACCTCATTTCACAAATATTTCACATTAGCCTGTGAAACGAAACCAACGTCATACCCGTATGACATCGGTAATGCATGGTCCGACCTGTTGACCAATCGATTACAAACCGGTGCGCGCTCCCAGACAATCTTGTATTTCTGACAAAAAATCTCAAGTCAGGAATCCAATTTCCGAAGAACACACACCGTGGAAGAATCGAAAGAACAGCGCCACACAACCCACATGTTCAAGGGAAACAATAGAGTTGGATACCCTGCCATCTCTAATCAACTCCAACGCCCAAACAGTCCCAGGGATGATTTTGAAGCTCCGACCCATATATGCGAATTATATTCCATTTTCGACATGATGTAGGTAGTATAGATATTAAGAAGATCAGAGGAAGTAAAATATTTTTTACTCCTCTTAAGAAGGCCCAAGCACTTGAATGCTTCCTTCGACACTTCGAATACATGTTTTGACCAACGGTCATCACATTAAATTTTCATGCCCAAAACATCAAGAGTCATCGACTGCTTGATGTCTACACCGTTGATAGTAAAATGTCAGTGAATCGTTTGTGGGACTAGAAACAGCACTGCGTCTTGCGTGCATTAAAATCTACACTGTTCATTCGACCCCACTCAGAAATGGACAGCACATCCTGGCGGAGTGTTACGTCCATAATCCACCTCCTGTCTTCAATCTCTCGAAGACTCGGCCTATGGTCGAATAGAAATGAATGACAGAGGTTGCTGTCATCCGCGAACGAGTAGATCGGATTCGAAGTCAGACCCAGTAGATCGTCAAGAAAAAAAGAGAGGGAGAAAGGACATAGCCTTGTGGTACTCCTGCGGTCAATCTATATTCGTCAGATTAGAACCCATCTACAAAAACTCTTATAGCGCGATCTGTGAGAAAGCTCGATATAAATCGGAAGTTATTATCGACACGAAAAGCAACAAGCCTTGAAAGGAGATATCCAGAGCCACGAACTTACTCTCACCGAACTGGTGAATAGAGCGACTCCAACTTTCAGATAGCAATGCCGTCAGGTCACCCGAGGAGCAATTTCTGCAGAATCCATATTGTCGGTCGCTAAGAAGACCATTGGACTCTAACTATCTCACAAGAGTATGGAAATAGTATGCAAAAATTTGACTAAGCGGATGGACTATTTGACTGCGCCAGTCATGGTCAACATTTGCATGAAATAATCCTCAAACATTGAATTATATGGCCCATACTATCGATTCAAATAAAGAGTTCATGCGTTTTTCCGAATTTTCTGTTTATTTTTTCTTTAAACTTTCCTATAGCCATTAAAAAATTACCCTTTATATACTTTCAATCATATACATACTTGAGTCGGAAACGGAACGTTTCGTTTGTGGAGAGTACAAAATTTGCAGTTTTTTGTGTTTGACATCTTACCACAAAATAAACGGTAAAAATATATTCAAAATTTATGTTGGAATATCATACCCCTTTTTATTCCCCATCGATTGAGTGCAAATTCATTCGCCCTCAAAGGATTAATTAAAGTCAACAAATCTTTCGCAGAATATCTTGTGTTACAAAAATAGTAAAATGTTTTGTTTGTTTTTTATTAAAATACAGCAAAGGTTGTAATAGATATTCCTAATTACGTACAATCATAAATATTATACATGAAAAGAAGAGAACAGTGGTAAAATATAGTTTAGCTAAGATTGTTTTGTCTACCTTAAAGGATATTAAAAACCATTTTAACACTAGAGTGTAACTAAACGGTATTAATGCAAACCTAAATATTAAATATGTTTTTGTTTTTTCATTAAATTAAAATATCAAAGTTCGCGTAAAACGTAGTTCCTACATAACTCTAAAATACAAATTGCTGCCGACGATTATATATCAATGCGGCAGTCATGAAGCTTCATCCTTAACAGTAGACGCCGAACTTTCTACCTTAGAACTTATACCAAAGTATTTATTCGTAAGAAAATCAAATTCACTTGATTGTGATAAGGCTTTTGCAATATCCGCTTGCTGAATAATACCTAAAGATTCATTTGCACCACCATTTTCTTGATACTTCAATGCTACAGACTTTCTGATAACTTTTTGTAGAAATAAATTAAGGGTATGGGCTAAAATGGTTTGTGTAGAGGGATGCCATACATTGGCACCTAGTTCTTCGGGCACTAGTGCTATGCTTAGATCTTTACATATGTGGGAAACTAAATTGCACTCATTCTCTAAATATGGCGGTGTTGGAAGATAAATTTGGTTGCTTTTTCCACCTGGAAGGGATTTCATCAGAGTATATTGGGATTTCGAGTGATTTTTAGCTTTTTGACAAGTACTTTCCTCCTCACTCATGTTGTCGACATCGATTATCAGGTTTTCATTTTCAACATGGTGATAGTTAGTTAATATGGGCCAAACGGTATTTGCCCACTTCCGTATGTCTTGAACGTCGGTTAAAGTGTCGCAGGGCACAATCTCTTTTTGTTTCAATTCACCTTTAAGCAGCTGTTTAAAGTCATTGGTGACTCCATCCTGTTTCTCCACAAATTTGGGCAACGATTTTATATCGGGAGTATAACCATATTGTCTGGCAAAATTTGCAATTTCTTTTGTTGACCAAAAGGTTTCCCGTGTTGTCTTATTGAGGTTTTGTAAATCTTTGTGGCTTCGCAATATTCGCGAAGTATTTTTGGCCCTAAGCCACTCGTACGAGCGTTGCTTGAAGGCTGTCAGGGATTGAAACTCGGCATAGCTGTGCGTGATAAAAGGATATGCCGAACTTACAGAATCCTTGGGAGCAATTAGTTGTAAACGTCTCAATACAAACTCGACAGCACTTTGCATACTCGTAAACTGTTGCTTCAGGACTCCTTTCTCGAATAAAACCCTTTTCATTTGCATTAATTGCAAAGAATTCAAGGATATGAGTCGCTGTTGTTTTAAACCCAAATGTATTTGAGGAGCATTATTGCTATAGAAGCTGTTTGGGCTTAACAAGTAATCGTGATCCACCTGCTTTATAATAGACTTTTCTTGATATAATTGTTCCAACGTCTGCTGTTGTTGCTGCTTTTGTTGTTTCAGCAAACTAACTTGAGGCTTTAGTAAAGAAACTTGTTTCTTTTGTTGCTGCTTCAATTTCATTTGCAATGGGTCGATTATGTACACTTTGCCTTCCTTGTGAAATACGATATTTCTCGCTGCTGATCCATTGGATTTTGGGAGAATTTTTGAAGCATCTGGCTTTGTCACCGTTTGTGGTTTACTGGCGGGTAGTGCTGACGTCGTTGTGACAGTTGTTGTGGGGGAAACAGCGGTTATTGTACTAAAAGTTACGACTCGCGGTTTGGTTTGCATATTCTCAGGTACTATTTTGAATATATTCGGTTTCATTGTAATTCCGCCAGGGTTAATAGTAGACTTGTTATTAGCCCCATTTGCCACTCGTTGGATGGGTGTGGCACCTCCTTTGGCTGATTGTGATGTATTTATAACTAGAAAGAGATACGATAAAAACAATTCATTTTTCTGGTCTCATATAAAGGAACGACAAATATTTCTAAATGATTAGCAATCATAATTTTACCATATCAATAAATAAGAAAACGTATATATGCGAGGAATATCGCAAGTATTTGGTGTCACAATTAAAAGTTTTTGTAAATCACGCTTCGCGCTTAATTTATTCGCTCTTGAAATAATTCAATCGGATATATTGCGGCTGCGTAGCGTTCTCTGTTTCTACCCAGAAAAAAATATCACGAGATTTTTTTTTTGTATTTGAAAAAAAGAATATTTTCAATTAAAGAATTGATTGAATCAAACATTTTTATACCCTCCACTATAGGATGGAGGTATACTAACTAACTATACTAACTATTCGTCTAAGACCTCATAAATCGATCTAGCCATGTCCGTCCGACCATCTGCCAAAAGCACCCTAACTTTAGAAGGAGTAAAGCTAGGCGCTTGAAATTTTGCACAAATACTTCTTATTATTGTAAAGGGTGATTTTTTTGAGGTTAGGATTTTCATGCATTAGTATTTGACAGATCACGTGGGATTTCAGACATGGTGTCAAAGAGAAAGATGATCATGAATAGACTTACTAACGAGCAACGCTTGCAAATCATTGACGCAACGTTACGGTGAATGAACACATTTCGAACCGAACACTGATTTTGGTAATAAAATTCAATGATTTGCAAGCGTTGCTCGTTAGTAAGTCTATTCATGATGAAATGTCAAAGCATACTGAGCATCTTTCTCTTTGACACCATATCTGAAATCCCACGTGATCTGTCAAATACTAATGCATGAAAATCCTAACCTCAAAAAAATCACCCTTTAGATCGGTTGGGATTGTAAATGGGCCAAATTGGCCCATGTTTTTATATAGCTGCCATATTAAGCAATCTTGGGTCCTGACTTCTTGAGCTTATAGAGGGTGCAATTCTTATCCGATTCAGCTGAAATTTTGCACGTGGTTGTTATTGTTGTAGCAGATTGTTGTGTTCTATATTTCGTCCGCTTGATTCTGTTGAGTGTTTGCGACTAAGATGGGGTGCGTCCACAGGGATCTGGGTCTGAGTCGAGTGGGTCTGGCTGGACGGTTTTGGGGCGGTCACCTTGGTAATTACACCCAATTTTTAATATTCGATGTGCATATTCGTACTCTACTCTCGAATAGCTTTCATTGAAGTCCCATATTTTCCACTTTTGATATTGCGATTTGTTAATTGTTGTTGTTGTAGCAGTGTGTTTTACACCGAGACGGCAGCCCTTGCCGATGGAGGATTCCATCTGGTCAATCCGGTACGTACAACCGGCTGCCATGGGATTGTAATTGTGAATACCATATATATATATAACTCCCAAATACCTTGATTTGAGTGCCATATCATCCCAATCGGCAAATATGTTCTGCTGAGGATTTTTGGGATGTGCAAATGCCCCCAGACACCAGAATACATTTCTATATCAGATTTGTACTCTACTTTTAAATACCTTTGATACCCATATTGCCCAAATCGAGTGTCCTGCTGAGTGGTGCTTTTGGCAATGGGGACGGCAAATAGGATAACATTTTTATACCAAGTTCGTACTCTATTCTTAAATACCCTTCATTTAATACCCATATTTTCCCAATCGGTAAACCTGTCCATTCCGGTGGGGTTTGGGATGGTGCATCCCCGCAGATTATTTGAACCCAAAATTTTATACCAATATCTGTTTTTGGCGTACCATAAGGTGACATACAAAATTTTAATTTTAATCGGTGCACCCATCTCCGAGATGTGGCGTTTAGAAAATGGGGTTAAGGAGGACGTGTGAAATTTTCATTTTTTTTTATTTTACGAAAAGTTATAATAAAAATGTTCAAGATTTTTTTGAAAATTATTATTTCCATATTAATTTGCAGTCTGAGCAATCCGTAAAAATTTTTTGAGTTAGTAACATACATCCAATACATGTAAATGTTTGCCAAGTCACTGATGCGAAAACGCAACACCTGTCGAAAATGTTAAGGTTAAGAGTATTTTCCTTTTGCAGCGCAGCAAGAAAGAAAACAAACTCATCTTCATATATTTCTGCCAAAAGAAGACATCCCACTATTACAAAAAAACACACTTGCCCAACTGCTACTCAAACAATCGTCGATTCCTAAAAGAGTATGTTTCCAATGTGAGCATATTGCAGCCTACACTGTTTGCGGCTTGCCGTTCCTCTGATTCACACATTTTCCAAAAATGATTTTCCTAAAGACAAAATTTCAATGAAGTGTTCTCTTAACACAAATTTTAATGAAATATTCAAAGAGACCAACATTTTGGCCCAGGCCCGGGCCTCATCGAAAATATTTTTACAAAAGACTAAATTTGTATGTAATTTTTTCTTAAGGCACAACTGAAATGAAATTTTTTGTACACACAAAATTTCAATGAAATTTTCTCAACAGACAAAATTTTATTAAAAAATTCTCCAACGACGAAATTTGGCAAAAGCGCTAGGCCCCTCAAAATTAAATTTTTTAAAGGCACAAAATTTTTTTCTTTTGCAAGATTTAAATAATTTTTTTGTCTAATATCAATGAAATTTTTTCCCCATGTTAAAATGTTAATGAAATTTGTATTGTCTAAAGACAAAACTTTGTAGACAAAATTTCAATTAAGTTTTACAAAGACAAAATTTCAAAAAAAATTTTTAAGACAAAATTTAAACAACAAAACAAAATTTTGAAACACATGCAGTCAATCATTCATCAAGTCAAGTTTTTCATGTAATTTATTATTAGTATTATTATTGATTTTTCATTTTAGCTGTCTCAACGAGTAGTTTTTCATCCATTATTAAATATTTAATTTCAAGTTTTTTGTTTATTAGGGAGAAGATCATTAAATTTCACATGTGGACATGTCAGACAGAACTCTACTGTACTCTAACGCGAAATCGGTAAATATTAATATAGTGCAAGGGTATTTATTATCCGGTAAATATTAAAATAGTGCAAGGGTTTTTATCCGGATACCCATTTCACTATCTGTTCAATCCCATGGCAGCCAGTTGTACGCACCGGATGGACCTGATGGAAACATCATCGGCAAGGTCTGCCGCCTCAGTGTACGTGTTCGTCCTTTTTGCGTCATGGGAGAGGCTTATCCAGGAGTGCCTTCTCCATGCCGGGATTGAAAAGAACCCAGGACCCTTGTTCTGTTCGGTTTGCCAGAACCGCTTCCATCATAGATCTGTATCGGTGAGGTATAACCGGTGCATGGAATGGGTACATTTTCGATCTTGCTTCACTACGGGAGTATAATCAGACTGAATATGTTGCTAGGTGCTTGGCGAACATAGACAGCAGTAGGTCACAAGCGTCTTCGTCATCGCCTTCTGCGTCCTCGTCGTCGGACTCTCCAGTACGGCAATATACGCCACGGCAGTATCCCAGCCCCAATATTGCCAGACCAGTGTCGGGAAGTATAACATTTTAGCAATTGAATTGCAACGGTCTCCGAATAAAGATCGACGAGATAGTGGTTTTTATGAATGGGAAGAACATATTGGTTGCAGCGATCCAGGAAACGAAGTTGACCAACACCTACAGCTTGCACGTTGTGACGGATACAATGTGCTAAGTAAGGATCGTTTAAGAAATGGAAGGGGTTGACCTTCGTGATACACCATTCAATGCAGTGGCCCGGATAGAGCTATATATACATACCGCCGGTTGGTAGCTGTGTCCCAATTAATGACCAAGCTTACAAGCCCGTCATAAGTGGTCTACTATCTGGCCATAATCGTCTAGTTCAAGGAGACTTAAATGCGCATCACATTTCATAGTTTAGGCAGAGGAGATTGAAGGCTCCACGTTTTGCGCGGCGAATAAGGATTCCCCCACTAGGATTACGAGAAGGTGTAGCAGTTTGCCAGACATTTCCATTGCATCTCTTGATCTGCTGGGTGACGTATGCTGGCAAGCCGCCATTTCTTTGGGATCAGACCACCTCCCCATAATTCTCATCATCAACCGACCACCCGACTTCATAACCTCTGAACGCCGACGTTTATCAATCAGAAGAAGTCTGATTGGGCCGGCTTCGAAAGTGCTAGTTGTCGAGAGGAAATTCTGAAACATTATTAACGCAGCCGCCGTTCTTTTTATACCAGGCGGTCGAATACCCCAAGTGAAGGCCAATTTCCCGACGCAGGCAGTGGTCCTAGCAGACGAGCGTGATGGGATTCGTTATATGGACCCCACAACAGCGAGCTGAATCTGGAAATAAACAGGGTAGTCAACGAACATTAGCGGAATTTGTGGCTGGAACACTTGGAGCAATGTAACTTAGGCGCCGGTGTAGGCAAACTGTGGACCACTGTTAAGTCACTCTCGAACCCCGGTAGACGGGACGACAGGACCTCAGTCACTTTTGGCGAGATAACCGTGACTGATCCGAAGAGATGCCCCAGGTTGTTCAACCGTGAATTTATTGTGCATCCCGAGAGAGACAGGGCAAGGAGGAGAGCCATTCGTGGTATCCGAGCCGGTGAACAGCCATCACAATTTACCGTGGGCGAAGTTACGAATGTCATCCGTGGCGCCAAATCCTCCAAGGCGTTAGGCCCCGACGGAATCTCTACATTGATGCTGAAGAATCTGGATTCACCTGGAATTAAGTACCTTACCACTGTCCTCAACCTGTCATTGATCACTCTTATAGTTCCCGATGTCTGGAAAATGGTCAGAGTGATCCCGCTACTGAAGCCTGGAAAAGACCCGAGTTTGGGGGAGTCGTACAGATCGATCTCCCTTCTCTCACCAGTGGCAAAGACGCTTGAGGCATTACTCCTCCCGAGCCTCGTAGGAGAATTTCCATTCGCCGAGCATCAACATGGATTTCGGAGACTGCACAGCACAACAACAGCTTTGCATGCCATTACCACACACATTTGCCGTGGCTTCAATCATCCCAGGCCATGTGATAGGACTGTCCTCGTAGCACTGAATCTATCGAAGGCATTCGACACGGTCAACCATGACAAATTATTTGAGGACATCGCCAACACGTCCCTCCAGCCAGGCCTGAAACGATGGGTCGCGAATTATCTGTGTGGTCGCCAGTCATTTGTGGAATTTAGGGATAAGCAGTCGAAACACCGTAGAGTGAAACAGGGAGTTCCCCAAGGTGGGGTGATATCTCCGGCACTGTTTAACCTCTACCTATCCTCCATTCCACCCCCTCCAGACGGCATAGAGATCGTATCATATGCGGACGATTGTACGATGATGTCACCAGGCCCCCCACCCATTGATGACATCTGCGATAGGAACGTCTACCTCAACGAAATTGCCTCATGTTTCGCTGCCAGAAATCTGAAGATATCTGCCACCAAATCTTCAGCCGCGTGAGGAGAATACTAAGCTGAAAGTGATGGTCGATGGAGAAATGATTTCGGCCATCAAGTGTCCCAAAATACTTGGCGTCACATTTGACATTCTTACACATTCTCCCCACATGCCACAGCAATTTGCGATAAACTCAAAAGTTGAAACAAGGTCCTGAAACCACTTGCCGGCAGCACTTGGGCTGCTGACAAAGAATCCTTGTTGATCACGTACAAAGCAATTGGCCCGTCTGTGGTAAGTTATGCAGCACCAGTGTGGCCTCGTCAGCTCTGTGACACGCAGTGGAATAACATTCAGATCTGTTGGAATGCCGCCCTTCGAACTGCGGCAGGCTGTCTCCTTTGTTCTCATGTCGACCAACTCCATCAGGAGCCAAAGATCCTACCAGTGCGAAGACATAAATACATGCTGTCTTAGCAATAACTTTTGGGCTGTTATCGCAGGGACCATCCATGACGACTAATAGATTTAAAACGATTTAAAACAAGTAAAAGCATGCTACGTGCGGCTGGTCTGAATAATGGGAACCCACAACCATGGATTCTCCTAAAAGACGTGCACCCCACATTTTTTCAAAATCGAAAATTGCCAAAATTCTTCTATTACTTTTTTTTTTGAAAATTGTGGTCCCTATTTGTTGCAAGTTGTTATTGTAGCATTGTGTTGTACACTGAGGCGGCAGCTCTTGCCGATGAAGGACTCCATCCGGTCAATCCGGTACGTACAACCGGCTGTCATGGGATTGCGGTACAGGTACTGACCCATCGACGGTGATATTTGGTCATAAAGTCAAAGCTGAATTTTGCACTGATTGCCAACACACTATTTATAGACCGATCCTAATTTTTCAATACCTTCAAAAGGTGGTTGTCTTCGCGAATATCTTTTGGAAGTTGTATTTATGGCTTTGAACGCTCGACAACAGCAACGGCTCTTGCTGCTGCTTCGTGTGCACATATTCGTATCCCAGTCATTCGAATCCCGGATCATTGAGCTCGTCCCAAAAGGGAAACAAATCGAAGAATTGTGAAATTAAATGATCTTCCTAGGAGGCAAAACAAAAACTTGAAAATAAAAATTCGGCAGAGCACAGACGGGATCCGAAACTGGGCATACGGAGCAGCAGCAGAGCCGTTGCCGTTGTCCAGCGTTCAAAGCCAATAATACTACTTCCAAAAGATGCACACAAATGACGAGCGAATGCCATAGAAGGTAAGTAGTCGTAAAGAAAAAAAGTCTACCACTAAAGACTTGTGTTAGTGTCGTGCTCACATCGTAGACACGTTTTCGCGGTATATTCGGTTTAAGTACGACCTACCAATCCATTGCCCTTGAAGCCTCCACACCAAACAAGGGCGATGAGCTATTCTAACCAAATAACTAAAACGCGTCCCATGGTGGTAGGTCTGTGCTGTGGTCTCTGGCTTTCTTTTTCCATTAATAAAATCTTCGAAAGAGAAACAAAACGAAAAATTACTAATTATTCATTTTAAAAGTTTTTCAGACTAACGAGGAAAATATTTCTCTTAGAGACATTTTTTAAATAATATTTTTCTTCGGAAAAAAAAAACAGTTAAAATAATAAAACGTGAATTAAAAGAAAATTCATATAGAAATTTTTTGTTAAATGTTTGTCTTTCCGAACAATTTTTGTAAAAACAAACATTTAGCAAGAAAATTCCATGTAGATTTCGGCTTAAAGAAACTTTTAATCATTTTTTTCGTTTTAAACAATCACATTAATTTTATCTTTTGAAAAAATTACATTACGATTCCGTCTTTGAAAAAAATTACATTGACCCATTAACGTCGAAAAATACCGAAGAATAGAGCTGCTTTAAAAAAATTGTAGCACGAGTTAGGAAAGAGGTATCGTCAAGTGGACGGCTGGAACGAGTTACAACAATTTTTCCCGTCATGTTTTGGGTGAAAATTGGATTCTCGAAAGTCGATAATTTTTTCCAAAAATCAAAAGAAAAAATTTCTCAAAATTATTAGGAGTGAGAATCTGTTTTAATGTCTTATTGCATTTGATGGTTTCTATATTAAAAAAAAAATAAATTAACGGCAATAAAACTACTTCTTTTGACAGCATGTGCTGTTTTATGCCAAAATCATTAAATCCAGCTGACTTCGCTAAATGGTCATAAAATATTAAGAAAATGATTTTTTTTTTGTTGTAAGCCTTAGGAAATAAAAAGATATATTTTTTTTGTTTTTAAAATTAATAATATTTAAAAGAATTTAAGAAAATTCCTACGTCAATATTAATTCTCTAAATTGTGAATATATAAAAATTCATCAATATCGGACAACGGAGTCGAGGGTCAGGCGTAATGGGTTGAAATTTTGTCTTTAAAAATATTTATTGAAATTTGTCGATAAAAAAATTTAGGACATTTTTGTAATAATAAGCAAATTGTATCGCAAAATGCAAATTTTCAATGAAATTTTGGATTTAGAAAATAATCTCGAGGTAAGGTGGTCTTTAGAGAGTTTTTCGCTGAAATTTAGTCCTTAAAAACGTTCATTAAAATTTAGTCATTAGAAATATTTTATTGAGATTTTTCCATAAGAATGTTATATTTCGAAAAAAATTTAATTAAAATGTTGTCACTAGAAAAAATTTTAAAGACATCTTGTCTTTAAAAATAAATTCGAGAGGGTTCCGGGCCATGATTACGTTTTGTCATTAGAAAATGTTACGCTGAAATTTTATCTTAGAAAAAATTTCATTAAAATTTGTCTAGAAAAAAATTTATTAAAATTTAGTTTTTACTAAGAATTTCATCACAATTGTATCCTTAAGAAAAATAATTTTATGGCGGCCCTGGCCTCAGCAAAATTTCATCTTTGTAGTATATTATAAATATTAAATCTTGTCATTTTAAAAAAATGTTACTGAAATTTTTTGTTTCGAATAAATTTTATTTAAATTTTTTCTTCAGACAAAACCTTTTTGGTGGCGCTCGAGCCTGAGGTCAATATGTCAAATCGGGAGATCGGTTTAAATGGGAACTATGTCAGGTTATAGACCGATTCAGACAATATTTGGTGCGATTGTTGGAAGCCGTAACGGAACATTTCAGCGCAATCGGTTAATAATTGCAGTTTTTAGGAGCTCAAGAAATCGAAGGACCACTTTATATGGGAGCTATATCATAATCTGAACCGATATGGCCCATTTGTAATCCCCAATCTCCTACTTCTAGAAGCTCAAGCTTTATGTTTGAGCTATATCCAAATATGTACCGATATGGCCCATTGGCAATCCCCAACGAATTACATCAATAAAAAGTATCTGTGCAAAATTTCGTGCAGCTCTACGCGTTTGACCGCTATCGTGATTTCAACAGACGGACGGACAGCAGGAAGGAAGGACATGGCTAAATAGACTTAAAATGGGTATAAAAAATATATACCTAATATCTTTTATACGCCATCATGGCATGTTTGTTAACGTTTTTTGCTTACTAATAAGGTATTGTGGGTTGAACACAGACCTAGGATCTAAAGTTAAAAAATTGACTTTGTCTATTAACAAACAAAGATTAACCAAAATTAGAGAATTGAAGGTTTTTTGTAATAAAGAAAAAAAAGGAAAATACATACCCGAAGAGGGTCTCATACTAGTCGATCCAACAGTAGAAAGTTTGGGCGCCATAGATGACACGGATAGTGTTTCGTTTAAAGTTGACGTTGCTACAGATGATGCAGCCACCAGCATTTGCATATATTTTACTTTTCCCGTGGAGTCGACCAATTGGACTAATTTCTTTTGTAGTATTTGTTTTGGTTCATTGTTCTTAACAATGGGTAAAGCATTTCCAATAGTTGCAACACAGGTTGGAGAAGCCACAGGCGTTGTATATGTATTTGTTGTGTTTGTTACGCACTTTGTGACCGGCAGTATAGTTCTTTTTACCGCAGATGCTACTGGATTCGAAGGCATTACAAGTTTGCCGCCTTTGTTAAACGTAATGGATGTTTTGCCTAATGTTACCGTATTGTGACCCACAACAGGGCGTGCATTAGAGACGACAAAAGTTGCGTTTAGAGGCAATATTTTAGGTACAACAAAGGGTCTATTGACGGTATTTATAATTTTAATTTGGGTAGCTGTTGTAGCCGTTTGTATTGCAGTAACTTTCAAACTGCACTGATTTCTTGTAATACTTTCCAACTTGTCGAAATTTGTGTTTAACACTTCCGAATTTGTACTGGAAACTATGTGCTTCTTATTTATCTCCGTCAGTGTTTTTGTGGGAGACTTCGGAACAAGTTTGGAAGGAGATGGCAACTTTTGTGGACTCTTATTTTCCAGGGGTTCAGGAATTACAAATGTTGGTTGAATTTTTTCAATATCGGCACTTATAGAATTTTGACTTGCTTCTATTTTGTTAAGAAATTCCAACAAGTTATCGTCGACTAATTCCTCGGAAGTAGATACTTGAGTATTTTTAGCTGTTTCAGAGACCTTTACCACTTCTGTTTTTGGTGTATCGATCTTATTGGTCACAACTTCGTGCGGGATTTCAACGTTTCTTAGCCAAACCTCCAGTAAAGTTTCTGCTCCTAATGTTTGTATTCCTGTATGGGATTTGTCCAAAACAACTGTGTGCAACAGTTGTACTGGTTTCTGGTTGTATTCTGAATGAAAATATAACTGAACTCTTATGGGGAATTCTCCCCAACCTCTTCGGGCTACTTGAAAAGGTGGTTCTTGAACATCCACCACGTCGTTGGGACGATACGAATGGTGCAAATTAAATCTTACTTTTCTTACATATTTCTCGATAGGCACTGCCGTGTCCTTTGCTTGCACATAAACCAACCATTTGTGAGTTAGAATTTGCGCCTTATTTCGGGGATCCCTCTCTTGTTCTGTGCCAATGAACTTTGAAGTGTTACCTACCACAATCAAATGTTTTATTTTATTATTTAAACGAGAGGCATTCAAGGGCTTCCCATGTGGCTGATTTGTTGTTGTCGATTTGGCAATGTTCGTGTGGGGCTGAGTAACTGCTTTTGGCGTCTTGTGCACTTGAGCTGCATTTATCAGAGCTGCAATGTCTGTACGCGGATCCTCATCTATTGAATGGTCAATGACAATGCCTTGCCCTTTAATAATTTGTTTAAGTTTCCTCTCCTCCCTCTTTTGAACTTCCGACTTCGCCCTTATAGTCTGAACGGCATTTTGCGCCGCTGTCCTTTTTGGACAAGAGCGAATAACATCCGACAAATCTTTGGGCTTCTTTCCTATTAGCTTTTTCAATGAAGGATGTATTTGCATTTGAGGGCCCTTGTCCTCTCTTGTGAAAAGAGTTTGAACACCCCTAACAGCCGACGTGGTCACCGCTGCCAGTGGTAAGTCCTGCTTTTTATAATACGATGAAACCAAAGTGTAGCGCAGTTTATCCAACATATGGCGAGCCTTTGCAAGGCGTTCATCGATTTCTAATAGTTGTTTCTGCTTGAATACCAGTTCAGTGTTAAACTCTTTTTCAATGATTTCTTGCACCTTGTGCAAGTATTCGTTATTTTGTGCATCATTGTTGCCCTCTAAAGCGCTCTGTACTTTAGGTCTCTTGCTATCGCCTGATTTAACTGCGATTGGTGATTCGTCAACATATGGGGGCGGCTGATCTTTAGGGTAGTCCGGATCATGGTATTCGCTATGTTTACGTTTCCTAGGTGATGATGACTGTCCACTGAACATGACACCACCATTAACCGATAACTGCTGCCTTCTTTTCGTTACTCTGCCGGACACACCTGTAGACTTGGTGTGACTGGACTAAAAAGGTTTGAATTTTCACGCAATTCCAAACAATTAAGATTTGTTAATTATTTTATATTTGATTTGCTTTATTTATCAAATGTTTGGTGTGTTGTGAAGGTTTACACTAACAATGTTGTGACACGCAATCAGCTGGTGCAATTTTTCATTGACAGTAGGGCCAACTGTCACGGCTCCTAATGCATTGGGTTTGTACGTGAACCATTCTAAATTACCATCAACCGCCCAGTTAGTTACCATTTTTGGGAAATAATTACGTAATGGCGTTCAGGCCAAAGCTATTATCGATGACCCTTTTTTTCCGGTATAATTCATGGAAAACTTGTTTTCCTTGCAGTATACTTCAAAAGTTCTATTGGCAAAGCGAGTCGTTTTGAACAGCAAGGCAAAAAAATTAGTATTCGCTGCTTGTCCCAACTAAATTTTTTTGACTGAAAATTAGATATTTTCTAAAATGATCAAATATTTGGTTTTTTATGTACCAATCTAGCCGTTTCGCCAACTTAATGTTCTGCCGCTAATTTTTTTCACCGGTATTCACAAAACTTACTGCCTATCACACTAACTTTGTGTCACTCAAATGAGTGACTCGATTCACTATTTTTAGGCTTCAAATAACTAAAAATACCGGCACGGGGTAGCTGTGAGGACCACAGCCAAATGGTCATGTGGAGGTGGCGATACTCACCAAGCTCCCGTAGGTGAGCAAGCTCGATCCGGTCCAAAGGACCGATCGCCGCGGGAACAATGTGGCCATTGGTTATTTAAAGGCCAATAACTCGTCATATCGAGCATCAGAGGTACTCAGTATTTGTGCAAGAGACGGTGCCCACCTTAGCGCAGATGTTAGCATTTCCCTCTTAGTGCTGAACGCTTGGGTTCATTTCCTGGCGGAGACATCAGAAAAAAATCAGTGGTGGTTATCCCCTTCTAATGCTTGCGAGGTACTTGTAATGTAAAAACTTCTATAAAAAGTAGGGCCCTTATCATTGAACTTAAACTTGAAACGGGCAGTACTCAGTAATATGTGAGAAGTTTGCCTCTGCTCCTTAATGAAATGTTCATGACCAAATTTGCATTATTGCCGGTCCCGTCCGGCCGCTCACTGAGATTTTCCGCTCGATATCGCTGATTGCCCGCGCACAATAATTGGGACGTCAAATAGAAAACCTTATGCAATTGTGGCTTATATAACTTTGAAAAGCACATCGGCTGAAAGATATACAGTGTCAGGCAAAACAAAACCAACGCTTTTAACATCTGAAATGAACTTATTATTATTAAACTTGCACTTAACAAATCAATGAAAATTACCAGAGGACTTCTGCACAAATGGAAGTTTTGATCTCTATATTGGGCGTAATTATAGTAAAATTTGTGAGTATGAGGCAAAAGTAAAGCAAACATTATGAACTGATATTCTCGCAGGAGACACAGACGACATAACAATATATCCGAGAGGAAGCAATTGTTAGTTCACAAAATGTCTTACTTTTCTTACTTTAATTGGCTATGACAGAACATTTGTTCCACTAGCCGAACGTAGAATAGCGTTCCCAGCGCCTCGATCTTCTGCGCTTATTCTAAAATCTCTGACACCAAAATTTCGAGGTGTCTCCCAACACTTGATCTTTCCATCAGGTTTTTGGTCTTCCCGGTTCGCGTGTACCACCGTGTTTGCCTTCAAAAGATTTCTTTGCTGGAGCTTCTTCATCCACTCGACAACATGACCTAGCCAACGCAGTCGTTATATTTTGATACGTGGAACTATGCTATCGTCGTCATACATCTCGCGGTTCATACGTCGCCTATATTTTCCATTAACGCAAACTGGTGCATATATTTTACGAAGAATCTTTCTCTCAAATACTCCAAGCACTGCCTCACCTGCTTTCACAAATACCCATGCTTCAGAAACCTATAACAGCACGGGTAGTATCAGTGTCTTGTATAGTGGCCGTGTTTCTAATCTGCTTACTTAGTCCAAAGTAACATCTGTTTGCCAGTATTATTCTTCGCTTTATCTCAAAACTGGTGTCATTCGTTTCGGGTACGGTGGTGCCGAGGTAGTAGTTCCCAACTTTCTCCATATCTGCTCGGTTGCACAAAGTGTTTTGGGAGTTGAAACCATCCATTTTGTCTTATCTCCATTTACTGCCAGACTCATTTTCACTGACTCTCTTTCGAAGGCAGCAGTTACTACTTCCGGTGACGGACCTATGATGTCGATGTCGTCGGCATAGGCGAGTAGCATGTGTTCTCTTGTGATTAATGTGCCATATCTATTCACATCTGCATCTCGTATAATCTTCTTCAGTAGTATATTAAAGAGATCACACGATAGGCTGTCTCCTTGTCTGCAACCTTGTTTGGTATTAAATGGTTCGGAGAGATTCTTTCCTATTCTTACTGAGGAACGCGTATAAGTGTCATCCTGCAGAGTCTTATTAATTTTGCAGAGATACACAAACTTAGACATGGCTTGAAATACCTTTGAACGTAAAGGAGTATCGAAAGCGGCTTTGTAGTCAACAAAGATATGGTACGTGTTGATTTTTCCTTCTCGGCTCTTTTCCAGGATTTAGCGCAGTGTGAATATCTGGTCAGGGTGGATTTACCAAGTCTAAAGCCGCATTGATGGCGCCCGATTATCTCATTGACTTTAGGTTTTAACCTTTCACATAGTACGCTCGAGAGTATCTTGTATGCGATGGGGAGACTTATTCCTCTGTAGTTGGCACATTCCGTCTTGTCTCCTTTCTTGTGTACCTGACATAGTATTCTGAGGTTCCAATCATCGGGTATGCGTTCTTTTAGCCAGATTGCGCAGATAAGCTGATGCATACGCCTTATCAGCGTGTCGCCTCCCGTCTTAAATAGTTCAGCGGGTAACCCGTCGGCTCCTGTTGCTTTGCTGTTCTTTAGTCGGGTCACTGCTACTTGGACCTTATTATGACTAGGAGGTAAACATTCTACACCATCATCATTGATTGGTTCTGCGGTTTCCTGTTCGCCGCCAACGTCGGACACTAGCAGTTGGGTAAAATTTTCTTTCCATATTCTCAGCATGTCATCTGTGTCAGTTGCCAGATTTCCTTCTTTGTCCCTGCACCAAAGCCATCGGTTTGATGTTTAATTCTTTGGTAAAATTCCCGGACTTCATTCTGACTCCTGTACATCTAAATACGCTCACACTCACGCCTATCCATTTCCTTTTTCATTCTACAGAATAGACGTTTCTCGTTGCTACTGATTGCAGGATTGCTCTATATGCCGCATTCTTGGCTTCAGTAGCATCTCGAAAATCTTGATCGTGGGTTTCTTGGAGAAGGCTTCCGGTACCCAAGTACGGATTTCGCGGCATTTTCATGGAGTGGACAATAGTTTGTCACCGCGCTATTATATAAGGAACAAGGAGTGCTTTCATCAAGCAGTTGGCTCAGTCGAGTGGAGTATGCCGCTGTGTTGTGTTTGCAGCTTTTCAATGTCGAGCTTCTGTGCAGTGTCAGATCGTACTTTCCTCGCCATGTTCGAACGGGTGCGAACCTTTGCTGCAATAAGGTAGTGATCCGAATCTATATTCGCTACACGGATCGAACGTATATCTAATACGCTGGATGAATGCCTTCCATCTATCACAACGTAATCAATTTGGTTCCTCGTGTTTTGATCGGGTAACAGCTATGTGGCTTTGTGAACATTTTTATGTTGAAATCTGGTGCTACTAACTACCGTGTTTGCAGCGGCGTAGTCTATCAACCTCAACCCATTACTGGACGTTATCTCGTGGAGGCTAAACTTTCCGACTGTTGGACCAAAAATGTCATCCTTCCCTATCTTCACATTAAAATCTCCCAGAACGATTTTAATATCATGGGCGGGGCAGCGGTTATATTCTCTCTCTAGGTGCTCGTAGAAAATATCCTTGGTCTGCTCGTCTTTGTCTTCCGTCGGGGCATGGGCACAAATAAGGCTGATGTTGAAGAATTTGGCTTATATGCTGATTGTGGCTAGCCTCTCATCCACCGTAGTAAAGCTGGAGACAAGGTGTTTCAGTCTCTGGCCGCATATCACAAATCCACAGCCAAATTCATGCCTCGTGTTATGGCAGCTTTAGTAAAGTTCGTCACCGTTTGGTGTTGAAGTGACGTCATTCCCAGTCCATCGCACTTCCTGTAAGGCGGTAATATCTGCCTTGTACTTCTCTAATACATCCGCCAGCGCGTATACTGCATCTTCTCTATAAAGAGTGTGGACATTCAAGGTGCAGATCCGCAAATTATGGTCCTTTTTTCGTTTGCGTGGTTCGTCAACGTTGGGGGATCCGTTTTTACTATTCCTTTCTTTGTCATAGTTTTCCGGGGGCGGATTACTGGCCCAGCGCCCCAACCGCATGGGGTTTTTGTGGGATTGCACATGTATCCCTCGTTGTGGCGAGCCGCTTGCTCCAAGATCAGGCGCTGATTATATTGCAATAAGACTCAAAATATCTTATTGCAATATAAAAATAGGTTGAAAACATGCTTGGGTTAGGTAATGATATAACTATGCTCTACAGAAGACCCACAGGAAAAATTTACAAAAGTTACACGCCAGACAACAAACATATTATCAAGAGAAAAACCCAAAAATATGAATATTTCTACGATAGATGTCATATTGAAATTTTCTAAAATTTAATTTTTTGTTTTGGTTTATTATGCTCTAAGCTTTCAAGTTGAGCAGAAAGATTAGAAAAATTTAGATATTTATTAATAAAATGAAATTTTAGGAGCACACAAAGATACCAAAGGATTTATTAATAGAATTGTTAACATTATGCATAAAGGATTCTATATATTTTACATACGATGAGAAATTGTATGAGCAAAAGAAAGGCATGCCTCCGAAAATCGCCGATATTGTGATGGAAACCTTACTTAACGCTTCAATTGAGAAAATTACAAAAAAAAATTCAGACCAAATAGGTGGACGATATATTTTGTGTATTGGTAAGAACGGAAGTAGGTAATACTCTACAAGTTCTAAATTCCTTCCAACCACAAGTTCAGTTCACAATGGAATGTGAAACAGACAAGAAATTGCCATATTTTGAAACCGTCGTCCGCCGACATCAAAATAAGTTAAAATTAAATTGGCATCAAAAATATACAGCATCTGGGAGACTCATAAATTATCATTCAAATCATTCGAGAAGAAAAAAAAAATAAATACATCTATTAATTTCATCGACAGAGTACTAAAAATCAGTGACAAAATATATCTTAAGAAAACGAAAGGAAAGGAAAAACGTCGTATAAATAAATACATCTATTAATTTCATCGACAGAGTACTAAAAATCAGTGACAAAATATATCATCAAGAAAACGAAAGGAAAATTCAACAAATACTCCGATTAAATGACTTCCCAAACAACACTATTAAGGACCTTATAAAATTCATCAAGAATGGAACGGAGAACAACGAAAGGGAATCAACACCAAAAATCTTTAAGAAAACGTCGTATATTCCAGGGTTTTCGGAAAGACTTACCAGTTCAATTATGTACAACAGGGAAAAATACCAGCTTGCCTTAAAAAGTCACAACACATTAAATAGTTTATTCAGCAGGACAGGAATCAAGGATGAAAAAGAAGGAAAAATCAAATGTAGTTTATAAGATTAAATGTAACGGGATGAAGCAAATTTTGTGTCCAATGACATATGTGAGAACAACTAAAACGAAATTAAAGACAAGATTATCATCTCACAAATCTGACCAGAAAATGAAAGACAAACCTTTAGAACAAAAAACTGCACTTGCAGCACATTGCACTTTAACAGGGCATACACCAAATTTTAAAGACGTAGACATATTTGCACAAGAATCTAATCAGAAAAGACGAATTACTTTAGAAATGTTACATATCATTGACACCCTCAAAAACAAACTCATGAACTTTACGAAAGACGCAGACAATTGTACACAGATTTACAGGAAGTTGGTACAAAAATACAAACTTTTTAAAATGTAATTATTTTCAAATGTATAAATGTTTTTATAATTTTAATTTTTTGTAAAATTACTTGTTTGTTAAATATATAGTTGAAATCCTGATGAAGATCACCGGTGGTGGTCGAAATATTGGTAACAATTACAAAGAAGACAAAATTATAAAATCAAATTTATTTGACAAAATTCAAATAACAAGTTCACGAGGAGTCGGCTTTTTTACGAGTGCCCTTATTACCAGCTACAATTAGTTGATTTTGTTTTGCGCACGGGAAAATGTGCCATTCTTGAACAAAATCTCATTTTTATAAAAATATTGGCCTAAAACCCCGATTTGACATATGGCTTTTAGAGCTTATAGTACGTCATGCAAAATGGTTGTAAAACTTTGCATGTACATAATGCTTTAATCGAATTTTAGGATTAT
The DNA here is from genome assembly GCF_963082655.1 of Stomoxys calcitrans. Classification (NCBI taxonomy): domain Eukaryota; kingdom Metazoa; phylum Arthropoda; class Insecta; order Diptera; family Muscidae; genus Stomoxys; species Stomoxys calcitrans. The sequence goes on from NC_081554.1 coordinate 128,194,390, forward strand.
TTTCATCAATATGAAAAAGCGTTGCTTTTGTTTTGCACAACACTGTATATGCGTGCACATCTAAAGATTGATACTAATATTTTCGTTTTTCATTTATCGGGCCCCTCGCTCGATTTGATGTATGAAATTGTAAAAACAATTTTGTTGGGGAGGGGCTTTGTTCGTGAGAAATAGGTCCTTAAAATTAAAAAAAAAAATAAATGCTAAAACCTTTTTATTTTTAGGCCGATTTGGATGAAATAAACGTCATATTGTAGCTCTTCCAAATACCTTTCAGAGAACAAAAAAAAAAAACTGAAATCCTTAGTGAATTATGATGAAAATAGTAAAATTTTTAGCAACTTTTTTCAAAAAACGAAAATTAGTTATATATTAACCAGAAGTAGTTTGAAGGAAATAGTTAATTGAATTTAAAATAAAGCTCTCTTTGCCATCTAAAGTTCGACAAATTTTGCTTTTATGCTACACAGGAAAAAATATTTGCTTTTGTAAGCCATTTTCAAAGATTAGGCCACATCTTCACATATTTTAGGCAAAAAAGTAGTTTTTTGCTTATAACTCATAAACTGAAAAATATATTCAAACAAAATTTACACGTCTGAAAACTGCGCCACACCAATACGATGATTTGCCATTCTCTTTCATATGCTGTCCGCAAACCTTTTGGAAGAACACAATGCTTTACCATGATTTGACCATACTTCTACCCTTTGTAAGGAATTAAAGTCATCCCTTAGAAGTTTTTATTTTTCAATGTGCCGCCATAATACCTAAACCACATCATAGCAAGGCAGATTGTTTCGCCATGGCCACATAGTAAGAATTGCAAGATATTTACTTTGGAATTCATATTTATTACAAACAATCTTTACATATACGATTTCATAGACATGAATCTCTAAATTAAGGTGCGTCAAATTTCATAATTGTGATACTATCCCTTATGATAGTAAAATCTTATTAAATGTTTGTATATGTTGCAGAAAATACATTTTCCTTGTGAGTTCTGGGCTAAAATATGTCGATGTTTGTAATGCACAAAAGGCCTGGTTATAAGCAGTTCCGATGTAGACCAAAACTACATCTACGGTTGTTGTCACAGAGTTCAGCAACTGCAAAAGAAAAATTGATGAAAATCTCCACTGCTCTTTTTTGGATGCTCGTGTTTTTGTTTATGGAAATATGTATGTTGCTAATTTATAAATGAATGTGTATGTGCTTGCTTACCAGCAACAACACAAATATTAAATAATCGATAACTGGTTTCGATTAATCGATAATGAAATTGTAGCTGTCAGTCACAGACGCAAGGGGTATTTTATTTATCCATTAAGCGTAGTATGCAACTCTGGCGAAATTTTCGTTACCATAAGATATGCATTGACATATCCTAAACGAAATTTTCGTTACCGTTACCGAAACCGAAAATTTCGCTTGCAGGTACGCAGCTCAAATTAACTTTTCTTTGCGTAAAAGGGTGACATAATAGGCATTGGTGAATTTTTTCTTGCAACTACGAATGAAAATTTTTGTTTTAATAGCTCCATGCAAAATGAAATAATTTTTTTTTTTGCAAATAAAAACTATTAACTTCATCACATTTGTACTTTATTAGCCAAAAATGATTAAAATTCAACCAAAAGTACAAATCGATGTTTGTCGCCATATTGTAGTCTACAAAATTATTTTTCAGTGACGACATAAATGTCTTGGCTGCAACCGAAAATTTTGCTAGCATTGAGATGCCGCCTCCAAGCTTTAAGTTGCAGGTTAAAGCCACTTCTGCAGAGAAAAATAGCCTCATTGTAGGAAGTGATGCTAATGCACAACTCCAGATCCCACCAATCCCATGACAGCCGGTTGTAAGTACTTGATTGTCCCGATGGAGGGCTGCCGCCTTAGTGTACAACACACTGTTACAACAACAACCAGATATGGGGAAGTTCGGATGTCACATTTGTAATAAAGGGGATAAATCGTCCTCTATTACCAGAAACAGACAGGAGGTACTAGATATTACCTTTGTATCGGAAGATATAAGTGGAAGAATATGCGACTGGGAAGTGTTGAATGACCACAGCTCCTCTGATCATCGTTATATAAGTTTCACCCTTGGATAAAATACTGGAGTATTGGTCCCTCGACTAAACAGAAGAAAGGTGGATTGGGATAAATTTCGGCACAAATTCTGCACCACTATCCCTTCTAGACTAGAAAAGGAAGTGGAAACTACGGAGGATATAGACATGGTGGTCAAGCGGATCACGAAGGCCCTGAATGACTCGCTTATGTCAGCATGCCCTAGTGCCAAGCCAAGGGGAAAACAGCGACCGCCCCAGATCTGGTTGGTCTAAGGAAGGACTGCAGAAAACTCTTCAACAGAGCAAAAGGCACAAGAGCACCACACGATTGGGACATCTATAAGGCTGAGAAAATATAAGGGTGAGCTGAGAGAAGCGCAGAACAAATCCTGGGTCGAATTCTGCAGCTCCGTGAAGGATACACCTGAGGCCTTTAGGTTAAGGAAGATTCTGCCCTCGAGACTTATTACGGTGGGGTATTTTCAGAAGTCAAAGAATCTATGGACAATAGTGAGGAAACACTAGAACTTCTCGATGAAACAGATTTACCATGCCGTTGCAACAGATTCGCCGGGCAACGTGGCGCCAGAAGAGGTTGTCACCAGTATGCATTTTTCGGAGTTTATTGGGGAAATTTTGTCTGAGTGGAAAATCCTTTGGGACTGATAATAAGTTTGGACTCCTTTAAGTCGCCAGTCCCTGATGATGTATCATCGGTTGAATTACAAGCTGTGTCTAATATTGTAGATTGGTTCCCTGGGTTAGGGATATATATTCTGCTTGTATCAGAATGTCATATGTATACACTTATGGGATGGAGGGACACGAAGGTCATTTTCAATTCAAAAACAGGAAAACCTTACCATACGAAGGCGAAAGATTTTCGTCCTAATAGTCTGTCATCCTTTATGCTGAAGACTCTAGAGAGGTTGAAAGACACATATTTAAGGGCAAAGTTCCCTGGAGATCGTCTGTCACAGCAGCAGCATGCATATAGTAAAGGCAAATCCACTGAAACAGCCCTTCACGACCTAGTCGGCCACATAGAGGGTTCTCTCGCTATCAAGGAATATACAATGGTAGCACTTCTTGACATTGAAGGTGTTTTTAATAATGTAAAACCGACCACAATCATGAAGGAGTTGGAGTTTCTAGGTAACAAAGTTTATTAATAATTTACTTTTTAAGATATGCATTATGGCAGGCTTGGGATCTGTGGATCTAAAAAGATGGGTCAGCAGGGGAACACCTCAAGGAACAACCAACCTCATGGAACAACCATAAACCATATAGTATTGTTTCTGGAAGAAAAAGGTTTAAAAGTAGTGCCGTATGCTGATAACGTGGCTTTTAGCGGTTAGTGGAAAGTTTCTCAGCACTCTTAGAGATATACTTCAGGAAGCTCTACGTGTCACAGCCAAGTGGGCTACCGAAAGAGGTCTAGGTATAAATCCGTGCAACACAGAAGTAGTTCATTTCAGCAGGAGATACAAGTTACCTACAGTGGCACCTGTCTCCTTGGGAGGAGAGAATGTTCCATTTACAGAAAACGTAAAATATCTGGTTGTTTTGCTGGACAGGAAATTGAACTTCAAATCCAACATGTTGGAGACGGCAAGAAAGGCAACTCTTGCCCTATACACCTGCAAGAGAGCCATTGTCACAAGTTGGGTGTTTAAACCGCGTGCCATGCTCTAGGTATATACTGCAGTTGTCAGGCCTATAATGCTACATGGTGTTGTAGTCTGGTGGACGACACTTCAAAAGTCCACCTACTGTTTAATACTCAACCGGATCCAAAGGATGGCTTGTTTGTGCATCACAGCCGCACCATCTGATGAACTGAATTTAATACTACACCTGATGCCTTTGGACATTATGACGAGGCAAATTGTTGCGACATCTACTGTGAGGAAAGCTCCCTTAGGCTTTCCCTTTGGCGGTGTCTACGGACACTGTTACAATGCCCGATATTCCAGGCAGTATAGATTACACATTGCCTGAGCCCCTTTTTGACAAAAAGGACTGTGCCACTATCCCTGATAGAACCCATTGGAACTACAATATTCCTGGTAATAAAGGGTGATTTTTTAAAAGCTTAGGAAAGTTTTTCAAAGAGAAAAACACATAAAATTCAGAAAAATTCACCAAATCTTTATTTGAGTCGATAGATCGGTCCATATAATTTAATGTTTGAAGATTATTTCATGCAAAAGTTGACCGTGACTGAACCTCAAAAGGTCCATCCGCTTGGTCCAATTTTGGCATACGCTTTCCAACATTTCGGCCGGTATCTCACGAATAAATGCTTCAATGTTGATCGGTCCCGAACGTGAAATAAAATGTTCACAGAACTCGCCTCTCAATAAGTCTATTGTTACGCGTGCTGTGTGGCATGTGGCACCGCATTGTTGAAACCACATGTCATGCAAGTCTAGCTCTTGCATTTTGGGCAAAAAAAGTGGGATATCATCTCACGGTAGCGCTCACCGTTCACAGTTAGGTTACGATTCGCATCATCTTTGAAGAAGTACGGTCCAATGATGCCACCAGCCCATAAACCGCATCAATAGTTTGCATTTTTTGCGTTGTTTGTTTGTAAGACGATTCATGGTTAGATTATAGACCAAACTGGAGATGTTTGACAGTGAAATAAAACACGAAACGTGCGTGAGCTGTTTAAACCAGTGTTGCCAAAAAGATAATATTTAAAAAAAAAAACCTTTGAGTTACATAGACTTCTACGCGGATCGTTTCGAACTAGACGACCAGGTGGGCTTTGGGATTAACTTTGAAAACTAGAACTGGTCATATCGAGACGCTCACCCGACCACTGCATTTTGTATCATAGACTCCCTGGAGAACGTATTTCTGAGTTCAAAAACCGCAGATTTTTCAACGACATGGCTGAACAGTTCAATATTCCCCTGTTCTGGGTGCCGGGCCACAAAGATATCCCAGGAAATTGTAAAGCGGACGAGCTTGCGAGACTTGGAACTACCTTACAAATTCCAGGGAAACTGGAATATGTGGGTAGCCTCAAGCAACATGTAAGTTAAGTTTTCAGGATCAGGCCCGAAGGGCAACGAACGGTGGTAACAAAGGCGGGCTGTAAGCATTCCAAAATTTTGTGGCGTACTCTAGACTTGAAAAGCACAGAAAAAAATAAATCTGTTCAATTAAGAAAATTGTACATTCAATTTAAAATCGGACCTTTGATTAACAATTTTGCAATTTGGATTTATGATAAGTATAAAAATTCAATTAAAGTGTTTATTAACTCAATAAACCAATCATTTTAAATTTGCCATTTCTTTTAAATAACATTTTTACTGTTCTAATAAAAAGAAATAATTGATATTTTTCACATAAAATAAATTGGTTAAAAAAATATTTATATTTTTTCTTAATGGTCCCATGCTTCAAAAAAAGAAGCATTGTCGGCGACACCGTTTGTAAAGAGTATTAAAAACAATATAATTTATATATATACATATTTAAAACGAATCGTAATAAATACCAATCTTAGTATTTTGCGTGCAATACCATGAAGACTAAATCCACAATCAAAATAATCTATATATGGATAATAAATTATAAAAATAAGATAATATTAATAATATGTATTTATATCGGATATACCAAGTTTATATTCTACAACGTTCTCCAATCTGTTGCGTTTGGAATTTATCCATTCTATTTGTTCCCATCCTGCATTACACTATTTCAACGCAACATTTTTATACCCTCCACCATAGGATGGGCGTATATTAATTTCGTCATTCTGGTTGTAACTCCTCGAAATATTCGTCTAAGACCCCATAAAGTATATATATTCTTCATCGTCATGACATTTTATGCCGATCTAGCCATGTCCGTACTGTCAGTCTGTCTGTTTGTCGAAAGCACTCTTACTTTCGAAGGAGTAAAGCTGGCCGCTTGAAATTTTGCACAAATACTTCTTATAGGTGTAGGTCAGTTGGGATTGTAAATGGACCGTATTAGTCCATGTTTTGATATAGCTGGCATATAAACCGATCTTGGATCTTGACTTCTTGAGCCACTACAGGGCGCAATTTTTATCCGATTTGGCTGAAATTTTGTTTGAGGTGTTTTATGTGATTTTCAATAACTGTGTTAAGTATGGTTGAAATCGGTCCATTACCTGATATAGCTGTCAAATAAACCGATCTGGGGTCTTGACTTCTTGAGCCTCTAGATGGTGCAATCCTATCCGATTTGGCTGAAATTTTGAACGACGTGTTTCGTTATGACTTTCAACGACTGTACAAAGAGTGGTTTAAATTGGTCCATAACCTGGTATATCTGCCATATAAGCCGACCTGGGATCTTGACTTCTTGAGCTCCTATAGGGCGCAATTATTATCTGATTTGGGTGAAATTTTGTACAACGGCTTCTCCGATGACTTTCAACATACGTGTCAAATATGGTCTGAATCGGTCTATAACCTAATACAGCTCCCCTATAAAACAATCTCCCATTTTATTTTTTGAGCCCCTAAAGGGCGAAATCCTTATTCGATTTGGCTGAAATTTTACACAATGACTTCTACTGTGGTCTCCAAACTTCATTCCATTATGGTCCAAATCGGACCATAACTTGATATAGCTCCAAAAGCATAGCAATTATTTTCTTTTATCCTTTCCTCTCCTTTGCTTGCCTAAAAAGAGACACCGGGAAAAGAACCCGACAAATGCGATCCATGCTGTGTGTTTTACTTTTAAATTATAATAAAAAACCAGTAAGGATGGGAAAAAGAAGGGCGGTGCCGACTGTTTAATACTCTACACCAACCCTATAAGGGCAATGTGGGAGCTATATCCAATTCTGAAACAATTTCGATGGACCTCGGCGATCAAATATGTTCACACTGTAATAACTACGGTTGACAAATGACAACATTTTTGCAAATTACCCAAAATCTGACGAACATATATATGGCAGCTATATCTAATTCTGAACCGATTTCAAGCAAATTTCTCAGATAATGTGGTAGTCGTCGATGAAAGCGTGGTGCAAAATTTGGCAAGATTGGTCAAATAATGCGCTTGCAGCGGCTCTTGGGGTAAAAATCTATATACATATATGACAGCTATATCTAAATCTGGGCCGATTTGTAAGAAATATCGAGAGTTCTAAGAAAATCCTCCCGCTAAATTTCGAGAGAATCGGTTTAAAAATGAGCACTTTCTTGCAATATTCTCAAAATCGGACGAACAAATATATGGGAGCTATACCTAAATCTGAACCGATATCATCAAACTTCTCAGATACTGTGGCAGTCGTCGAGGAAAGCATTTTGCAAAATTTTTGGCAAGATGGGTCAATAAATGCGCTTGCTGTGACTCTAGGAGTGAAAATCGGGCGATATATATATATGACAACTATATCTAAATCTGACCGATATCCCTCAGTAATGTCGAGAGTCATTAGAGAATCCTTCCTGCCAAATTTCGAGAGAATCGGATAACTAATGGCCATTTTATTGCAGTATTACAGCAAATCAGACGAACGTTTATATGGGCGCTATATCCAAATCAGAACCGATTTTTCCAATTTCAATAGGTTTCATCTCTAGGCCGAAAAACATCATACCAAATTTGAAGACAATCGGATAAAAATTGTGACCTGTAGTTTGTACACAAATTAACATGGACAGACAGACGGACATAGCTAAATCGAATCAGAAAATGATTCTGAGTCGATCGTTATACTTATCAATGTTGGATTGACGTTCAATTTTATACTTTGTTAATTTGTACTTTGTATTTTTGTATTAATTTTATCTTGTTATCTTTGAATTTACATGTACATTGAATTATGTGAAAAATTATTTTATTCTATTAAAAATCGAATTGCTGTTTAAAAGACCTCGGCTGTATAATTTCAAAAGGTTATGGGCCCAGTAAGAGCTTCAAGAATTCGATACTAGGGTCAATTAAGGATATACTCAAATAAAGGATACAACGCAAGGAATTTGCAATGGCTGAAGCAAAACCAAGATTTGCAAAATTGAATAGTTCCAATTATGCAAATTGGAAATTCAGAATGGAACTGTTACTAAGGAAACAAAATTTGTGGAAAACAGTTATTGAAGGGTCAAGACCAAGAATAATACGTGGAGAATCAGGTATTTGTACAAATCAAGCGGAAATAAGAGAATGGGATGATAAGGATGACGAAGCTAGGGCAACAATCGGACTACTAGTTATGGATGATCAATTATGTCACATAAGGCATCTCAAAAGCGCTAAAGAGACCTGGAATGCTTTGAAAGAATACCATGAATGGAATACTCTAACTAATAAAGTATTTTTAATGCGTTCCATATGTTCGTTGAAACTTGAGAAAGGATCAGATGCGGTAAGTCACATCAATAGCATGAATGATTTGTTCACAAAATTAAGAGACATTGGCGAAGAAGCTTTGATGGATAAATGGAGTGCTGCAATGTTATTAAGTAGCCTTCCACAGAGTTATGATACGTTAATAACTTCACTTGAATCCCGCAAAGAAGAGGAAATTACGTTTGCTTTTGTCCAGCAAAGGGTTATTGCCGAGTATGAAAGACGATTGCATGTTAATGGTGTTTCTAATGATGGTGTTTTGGCGACTGCTAATCCCAATAAAACGTGCTATTTTTTAAGAAACCTGGTCATCAAAAGAAAAGCTGTGCAAAGTACAAAAATTGGAAAAGCAAACAAGACAACAGTAAAGTCAAGAATAAGGTTCATGCCGTATAAGAAAGGCCAGATTCCCCAAGTTCTGTGCAAGATTTTCTATTCACTTTTGGAAATCGAAATAAAGTGTCTTGGTTGATTGACTCAGGTGCAAAAAGACATGTTGTCAACAATAAACAATTTTTTGGATCCCTAAATGAATCATACAAAAGCTCTTTGCAATTAGCAAATGGAGAAAATATTTCTGTTCAAGGCATAGGATCAGGCGAACTAAAAGTACTGGATGGAAATAGTAATCAGCAGAAAATAAGAATTAAAGAAGTTCTATATGTAACTAGTCTCGTTGGAAATATAATTTCAGTAAGACAATTGTCAAAAGAGGGTTACCAAGTCAAATTTAAAGGCGAAATTTGTGAAATTACTCTAAAGGACAAAACTATTGCAATTGCGGATATAAGTGGAGAAATGTACTTAATGAGAACACCAGATACTGTTTGTTCTTTGGCACAACACAATGAGAACTGTATTCACCAGTGGCATAGAAAACTAGGTAACCGAGATCCCGTAGCAATTCGGAAAATGTGTGCCGAAGGATTAGTTGAGGGCATGAAAATTGTAGATTGTCATATTAAAGAAGCATGCGAAATATGTTTAAAAGGAAAAATGAGTCGTCTACCTTTTCCCAAAGAGTCACAAACATTATCTAAAGCTCCTTTGGATCTAATTCACACCGATGTTTGCGGTCCAATGCAAACAGTAACAGCTAGTGGAAAGTGGTACATAGTTACTTTCATAGATGATTACTCCAGTTTTACATTAATACGTTTAAAAAAAGAAAAATCGGAAGTGGAAGGAACCATAAAAGAGTTCATCAAGTTTGGCATACCATGTTTGGCAGAAATCCAAAAATTATTCGGTCTGACAGAGGTGGTGAATATACCGGAAAAAGTCTTCAGAATTACTTAAGATCTGAAGGTATTCAAGTTCAACTTACGAGTCCTTACTCTTCACAGCAGAATGGAAAGGCTGAAAGGAAAAATCGCACACTCATTGAAATGAGCCGATGTTTACTTCTTGATGCAGATTTGCCAAAATCTTTTTGGGGAGAAGCAGTAGCAATGGCTAACTATATTCAGAATCGTGTTTTAATGAGAAAAATCAAGAAAACTCCTCATGAATTATGGTATGGTAAAAAATCAGATATGCCAAACCTTCATATATTTGGTTCAAAGTGTTTCGTACACACACCTTCAGAAAAACAACGCAAGCTAGATTCTACAGCAATTGAGACGACTTTTCTTGGGTATGATGCTAACTCAAAAGGTTACCGATGTTACGATATATCTAATAATAAAGTGGTCATAAGTCGAGATGTACGTTTCACTGAAATTAAATTCAAAGATTGCTCAATTGATATTTCACAAAACAAACAAGACACATTACAGATTGAGGAGGAGAATTTATCAGTTTCGGAATCCATGGTAAACAGCGAAGAAGGTCAAGAAACAATCAGTAATGTTCAGCTTCAGGAGGAGACTGAGGAGGAGCAACATGTAAGAGTCTCAAGTATATCCAATAAAGGGATTGGTGCTAGGCGCCTTATAGATGAAATTTGGATGGTGGATCAACAGCTCGAGCCAAGAACTTATGAGGAGGCTATAAAAAGTAAAGATAGAGATAAATGGATTGATGCTATGAAGGATAAAATAAAATCAATGCATATGAATCAAATGTGGGATTTAGTGTCACTACCTGAAGGGAGAAAAGCCGTAGGCAGTAAGTGGATATTCAAACTGAAAAGAAATGCAGATGGAGAGTTTGTGCGATATAAAGCAAGAATAGTTGCTCAAGGTTATTCGCAGACGTATGGAATAGACTATAATGAAGTCTTCTCTCCAGTGGTTATGCATACTACATTTCAAATGCTACTTTCTATTGCTGCAAATCGAAATCAGATAGATGCAAAAACAGCATTTCTCAACGGAAAACTAGAAGAAACAATCTACATGAAGCAACCTAAGGGATTTGATGATGGTAATGATCAATATGTTTGTTTATTAAAGAAGGCAATATGTGGATTAAAGCAAGCATCAAGATCTTGGAATAATTTGTTGAATGAAACCTTGATACAATCAAACTTAAAGCAAAGCATAAGTGACCCGTGTCTTTATTCTGGTAATCTATTAAATGGAAGATGTTATGTTATTATATATGTGGATGACATAATTCTGGCATGTGAAACCAATGAACAGATTCAACATATAGTCAAGTTATTATCAAAAAGCTTCGTATTGACTAACTTAGGAAATATAAAAAGCTATCTGGGAATACAAATAACACGGGACTTATTTGGAAATTTTGAAATTTGTCAATTTCAATATATTAAAAAGATAGCAGAAGAATTTGGTCTTACAAACTGTAAAATCTCACAATCACCTTTGGATATCAGTTACGGAAAGAAAAGCCATACAAGTTATTTAGAAAACTTATAGGTCATTTACTCTATGTATCAGTTAATACCAGACCTGTTATATCAGCTGCAGTGTGTATACTCGCTCAGAAAGTGTCAAACCCATCAGAAAAATATTGGAAACAAGGAAAACGAGTAATAAAGTACTTGATGCATACTGTTGATTTCAAATTAAATTTGAGTAATATTCAAAATACAAATTTGGATTAAATTGGTTACGCGGATGCTTCTTGGGCAGAAGATCAATTAGAAACGAAATCAACTAGTGGACGTATATTTTTTTATAACGGAGGAACAATATCATGAACCTGTCAAAAACAGTCAGTTGTCGCAACATCTACCTGTGAAGCAGAATACATTTCGATGTCTGAGGCTGGAAAAGAAGCAAAATGGTTAAGACAACTGTTGCAAGATTTTGACGAACCACCAAGCCAACCAACTACAATTTTTAATGATAACCAAAGCTGCCTTAGAATACTTACAGATGATAAATTTTCATTTCGAACAAAACATATGGACATAAAATACAAATTTACAAAGGAATTGGTAAAAAAGGATATAATAAAATGCGAATATTATTCAAAAGAGGAAATGAAAGCGGATATTTTGACAAAGCCTTTACCAATATCAAAACACTAATTTCTGCGTTCAGAATGCAATATAAAATGAACGAGGAGGAGTGTTGGATTTACGTTCAATTTTATACTTTGTTAATTTGTACTTTGTATTTTTGTATTAATTTTATCTTGTTATCTTTGAATTTACATGTATGTACATTGAATTATGTGAAAAATTATTTTATTCTATTAAAAATCGAATTGCTGTTTAAAAGACCTCGGCTGTATAATTTCAAAAATCAATGGGTCTATCTCTCTTCATTTTGGGTGTTACAAACTAATTCACTAAGTTTTAATACCCAGTACCACAGTAGTGGTGTAGGGTATAATTACATTTTATTTGGGCATAAAAAGGACGCTTCTTATTTTCTTGATATTTTGTTTTTGTTTTATTAGCCATGCCACTTCATGTTTGTATGTGATAGAAGCTAAACATATATTTGGCTCATTCGCACTTCTTTTTGCGTTGCATATGCGTGAAAGAGAACATTTCATGTTTAATCGGTCAAATTTATGTAGGTCTATATTTTTTTGTCTGAGGTCTACAGCTTTGCAGTCACTGGACACAACAAACGTCTCAATTATGCTGACCGACTGACTTTTGTAGAAGCTGTGATGACGTCACGGAAGAAATAACTGTAGAACATCTGCTTTGTGTGTGTCCCGCACTGGCGTCACGGTGGTCGCTGCCATTGGCTAAAATTCAAAAAATGTAAGTCTAATGTTTGTTACCAACAATGTATACATTAACTCTTAAGAGGTTAAGCATCTCAAAAGTATACAAATGATTAATTCATTCTAATGGTACTCTTGAAGAAAAACACTAAAATAGAGAATTTGTAATTACTTGGTTTCAGACGTGAGTAAAGTGCAACCATACTAGGTTAGGTTGAAAAGAGGGTGCGGATATTAGTCCGCCCCATGCCACTATGGACATACACCTAAGCTAGTAATACTAAAAAATCTACTTAAAAAATTCTTAAATGTTTTTCATGCCACGCCACTTAGTTGGCTCATGTCTGTTATTGTTTCCCCACCTTAGTGCCGGGGTTGCACTTAGGTGGAGACACAATTAATGAAAAAAAATCAAATATATATTGACAAAATTAATAATGAATATTGAAAATAAAGGAATTAACCTACGTTTTGTGTAGTTTATTTAAAAATTGTAGTTTCTTTAAAAATACAAATAAAATGTTTTGTTGTGTTATCTCCCGTTATAGAACTCTCCATTGATATTTTACCCCGATGTCAATGGCGGTCTAAAGATGCTTCATATAAAATATCAGCTGCAAATTTTTGCAACCTTCGATGTTATGACTAAAATACTAAAGGTACCTGTACCTCTTTGTGTAAGTTTTCGCTTGAGTCCGTGGTATTGGTTTTGTAGAATTGTGTTATTTATGCGGTATAAGCGGAACCGAGCGCACTCAGCTGCGCTTTCTTTCACTCTCTAATACCTTTTACTTGAGTGCTATATTACCATGGCCGGTATATATGAAACTTGAAGATAGGTTTATATGGCACAATCTCGAAATATGATAATGTGGAGCCTCCTGCAACTCACCGCACAGAAAAAAATTAAAAAAAATGGTTCAATTAAGAAATTTATGTATTCAATAAAAAAATTAGCTGAAATCGGACCTATAAACGAGTTTGTTTAATTGATTAACAATTTTGTAATTTAGATTAATGATAAGCTCAATAACCCAATTAAAGCGGTTATTATCTCAGTAAATCAATTCATTTGAAAGTTGTCCCTTCTCTCAAATAACATTTTTACCAATTGAATAAAAGAAAATAATTCATTTGTTCACTTTCTAATTTTTTCTGCTTTACACTATTTCAGCATAACACTTTTTAAAATAAATTGTTTTTACTTACACTTATTATTATTAAACAAAACCACACTTTCTATTTTTCCTGATATTTTTTGTTTAGTCACGAGACTATGTGTCTGTAAATGCAAATTCTGCCCATGAACATTCCACTAAGGAAGAGAGGCAATCTTCTCACATATCGATCAGTGCAGTCCGATTCAATGATAGCCGAGTCCTTTTTATAGCCGAGTCCGAACGACGTGCCGCAGTGCGATACCTCTTTGGTGAGAAGTTTTACATGGCATAGTACTTCACAAATGTTGCCAGCATTAGGAGGGGAAAACCACCGCTGAAAATTTTTTCTGATGGTCTCGCCAGCATTCGATCCCAGGCGTTCAGCGTTATAGGCGGACATGCTAACCTCTGTGCTAGGGTGGCCTCTAATGTGTCTGATTGCAAAAGAAATTAGACATATATTTGGCTCATACGCACTTCTTTGCATTACATATGTACTATATGTATATACTCGCAATTTGTATTATAAAATAACAATTTATTCGTACAATAAAAAATATATTCAACGTATGTCTTCTTTACCAATCACTAACCATTATACAAAAAAAAAATCAGATTTCAATGTCAGAAATAATTAATTGTTTGAAAAGTTTTTTTTATAAGTCAATACCATGTTTAATCTGTCAAATTTAGGTCAATATATTTCTGTGCTTACCAAATTTCAGAGAAATCGAGTAGTAAATTCGGCAATTATGTGCTTAAGACTCAAAATCGGCAGATCAGTCTGTATGGCAGCTATTTCGAAATATAGTCAGATTGGGACCATATTTCAGTTCGGACATCGGTATGCATAGTAAAAGTCATTGTTTCAAATTTCCTTGAAATTGGGTTATAAATGCTGCTTTAATATATATTTTTATAAGTACAACGGCCCTTAAAGTTTTCACGCCTAATATGGCTGATGAGTAATTGCAACCGAATTACGAAACGCGTCCCATAGTGGTTGGTGTGTGTTGCGATCTCTGGCATTCCGTTTCCATTTGCAAAGAAAATCTCCGATCATTGAGCTCGTCTCGAAGGAGAAACCAGCCAAAAAAAGTACAATATAAAGAGTCTCAGCAATGTGTTGTGTTAAATGTATTGGGGGCGGGCCGTAATGATCGCGATTTCGGCCTTTTCCAGAGGCCTCATCATATTGCGATGCCACCAAAAGATTACATGTTTCCACCAACTCACACCGCTGAGACTCTTTAGACGATTTTTGTTTTTTTACTTTTCTATTTGAAATAGGGGCAAAACAAATAAAAAAAACATTGGTCTAAGCTGGATGTAATCCAATAACATGAAAGTATTATGTTATCATTGAGATTATTGTAGTGTTTCAAAAACGTAATCGCAAAAAACATGTGTTTTCAATTGTGGAAAACGAACAAGTACCAGCCATAAAGCTGAATATGGGTTGGTATTCTATTCTGCTTTTGGAATAGTCGCTGAAATTTATAATTATTCCGCGAGCGGAATTTGATAGCATGTTTGTTTTTGTTTCCATACCGAAACAGGTTTTTTATCCGCACTTATTCTTTTCTCTATTTAATTCATATTTTTGCAAATAAATAAAGAATAAAGAAAAACGAACCATTGAAACCAATAAAACATACAAAAATGATGCCGTTAACTGTTTCAATTGTTGACACTCTGACTTTTTTCCATTTTCCTCACCATAAGCAGAGTACTACTTTTCCGCGGAAACAAAATATATGGAAACAATAAATTTTGCTCGCGAAACAATTAAAAACGTCCGCGGCTATTCCGAAAACAGAATAGAATCCCAACCCTAAGAGGGAATGATAGAGCAGATGATTTGACATCGAAGGTAAGAGGACTGCCTTCAATAAATTTGGTTAATTCAAAACCTTTCGGTGCGACGCAGTCCGAGTTAAGGGCGTGGCAGACGTACGCTAACACTGTGGAACAGCGAAACGGTCGACAGGACGACGGAAATCCTATGAGGAGATCCGGATCGTGAGAAGATGAGGCTATTAGGGAATGGAAATAAGAAGGAGGTCAGTATAGTTTTCGGTATCATAATGGGACATAGGTCTACGAGCTCACTTATGCAGACTCGGTGCGGCAAATGATAGCATGTGTAGGGCATGTGGGGAAGATCATAAGACGTTGGTGTATTTCCTATTTCATTGCTCGGTTTTCGCGGCTAAAAGACACTGGCACACATAATGCCAGATATAAACCTACTTGGGAGTGTTGTATGGAAAACAATTAGGGATTTTGTTATTTGCACGGAATTCTTGCCCACAACAAGCCGATTATTGGCTTAGGTGTATGCCCATTGTAACATGGGGAGGATTAATATCCGCACCCCCTTTACAACCTAAAGGCTGGTACTATATTCGTTTTTCACAGGTGAAAACACATGTTTTTCACGGTTACTTTTTTGAAACACTACAAATATCTCAGTGATAACATAATACTTTGATGAAAATTTTTTCATAAGTATTGAGGAAATATCCTCGTGAATGAAATCAGCAAGTTTCTTGCTTCAAAATATATTATCTAAAAAATGGAATCATGAAAAATTTTTGTAAAAGCGAATACAGTATCACCCGTAACCTAACCTAAGGGAAATCAAAGTTATTGTTCAAGGAGGATCTAAAAATGTGGTCTCACAGACAGCTGAAAACAGCCGGCCCGGTTTGACGGTACTAAGATGTCAAATTTTTGTTTGCATTCTCTTCGTAGTTATTTTCTTTTTCGCATATTCTCTTTTTGTGAATGCACAAGTTCTGCACACGTATACAAACACGCACATAAATTTCTTTGGATGTGTTAGCAAAACGTCGTTCAGCTTGATGGTATGATGGCGATTTCACCATATGGTTTGTTAATGTACTGTTGACATGAGACAACCTTTAAATAATTCAGCCATGATTTTTTTTTTACTATCAATTTAGCTTCTGATTTCAATCGATTTTTTGATAAAAATTGGCTAAGTTATCAATGTTTGAAAATCAGAGATCCCACCCAGGTAAGCTTTTGTCGTGCAAGAAGGTTTAAACCAGACTCGTTACAATAACAGAGAGAGAAAATTTTTGTGTTAAACTGAACGTAGTACCGGCCTTTACTTATCTATTCAAGCCTCAACACGATAGTTTTATATTTAAAAAACTGATATGCTATAAAATGTGTAATCCCACAAAACCCATGCGGTTGGGGCGTGGGCCAGTAACCCGCCCCCGGAAAACTATGAGAACTACTGTGAGAAATAAAGGAACACTAACAAGTAAAAGGTCGAATCTTATATACCCTTCACCATGGATCGCATTTGTCGAGCTCTTTCCACGGTATCTCTTTTAAGAAAAGAAAATAATTTCTATGTTAGTGGAACAATATCAAGTTATGGTTAATTACGGACCATAATTAAATTGAATATTGTAGACCATAGTAGAAGTCATTGTGTAAAATGCCAGCCAAATCTAGTAAGAATTGCTCATCGGTTTATAGGGGAGCTGTATTACGCTATAAACCGATTCATACCATATTCGACACGTATGTTAGAGGTCATGAGAGAAGCCGTTGTACAAAATTTCAGCTAAATCGGATAATACTTGCGCCCTTAAGAGGCTCAAGAAGTCAAGATCCCATATCATTTATGGGCTTTATCAGATTATTGACCGATTTGAACTAATCTTAGGACAGTTGTTGAAAGTCATAACGAAATATCTCATGCAAAATTTCAGCCAAATCGGATAATAATTGCGCCCTCAAGTGGCTTAACAAGTCAAAATCCCAGATCGGTTTATATTGCAGCTATATCAGGTTATAGACCGATTTGAACTATTGTTAACACAGTTGTTGGAAGTCATAACAAAAACCGTCGTGCAAAATTTCAGCCAAATCGGATAGGAATTGCCCTCTCTAGATGCTCAAGAAGTCAAGACCCCAGATACGTTTATATGACAGCTATATCAGGTTATAGACCGATTTCAACCATACTCAGCTCAGTTGTTGGAAGTCATAATAAAACACCACATGCAAAATTTTAGCCGAATTGGATAAGAATTTTGCCCTCTAGCGGCTCAAGAAGTCAAGATCCCAGATCGGTTTATATGGCAGCTATATCAAAACGTGCACCGATATAGCCCATTTACAATCCTAACCGACTAATAAGAAGTACTTGTGCAAAATTTCAGCGGCTAGCTTTACTCTTTCGGAAGTTAGCGTGCTTTCGACAGACGGACGGACGGACATGGCTAGATCGACTTAAAATGATATGACGATCAACAATATATATACTGTTCCGCTCATGATATTAAAATCGTTCTGGGAAATTTTAATGCCTAGATAGGGAAGGAAGACATCTTTGGTCCAACAGTCGGAAAGGCGACACGCTGATAAGGCGTATGCATCAGTTTATCTGCGCAATCTGGCTAGAAGAACGCATACGCGATGATTGGCTTTAGACCTGGTAAATCCACCCCGGACCAGATATTCACAATGCGCCAAATCCTAGAAAATACCCAAGAAGAACAAATCAACACCTACCATCTCTTTGTTGACTACAAAGCCGCCTTCGATACCCTTTTACGTTCAAAGGTATTTCAAGCCATGTCTTAGTTTGGTATCCCTGCAAATTTAATAAGACTCTGCAGGATGACACTTGCTGATACGCGTTCCTCAGTAAGAATAGGAAAGAATCTCTCCGCAGACAAGGAGACAGCCTACCGTGTGATCTCTTTAATATCCTGCTGGAGAAGATTATACGAGATGCAGATGTGAATAGATATGGCACATTAATCACAAGAGAACACATTGTACTCGCCTATACCAACGACATTGACATCATAGGTCGGTCACCGGAAGTAACAACTGCGACCTTTGAAAGAATCGAAAAACAGTCAGTGAAAATGGGTCTGGCAGTAAATGGATATAAGACGAAATGGATGGTTTCAACTCCAAAAACGACTTGTACATCCGAGCAGATAATGAAAATGGAGAAAGTTGAGAACCACAACTTTGAGATAGTAACATTATTTACCTCGGCACCGCCGTAACCGAAACGAATGACACCAGTTTTAAGATTAAGCGAAGAATAATATTGGCAAACAGATGCTACTTTTGATTAAATAAGCAGTTTAGAAACAAAGCTACCTCTCGACAAACGAAGGCTACCTCTCGACAAACGAAGATTACACTACAAGACACTGATACTACCCGTGTTGTTATATGGTTCTGAAGCATGGATACTTGCGAAAGCAGGTGAGGCAGTGCTTGGAGTATTTGAGAGAAAGATTCTTCGTAAAATATATGAACCAATTTGCGATAATGGAGAATATAGGCGATGTATGAACCACGAGCTGTATGACGACGATAGCATAGTTACACGCATCAAAATACAACGGCTGCATTGGGTAGGTCATGTTGTCAGAATGGATGAAGAAGCTCCAGCAAAGAAGTTTTTTAAAGGCAAACACGTTGGTACACAAACCGGGAAGACCAAAAGCCCAATGAAAAAATCAAGTGGTGGGAGACACCTCGAAACTTGGTGTTAGCGATTTTAGAATGGGCTCAGAGGATGGAGGCCATTGGAACGCTATTCTACGTTCAGCTAGTGGAACAAATATTCTGTCATAGCCAATTAAAGTAGAGTAAGATATGCGATAACAATAGACAGACACGAAGATATTGTTCGCACACTTTATATTGGGTTGCCCAAAAAGTAATTGAGGATTTTCCATATAGTTGGCGTTGACAAATTTTTTCACAGCTTGTGACTCTGTAATTGCATTCTTTCTTCTGTCAGTTATCCGCTGTTACTTTTAGCTTGCTTTAGAAAAAAAGTGTAAAAATGTATATTTAATTAAAGTTCATTCTAAGTTTTATTAAAAATGCATTTACTTTCTTTTAAAAAATCCGCAATTACTTTTTGGGCAACCCAATATATTATTTTTCCATTTCCTCGATTTTTATACTATCTACCATAGGATGGTGGTATACTAACTTAGTCATTTTGTTTGTAACTCTTTGAAAAATTAATCTGAGGCCCATCAAAGTATAAATATTCTTGATCGTCTTGACCTTCCATGTCGAATAAGCTATGTCCGCCTGTTTGTCGAAAGCACGATAATTTTCGAAGGAGTAAAGCTAGCTGCTTAAAATTTTGCTCAATACTTCCTATTGTAATAGGATCCTTCGATCCTTGAAGGAGCCGCAAAAATTAATTAATATCATTAAGGCAATGTACGGCAACAACACACTACAAGTCTGTCATAGTAGACATTATAGGGAGCCGTTTACAACTAACACAGAGGTGAAACAAGCCTGACATCTATCCCCTTTACTCTTCTGACAAAAATATGTCAGAAATAGCAATAACCAAACGAGCAATAACCTGGGGATTGCATAGACATCTCGAAGACCTCGACTGACGACAGACGACATATGCCTTATTTCACACAAACATTGCGATATGCAGAGAAAAATCGACGCTCTGCTTGCTAAACGCAGAGGTCTTGAAGTCAATATTAAAATTCAAAGGCCATTCGACTAAACCATAAAAACAATAGGGATTTCGAAATTTATAAACAAAAAATAAAGTTTATGGAAAGCTTTTGCTATTTGGGATGTATGATGATAATAAATGGTGGGATCGTGAGTGACGTGTGCAACAAGTTAGGCAAAGCCCGATCTGCATTTGGACGCCTCTAAAAAATCGGTCGAACCCCAGAACCACCCACAAACACGAAACTTCGAATTTTCATCGCTTGTGTAAAAACAACTTTGCTCTATGGAAGTGAAACATAGCCACAATAAAGGCGATAACTCAAAGCATTCAGACGTAAATAAACAAATTCCTTCGTATTATATGTTGGGGTTTTTGGCCAAACACTATCACCAACGACGAACTTTGGAGAGAACCCAATGAAACACAAACAAAATATCAGATCATAAAAAGAAAATGGAAATGGATGGGCCACACTCTTCGCAAATCACATGAAAGTATTACTCGATATAGTCTAGAGTCGAACCCTCAAGGTAGCCGAAAACGACCGAAGAACACTTGGCGCCATATGATCCTAGTAGATATAAATAGAATACATAAGTCATGGGAAGAGATTAAAGTAACAAGTCAAGATAGAGTAAGATGGAATAATCTTGTAGAAGCCCTATGTTCCTAAGAGGAATATATAAAGAAAAAAAATACTTACTTTGTCATTCCATTTGTAACTCTTTTTGAAAAATTAATCTGAAGCCCATCAAAGTATAAATATT
This sequence comes from Stomoxys calcitrans, assembly GCF_963082655.1. Lineage (NCBI taxonomy): Eukaryota > Metazoa > Arthropoda > Insecta > Diptera > Muscidae > Stomoxys > Stomoxys calcitrans. The sequence goes on from NC_081554.1 coordinate 128,215,382, forward strand.
CTTGATCATCTTGAACTTCTATGTCGATTAAGCCATGTCCGCTTGTTTGTCGAAAGCACGATAATTTTCGAAGGAGTAAAAATGGCTGCTTAAAATTGTGCTCAAACACTTCAGTTGGGATAGTAAATAACTTCCATATAAACCGATCTCCCAATTGTATTTCATGAATCTCTATAGAGCGCATTTATTATCAGATTTGGTTGAAATTTTGCACGTAGTGTTTTGTTACTACTTCCAACTTGGTCCATAAATTTATATAGCTCCCATATAAACCGATTTTATTTCTTGAGCCTCTGGAGGGCGCATTTATTATCCGATTTGGATGACATTTTGCACGTAGAGTTAAGTTTGACTTCCAAGACTTTGGCTCATAACTTGATAATCGAATCGCCTACTTTTATTTTTAAAAACTCTTAGGCAAGTACGGTCCATATCTAGAGCTCCCATATATACGAAAATATAATTGAAAGAACTTGTCAAATGCGATCCATGGTGGAGGGACGTAGCCAGGATTTTATTTTTTTTGGGGGCGGGCCACCCCACTTTTTTTTTAAATCGAAAATTAACTAAATTCTTATGTTACAGTGAAATTGTTAAAGATACCTCAATTTTTTTTGGAAAATTGTGGTCGCTATTGTATGCAGGAACTGACCTATCGCTGGTGACATTTGGTCATAAAGTCAGAACTGAATTTTGAACAGATTGCCAACACACTATTTACAGGTCGATCTTAATCTTTCAAAGCCTCCAAAGTGTGGTTGTCTTTGCGAATAACTTAGTTTTATAGTGAAAGTTTCGCCGAATCAGCTTCTGTATTTTGAAGATTTTTTTTTTTTCATTTGCGTTGATTTTTGCTATGTTATTGTTTGTGTCGGCCATTAAGCAACTATAATTGTAAAGTATTTAAAAAAATAATTTTTTAACCAATTTTTACGAAGAACCAACTACATTCTGCTTAAATGATGTCGCTAATTTCTTCTTCGAACTTAAATAAAATCTATCGAAAATCCTTTTTTGATTGAAAATATGTCCGGTAAAAAATGCATTCAACTATTGTCATTTATGCTTATAATTTCCATCATGTGCTTTATAAGTCCTAAAGTTTTCCTAATTTATTAGAGATAAAAGAAGAATAGGTGGTAAAACTAAAAATCAGAAACACGAAGAGATTTCTACGTTTTTGCAATTGTAAACTTTTTTGCTTTCTTTTCCCACTAATAAATGTCAAATGACCTATCGGCAAACGTAAGTGTAATGTAAAACTTGCTCTCATAAATAAAAGTCTGCTGGCTAATATTCGTGATAATTAATATTTTTAAGATTACTCTTTGTTGATAATAGATTTTAAAGCAAAAAGTCTCTCTGATTTCATTGATCAGGGCATTCCCATTATTTATGATAAAATTTTAATAAAACTGTTATTTTATCAGTAATATTTTTGTAATTTTTCAATAAAGAAGTCGTGAAATACATGGGTATTTCTCTATGAAACACGAACTTAATACCCACCATTTTGTAAACATGTAATTTGGCTCGTCGAATTTCATTAGAAATTTTCGTACATAACACATAAGGAAATCATTATTTGCAAAATCTTTTCATTGTAAAAAGAGTTTCTTGGAAGAAAGTCAAAAATTCAAAAAGTACATTTTAAAATGGTTTAAATAATATTTCACTGTGCTCAAATCTACAGTCAAAGCCAACAGAACTCAAAAATATCTACTAGAATTTTCGTCCCCTCATCACTATGAGCTCCGTATCAATTGCCTTAAATACTGTATTGTAAATTATGAAATTCCAAGAAAAAATCGAAATGGTTTTATTTGAAATAATTATTTTGAAATGTAAATTAATCTGGGTGATCATTTCGGGGTTTTAAAATTGTGTTTCCGAGTCCTTAAAATTTTTCATTTCATTCAAATAATTTATATTAAAATAATTTATAATTAAATATTGCTAATTATTCTTTGGAAACATTTTTCAGACTCACCAACAAAATGTTTGATTTAAAAACATTTTTTAATAATATTATTTCTACAGATAAAATTTCAATTAAAATAATAAAACGAGAATAAAGAGAAAATTCTTACAGAATTATATCTTCGAAAAATTGTTGTTAAATGTATGTCTTTCGGAACAATTTTTATAAAAGAAAAATTGACAAGAAAATTCCATGAAGAAACGGTTAACAACTTTTGTTTAAAACAACCACAAAAGTTTTAACTTTTGAAAAAAATACATTGCAATCGTCCTTTAAACAAAATTGCATTAACCCACCTTATCGACGAAAAATAACCAAAAATAGAGCTGGCGTGTAAGGAAAGCGGTTTCGTAATGAAATTTGGATTATCGTAAAGTGAACGACTGAAATCGGTCACAACAATTTTGTCCGTTATGTTTTGGGGACAAATTGGTTTATCGAAAGTGGGCAATTTTTTATATCCAAAAAATTAAACGAAATAATTTCTCAATATTCTTAGGAGTGAGAATCCGTTTAAATTTTTTTGCATTTGATGGTTTGTAAATTAAAAATTAAATTTATGACAATAATCCTCCTTTTTTGATAGCAGGTGCGATTGTATGCCAAAATAATTAAATCCAGCTTTCTTCGCTAAATGGTCGTAAAATATTAAGAAAATGTTTTTTTTGTTGTAGGCGCTAAGGAAATAAACAGGTTTCTTCTTTAAAAAATTTTAAAATTCAAAATATTAAAAAGAAAATTCTACGTTAAATGAATTTTCTAAATTATGAAAATATAAAATTTCATCAAAATCGGACAGCGTAATAAAGGGTGAGGAGTAATGGGTTAAAAGTTTGTCTTTAAAACTGTTCATTGAAAAATTTTACGAAAAATTTTGTTTGTTTATAGGAAATGAAGTGTAGCAAAATTTTACTAAAATTTTGGATTTGAAAAATTATCTCGAGGTTAGGTCCTTAAAAAAATGAAATTAGGTTCTTGAGAAAATTCATTAAAATTTTGTGTTTAGAAAAAATTTTATTGAATATTTTTTTAAAATTTTGTCCTCAGAAAAAATTTAATTAAAATGTTGTCCTTAAAAAAATTTTTAAAGAAATTTTTCTCTTAAAAATAATTTCGAGGAGGGTTCAGCACGGGCCTGAAGTTTTGTTATTAGAGAATGTTACGCTGAAATTTTGTCTTTAGTAAGAAGAATTTCATTACAATTTTGTCTTTAAGAAAAATTATTTTCTAAGCAAAATGTTGTCTTTGTAAAATATTATCAATATGTATATAAATATATATAAATTATAAATGTTACTGAAATTTTTTGTTTAGAATAAAATTAATCTAAATTTTTTCTTCAGACACGATAATTATGGTGGGGGCTCGGGCCCCCTTTGGCTGCGTTCCTGATTGAGGGTATATAGGATTCGGCCCGGCCGAACTTAACGCGCTCTTACTTGTTATATATGATGTAGTGCCTAATAAAGACCCATCGCTTTAGAGGAACTAATCATTGAGTAAAGGCATAGTTTATACAATATGTATTGCAATAAAGAATAGTGCACAATAAAATGAGTTTGGATTTTTTTTGCTAACTAAACTTTTAAAATATTCCCTATCATAGAAATCATAAAAATCAATAGAAATCAATGGAAAACAATTTTTTGTATCATGATTTTAACTTTACTGAATTTGAGCAATTTGTATCTTTAAAGTTATCGTCCAACTTGACAGAGGGCTTTGAGTATACTATATCTTTTATTATTCGGTAAGGTTTATTGGTGGCATGTTCTTCCGTGGACTGGCTGGAATCCAAAAGGGAGTGGTACCAATCTAAATTATTAACATTAGGTGTTTCACCACCCAACTCCGAAGGCAGTATATCTTTGCACACTAATTCATGCAGCGAGTTCAGGTTTGTCCCATGCACATAGAAACGTTCTTTGATGTTTTCCTTGAAGAATGGTTTGATTACTGATAGTGCTAGTTCCACATACCATGGTTGCGCTATAAAGTGAATACCTTTAAATTTTATTGGCATACAATCCTATATGAATAAAAGAAAAAAAAAAAACAATGAAAATATTGACATTAAAGTCTATTTTTTTTTGTTGTCATAACTTTACCTGTAGGCCCTCAATCATGGTTTTCAATATTTTCGGCGTTAAATGTGTAGATTGTCTATAGGTAAAGTTGGTCCAGTCTACTATGATGACAAAACCCAAGGCTTGATTCTGTACATCCTCTAATAATTTGTCAAGTGTTAGCAATAGGGCTCGGTATATATCCTGCAGTCTATATTTATTTGTATTCCAATTGGCCGCTGTAAAGGTCACAACCTTTCGCCCACGTCTATCACGTTGCGACAGCAATCCCGGATTGCCATCCCTTAGGGCTAACTGAATGTGTTCATCGAAAATATTAATATCCCTTAGTATTTGGACATTATTTTGTTTGTATTGTAGATATTTTATGAGCAATTCCATTGCACTGTCACAGTCAAATTTGCGCGCATGCAAAAAACGATAAAGAAAGCTATCATCATTACAAAATGATTTTTCTTTTAAGGCGTAATTAAGACTCGAAGCAGCCATTTCATTGAATTTTTTGAGTAAATACTGATGATTTTTCGCTTGATTCCGATTAACGTCTTTGACATCATTGTCAAAATATGTTGCGTAGTGTTTATTGCTATACGCTCGATTTATAGAGATTTCAAAATATTCGGACATCTGGAAGGAAATAAGAAAGAAATGTTTAAAATAAAGTGACAAATACGGTGCTTATACTATTTAAAGGTTTAGACATTGTTCAGATGAGTTCCAAGCATGCATGTTTGCCACCAGCAAACAACGTCTAGTTAAGAAACCAATTCTCCGCAGGTTAGTACACAGAAAAAATATAGACCCAAATTTGACCGATTAAACATGGTATTGACTTCGATATTTCTTGTATCACGGCAAGTGATTAGTAAATAAGGCATGCGTTGAGCATATTTGTATACCCTCCACCATAGGATGGGGGGTATACTAATTTCGTCATTCAGTTTGTAACGCCTTGAAATATGCATCTAAGACCCCATAAAGTATATATATTCTTGATTGTCATGAAGTCGATCGAGCCGTGTCCGTCTGTCTTTCGAAAGTAAAGCTAGATGCTTGAAATTTTGCACAAATACTTCTTATTAGTGTAGGTCGGTTGGGATTGTTAATGGGCCATACCGGTCCATTTTTTGATATAGCTGCCATGTAAACCAATCTTGGGTGTTGACTTCTTGAGCATCCAGAAGGCGCAATTCTTATCCGATTTGACTGAAATTTTGAATGAAGTTGTTTGTTATGACTTCCAACAACTGTGCCAAATATAGTTTCAATCGGTCTATAGCCTGATATAGCTGCCATATAAACCGATCTTGGGTCTTGACTTCTTGAAACACTGGAGGGCGCAGTTCTTATCCGATTTGACTGAAATTAAGCATAAAGTTGTTTGTTATGATAAACAACTGCGATAAATATGGTTCAAATCGATACATAACCTGATATAGCTACCATATAAACCGATCTGGGATCTTGACTTCTAACGCCTCTAGGGGGCGCAATTCTTATCCGATTGGGCTAAAATTTTGTACAACGGCCTTCAACATATGTGTTAAATATGGCCTTAACCGATCTATAGCCTGATACAGCTCCCATATAAAAGGATCTCCCGATAATGCTTCTTGAGCCCCTACAGGGCGCAATTCTTATCCGATTAGACTGAAATATTATCCAATGACTTCTACTATGATCTTCAATATTCTATTTTCTTATGGTCCGAATCGGACTATAACTTGATATATCTCAAATACCATAAAAATTCTTTTCCATTTTCCTTTGTTTGCCTAAAAAGAGATACCGCGCAATGAACGCGGCAAATGCAATCCATGGAGGAGATTTTATAAGATTCTACCCGTCCGAACTTAACACGCTCTTACTTGTTAATTGTACGAATTAAAATGTTATTTAATAGTATAAATTGTGTATTGACCAAGATAATATTGCGTTTCCTTTCACAAATATGTAAGCGAAAAGAAGTGCGAATGAGCCAAATAGATGTCAAGCTTCTATCACATACAGACACAAAGTGACGTGGCTAGACAAAAAATATCAAGAAAATTAGAAGTGCGGTTTTTATATCGGTTTTATATATAAAATTTATTTTTTTTTCAATTTTAAAAGTAAAACAAATTTATTGTAAACAAGTAAAAGGGTGCAAAGTTCGGACGGGCCGAATCTTATATACCCTCCACCATGGATCACATTTGTCGAGTTCTATGCGCGGTATGTCTTTTTTTTGGCAAACAAAGAATATTGAATAAGAACTGTTATGCTATTGGAGCTATATCAAGTTATACAATAGTCCGATTCGGACCATAAATAAATGCTGAATATTGCGCCTTGTAGGGACTCAAGAAGCAAAATTGGGAGATCGGTTTATATGGGAGCTGTATCAAGCTATAGATCGATTCAGATCATATTGAACACGTATGTTGAAGGTCAGGAGAGAAGCCATTGTACAAAATATCTGCCAAATCGGATGAGAATTGCGCCCTCTAGAAGCTCAAGAAGTAAAGATCCCAGATCGGTTTATATGACAACTATATCAGGTTATGTTCCGATTTGCGCCATACCTAGCACAGTATTGGAAGTCATAACAAAACATTTCATGCAAAATTTCAGCCAAATCGGATGAGAATTGTGCACCCTATTGGCTCAAGAAGTCAAGATCCAAGATCGGTTTATTTGACAGCTATATCAAAACACGAACCGATTTGAACCATACTTAGCGCTGTTGTTGGATGTAATACCAAAACACCACGTGCAAAATTCGGATAAGAATTGCGCCCTCTAGAAGGTCAAGAAGTCAAGACCCAAGATCGGTTTATATGACAGCTATATCAAGACATGGACCGATTTGGCCCATTTATAATCCCAACCGACCTACAGTAATAAAAAGTATTTGTGCAAATTTCAAGCGGCTATCTTTACTACTTCGAAAGTTAGCGTGCTTTCGACAGACCGACGGACGGACATAGCTAGATTGATTTAAAACCACATGACGATCAAGAATATATATACTTTATGGGGCCTCAGACTCATATTTCGAGGTGTTACAAACAGAATGACGAAATTAGTATACCCCCATCCTATGCTAGAGGGTATAAAAATGTTGCGTTGACATAATGTGATACAGAACAATGAACAAATATTGGTTGCCCAAAAAGTAATTGTCGGTAATATATTGTAGTAGTAATATAGTCGGCGTTGACAAATTTTTTCAACGGCTTGTGACTCTGTAATTGCATTCTTTCTTCTGTCAGTTATCAGCTGTTACTTTTAGCTTGCTTTAGAAAAAAGTACGCGAAATTTTGTTTACATTTGTTTGTTTGGCGTCAATTTTAATATGGGTACCACATGTACTGAAAGAAATTCATTTAACAAACCGAATCAACGCTTTTGATATGCACCTTAAACGCAATGAATTCGATCCGTTTTTAAAACGAATCATAACTGGAGATGAAAAATGGATTGTTTACAACAACGTTAGTCGAAAACGATCATGGTCCAAGCATGGTGAACCAGCTCAAACCACTTCAAAGGCTGATATCCACCAAAAGAAGGTTATGCTGTCTGTTTGGTGGGATTGGAAGGTGTGGTATATTTTGAGCTGCTTCCAAGGAACCAAATGATTAATTCGGATGTTTACTGTCAACAATTGGACAAATTGAATACAGCCATCAAGGAGAAGCGACCAGAATTGGTCAATCGTAAAGGTGTCATATTCCACCAGGACCACGCTAGACCGCACACATCTTTGGTCACTCGCCAAAAACTGAGTGAGCTTGGTTGGGAACTTTTGATGCATCCACCATATAGCCCTGACCTTGCACCATCAGACTACCATTTATTTCGATCTTTGCAGAACTCCTTAAATGGTAAAACTTTCGGCAATGATGAGGCTATAAAATCGCACTTGGTTCAGTTTTTTGCAGATAAAGGCCAGAAGTTCTATGAGCGTGGAATACTACAATAAATTTGCCAGGAAGATGGCAAAAGGTTATCGAACAAAATGGCAATTATATATTTGATTAAAGTTCATTCTAAGTTTTATTAAAAAAGCATTTACTTTCTTTTAAAAAATCCGCAATTACTTTTTAGGCAACCCAATAGAATGGATAAATCCCCAACGCGACAAATTGAATGACATTGTAGAATCTGAACATTTACGTTTATAAGAACATATTATTAATATTATCTTATTTTCATATTTTATTGTATATAGATAATATGGATTTGGGCGCTGAATATGGAAGATAACACATGTGGATCTAGATTTCGGGATATTGCACGCAAAATGCTAAGGTTTGTATTTATTACGATTCATTTTATATATATATGAATATAAATTATATTGAGTATAATACTCTTTACAGATGGTGTCACCCACAACGAAGAGAGACTCAAAATGGAATCGACAATTTTTCTTTTTTTTAGAAGCCTGGTACCCTTAAGAAAATATATAAATACCTTTTAACAATATTTTGCATATTTTATACGCAATTTAATCCAATGAAGAACAAAGTTTTTTATAAATGTGAAAAATATCAATTATTTATTTTATTCAAATTGTAAAAACGTTATTTAAAAGAAATTGCAAATTTCAAATGAATGGTTTATTGAGTCACTTCAAATAGATTTTTTAGCTTATCATAAATCCTAATTGCAAAATTGTTAATCATAAATACAAATTCCTTTATAGGTTCCTTAATTGAATGTACAAAATTCTTTATTGAACATAGTTTCTCATTTTTACTGTGTTTGCCAGTAATAAGTAACACAGTTGCCGGTTCCACAGATCTTTCATCTCAAATAATGCTATGCGATTGCTTCTCCACTTCCAAAGGCATTTTATTTTATTCGATTATTAACAGATAGCAAATATCCTTACAGACTACTATAAACATACATAAATTCTTATTATATAACATAAAAAATATATAACGATATATAAAAACCAAGTGTTTAAATGAAATATAGTATTTCTTTTTAATGTGCCTCGATTCTCTGATTTTTGAACTTGTTGAATTGATAGCATATACGACGAAAAGGATCTACGTAATAATTCAAAATTTCTGGTACATCTGATCGGGACATTGAAAAAAATTCTACTAAAAAGAAACCATGGTTGATATTTATTGCAAAGGCAACATTCAAAATTTTTCTCCGATTTAACTATGTAGGTAGCTTAATAAGGGCTCGGCCGACACGGGTTAAGTATGAGCACCACACAAGCTGGAACTTTGAGTTCCTACTTGTGTGGTGTTCATCGTTACCACGGGAAGCTTAGCTGAAAGCTACCGGGCGCGCCCACAGGTTGCGCTGGGCCAGTAACCCACCCCCGGAAAACTATGAGAACTACTATGAGAAACAAAGGAATAGTAAAAACGGACACGCAAACAAAAAAAGGACCACGTTTTGCAATGTCCGCACTCTTTATGGAGAAGGTGCAGTATACGCGCTGGCGGATGTATTAGAGAAGTACAAGGCAGACGACTAACTATACTATAGCAGCCATAACGAGAGGCATGAATTTGGCTGTGGATTTGTGGGTAGCCGGAGTCTGAAACACATTGTCTCCAGCTTTACTCTGGTGGATGAGAGGCTAGCCACAATCCGCATAAAAGCCAAATTCTTCAACATCAGTCTTATTTGTGTCCATGCCGGAAGATAAAGACGAGCAGACCAAGGATATTTTGTACGAGCCCCTAGAGAGAAAATATGACCCATGATATTAAAATCGTTCTGGGAGATTTTAATGCGAAAACTGGGAAGGAAGACATTTTTGGTCCAACAGTCGGAAAGTTTAGTCTCCACGAGATTACGTCCAGTAATGGGTTGGGGCTGATAGATTTCGCCGCGGCAAAAAACATGATAGTTGGTAGCACCAGATTTCAACATAAAAATATTCACAAAGCCACATTGCTGTCACCCGATCAAAACACGAGGAACCAAATTGATCACGTTGTGATAGATGGAAGGCATTCATCCAGCGTGTTATATGTACGCTCGATCCGTGGGGCGAATATAGATTCGGATCATTACCTTGTTGCAGCAAAGGTGCGCACCCGTTTGAACATGGCGAGGAAAGTACGATCTGACACTGCACGAAAGCAGGACATTGAAAAGCTGCAAACACAACATATGATAGCGGCAAAATCCACTCGACTGACCCAACTGCTTGATGAAAGAACTCATTATTCCGATTATGTAATGGCGCAGTGGCAAACTATAGCCCACTACATGGAAAATGCCGTAAAATCCGTACTTGGGTACCGGAAGCCTCCTCCATGGCACGACCAACAATGTCGAGATGCTACTGGAGCCAAGAATGCGGTCCAAGTAGCAGTGACCCGACTAAAGAGCAACAAAGCAGCAGGAGCCGACGGGTTACCCGCTGAACTATTTAAGACCGGAGGCGACACGCTGATAAGACGTATGCATCAGCTTATCTGCGCAATCTAGAAGAAAGCATACCCGATGATAGGAACCTCGGCATACTGTGTCCCGTACACAAGAAAGGAGACAAAACGGAATGTGCCAACAACAGAGGAATTAGTCTCCTCCCCATCGCATACAAGATACTCTCGAGCGTACTGTGTGAAAGATTAAAACCTAAAGTCAATGAGATAATTGGGCCTTATCAATGCGGCTTTAGACCTTGTAAATCCACCCTGTACCAGATATTCACACTACGCCAAAGTCCCGAGAAGGACAAATCAACACCTACAATCTCTCTGTTGACTACAAAGCCGCTTTCGATACTCTGCAGGATGACACTTCCTGATATCAGTGAAAATGGGTCTGGCAGTAAATGGAGATAAGACGAAATGGGTGGTTTCAACTTCCAAAACACCTTGTACAACCGAGCAGATAAAGAAAATGGAGAATGTTGGGAACCACAACTTTGCGATAGTCAGTAACTTTATCTACCTCAGCACCGCAGTAACGGAAACGAATGACACCAGTTTTGAGATAAAGCGAAGAATAATACTAGCAAACAGATGCTACTTTGGACTAAGTAAGCAGTTTAGAAACAAGGCCCCCTCTCGACAGACCAAGGTAACACTATGCAAGACACTGATACTACCCCGTGTAGTTATATGGTTCTGAAGCATGGGTACTTGTGAAAGCAGATGAGGCAGTGCTTAGAGTATTTGAGAGAAAGATTCATCGTAAAATATATGGACCAGTTTGCGTTGATGGAAAATATAGGCGACGTATGAACCGCGAGCTATATGAGCTATGTAAATGACGACGATAGCATAGTTACACGCATCAAGATGCAACGACTGCGTTGGCTAGGCCATGTTGTCAGAATGGATAAAGAAGCTCCAGCAAAGAAGTGTTTTGAAGGCAAACACGGTGGTACACACAAACCGGGAAGAATGAGCGCAGAAGATCAAGGCGCTTAGAAGTCTATTCTACTTTCGGCTAGTGGAACAAATGTTCTGTCATAACCAATTAAAGTAAGTAAGTAATAAGGAGGTCAGTATAGATTTCGGTTACATAACGGGACACATAGGAAACGAAATGGGTACGATTTTAAGACGTTAGAGCATTTTTTATGTCATTGCCCGGCTTTCGCGGCTAACAGACACCGGTACTTAGGTGGGGACAGAATAACATACATCAACCAACTTCCTAACTTAGACTTTCATTTTCTAGGTTACTTTTTAGTATTTAGTCTAATATCTGTTCATAATAACAGACACTGTCTGCTGACTGTAAGTTATTAATTATGTTCTGCTGTCATAGCAAAATGTTTGCAATTTTAGATCAGCAGGCTGCTTGCTAAAAAGTCTGTTGTTTGCTAAAAATTTATGTTGCTTTATTAATGAGAGGGTGGTTAAGTTAAATTGAATAAAATAAAGTAAAAAAACTAAATAAAATAAAATGAGGGAGTAAAATACTATTTGCGAAATTTCAGTGCAACCTGTTAGCTGTCGCAGCAGTAATACGTAATAAATATTTTACCAGTTTTTGTCAGTTGAAATTGCAGTTGGAAATGTTTGCTTATACAGCAGCAGGCCTATGTTTGCTGAAAAAGCAGTTATATCTGCTTTCCCATTTTCAACAGACAAAAACTGCTGTTTCAGCAAACATTTTTGATGTTTTGGAAATCGGAAGAACATACAATCATATATATATCGATAATATAAGAATGAAATTGTTGCGCTTTATTTGTTTAATATTATGTTTGTCTGTTTTCATGAAATTTTCATAAAAGGTAGGGCTTGGCCCCTCGAAGGCGGGTATACCCTCTCCTTTACCCAAATTTTTAAAAACGCCAGATCTCGGAGATTGTTGCACCGATTTAAGCGAAATTTTGTATGCCACCTTATAATAACACAAAAAAAAAAAAGAAATTGGTTTAAAATTTTTGGGTCAAATAACCTGGAGGACGCCCCATCCCAAAACACACCCGAACGGACATGTTAACCGATTGGGAAAATATGGATATCAATTGAAGGTATTTAAGAGCAGAGTACGAACTTGGCATAAAAATGTCACACTAAGTGTCGGGGGGTCCCCTAACCCCGAAAACACCACCCAACAGGACACTTTTATCGCTTTAGGAAATATGGATTTCAAATGAAATGCATTTAAAAGTAAAGTACAAATCTGACATAAATATGTATTCCTTGGTGTCTGAGGGGCCTTCCCAAACCCCAAAAACACCCAGCAGGACATGTTTACCGATTGGGACAATATGGGACTCAAATGAAGATATTTGGGAGTTAAATATGAATATGGTATTAATAATTGGATCAAAGTACTTAGAAGGCTGTTTCAGGCCCTAAAGTTGCGTCCAATATCAAAAGTGGACCTATCGGCACAATATGGTACTCAAATAAAAGGTATTTGGGAGTAGAGTATGAATATGATACTTAAAATTGGGCAAAGTGGACCGACCGGGACGATATGGGATTCAAGTAAAAGGTTTTCTAGAGTAGGATACGAATATGGTGTCAAAAATTGGATCCAAGTTATTATCCGCCTTAAGAGTATCGAAAATAAAAAGTGGGACGATCGGGGCAATGAAAGGTATTCGAGAGTAGGGTGTAATTACCAAGGAGGCCGCCCCAAACCAAAACCGTCCCAAGTGGGCATATCAGACCATGATGACAATATGGGACTCCAGAGTAGATTACGAATATGGTATTAAAAATGAGGTTCAAGTGATAAAAGGTTGCCTACCCCACAAAACACCTCCCAAAATGTGCATATTTGTCAATCATGGTTGTATGGGGTTCATTGAAAGGAGTGGTCAGAAATACATATATTCTGATCCATATGTTTGTCAGTGGGTATGGGTGGGTGTAACAAACAAATGCTTTAAACTATTATTTTGGACAATAAAGACAAGACATTTTATAGTAATTTTTTGTTTTCCCATTACATTACATGTTGGAGACCTGTGTAAAATATCAGCCAATTCGAATAAGAATTGCGACCTTTGGGGGCTCAAGAAGTAAAATAAAGAGATCGATTTATATGGGAGCTGTATCGGGCTATAGACCGATTCAGATTATAATAAACACGTATGTTGATGGTCATGAGAGGATCCGTAGTACAAAATTTCAGGCAAATCGGATAATAATTGCGACCTCTAGAGGCTCAAAAAGTCAAGATCCCAGATCGGTTTATATGGCAGCTATATCAGGTTAAAGACCGATTTGAACCATACTTGGCAAAGGTGTTGGATATCATAACAAAACACGTTGTGCCAAAACTTCATTGCAATCGGATAAGAATTGCGCACTCTAGAGGCTCAAGAAGTCAAGACCCAAGATCGGTTGATATGGCAGCTATATCAGGAGCTTTACTCCTTCGGACGGACATGGCTAGATCGACATAAAATGTCGCGACGATCAAGAATATATATACTTTATGGGATCTGAGACGAATATTTCGAGTAGTTACAAACAGATTGACGAAATTAGTATACCCCCCATCTTATGGTGGAGGGTATAACAACTATCTGTTGATTATAAATTAAATGTATTTAACTTTTGAAAGAAACCATATCAATATTAATATCCTCCACCATAGGATGGGGGTATACTAATTTCGTTATTCCGTTTGTCTTTACTTCACTTTAATGGCCTTTACAGAAAAAGTATTCCTCCAGCACAACGTAGAATAGATTTCCAAGCGCATCGATCTTCTGCGCTTCATCTCCAATATCTGACACCTAGTTTCGAGATGTAACTCTCCACTTGGTTACTCCATCGGAGTTTCCGTCTTCCCCTTTGGCATATTAAATTATCGTCGTCTTCAAAAGACTTTTTTGCTGTAGCTTCTTCATCCATTCTGACAACATGGCCTAGCCAACGAAACCGTTGTATTGTGATGCGTTTAACTACGCAGTCGCCGTCATACAGCTCATAGCTCACACGACGCCTATATTCTCCATTAACGCAGACTGGTCCATATATTTTCGCAGGATTTTTATATCAAACATTCCAAGTACTGCCGCATCTGCTTTCGCAAATACCCATGCTTGAGAGCCATACAACAGCACTGGTAGTGTCAGTGTCTTGAATTATGTAATATCATGTAATTTTTGTCTGTCGAGAGGTGGCTTTGCTCTTCATCTGCTTGCTCAATCCAAAGTACTATCTGTTAGCCAATACTATCCTTCGTATTATTTCAAAACTGGTGTCATTTCTTTCGGTTACGGCGTTGACGAGGTAGAAAAAGTTGCTGACTATTTTAAAGTTGTGGTTCCCAATTTTCTTTATCTGCTCGGATTTACAGGGCTTTGTGGGAGTTGATATCGTCCACTTTGTCTTATCTCCATTTACTGCCAAACCCACTTTTGTTGTTTCTCTTTCGATACTTTCGGAGAGGTTCTTTCCTATTTTAACTGAGGAGCGTATATTAGAAAGCGTCATTCGACAAATTCGTATCAGTTTTGCAGGAATATAGGGGTTCTAAGGCGCTTTGTAGTCAACGAAAATATGGTAGATGTTGGTTTGTCCTTCTCCGGCCTTTTCGAGGATTTGGCGCAGTGCAAATGTCTGGTCTATAGTGGATTTACCACGTCTAAAACCACACGGATGGTGCCTAATTAATTCGTTGACTCTCACACGGTACGCTCGATAGTATATTGTATGCGATGGGTAGGAAACTTATTCCTCTATAGTTGGCATATACCGTCTAGTCCACTTTCTAGTGTACGGGACGTACTATGCTGTGATTGCAATCATGGTATGCCATACGTCTTATCAGCGTATCGCCCCTGGACTTAAACAGTTTAGCCGACAACTCATCGGCTCCTGCTGCCTATTGTTTTTCAGCCCGTTGCTGCTACGTGGACGTTGTTCGGACTAGTTGGTACACATTCTATACCTTCATCAGGGATTGGATCTGTGGTATACTCATAGCAAACATCATCACTATCTGTATCAGTTGCCAGATTTCCTTCTTTATATCTGCCGGAGGATGTGCTTGTACCAAAGCCATCGGTTTGATGTTTAATTCGTTGGTAAATTTTTCGGGCTTCATTCGGTTTGCTCACACTCATGCCTTTCCATTTCCTTCTTCTTCTTTAGGAAGAGACGTTTTTTTTTCTTCTTTACTTCTGATACCTTTCCTTCATCTGGCGTGTTACTACTATCGAATGACGCTCGCTTTCAAATGTGAAATTATTTTACTTTTCCGCGTTTCTTTGGTAGGATTTGAGTGCAGAGTTAAATTTTTGCAACGCGACACTCAAAACCAAAGCTCAAGGCGCTCGTTTCGTTTCGGCCTTAAGACGAGTGCGAACTTTTACTGCAACAAGGTAATGATTCGAATCGTATCGATCGTATATCTAACACGCTGGTTGAGTCTATCACAACATGACCTGCACTGATAGAAAAAGTACAGTACTTTGCCAATACCGGTGTTGTTCGCGTTATTGGCAAATATTTTTAATACCATTTGGTGTTAATTTAATACCAGACGAAGGTGAATATTAAGAATTGACGGCGTCAGATTAGTATTCTATGTACTGAAAATAGTAATAGTATAGTATTCTATGTACTGCAAATAGTAATAGTATAGTATTCTATGTACTGAAATACTGAAAAACGTCATTGTAAATAATTCGTTTTGATTCAATAAACTGTTTTAATATGATTTGTGTGCATAAAATAGTGTTCAAATACTCGAAAGCGGTGAAAATCTAAATAGTACAAACTCTAAGGACGTTATCTATATCAAAATCATGATAATCTCTGGGGTAGTAAATAGTGCTGTGTTAGTGTATCCATATCAAATCACTTTCGGGAATCAATGGATATGCAATCAATTTCTGAAAACAAAAATTGACGTTGGCCAAGGAGTGTCAACATAAATAATCGCAATAAAATAATATTAAAAATATTTCCCATGGTTTTTTATTTTGGTTTATTAGGGGGGTGAAATATTCAATAACGGTTTGGTACAAAAACCTATAATGCTTTGGTAATAAAACCAACAGCAGACTGGTATTAAAAGCAAAACTTGCTCGGTAATAAGGCCAATACCAACGGTACCAGTCATTTTCTATTTCATCCATACCATGCGATATTTCTTTGTTACCATACGGTGTTTCTATACATGGGGCATGGGCGCAAATAAGGATAATGTTGAAGAATTTAGCATTTATGCGGATTGGGGCTAGCCTCTTATTCCAACACAGAACAAAATAAAAATCGGGTTCAATCACGAAATTAATTGATCCAATTAATTTTTCAATAGAAACTGCTTTAATCACGAAAATTATAATATCAATTAGTTTTTGAAAAGGTGATTGAAAAAATTGCATATTCAATTAAAAAATGATTAAAATTTTCAATTAATTTTTTAAGTAATTCAATTAAAACAGTGACTAAAATTTTCAATTAAATTTTTTTATTAATCTAATTAAAAAAAGGATTGAAATTTCCGAAAATCCCGTCAATTTTTTATTGGTTCAGTTAAAAAGTTAATTGAAAATATGTAAAAGAACTTTTGCGAAAAGCGCAATATATAGCGCGATGCAACACATAAGTAAAACTCCAGGAACACGAATTTGAAGTTATTGTTTTCCAAATTATAAAATAAAAAAAGCGTGGCGGGTTTAGGTCTAGCTACCGACATAGAGTAACAATAATTTATATATTTGTATACCCTACACCACTACTGTGATACAGGGTGTGCATTTGTTCGTAACTAATATTGCAATAATGTGGTCATTTGCTGGCCGATTATCTCGAAATTTTGCACGAAGGATTTTCTTATGACTCTCGATTTTACTGATGAATTTCATAGAAATCGGTTCAGATTTGGAAATATACATCGCCCGATTTTCACTTCCAGAACCACTGCAAGCGCATTTATTTACCAATCTTCCCAAAATTTTGCACAACGCTTTCCTCAAAACCTACCACAATATCTAAGAAGTTTGCTCGAAATCGGTTCAGATTTGGATATAGCTTCCATATAAATGTTCATCCGATTTGAACTAATATTGCAATAATGTGGTAATTCAGCAAAAAGGATTTTCTTTCGACATAACTCACGAATTTCATAGAAATCGGTTCAGAATATAAATATATATATAGATACATATATATATCGCCTTATTTTCAATGCTAGAGCTACTGTAAGCGCATTTATTAACCACTGATCCCAAAATTTTGTACAATGCTTCGAAATCGATTCAAATTTAGATATAGATCCCATATATATGTTCGTCAGATTTTGGGTAATTTGCAATAATGTTGTCATTTGCCAACTGTAGTTTTTACACTTTGAACATACTGGTTCGAAATTTGGTGCGGATACTATAAACCATCTGAAAACCTCCAACGAGGTCCATTAAAATTGGTTCAAAATAAGATATGCGTCCCAATTGGTATTTATAGGGTAGGTGTAGGGTATTATATAGTCGGCACCGCCCGACTTTTGTCTTTTCTTACTGGTTATTACAGTAACTATGTATGTGAATTACATGCATTGGGGAAGTAAACCCAAAATACACACATTTATATAGAAAATGTTTTAATTGGATCGATGCTAAAGAAGCTGTTATGCCATTAATATGCATATTTTGGAAATAAATAAGATTTGAATTGCATCTAGAAATTAAAAAACGTAGTCGAAAGACTTTTTGTGGGGGAGTATTATTTTCTATATATAGGTATCTAAAGTACTTTTATACCAATATAAATTTCGAGCGGCTAGAATTTTTCAAAAACGGACAGTCATAACAGTGCTGTTGAGCCTAAAAAGGCTCCAATTCAATTAAATAATGATTGAAAGAACTTACTGTCTATATTACTAAATATTTTTCCTTTTTATACCCTCCACCATAGGATGGGGGTATACTAATTTCGTCATTCTGTTTGTAACTCCTCGAAGTATTCGTCTAAGACCCCATAAAATAAATATATTTTCAATCGTCATGACATTTTAAGTCGAACTAGCCATGTCCGTCCGTCCGTCTGTCGAAAGAACGCTAACTTTCGAAGGAATAAAGCTAGCCGCTTGAAATTTTGCACAAATACTTCTTATTAGTGTAGGTCGGTTGGGATTGTAAATGGGCTATATCGGTCCACGTTTTGATATAGCTGCCATATAAACCGATCTGGGATCTTGACATAACATATTTTACATGCAATCGAATGTTGGGCAAAAAAGCCTTTTTTGATCTCATGGTTAACGCTATTTGATTTGTTTTTGAACAAACAAAATGTGTAAAATAAATGTTTCTAATGTGAATATAAAATCAAGAATTTGACATAATTTGGGCAAAAATGATAAAAGAAGTTGGGTCAAATATTTGACTAATCTGAACATACCTCTACACTAATTTACAAACAATAAATTTTTTGTGATTTTATAAATTTAAGCATTGTTTTCTTAATTTTATCGGTTAAAAAAAATATTTTAAATTTTGATAGTTTTCAAAAAAAAAAACAAATCCTGGTCTTTGTATCATTACAACGTATCTCCCAAATGTTTAAACGCTCTACAGTTTTCAAAGTGTGTACATATGAATGCTCATCATGCATATATCATGCAAACGGCAGTTCTTTTTTCCAAACGGAAACTTCATTTCCGCTGCCAATTTTCCAAACACCATTTATAACTATTTCTTTGTGAGGGAGCGTCATCTATGCTTGAGGTTTTAAGAGGGAGGCACATACAACGTGTTTCGCGTAGCCATTTTCAATAAAACAAATCCAGAAATATAAATTTTATTAAAATGCTCTTTCTAAGAATGAGAACAATTTTTTTTAATTTACCGTTACGCGAGACCACGTCACACATATGGCAAAGAAATCCAAAGCCGAGTGACACTGGTCGTCACACTTTTTTAAGCCACTGTATACGACTCTTCTGACGCACTCACACAAACAGCCTCCTACATACAAATTTACACAGGCATGTGTTCATGTATCTAGATATGTGAACATGAGTGTATATAATTATGTTGGTATCTTTAGAATACACGACGGCAACGACGAGACTGTTTTTTTCTGTTGTATTGCTTTCTCAGATTACCAAAACAGTTGAGGCACCAAACAAAACCCGTAAAAATCGTAATAATAACAACACGTTCGTACACATTTATTTCAACCTCACCATCAGTCAAAGTGTAAATAAATTTTAATTCTTTTTAATACCTTTGATTATGGACGAATGAACCGTTTTAATTGCAAACAATTTAAAATTATAAACAAAGGTGTATGCAACAAATTAACTTTTATGACTCATAACTGAAGCAACAAAATAAAAACGAAAACAAGAATTACAGCAAGCTAAAACGAATGAATACGTTCCTCGGTTTAACACAGTTCCCAACTGGCTGGCTGGTTGGCTGGCTGTGGTTATGGGTCGGTGGTAGAGTTAACAATGGTAACAAAATTGGTATTTTGAATTTAAACATATGGTTCATATGGTTACTTCACACGGATAGCTAATTGCTATGGTATTTAAATTTTTGTTGCTTGGCAACCATGTTTCTTAGCAGCTAATTGCTGTTGAGTTTTTTTTTTTTTTTTTGTTAATTTGGAGGTAAATTTTAGAATCTTCGGGCGTCGTACCATGTGTGATCCGAACTGGTTTCACGCAATGAAAGAAGATTGCTGATATCAGCAAACTCTATCTAAAAAATTTTTCAACTTTTAACACTCGTATTCAGAAAACATAATAATGAAGCTGTGAAATAGGGTTATTTGACCGATTTCCTTTATAGAACTGTCAAATAAACCTATTTTAAACCTTCATTAAGTTTTGTGAATACGGGCATAATTATTTAATAATTATATAACTAAAGGAAATTTTTTGCACCAACACAATTGGGTTGTTTTATTTACCAGTATAGCGGATTCGCTAGCTTAAGGCTGGTACAACGTTCTTTTTGGTGGAAAAATTTCCCTAAATCATTCCTTCGGTGGTTTGACAAGGTTACCACATTTAATTCTTTTGGGTTTCTTTGGCCAAAATGTTGCCATTTGCATATAAAAATTCATATGGCATCAACCAATTTATCAGGTGCTACGTACATATTTACATACAAATGTGAGTGTGTGGACCGCACTCAAATTCATATAAAGGGTGATTTTTTTGAGGTTAGGATTTTCATGCATTAGTATTTGACAGATCACGTGGGATTTCAGACATGGTGTCAAAGAGAAAGATGCTCAGTATGCTTTGACATTTCATCATGAATAGACTTACTAACGAGCAACGCTTGCAAATCATTGAATTTTATTACCAAAATCAGTGTTCGGTTCGAAATGTGTTCAAATTTTGACAAATTTTGTTTAGCGATGAGGCTCATTTCTGGTTGAATGGCTACGTAAATAAGCAAAATTGTCGCATTTGGAGTGAAGAGCAACCAGAAGCCGTTCAAGAACTGCCCATGCATCCCGAAAAATGCACTGTTTGGTGTGGTTTGTACGCTGGTGGAATCATTGGACCGTATTTTTTCAAAGATGCTGTTGGACGCAACGTTACGGTGAATGAACACATTTCGAACCGAACACTGATTTTGGTAATAAAATTCAATGATTTGCAAGCGTTGCTCGTTAGTAAGTCTATTCATGATGAAATGTCAAAGCATACTGAGCATCTTTCTCTTTGACACCATGTCTGAAATCCCACGTGATCTGTCAAATACTAATGCATGAAAATCCTAACCTCAATAAAATCACCCTTTATAAAAATAATGTTGTTGTAATAGCAAGACCAAAAGCACAACACTTTCACAATCGTTATTACTTCGTACAATAGTTTGTTATGAAAGAAACATTTTTATTTATTTTAGAAGTATTTTTATTTATCTTTTTATATTTATATACAAATAGTTTCTTATTTATGTATCCACAAAAAATATATTTGTTCCACCCCGAGTAAGTACATGTGAATAAGATCACTAACACTAACAAACACCATTCTTCTAATTGTAACTCTTCGTGTAATGTAAATTTCCACTAGATGAAAAAACAAGTTATAGCGAAACGAACACTTTTCATCAATATGTTCCGCTTAATTTTTATATGGAGTTTCACTGCGAAACCCGAATATAGTACTAACCTTTATGAATAAATAATAACTCTCTTCCAGCTAAAGCTTTGTACTTTAATGTTGGTAGCACTGACGCACATCCGAAATAATAAAATATCAACAAAACAAACAAAATAAGTCATTTTAATTTTAAATAATTGTTTCTCGGAGTTCATAAAAGTGATTATATTATAAAATCCTGAGCAATTTTTTAGTTTTGTCATTCAAATTGAATGATGACACCGTATATTTCAATAAACGGCGATAAGATTAGCCGCTTAGCTAATCGCTAAGGTGGATTTAAAAAGGTGGTCGCGCGCAAACGGCTGTTAACAGCCGGCTTTGTTGTTATCTTCTCTCTCGCATATTCTCTGCTCATGTACGTACACGTAAACATACAACCACACAAATTTCTTTGTGTGTGTTAGCAAACCGTCGATCAGGTTGAAGGCAAAATGGCGGATTACACCATATGATTTATGGTTGTTGTGCAAATGAGAACACCTTTATTTTTTTCGCCATGGCTAATCGCCGTCTTTCAAAATTACAATATCGGTCGAATAAAGATAGTCATATACTTATAATTGATGTAGGTGTTATTTTTGTAGCAGAGTGTTGTACACTGATGCGGCAGCCCTTGCCGATGAAGGACTTCATCGGGTCAATCCGGTACATACAACAGGCTGCCATGGGATTGATTAGAGATGTGTAGTTCCGGATGGAACTAGTTCATTGGAACTTATCCAAGTAAGG
Organism: Stomoxys calcitrans; assembly: GCF_963082655.1. Taxonomy (NCBI): domain Eukaryota; kingdom Metazoa; phylum Arthropoda; class Insecta; order Diptera; family Muscidae; genus Stomoxys; species Stomoxys calcitrans. The sequence continues at coordinate 128,237,723 of NC_081554.1, forward strand.
AACTACTGGAACTAGTTCCATCTCTTTTCTTCTTATAGTTCCATTGTTCCATTTTTTGCATGTACACTTTTCTTTTGCGCCCTTTTGTTAATTTTTAGACCAGCTGATTGACATGTCATATTCATACAACAGCTAAATAAAAGCGTCAACTTTTTTAATGAACAACAACTGTATACGTTGTAATTTAGGTGAAAGGAGAATAAATTGTTTGTGGCAACCACATTAAATGAATGTGATAGAAATATAAATAAAGAAACGTGGTGGCATCTAAATATTATTTTTTTTATTGTCAACAAATCTAAATTGTTTTGACGAGCTTCGATTCGTTTTTTATTCAGCATACTTGTTTAAAACAATGTAAAAGGAAATAGTTCCTTTTGTGGAACAGAACTAAAAGCAGCGATTAATAAAAGGAGCTAAAATGCCCAGCTTTAGGTTTGATGTAAGTCATTGGAGACTGTAAATCGGGCATATCAATTTAGATTTGGATATAGCTCCCAAATAATATAAAGACCATCGTAGCGCAAATGTAAACATCTCCGCCTATGAGATGTTTGCATTCGCGCCTGACGAAAGATAAAAAAAATATTTTCATGGGTGGTTTTCCTTTCCTAAACAGTGGGTCTACTCAAGAAAAAACCCGAGCAAAATCTTACAAAATGTTCTACAAGCCAAGAATGCGTTTTATGTTTCAATACCCACCACCGAAGAGCTGGTCATTTTGTTCTTCAGCCATTCTATTTGCAACACATCAATTATGGATATTCAACCCTATAAAGTAAATATTCATAGATGATCTAAGCATGTCCGTCCGTCTGTTGGTCCAAATCATTCTACGGCCTACAGTTCAACGATGGCCTGTAATATAGCACTCTTTATACCGATCTCCCGATAAGAATTCTTGCACCTCTAGCGAAATTTTCGGTTGCTCATTCGTAATTGCAAGAAAACATTTTCCACTGCCTATTGTCACCCTGTTACGCAAAGAAAACTTCATTTGAACTGCTTACATGCAAACGAAAATTTCGGCAAATTTTTGAAGTTCCTGAAGATTTTGCACTGCTCGATGTCACTTTGTCTCTATTTCTATTATAACGTTTAAAAAGTTTATTGATGATAAGCTTATGACTGAACTGTGTGTGTCGGATGAAATTAAAGTGGAAATTTGGGAAAAGATTGATGAGGCCCCTCGTGCTGCTGGTTTGGAAATTGTTATCCAGCGAAGAAACAGATTATGGACAATCTGGTAAATTATTGAAGAAATACTAAGCCAAGGCGGTTTACTATTCCCCCAATACCACCAATCCCATGGCAGCAGGTTGTACGTACCGGATTGACCCGATGGATTCCTTCAACGGCAAGGGCTGCCACCTCAGTGTATAACACACTGCTACAACAACAACTATTCACCTGATAACTATAATAAATGGATTGTGACGGTACGTGATAAATTACTGAAAAGGGAAATGTATGATTTTTGGAAAATCGCGGTAGTGCCCGAGGAGCTAGGTCTTGGGTGGATCCCAACTTATTTGACAATATGGATAAACCTGAACCGGCAGCTTGGCCGCTTGGCATGGCAAATAAACCATTCAAGAAGAATGAACACCTAAAATTACATATGTTATTTAGTATGTTAACTTCATTAATTGTATTAGTATTAAGTAAAACTTTGTTTTATAACTGACGACAATTGTTTAAACTAATAAAAAAATCCCTTGAACTCTCCCTGTCATAAGATGTAGCCGTTAATTTATATTTCATTTGGAATAAAATACGCAGCACTGGCAAAATTTTCGGTTTGCCTTGGTGTAACAGGGTCACATACTATTGAAGATTTTTTTTCGGTACTATTGAATGAAAATTAATGGGTTTATACTGTTTTGCAACATGAAACTATTTATTTGTGCATAACATCGGTTAATTTCGACAAATGTGTCATTAATCAACAAACAGTGTGAGTGGCGCTGTTAATGAATCCTTGCAAGGATTCATTAATAATATTTAATATGACTAATCTCCCCCCGGCTTGGGAAAGCTGCGAGAATAATACGGGCTGGAACATTGAGGTAGAATCTGTGTGGTGTTCATTGCTGTTACGGGAAGCTTAGCTGGGAGCTACCGGGCGCGTTCACAGGTTGCGGATGGTGGAATGCTCCATGCGGAATAGCTGCAAAGGCAATCGCGGACAATCAGCGGTATCGAGTGGAAGGTCTCAGTGAGAGACTGGGCGGCACCGGCTCTTGCACAAATACTGAGTGTCATAATGCTCGATATGACAAGGCGAGTTATTGGCGCCTTTAAATAGCCAATGGCCACCAACGATTAGGATCATGCTAAGCACGGATGTTGAGATTCAGAACAGAAGTCCTCTTGACAAATTTCAGCCAAACCGGATCAAAATTTTGACTCTAGGGGCTCAAAAATCAAAAAATGAGATCGGTTTATGTGACGGCTGTATCCAAATCTGAACCGATGTAGCCCATTCGCAATCTCCAACGACCTATATCAATAAGAAGCATGTTTTGCAAAATTTCAAGCGGATATCTTTATTCGTTCGACCGCTATCGTAATTTCAACTGATAGAATGACGGACCGACATGGCTACAACTGCTTAAAATGTCAAGATGATCAAAAATATATGTACTTTATGGAGTCGCTGGTGGTATGGTATGGTGGTATATCATTCCAAGGTCCCGACTTGGTGCTATGGTGGTGGGTATAAAAAATTTCACAGCTCTGTAACACAGACCGAACCGAAAGATTCGTTGTCTTACGGCAATGATAACTTCGTTAGAACTGCGTATCGGTCTTTTAATCCCAATGAAATAGAAATTAAGGCAGAAATTAAAACTTGAATTATCTGCAAAAAGAACTGCGTAGTTAATAAAAATATTAATTGACTGTTTGTTAGAGCACCGTATGTCTTTTTTTATAAAATACTTGGCCGGAGAAAGTGTAATTTTTCAAAAGTATATATATTTTTTTTTTAATTTGTAGAATACCAAGTTCTTATCATCCTGTGCTTATAGTTAACATTTGGTTAAACTAAGAATGGAGGTGCCCAGTTGTATCTTAGGTACTGCTCTGCATCACCCAGTGCTGGAATGAATCATTCGTTTGGTAAAGAAGAGAAATTTGGGCAACAATCTTGTAGTTTTTGTACCAAGCTGGACAACGCTTTTAGCTAATAGTAAACATTTTTAATTTATCCGCGATAACCAGTCGAGAATAAAATATAAGTCAGGAAATGTCTGACGATGATGAAGTTCCTGAAGATTTTGCTGATTTTGATGCCACCTTACCGTTAACGGACCCCGTCACTACATTTAAAAAGTTAATTGATGAAAAGATGTTCACGGACCTTTTTGTACCCGATCATATGAAATTTGAAATTTGGGATAAACTTGATGCCGCCGCACGGGATGCTATTTGGAAATTATTGTTTGGCGAGGAAGCAGATTTGCAGCAAGCTGGTGCTTTATTGAAGAACTATAAATCCAGAGCGGTTTTCTTCTCACCTGATAACTACAATGAATGGATAGTTCTGGTACGAGACGAATTATTAAAGCGGGAAATGTTTGATTTTTGGAAAAACACTGTGGTGGCGGAACAGTTGGGCCCTGCATGGGCTGCAGATTCAGATTTATATGATGACTTGGATGACCCTGAACCAGCGGCGTTTTATAACTTTGCTGGTTGTAAGGCTGCTTGGTTAAAAAGTGAAGAAGAGACTCCAGACAGATAAATATTTGGTTTTTTGTTATTAAATTAATTTAAGAAAGTTTCGAATATGTAATTTAACTATGGCGACAACTCTAAAGACTTAAGATGTGTAAATGTTAAATACGTTTTTAAAAGTTCAAGAATAGCCTTTGCTTCCTAGTGTTTCAGAAATGCGTACATGTAAATTAAATAAACAAAACTTCCTAATTGTTGTTGATTGACTCCAGAGCATTTATATACGACAGAATTCCACAAATTATGAAGTTTTTAAAAACAACGTCATACGTCTTCGTCATATATCGTAATAATGTTTATAGTACGTCATCCAATCCAGAATATTTCCCACACATGAATTAGTTCCACGGGAGTAATATACGATACAATAGTTATTTATTTGGACTTCACGCGCCATGCTTACGTTACTACACCCTGTCATTTATCGAAATGTCAATATGAAATGTAGATGTCGTTTAGGTGGCACGTTTGGTATCTGTTACATTTGAATTTGTAATACCTAGATTTAGAAAGATATGGAGAAAATCGATTCAATAAATGTTTTTATACCCACCACCAAAGGATGGGGGTATACTAACCTACTCATTCCTTTTGTAACACCTCGAAATATTGATCTACGACCCCATAAAGTATGTAAATACTTGATCGTCTCGACATTCCGAGTCGATCTAGCCATGTCCGTCTGTCGAAATCACGATAGCGGTGGAACGCATAAAGCTAGCAGCTTAAAGCTAGCCGCTTGCACAGATACTTAATATTGATGTAGGTCGTTGGGGATTGCAAATGGGCCATATCAGTTCAGATTTGGATATAACTCCCATATAAACTGATCCCCCGATTTGACTTCTTGAGCCCCTGGAAGCCGCAATTTTTGTCCGATTTTGTTCGGTTCCCAATTTTAATTTTTCGGCCCGGCCGAACACGCTCTTACTTGTTTTTTTTTCAAGTTCATTGGTGTGATTAGACCAATGCTAACTTGCACCTCTGAAGTTTGGTGGTCCGCGATGGAGTAAAAGTGTAATATAAGGACATTACAACGGGCTCAGAGATAATTTGTGTTGGCTTAGGAGGGGCGATGGCGGTCACGCCTATCATCCGGTCATCCAGCGACAGACCCTTGGATTGACGGATCTCTGGTATTGCGATATGGAAGTTTATGATATACGGATGTATCAAAGCTGGAGCAGTGCGTCTAAGGGTGTATCCAGACGCATTTGAGTTGAATGGTTTTGGCTGGGCAGTTAAACCGGTGACGTGTGTCGTGTGGGGTCTCTTCCACTTCCCATTCTTCCTCAGCAGAAAGAAGAAACAAGATGTAAGTGTTAAAGCTGGTATACATTCTCTAGGCCTGCAATTAGCTCGGCGTTTTTTTTATTGAGATTTCATCCAACACATTTAGGTGAGTTGAGGAAAGGGAATGATAAATGGAGCTGGGCCTAATAGCACGTTTGCATTGAAATTTGTATGATCTATATTTAACTAAATCCAAAAACAAATCCTGCCCGTTTACACTGCGTTGTTTGGGGGATTTAAGTGAAAGGGGATTTAGAATTAAACTTTGTTTCACAACTTACCTTTTACAAATGTGTTTTATATTTGTATTTTCATCATTATAACACTGTTTTAGGGCTTATGTGTGTAATATCGGATCTAATAGAATATCTTTTTAAGATTTAAGAAAAATATCACGGTTGTGATATCAAGCCTTTGAAACTTAGATTTACTGCAAAATCAAAACAAAAAAAAAAAAAAAAAAATTACTCAGCTGTTCGCATGACCTCACCTTTGTAAGGGACAAGGTGTTTTGTAAAGCGGTGGCACTTCTCTGCATATTGCTGCGGCTTGAACTCGCCGGATGTGGGTTCTACTTCCGCTCATATCCTCTTACAAATATTTCAAAGTGCCATAAGGTGTCAAACAAGGTTGTTCTCCTTAAAAATTTAAACACGAGACACTAGACGGTTACAGTTTGAATTTAAAATTATAAAGAAAACGGACAGACATTCTTCAACGAGAGTTTATTCTACAGAACAGCACAGATGTGAAATTGACATTAAGATTGGAATCAGGTGTCGAAGATTCCTTGGGCATCCCACCCACGATATAGCCAAGAAGTGACTATCCTAATGAGATGTCTATAGCCCTAAATGTACCTATTAATAAACATCTCCCTTTAATGATGCAAAACTCTCCTCCTTTTTATACAACTACATACTCAACCTTTGCCTGGGGAAAATCAAAACATTTTTGTTTTAGTCTTTATGATTATTCACATAATTTGTATTAAAAAAAAATGAATTCATATGAATATGTGAATTCAATGTGTTTATAACATTTTAAACAATAACTTAAAACTAATACTTATATTTAATTATGTAAATTTCTATATATTTTTTTTAATTAGTTCTATAGCATGCTCTTTCAATTGAAATAACTAAAAATTGTAGAATTAAATGATCATCGCCCTTACAGGCAAAAAAAAAAAAAACTTGAAATAGTCCTAAATTTTGTTTAAATTCAAATTATTTCCTAGCAACTTCTCTATATTATTTTTCTTCTTTCAATCGTAAATTTTTTTTTATTTTTATTTTTTTTTAATCGTGAATTCTTTCTTTTTCTTCTTAGTTACATCAGTCGAAACAATTTAACATTTTTTTGTACATGCATATGTACATATATAATTTTTTTCTTTCTAACTTTATATAGTTTCTGTAGTTTTCATTAATTTATTATTTTCTTCCTTTTTATAATATCTTTTATGCTATTGCTTTTTTAAAATACTATTCAAGAAATTTGACCGATATGTATTAAAATATTGGTTTCCACGTTTTTCTTACGAATTCCATAAAGTGGGGTTAACAACGTTATGTCACGTGTTCGGTAAGTAATATATATACTTTTTTTGGAAATTTCATTAATTGAAAAATGGGGTTTTTCCAGGTTTCCTCCTGTTGTGTCTTCTTCTTATTTCGACAGTTCATTCACAATATAGTCATAACCTACATGGTTTTTGTACTCACTATTTCAGGTTCCATAAGTGTGGTGAATAAAAAGAGTCCTCGGGATATGTGGCAGATGGAGCCAGTGGTCGTACACACAGCACTCCACGATTTGTTGGTCCAATATATCGGCAAAACCACAATACCCTACATGGTGAAAGTATTCCAGTCCACGTAAATTTATTTAACAAAAGAGAAATTAGTGGTTCAAATCTTACCCGAGGTATTAAATGAAATAGGTACTGATAATCTCTCCCTGCGGAATGCCAGGGTTTGGGGGTTATGTCTCACAACCGAAATTCAGACACGATTTATGTGATCCTGAGATACGAAATTATTACACCAAATTATATGCTAAAACGTTGTAATATAGCTACCTTTTCAAATTCGTTGTAATCACACAAAAAAATTGATTCACTCACTGAAGAGTTATAATACTCAATAATAAAAATTATCTGACACCAACTTCTCAGAGATCACAAAAGACTGCACCGCACTATGTATGACTTAATAATGACATGTGCTCCATTCTCACCTAACCAACTTGGTAGCATGGCACTTTGCCCTTGAAAGATGACGTTGAAAGTCACACATACTTCTAAACGTTAAACAAGTACAACAAGGTTCTGACTCCGGAGTCCTAGACAAATCTCATGCAACCCTGTGCTCAAAAGAATCAGTCTAAAATAGTCGGTATCTGTGATTGTGCAATCACATACAACGATCACGCCTTGATCCAGGACCAAGGCTGATCTCAACTCAAGAAATAAAAATAAATAAATTGAAATCTGAAATCCAAGAAAATGTTGGCAACAAGCGTAGTCCATCAACTGACATTCGTTAATGGCCTCCCAAATTCGATGATATCCTAGATGTCAGTCTTGTGCAGGGCATAATGTATGTGTATTCAACCAGCCTAACTATCGGTTCTTGGCGGCCGTCACACCTTATTAGAGCATCCTGAGTAGCTTCCATATAATCATATATCATTTCAAGCCTTAATTCAATTACAAAAAAGGGTAAATAAACGGGAATGTAAACACTTTTGCAACAAGCCATATTGACTTTAAGATAGCAGGGTGGTTCTGATATAAAAATACGACAATTTTGCATTTTCAATTCTTCCTAATAACTCCCTTTTGTGACAATACAAAGAAATGATTATATTTTATAGGAAATAGAAAATTGTTTATTTATATTTTTTATATTTTTTTGACAAAAAGTCGAAACGTCCACTTTTTCCGAAAGTCGACTATGATAAAGTCAAAAGTCGACTTTTTGTAAAAATAAGTTTAAAAATCGACTTCTGCTAATTTGATAAAAGTCTAAAAGTCGACTTTTCGTGGCAACTTGTGTTTCCTAAAACCACCTTGACATTTCAATTTACGGCATTCACCACTCAAGGTAGTTTCGTTGGGGGTAGATTTTTGTTGTTGTGCTGATGACACTACCTCTTAATTGCACCATGCAAGCGTATATGCGTGATTATGAATGTGCATATCATACACAACCATACCCAATTCTTGAAAACAGTTGCATATTTTGGTACTTTTATCGATTATTTAGCCATGAAATTGGGTTTATTTGAGATTTATAGCACGTTTACATTGAAATTTTTATGATCTAGATTTAATTAAATCTAAAAATAAATCCTGTCCGTTTACACTGCATTTTTGGAGATTTAAGTGACAAACACAAGCGTACATGCTTTTATATGAATGTGCATATGGAACACATCCATTCGCAATTTTTGAAAACAGTTGCATATTTTCTTACTTTTATCGATTATTCAGCAATGAAATCGGGTTTATTTAGGATTTAAAAATAAATCCTGGAAACATGGGTTTTATTTTTGTATGATAAAACCAGCAAAAACCCTGGATTTAGCATTTAAATCTCGAAAAGGTCATAAATCCGGGTTTAGTGCTCAATGTAAAAATGTTAGAAATAAATCCTGGAAAATGGGACTTATTTTTACTTAGCACCTTAATCTCGAAAAGGCGATAAATCCGGATTTAGTGGCCAATGTAATCGTAATTTATAGCGCTTCCCTTGTGTTTTTGCTCTCTCGATACATATTTGCACAAGGACGCGGAGGTAAGTGTTCGCACACGTGGGAACGCAGGTTGTACAGCACATAGGCGGATAGCTTGGGCTACCGACTCTAACCTAATTTTCGGTTGCTTTTCATTATCGTCCACTTCCAGGCCCTGAATATATTCCTCGTTCAGTGCATAGACCGTGTTTGGTGGAGTAGCAGCTGTGGCTATCGACATGCATGCACGACCGCGGAGCGTTTTAATAGTCACACGTGTATCCTTTCGTCCCGTCTTTTGCTGAAAGGTATCGCCTGAAAGAAACTGATCATCTGCAAAAGTCGCCGAACAAAGCCGAAGACACTCTTGTATTTTCGTCATCAATAACTTGCCAATAACATTACGACTTCACAAACAATAGTTTGCAAACCTCATAACGTAAGTCGATAATAAATAGATATTCGAATAACAAGAGTCTGGTCGTTAGTAATATTTAGCCTTGCACCTATTGGTTTTAATGATTTTGTTTGATTTTTTTTTATTGTATTTAAGTACAATCATATTCCTATTATTTATATATTCATGATTCGTGTTCCCTTATGGCATATTTTTAGGCGCTGTATAATTTCTTATTAGCCATCCAATGGCAGCCTCATTATTTCGCTTAGTTTAGTTTCAGCTCAGCAAACTGAAATCTCTAATTAGAAAACAATTAGAAAACCATCATCGTCTATTTGAGCTCGAGTAGGGGAAGTCTTTTTTATTTACGCTAGCTGGACCGGGCCCGCTCCGCTGCGCCTGCTTTTACTTTATATGTAAAAAAATTTTACTTGGAATATTTATTTTCAACAATTAAAGAGCTTTTATATACCGCTTGACAAACAGTTCAACAATATAAGTGCCTTTATGTGAATCCCATATGATCATTCTTGGTCTACGAATTTAAGTTTGGATGTAAGTATACTCCATTCTTAAAATACTTTATTTCAGCCCGATATTGTCATGATGTCTGATTTAGGGGTGTTTTCGGGGGTGAGACAGTCCCCCAGACACTTTGCCCTGAAAAAATATCAGCATCGTGCTCTTCTCTCAAATACCATTTTTTTAAACCCCATATTGTCATTGGTTTTGAGGGAAGGTTTACAGGATGAGGCGTCCCCCAAACACATGTCCCTAAATTGGTTATCAAATTCGTTTTCTAATCTCAAATACCATTCACTTAAACCTCTTATTGAAAAAGCCAGCAAATATGTTCGGTTTGTGGTATGGGCCCTAAAAACTATGAATATCGAGCTCCACAGTCTTGAAGACCCAAATTGTCTTGGTGAGCAAATACGTCCTACTTGGGGGTTGTTATGGTGGTGAGACGTCCCCTACACAGTTGGTCCCGAATGTTGATGTCAGATTCATGGTCTACTCCCAAATATCCTTAAGTTGAGCTTAATTTTTCCATAGTCGGCAAAAATGACCGGTTTGGTGGGTGTTTTGGAGGGATGGGGCGGCCACTCAGTGATTTGGCTTTGAAAATATATATCAGATTCGTGTTCTACTCTAAAATACCTCTTATTTGAGCCTCAAATTGGAATGGTCAGCAAATACTTCCTATTCGGGTCGTGTTATGGGGGTGGGGTGGCCCTGTAGACACATTTCCCGAACATTGATATCATATTCGTGCTTTACTTTCCAAGACCTTTCATTTGAGCCCGACATTGCTTTGGTCGTAAATTTGTCTCCTTTGGGGGATATACTCGGGGATGGGCGGCCCCCTCAAACACTGGTCCCACATCTGGATATCAGATTCGTGTTCTACACTCAAATACCTTTTATTTAAGCCCCATATTGCCATGTTTAGTAAATAACTCCAGTTTGGGGGGAGGGACCTCCAGAAACTTTGTCCCAAATTTGGATATCAGATTCGTATTCTATTCGCAAATACCTTTCATTTCAGTCCAATATTGCCATGGTCGGTAAATATTTCCGAGTTAGGGGTGTTTTGGGGGTTGGGGTGGTCTTCCAAACACTTGGTCCGACAATTGGATATCAGATACGTTTTCTAATCTTAAATACCTTTAATTTGAGTCCCATATTGTCGTGATTGGTGTATATATATATTTGGTAGGTTTTGGGGTGGGGCGCCCACCGGTATATAACTAAAAATTAAGAACGAAATATTTGATATTTAAATAAAGAAAATGATTTAAATTTTCTAAATGAACGAAGAAGCCACGATGATGGTGTGAGTTTCACAAAAAGGTAAGGTAAAACAAGTAAAAGCGTGCTAAGTTCGGCCGGTCCGAATCTTTTATACCCTCCACCATGGATCGCACTTGTCGAGCTCTTGCCACGGTATCTCTTTTTTGGCAAACAAAGGGTATAAGAAAAGATTTGATCTGTTATTAGAGCGATATCAAGATATGGTCCGGTTTGGACCACAATTATATTATATGTTGGAGACCTGTGTAAAATGTCAGAATTGCGCCCTTTGGGGGCTCAAGAAGTTAGATAGAGCGATCGATTTATATGGGAGCTGTTTCGGGCTATAGACCGATTCAGACCATAATAAACACGTATGTTGATGGTCATCAGGTTATGAACCGCACAGTTGTAGAAAGTTATAACAAAAGACCTCATGCGAAATTTCAGCTAAATCGGATAATAATTGAGCCCTCTAGTGGCGCAAGAAGTCAAGACACCAGATAGGTTTATATGGCAGCTATATCAGATTATGGGCCGATTTGAACCATACTTGGCACAGTTGTTGGATATCATAACAAAACACGTCGTACAAAATTTCATTCCAATCGGATAAGAATTGCGCACTCTAGAGGCTCAAGAAGTCAAGATCCAAGATCGGTTTATATGGCAGTTATATCAAAACATGGACCGATATGGCCCATTTACAATACCAACCTACCTACACTAATAAGAAGTATTTGTGCAAAATTTCAAGCGGCTAGCTTTACTCCTTCGGAAGTTAGCGTGCTTTCGACAGACGGACGGACATGGCTAGATCGACATAAAATGTTAAATGTTAATGTTACATAAAATGTTAAACAAGACCATCTCTCGACAGACGAAGATCACACAATACACTGATACTACCCGTGTTGTTATGGGTACTTGTGAAAGCAAACGAGGCAGTGCTGGGAGTGCTTGAGAGAAAGATTCTTCCTAAAATATGTGGACCAGTTTGAGTTAATGGACAATATAGGCGTCATATGAACCATGAGCTGTATGACGACGATAGCATAGTTACACGTATCAAAATACTACGGCTACGGTGGTACACGCAAACCGGAACGACCAAAAGTGGCAGTTATCTTCATATCTCTCGCAACGAAATAAGCTGCAAGTTCGTTGATGTAAACGTTTAATCTGTCGCAGATGTCAACAATGGGTGTAGGCTTGATGCCATGATTGTACTACCATCGGGCCTGGCTGGAGGGATGTGTTGGCGATGTCCTCAAATAGTTTGGCATGGCTGACCGTTTCGAATGATTTCGATAGTTTCAGCGCCACGAAGGTCGTCCTATACTCTCACATAGTCCGACGACGACGACGCTTGCGACCCATTGCTGTCGATGTTCGCACAGCACTTTGCAACATATTCAGTGCGACTATACTCCCGTAGTGACGTAAGGCCAAAACAAGATCTAAAATTCACCCACTTCATGCACCCTTCATGGTATTGGTCTGTAGGTTTATTCTAAGTTTAGGGGTTTTGAAACCCCCAATAAGTCCACTATTAATTTGTCTAAGACCAAGACGCTTCCTCCAAAGTACTGAGGTTTTAGGATACTTGTACACACCATATAATAAAACAAGTAAAAGCGTGCAATGTTCGGCCGGGCCGCATCTTATATACCCTCCACCATGGATCGCATTTGTCAAGTTCTTTGCACGGTATGTCTTTATATGAAGACAAAGGATAATGGATTAGAATTGCTACGCTATTGGAGCTATAATACAGTCAGAAAAATGATGCGCATAAAATAAAGTAAGCAAATTAACTAGCAGGTTTTAATCTAATTTGTTTAAATTTTGACTAAAACAAGGAAAAATGCAATTTTTAGTAAGTTTTACTCATCGGCAACTCACTGTCCCAAATTTCAGCGAAATCGGATATTAAATGTGGCTTTTATGGGCCTAAGACCCTAGATAGGCGGATCGATCTATATGGCAGCTTTATCCAAATCTGGACCGATCTGAGCCAAATTGAAGTGGTATGTCGACTAGACTAACACAACTCACTGTCCCAAATTTCAGCAAAATCGGATAATAAATGTGGCTTTTATGGGCCTAAGATCCTAAATTTGCGGATCGGTCTATATTAGAGCTTTATCAAGATATAGTCCGATATAGCCCATCTTCGAACTTAACCTGCTTATGGACAAAGAAAGAATCTGTGCAAAGTTTTAGCTCAATATCTCAATTTTTAAAGACTGTAGCGTGATTTCAACTTACAGACGGACAGACGGACGGACATGGCTAGATAGTCTTAGATTTTTACGCTGATCAAGAATATATATACTTTATAGGGTCGGAAACGGATATTTCGATGTCTTGCAAACGGAATGACAAAATGAATATACCCCCATCCTTCGGTGGTGGGTATAAAAAGGAAATTTCGCCGGGGCTGAACTTTGGGTACCCACCTCCTCGGTTATATACGTAAACCACCTTTCGTCAAAATCCGGTGAAAAATTCACACATTACGCCCCATACAGCTATATCGAAATATGTTCCGATTTGGATCAAATACTAATAAGTACAAGTCATTGTTCAATTGTGTATAATAAAATATTGATCTTTATAGTAGCTACTAGCTGACCCGGGCCCGCTCCGCTGCGCCTTCTTTTACTTTATATGGAACAAAATTTTCCTTGGAATATTTATTTTCGACAATTAAAGAGCTTTTAGTGAAATACCATGCTACGAAAATAGTATATCGATTGACTAACAGTTTAACAATATAAGTGCCTATATCTGAATCCCATATGATTTTCATTGGTCTACGAATTTAAGTTTGGATGTAAGGTGATCTCTATTCTTGAAATACTTCATTTCAGCCCGATATTCTCATGATTTTTGATTTAGGGGTGTTTTCGGGGTTGAGGTCGTCCCCCAGGCACTTGGCCCTGGAAAACATCAGCATTGTGCTCTTCTTTTAAATACCATTTATTTAAACCCCATATTGCCATTGGTTTAGGAGAGTTTACACGATAAGTCGTCCCCCAAACACATGTCACCAAAATAGGTTATCAAATTCGTTTTCTAATCTTAAATACCTTTCATTTGAGCCACATATTGCCATGGTCGAAAAACTTTTAACCTTGGGGAGGTGTTTTGGGGAAGGGGCGATGCCCTAAATACATGGTCCTACATTTGGATATCAAATTCGTATTCTACTTCCAAATACCTTTATTTGAGCCCCATATTGCGATGGTCAAAATTGCTGTGTGTGGAGTATTTTGGGAAAGGGGTAGACCCCAGAATGGTTCCGAAAATGGGTATCAATTCTTACTCTACCCCCAAATACTTTTCATTTAGGCCCACATTGTCATGGTCGGTAAATATGCCCGATTTATGGGTGTTTTGGGTATTGGGGTGAGTTGGCTTCGAAAATATATATCGGATTCGTGTTCTACTCTAAAAACCCTCTTATTTGAGCCTCATATTGCAATAGCCAGCAAATACTTCCTTTTTGTGTTGTGTTGTGGGGGTGTGGTGGCCCCATAGACACTTTTCCTGAATATTGAAATCAGATTTGTGCTTTACTCCCAAAGACCTTTCATTTGAGCCCCATGTGGCTATGGTCGTAAATGTGTCCCCTTTGGGGGAGGTTTTGGGGGAGAGGCGGCCCCCAAACACTTGGTCTCATATTTGGATATCAGATTCTAATTCTACACTCAAATACCTTTTATTTAAGCTCCATATTGCCATGATCAGTAAATAAGTCCTGTTTGAGGGTGTTTTGGGGAAGGGGTGGACCCCAGAAACCACATTTGTATATCAGATTTAGGGGTGTTTTGGGGGTAGGGATGGTTCCCCTAGCACTTGGTTCGATAATTGGATATCAGATACGTTTTCTTATCCTCAATACCTTTCATTTGAGTCCCATATTGTCGTGATTGGTCTAAATATATGTTTGGTAGGTTTAAGGGAGGGGCGGCCCCCCTAATACCCCATCCGAAACTTGGATACCAAATTTTTATTTTTAGGGTACTTAATGAGAGCACACAAAATTTCGCTTAAATCGCACCATCCATCTCCGAGATCTGGCGTTTCTGAAAATTAGGGTAAGGGGGAGGGTCCGCTCTCCCCTCAGATATCAAAAACTGTAGTACCCCACGGGTTCATTATGCACCATCTGTGAAAATTTCAAGAAAATCGGTTCAGCCGTTTCTGAGTCTATAAGGAACACACAAACATACAAACCTACAAACAAACACAAATTGATTTTTATATATAAGATATCTAAAAATAAACCGATCTGAACCATATACGACAGGGATGTCGAAAAGCTTAACATAAATCACTGTGTCAAATTTCAGTGAAATCGAATTATAAATGCGCCTTTTATTGGGCCAAGACTTAAAATCGAGATATCGGTCTATGTGGCAGCTATATCGGAATCTGGACCGATTTGGGCTAAGTTGCAGAAAAATGTCAAAGAGCCTAACACTACTCAATGTCCCATATTTCGGCGAACTCGGATAATAAATGCACCTTTTGTGGCCCCAAAACCTTAAATCGAGAGATCGGTCTATATGGCAGCTATATTCAAATCTGGACCGATTTGGGCCAAATTGAAGAAGGATGTCGAAGGTCCTAACACAACTAACATGTCCCAAATTTTGGCGACATTGGACAATAAATGCACCTTTTATGGGCGCAATACCTTAAATCTGAAGATCGGTCTATATGGCAGCTGTAGCCAAATCTAGACCGATTTAGGACAAGTTGAAGAAAGATGTCAAGTGGCCTAACACAAATCACTGTCCCAAAATTCAGCAAAATCGGAAGATAAATGTGGCTTTTATGGCGGATCGTCGGCTATATCAAGATATAGTTCGATATAGCCCATCTTCGAGCTTACACTGCTAATGGACAGAAAAGAATCTGTGGAAAGTTTCAGCTCAATATCTCTATTTTTAAAGACTGTAGCGTGATTTCAACAGACGCTGATGAAGATATATTTAATTTATAGGGTCGGAAATGGATATTTCGTGACACGGCCTTAAATTAGCAACTAAAAAGCCAAAAATTACTCACTAAAAATCTTTATTTAACTTTGTTTGCGGGAACTTTTAAAGTTTAAATGTGATCTAAAATTTATGTAGCGATGGAATATTTAATTTAACACAAATGATTTCGCAAAGAATTTACACTACTTATAACGGACGTACACCTTTGATGGTAAGTATTAGATTGAAAATAAAACTACATATCTATACTCAATACTTTCATTTCTTTTTTAACAGTCTATAAAATATTGTGTACATGGCGTAACGGAACTTCTGGGAAAATATGGTGCTTACTCTTATGCGACATTTTGGGAATTTTTCCAAAGCAATTGAAAACTAAAAGTGCAAACGTTTTTATTTTTATATTTATTAATATATATGACATATATCTAATATTTGAAATCTATTTATAAAATAAAATAAAGGGTTAATATAAGAAACAAGTAAAAGCGTGCTAAGTTCGGCCGGGCCGAATCTTATATACCCTCCACCATGGATCGCATTCTTAGGCAAAAAAAAAGGATATAAGAAAAGATATGCTCTGCTATTAGAGCGATATCAAGATATGGTCCGGTTTGGACCACAATTAAATTATGTGTTGGAGACCTGTGTAAAATGTCAGCCAATTCGAATAAGAATTGCGCCCTTTGTGGGCTCAAGATGTAAAATAGAGAGATCGATTTATATGGGAGCTGTATCGGCCTATAGACCGATTCAGACCATAATAAACACGTATGTTAATGGTCATGAGAGAATCCGTCGTACAAAATTTCAGGCAAATCGGATAATAATTGCGACCTCTAGAGGCTCAAGAAGTCAAGATCCTAGATCGGTTTATATGGCAGCTATATCAGGTTATGAACCGACTTGTACTTTATTTGACATAGTTGTCGAAAGTAAGAATAAAACACGTCTTGCGAAATTTCAGCCAAATCGGATAGAAATTCCGCACTCTAGAAGCTCAAGAAGTCAAGCCCTCAGATCTGTTTATATGACAGCTATATCAAGTTATAGACCGATTTGAACCATACTTGGCACAGTTGTTGGATATCATAACAAAATACCACGTGCAAAATTTCATTCCAATCGGATAAGTATTGCGCTCTATAGAGGCTCAAGAAGTCAAGATCCAAGATCGGTTTATATGGCAGCTATATCAAAACATTGACCGATTTGAACCATACTTGGCACAGTTGTTGGATATAATAACAAAACACGTCGTGCAAAATTTCATTCCAATCGGATAAGAATTGCGCACTCTAGAGGCTCAAGAAGTCAAGATCCAAGATCGGTTTATATGGCAGCTATATCAAAACATGGACCGATTTGAACCATACTTGGCACAGTTGTTATATATCAGAACGAAATACTTCGTGTAAAAATTCATTCAAATCGGATAAGAATTGTGCCCTCTAGAGGCTCAAGAAGTTAAGACCCAAGATCGGTTTATATGGCAGCTATATCAGGTTATGAACCGATTTAAACCATACTTGACACAGTTGTTTGATATCAAAGCAAAACACGTCGTGCAAAATTTCATTCAAATCGGATAAGAATTGTGCCCTCTAGAGGCTCAAGAAGTTAAGACCCAAGATCGGTTTATATGGCAGCTATATCAGGTTATGGACCGATTTAAACCATACTTGACACAGTTGTTTGATATCAAAACAAAACACGTCGTGCAAAATTTCATTCCAATCGGATAAGAATTGCACTCTCTAGAGGCTCAAGAAGTCAAGACCCAAGATCGGTTTATATGGCAGCTATATCAGGTTATTAACCGATTTGAACCATACTTGGCACAATTGTTGGATATCATAACAAAACACGTCGTGCAAAATTTCATTCCAATCGGATAAGAATTGCGCACTCTAGAGGCTCAAGAAGTCAAGACCCAAGATCGGTTTATATGGCAGCTATATCAGGTTATGGACCGATTTGAACTATACTTAGCACAGTTGTTGGATATCATAACAAAACACGTCGTGCAAAATTTCATTCCAATCGGATAAGAATTGGGCACTCTAGAGGCTCAAGAAGTCAAGATCCAAGATCGGTTTATATGGCAGCTATATCGGGTTATGGATCGATTTGAACCATACTCGGCACAGTTGTTGGATATCATAACAAAACACGTCGTGCAAAATTTCCATTCCAATCGGATAAGAATTGCGCATTTTAGAGGCTCAAGAAGTCAAGACCCAAGATCGGTTTATATGGCAGCTATATCAAACCATGGACCGATATGGCCCATTTACAATACCAACCGACCTACACTAATAAGAAGTATTTGTGCAAAATTTCAAGAGGCTAGCTTTACTCCTTCGGAAGTTAGCGTGCTTTCGACAGACAGACGGACGGACGGACGGACAGACGGACGGACATGGCTAGATCGACATAAAATTTCACGACGATCAAGAATATATATACTTTATGGGGTCTCAGACGAATATTTCGAGTAGTTACAATCAGAATGACGAAATTAGTATACCCCCCATCTTATGGTGGAGGGTATAAAAATAATACATATAAAGGGTGATTTTTTTGAGGTTAGGATTTTCATGCATTAGTATTTGACAGATCACGTGGGATTTCAGACATGGTGTCAAAGAGAAAGATGCTCAGTATGCTTTGACATTTCATCATGAATAGACTTACTAACGAGCAACGCTTGCAAATCATTGAATTTTATTACCAAAATCAGTGTTCGGTTCGAAATGTGTTCAAATTTTGACAAATTTTGTTCAGCGATGAGGCTCATTTCTGGTTGAATGGCTACGTAAATAAGCAAAATTGCCGCATTTGGAGTGAAGAGCAACCAGAAGCCGTTCAAGAACTGCCCATGCATCCCGAAAAATGTACTGTTTGGTGTGGTTTGTACGCTGGTGGAATCATTGGACCGTATTTTTTCAAAGATGCTGTTGGACGCAACGTTACGGTGAATGAACACATTTCGAACCGAACACTGATTTTGGTAATAAAATTCAATGATTTGCAAGCGTTGCTCGTTAGTAAGTCTATTCATGATGAAATGTCAAAGCATACTGAGCATCTTTCTCTTTGACACCATGTCTGAAATCCCACGTGATCTGTCAAATACTAATGCATGAAAATCCTAACCTCAAAAAAATCACCCTTTATAATACATATATAAAAATAATACATATATAATACATCCGTACCCTCAGCATACGTAATAGGTTATTTATGGTGGTTACTCAAAGGAGTGGCGATAAAATGCCCCCCTGTGAATGAATTATTTCATTCGCATTGGTTAAAACTGATCGGAATAGAAGCCTAGATTTTGCCAGAGTTTTGTTCATATTTTATTCCATCAATTGTGTTGATTTCGGTTCAAAATATCTTTCACGATTGTTCATCATATGCACTAGGTTAGGTTAGGTTGAAAAGAGGGTGTAGATATTAATCTGCCCCATTCCACTGTAGATATACACCTAAGCCAGTAATCGGTGTGTTGTGCGTTCTAAAAACTAAAAAGTAATCTCGAAAAAGAAAATTTTAAGTTAGGAATTCCGTGCTACTTAAAAAGTCCTTAATTGTTTTCCATACCACTCCCATAAGTTAGTTCATGTCTGGTATCGTGACCCAATCTAAGTACCGGTGTCTTTTACCCGCGAAGGTCAGGAAATGCTCCAACGTCTCATCATCTTCCCCGCATGCCCTACATATGCTATCACTTGTCGCACCGATTTTACATAAATGAGCTCGTAGTCCCGTTATGGTACCAATAGCTATACTGACCTACTTCTTGCTTCCTTTCAGTAATACCCTCGTCTTCTCACGATCTGGATTCCCCCATTGGATTTTCGCCGCCCGACCGACCGTTTCGCTGTTCAACAATGTTGCATGCGCATTTGTCGCCCACTCCCTTAACTCGGACTGCGTTGACCCGAAAGGCTCAACGCAGAGGACTGCTATCAATAAACCAAGTTTATTGATGGCAGTCCTCTGGCCTTCACGTTAATGTCCTTCTTACACTGCAAGACTGTTCGTGACCTTACCGTCCTGTTCACACTCGACGTCCTCGCGTTAGCACCACGTCACCTCACGCATTCCGTGATCGCCCGGATATCTGCCTGCAAGCCTGTATTATGGTCAGGCAGTCTAAAACAGATCTCAGTTCTTGGGTTCTCAATGTAGACCCCTAAGCCCACTCTGTCCTCTAGCTTTGATCCATCCGTGTAACATGATCTTCCAGATGGCAATACAAGTGTTTCGTCAATCCAAGACCACTCGACCTCAAGGTTCATCTCAGGTATTCGATCGGAAACCTCTTCCCTTCATCCAGGTTTCCTATCGTCGTCTCGATTATACCGCGATGGTATGAGCTGCTTCCATCCTCAATCCATTCTCTGAACCTGTTGTATGGTCCATATGTTGCACTTTTTC
Organism: Stomoxys calcitrans; assembly: GCF_963082655.1. NCBI lineage: Eukaryota > Metazoa > Arthropoda > Insecta > Diptera > Muscidae > Stomoxys > Stomoxys calcitrans. The sequence goes on from NC_081554.1 coordinate 128,258,156, forward strand.
TCCATAGCAGTACGTTCCTGAATGCGACATTTCCAATTCAATTCCCTTTTCAAGATCACACCTTAGTATTTGACCTTGTCAGATATCGAAATCGTGGTGCGTTAAATTGGCCCGCCTTCGTCTTCCCCGTGAACAGGCATATTTCAGTCTTCTCTGGGTTAGCAGTAATACCTCTGGGTCCAGCCCAGTCATATGCCATATGCAAGATCCTTTCGGCCCTTCTGCATAGCTGGATCGCATCCGTACCCTCAGCATACGTAATAGGTTATTTATGGTGGTTATTCAAAGGAGTGGCGATAAAATGCCCCCCTGTGAATGAATTATTTCATTCGCATTGGTTAAAACTGATCGGAATAGAAGCCTAGATTTTGCCAGAGTTTTGTTCATATTTTATTCCATCAATTGTGTTGATTTCGGTTCAAAATATCTTTCACGATTGTTCATCATATGCACTAGGTTAGGTTAGGTTGAAAAGAGGGTGTAGATATTAATCTGCCCCATTCCACTGTAGATATACACCTAAGCCAGTAATCGGTGTGTTGTGCGTTCTAAAAACTAAAAAGTAATCTCGAAAAAGAAAATTTTAAGTTAGGAATTCCGTGCTACTTAAAAAGTCCTTAATTGTTTTCCATACCAATCCCATAAGTTAGTTCATGTCTGGTATCGTGACCCAATCTAAGTACCGGTGTCTTTTACCCGCGAAGGTCAGGAAATGCTCCAACGTCTCATCATCTTCCCCGCATGCCCTACATATGCTATCACTTGTCGCACCGATTTTACATAAATGAGCTCGTAGTCCCGTTATGATACCAATAGCTATACTGACCTACTTCTTGCTTCCTTTCAGTAATACCCTCGTATTCTCACGATCTGGATTCCCCCATTGGATTTTCGCCGCCCTACCGACCGTTTCGCTGTTGCATGCGCATTTGTCGCCCACTCCCTTAACTCGGACTGCGTTGACCCGAAAGGCTCATCGCAGAGGACTGCTATCAATAAACCAAGTTTATTGATGGCAGTCCTCTGGCCTTCACCGCCAAATCGTCTGCCCTTTCATTTTCCTTACTCCGTTATGACCCGGCATCCAACGATGAGGATTTTGCCATCCTCAGAGAAAGCGTTAATGTCCTTCTTACACTGCAAGACTGTTCGTGACCTTATCGTCCTGTTCACACTCGACGTCCTCGCGTTAGCACCACGTCACCTCACGCATTCCGTGATCGCCCGGATATCTGCCTGCAAGCCTGTATTATGGTCAGGCAGTCTAAAACAGATCTCAGTTCTTGGGTTCTCAATGTAGACCCCTAAGCCCACTCTGTCCTCTAGCTTTGATCCATCCGTGTAACATGATCTTCCAGATGGCAATACAAGTGTTTCGTCAATCCAAGACCACTCGACCTCAAGGTTCATCTCAGGTATTCGATCGGAAACCTCTTCCCTTCCATCCAGGTTTCCTATCGTCGTCTCGATTATACCGCGATGGTATGAGCTGCTTCCATCCTCAATCCATTCTCTGAACCTGTTGTATGGTCCGTATGTTGCACTTTTTCTCCATAGCAGTACGTTCCTGAATGCGACATTTCCAATTCAATTTATTTTTCAAGATCACACCTTAGTATTTGACCTTGTCAGATATCGAAATCGCCTTCGTCTTCCCCGTGAACAGGCATATTTCAGTCTTCTCTGGGTTAGCAGTAATACCTCTGGGTCCAGCCCAGTCATATGCCATATGCAAGATCCTTTCGGCCCTTCTGCATAGCTGGATCGCATCCGTACCCTCAGCATACGTAATAGGTTATTTATGGTGGTTACTCAAAGGAGTGGCGATAAAATGCCCCCCCTGTGATGTGCCCTGTGCCACTTTCTCCCTTATACTTATGTCATGTGACCCGCAATTTACCTACCTGTTCCTTAGATAAACCCAAAATCAAAGTCATTATTCCAAGATTCCGGTGTCTCCGTGAGTCCCGTCGTATCCTCTGGACAATACGTTTTCATCAAAAGCCTTAACATGTCCTCTGTTGTTTCTGATCTCAGTCAAATGTCGTCTACTAACGTTTCAGTTTGGACATGGGTTTTTCCTCTTTCCCAATGTTGCGTATCTCCCCGGTCATCATATGTGCTATATGAAGATTAATTTTATTCCATTTATTTAACGTAGACAAAATTCATTTGACGTAATTATATTATATAATATTTTAGATCTACATTAACTAAAACCGAATAAAAATGTATTTAGTGCTAAATGAAGTTCAACTTTATTCAAAAAGTAGTTTATTTTAACTCAATCATTGGGTCACATCTTTTTTGAGTGCAGGTTATGAACCGATTCTGGGCATACTTGGCTTGGTTGTTGGAGATCATAGCAGATGCTATTGTGCAAAAGCCAAATCGGATAAGAAGTACGCCCTGGACATGTAATTCGAGGCTCTAGAAGTAAAATGTAAGAGCTATATCAGGTTATGGACAGATTTAGACCACATATGGCACGTATGTTGAAGGTCCTAATAGAAGTCGTTGTGCAAAACTTCAGCTAAATCAGACAAGAACTGCGCCCCCTCAAGAAGTGCATTCGGGAAATCGTTTTATATGGGAGCTATATCAAGTTTTGGACCATCTGTTGAATGTCATAGTACAAAAATTTCAGCTAAACCGGATAAGAATTGAGCCTTCTAGAGCCTCACAAAATGTATTCGGGAGATCAGTTTATATGGGAGCTATATAGGTTTTGGACCGATTTGGCCAAAGTGGATAAGAATTGAGCCCTTTAGAGGCTCAACAAATGTAATCGGGAAATCGGTTTATATGGGAGCTTTATCAGGTTTTGGACCGATTTGGCCAAACCGGATAAGAATTGAGCCCTCTAGAGGCTCAAGAAATGTAATCGTGAGGGAGCTATATGGGCTTTGGACCTATTCAGGTCATACTTATCACATCTGTTAAGTGTCATAGAAAACGCCATAGTACAAAATTCCAGCCAAATCGGATAGGAATTGCGCTCTCAAGATACTGAAGAGTTATAATCGGGAGATCGGTTTATATGGGATGTCATCCGTTTTTTTGGATGGTGGCTACCCAAATGCTCCCGAAATGGGCACCAATCAACTCTGTTTCAATGATGTTGTCTTTGTTGTGTGTTGTTGTTTGACTTTTGTTCGTGGCAAAGAATACGAGTCCGCCTGATTTCGCAAAAATTTAATAGGCATGAATGAAGTCAGTACAAGGCTATTGGCAATTAATTTATGCGAAATTTGTATTGGCGCACCGACATGTCGCTAATATTTTTCTTATAGAACAAATAAGTAAATAAAAAAGACAGATAAAAAAAGTGTTTTGGTATGGAATCATAAACATTTGAATGCTGTCAAATTTCGCTCGCGAAATAATTAAAAATTTCAGCGACTATTCTGAAAGCAGAATAGAATACCAATGGGACGGTGAGTTGTGTTAGACCCTTCGACATTCTTCTACGATTTGGTCCAGATCGGACCAGATTTGGATATAGCTGTCATATAGACAAATCCGCCGATTAAGAGTCTTAGGCCCATAAAAGCCTATAAAATCCGGGACAGTGAGTTGTCTTAGGCCCTAAGACATTTTTCTTCAATTTGGCCCTGATCGGTTCAGATTTGGATATATAATAGCTGCCATATACACATATCTCTCGATTTAAGTTTTTGGGCCCATTAAAGGATTTATTCTCCTATGATGCCGAAATTTAGGATAGTGAGTTAAGTTAACCCCCTCGACATACTTCTGCAATATGGTATATTGGGTTGCCCAAAAAGTAATTGCGGATTTTTTAAAAGAAAGTAGATGCATTTTTAATAAAACTTAGAATGAACTTTAATCAAATATACTTTTTTACACTTTTTTTCTAAAGCAAGCTAAAAGTAACAGCTGATAACAGATGAAAGAATGCAATTACAGAGTCACAAGCTGTGAAAAAATTTGTCAACACCGACTATATGAAAATCCGCAATTACTTCTTGGGCAACCCAATAGATCGGTCTGACCCTCATCCTTCGGTGGTGGGTATAAAAATTAAAAAAATTCGCTAAAAGCGAATATAGTACCACCTTAACGAAGAAGCATCTCAACTGAGATCTGACATTCTACTTGTCTTTATTATAAACACACAGAGAATTATTTGAATTAATAAACATTTCGAATTTAAACCTTTACCCCACTCGCCCATACTTTGACAGGGAGCTATATCAAAATATGGCCCATTTATCTCAAAACATGGCCCATATATACCCGTTAAATTTTATTTGGGTTTTTATAAAATTTTAGATAGTATGGTACTGTACCACTTTTTTATAATTTCTTCTGACCTTCTGATCTCATAAAATCGGAATTTAGTTATATATCCGGTATATAGACCTATCTCCAGACTTAAAGTCTTGAGGCAAAAAATTGGTAATTTTTCATCCGATTTTGATGAAATTTAGCACATTGAGTTCTGGTAGACCTCTTCCCATTTATGTGAAGTGTGGTCCAGATCGGACCATATTTGGATATATCTGCCCTATAGACCGACCGCCCGATATAGCTGCCATATAGGCCGACCTCCCGATATAGAATGTTGAGTCCATAAGTCACTGTACCAAATTTCATCGAATCGGGTCATAAATGGAAATACCAATCACAACCGATTTACACAAATATGAAGCTTTACTTCCTTGAAAGTTAGCGTGCTTTCCACAGACAGGCAGACGGACGGACATTGATAGATCGACAAAAAATGTCATGGTAATCAAGAATATATATACTTTAAGGTGTTGTAGACCAATATTTCGATGTGTTACAAACGCAATGACGATGTTAGTTACCCCCATCCTATGGTGGAGGGTATAAAACAAAGCACCACCATAGGATAGGGGTATACTAATCTAGTCATTCCGTTTGTGACACCTCGAAATATTGATATAGGACCCCATAAAGTATATATATATATTCTTGATCGTCTCTACATTCGGAGTTTAACTAGCCGATCTCCCTAATTCTTGAGCCCCTGGAAGCCGAAATTTTCATCCGATTTGGCTGAAATTTTGCACATAGTGTAAGTACGTTCCAAATCGGTTAAGAACCTGATATAGCTCCCATATAAACCAATCTCCCGATTTGACTTGTTGAGCTCCTGGCAGCCGAAATTTTAATTTTTCAATTTTTCTGTTATGACTCTTAACAACTGAGCAAAGTACGGTCCGAATCTATCAAGAACCTGATATAGCTCCCATACAAACCGATCTCCCGATTTGAATTCTTGAGTCCCTGGACGCCTCAATTTTCATCCGATTTGCCTGAAGTTTTGCACATAGTGTTCTGTTAAGACTTCCAACAATTGTGCAAAGTACGGTCCAAATCGGTCAGTAACATGGTATAGCTCCCATATGAACCAATCTCTTGATTTGACTTCTTGAGCCCTTACAAGTCGCTATTTATTTATTATTTTATTATTTATTTATTTATGTTATGCGTCTCAACAACTGTGGCAAGTACGGCCCAAATCGGTCTATAATCACATATAGCTCCCATATTTTAGCACAATCCATGGTGGTGGGTTCCCAAGATTCGCCCGGCCGAATTTAGCACGCTTTTACTTGTTTACGTATCGAATTGAATTACCTAAATATGTATATCTAAAATAAGATTTTCGCCAACGACAAATTGTACGAAGTCTCGGGCAGTATAGATGCAACATCATTAGCTTGATTTGCCATATAAGGCCAAGACATAAGATTCAAAAAAATTAACAAGAAGCATTTTAACAATGTGGTGGCAGGAAAGAAGCTCTTAACAAAGTTATAAAAATTTTCATTAAGTGTGAAAACGACAATTTGGTAACAAGAGCAACACAACAAAACACAGAAAATCCAAATAATAGTTAACACCAAGCTAACCAAAAGATACAGAAGCTGACTATGCAACAATACGGCCAAAGTGCATCGAGACAACCTCAAATTGCAATTGTAAAGCGAAGGAGACGACGACGACCAAGATACACACGGTGGTGGCATAGAGTCAACTTCGTAGTGAAAACCCAATATCATGGCACCCGCAACACATGTCCATAAGAGGCACGGATAGACGACCGACAGACGTATAGTCTCCAACAACAGCGAGTGCTTGAGATAGAACTAATGCCAAAGAAAAAGCAACTGAAAAAATCCACCAAGCATTGCAAGCACTGTGGATAAACGATACGGAAAAATTGATGTTGCATTGCTGCAGCACACAATCAAGTCAAAAAGAACACCTCGAATTACATGTCGACATAAATGTTTTGTGTCACCATTTATGAACACAATCCAGCATTAGTTGCAGCCAAATCAGAAGTCTTTCCCCACACACGACAAAAGTAGAAAAAACCACCATCAGAGGTACAAATATGCCATTAAAAAAAAAACAAGCATTGCAGCATCTTGGACAATAACAATAATGGTTAAGACGATCTCTTCTCATGGGTATCTTAGGAGATATCGCTTTACCCCCAAAACATGCTCTTGTAAATGTTCAAGATGAACATCGGCAGTAGCAACACCAGAAAACATGGACCCACTCAAACGACACGCCAACTCAGGGAGACAAAACAAAAAGTAGAACTGCCGTGAACGGGTGCTGTAGTTTGTCTAACTCATGATCATCATGTTAGAAAATAAACATCCAACGGAGAATTCCAGCAGAATCAACACCAACAACAATTTCGTTTTCAGATGTCATGTTGCATGTTGGAGTTATAGGTAGCAGCAATGTAACACGAATAAATGTAGTTTTTTTTTTCTATCGGTGGGCACTTATTTACTCTCAAATAAATTTATAAGTTGATATTAAATATTTTTTAAAGTTTTTATTCGAGAAATACGCGTTACTAATGTCATGTGACCATTGAAACTTACCAACAAAGAGATCTCCCCTGCGGCTCGGCGCTCGAACTCTACAGTAAAAAGGAGGTCCAAAACTGAAATCGGGCAATAATCAATGGAGTCATCGTAATTGTATTTTGTTTTTGCGAAAAAAATAAGTTCAGCTATTTTTCCGTCCCTTGTCCTCACAAATCCCCAATTAAAGGTGGGTATTAAAACTCCGTTTACACTGCTCTTTAATTCCGGATTTAATGGCTCGATCATCTGTTTCCTTTATAAAATCCGCTGACGAGAGCCTTAAATCCGGATTTAATGAGCAGTGTAAACGGGGCTTAACTTCAGATTTCACAGTGAAACTTCATATAAAAAAATAGTGAACAAATCCTGTGAAAACAACTTCATTTGCGGTACTAATTTCTTTATTGAGTGGAAATTTGACATTCATTAAGAGAGTGGACAAAATGTTTTTCAACTTTGGCCATTCCGTAGAAGTAGTACTGATTTTATAAGAAAAATATTAGCGACATGTCGCTGCGCCAATTCTAATTTCGCTTCAATTAATTGCAATGTAATGAAATGCTCACGGAATCGGCAGTAATCAATTCTGTTCCAATGTAGTTGTCTTTGTTGTGTGTACTTGTTTGACTTTTGTATTGATAACACTTTCCTAAATAATTGTGTACATTTTATTTAGATTTGTGATGTTTTTAAGTTAAAATAAGAAGAATTTTAGGCTTTGGGAAGAATTATTTTTTTTTTTTTCCATTCTTCTTCGATTTTTGGGTAGAGTTGCCAAACAAACAGATAATGTATTGTACAAAAAAAAAAAAAAAAAAAAAAAAAAACAAGTAAAAGCGTGCTAAGTTCGGCCGGGCCGAGCCGAATCTTATATACCCTCCACCATGGATCGCATTTGTCGAGTTCTATTCCCGGCATCTCTTTTTAGGCAAAAAAGGATATAAGAAAAGAGTTGCTCTGCTATTAAAACGATATCAAGATATGGTCCGGTTCGGACCACAATTAAATTATATGTTGGAGACCTGTGTAAAATTTCAGCCAATTCGTATAAGAATTGCGCCCATTGGAGCTCACGAAGTAAAATAGAGAGAACGATTTATATGGGATCTGTATCGGGCTATAGACCGATTCAGACCATAATAAACACGTTTGTTGATGGTCATGAAAGAATCCGTCGTGCAAAATTTCAGGCATATCGGATAATAATTGCGACCTCTAGGGGTCAAGAAGTCAAAATCCCAGATCGGTTTATATGGCAGCTATATCAGGTTATGAACCAATTTGAACCTTATTTGACACAGTTGTTGAAAGTAAAAATAAAATACGTCATGTAAAATTTCAGCCAAATCGGATAGGAATTGCGCCCTCTAGAAGCTCAAGAAGTCAAATCCCCAGATCTGTTTATATGACAGCTATATCAGGTTATGAACCGATTTCAACCATACTTGGCACAGTATCATAACGAAATACCTCGTGCAAAAATTCATTCAAATCGGATAAGAACTGTGCCCTCTAGAGGCTCAAGAAGTCAAGACCCAAGATCGGTTTATATGGCAGCTATATCAGGTTATAGACCGATTTAAACCATACTTGGCATAGTTGTTGGGTATCATAACAAAACACGTCGTGCGAAATTCCATTTCATTCGGATAAGAATTTCGCCCTCTAGAGGCTGAAGAAGTTAAGACCCAAGATCGGTTTATATGTCAGCTATATCAAGTTATGGACCGATTTGAACTATACTTGGCACAGTTGTTGGATATCATAAAAAAACACGCCGTACAAAATTTTATTCGAATCGGATAAGAATTGCGCACTCTAGAGGCTCAAGAAGTCAAGACCCAAGATCGGTTTATATGACAGCTATATCGAAACATGGACCGATATGGCCCATTTACAATACCAACCGACCTACACTAATAAGAAGTATTTGTGCAAAATTTCAAGCGGCTAGCTCTACTCCTTCGGAAGTTAGCGTGTTTCGACAGACAGACGGACGGACGGACGGACGGACAGACGGACGGACATGGTTAGATCGACATAAAATGTCACGACGATCAAGAATATATATACTTTATGGGGTCTCAGACGAATATTTCGAGTAGTTACAAACAGAATGATGAAATTAGTATACCCCCCATCTTATGGTGGAGGGTATAAAAAAAACAGTGATATAACTTTTATTGGTACAGTTGCTGTGTTTTATTGTTATCATCCAGTGCATCCATATGTTCTGGATAGAATTTCTCTGCAAAGTTGTCCTGGATAGTTATTGATACCATGCAATGACAGATATTATAACCCTTTAAACGCTAAGTTTTATGTTAGCTTATGTCTTTTATCACCGTTCTTTAATGACATTGTTGGGAAGCGTCTAATATACAAAACGTATGGTGTTATCATTCAATCGAAATAACAAAACTAAAAGAGGAAGAACGTAACATATTTACTCAATGATTAAACGTACTGGAATCCAAAAGTTTCTTAGATTTCTAATAAAATCACATTTTTGAACTCCGAGAAACATTTATTTAGAATTAAAATGAGATATTTTGCTAATATTTGATTATTTCGAATGTGTGTCAGTGCTGCCAACGTTGAACTTTAAAGCATTTAGGGGGAAGTGCGTTTTACTTAAAGCTGAGTATTCTGTTCAGCTTTTCAGGCGGAATGCTGCCAAACTCCATATAAAAAAGTCGGCGAAACGCTGGAGGTAAACAAGCGAAAAAGTAGTACTCTGTGTATTGTGAGGAAAGTAGAAAAAATAAATATTAGTGGCAACGCTTGAAACCATTGTCGACATCATTCTTGTTTGTTTTATTTGTTCCAATGTTTCGATTTAGCCATGCCTGTCCGTTCGTCTGTCAAATCACCATAGTGGTCGAACGCGTAAAGCTAGCCGCTTGAAATTTTGCACAGCTACTTAATATTGATGAAGATTGTAGGGGATTGCAAATTGGCCATATCGGTTTAGATATAGCTCCCATATAAACCGATCTCCCGATTTGACCGCTTGAGCCCCTGGATGCCGCAAATTTTATTCGATTTGGCTGAAACGTGGTGTTTTATTAAGACTTCCAAAAATTGCGCCAAGCACGGTCCAAATCGGTCTCTAACCTGTTATAGCTCCCATATAAACCGATCTCCCGATTTGAGTTCTTGAATCCTTATAAGCCGCAATTTTTGTCCGATTTAGCTTAAATTTTGCATGCGGTGTTCTATTACGACTTCCAACAACTGTGGCAAATACGGTCCAAATCAGTCTATAACCTGATATAGCTCCCATGTAAACCGATTTCTCGATCATTCGTGTTCAGTTCCTAGAAGCTTTAATTTTTGCTGGTTTGACAGAAGTTTGGTATGTAAAATAAAATTATACTCGTCAACTAAATTTATTTTCTATAAATGTTTAGTAGAATCTATGGTGGTGGGTTCCCAAGATTCGGCCCGACTGAACTTAGCACGCTTTTACTTGTTGTTATTTTATTTATTTGCGAAAAAAATATAAAACTATAAATGCAGATAAAAATCGTATGAAAACAAAAACAAATGATTACTGTAAAATTTCGCTCTCGAAACAAATATTGGGTTGCCCAAAAAGTAATTGTCGGTAATATAGTAGTAATATAGTCGGCGTTGACAAATTTTTTCAACGGCTTGTGACTCTGTAATTGCATTCTTTCTTCTGTCAGTTATCAGCTGTTACTTTTTGCTTCCTTTAGAAAAAAGTGCGCGAAATTTTGTTTACATTTGTTTGTTTGGCGTCAATTTTAATATGGGTACCACATGTATTGAAAGAAATTAATTTAACAAACCGAATCAACGCTTGTGATATGCACCTTAAACGCAATGAATTCGATCTGTTTTTAAAACGAATGATTCGTTGGAGATGAAAAATGGATTGTTTACAATAACGTTAGTCGAAAACGATCATGGTCCAAGCATGGTGAACCAGCTCAAACCACTTCAAAGGCTGATATCCACCAAAAGAAGGTTATGCTGTCTGTTTGGTGGGATTGGAAGGGTGCGGTATATTTTGAGCTTCTTCCAAGGAACCAAACGATTAGTTCGGATGTTTCCTGTCAACAATTGGACAAATTGAATACAGCCATCAAGGAGAAGCGACCAGAATTGGTCAATCGTAAAGGTGTCATATTCCACCAGGACAACGCTAGACCGCACACATCTTTGGCCACTCGCCAAAAACTGAGTGAGCTTGGCTGGGAACTTTTGATGCATCCACCATATAGCCCTGACCTTGCACCATCAGACTACCATTTATTTCGATCTTTGCAGAACTTCTTAAATGGTAAAACTTTCGGCAATGATGAGGCTATAAAATCGCACTTGGTTCAGTTTTTTGCAGATAAAGGCCAGAAGTTCTATGAGCGTGGAATACTAAATTTGCCAGGAAGATGGCAAAAGGTTATCGAACAAAATGGCAATTACTGGTAACTAAAACAACTCATTTGTTGCTAATACCAAAGCTGTTTTGAGCAAAGAACTCGCTTTCCCTTTATAGTGCTCTGAAAACGACTCGTTTTCCATTTACAATGCTCTGAAAACGACTCGTTTTCCTTTACAATTTACAAGGGCAAAACGATTCGTTTGCCACAAAAATGTCATGCTGATCAAGAATATAAGTACTTTATGGGGTCTTAGATGAATATTTCCAGGAGTTACAAATAGAATGACTAAATAAGTATATCCCCATCCTATGGTGGAGGGTATAAAAAGAGAGGAAAAATATTTATTTTACTATGGCTGCCCAAAGAGGTATAAATAGATATTGGTAGTGAAACAACAAGTACTTGCTGTTCGCTATCAATGAAAAGGGCGGCTGAAGTTAAGCAAGCGTTTTTATAACCACCACTGAAGTAAAGGCTCTATTAAACGGCATGTATTTGTCTTATGACATGCCAAATTTACCACATGTAGAGTAGTCCATGTCGCGTGATGGAAACGAAACTAACATATGGAAATCACTTTTCAAAATTGCACATGTATTTTTTTTTCGATTAGAGCGTGCTCTATTCCTTCTAACAAAAACATAAAGAAATCATCTGTTTTTGTTGTCAGTCAACCCCAAATTAAATTGTTTTCACAAATTGTTTTCACAACTTTCTCAAAATTTAAACAATTTTTACGGATAAAAAAAATCAGCTTTTGCTCAAATTTTTAGGTTATGTCATACGAAAATACCATACAGGTGTGATAGCAAAAATGATAAATCGTATGTAAATTGACAAACATTTGCAATTACATGTGAATACAAAAAGTGACATGTCATAAGACATCTAAATGCCGTTTATTAATTTTGTAATTTCGTTTGCGATACATCGAGACATTCATTTTCGACCCTACAAAGTACATATATTTTTAATCTGCTTGCGCTTTCTCTTTTTGGTCTTATTGAAAGATTGCAGGATATTGTCCGGCTTTAGACCTTAAACTGCAGACTACTAGTACACTTACCCTATAAGCTAGAATCGTTTTTTACGCTAATGGCTTAAAAGAAGCACTTAAAAGCAATTTATCCTAATGTAATATGAACGTAAGATTGTGCTGTAATTAAGTTTTTAAATATAATGATATTTTGTAGAAGTTTTTCGCAACTATTCCGAAAGCTGAACAGAATACTCTGCTTAAGATAGCTATGGCGATCTGCTTAAGATAGTGCGATTTGCATCACATAGTTCTGAAATAAAACAGAATACATAACTTGGTGTAAATTGTACCGATTTATTATTTAAATGTTTAGCAAAAAAAACTATAAAATCTAGTGAAGGTTAAATAACAAAATTTGAATAGAAAATTCCTCCCCAAAAAATCCCCTTTTTTTTTAGTCCCCATTTTTGAAAATAAATCCCAAATTTGGCGAGAAATCCGTAATAGTTGGGGAGAAATCCACTACCACTGGCTGTACAACAAAGTCAGAAACTGTTTTACTGATTGGTAGAACAGTTTGTATATAATAGCGACAGTTAAATCATCTTTAAAGTTTGCAAGGATCCGAAATATCCAAACGATATAAAGTTACAGATGCAAATGTCCATCCTATGGATGTGGGTATTGAAATTTTTAAAAAATTACCTTTTTATTGTAAACCTCTTTTTCCAGGTGTATAGTTTCTCTACTATCGTATACAGTGATCATCTCCATTCACCTTCCACACCTGCATTTTGTGAAACGTCTGTCCCAACTTAACCTAAGAGTTGGTTGTCATGAAGCAACGATGCTGGTGGCTTTCAAGAATCACAGGCTTTCAAACAAATACGTAGTCATGCAGGGGCTATAAATGCTCCCCTTATGTTGTTGTGTTATATTGGTTTTGTCCCCAATATGAAATTGCAAATCGTTATAGCCAACCAAGGCGTAGAAGAAGTCATAAGTGTTTTAGAGTCAGAATAAACTGACCCCGGTCGGTCAGTACATTTAACTTTAACCTATTTGATGTTTCTTTAATCTTTCCATCGATGTTTCGGTCTTCCATCAATGTGCATTCAAATGAATTTAAGGCTGCAACGTCGAATAATAACACATAGCCAAGGTGGGTGTTATATTTATTTTAATTAATTATTTGATTTCGTTTTATTAAACGAATAGAAGTGGGTAACACTTAAGTAATACGGCTTAGCCTTATATCTTGAACATTATTATTTTGTAAGAATAATATAAACGTAGGTATATGGAAATTAAATACTCAAAGGAAAATATCATAACAACCTTTGCTTGAATATATACAACAAATTTTACCCATGAACATTCCACTAAGGAACAGGGGCAAACTTCTCACATATCAATGAGTTCAGTCCGATTCAAGTTTTAAGCTTAATGATAAGGGGCCTCCTTTTTACAGCCGAGTCCGAACGGCGTGCCGCAGTGCGACACCACTTTGGAGAGATGTTTTACATGGCATAGTACCTCACAAATGTTGCCAGCATTAGGAGGGGAAAACCACCACTGAAAATTTTTTCTGATGGTCTCGCCAGGATTCGACCCAAGCATTCAGACATGCTACCCTCTGCGCCACGGTGGCCTGCTTGAATGCATAGAATTGGTTTATGTTAGTTATGTTTCAAACAAGGAATTTATCAACGAGTTATCAGGCAACTGACACGAATCTTTAAATTTGGAAGTTATATTAATTACTTTTTCAATGATTATACCCACCACCATATCGAAATATGAATTTCCGACCCTACAAAGTAGGTTGCCCAAAAAGTAATTGCGGATTTTTTAAAAGAAAGTAAATGCATTTTTAATAAAACTTAGAATGAACTTTAATCAAATATACTTTTTTTACACTTTTTTTCTAAAGCAAGCTAAAAGTAACAGCTGATAACTGATAGAAGAAAGAATGCAATTACAGAGTCACAAACTGTGAAAAAATTTGTCAACGCCGACTATATGAAAAATCCGCAATTACTTTTTGGGCAACCCAAAATATATATATTTCAGATCGTTTTAAAATTCTTAGACGATTTAACGACGTCCGTGTGTCTGTCCGTCCGTCTGTTGTAATCACTCTAGAGCCCTCAAAAATTGAGATATTGAACTGAAATTTGGCACAGATACGTCTTTTTGATGCACGCTGGTCCGAACGGGTCAAATTGGACCATATTTGGATATAGCTGCTATTTACACCGATTTTCCAATAAAGGTTCTAATGCCCATAAACGCTTCATTTTTCATCTGATTTTGATGAAATTTGAGACAGTGAGTAATTTGCGGCCTCCCGACATCTGGCCCAAATATGGTTTATATCGGACTATATTTATATATAGCTCCTATATATACCGATCTGCCGATAAAGGATCTGCAGCCCATAAAAGCTTTATTTATTACCCGAGTTCGCTGAAATTTTAAACAGTAAGTAGTTTTACCCCTCCTAACATAGGACCCAAATATGCTTCAGATCGGACTATATTTAGATATAGCTGTCATATAGACCGATCTGCCGATAAAGGGTCTGGAGGCCATAAAAGCTTTGTTTATTACCCGATTTCGCTGAAATTGGAAACAGAGGGTTATCTTAAGTCTTATCTTATCTTAGCTGCCATAGAGACCGATCTCCAGATAAAGGGTCTAAAGCCTATACAAGCTTTATTTTTTAACCGATTTGGATTTGAAATTTGAAACAATAAGTAGTTTTACCCCTCCTAAAATAGGACCCAAATATGCTTCAGGTCGGACTATATTTAGATATAGCTGCCATATAAACCGATCTGCCGATAAAGGGTTTGAAGCCCATTAAAGCTCTATTTATTACCTGATTTCGCTGAAATTTGAAACAGTGTGTAGTCTTAGTTCTCCCGACATCGGTTCTGAATATAGTTAGGATAGGACTATATTTAGATATAGCTGCCATACAGACCGATATCCCGGTAAAGGGTCTTTATGGGGTTTTTATCCAATTTCGCTGAAATTTGCAAAAGTAAGTAGTTTTAGGTCACCCACCATCCGACCCAATTATGGTTCGGATCGGACTGTATTTAGATATAGTTGTCATGTAGACCGATGTGCCGATTAAGGGTCTGAAGCTCATAAAAGCTTTATTTATTACCCGGTTTTGTCAAATTTGTGTCGTGTCGAATTTGGGTGCACAAGTTATCCAATTCTCACGGGATTATGACGAAAGGGAGTTTTCATATATACCCGAGGTGGTGGGTATCCAAAGTTCGGCCCGGCCGAACTTAATGCCTTTTTACCTGTTTTTCATAATGTAGTAATTGAGTTCAATAGTGCCATGATAAGTTTAGAACAGTAATTTGTTCTGGCAAATTTGAAATTTTTGGATATGCGTCATAGCTCATGAACCCCATACTAGTCCACCGTATAAAATAATGAATTCGAAAATTACTTTAAATGTAATAATTTTGTTTTCATTACCTAATTTCGATTTTCTAATTATTAATGGATATAACATTTTAATATATAAATTTACTTTTCGAACAGTATTTTTTATGTGCCTTTAAAAGGTAAGTTTTTTGTCTGAGTGTATTCCCAAATACTTGACATTCTCTGACCAATCTATACGACGACCATTTGCAACCAAATTTCCGTCTGGAAGAAAGCGAGGCTTTCTTTTCGTGAGAAATAGATAGCTTGCTTTTTATCAAAATTCAATTTAATTTTCGATTTATGGAAGTATTGTTTTAAAACATTGAAGATCGGTCACAATATTATGACCAAGTTTATGTGAGACACCGACATCGTAAACAAATGCCGCATATTGACATGGTTGTAAGTCAGGGAAGTCAGATAGATATATGTTGAATAAGGTCGGCCCTAAAACAGTACCTTGAGGAACTCCGGATGGTATTTGCTTAGAATTTGAAAAATCATTATTCCCCAATACTTGAAAGTGTCTGCCCTCCAAGTAAGTTTTAATAATTTTAATTAAAAATGGCAGAAAATCGAAATTAATCATTTTAAATATTAATGCATCGTGCCATATAGAGTCAAATGCTTTAGCGACACAGTTGTTGGAAGTCATAACATAATTTCAGACAAAAATTGAGGCTTCCGGGGGCTCAAGAAGTCAAATTGCCAGATCGGTCTATATGGGAGCTATATCAGGTTATAGACCGATTTGGACCGTTCTTCGCACAGTTGTTGGAAGTCATAACAGAACACAATCTGCAAAATTTCATCCAAACCGGAGAAAAATGCGGCTTCCAGGAGCTCAAGAAGTCAAATTGGGTTTACATGGAAGCTATATCTAAATCTGAACCGATATGGCCCATTGGTTATACCCAACGACATGCATCGATATAAAGTATCTGTGCAAAATTTCAAGCGGCTAGCTTTACGCGTTCGACCTCTATCGCGATTTTGACAGACAGATGAACGGAAATGGCTAGATCGATTCGGAACGACAAGACGATCTAGAATATATGTATTGGGTTGCCCAAAAAGTAATTGCTGTTACTTTTAGCTTGCTTTAGAAAAAAAGTGTAAAAAAAGTATATTTGATTAAAGTTCATTCTAAGTTTTTGAAAAAATGCATTTACTTTCTTTTAAAAAATCCGCAATTACTTTTTGGGCAACCCAATAGTTTATGGGGTCTTAGATGAATATTTCGAGGTGTTACAAACAGAATGACTAGATTAGTATACCTTCATCCCATGGTGGTGGGTATAAAAAAGAATTTGTGTTTGTTTGTATATTTGTTCCGTATAGACTCAAAAGCGGCTGAACCGATTTTCTTAAAATTTTCACAGATGGTGCCTAATGGTCCCGTTGTGAAAATAGGGCACTAAACAACTCCCCTAAATCGGACATCATACGAATATCGGGCTCAAATAAAATCTTTTAAGAATGGAGTACATCTAACATCCCAACTTAAATGACCCTGAACTCTCCGAGTAAATTCATAGACCAATAAAGATCATATGGAATTCAGATAAAGGAATTAATATTGTTATACCGTTAGTCAAGCGAGATTCTGTTTACTATTAACGTAGCAGGTATTCACTAAAAGCTCTTTAATTGTCGAAAATTAATATCAAAGGATAATTTTGTTCCGTATAAAGTAAAAGAAGGCGCAGCGGAGCAGGCCCGGTTCAGCGAGTTAGACATAGAATAAAGTTTGATAGCCTATTATAATTCCTGCAAGGCCGAAGTAAAGGTACCAACTGGCTAACAGAGTCAGGTAAAATGTTGGAAAAACTGTTTATAGCCATATCTCTTTCGTACTGTACGTCTAATGTTCTTCGGCTTTGTTAAATTTATACTGAGCGAATTCCATTTCTTTTGCATGATAAATTATACTAAAAGGCAGTGGAATATGATCTAAGGATAGCTCTTATAAAGTTTAAATCTGCGTTATAATTGAAGGAATATAGGAAATAACTGTATCCAACGTCGATGGCGTTGATAAAGAAACAGTAGGAATGATGTCTGGCTATAAGAGTGACATAGACACGGGAATAAAGCGGACAATTTATTCAAAGTGTAGCCGTCCGAATTTGGCTCTCGCACAGCCCCAATTCCTATGCTTACTATTGTAATCTCCACATAGCATCCGATCTGCCGATGGGATTTTTATACCAATATTTTCTATGATATTAGTCTCAATATTGGAGATTATCTCAAAACGAATTCATTTCTCTATCACAATGGCAACACCACCATCTAAACCATCACGATCACGCCTTACAATTTTATAATTTTGATTACCAAATTTAGTACTAGGATTCAACCAAGTTTCTGTGAGAAGGCAAGCATCAACATATCAGCCATTGAGTGATTATGAACAGCGGCAGGAGGTGGTCGCCTTGGAATAGAAGTATTTCTTCGATTGAGTTGTCGTCTCATTTCAACATAAGCACTTCTGTTTGGGCAATTCGGTTTGTTTGTAACCTTGTGGTTGTTGTTGCAATTTGCACATTTAATTGATGTGGAATCACATTCATTTGTTTTGTGCCTTCCAGCACATGAAGCACATTTTGGTTTGACATGACAGCCACGTTCATCATGACCATACATTTGACTCTTTCTGCATTAAACGGGCTTATTTTGAATTCTCATTTGGAAGTCGCATTTGATTAGGGTGTGGAAGAGAGCTATAGTGTTTTTTCTGAGATTCTCACTGTTGATCATTCAAAATATATAGAGATGGGTGTCATCAAAATCGGATGAAAAGTGCTCCTTTTATGGGCCCAATACTCATATATCGGGAGATCGGTCTATATGGCAGCTATATCTAAATATGGTCCGATCTGGACCACATTTGAAAGTAATGGGTAGGGATCTACCAGAACACACTGTGCCAAGTTTCATCGAATTCCGGTAAGAAAATGGAACTTTTATGGCTTCAATACCCTAAATCGGGAGCTATATCCAGATATAGTCCGATCTGAACCACACTTCACAGAAATGGGTAGGTGTCCAGACCAGAACTCACTGTGTAAAATTTCATCGAAATCGGATGAAAATGACCAATTTATTGCCTCAAGACTTTAAGTCTGGAGATCGGTCTATATAGCGACTGTATATAACTAAAATCCGATTTTATGAGATCAGAAGTTCAGGTTTATATTCAAAGAATACGAAATCATCAAAAATTTTTTGCAAAATGTTTTTATAGCCAAGATATCTGCAAAATTATAAACACCCAGCTTTTGGGTATAAATGGGTAAATATCCGGGTATGAACCCAATTTACCGGGTAAATGCCTTTTGGGTATTTATCCATCGCCCATCTCTAAAAATTTACGATGTAAAGCATATCAGGGTAGTACTCAAATGTTTTTGTTATTTTCTTAACATCAGTACATTTGTAGCCAAGGTGTAGAAGTTTAGATTTCACTTCAGCTTTAGATTTAAATCCAAGCCATGTATTACGGCTTTAAATGGCTTCTTGTCTTTAGTACCATGAGTGAAATATTGAATATTAGCTTCATCAAGAACTTCATCGTACAGCTCAAACGTGCCACAAATGATTTTAAGTCCGATGGAATCTTTTTTCTTGAGGCATTTATTAATACCTTTACTATTAAGTAGTTTTAATCTTAATCGGGGGTATAGAAACCTTTTTTATGGCACTAGAGCCTGCACTTTCAACCATTTCGTCTTCATCATCGTTACCTTAACTATAACAATATGGGCATATATCCCTCACATAACTCGTAGTAAATACGACATCAACGCAGACTGGTCCATACACTGAAAAAAAAGTTGACTCCAGCTTAAAGATATTGTCCTTGATCTGAGGATTTTGGTAATGATTGCGAGCCAAATATGTCAATTTTCAAATAAAGCTAATTTGAAATGTAGGTCGTTATATATTAACGGTCACAACCATATGATACGAATTTCGATCTCGGACAGTTTCCAATTTTACTCCACAGATGATTCGCATTTTCTTATTTTTAGACAAATCCAAACAAGTAAAAAGGCTTTAAGTTCGGCCGGGCCGAACTTTGGATATTCACCACCTCGGGTATATATGTAAACCACCTTTCATCAAAATCCGGTGAAAATTGCATACGTTATGTCCCATACCAGTTATATCGAAATATGTTCCATTTTGGACCAAATACCAATAAGTACAAGTTATTGTTCACTTGTGTATAGCAAAAAATTGGTCTTTTTAATAGTTATATCTAAAAATAAACCGATCTGAACGATCGGCTATACGACACGGATGTCGAAAAGCCTAATATAAGTCACTGTGTCAAATATCAGTGAAATCGCGTTATAAATGCGCCTTTTATGGGGCCAAGACTTTAATTCGAGATATCGGTCCATATGGCAGCTATATCCAAATATTTACCGATATAGGTCAAATTGAAGGAGGTTGTTGAAGGGCCTGAACACAACTCACAACTCACTCTCCCAAATTTCAGCAAAATCGGGAAATAAATGTGGCTTTTATGGGCCTAAAACCCTTAATCGGAGGATCGGTCTATATGGCAGCTATATCCAAATCTGAACCGATCTGGGTCAAATTGAGGAAGGATGTCAAAGGGCCTAACACAACTCACTGTCCAAAATTTCAGTAAAATCGGACAATAAATGTGGTTTTTGTGGGCCTAAGACCATAAATCGGAGGATCGGTCTATATGGCAGCTGTATCCAAATCTGACCCGATCTGGGCCAAATTGACGAA
This sequence comes from Stomoxys calcitrans, assembly GCF_963082655.1. NCBI lineage: Eukaryota > Metazoa > Arthropoda > Insecta > Diptera > Muscidae > Stomoxys > Stomoxys calcitrans. Next base: position 128,278,660 of record NC_081554.1, read on the forward strand.
TGATTTCAAAGGGCGTAACACAACTCACTGTCCCAAATTTCAGCAAAATCAGATAATAAATGTGGCTTTTATGGGCCTAAGACCCTACATCGGCGGATCGGTTTACATGGGGACCATCTTCGAACTTAACCTGCTTATGGACAAAAATAGAATCTGTGCAAAGTTTCAGCTCAATATCTCTATTTTTAAAGACTGTATCGTGATTTCAACAGACAGACGGACAGGCGGACGGACATGTCTAGATCGTCTTAGATTTTTACGCTGGTCAAGAATATATATTCTTTATTGGATCGGAAATGGATATTTTCATGTGTTCCTAACGGAATGACAAAATGAATATACCTGGGGGTGGGTATAAGAATGAACTTAACTTTTAAAATTTAAACATTTAAAGGGGTTACTATTTGTAAGGCAGTTTTGCGTTTTTAACAAAGGTGCAATATTGTCTTTGTCCTAATGTCAATTTTCTAATCTTCGTTAATATTTTGACCTTCGTTAATAGATTGTATTATTAGCCAACCATTAGGTTAGGTTGAAAAGAGGGTGCGGATATTAATATGCCCCTTGTTATTATGGACACACACCTAAGGCAGTAATCGACTTTTAATGCGCTTTAAATACTAAAAAGTCCTCGAAAAAGAAAAATCTAAGTTAGAAAGTCTGTGCTACTTACAAAATCCTTAATTGTTTTCCATACCACGCTCCTTAGTTGGTGCATGTCTGGTATTGGTTCCCACATAAGTACCGGTATCTGTTGGCTACGCAAGCCGAGCAATGACATAGGAAATACTCCAACGTCTCATCATCCAACGTCAAATCAAGTGTCGTCTCTGCAATCCGATCGGAAACCTCTTCTATTCCCTCCAGGTTTCCTATCGTCTCCTCGATTATAGCGCGACGGTATTACCTGCTCCAATCCATTCTCCCAACGTCTTAAGTCTCATAGCCACAATTGCTACCTCACACTTCATCTGTATGTCTATGGGTAGTATATCTAGAATAGTCTCCAGTGCCCTACTGGACGTGTTCCTCATCGCTCCGCCTGTGCCAAGATAACATGTTCTCTGAACCTGTTTTATTATCCCTACGTTGCACTTCTTCTCCATAGCAGACCACCAAACTACTGAGTCATAAGTTAAAATTGGTCTAATCAAGCTTCAGAGCCTGCGGACTATCCTCGGAGTCAGGCCCCATTCGCGGTACACTTCCAATTCAGTTTCCTGTCCAAGATGACACGTAAGTATTTGACTTCTCAGATATCGAAATCGTTCTATTGAGGAAGCGTGGTGCGTTAAATTGGCCCACCTTTGTCTTTCTCGTGAACAAGCAGATTTCGGTCTCTTCTGGGTTAACATTGACACCCCTAGTCCTGCCGTATTCCATCGTCAAGACCCTTTCGGCCGTTCTGCATAGCTGGTTCGTAGTCTTACCCCTTAAAAGTATTATAACACCGTCAGCGTAGCAGACGGTTTCAAATTCCTCCTCAGTCAGCATCCGTAATAGGTTATTTATGGTGGTCACTCATAGGAGTGGCGATAAAATGGCCCCCTCCCCGTGCCACTTTCTCCCTTATATTTATATCCTGGGACACACAATCTATCCAGATTCTAAGGACCCACCCGGTGAAGGTCCAAGGATTGCATCAGTGTGTCGTACATTGTTAAAAGCTCCCTCGACGTCAATGCATACCGCCATGTGTACGTCTTGGCACCGAAGGATTCTTCTATTTTATGCGCAACGACGTGTAGGCCAGTCTTCGCCGACCTCTCCTTGACATAGGCATGCTGTTTGAATATGAGCAGTTCGCTGGATGTCCTACTCTTTATCATGGTGTGCACAGTACGTTCCACGGTTTTGCATAGAAAGGACGTAAGGCTTATAGGTCTGTAGGCCTTTAGTGTCGCATAACTTACCTTGCTGGGTTTGGGTATAAATACCACCCTTGCCTCCTACCAGGCTTTCGGAGTACACGCAAGTCCTAGGCACGCTGTGATTTATTTTTAAGGTTCGTGTGACTAAAATGGTTTGAAGCTCATCGAGGCATTCTTTGCAATAAATTCTGTTATGGTAAGACTTCGATCCATCTCATTATTCAAAGATTCCGATGTCTCCGTGAGTCCCTTCGTATCATGTGGAAAATGCGTTTTTATTAAACGCCTCAACATGTCCTGCCTTGTGTCTGCTCTCACTCCCATGTCATCTACCAATGTTTTAGTTTGGACATGGGTTTTTGAAAGAAACGTTTTAATCTTGGCGGCGTCATTAACGTTATTGTAATGTTCTGATAGTTTTATTGTATTCCTTGGGCCGCGTGTAATACACATCCCAAATCTGGGCAAAATATATAATAAATATAAAATAATTGGTAGTTGATATGGTTCAATCCAGAAACTTTGCTCCGGGTCTCCTGAGTTAAGGCAATATGAATCTTGCCCTTGCTGATTTTCTACATCAGAGCGTGTGTAGCTGTCTCGCTTCGGTGGGGTTTATCTGGATGACCTCAATCATTGGTCTTCCATTAAATGGGCTTCTTGGGAGTTCATTAAGCTGTATCGAGATTCCCGTCACAGTATTGCATGATGTTTCAATAGTAGGATCTTTGCCTACCTAAGCCCCTCGTAAATGGGTTTCTTGTTATGGTCTCATCGTCGGCTCCGTGTTCGTTAGGCTGCATTGAGATTCCAGTCGCGGCGCTGCCTGATGTTTCAATATTGGAATCTTTACCTATCCTAGTCTTCCGAATCTTGAAGTCGGTAATAGGTGCGTCGTCGGTTCCCTGTTCGTTAGGCTGTGTTGGGTTTCTCGCCCGTGCACTGCCTGATGTTTTAGTATTAGGATCTTTGCTTATCCTAGTCTTCCCAATATTAAAAGATTCGGTGATTGTCTCGAAGTCGCCCCCTGTTCATTAAGCGGTATTGAGTGTCCTGCCACTGTAGCGCCCGATGGCTCAATATGAGAAGCCATCAATGCCCGCAGCGTTAGGATGTCCCCTCAATACTCGCAGCTCATATTCCGTATGGGTGGACCCCCTTCAGAGTTTAACATATGATCGAAAACTCATTTGTTTACCAGATGCTTCACTTGGGGCCGATGATCTTGTGGAATCCTACCGGATGCACTGCCGATATCGATGACTGCATAAGTCATTTCATCTCTGTTATGCTTCCTTGCCATTCTGGTGTAAGAGGACGGCTCCTTACCATTTCAGCGACCATCTCCGTGATGGCATCCTTTTGGAAGTTCCTGATCCGACTTTGTCTCTCTCCGCATGACACTGCCTGGAGTCTCCATTGCGGGAGGGATGGCCTGGTCTTCCCAGAGTACTTGAAAGCGGCGAGCTCCTTTTCTTCTTCAACGTCTTTTCAGGAGATCTGATTCTTTTCCCAGTTTACGTCGAAGTGCTTGGCATGTCAGTTCCATTCCTTCCAGCATCCTGCTTTTTCGCCCGATTGCGCTGCCGATGCATACTCCTCTGACTCCTTCGTCGTGCCCCGGATTGCTTTATCGGTCTTCGTGTGAGCGAAGCAGAGCCAGCACTCACTTCTGTCGTCATTTCGCCAGAAAAACTATGCGTGCACATCTTTCATTCGTTGCTGTCTCAACCAGTGTTGTCAATCAAGAAAATTATTTCCTACCAAAATTTAAGAAAAAACCAGTTACAGTCAATATAAGAAATTACGCAATTTTTCCTGACATTTGAAGCAGTGAAAGCCGTTGTAAGAGCATTTGACCTCGAAATCCATGGTTTTATTCTGCACTCTTAACGATACAGAAACCAAGGAAAGTGAAATAATGTTGACTTATTTATATATTGGAAAAACTACCAAAAGTTGAGGTCAGCCTACCAACCTTACAAGAGAATAAAAACCTACTAATTTTCGTAGGAACCTACCGAAAACGGCAACAGTGGTCTCAACAACGTCTGAAACAAAGAGCATAATAATGCGTGTGGCTTGCCATGAACGCCATCGTAAAGGGCTGGGCATCACTGCTCTATTTGTATTGTTGTTGCTGCTACTTGTTGTTGGTAATAATAAAGGATTATAATTAACTGATTGTTGGTTTAGCAACAAATGATGGTTGTTGATGGTGCAGTTTGATTGTTCTGTGTAAAGAAGCTACTTCTTGCCCTTGGTGGCCATTTCAGCGGCCTTGGTAACTTTGACACCGATAGCGACAGTTTGTCTCATGTCACGAACGATGAAACTACCCAATGGGGGAATTCTTGGAAGGATTCAACGCACAAGGGCTTCGATGGGACCAAACAAGGCATTATACCGTTACAATATTGACAACATTAATACATACTACTCCATTTAAATAATAATTGTAAATGTTCTTCAAAATTAAAATAAAGTATACCAAAGAAGAAAAATTCTTCTGACTACTTAAAAATTAACTAAGTGAAATCAGCAAATTCATTAGAAAGGAGATTCATTTAAATACTTTTGAAAGAAGAGGAAAAATATACTAATGGCCCTATTGACAAAACTGAACCAAGCCTTAAAATGGGTTAATTTGACAGTTCTATGAACGAAATTTGTCAAATACACCTATTTAAAATCTACATTAAGTTTTGTGAAAAAGGCCGTAAGACTTAAACATGTGTTGAAGACTACTATGCATTTTTAGACTCTATGTATTTTCAAATGTGGCAACTCTGAAAGTTGGACATATCGTGTAAAAAGTACATCGTACGAAACATTTAACATGAACAAGTAAAAGCGTGCTAAGTTCGGCCGGGCCGAATCTTATATACCCTCCACCATGGATCGCATTTGTCGAGTTCTTTTCCAGGCATCTCTTCTTAGGCAAAAAAAAGGATATAAGAAAAGATTTGCTCTGCTATTAGAGCGACATCAACATATGGTCCGGTTTGGACTACAATTAAATTATATGTTGGAGACCTGTGTAAAATGTCAGCCAATTCGAATAAGAATTGCGCCCTTTGTGGGCTCAAGAAGTAAAATAGAGAGATCGATCTATATGGGAGCTGTATCGGCCTATAGACCGATTCAGATCATAATAAACACGTATGTTAATGGTCATGAGAGAATCCGTCGTACAAAATTTCAGGCAAATCGGATAATAATTGCGACCTCTAGAGCCTCAAGAAGTCAAGATCCCAGGTCGGTTTATATTGCAGCTATATCTGGTTATGAACCGACTTGTACTTTATTTGACATAGTTGTTGAAAGTAACAATAAAAAACGTCTTGCGAAATTTCAGCCAAATCGGATAGAAATTGAGCCCTCTAGAAGCTCAAGAAGTCAAGTCCCCAGATTTATTTATATGACAGCTATATCAGGTTATGAATCGATTTGAACCATATTTGGCACAGTTGTTGGATATCATAACAAAATACTACGTGCCAAAATGCATTCAAATTGGATAAGAATTGCGCCCTCTAGAGGCTCAAGAAGTCAAGACCCAAGATCGGTTTATATGACAGCTATATAAGGTTATGGACCGATTACTTGGCACAGTTGTTGGATATCGTAACAAAACACGTCATGCAAAATTTCATTCCAATCGGATAAGAATTGCGCACTCTAGAGGCTCAAGAAGTCAAGATCCCAGATCGGTTTATATGGCAGCTATATGAGGTTATGGACCCATTTGAACCATACTTGGCAGAGTTGTTTGATATAATAACAAAACACGTCGTGCAAAATTTCATTCCAATTGGATAAGAATTGCGCACTATAGAGGCTCAAGAAGTCAAGACCCAAGATCGGTTTATATGTCAGCTATATCAGGTTATGAACCGATTTGAACCATACTTGGCACAGTTGTTGGATATAATAACAAAACACGTCGTGCAAAATTTCATCCCAATCGGATAAGAATTGCGCACTCTACAGGCTCAAGAAGTCAAGACCCCAGATCGGTTTATATGGCAGCTATATCAGGTTATGGACCGATTTGAACCATACTTGGCAGAGTTGTTTGATATAATAACAAAACACGTCGTGCAAAATTTCATTCCAATTGGATAAGAATTGCGCACTATAGAGGCTCAAGAAGTCAAGACCCAAGATCGGTTTATATGTCAGCTATATCAGGTTATGAACCGATTTGAACCATACTTGGCACAGTTGTTGGATATAATAACAAAACACGTCGTGCAAAATTTCATCCCAATCGGATAAGAATTGCGCACTCTACAGGCTCAAGAAGTCAAGACCCAAGATCGGTTTATATGTCAGCTATATCAAAACATGGACCGATATGGCCCCTTTACAATACCAACCGACCTACACTAATAAGAAGTATTTGTGCAAAATTTCAAGCGGCTAGCTTTACTCCTTCGGAAGTTAGCGTGCTTTCGACAGACAGACGGACGGACGGACAGACGGACGGACATGGCTAGATCGACATAAAATTTCACGACGATCAAGAATATATATACTTTATGGGGTCTCAGACGAATATTTCGAGTAGTTACAATCAGAATGACGAAATTAGTATACCCCCCATCTTATGGTGGAGGGTATAAAAATTAATTTTGAATAAGTATGAAATTTTTCCATTAAAGCGACATTTAGACCAAACAAAAATTACAAACATTTTGCTTTAACATCAGAGCTGTTGCTGAAATAGCAGTAAACCAAACACTACCAATCAGCAGACAGTGTTTGCTATAATTAACAGTTTCTTTTCTCTGAGTGAAGCTGCCATGGATGAGACATGAGTTGGGCTGTGGATTTGTGGTTAGTCGGATACTGAAAAACACTTTCTTCCGCATAACTATGACGGATAAGAGACTAGACATAATCCTAATAAAAGACAAACTCCCTTATAAAAGTCGTATCCCTGCCCATACCATTCATCCTTGGCTTCTGCTCAAGGATGAACAGATCAAAGATATATTGTATGAGCGCCTAGAAAGAACATATGAACGCTGCTCCGTTCATGATATATAAATCGTGTTAGAAGACTTTAATGCCAAGATTAGAAGGATAAATATATATGGTCCTATGACCCGAAAAGGTAGCCTCCACAAGTGAACGTTGGAGGCTTAAAGGCTTCGCAGCGTCAAAAGGCATGATAGTTTGGAGCAGAAGTGTTTTCATTTCGCTTCTCAAAGAAGTATATCCATGTGTTGGAATTGGAACTACCTATTACGAAATATTTTAAAGCCTTTTTGGAGCAGGCTAGAAATGGAGTCCAAAAAACCAACAGCAGCTGTGGTGGCGTCAGACCGTAGCATGTTGTCCTCCCCTCCTATAGGAGTGGGTGGCTTGGCACATGTAGTCGAGAGTTATGCTGCAAGCGCATAACTAGTCGTCAGTCTAATTAATGAGGAAGAGACGGATAAACCAGAGGGATACACAGTTCGTCCCTAGCCTTTAAGTTAAGTTGGTGTTTTCGACTGGAATTCAGACAGCGACGGTGTCAATAAAATATTCATCACACACGAATCGAGAGATATGGTCAGGGGGATGTCGACAGAAGTGAGCTATGGCTTTGATGTGCTGACAAGTAGGCCGAGAAAGCGATCTGGGGCACGACGAAGGAGACAGAGCAGTATACACAGGCAGCGCAATCGGGCGAAAGTGCGGAATGCGGATAGAACTGATTATTCCAAGCACTTCTACGGAAGCTGGATGAGAAAATGCTGAAGAAGAAAAAGAGCTCCCCGCTTTCAAGTACTCTAGGAAAACCAAGCCAGGTCTCCCGCGCAAAGGAGACTCCAGACAGTGTCCTGCGGAGGTAGACAAAGTCGGAACAGGAGCGAAGGAAGCGCGCACAGCCCCTGATTCTTCATGGAGGACTTTGACTTCCAAAAGGATGTCACAGCCATCATGGAAGAGGAAGATGGTCGCTGAGAAAGGTAAGGAGCCGCTCTCTTTCGCCGGAGTGGCAAGAAAGCACAACAGAGACGATATGACTTATGCAGTCATTGATATCGGCTGTATGTCCGGTAGGATTCGACCAGGTGAGGCATTTGGTAAACGAACAGGTTATCGAACATGTGTTGAACTCTGAAGGGAGTCCACCCATACGTATTATGAGCTGCGAGTTTGGAGGGGACATCTTAACGCTGCGCAAAGCTCGACCTTGTGAGAAAGATGGACATCCCACAGCGTACAAAGGCGACGGTCTTCATTAAGAATGTGGGTGGTGAAATCGCGACGGAACGCATGATGGAAGTCTTAAACAAACAAAATCAAGTCATGGAGAAATGGGAAGTTTTCCCCAGGGAGGAGAAGGAGGAAGGAACTCTCCTTGCGGTGATCAAGTTTCCGTGACAACTGTGGCTTAGGCACAAGGCATGGCGTACTACGGGGCAATGACCGTCTTTTTCAGGATAGGGAAGACTGAGATAGGCAAATATCCTCATATTGAGCCATCAGCCGGTGCAGTGGCGGGTTACTCGATAACGCCTTACGGACAAGGGGCCAACGCCGAGACAATCATCGACTCTCTCAATATTGGGAAGACAAGGATTAGCAAGGATCCTAATACTAAAACATCAGACATTGCAGGGGCGAGAGAACCAACACAGCCTAACGAATGGGGACCCAACGACGGAACCATCAACGACTTTCTCGATATTAGAAAGACTAGGATGGATAAAGATTCTAATGCTGAAACATCAGGCAGGGCAGTGGCAGAGAACTCAATGCCGCCTAACGCACAGGGAGCAGACGATGACACCATGACCTACTCCCCAGACGCCCATTTACTCAAGATTTGGAAGACTAGCGTAGGCAAAGATCCTAATATTGGAACATCAGGCAGTGTAGGCCAGGTAGACTCAATACAGCCTAACGAACAGGGACCCGATAATGGAACCATTACCTACTTTCTGAAGATGCGGAAGACTAGGATAGGCAAAGATCCTAATATTAAAACATCAGGCAGTGTAGTGGGAGGGAAACTCAATGCACCCCTAAAGAAAAGGAAGCAGACGATGAGACCATCACCCACTCCCAAGAAGCCCATCTAATGGAGGATCAATGATTGAGGTTATCCAGATAAACCTCCACCGGAGCGAGACAGCTACACACGCTCTGATGGAGAAAATCAGCAAGGGAAAGATTCATATTGCCTTAATTCAGTAACCATGCACGACCCGGAACAAAGTTTCTAGACTGAACCATATCAACTACCAATTATTCTATGCTAACACTGCTACTCGACCGAGGACCTGCGTTATTTGTCATAAAAATTTTTATTATGTATTTTGCTCAGAGTTGTAAACGTCGGATGCCACAGTGATGACACAGCGAGACGGTGGATCACTTGACCTGGCCTCACTTTATCTGCCTTTCGACTCTCCGATACCGCCACCTAGGTCCGATACCGCCATCTATTGTATGTGCGATGCGAACTCTCACCACATTTCATGGGGTAGTACCAATATCAATAAGAGGGTCTCTGTGGAGCACTCCTTCTCAGACCATCGCTATATTAGGTTTAGAATAGCACCGAATCCGGTAAGCTTCCGTAATAAGTTGAAAACCAACTGACCAAAATTCGGAAGATTACTCAGATCTCAGGTCTCCGATACCGCCACCTAGGTCCGATACCGCCATCTATTGTATGTGCGATGCGAACTCTCACCGCATTTCATGGGGTAGTACCAATATCAATAAGAGGGTCTCTGTGGAGCACTCCTTCTCAGACCATCGCTATATTAGGTTTAGAATAGCACCGAATCCGGTAAGCTTCCGTAATAAGTTGAAAACCAACTGACCAAAATTCGGAAGATTACTCAGAAGAAGACTTGTGCAAGATAATTTAGATTGTCCAAGCATAGAAAACATTGAGGGCAATGACAACCGGATTTCGGCTGCACTACTGTAGACTTTCGAAAATAGGTGTCTTCTTTGGGAAAGGAAATCAGCCCAAGAAAAACCCTGGATGACCGGGGAGATTCGCAATATTGGGAAACAGTTTCGCAGACTTTATAACAGAGATCGTCGTAAAAAGCGGAAGTTTACTGGGTTGTGCACTACACAACACTCAAGGAATACAATAAGATTACCAGAGCAGCAAAAAGTGCCTCCTGGAAGCCTTTCTGTGAACAGGTCGATAGCGTTAATGGCGCCGCCAAAAACCCATGTCCAAACTGAAACGTTAGTAGACGACATGGGAGTAAGAGCAGAAGCAATGAAGGACTTGTTGAGAATACAGGATACGATGGGACTCACGGAGACACCGGAATTTTAGAATAATGAGGTTGATCCAAGGCTTATCATAACTAAATTTTTGACCATAAAGGAAGCCTTGAGGAGCTTTAAACCATTTAAGTCACCCGGACCTGATGAAATGTTTCCTGCGTTACAACAGAAGGAGGCATACTATTGGGCGCACCTTCGGCTTGTATTTTCACAGCGTGACTAAGACTTGCATATACCCCGAAAACCTGGCAGGAGGCAAGGATGGTATTTATACCCAAGTCCGACAAGGCGAGCTATGCGACACCAAAGGCCTACAGACCGATAAGCCTTACGTCCTTTCTACTCAAAACGATCGTATTGTGGATACAAACAGCTTGCCTATATCAAGGGAATGTCGGTGGAGACTGCCCTTGTGTTGTGCATAAAATAGAAGAATCCTTCGATCCCAAGACGTACAAACTGACGGTTTGAATTGATATCGAGGGGGCGTTGAACAGTATGCGGACCGACACATTGATCCAATTCTTAGACCAGTAACGGGTGGAGCTTAGAGACTGGATAAACCGTATGCTAATGTACAGGTGGGTAAATTGTGGTTCATATGACATAAAAGTGCAACGTAAGGACCATACAACAGGTTCAGAGAACATGTTGTCTTGGCATAGGCGGAGCGATGACGACCACGCCCACTAGGGCACAAGAGACTATTCTAGATGTCCGACCCACTGGCATACAGTTTAAGTGTGAGGCAGCCACTGCGGCCATGAGACTTAAGGCGATGGGAGAATGGATTGAGGATGGGAGTAGCTTATATCATCGCGGTATAATCGAGGCGACAATTGGAAACTTGGAAGTAAGGGAAGATGTTTCTAAACGGATACCTGAGACGACACTTGTAGTCGAGTGCGAGGTACTGATGCCACAGTCTTGGACTGATGTAACTCTAGATTGCCGTCTGGAAGATCATTTTACTCGGATGGATCAAAGCTAGAGGACAGAGTGGTCCCGGGGTCTACATTGAGAACCCAGGGACTGAGATCTGGTTTAGACTGCCTGAACATAATACGGTCCTGCAGGTGGAGATCCGGGCGATCACGGAATGTGTGAGGTGGTGTGGTGCTAACGCGAGGGCATCGAGATTTCAATTGATCAAATTGTGTATGTATTCATTTGATAGGAGTCAAAAGTCAAATCCTAATTTGTAAACACACTCTAACACTAATCATCGAACTGTCACTGTTATTTTATTCAGTAAACTCAACTTTTTTTATCACGGTATAGTACACGAGCGAACAACGTCTGCAAATCATAAAAATTTGCTACCGAAGTTCGGAGTCGGTGACAGCTACTTTGAGAGCTGACTTAATTGGTTTGTAAAAATCCACATGTGCTTCAACACTTCATCCACAAAAAATAACTGTTTGGTGCGGTTTGCATATCGATTGAGTCATTAGGTCATACTTCTTCGTCGACGATGAAAATCGTCACGTTACTGTGAATGGACAACATTACCGCACCATGGTGATTTGTTATTGGAAGATATAGACATGTGGTTTAAACAGGACGGTGCCACAAGGGAGACGACTTACCGCTTTAATATCCTACTGGAGAAGATTATACCAGATGCAGGTGTGAATAGGCCTGGTAAACAAATTTAGGACAGAACATGTGTGTCTATGCCGAAGACATCGTTATTAGGGGACGGTCATCGAAAGCCGTAACTGTAAAACTGAAAAGATCAAAGAAAAGGCAGTAAAATAGGTTCTGCCAGTGAATGGCATGAAAGCTCGAAACGCCCTGTATGACCGACTCCAGTTTTGAAATACAATAAAGAATAACACAATATATTTAAGGTGGTATCGTTTACTTTTTCTGTGCTGTGTTCAATTTTACCAACAATACCAATTATCCCATTCGAAAAGCATGGGAGTACTATGGACTCTGTATTTACTTAATAAATCAATTGTCTGGCTATTGGGGAGAAATGTTTTCATGTTTTGGCGAAATAAATTACTAAGAAACACAACAATAAATAAGACAATTTATGAGAACACGATTTCAATTAGCGTTTTTTCTCCTCTCCGCCATTGGTTTTTGAGTCCTTTGGTGTGATTAAACGATCAACGTAAACAACTTTATTATCGGGCAATCGATCGTTTGGTCGACCGACCACACCTTGCAGTGAACCTCAAAGGAAATTGCATTACACTCCCAACACAAGACAGCGTAAAAATTGCAAGAAAGAAAATAAATTGATTAAAAAAAAAAACAACATTAAAACAGCCATAAAGCCAAAAACAGCAAGGCGGTTTTACTAATATGAAAACAATTTGAAATTACAATTAATGAAGGAGCGAGCAATTTTACGCTCGCCCATACGCATTCGTCTAACGAGAATCTACCCATCCGACACCAATTGTACCATCCACCATCCACCAGATACAAGACTTGTCGATTTGTCGAGAATCTACCCATCCGACACCAATTGTACCATTCACCATCCACCAGATACAAGACTTGTCGATTTTTCTCATCAAGCGTTAAAACGGATGCACGGAATGCTGCTGAAACTCGATTAAAACCAATAAAATGAATGAAGACAAGAAATATTGGACAGAGGAGCACCAGGCACTCTACAATTGACTATTCGGCAATAAAAGATCTTCCGAAGGCTTGGCAATTGAAGCGAGTGAATTGCTACGTATTGTTTGTTCATTAACATTGGGTAACATGGGCAATCCCATGGCAGCCGGTTGTACGTACCGGATTGACCCGTTGAGATCCTTCAAAGGCAAGGACTGCCGTCTCAGTGTACAGTGTACACACTGTTACCACAACAACAACAACATTAACACTGGGTGGGTAGAAACATATCTAAAAACAACTAAAAGTGTGCTAAGTTCGCCCGGGCCGAATCTTATGTACCCTCCACCATGGAACGAATTTATCAAGTTCTATGCCCGGTATCTTTTTATGGATATTGAACAAGAATTGCTATGCTTTTGGAGCTTTATCAGGTTATGAACCGGTTTGGACCATACTTGGCTTTGGTGTTGGAGACCATAGTAGATGCCATTGTGAAAATTTCAGTGGATACAAATTGAGTTTTAGAGAGGTAAACAAGGGAAATCGGTTCTATGGGAGCTATATCAGATTATGGACTGATTCATTCAATAGTCATTGTGCAAAATTTCAGCCAAATCGGATAATAATTACGCCCTCAAGAAGATCAAGAATTAAAATCGGGAGATCGAAAAAGGACAAATCGAATATCTTACATATAAAAAGTAAAAGCGTGCTAAGTTCAGCCGGGCCGAATCTTATATACCCTCCACCATAGATCGCATTTGTCGAGTTCTTTTCCCGGCATCTCTTCTTAGCCAAAACAAGTAAAAGCGTGCTAAGTTCGGCCGGGCCGAATCTTATATACCCTCCACCATAAATTGCATTTGTCGAGTTCTTTTCCCGGCATCTCTTCTTAGCCAAAACAAGTAAAAGCGTGCTAAGTTCGGCCGGGCCGAATTTTATATACCCTCCACCATGGATCGCATTTGTCGAGTTCTTTTCCTGGCATCTCTTCTTAGGCAAAAAAAGGATATAAGAAAAGATTTGCTCTGCTATTAGAGCGATATCAAGATATGGTCCGGTTTGGACCACAATTAAATTATATGTTGGAGACCTGTGTAAAATGTCAGCCAATTTGAATAAGAATTGCGCCCTTTGTGGGCTCAAGAAGTAAAATAGAGAGATCGATTTATATGGGAGCTGTATCGGCCTATAGACCGATTCAGACCATAATAAACACGTATGTTGATGGTCATGAGAGAATCCGTCGTACAAAATTTCAGGCAAATCGGATAATAATTGCGACCTCTAGAGACTCAAGAAGTCAAGATCCCAGATCGGTTTATATGGCAGCTATATCAGGTCATGAATCGACTTGTACTTTATTTGACATAGTTGTTGAAAGTAACAATAAAAAACGTCTTGCGAAATTTCCGCCAAATCGGATAGAAATTGAGCCCTCTAGAAGCTCAAGAAGTCAAGTACCCAGATCTGTTTATATGACAGCTACATCAGGTTATGAACCGATTTGAACCATATATGGCACAGTTGTTGGATATCATAACAAAATACTACGTGCCAAAATTCATTCAAATTGGATAAGAATTGCGCACTCTAGAGGCTCAAGAAGTCAAGACCCAAGATCGGTTTATATGGCAGCTATATCAAAACATAGACCGATATGGCCCATTTACAATACCAACCGACCTACACTAATAAGAAGTATTTGTGCAAAATTTCAAGCGGTTAGCTTTACTCCTTCGGAAGTTAGCGTGCTTTCGACAGACAGACGGACGGACGGACAGACGGACGGACATGGCTAGATCGACATAAAATTTCACGACGATCAAGAATATATATACTTTATGGGGTCTCAGACGAATATTTCGAGTAGTTACAATCAGAATGACGAAATTAGTATACCCCCCATCTTATGGTGGAGGGTATAAAAAGAATATAAGAAAAGATTTGCTCTGCTATTTGAGCGATATTAAGATATGTTCCGGTTTGGACCACAATTATATGTTGGAGACCTATATCAGGTTATGAACCGATTTGAACCTTACTTGACATAGTTGTTGAAAGTAAGAATAAAATACGGCATGCAAAATTTCAGCCAAATTGGATAGGAATTGCGCCCTTTAGAAGCTCAAGAAGTCAAGTCCCCAGATCTGTTTATATGACAGCTATATCAGGTTATGAACCGATTTGAACCATACTTGGCACAGTTGTTGGACATCATAACAAAACACGTCGTGCTAAATTTCATTCCAATCAGATAAGAATTTCGCACTCTAGGGACTCAAGAAGTCGAGACCCAAGATAGGTTTATATGGCAGATATATCAAAACATGGACCGAAGTGGCCCATTTACAATACCAACCGACCTACACTAATGAGAAGTATTTGTGCAAAATTTCAAGCGGTTAGCTCTACTCCTTCGGAAGTTAGCGTGCTTTCGACAGACAGACGGACGGACGGACAGACATGGCTAGATCGACATAAAATGTAGCGACGATCAAGAATATAAAGGGTGATTTTTTTGAGGTTAGGATTTTCATGCATTAGTATTTGACAGATCACGTGGGATTTCAGACATGGTGTCAAAGAGAAAGATGCTCAGTATGCTTTGACATTTCATCATGAATAGAATTACTAACGAGCAACGCTTGCAAATCATTGAATTTTATTACCAAAATCAGTGTTCGGTTCGAAATGTGTTCATTCACCGTAACGTTGCGTCCAACAGCATCTTTGAAAAAATACGGTCCAATGATTCCACCAGCGGATCCTCTCATGACCATCAACATACGTATTTATTATGGTCTGAATCGATCTATAGCCCGATACAGCTCCCATATAAATCGATCTCTCTATTTTACTTCTTGAGCCCCCAAAGGGAGCAATTGTTATTCGAATTGGCTGACATATTACACAGGTCTCCATCATATAATTCAAGCACTCTTTTATTTGTTTTTAATATAATTTGCTTAATAAAAGTCAAACTGTTGAGATGAATGCTAGATCTGTATAGGTTAAGTTGAAAAGGGGTGCGGATATTAATACGCCCCATGTCACTATGGACATACACCTTAGCCAGTAATCGGATTGTTGTGCGCTCTAAATACTAAAAAGTAACCACGAAATAGAAAATCTAAGATAAAAATTCCATGCTAAAGGGTGATTTTTTTGAGGTTAGGATTTTCATGCATTAGTATTTGACAGATCACGTGGGATTTCGGACATGGTGTCAAAGAGAAAGATGCTCGGTATGCTTTGACATTTCATCATGAATAGACTTACTAACGAGCAACGCTTGCAAATCATTGAATTTTATTACCAAAATCAGTGTTCGGTTCGAAATGTGTTCATTCACCGTAACGTTGCGTCCAACAGCATCTTTGAAAAAATACGGTCCAATGATTCCACCAGCGTACAAACCACACCAAACAGTGCATTTTTTGGGATGCATGGGCAGTTCTTGAACGGCTTCTGGTTGCTCTTCACTCCAAATGCGGCAATTTTGCTTATTTACGTAGCCATTCAACCAGAAATGAGCCTCATCGCTGAACGGTGAATGAACACATTTCGAACCGAACACTGATTTTGGTAATAAAATTCAATGATTTGCAAGCGTTGCTCGTTAGTAAGTCTATTCATGATGAAATGTCAAAGCATACTGAGCATCTTTCTCTTTGACACCATGTCTGAAATCCCACGTGATCTGTCAAATACTAATGCATGAAAATCCTAACCTCAAAAAAATCACCCTTTATATACTTTATGGGGTCTCAGACGAATATTTCGATTTCGTATTAGCTACAATACAAACAGAATGAAGAAATTAGTATACCCCCATCCTATGGAGGAGGGTATAAAAATCAATTTGTGTTTGTTTGTAGGTATGTTTGTGTGTTCCTTATAGACTCAGAAACGGCTGAACTGATTTTCTTGAAATTTCACAGATAGTGATCCAGTGACCCTCCCCCTTACCCTTATTTTTAGAAACGCCAGATCTCGGAGATTGGTAAGCGAAATTTTGTGTGCTCTCATATAGTACCCTAAAAATAAAAATTTGGTATCGAAATTTCGGGGGTACCTACCCCCATCCTAAAACCTACCAAACATATATTTAGACCAATCACCCCAACCCCCAAAACACCCCTAAATCGGACATATTTATCGACCATGGCAATATGGGACTCAAATGAAAGGTATTTACGAGTAGAATACGAATCTAATATCCAAATGTGGGACCACGTTTCTGGAGGTCCACCCCTTCTCCAAAACACCCCCAAAACAGGACTTATTTACTGACCATGGAAATATGGGGTTTAAATAAAAGGTATTTGAATGTAGAATTCGAATCTGATATCCTAATATGGGACCAAGTTTTCGGGTGGCCGCCTCTCACCAAAAACATCCCACAAAGGGCACAAATATACGACCATAGCAATATGGGGCTCAAATGAAAGGTCTTTGGGAGTATAGCATGAATCTGATATCAATATTCGGGAAAAGTGTCTATGGGGCCACCCCACCCCCACAACACCACCAAATAGTAAGAATTTTCTGACTATTACAATATGAGGCTTAGATAAGAGGGTTTTTAGAATATAACACGAATCCGGTATATATTTTCAAGGCCAACTCACTGAGTGGCCGCCCATTCCCCAAAAAAACCCTGAGCCGGTCATGATTGCCGACTATTACAATATGGGGCTCAAATTAAAGGTATTTGGGAGTAGACCACGTATCTGATATCAACATTAGGGACCAACTGTCTAGGGGACGTCCCACCAACATAACAACCCCAAAATAGGACGTATTTGCTCACCAAGACAATTTGGGTCTTAAAGAGAGTGGAACTAAATATTTACAGTTTTTATGGCCAATACCCCAAACCGGATCGGACCGGATATTTGCTGGCTTTTGCAATAAGGAGTTTAAATGAGATGAGAAAACGAATTTGATATCCAATTTTGAGGCCAATGGCAATATGGGGTTCAAATAAAAGATATATAGATATATGAGAATAGAGCACGTTGCTGACATATTTTCCGGGCTTGGCGATTTTCCAATCCCCAAAACACACCTAAATTGGGCATATTTACCGACCACGTCAATGTGGAGTTTAAATGAAAGGTATTGGGGGAGCAAGAATTGATACCCACTTTCGGTCTACGCCTTAACCAAGATACTCCACAAACAACAATTTTTTACTGACCATCGCAATATGGGGCTCAAATAAATTTATTTGGGAGTAGAATACGAATTTGATATCCTCAGGAGAATAATTACAAACGCAGATTCACTTTTGAAATGTTGCACATTTTTGACATTCCTCCTGACGAAATAATAAATGACAAGAAAGACGTTGAAAGTTGTGCAAGAGTATATCGACACGTCGTCAAAAAACATAGAAAGAGAAAGAGTTGACAACCGATAGTGCGACGCAGAGAAGCACATCACATGTAACTCCTCAATTAAAATGTAAACATTTTTGTTCATTTCATTGTGATTTATTTTACTTAATTGTTTATTGTTTTGTATTTTGTTAAAGAACAGCCTATGAAAACGGTTAGACTAAGTCATCCGAAATATCGGAAATAAATTGAAACAACACCCTAAAACACCTTGTTTTAACTGAGCTGCAGCCGAAACCATTAAGT
Source organism: Stomoxys calcitrans (assembly GCF_963082655.1). Classification (NCBI taxonomy): domain Eukaryota; kingdom Metazoa; phylum Arthropoda; class Insecta; order Diptera; family Muscidae; genus Stomoxys; species Stomoxys calcitrans. The sequence goes on from NC_081554.1 coordinate 128,297,030, forward strand.
AAGTCATAAATTATTTATCGATTTTTCGTAAATGAGAATCTTGTGTTCTTTCTCATTTGGATATATCATATCTTGAATATGCATTCTATTGAAATAAGGATAAATAAATTAAATAAAACAAGTGAAACGGTGTTTAGTTCGGCTGGGCCGTATTTTACAATATATACCCTCCACCATGGATGGTATTTGTCAAGTTCTTTCCACGGTGTCTCATTTAGGCATACAAAGGATAATGGATAAGAATTGCTATAATATTGGAGCTATATCAGGTTATAAACCGAATGGGGTCATGCTTGGTTTGTATGTCGGAGACCATAGTAGAAATCATCGTGCAAAATTCCGTGTTATAGGGGCTCAAGCAATAAAATCGGGAGGTTGTTTTATATGGTGCTATATTGAGTTTTGGACCAATTCAGTATTGTAAGTCATTCACTTACAATCCTAACAGACTTATAATAAAAAGACAACCAATCTACACTAACGGACAGACAGACAGACCGATGGAATTGGCTAAATCGATTGAGAATGTCAAGATGATCGCTACTATATATATATACTAGCTGACCCGGGCCCGCTCCGCTGCGCCTTCTTTTACTTTATATGGACCAAAAGTTTCCTTGGAATATTTATTTTCACAGTTAAAGATCTTTTAGTGAAATACCATGCAAACTTGACTAACAGTTTAACAATATAAATGCCTTTATCTGAATCCCACATGATCTTTGTTAGCCTACGAATTTAAGTTTGGATGTAAGGTGTACTCCATTTTTAAAATACTTCATTTCAGCCCGATATTCTCATGATGTCTGATTTAGTGGTGTTTTCGGGGGAGAGGTGGTACCCCAGATATTTGGCCCTGAAAAAATATCAGCATCGTGCTCTTCTCTCAAAAACCATTTATTTAAACCCCATATTGCCATTGGCTTAAGAGGAGTTTACGGGATGAGGCGTCCCCCAAAACATGGCCCCAAAATAGGTTATCATATTCGTTTTCTAATCTCAAAAACCTTTTATTTGAGCCACATATTGGCATGGTCGAAAAATTGTTTCCCTTTGGGGGTGTTTTGGAAAAGGGGTGATGCCCTAAATACATGGTCCTACATTTGGATATCAAATTCGTATTCTACTCCCAAATACCTTTATTTGAGCCCCATATTGCGATGGTCACTAAAAAGTTGCTGTTTGTGGAGTATTTTGGAAAAGGGGTAGACCCCCAGAAAATTATTCCCGAAAATGGGTTTCAATTCTTGCTCTACTTCCCAATTCCTTTCATTTAAGCTCCACATTGACATGGTCGATAAATATGCCCTATTTAGGGGTGTTTTGGGGATTGGGGTGGTCCCCCAAGCACTAAGCGCGGAAAATATATCAGCAACGTGCTCTATTCTCATATATCTATATACCATTTATTTGAACCCCACACTGCCATTGCCCTCAAAATTGGATATCAAATTCGTTTTCAAATCTCATTTAAACTCCTTATTGCAAAAGTCAGGAAATATGTCCGGTTTGGGTTATTCGCCCTAAAAGCTGTGAATATTTAGACTCTCTTTAAGACCCAAATTGACTTGGTGAGGATATATGTCCTATTTGGGGGTTGTTATGGTGGTGGGATGTCCGCTAGAGAGTTGCCCCTTATGTTGAGATATGTGGTCTACTCCCACTTACCATTAATTTGAGCCCGATATTTCTATAGACGGCAAACATGACTGGCTTGGGGGGTGTTTTATGGGATGGGCGGTCACTTAGTGAGTTCGCCTTGAAAATATATATCGTATTCGTGTTCCACTTTAAAAACCCTCTTTTTTGAGCCTCATATTGCAATAGTTAGAAAATACTTACTATTTGGGTGGTGTTGTGGGGGTGGGGTGGCCCCATAGACAATTTTCCTGAATATCGATATCAAATTCGTGCTTTACTCCCAAATACCCTACATTTGGGCCCCATATTGGTATGGTCGTAAATTTGTCCCCTTTGGGGAATGTTTTCGGTGAGAGACTGCCCCCCAAACACATGGTCCCATATTTGGATATCAGATTCGTATTCTACATTCAAATACCTTTTATTTAAGCCCCATATTGACATGGTCGGTAAATAAGTCCTGTTTGGGGGGTATTTTGGGAAAGGGGTGGACCCCCAGAAACATGGTCCCACATTTGGATATCAGATTCGTATTCTACTCGCAAATACCTTTCCTTTGAGTCCCATATTGCCATGGTCGATAAATATGTCCGATTTAGGGGTGTTTTGGGGTGGTCCCCCCAGCACTTGGTCCGACAATTAGATATCAGATACGTTTTCTTATCCTAAGTACCTTTCATTTGAGTCCAATATTGTCGTGATTGGTCTAAATATATGTTTGGTAGGTTTTAGGGTGGGGCAGCCCCCATAGGTACCCCATCCGAAATTTGGATACCAAATTTTTATTTTTGGGGTACTATATGAGAGTACACAAAATTTCGCTTAAATCGCACCACCAATCTCCGAGTTCTGGCGTTTCTGAAAATTAGGGTAAGAGGGAGGCTCCGTTCCCCCTTCAGATATCAAAAAATGTAGTACCCTATTTTCACCACGGGGTGTTTATGCACCATCTGTGAAAATTTCAAGAAATCGGTTCAGCCGTTTCTGAGTCTATAAGGAACCTACAAACATACAAACCTACAAACAAACACGAATTGATTTTTATATATAAGATGGGGTCCCTGATCATTATTTCGATATGTCGGAATGACGAAATGAACCTACCCCCATCTTGCGGTGGTGGGTTTAATAATCACGTTCAGTGGAGATGTCGAGAGAAAATTGATGAAAGAACAATCCAGATCGCTTTAAAAAGCCCAACAACTAAAGTAGACCTCCTTCTGACTGCCAGTGCGGGACACACACACAGAAGGTTTTCCATAATCTTTTCTTCTTCGATGTCCTCACAGATTCTGCAAAAGTCGTTACTGGCATGTTTTCCGATTAGATGACGGCCATGACGCAGACAATGACTGAGGCGTCTGTTGTAGCCTGTGACAGCAAAGCAGTAGACCTCTTCAAGTCTAGATTGGGCCACATAGTTTTAATGCTCATAGCCCCCTCTTTGTGGCAATCTATCATTCGACCTTGATCCTGAAAATTTATCTTGCTTGCATGGGTATGCTAGAAGCATACTCACAGATTCCAGTTTCCCTGGAATGTGTGAGGTATTTCCTCGTCTCGCAAGCTCTTCCGATATCTTTGTGGCCCGGCACCCAGAACTGATGAATTTTGAACTAATTTTGAACACGTTCCTCAATTATATCGTAGCCACTTCCTTAATTCCAAGGATCTCCACTTGATGCACACTTGCAAGAACGATCTGAAGTGGGTACATTTTTCCGCTCCGCTCGACTCCCTCTCCAGCTCCGCTCTAGATTTTTTTTTAAATTTTCTTTTTATACAGTGATATACATATTAATTTTGTCATTACGTTTAAAATATCAAGCAATATTCAACTCCGATTATATGTATTCATGATCGCCGTCTGTATCGGGATATGTCCTTATATAAACCTCATATAAACCGATCTCCGAGTTGTTTTCTTGAGCCTCTGGAGGGAGCAATTCTTAACTGATTTGGCTGAAATTTTTTCAATCTGGTTTCTTTTATGACCTCCAAAATTTTTGTAAAGTTTAATCTCAATCGGTCCATAACCATTTGTAGTCCCCATATAAACTGATCTACCGAGTGTACTGCTTGAGCCCATAGAGGGCGCAATTATTATCCTATTTGGGTGAAATTTTGCATAATTTCTCCTAACAACTCCAACTCCCGCATAATCCGACCTCCCATATAATACTCCCTTAGCGTCTAGAGGGCGCAATTATTATTTGATTTGACCGAAATTTGCTTAGTTACTCCTGTAACCTCCAACAACCATGCCAAGTGCCAAACTTAAAATACCCATCACCATGAATATATTTATTATACTATTTTATTAAAAACCTACTATATCTATATTAATGTCCTAGTATGGGCCGATTTGGATCATATTCGGTTCAGTACCGCAATTCTGTAACTTATAACGAACATCGTTTAGTTAAATATCTCGACAAAAAATCGGTCCATAACCTGATATAACTGCCATATAAACCGATCTGGGAACTTGACTTCTTGAGCCTCTAGAGAACGCAATTATTATCCGATTTGGCTGAAATTTAGCATGAGGTGTTTTGTTATGACTTTCAACAATTGTGCTAAGAATAGTTCAAATCGGTCCATAACCTGATATAACTTCCAATCTGGGGTCTTGACTTCTTGAGCCATTAGAGGGCGCAATTATTATCCGATTGAGCTGAAATTTAGTACAACGGCTTCTCTCGTGATCTTTAACATACGTGTCGTACGCAGCTCCCCTATCCCTATTTTACTTCTTCAGCCGCTAAAGTGCGCAATTCTTACTAGATTTGGCTGAAATTGTACCCAATGACTTCTACTATGGTCTCCAATATTCAGTTCAATTATGGTCCGAAATGAACCATAACTTGATATTGTTCCAATAACATAGCAAGTATTTTCTTTTATCCTTTGTTTGCCTAAAAAGAGATACAGTGGCAAGAGCTCGACAAATGCGATCCATGGTGGAGGGTATATAAGATTCGGCCCGGCCAAACTTAGCGCGCTTTTACTTGTTTCTCTCTCTATCAACTCTACCCAAAAACACGGAAAACACAAAGAGGAATCGAAAAAAGTAATAAATAATTCTCCTCATAGAATAAAATTATTCTTTTATTAATTTTAAATCATCACAAATATCAATAAAATGTCCACAATTATGGCTGGTACTATGTTCGTTTTTCGCAACATTTTTTCGTGATAACTTTTTTTAGATAATCGATTTTGACGCAAAAAAACTTGCTGAAAAAATGTTATTAGAAGTATAATGTTTTCATTGAGATTTTCCTAAATGTTTATCTTTAGTTATTTCGTTAAAGTAAACACCAAAAAATTGTCCGTCGTTTAGTTAACGAATTTCTATTCGTTAGCGAAAACAGCTGATTTAAACGATGTCGATTATCGTTAAAAGTAGCTACTGAATACTGAATTCGTTATCTTTTCTGTTATCGCTTTTTAACTAAACGATTTTCGTTAAAACACTTTACTGATTTTCACCATACGTGGAAGGCTTAAGATCCCAGATTTGCAGATCGGTCCATATGGCCTGCTGCAGCTCCATGCTCCGAATTGATATCATAGTATAGTCCGATCTGGCCCAAATTTGGTTCGGACAACGGAAAGTCTAGTTCAACTCATTGCTCCAAATTTCAGCGAAATAGGAAAAGACGCATTTTCCTATTTTCTATTTACGAGCTTAAGACCCTTAGTCGGTAGATCTGTCTATATAGCAGCTATATCCAAATTTTGTCCGATCTGGACTATGTTCAGTTCGGACAATGAGAGGCCCAGTGCAACTAACTGTTTCAAATTTCAGCGAAATCGGATAACAAATGGAACTTTTATGGGGTTAAAACCCTAACTCGGCAGATCGGTCTATAAAACAGCTATATTTAAATATTGTCCGAACTGGACTATGTTCAGGTTGGACAACGGGAGGCCTAGTGACCAAATTTAAGCGAAACCGGGTAACAAATTGGGCTTTTATGGGTTTAAGACCCTTAATTGGCAAATGGGTCCTTATGGCAGCTATATCTTAATATAGTTCGATCTGGACCAAACTGGTTGAGGATGTCGATAGGATATCACTATTCTAAATTTCAACAAAATCGGATGATAAACACACCCTTAAATCGGTACGTCGGTCTATATGGCATCTATATCGGGGGCCTTAGTACAACTTGAGGTTTATAATTTCAACGAAGTCGGATAAAAAATGCGGTTTTTATGGGATTAGGACAATAAACAGGGAAATCGGCGTATATGGCAGCCATATGTTAATATGATTCGATTTTGCTCGTTTAAGAACGTGTAGGCAAAATACGGATCTGTGCCAAACTTTTGCTTAATATGTCAATTTTTAAAGGCTGATGCGTGATTTCAACAGACGGAAACACAGACATGCAGAAATCGTTAAATTATCTTAGAATATTACGTTGATAAAGAATATATACACTTTGTAGGGTCGGAAATGGGCATTTCGATTTATTGTAATCGGAATGACTAAATTAATATACCACCTTTCCTTTGGTGGTTGATATAAAAATCCATGGACTTTGTTGCTTGATCCCCTTGCTTTACGCCCAAAGACCATTCATTTGAGCCCCATATTGCTCAAATTTGTCCCTTTTGGGGGATGTTTTCGAGGAGAGACGGCCTCCCAAATACTTGGTCCCGTATTTGGATATCAGATTCGAATTCTACACTCAAATACCTTTTATTTAAGCCCCATATTTCCATGGTCAGTAAATAAGTCCTATTTTGGGGTGTGTTTTGGGAAAGGGGTGGACCCCCAGAAACGTGGTCCCACATTTGGATATCAGATTCGTAATCTACTCGAAAATACCTTTCATTTGAGTCCCATATTGCCATGGTCGGTAAATATGTCCTAATTAGGGGTGTTTTGGGGCTTGAGATATCAAAAAATTTAGTACCCTATTTTCACCACAAAAATTTCAAGAAAATCGGTTCAGATGTTTCTGAGTCTATAAGGAACACACAAACATACAAACAAACAAACAAACCTACAAACAAACACAAATTGATTTTTATATATAAGATGTGCATATAAATAGATGGCTATACCCAAAACTTATAGGGATAGACATGTGCACTGAACTTTGAACTAACTTCTATTTTTTTTACAAATTACCTGATATGTGTAATTTGTACAAATATCCTATTGACGAATGTAGAGTGCATCGTTGTCATCTGACAGCCTATGTGTACAAATGTTGAGTAAGCTTTCATCTTTGCTGTTGATATATGCGATATCTTTCACTTGCTTTTCACTGGTAAGCGAACGAGTACATGATACAGACACGACACTTAAAAGGAGGACGTTTTCAAAGTGATCATAAATCCAAAAACTGCCAACTGCAACAGCAACAACGGGAGTGGCAATAACATCCAAGCAAAAAAAGTGGCAAAAGTGCCAAGAACTACGGCACTACTACAACAAATCAATAGACAGCAACAGAATTTGCAGAAAGCAAAATATTATCGCTCGCAAAGAAAAGATTCATATGCACTTGAACATAAAGGAGCGGTTATTGTGTTCAAATAGAAAATGTCCTAAGTAAACAAAAAAAAAAAATAAAAAAATACAGACTAATAAATTACACAAACGTAACTTAAGCAACGTTTTAGTAACCCTAAATGCCTTAATTTGTAACACTTTATTTACTAGTTTAGAAAAATGTGAGTTAGTTTTATTTGAATTTCACCTATTTACTGAGGAACATGGTTTGCGAGGTAAACCATAAAGGGCCTTTTCTCCTAGAGAAATTTCTATAAGAGAAAACACTACTAACTGAGAAAAACATCTTTTGATACCATAAACCACTTTGGCTATGCATGCTAAGCTATGGTGAAAGTCGCTGTGCAAAAAGGATATGCCCCTGACGTGAACATTGGGAGATATATATATATATATATATGATAGCTGTATATAAATCTGAACTGATTTCTAAGAAATTCACCTTGGTGCCAAATTTAGTGAGGATCGGTTGACAATTCACTTAAATATTGCAGTACGTATCAATTAATATCGGACGAACAAATATATGCGAGTTATATTTAAATCTGAGCAGATTCCAGCGATAATCCGTACATGTTGTGGTAGTCGTAGAAGAAAGCGTTGTGCAATATTTTCAGAAGATCCGTTGATTATTGCTCTTGCAAAGGCTCAAGGAGCGAAAAAGAGGCGATCCATATATAGTAAGAAGCAAAACCAAGCGGATGTTTCACTTTTTGCATTTCTTTCGAATATTCAAAATCAACAAGTAAAAGCGTGCTAAGTTCGGCCGGCTCGAATCTTATATACCCACCACTATGTATCGCATTTGTCGAATTCTTTTCTCGGTATCCCTTTTTAGGTAAACAAAGAATATTGAATAATAACTGTTATGCTATTGGAGCTATATCAAGTTATAGTCCGATTTGGACCATAATAGACTTGAGTATTGGAATCCATAGTAGAAGTCATTGTGTAAAAAAAATTTCAGCTAAATCGAATAAGAATTACCTATATGGGCTCGAGTAGTAAAATAGGGAGATCGGTTTAAAGAGGAGCTGTATCAGGCTATAGACCGTTTCGACCATATTTGACACGTATATTGAGATCTTGGGAAAAGCCGTTGTAAAAAATTTCAGCCAAATCGGATAATAAATGCGCACTCTAGATGTTCAATAAGTGAAGCCCCCAGAATGGTTTATATAGCAGCTATATCAGATTATAGATCGATTTGAACCATATATGACATAGTTTATATGAAAGCTGTATGAGGTTATAGACCGACTTGAACCGTACTTAGCACAGTTTTTGGAAGTGGTACCAAAACCCACGTGCAAAATTTCAGCTAAATCGGATAATAATTGCGGTTTATATGGCAGCTATATCAAAACATGGATATGGCCTATTTACAAACCCAACTGACCTACACTAATAAACAGTATTTCTGCAAAATGTCAAGCGGCTAGCATTTCTCCTTAGAAAGTGAGCATGCTTTCGACAGACAGACGGACATGGCTGGATCGACTTAAAATGTCATGACGATCAAGAATATATATACTATTCTAGCTGAATCGGGCCCGCAACGATGCGCCTTCTTTTACTTTAAATGGAACAAAATTATCCTTTGAATATTTATTTTCTACAATTAAAGAGCTTTTAGTGAAATACCATGGTAAGAAAATAGTATATGTATATCGCAAAAGTATAAAAATATAAATGCCTTTATCTGAATCCCATATGATCTTTACAGGTCTATGAATTCGCTTGCAGGGTTTATGATCATTAACTTTTGCTGTTAGATGTGATCCATTATTAAAAGTCTTTATTTCAGCTCGATATTGTCATGCTGTCCGATTTAGGGGTGTTTTCGGGGGTGAGGTGGTCCCTTAGACTCTTGGCCCAGAAAAATATATTAAATATATCATATATGGGGCTCTTCTCTCAAATACCATATTGCTATTGGTTTAAGGGGAGTTTATGGGATGAGGCGTCCTCAAACATTTGACCCCAAAATTTGTACTTTTTGGGGGTGTTTTGGGAAAGAGGTGGTGCCCCAAATACATGGTCCCACATTTGGATATCAGATTCGTATTCTACTCCCAAATACCTTTATTTGAGGTCTATATTGTGATGGTAAGTAAATAATTGTTGTTTGTGGAGTGTTTTAGGGGAGGAATAGACCCCCAATTCCTTTCATTTGAGCCCCACATTGACGTGGTTGGTAAATATGCCCGATTTAGGGGTGTTTTGGGTAGTGGGGTGGTCCCCCAAACTCCCCCAAACCCTGAAAATATATCAGCATCGTGCTCTACTCTCAAATATCATTTATTTCAACCCCATATTGCAATTGGCCTCAAAATTGGATATTAAATTCGTTTTCTAATCTCAAATACCATTCATTTAAACCACTTATTGCAAAAGTCAGCAAATATGTCCGGTTTAGAGTATGGGCCCTTAAGACCCAAATTTGCCATGGTGAGCAAATACGTCCTATTTGGGCGTTGTTATGTGGGTGGGACTTCCCCTAGGCAGTTGGTGCCAAATGTTGATATCAGATTCGTGGTCTACTCCCAAATACCTTTCATTTGAGCCCCATATTTCCATAGTCGACAAACATGACCGGCTTGGTAGGTGTTTTGGGGGATGGGCGGCCACTCAGTGACTTTGCCCTAAAAATATATATCAGATTCGTGTTCTACTCTAAAATACTTCTTATTACAGCCCCATATTGGAATGGTCAGCAAATACGTCTTATATGGGAGGTGTTATGGGGGTGGGGTAACCCCATAGACACTTTTCCCGAATATTCATATCAGATTCGTGCTTTACTCCCAAAGACCTTTCATATGAGCCCCATATTGCTATTATAGTAAATTTGTCCACTTTGGGGGTTGTATTTGGAGGGGCGGCCCCCCATACACTTGGTCGCACATTTGGATATCAGATTCGTATTCTACACTTAAATACCTTTTATTGGTATTGCTATGATCAGTGAATAAGTCCTGTTTGGGGGGTGTTTTGCAGAAAGGGTGCTCCACCAGAAACATGCTCCCACATTCAGATCAGATACGTTTTCTACTCTTAAATAGCTTTCATTTGAGTCCCATATTGTCATGATTGGTCTATATATATATTTGGTAGGTTTTGATTTTGGTAGGTAGGTACCCCATCCGAAATTTGGATACCAAATTTTTATTTTAAGGTTACTTTAAGAGAGCACACAAAATTTCGCTTAAATTGCACCACCCATCACCGAGATCTGGCGTTTCTGAAAATTAGGGTAAGGGGAGGATCGCCCCCCCCCCCCTTCAGATATCAAAAGATGTAGTACCTTATTTTCACCCCGGGATCATTATGCACCATCTGTGAAAATTTCAAGAAAATCGGTTCAGCCGTTTCTGAGCCTATAAGGAACACACAAACAAACAAACAAACGCATATTGATTTTTATATATAAGATAATGGTGTCTAAGACGAATATTTAGAAGAGTTACAAACAGAATGACGAAATTAGTATACCTCCAACTTCTGGTGAAGGGTATACAAAAAGTCAAAATTAATAGCTTTTAGCTTAATATTCATCGAGTAATCATGTCCAGATAATAATTACTGAAATTGAAAACATGAGAAAATTTCTTGCAAGAAATATTACTAACAAATTGGCATATTCACTTAGTTATGCACTTTTTTGACAATTTTACAAAATAATTTGATTTTGATTCCTTATTCATAAACCATTATTTTTTAAAAAAAATTTACCATGTGTTGACATATCTTCGATCAATTTCAGAGTTATATTTTGAGAAGTTTTTTTTCTACTGCCGAAATTAATTTTATTAATTTTATCTATTAGCCATTTAACTACGCGTGGAGCGTTTCATGCATTTTTAAAGGACCGTTCGCAATTTTCTATGCGATTTTTGTTGAAAATAGGTTCAAAACTTTATTATTATTATTAATTATTTTTATTTAATTCTTTCAACAATAAAATTGTTATTAGGTCCTTAATAATTTTGAGTTGAATCAAAAGAAGAAACATTCTCCACACAGTATACCGCCAATATCCAAACATGTTCACAAAATAAGTACTACAAATATAAAACATTTGATTCCGCTATAGTATAAAATTGCATCATATGTTAGTTTTTCCGGTCGCTTTAAATTAAAAATATAGGATAAAATTTTGAATTTAAAAAAATCTTTATTGAAATATGTCTATAGAAAAAATTTTAGAAAAATGTTGTTTGGTATAGATAAGCATAATAAAAAGACTTTTTAAATGTTTATGCAAAATGAAAAATTTTATTGAAATTTGGCTTTAAAAACTAATCTTGGGGTTAGGTTATCTTCGGAGAGCTTTTTGCTGAAAAGTAGTAGAAAAAAATCGTTGAAATTTAGTCTTTAGAAAAAATTGTATTTAATTTTTTTTATAAAAATTTTGTCTTGGTTTTCAATTAAAAAGTTATCTTTAGAAGAAAATTTAAAAAAAAAATTGTCTTCAAAAACTAATATCGAGGGGGGGCCCTTGGTGAAGTTTTGTCGTTAGAGAATGTTTAGAACAAATTTCATAAAAAATTTGTTTTTACTAAGAATTTCATTACAATTTCGTCTTTAAGAAAAATAACTTTAAGGCGGCCCTGGCGTCAGCAAAATTTAGAATATTATAAATATGAAATTTTGTAATTGAAAAAAATTTTTCTGGATTTTTTTTTAGAATAAATTTTATTTAAATTTTTTCTTTGGATAAAATCGGGCTTTGTCCCTGATGGGATCTATATCAGGTTATAGACCGATTTAGACCCTACTTGGTACAGTAATTGGAAGTCTTAACGGAACACTATATGCAAAATTTCAGCCAAATCGGACAAATATTGCGGCTTCCAGGGGCTCAAGAAGTCCAATCGGGAGATCGGTTTGTTTGGGAGCTATATCCAAATCTGAACCGATATGACCCATTTGCAATCCCCAACGACCTACATCAATATAAAGTATCTGTGCAAAATTGCAAGAGCTCTAGCTCTACGCGTTCGACCCCTATCTTGATTTCGACTGACGGACGGACGGACATGGTTGGTTCAACTCAGAATGTCCAGACGATCAAGAATATTCATTCTTTATGGAATGACTAGATTAGTATACCCTCATCCTATGGTGGTGGGTATAAAAACAGTCATAGAAAAAAAACAAAATTTCAGGCAAATCGGGCAAATCGGGTAGTAAAATCGGTAGAATTGCGCCCTCTAGAAGCCCAAAAAGTTTAATCGGGAGATAGGTTCATATGCCGGCTATATCAGGATATGGACTGATTTACACCTTACTTAGCAAAGTTGTTGGAAGTAAAAATATCAAGTAAAAAGGCATTAAGTTCGGCCGGGCCGAACTTTGGATACCCTCCACCATAGTTCGCATTTGTCGAGTTCTTTTTCCGGCATCCCTTTTTAGGCAAAACAAGAATGTTGATGGTCATGAGAGAATCCGTCGTACAAAATTTCTGGCAAATCGGATAATAATTGCGACCTCTGGAGGCCCAAGAAATCAAGTTCCCAGATCTGTTTATATGACAGCTATATCAGGTTATGAACCGATTTGAACCATACCTGGCACAGTTGTTGGATATCATAACAAAACAAGTTGTGCAAAAATTCATTCAAATCGGATAAGAATTGCGCCCTGTAGAGGCTCAAGAAGTCAAGACCCAAGATCGGTTTATATGACAGCTATATCAGGTTATGGACCAATTTGAACCATACTTAGCACAATTGTTGGATATCATAACAAAACAAGTTGTGCAAAATTTCATTTCAATCGGATAAGAATTGCACACTCTAGAGGCTCAAGAAGTCAAGACCCAAGATCGGTTTATATGGTAGCTATATCAGGTTATGGACCGATGAATCATACTCGGCACAGTTGTTGGAAATCATAACAAAACAGGTCGTGCAAAATTTCATTCCAATCGGATAAGAATTGCGCACTCTAGAGGCTCAAGAAGTCAAGATCCAAGATCGGTTTATATGACAGCTATATCAAAACATGGACCGATATGGCCCATTTACAATACCAACTGACCTACAGTAATGAGAAGTATTTGTGCAAAATTTCAAGCGGCTAGCTTTACTCCTTCGGATGTTAGAGTGCTTTCGTCAGACAGACGGACGGACGGACAGACGGACGGACATGGCTAGATCGACATAAAATGTCGCGACGATCAAGAAAATATATACTTTATGGGATCTCAGACGAATATTTCGTGTAGTTACAAACAGAATGACGAAATTAGTATACCCCCCATCTTATGGAGGAGGGTATTAAAAACGTCATGCAAAATATCAGCCAAATCGGATAAGAATTGCGCCCTTTAGAAGCTCAAGAAGTCAAGACCCAAGAACGGCTTATAAGGCAGCTATATCAGATTATAAAGCGATTTGAACCATTCTAAGCACAGTTGTTGGAATTCATAACGAAACACGTCATGGAAAATTTCAGCCAAATAGGATAAGAATTGCGCCCTCTAGAGGCTTAAGAATACTAATCGGGAGATCGGTTTATATGGTATGTATCAGGCTTTAGATCGATTCAGCCCATATTGGACACGTATTTTGAAGGCCATGGGAGAAGCCGTTGTATAAAAATTTTAGGCAAATCGGATGAGAATTGCGCCTTTTGGTGGCTAAAGAAGACAAGATCCCAGATCGGTTTATATGGCACCTATATCAGGTTATGTACCGATTTGAACCATACTTAGTATAGTGTTTGGAAGTCATAACAAAACACTTCATGGGTTCCGTCAATCCGAGACTGTGCCGATAGCAGCAGTGCATCGCACTCAACTTCAAGGTTCATCTCAGGTTTCCGATAGGAAACCTCTTCACTTCCTTCCAGGTTTCCTATCGTCGCCTCCATTATACTGCGATGGTATGAGTTGCTCCCATCCTCAATCCATTCTCCCATCGCCTTAAGTCTCATAGCCGTAGTGGCTGCCTCATACTTAATTTGTATGTCAATGTCGGATATCTAGAATAGTCTCCAGTGCCCTAGTGGGTGTGTTCCTCATCGCTCCTCCTATGGTCCAATTATGGTCCGAAATGAACCATTACGTGATATTGTTCCAATAACATAGCAATTCTTTTCTTTTATCCTTTGTTTGCCTAAAAAGAGATACCGTGGGAAGAGCTCGACAAACGCGAACCATGGTGGAGGGTATATAAGATTCGGCCCGGCCGAACTTCGCACGCTTTTACTTGTTTTTGTTATGGAAGCATATTGGCCTAGGAAATAAAATGAAATTTTCTTTAGTTTAATTTTGTTGAAAAACAATTCAAAAAATTAAGTGCTCAGAGTTGGCTACGGGGTCGGAGTCGATTAAAAATTGCTCAATTCCTCAGCCCTGCTCCTGCTTTACAATAATGGAGATTTATCTGTACAAATTGTACCTTAGTCAGGGTTCTAATTTTTCCCACCTGCTATGCTTTTATACAGCTTTAGCTACAACTCACCTTGACATCCTGTCTGAAAGGCAGTCGCAGTAAGCATTCCACATATCTCAGATTCCCATCAGCCTCATTCAATCTTCCAGTCGGTTGTTGAAAGATTGGAATTGCAGTCCCTTAGTTTCCCAATTAAGGATTTAGGATCTGCAGAACTCTGAAGAAGTCAAGGCCTTATAGCAACCACCAATGTCCTGGCCTAGAGCGTTTAGTTGCTTACGCATTTTCACCGCCAATTCATTGATTTATGGTGTTAATGCATGCGTACTGGAGTACACATTTTTTGCCCATTCGATTGAGATGGCATGGAGTTTTGCAATGCCGAAGTTGGTGGAGTTGCTAAATAGGCGTTCAGAGTAGTGGCCAAGTGATTGCAAATGGGAGGGAGGAGCCATTCAGTCAGCCGTTCCTCCGTTTTTTCGTTCGTCCGTTCAGAAGTTTGAAAGTAATAAAGGAAACATTTTACGATTTATTAGGTGTATTTGTTTACAGCTCTATAATGGATGGCTATGTCTTCCATTTGTTTGCTTGGCATGATGGGGATACAATGAGATTGGGCATACAATGAGCTGGCAATTTTACATTAGTAATAGATCGTGGCAATTGTAACAAGATCCCTGAATTGGGAAAATGATCGATAGGGCATTACTTATGTGATGTGAGCTTAAACAATTACTTTTCCATTTGTGTTAGCGGTTGCCAGAATTTTAATGCAAATCATAGGAGCTGTGTCAAAAAGTCCTAAAACTATATCATACGAGTATTTGTAATAAATTAATATCAGCTTTACTGCCATGTTGCATTTTGACACTCATCACGCCCTAAGCCCCCCATTGATTGGGCAATGCGCATAAATAAGTCAAGTGCATGCCAAAAATTTCAACGCCAAATGGCTTGGAGTGCACGATTTCGTTGTGTTCTCAATTATGTCCAGTTTACACAACCAGCTTGTTTGCTCCGATGCCCACTCGAAAAAATCTCACAAAACAACACTTAACCAACTTCTCGAACACAAATCACGATGTTGGTGCGGCCAATTCTGCTGCTGCTGCCGCTGTTAAGGCCATAAAACAATCTAAGACAAGAACCACAATGTGCAACTGCAACTGCAATGGCAATTGCAGGCACCACGACATTGCCAAGCTGTTTGGGATTGGATGCTGGTGCCAAAGCAACGATAATGAATGACATGTAATCATATGATCACAAGAAGGGGGCAATTACCCCGTTGATTTATTATCAACATGTGCAATAATTACAAACATGATTGACACTTTAACGTTGTAAGAAACAGCACCACCATAGATGCCTAGCATCGAAGCAGCAGCAAAACGTCAGCAACAGTTGACAATAAATGCTCATATGCAGTATTTAGGGTAAAGTGAACTCGCATTACTACGAGTAAGTATATTTTACGATGTATGGTCAAGCATATATACCCAGTGAACCATTAACCGAATTTCACCCAAATCGGATAAGAATTGCGCCTTCTAGAGGCTCAAGAAATCAAGACCCAAGAATGGTTTATAGGGTAGCTACATCAAAACATGGACCGATTTGGCCCATTTACAATCCTAACTGACCTAAAGTATTTGTACAAAATTTCAAGCGCCTAGCTTTGCTCCTTCAACA
The DNA here is from genome assembly GCF_963082655.1 of Stomoxys calcitrans. Classification (NCBI taxonomy): domain Eukaryota; kingdom Metazoa; phylum Arthropoda; class Insecta; order Diptera; family Muscidae; genus Stomoxys; species Stomoxys calcitrans. The sequence goes on from NC_081554.1 coordinate 128,313,302, forward strand.
GTTAGCGTGCTGTCGACAGACAGACGGACGGACATGGCTAGATCGACTTAAAATGTCATGACGATCAAGAAGGTGCCAAATTTTGGGATTTTCAGTTTTTAATAGGAACGATAACTGATGCCAGTTTCCACCTTCTGTTAAAATTTTGTGTCGCTAATCGGTTATGATTTTACAATAAAAACAATTTTAATGTAAGTGTCATTTTAGTTTTGTTAGATAATACATTATTTTCGCCAGATACAAGTACCTCAAACAAATTAAGCAATAATTGCAAAAAATATGTATGTTATCATAATGAAACGTTTTATATTTGGAAGTGGAGTATAAATTGGTTGTTTGAAAGTAGGGCTAAGTAACTGAGGGGCGCCCCACCATCGAGCAAACCGCCAAAGGGAAATATTGGCCGACCGGGACAATATTGGACTCAAAATTAAAGCCTTTGGAAGTACAGCCGTCTCCAATAAACTCATGGTGGTCATCCAGGACAATATGGAACGAAAATAAAAGACCTTTGGAAGTAAAGTATCCATTGGAAAATATAGGATTTAAATTAAACGACTTTGGCAGAATATTACTGATGTGATATATCTGGGACGAAGTGAGCGGAGCGGCCCATTTTCAACCACTTCAGTCCGCTCCAAATCTCCTACTATAAGTAATTAAAAACACGTTAAGATCGGCCAGGCTTAAATTCGATAAAAAAAGCAATATTTATAATGCATGAATTTTATTCGAGAAATCTTTATGCATTTATACATCTATATTATATTACGTTCCGATTTAGACTATATCGGGCAAGGGTTTTGCGGTACCAAAACAACTCACAGTTTAAAATTTGGTTGATATCGGGTATTAAGTACAATTTGGGCCCATTCTTTCTACTGTTAATCGCAGATCGGTCTATACGGCAGCTATATACAAAAATATCTGAACCATCTTTTCACTATTTTCAAAAACGCTAGATCTCGGAGATGGGTGCAAAAATTTAAGCCCAATTCTGTATGCCACCTTATAATACCCCAAAAACACGAAATTGACATAAAATTTAGGAGTCAAATAACATGGGGAACGACCCATCCCAAAACCCATCCGAACGGACATGTTTACCGATTGGGACAATATGGGTATCAAATGAAAGGTAATTAAGAGTAGAGTACGAACATGCCATAAAAATGCCACACTTAGTCTCGGGGGTCCCCAACCCCCAAAAACACCACCAAATAGGAAACTTTTACCGATTTGGGCAATATGAGTATCAAATGAATGGTATTTAAAAATAAAGTACATATAACATAAAAATTTATTTCTTGGTGCCTGAGGGGCCTCCCCACACCCAAAACCCCCCAGCAGGACATATTTACGGATTTGGACAGAAGGATATGAAATGAAAGGTAATTAAAAGTAGAGTAAGCATCAGATATAAGAACCCACCCCACAGCATGGCATATTTACCAATTGGGACAATATGGATATCAAATGGAAGGTAATTTAAAGTAGGGTAAGAATTCTCATATATAAAAATCAATTTGTGATTGTTTGAAGGTTTGTTTGTTTGTGTGTTCCTTACAGACTCAGAAACGATCGAACCGATTTTCTTGAAATTTTCACAGATGGTGCATAATGGTAACGTGGTGAAAATAGGGTACTAAATTTTTTGATATCTGACGGGAGGCGGACTCTCCCCCCATACCCTAATTTTCAGAAACGCCAGATCTCGGAGATGTGTGGTACGATTTAAGCGAAATTTTGTGTGCTCTCATATATTGGGTTGCCCAAAAAGTAATCGCGGATTTTTCATATAGTCGGCGTTGACAAATTTTTTCACAGCTTGTGACTCTGTAATTGCATTCTTTCTTCTGTCAGTTATCACCTGTGACTTTTAGCTTGCTTTAGAAAAAAAGTGTAAAAAACGTATATTTGATTAAAGTTCATTCTAAGTTTTATTAAAAATGCATTTATTTTCTTTTAAAAAATCCGCAATTACTTTTTGGGCAACCCAAAAATAAAAATTTGGTATCCAAATTTCGGATGGGGTACCTAGGGGGTCGCCCCACCCTAAAACCTACCAAACATATATTTAGACCAATCACGACAATATGGGACTCAAATAAAAGGTATTTAGAATAAGAAAACGTATCTGATATCCAACTGTCGGACCAAGAGTTAGGGGGACCACCCCAACCCCCAAAACACCCCTAAATCGGACATATTTACCGACCATGGCAATATGGGACTCAAATGAAAGGTATTTGCGAGTAGAATACGAATCTGATATCCAAATGTGGGACCACGTTTCTGGGAGTCCATGCCTTCCCCCAAAAAAAACCCAAACAGGACTTATTTACTGACCATGGAAATATGGGGCTTAAATAAAAGGTATTTGGGTGTAGACCACGTATCTGATAACATTTGGGACTAACTGTCTAGGGGGCGTCCCACAACCATAACAACCCCCAAGTAGAACGTATTTGCTCACCAAGACAATTTGGGTCTTAAAGAGAGTGGAACTAAATATTCAAGTTTTTAGGGCCAATACCACAAACTGGACATATTTGCTGGCTTTTGCAATAAGGAGTTTAAATGAGATTAGAAAACAAATTTGATACCCAATTTTGGGCCGATGGCAATATGGGGTTCAAATAAATGATATATAGATATATGGGAATAGAGTACTTTGCTGATATATTTTCCGCGCTTAGTGTTTGGGAGACCACCCCAATCCCCAAAACACCCCTAAATCGGGCACATTTACCGACCATGTAATGTGGAGTTTAAATGAAAGGTATTTGGGGAGTAGAGCAAGAATTGATACCCACTTTCGGGACCAATTTTCTGCAATTTTTTACTGACCATCTCAACCCTTTCCCAAAAAATTCCCACAAAGGGTAAAAATTTTACGACCATGCCAATATGTGGCTCAAATGAAATTATTAGAAAACGAATTTGATAACCAATTTAGGGGCCATATGTGTGGGTCACGCCTCATCGTGTAAACTCCCCTTAAACCAAATGCAATATGAGGTTTTAATAAATTTGGGAGAAGAGCACGATGCTGATATTTTTTCAGGGCCAAGTGTCTGGGGACCACCTCACCCCAGAAAACACCCCTAAATCATACATCATGAGAATTTCGGACTGAAATAAAGTATTTTAAGAATGGAGTACACCTTACATCCAAACTTAAATTCGTAGACCAACAAATATCATATGGGATTCAGATAAACGCACTTATATTGTTAAACTGCGATATAACAAGCGATATAATATTATCGTAGCATGGTATTTCACTAAATTCGCTTTAATTGTCGAAAATAAATATTCAAAGGAAAATTTAGCTCCATATAAAGTAAAATAAGGGGCAGCGGAGCGGGCCCGGTTCACCTAGTCTGATATAAAAATTAATTCGTTGGAGCCTGAGGCACCTCCCGACTCCCCCAAAACCTCCAACAGGACATAATTACCGATTGGGACAATATAGGTATCAAACCTTAAAAACCCCCAAAACGGGCATGAATATCTAACAACACAAAATGGGTACCAAATGAAAGTTCTTTGGGAATTGACTACGAATCTGGTATACACATTTGGCAGAGTGGGGACCGGCCCACCCAACTAAATTCCCTTCAATAGGACCTATAGTTCGATCGGGATAATATGACAGTAGACAGTAGAGTTCGCCCCTTTACTCCCTTCAAACCGGCCATTTTTGCCTACTAAATAAAAGGTATTTGATTGTAGAACACGAATTTGATATTCAATTTTGAGACCAAGTGCTTGGAGTCGTCTCACCCCATAAACTCTACCTAAACCAATGGCATTTGTTGCTCAAATAAAAGAAATTTGAGAGTAGAACACGATGCTGATATTTTTTGCGTGGGTGGCTACCCCACCTTACATACCCCTCAAACTGGACATATTTGTGGATTATGGCAAAAAGGAGCTCAAATATCATACTTGTTTTATAGCCAAGTGTTTCAGGGAGGCCTCTCCTCATAAACTCCCCCTAAAGCATACATATATACAGACTATAGCAATATGTAACTCAAATGTGTCTTTTGTGAGTAGAGTATAAATCTAATATCAACTTTCGGAGCAATGGGGTTTGGCTATTCCAATCCACCACCTCCCCTTACCCTTTTTTCAAAAACGCCAGATCTCGAAGATGGGTTGAGCGATTGAGGCGAAATTTTGTTTGTTTATAATAACTCAAAAACAGAAATTTGATTTCCTTATTTAGGGTGGAATTTCTAGGGCGGCCCCGCCACCTCCAAAGCCCGCCAAATGGAAATATATAGACCAATAATGACAAAATGAAAGGCTTTTGAGACTAGTGCACGAATCTGATATATAAGGGTCCACATCATCCCCAAAAATACCCCCATACCGGGTATATTTATCGACCATAGCAACATGAGGCTCAAATGAAATGTATTTGGTTGTAGAGCACCCATATGGTATCCACATCGGGGCGAAAAATTTGAAAGGCCGTACCAGCACCCCCAAACAGAACTTATTTCCTGACCGCGCCAGTATAGGGCTCAGATAAAATAAGAGAGTGAGTCCAGCTGGTCCAGCTAGTCTATTATATAAAAATTAAATTGTTGTAGAGTTGGAGCCCTCGGTGAAAATGGGGTACTACATTCTTTGATATCTGAAGGGGGAGACTGACCCTCCCCCTTTTATAAAAAACGCCAGATCTCGGAAATGGGTGCACCGATTAAGGCGAAATTTTTAATGCCACCTTATTATAGCCCAAAAACATAAAATTTTGGGGTCAACTAACCTGAAAATGAAAGATACTTAAGAGTAGAGTACGAACTTGGCATAAAAATGTCGCCCTTGGTGTCGGGGGGTCCCCGCCCCAAAAACACCACCCAACAGGACACTTTTACCGCTTTGGCCAATATGGGTATCAAATGGGAGGTATGTAGGAGTAGAGTACTAACTTGGCATACACATGTCACGCTTAGTGTCGGGGATCCCCCACCCCAAGGTATGAAAGGTATTTAAAAGTATAGTAAAAAGCTGATATGAATATTTATTGCTTGGTGTCTGAGGAGCCCCCCACGCCCAAAAACCGCTCAACAGGGCATATTTACTGATTGGGACAATATGGGTATTAAATTAAAGGTGTTTGGAAGTTGAGTACACATCTGTTATAAGAATTTGGTCCAAGGTGTCTACGGGGCCTCTCCAATCCCAGGAAACTCCAAATCGGGCATGAATGTCCAACGTCACAAAATGGATATAAAGTGAAAGGTCTTTGAGAGTTGACAACGAATGTGATATACACATTTGGGACAGAGTCTGAGACCGGCCCACCCACCTAACACGCTTCAATAAGACGTGTATTTCGATCAGGGTAATGCGGGAATTAAACGAAAGTTCTTTGACAATCACGTCCTGCCGTTCAGCCGGACATGTAGATCTCGACATTAAAGGACTCAAATAAATTGTTTTTTGGGTCAAAGCGACCCTCTGCGCCTTATAAAATAACACCAAACTGTCATGTAGGACGACCCAGAATATATTGTATTTAAATGAAAGGACATGTCAGAGGACAATCGCCCTCCCCCCATCCTACCAAAAAAAAAAAGGAATTAAAAATAATAAATGAAGGCCGATCAGAATAGAATACGACAGCAATAAAAGGTCTTTGGTAGAATAGCATACTTTTTAGCCTCAAATTGGGTTAGATATAGAAGGACCTATGGATCTTTAAAAATGTGGTATCCCAAGTGATAGCTTTTAAATATGATTTTGATACAAAAAGAAGGAAGTACAGTGGACCTGAACGAGATCCGTAGCCCTAAATATCTTGATTTTCCACCTTCAAAAAGTTTGGGACTCAAACAAAATCGTGGTCTAGTACGATGTTGATATTATTTCAGCGTGCGCCCCATAAACTCTCTTCAAAACGGTCATGTTTGCCTACTATGGCAATAATGGGGCTCAAATGACAGGTATTTGATAGTAGAAAACAAATTTGTATTTGACAGTTGAAACGAATCCACTTTTGAGGCCAAGTGTTTGGCTCAAATAAAAGGAATTTAACAGTACAGCACGATGCCTATATTTTTCAAGGACAAGTGCGTGGGTGGTCGCACCTCAAACAGGACATATTTGTGGATTGTGGCAAAAAGGAGCTCAAATGTGATATCTGTTTTATGGCCAAGTGTTTCAGGGACGACTCATTTCATAAACTCCCCCTGTAGCTTAAATGTGGTTTTTGGGAGTAGACTATGAATCTGATATACACTTTCGGGCCAAAGAATTTGGCTACTCCAATCCACCACCAAAACCAAGAGAATGAAGTTGATATAACATCCAAACTCTAATGGGCGGACCCTCCCCTTACTCTGTTTTCAAAAACGCCAGATCTCGGAGATGGGTGGAGCGATTGAGGCGAAATTTAGTTTGTTTATAATAATTCAAAAAAAGAAATTTGGTATACTTATTTAAAGTGGGATGTCTACAGCGGCCGCCCTATCTCCAAAGACCGTCAAATGGAAATATAGACCAATAATGCTAATATTAGGCTCAAATGAAAGGTATTTGAGACTAAAGCCCGAAACTAATACAAGGGGTCCACCTTACCCCAAAAACACTCCCATACCGGACATATTTACCCACCATAGCAATATAAGGTTCAAATGAAATAAATTCGGGAGTAGAGCACCAATATGATTTCCACATTGGGAGGAAATATCTGAAAGGCTCGACCAGCACCCCCAAACAGGACTTGTTTCCTGACCGTGCCCGTTTAGAGCTCAGATAAAATAAGAGAATGAAAGTAGGTGACGCGAAGCTGGCCCGGTCCAGCTAGTTGCATATATAAATCGCATTGTATAAATGTGCAGTTTTGACGTATTAAGGCCTTCCTGCGTCCACGTTCTATTTTGTTTGCGTAAAGGTTGTTGTAATTAAAGTAAAATATTAAAATTACACAATCGGTTGTAATAATAATTTACCATAATAAAATTATCTTTTTTGCTGCAATAAAATAGTCTACAACGTACTCCTTTTAACGTTCTTTACTAATATTAGCTCTGATAGTTATAAATAGTAAGACACTTGGCATTCGATTGAAATAAACGAATACTTTTCAGTATGTAATCGTAGGATGTTAACTAAAGCTATAGCTAATTATTTCCCAAATAAAAAAATCAAATTCTTGTTTAGACTTTTTCTGAATGCTTCATATATATATACGCCCCATATGTGGTAGCTGCCACATGTGGCAAAGTACACTGACAGCATTACAGCGGCTACAGTACATCGATTTACAACATTTTGATGTTGATTTACGTGCTTTGATGTTAACAATCTAAAAGAGGGTAACATTTTACTTTTCATGTGGGCTGTAAATGGGAATATGAATGTAGGAAAAAGTAGCAAAGCATAAGTAACCAGGAAGGAAATGGTAGATGTGAAAATATTATTTATGTACTTGAAGATTCAAATGCTATTGCGATTAATGTCTAAGACATTCACAGAACGACTGAATGGTTTTCCTTAAGCACTCGAACTTAAATTGTATTGGTCATCCCAACTTTAGGATCGATGTAGGATCGCTCCTGGCCAATACTACAAAATTTTCGGCGATAACAACAACAACTGTATTGGATTAATTTCAAAGATGTGACGAAGCCATATATGTTATTATATGATGAATCTTTTTCACGTCATTGAATACGAGGCTGCTACATAAGTTTCTGGCTTAGGCAACACCAAATGTTTCCAGGTGATATTTGACATTTACATTGGAAAGTTTTCAGCGAAATCGGATTATATATATGCTTTTTATGGGGCCAAGGCTTTAAATCGAGATCGGTACATATAGCTGTTATATCCAAATCTAAACCCATCTGGGCCAAATTGGAGAGGACTGTCTAAGGTCCGTACAATAAATGCGCTTTTAATGGGCCCAAAACTTTAATTCGAGCGATCGGTCTATATGGCAGCTATACCCAAATCTAGACCGGTCTGGGCCAAATTGCAGAACGTTGTAGAAGAACCTAACGCAACTCACAGTACCAAATGTCAGCAAAATCGGATAATAAATGTGGCTTTTAAGGGCCTAAGACCCAAAATCGGCGGATCGGTCTATATGGGGGCTATATCAAGATATAGTCCGATATAGCCCATCTTCGACCTTAACCTGCTTATGGATAAAAAAAAAGTTGTTGGATATCATAACAAAACACATCGTGCAAAATCTCATTCCAATCGGAAAAGAATTGCGCACTCTTGAGGCTCAAGAAGTCAAGACCCAAGATCGGTTTATATGGCAGCTACATCAAAACATGGACCGGTATGGCCCATTTACAATTCCAACCGACCTACACTAATAAGAAGTATTTGTGCAAAATTTCAAGCGGCTAGCTTTACTCCTTCGGAAGTTAGCGTGCTTTCGACAGACAGATAGACGGACGGACGGACGGACAGACATGGCTAGATCGACAAAAAATGATGCGACGATCAAGAATATATATACTTTATGTGGGCTCAGACGAATATTTCGTGTAGTTACTAACAGAATGACGAAATTAGTATACCCCCATCCTATGGTGGAGGGTATAAAAACGGCACGCATTGCACTTTAACTTGACACATTCCCAATCTTAGGGATGTAAAGATTTTAGCGCAAAAAAACAATGATAAACGAAGAAACATGCTTGAAATGCTTTACTTTATTGATACACCCACTGACGAACGAATGAATTTTAAGATTGACACAGACCACTATGCACAGATTTACAGGAGTTTAGTATATAAATATAGGCAATAGAGAAAGAAAAAAATTCTTTTAAATTTAGTTTTCAACAAGTGAAAGCATGCTAAGTTCGGCCGGGCCGAATCTTATATACCCTCCACCATGGATCGCATTTGTCGAGTTCTTTTCCCGGCATCTCTTCTTAGGCAATTAAGGATATAAGAAAAGATTTGCTCTGCTATTAGAGCGATATCAAGATATGGTCCGGTTTGGACCACAATTAACTTATATATGTTGGAGACCTGTGTAAAATGTCAGCCAATTCGAATAAGGATTGCGCCCTTTGGGGGCTCAAGAAGTAAAATAGAGAGATCGATTTATATGGGAGCTGTATCAGGCTATAGACCGATTCACACCATAGTAAACACGTATGTTGATGGTCATGAGAGAATCTGTCGTACAAATTTTCAGGCAAATCGGATGATAATTGCGACCTCTAGAGGCTCAAGAAGTCAAGATAGCAGATCGGTTTATATAGCAGCTATATCAAAACATGAACCGATATGGCCCATTTACAATACCAACCGACCTACACTAATAAGAAGTATTTGTGCAAAATTTCAAGTGGCTAGCTTAACTCCTTCGGAAGTTAGCGTGCCTTCGACAGACAGACAGACGGACGAACGGACAGACGGACGGACGGACAGACAGACGGACGGACGGACGGACGGAAATGGCTAGGTCGACATAAAATGTCGCGACGATCAAGAATATATTTATGGGGTCTCACACGAATATTTCGAGTAGTTACAAACAGAATGACGAAATTAGTATACCCCCATCTTATGGTGGAGGGTATAAAAAGAATTTCATTTTAGTTTTGTCTTTGGTAAAAGTTGATTAAATTTTTGCCTTAAGAAAAATTTTATTGTTAGAAAAAATTTTGTTGGTAGAAAAAATTTCATTGAAATTTTGTCTTTAGAGAAAATTTTATCAAAAATTTGACTTTAGAGAAAACTCAAAGTTTTTTCTTTAGAGAAAATTTGATTAAAATTTTGTCTTTAGCGAAAATTTGATTGAAATTTTGCCTTCAGAAAAATTTTAGTTAAATTTTCTTTAACTAAATGTTAAAAAATTTTCAATAAAATGTTGTCTTCAATAATTTTCTATTGAAATGTTGTTTTTAAAATTATCTTTAAAGTTATGTGTTTGGAACAATTTATTTAAAATTTTATCTTTAAAATCGATTGGACTGCAAAATTCTACAGCAAGTGAAAACGCAGCTAGTTCGAGCTTTCCGAAATTTGTTACTCATATCATGGACATATTTAGTATCCTATTTTATTATAACTCTACTATATCCATATTAATATCTAAATATAGGCCGATCTTAATCATATCTGGTTCAGTTTCTATGATTCTTCTTTTAGAAGGATTCTTTGTTTTATAACCTCGTGCAGGCACACAGACCTTCTCTTGACATAGGCATGCTGTTTGTATTTTAGCAGTTCGCTGGATGGAGGCACCTGGAAAAGCTTCCCGGAAGCACGTTTTGCCTCTTCGATAATTTTACTGCATTCTTTAAGCCGTATGTAATACTCATCCCGATTAATTTCCGCTTTTTTACGACGTGCTCTGTTATATATATCTTCCCAGTCATCCATGGTTTTTCTTGGACTGACTTCCTTTCCCGAAGAGGACAACTATCTTCGAAAGAACCCGCTTGTGCAGTCGCAATCCTGTTGACATTGTCGTCAATGTCTTCTATGCTTAGACAATATGATTTATCTTGTCCAAGCCTTCTGCTGTGAAGTCTTCCGAATTTTGGCCAATTGCTTGAAAACCAGCTTGGCAGATTCTGCTTTGGCGGTGGTATTCTAAATTTGAGCACTCCAAATAGTGCTCCTTGGAGACCCTCCAACCCTGTACATCATCGATCACATTTTCCGAACATATTGTCACATCTAAAACCTCCTCCCTAATCCTATTAACAAAGGTAGAGGTGTTACCAATATTAATTGTAATTACGTCGTTAGTATTCATCAATTCTGCCAGGGCTTGGTCCCGTGTGTTAATGTTGGTACCACCCCACAAAATGTTGTGAGAGTTAGCAGCGCACGTCTGCCGTTGCAGCTCCGACGTGGGTGGCGATGTCGGAGAGTCGAAAAGCAGATAAAGTGATGCCAGGTATGATCCACAGTTGCATCCGACTTATCACAGATGCATCCGACTTTGACAACTCTGGGGATAATATATATTTCAAATTTTTATGACAAATAACGCAGGCCCTCGGCCGAGTACCAGTGCTAACATAGAATAATTGGTAGTTGGAGGAGATGACCTCATTCATTGATGCTCTAGTAAATTGGCTTCTTGGGAGTGGGTGATGGTCTCAACGTCGATTCCCTGTTCCTTGAGCTGCATTGAGGCTTCCGTCCTTGCACTGCCTGATGTTCCAATATGAGATCTTTGCCTATCCTAGGCTTCCAAATCTTAAGTAAATGGGCTTTTTGGCATCGTCGGCTGCTGAAATTAGGCTGTATTGAGATTCCTGTCATTGCACTGTCAATATTAGGATTTTTGCTTATCTTATCTTGAGAGAGTCGGTGCTGTTTCCATCGTTAGGTGCCTGTTCGTTAGGCTGTGTTGAGTCTCTCGCCCCTGCAATGCCTGATGTTTTTATATTAGAATCCTCGCTTGTCCCAGACTTCCTATTGGGACAGTCGGCGATGTTCTCGTCGTCAGCCCCCTTTTTATTAGAGGCATGATGTCTCAATATGAGGATCTTTGCCTATCCTTGTCTACCCAATCTTGATATAGACAGCCTTGGACCGGTAGTACGCCATGTCTTTAGTCTTAGCCAAACTTGTCACGGAGACTTGATCAATGCCTACCACAAGGACAGTTCCTTCCTCCTTTTACTTCCTGTGAAAGACCTCGCATTTCTTTGCGACCAAACCTTGGTTTTGCTTGCTTAAGAATCCCATATGCGTTCTGTCGCAAATTTGCTGCCCCATCCCTTGATGAAGACCACCGCCTTTGTGAGCTGGGAAATGTTCATCTTTCTGGCAATGCCAAGCTTTGGGAGTGTGGATACCTTCGACGAGCTTCTTGACATTATCGATACATTCTGCTGACACAAAGCGCAGCGTAAAGATATCCCCTCTATACTTGCATCTTATCATTTGTATGGGTAGACCCTCTTCAGAGTTCCACGCATGTTCGAAATTCTGATCGTTAACCAGATCCTACCGGGCGCATATCCGATATCAACGACTGCAGTTGACTTATGCAGTCGTTGATATCGGATATGCGCTGCGCTTTGCGTCAGCAGAATGTATCGAAAATGTCAAGAAGCTCGTCGAAGATATCTCTGTAGTTCTTCCTTGATTGAGATTCATCGGTTCATAATCTGTCATTCATAGCTGTCATACAAACCGATCTTGGATCTTGACTTCTTAAACCAATATAGCGCGCAATTATCATCCGATTTGGCAGAAATTTTGTACAACGGCTTCTCTCATGATCTTCAAAATACGTGTCTAATATGGTCTGAATCGATCAATAGCTTGTTACAGCTCCCATATAAACCTATCTCCCGATTTTGCATTTTGAGCCCCTACAAGGCGGAATTCCTTTCCGAATGAACGGAAATATTACACAATGACTTCTACAATGTTCAGCATTTATTTATGGTCCGAATCGGATTATAAGTTGATATAGCTCCAATAGCATAACAGTTCTTATTCAATATTCTTTGCCTAAAAAGAGATACCGCGCATAGAACTCGACAAATGCGATCCATGGTGGAGGGTATATAAGATTCGGCCCGGCCGAACTTAGCACGCTCTTATTTGTTTTCATTTCAAGTCATGTTATTTGCATCTCGCCAATGGACATACTCCAACGTTTTCATCTTGCCTAGCATCAAATTAAATGCGACTTAAATGCGGATATGCTGAAAAAATGGTACTGATTGTTTTATTACCATCTAGGCACTTTTGCTAAATTCCATCAAAATGGGTTCCCACACATGCACAACATATGTGTGCTACCAATTTACGTCTTTAATATCGTAGTCACTACATTTTTGTACGAAGTTTGGTACGGATTGGTTGTTAAAGGCGCCAATAACTTGCCTTCTCATAACGATTAGCTAGGCACTCAGTATTTAAGCAAAAGCCGGTGCCGCCCAGCCTTTCACTGAGACTCTGCACTCGATATCGCTGATTGTCCGCGACTGCATTTGCATCTACTCCGTTTACGAAGCATTCCTCTATCCGTAACCTGGTGATGTGCCCTGAAGCTTTCAGCTGAGCTTCTCGTAATGACGATGAAAACCCAATAAATCCGAGCTCAGAGTTCTAACCCGTGGTTCTTACCCATTTGAGCAGGGCTGCGAAGTCTGATCTAATACGGAGTCGGGTATTAAGCCGGACTCGGAAAATGGTTTGGGGTCGGGACAAGCGAGCTCAAATCAATTGTCTGATTCCGACTTCGACTTCGACAGTTGACTCTGCAGCCCTGCATATGAGCACATCTACCAAAGTCCATTAAATTCGGTTTAAACCTACACCTACTCTATATACAGTTATAGAGTAGGTGTAGGTTTATATCGGCACCTCAGGACTATTTTCTTCGCTAACTAGGCAACGTCTCAATAGCACATCGTTTCAGTACGAATGCTGCCTTTTATATTTCAGGATTGGACAACCCTTGTGTTGCAATCTACCAACTGACAGCTCTATCGTAAAGCTTGATATTTATGAAGTTATACGTACTCAGAACGCTTTGACATGTTAGCGCTATTTGCGTTGTTTACAGTAACTTAAAAGATTCATCTCGTCCAAAAAATGGAATTAAAACGTGAAAAACAGAGCATCGATAAATTTAATTCAATTGTTGGCTATGAGGTTCCATCGATGGTATGGTGGATCCAACAGAGGTCGTAGTGCACTCCAGGACGAATTTCGTGAAGGTTGTCCAAAATCAGTGGTTGTTTCAAAAACCATTGATGCTGTGCACCAACTGATATTGCAAGATCGCCATGATCTATGGTGAGATTGAGACAACTTTAGGCATAAGTGGCATGAACATGTGACCGTCAAAAAAAAAACATTTTTTTTGCGTTGGATCCCACACAATTTGTTAATTGCTCAAAAAAAGTATCGTGTTGATTGGTCGAAAGAAATGCTCCAAAATGCGAAACAACTACATTTTTAAGCACTCAAAACATCAATTTGATGAGTCATCACCCTGTCCTGTCAACGTTTTTCGACATCTGAAGAAACGGTTGATGCGTTCAGAATGCATGTTTTGGAGATACCTCAATCAGGGTGGCAAAAGTGCTTCGACAATTGGTTCAAACGCACGCAATAGTGTATAGATCTTAATGGGGAATATTTTGAAAAACAATATAGCGATTTTCGACGATTAATATTTTTTGTGTTCTGTAATCCCGGAATATAAAAGGAGCTCAAGCTGTTCCCAGTTCGAATATAGCGCACTTTCGAGATTTTGATTCTATTCCTCGAGTTCCATAGAGAGAAAATTGGACGGACGTAACTGACTTACTTTCATTTTATATACATTATATTATGCAACACAATTAAACAAAAAATACACCCAACAAGTTATAGCTGTGAGCACCACACAGGCTGGAACGTTGAGGTCCAATCGTTGTGGTGCTCATAGCTGTCACGCGAAGGTTAGCTGCGAGCTACACGGCGGGTCCACAGGTTGTGGATAATGGAATGCTTCATATGGAGTAGATGCAGCTATAGTCGCGGACAATCAGCGGCACCGGAGAGTTTCAGTGAGAGACCGAGCGGCACCGGCTCTTGCATAAATACTGAGTGAGTATTATGCTTGATATGTAAAGGCGAGCTATTGGCGCCTTTAAATAACCAATGGCCAACATGTTCCCGCGGCGATCGGTTCTTTGGATCGGAATGATCTTGCTCACCTACAGGAGCTTGACGAAGATCGTCATCTCCACATGCAAATGTGGCTACAACAACAGCAACAAAAAAATAAAAATGGAACTGTATACCTAACAATTGGTTTAGAAATACTCCATGTTATCATAATCTACACCAAATTGGTTTTATTGAATACAGTAAAGAAGTTGTTGAAAATCAAAACAAAATATATTGTGTGATATTTCAACTAAATCAGATAAGAATTGCGCACTCTAGAGGTTCAGACTTCAAAATCCCAGATATGTATGTATGCCAGCGATATCAGGTTACGATCCGATTTCGGTCATTCTTAGCACAGTTATTGAAAGTCAAAACAAGAACCTCATGCAAAATTTCAGCCAAGTCGGATAAGAATTGCAACTTCTAGAGGCCGACGAAGTCAATATAATACGACAGCTTATCAAAATATGAATCGATATGGCCTATTTACAATCCCAACCGACCTACACTAATAAGAAGTAAAATGCAAATTTTGCCCATGAACAACCGGCCTAACCTTATAAGAAGTAAAATGAAAATTTTGCCCATGAACATTCAATTAAGGAACTGGGGCAAACTTCTTACATATCAGTGAGAGCTGTCCGATTCAAGTTTTAGCTCAATGACAAGGGGCCTCCTTTTTATAGCCGAGTCCAAACGGCCTGCAGCAGTGCGACATTTCTTTGGGGAGAAGCTTTTACATGGCATAGTACCTCACAATGGACTGCTGAATTTGTTCTTATGTTCACGCTGGGATATGAACCCAGGCGTTCGGCGTCATAGGCGGACATGCTAACCTCTTCTCCACGGTGGCCTCCACTAAAAAGAAGTAATAATAAACCACTTCCCTTTATTGCTCTGTGAGAGCTACTAGTGCGGCACATTGACTAATTGAATATTTTTTTCTCAACAGCCGTAAAAAGAAGAAAAGTCCACAAAAGTCCATAAAAAAGGAAAAGTCCATAAGGCGACAGATCTTAGTTCACGAAGACAGCGTGTTAACGAGTTCATTTAAAAGCTGTCTGTTAGCTGTCAACTCGCTTCATTTACAAACTAAACAGGCATTCAGTTTTCCTGTATCAGCGCTAATAAAAAGGTAAAACGGTTTGCAGCTGTTCTACTCTACGCTTCGGTTATATATGGAGCGAAACTATTACACGCTCCATTAGGATATGATTAAAGGCCATACATGTAGCCTAAATGGCAGAACGATGGAAGTGGTCGATGGTATTTGACAGTGTCTCACTTTGATTGTGGGGAATTAAACATCTTGTAATTATGGGCTACTCCAAATATGGCTGTAACACATGCCTAGAGTACAAGAAAGAAAACATGTTTTTCTCGTCTGTTGCTTGGAAAATGCAACAGACTAAAGGATTCATTTGAAATAAAAGGACCTTTTTCTTTCGAAGTCTTGGGTCTTTAAAAAAATACATAAAAATCCATGTTGCATTTTCATTTTGTATTCTGCTATGAATTTCGAAAGGTCTTTTTTTTGCGAAAATATGCCATAAATATACCAACATACTCACACATTCTGCTTTCCATCGACTCACAGTTTCTCTCCTCCGCACACACTAACACCAATGCAAACACCAATTTTCCGACAGCCAAAGGTAATAAAAAATGAAATATTACCTTTATATATGGCAGGCATTGCCTTGAAAAATCGGATAACATATTTTATGTAAAAAATATTATTTATTACTCACAGAGGGCGTAATATTTTCTGTGTCATTTTTCTCCCTTGCCATTCGTTGTAGGAGTTTTTGTGGGTACTTTATTTTATTTTTTTCTACAGACGGCAAAAGTATATTCAGTATAAATTGTTTATAATTTATAGTATCTGCTGCATGCGAATGTGTGTCTATGGGCTTGTGTGTTCTATTTTCGTTGATTGTTTGCAAAGTATTCGAATGATATATGTGATGATTTAGTGTCACAGGGAATTGCTAAATATTCACATATTTTTTCAGAAACATTGACAAGTAAATAGAATAAGTTAAACCGCATTAAGTTTGTTTGCAACGCTAAGAAGGAGAAGAGCCTGACCCATTGATGAAAATACTGATCGGTTTAGAATCACTTCCTGATTCGATTTAGCTATGCCCGTCTGTCTGTCTGTCCATGTATACTTGTGAGCAAGGTACAAGTCACATTTTTTGTCCGACTGTCATAAAATTTTGGACAACTCACTTTTTTGATCCAAGGACGAATGCTATTGATTTATTTGAAATCGGATAGCACCCACATACAACTATCATCCGATATGGCCTTTAAAGGCTATCGATATGACATACATTATTGTCATGAAATCCAAATTTTGGGTTTGGATGTGGTGGCATTTGAAGATTCCAATATGTCATAATATCAAAAAAAAAAAAAAAAACAACTGTGTGACTAAGCTCAACTTTATTTATGCCATATGGCGCCGTCTTGTTGAAACCACATCTCATGCAAGTCAAGCTTTTGCATTGAAGGCAAAAAAAGTAGGATATCATTTCACAATAGCGCTCACCATTCGCAGTTATGTTAGATTCGCATCACCTTTGAAGATGTACGATCCAATGATACCACCATCTCATAAACCACATTAAACTCTGACTTTTTCTGGATGCATTGGTAGTTCTTGCTTCTGGCTCATCTTCACTTCAGAATCGATAATTCTGCTTATTTACTCACCCATGAGCCAAAAATGAGCTTCGTCGCTCAGTGGAAGAAGCGCGCGGTGAACTTTTTAACAGAGCACTCATTTTGATAATAGTATTCAATAATTTGCGAGCATTGTTCGTTTGTAAGATGAAGCATGGTTAAATTATAGACCGACTTGAAGATGTTTGATAGTGAAACAAAACACGATACGTGCTTGAGCGGTTTTAATCAGTCTTGCCAAAAAGATAATAGCTTAAAAAGCCACCTTTATGATGAGATTTATGAACAAACAAATAAGTTTATGAAAAAGTACAAAAAAAAAAATTTAACTACAACCAATTTTAATTCAGTTCACTCTTATTCACATATGCTAAATGCAAAAACGGCATAAAAACATAATAATTTCTAATTTTTATTATAATAAAAATTTAACAAAAAAAAACTTGCATTGACTTGAACTACTTGACGGCATGTTGTAACTGTGAGCACCACACAGGCTGGAACATTGAGGTCCGATCTGTGTGGTGTTCAATGCTTTCACGGGAAGCTTAGCTGCTGCTACCGGGCGCGTCCACAGGTTGTGGATAATGGAATGATCCATACGGAGTAGCTGCAACGGCAGTCGCGGACAATCAGCGGTTTCGAGCGGAGAGTCTCAGTGAGAGGCCGGACGGCACCAGCTCTTGCCTATGATACTCGACATGACATGGCGAGTTATTGGCACCTTTAAATAATCAACGGTCACCGTATTCCCACGGCGATCGGTCCTGTGGACCGGAACAAGCTTGCTCGTCTTCAGGAGCTTGCGCCCTTTGGGGGCTTAAGAAGTAAAATAGAGACATCGATTTTATGGGAGCTGTATCGGGCTATAGACCGATTCAGACCATAATAAACACGTATGTTGATGGTCATGAGAGAATCCGTCGTACAAAATTTCAGGCAAATCGGATAAGAATTGCGTACTCTAGAGGCTCAAGAACTCAAGACCCAAGATCGGTTTATATGGCAGCTATATCAGGTTATGAACCGATTTGAATCTTATTTGACACAGTTGTTGAAGGTAAGAATAAAATACGCCTTGCAAAATTTCAGCCAAATCGGATAAGAATTCCGCACTCTAGAGGCTCAAGAAGTCAAGTCCCCAGATCTGTTTATATTACAGCTATATCAAAACATGGACCGATTTGAACTATACTTGGCACAGTTGTTGGATATCATAACAAAATACTATGTGCAAAATTTCATTCAAATCGGATAAGAATTGCGCACTCTAGAGGCTCAAGAAGTCAAGACCCAAGATAGGTTTTTATGGCAACTATATCAAGTTATGGACCGATTTGAACCATACATGACACAGTTGTTGGATATCATATCAAAACACCTCGTGCAAAATTTCATTCAAATCGGATAAGAATTGCGCCCTCTAGAGGCTCAAGAAGTCAAGACCCAAGATCGGTTTATATGGCAGCTATATCAAAACATAGACCGATATGGTCCATTTACTATACCAACTAACCTACACTAATAAGAAGTATTTGTGCAAAATTTCAAGCGGCTAGCTTTACTCCTTCGGAAGTTAGCGTGCTTTCGACAGACGGACGGAAATGGCTAGATCGACATAAAATGTCGCGACGATCAAGTATATATATACCTTATGGGGTCTCAGACGAATATTTCGAGTAGTTACAAACAGAATGACGAAATTAGTATACCCTCCATCCTATGGTGGAGGGTAAAAAAATGCTGACCTTTTTACCCTATGAGATAAAACCATCCTTATGAACATGTACCTAAGCCAGCGCGCTCTGGGCTCAATGACCAGTTTCAGAGGCAAAAAGTGAATTTTTTAACTAAATATTCGCCAAAAAGTTACGGCAGTTTTTTGTTGCTATGACTTTTGAAAGCTCAAAAATAAAAGCAAAATTTTGATATTTTAAGATTTAACAATTCGTACTTCCTAAACTGTATACGATGGCATGGCTTAGTTTTAATTCTCAAGTTATTTCTCCAGAATCCTAAATCATGCAAATCGGTTCAGAATATCAAAAGTTATAGCCCCTTGAGCGAAGTGGAAAGTGGTCAACTTTGGAACCCTGTATCTCACTCTGTATTAAAGCTATAGACCAACAACAATTTTCCTGAAAGCCTATATCCTCCTCTACAAACGTCTAGAACAGAAATAAAAAGTTGTGGACAATGTTTATTTTTTTTGGCGTTCATCTTCTTCTTTCACGCTGGAAACGTTCCCGACCTCATCGTCCTTGCTGTTTTGGCCATGGTGGTCAGTTTACTGTCTGTAAGAATGTCCACACTCGACGAACTCGCGTTAACACTATACCAGCTCACGCATTCCGTGATCGTTCGGATCTCCGCCTGCAGTTCAGTTTAAGATATGGCTTCCATATAAACCGATCACTCGATTTGACTTCTTGAGCCCTTACAAGCCGCAATTGTTGTCTGATTTGGCTGAAATTTTGCATGTAATGTTCTGTTATGACTTTCAACAACTGTGTGTACGATCCAAATCGGTCTTTAACCTGATATAGCTCCCATGTAAACCGGTCTCTCGATCATCCTTTTCGGTTTCTATAAGTTTTAATTTTTTCTGTTTTGACGGAAGTTTGGACTGTGGAATAAAAGTACGCCTTCAACTAAATTTATTTTGTATAAATTTTTAGTAGAATCCACGGCGGTGTGTTCCCAAGATTTGGACCGGCCGAACTTAGCACGCTTTATTTGTTTTAATACAGAAACCATTAAATGCAAGAAAACACTGAAATGGATACCAGAAATCTTAATCCTTGGAGTTTTGAGAACAATTTTTGGTGGATATGTTGGGATGTAAAAAATTGCCGACTTTCGACAAGTTAATTTCCCCCAAAACATGACCTTCTATCATGCGAAAATTTTTTTTGACTAGTTTTAGTCATCCACTTTACGTCAATCTAAATTTGATTAGGATAGCTTTTCCAGTCAATAGCAAGCAGCGTTGATTCTAGTAGAAATGTATTAGTTCTTAGGCTTTGACCGCAGTGTTGAACACAGTGAAATATTTTTTAAGCAATTTTAAAATTTACTTTTTGAACTATAGATTTTCTTCAAAAAAATAAAATCTATTTACATTCCAATGAAAAAATCTGAATACCTACCTTAAGTAAGGAAACGTGTTAAAATAATATCAGTCGGCAGATGGCATGAGAACAAGTTTATAGTACACTTACAGTTGTCGCTAGGTCATATATTCATCTATCGAGTAAAAATTAGTGGCCCAAGAAAGAAAACAGTTTATAAGTGCAATAACGTGGAATTCTCTTCGTACTTCTGAT
Source organism: Stomoxys calcitrans (assembly GCF_963082655.1). NCBI lineage: Eukaryota > Metazoa > Arthropoda > Insecta > Diptera > Muscidae > Stomoxys > Stomoxys calcitrans. Next base: position 128,333,956 of record NC_081554.1, read on the forward strand.
TTCTAGTTCTACCACATTTCCACATTTTGAAGGCTTTGAAAGATTAGGATCGGCCTATAGATAGAGTGTTCACAAGCAGTACAAAATTCAGCTTTGACTTTAGCCAAATGTCACCGCCGATGGGCCAGTTCCTGCACCCAGTGGCGACCACAGCTTTCAAAAAAAGTTTGAGGTATCCTTATCAATTTCTCAGTGAGAGAAGAATCCTGGCTACGTTTCTGGCTACCATATATATCTTTCATCCGATATGTCCTTTTAAGGCTGTAACACCCACAATTTTGGTTCGATCTTTACAAGATTTAGCGTAAGGTGTTTTATTTGACGTCCTAATACGTGTGCGAAATTTCGTCAAAATCGACTTAGATTTAGATATAGCTCCTATATACATCATTCTTTCTATATGGAGTTTTAAGGCTGTAGCAACCACAATTTTGGTCCGATCTTTACAAAATTTAGCATGAGTTGTGTTATTATAGCTCCTAATTCATCCGAATTTAAAGGCAGTAGAAGCCACAATTTTGGTTAGATATCTACAATATTGGACGGGAGATGTTCTATTTGACGTCCCAGTATGTGTGCATCAAAATCGGCACAGATTTAGAAATTGCTCTCACATATATCTTTTATCCGATATGGTCTTTAAGGCTGTAGAAAGCCACAAATGTTGTCTTATCGTTAGAAAATCTTGCAAGGTTCTATTCAATTTTTCAATAGGTATGCAAAATTAAAGTCGGTCGGTGGTGGAGGGTATTCTACAGTCGGCTCCACCAAACTTTTGCCTTTTCTTACTGTTTTTTACCCATTGTTTTTATTTTTCGAGCCAGCATTCGAACCCAGACTCTCGGGGTCGAAGGTAAACATGCTGACCTCATTACTATAGTAACCTTTTTATCTCTTTGCTGTCATGGTCTGAAACAGAAGCCTCACTTATCGTGTCTCTCTAGACAGATCATAATCTGAATTGAAAACATGCACAACGATTTCTGTAGACGCTGTAAGCATATTCAGGAAGAGGAACCATACAACATCTGCTGTGCGTATGTCCCACACTATCATTAATAAGGAGTTCCAATAAAGGTTCTCATATCTCGGAAGACTTACTTGAGCCGATTCGGACAGACCACAGGAGGCACAATAAGATATACTTTATTATCTTGTTCCTGTGGTATCACAGTGGACAAAATTGGGTTGATTGCACACTGCCATCATTACCTAACCTAGTTGACCATCAATACATAAGTGAAGATAAAGCAAATTCTCACAGTTCTTGAGTGATTGATTCTAACGCGAATATCTGTTGCAGCTTTGCCTTATTCATTATCTTAGAGTCATAAACCATTTTTTTATTGAAATAAGACAACAACATATACTGTCAAACTAAGTGTATCTCGGCCAAACCGTAACCTGGCGAATCGAAGCGTACGAACACAACAACTGTGTAATCTTAAAAATTGATCTCATTATTAAGAGATTTGCGATTGTTAGTCAAGAGATAATGTCAATCCGCACAAAAAGTTTCTACATTATTACTCTGTCAGTCTAAATGTCCATACACCATTAATACGTGTGCGTGTGACTGTATGAGAGTGGGACACATAGTACGTACTAAGAATGGTCCCCGCAATAGTGGCTAGGGTTGGGAGTTGCGGCTTTATAATGCATGCATACACGCTGTCATCCTACCGAGAGTGTGGCAAATCTGAACGAATAGGTGGGAAGGGGGCCTTATGTTAAAACTGGCCGATAGCCTGGTTGTTTGCTTGTTCGTTTGTAACGCCTTGGACATGAACATTTTAAATATAGTTTGCATGCAATCAAATTAATCTTGGCACAACTATTACCGGCCATAGTAAAGACACATGTGAATGCCAGGAGGTGGTATGATGAGTAAGTGACTCTTATTTCTGTTTTAAACACAAGATCTACTAGAAGAAGAAATGTTTTCTGTAAATGTCATAAATTTCCGTGGTATCGCTAATAAATGTGCCTTTATGGGCTGAAGACATTGAATTGGGATATCGAACTGTAAGGCAAATAAGGGCCGATTTGATTCAATAGACGGACGGGCCGAGACGAATGGCACAATTATAAAACGCTGCCTCAAAATAAGCCCTTCGAACCATTTTTTCTTAGCTTTCCTCGTTGTTGCCTTCACATTATTGTACCGCATTGGTGGTTGCATGGTTGGACATTGATGTGGCTGTTTTGCTTGTCCACACACAGCTTGACTGTGTGCTTCTCTGTCCGTCCATATGTTTGTCCGTCCCACTGCCTCATCTACGTGTTTATATGTGTGCGTTGGCTTCTATTCGCCTTTTTGGCCAAGAGTGGAGGGAAGCAAAAATAAGAGGTTTAATAGGCATCAATGCTAACATTAAATACAATTTATTATGGCTCTAATTTACAAATATTTGCATATTGAATGCTTTTCGTACATAGTAGACCAGCAACTACAGCAACACCAGTGTCCGTCCGGCGCGCTGTTAAGTAGAGTCCAGTCAGTCCACTGCAGTCTAGTTTAGCCCAGGGCAGGCCGCCAAAGCCAACGCAAGAAATATTGCAGTTGTTCAATGAATTAACTGAACGAACATGGCCACTAAATCATTTTGTTGTTTGCGAGATAAAAAAAGCGACATATGATTTGTTTCTTTATGTCCGTTTGCCACAGCAATAGCAACAGTATTTACCACTGAGGGGCATACTCAAATGTTGTTTATAACACATAAAAACCGGAAGTTGTTAATAATTTTCAAATGGGATGTTTAAATTAAAGCTTAATTATGGGAATGTTGCACAAATATTGCTGCTAGTGATAGGTTTTTGCAGGAAAATATATCGCTACTTGAAGACATAAAATAGTTCACATAACGAGCACATGTTTTCACATAGATTCAAGTCACCAATAAGCATGCGTTTTCATAGGCAGATATCAAATCGAATAAAATTTCCTGGCGAAATAAATTGAGATAACCTGTTCTACAGATACACGGGAGCACCCACGATTTCGATGGATGGAAAACGATTTTGATGTCCCTTTGCGGAAAAAAGTTCCGTAAGCTTTACATTACTTTCGGAATATTGATTCAATCAACTAATCCTACATAAATTTTTATGGGTGTATACTAATTTCGTCATTCTGTTTGTAACATCTCAAAATATGCGTCTGAGACCCCATATAGTATATATATTCTTGATCGTCATGTCATCATGTCTGTCGAAAGCACGCTATCTTTCGAAGGAGTAAAGCTACCCGCTTGAAATTTTGAACAAATACTTTTTATTTGTGTAGGTCGGTTGGCATTGTAAATGGGCCAAATCGGTCCATGTTTTGATATAGCTGCCATATAAACCGATCTTGGGTCTTGACTTCTTGAGCCTCTAGAGGGCGCAATCCTCGTCCGATTTGGATGTAATTTTGCACGTATTGTTATTGTGTCATATAAACAGATCTGAGGTCTTGACTTCTTGAGCCTCTAGAGGGCGCAATTCTCACCCGATTCGGCAGAAATTTTGTGCAACGGCTTCTCTCATGACCTTCTACAAACGTGTCTTACATAGTCTGAATCGATCAATAGCTTGATACAGCTCCCATATAAACCGATCTCCCGATTTTGCTTCTTGAGCCCATACAAGGTGCAATTATTCTCCGAATGAACTGAAATATTACACAATGACTGATACAATGTTCAGCATTCATTTTTTTGCACAAATACCTTTTATAAGTGTAAGTCTGTTGGGATTGTAAATGGGCCAAATAGGTCCATGTTTTGATATAGCTGCCATATAAACCGATCTTGGGTCTTGACTTCTTCAGCTTTTAGAGGGCGCAATTCTTATCTGATTTGGATGTAATTTTGCACGTGGAGCTTTGGTATCACTTTCAATAACTGTGCCAAGTATGATTCAAATCGGTTTATAACCTGGTATAGTTGCCATATAAATCGATCTTGGATCTTGACTTCTTGAGCCGCTGGAGGGCGCAATTCTCATCCGATTTGACTGAAATTTATGCCAATAACTGTGCTAAGTAAGGCGCAAATCGGTTCATACCCTGATGTAGCTTGGCATATAAACCGATCTGGGATCTTGACTTCTTGAGCCTCTAGAGGGCGCAGTTATTATCCAATTTTGCTGAAATTTTATACAACGAAATAAACCCATCTTCCAATTTTGCTTCTTGAGCCCCTACAAGGCGCAATTTTTATCCGAGTGAACTAAAATATTACACAATGGCTTCTACATCATTCAGCATTCATTTATGGTCCGAATCGGAATATAAATTGATATAGCTCCAATAGCATAACAGTTCTTATTCAATATTCTTTGTTTGCCTAAAAAGAGATACCGGACAAAGAACTTGACAAATGCGATCCATGGTAGACGAGTGTATAAGATGCGACCCGGCCGAACTTAGCACGCTCTTACTTTTTGATTAGCTATTATTTTTTAATACGTCTTTTTGTTTTTTTTTTTTCACTGCATACATCTTATACCCACTACCAAGAAATGGGGGTATACTAGTCTAGTCGTTTCGTTTGTTAAACCTCGAAATATTCATTTAAGACCCATAAAATATAGATTCTTGATCATCTCGGCATTTTGAGTCTATTTGGCCATGTCCGTCCGTCTGTCGAAGTCACGATAGAGGTCGAACGCGTAAAGCTAGCTACGTAATATTGATGTAGGTCGTTGGGGATTGCAAATGGGCCATATCGGTACAGATTTAGATATAGCTCCCATATAAAACCATTCAAGAGGTCAAATCGTGAGATTACAAGTGTTCTGTAATGACTTCCAATAACTGTGCCAAATACGGTCCAAATCGCTCTATAACCTGATAAAGCTCCCATATAAACCGATCTCCCGATTTGACTTCATGATCCCGTGAAAGCCGCAAGTTTTATCCAATTTGGCTGAAATTTTGCATATGGTGTTCTGTTATGACTCCCAACAACTGTGGCGAGTACAGTCCAAATTGTTTTATAACCTGATATAGCTCCCATATAAACCGATATCCCAAATTGACTTCTTAGGTCCTTAACAGCCGGAATGTTTGTCCAATTTGGCTGAAATTTTGCATGTGGTGTTCTGTTACGGTCTTTAACCTAAATAATATAGCTCCCACATTCGGTTCCTAGAAGCTTTAATTTTTGCTGGTTTGACAGATGTTTGGTATGTAGAATAAAATAATGCCCTTCTACTAGATTTATTTTGTATAAATTTTTATCAGAATCTATAGTGGTAGGTTCCCAAGATTCGGCCCGGCAGAACTCTTCTTGTATTTTCTTTTATTTATAAATTTTAAACTTTATATTTTAATCATAAAAGGATATGTATCTACAACCAATAATCCTGTACTTTAATTTATAATTTTATCTTATTGGACAGGAATAATTAATAAAATAAATAAATTAAAGAAGCAATAGCTGGGGCGGCTAAGGTCTGGTTTGCAAAATATAATAACAGTAATTAATTTAAAGTAAAAACCGTAATGTGAGTTAAGTGTGTTGGATAAGTAAATCCAATAAAAAAATTAATCTAAAATATAATGAACAATAGGTGGACATTTGAAGCGTCGTCCAACAGACAGGTCTCACTTCACCCCATGGTTCAAGCGATTACCCCTGCGATACAAACGCTGTCCCCTCGGAATGGAAGAAAGCCATCATGGTCACAATCCCAAAGAAGGGTGACTTCGCCCAGTGTAAAAACTGGAGGGGGATTACATTGTTAAACGCAATAAATAAAGTGATGATAAGTCTCCTTCTGCAGCGTATTTCACCTGCACCTGACAGCATTTTGAGGAAGGAACAGGCAAGTTTTCGGCCAGGACGCTCTTGTGCCGACCACATTAACTCCCTACGTATTGAACAGTCTGCAGAACTTCATATACCTATACCTTTTATTCATCGACTTCGAGCGTACGTTTGACACAGTTTTGAGAGCTTAAATGTAGCAGGTGGGCATAAATTAGGGAGCTGTATAGGAATGCTGAAGTTTCAGAAAAGAGAACTTCAGCTCCTGGAAACAGGGTTGCATCCTATAGCCAAGGCTATTTTTATACCCTCCACCATAGGATGGGGGTGTACTAATTTCGTCATTCTGTTTCTAACTCCTGGAAATATTCGTCTCAGACATCATAAAGTATATATATTCTTGATTGTCATGTCGTTTTAAGTCGATCTAGCTATGTCCGTTCGTCTGTTCGTCCGTCCATCCGTCTGTCTGTCGGAAGCACGCTAACTTTCGAAGGAGTATTATTAGTGTTTTGATATAGCTGCCACATAAACCGATCTAAGGTCTTGATTTCTTGAGACTCTGGAGGGCGCACGTGGTGTTTTGGTATCACTTCCAACAACTGTGTTAAGTATGATTCAAATCGGTTCATAATCTGTCGTTCATAGCTGTCATACAAACCGATCTTGGATCTTGACTTCTTGAGCTAATAGAGCGCGCTAGTCTCAGCCGATTTGGCTGAAATTTTGCATAAGGTGTTTTGTTACGACTTCCCATAACTTTGCTAAGTATGTCGCAAATTGGTACATAACCTGATATAGCTGCCATATAAACCGATCTGGGATCTTGACATCTTGAGCCTCTATAGGGCCCAATTCTCATCCGATTTGGCAACAATTTTGTGCAACGGCTTCTCTCATGACCATCAACATACGTGTCTTATATCGTCTGAATCGATCAATAGTTTTATATCCCATATCAACTAATTTCCCGATTTTGCTTCTTGAGCCTCTACAAGATGCAGTTCTTATCCGAATGAACTGAAATATTACATAATGACTTCTACAACGTTCTGCATTCATTTATGGTCCGAAACGGAATATAAATTGATATAGCTCCAATATCATAACAGTTCTTATTCAATATTCCTTGTTTGCCTAAAAAGAGATACCGCGCATAGAACTCGACAAATGCGATCCATGGTGGAGGGTATATAAGATTCGGCACGGCCGAACCTTGCACGCTCTTACTTGTTATACCTTACATCACACTGTGGAACAGGGTATTATAAGTTAGTGCATTTGTTTGTAGCACCCACAATGAAGGGAGAAAGACCCATTGATAAGTATACCGATCGACTCAGAATCACTTTCTGATTCGATTTAGCTATGTCCGCCTGTCCATGTTAATTTGTGTACAAAGTACAGGTAGCAGTTTTCATCCGATCGTCTTAAAATTTGGTACAGGCATGTTTTCTGCCTAGAGGCAAAGCCTTTTGAAATTGGAAAAAATCGGTTAAGATTTGCATATAGCTTCCATATATATGTTCTTCCGATTTTCAGTAATAATGCAATAAAATGGTCATTTGTTAACAGATTCCCTCGAAATTTGGCAGAATCACTTTCTGATTCGATTTAGCTATGTCCGCCTGTCCATGTTAATTTGTGTACAAAGTACAGGTAGCAGTTTTCATCCGATCGTCTTAAAATTTGGTACAGGCATGTTTTCTGCCTAGAGGCAAAGCCTTTTGAAATTGGAAAAAATCGGTTAAGATTTGCATAGAGCTTCCATATATATGTTCTTCCGATTTTCAGTAATAATGCAATAAAATGGTCATTTGTTAACAGATTCCCTCGAAATTTGGCAGGAAGGATTTTTTATGACCCTCGATATTACTGGCGAATTTCATGGAAATCGGTTCAGAATCTAACTCTATATATCTAGCTCCCATATATATATGAAATATGACAGGAAGGATTTTCTTATGACTCTCAATATTACTGGTGAAATTTCATAGATTTTCACCCCTAAGAGCCACTGCAAGCGCATAGTTTGACCAATCTAGCCAAAATTTTGCACAATTCTTTCCTCGACGACTACCACATTATCCGAGAAGTTTGCTCGAAATCGGTTCAGAATTGGATATAGCTCCCATATATATGTTCGTCAGATTTTTAGTAATTAGCAATAATTTTGTCATATGTCAGCCGTACTTATTACAGTTTGAACATATTTGCTCCCCGTAGGGTAGGTGTAGGGTATTATACAGTCTGCACCGCCCGACTTTTGCCCTTCTTTATTGGTTTCTTCTAAGCCCCCTTCATAATTAAGCAGCAGTCGTTTTCAGCAAACAACAGACTTTTCAGCAATGATCATGCTGCTCTATAATTGCAGAACTACTGATGTAATAGAAGAACTACTGATATAGTGGCAGCAAAATCAAATACTAATATTTAGCAGAACATGCTATTTTCAGCAAATTTTTTTTTAAGTGTATATATAATGGTGCTTTCAGTATCATAACGGGACACATAGGACTACGAACTCACTTTTTCAAAATCGGTGCAGCAATTGATAGGATGTGTAGGGCATGTGGGGAAATATGATGAGACGTTGCACAGTGGGAGAAAATTGCAGTTTTTCCCGTATATGTTGAATATTGCAGATAAAAGTGTCCTTAAAAAACTAAAAAGAAATTTGCCCGAATTTCTAAACGAAAATCGCCAAAAGATCCTTTTCAAGCAAAGATGGTTTCAAAATCGGCATTTTTTAGTAAATTTGCTGTAGAGGCTACAAATATTGTTAGGTGCAAAAATTTAAGTTTAAGTTGACTTATCTTGTTCAAATTTCACTTAAAATGCATCTTCAATATGTTTTCTTCACCAATACAAAAGAAATAAGTAAAAGCGTGCTAAGGTTCGGCCGGGCCGAATTTATATATACCCTCCACCATGGATCGTATTTATCGAGATCTTTTCCCGGCATCTCTTTTTGAGCCAACAAAGGATTAAATAAAATAATTGCTATGCTATTGGAGCTACATGAAGTTATGGTCAGATTTGGACCATTATTAAATTGAATGTTGGAGACCATAGTAGAAGTTATTGTGTAAAATTTCAGCCAATTCGAATAAGAATTGCATCCTTTAGGGGCTCAAGAAGAAAAAATTGGAAGATCGGTTTATATTGGAGCTGTATCAAGCTATAGACTGATACAGACCATTTTTGACATGTATGTTGATGGTCATGGGAGAAGTTGTTGTACAAAATTTCAGCTAAATTGGATAATAATTTCGCCCTCTATAGGCTCAACAGCTATATCAGGTTATGTACTGATTTCAACCATACTTAGCACAGTTGTTGGAAGACAGAACACTTCATGCAAAATTTCAGCCAAATCGGATTAGAATTGCGCCGTCTAGTGGCTCAAAAAGTTAGTATTCTAGTGGCTAGTGGCTCAAAAGGAAGTATTTGTGCAAAGTTTCAAGCGGCTAGCTTTACTCATTCAAAGTTAGCGTACTTTCTCAACGTGCCGAAAAGATCACCGACTGTGCAGTAGTCTCCCTATCAAATAGCTGCTGTAGACTAGCAGACTTCTGTTTGAAATGACGAATTGTCGGTTGAAATTTCGGGATAAGAGAAAACGTTGCTTCAGTTGTTTTGGGGCAAGACATCTGCAGAGGGATCCCATAGAAAAGAAAATGCTGCAGAAATGAACACAAGATGAAGGAGTGCACTAACCGTCTGAAATGCTGTATATGCTCTCACAGCGGAAAAGGCCAGACGAATCACCTGCCTGGCACAGGAAGATGCTGCCATCTCACCCCTAGTGAGAGTATCGACGCCTTCGAGGCGAAATTTGATGAGATCGAAGACACGATCCGAAAATTAGACGGGCACAACATAGTAGCCGTTGATTTCAACTCTCGTGCAATAGAATGGAGCCAGCCAACAACCAACTCAAGAGGAGGGCGAGTTCTACATATGGCAAGATGGGCCATATCAGAGGCAAAAAGTCCATTTTTGAACAAAGCAATCTTCGTAAGTAATTGAACCTAGGTGGCATCTCTGTATTTACAACTGATCTAGTAAAGTTGTAGTAAGCTACTGTGTTTAATTGTTTGTTTTTTAAACCAAATTATGAAATATAAACATTTGATTGTCAAAAAAAGTTAAGTTTGTTATAAGTAGAGTCCGGAAAATAACCCTATCTAGGCAAATGTGGTGATAATTTGCAATAAAATTTAATTTTGAAAATATACAATTATTTGAAAACACCTAAGCCAGTAATTGGCTTGTTGTGCGCTCTAAAAACTATAAAGTAACCTCTAAAAAGAAAGTTAGGAATTCCGTGGTACTTACAAAATCCTTAATTGTTTTCAATACCACTTCATGTCTGATATTGTGTCTCCACCTATGTGCCGGTATCTGTTAGACGCGAAAGCCGTGCAATGACAAAGGAAATGCTCCAACGTCTCATCGCCTTCCCGCAAGCCCTACACATGCTATCACTTGCCGCACCGATTTTACATAAGTGAGCTCGTAGTCCTATGTGTCCCGTTATGATACCAATAGCTATACTGACCGACTTCTTGCTTCCTTTCAGTAAAAGCCTCTTCTTCTCACGACCTGAATCTCCCATAGGTTTTTCGCCGTCCTACCGTCCTTTTCGCTGTTCCACAATGTTGCATGCGCATTCGTCGCCCACTCCCTTTATTCGGACTGGCTTCGGGTTAACCAAGTTTATTGACGGCAGTCCTCTGACCTTCACTGCCAAATCGTCTGCCCTTTCATTCCCCCTTACTCCGTTATGGCCCGGAACTCAAACGATGCGGATTTTGCCATCTTCAGAGAACGCGTTAATTTCCTTCTTACACTGCAAGACTGTTCGTGACCTTACCGTCAAGGTTGTTATTGCCCTTATGACAATTTTACTGTCGGTAAAGATGCTCACACTCGACGTCCTCGCGTTAGCACCACACTACTTGACGCATTATGACGTATTATGGTCAGGCAGTCTAAAACAGATCTCGGTCCCTGGGTTCTCAATGTAGACCCGCAGGCCTATTCCGTCCTCTAGCATTATCCATCCGTGTAACATGACCCTCCAAATGGCAATACTAGGATTCCGTCAATCCAAGACTGTGCCGATGGCAGCAGTGCCTCGCACTCGACTTCGAGGTTCATCTCAGGTATCTGATCAGAAACCTCTTCCCTTCCTCCCAGGTTTCCTGTCGTCACCTCGATTATACCGCGATGGTATGAGCTGCTCCTATCCTCAATCCATTCTCCCATCGTCTTAAGTCTCATAGCCACAGTCGCTGCCTCACACTTAATTTGGGTCGGATATCTAGAATACTTATGCAATGTACCACCTCATATGCCTAATAATAAATGTCAAAATATCGGACTCTAGTTATAATGAAATAAATAAATAATGGTCCAACAGGTGCGTAGTTTGAAAAAATTACGAAAGCTTGTTATAGACTACAATTCTGTGTGCTAACGTCAGGTTAGGTTAGGTTTAAGTGGCAGCCATCAGACTCACTTAGACGTTTTCGTCCATTGTGATACCACAGGAACAGAAGAAGGAAGATGCCTTCTAGTTCATACCGTTGAACCATCCAGATCGCTTAAAAAAGCCTAATAACTTGCGAATGTTCACATCCGCTAAATCAGACAGGTTCTCAAAGAATTGAGAACCTAAAGTGAACCTCCTTCTAACTGATAGCGCGGGACACACATACAGAAGGTGTTCTATAGTCCCTTCTTCCTCGATTTCCTCACAGCTTCTGCAAAAGTCGTTGCTGGCAACCTTCAGTCTGTCAGCGTGTTTTCCGATTAGACAGTGACCTGTCATGAAGGACACAATGACTGAGACGTCTGTTATAGCCAATGAGAGCAAAGCGGTAGATCTCTTCAAGTCTAGATTAGGCTACATAGTTTTGGAATGCTCACAGCCCCCTCTTTGTGTTCTAAGGTGTGTCGGTTTGCATAATTTTCTTCGTGCTTCTTGGAGAACATCTTTGTTCGTGCGAGCAAACGTATAAATCAGTTGTGAGGTTTGTCCACATTCATGTTTATAAAGTTTTATGTGTCCGTTCAATCTTGGGTCCATTTTTAAATAAAGCTTCTTTATAGACCGGGCTCCGAGATCACTTCTTGAGCCCCTACAGGACGCAATTTTTGTCAGACTGGGCTAAAATTTTCCATACTAACTTCTCTTACTTTACTTTTACTTTAATTGGTATTAGCCGAACGTAGAATAGCGCCTCGATCTTCTGCGCTCCTTCTATAATCTCTGACACTAAGTTTCGAGGTGTCTCTCACTGCTTCATCTTTCCATCGGGTTTTTGGCCGTCCCAGTTTGCATGTACCATCGTGATCGCCTTTAAAAGACTTCTTCGCTGGAGCTTTTTCATTCAACCTGACAACATGACCTAGCCAACGCAACCGTTGAGCCAACGCAACCGTTGTATTTTGATACGTATAACTATGGTGTCATCGTCATAAAGCTCGTGGTTCATACGACTCCTATATTCTCCATTAACGCAAGCTAGTCCATATATCCTACGAAGAATCTTTCTCTCAAACACTCCAAACAATGCCTCGTCTGCTTTCACAAGTACCCATGCCCCAGAACCATATTACAACGAGGATGGTATCAATGTCTTGTATAGTGTCATCTTCGTCTGTCGAGAGGTGGCCTTGTTTCTAAACTGCTTACTTAATCCAAAGTAGCACCTGTTTGCCACTATAATTCTTCGATTTATTTCACTGACTTCTCTTATAACCGCCAACATCCACGCCAAGTATGGTTTAAATCGGTTCATAACCTGAGATAGCTCCCATATAAACTGATCTACGGTTTGTACTCCTTGAGAACCTAGATGTCTCAATTTTTATCCGATTTGGCTGCAGTTCAATTCGCTGCATAGATCATATAGACTCTAAACTCTGTCAGCGTCATTGTGAAGTCCTCGCAGACGCTAGTTCAAAATTTTAGAGTCCCAGCTGCTTCCTGAGATTTGTTGCCCCTAAAACCCTTCATTGGGCCCATAGTGCGCAAGAACTATTTTACTCGTTATAAACAGAGGAATCGTGCCAACCTTTTAAGCGACCCGTATACGATGGCACCATACCGGATATCACCCTTGCGTTCAAAGAAATTATCGGGAAGACAACAGAGTGGAGTGTAGTTGAAACTTTCACATCAAGCGACCACCAGCATATTTTATTCTCCTTTAATACTGGAAGAGACGCAGCTAATGAGAGAGTACTTGTACTCACAAGTAAACGAAAGTGAAATGGGAACAAACTCGACAACTCGAAATCCTAGCAGAAAGTGACCAGCAAGCTCAGCGGTCAGAACATGCACAAGACGTTCTGTCGACAGTGGGACGAAAGATGGGCATCATAGAGAGCGGATGTAACAAATCCATGCCAAGACTCAAATGGCCGAGAGGAAACAGAACCGCAGCAACCTGTTGGAATGACGCTATAGCTGGGCAACGAAGCAACTGCATTAAAATAAGAAGCAGATGTACGAGAGCTCGCCGTAGAAGCATGGCTGAAGCAGAACACGCTCTAGGCAAGAAGGCAAAAAAAAAATTTGTTCGAAGGCAAAGGAGCAAAAAAGAAAAGTGAGAGGAATAAAGAGAAGACATAAACAGAAACCTTGGAATAACTCGGCACACGGATCCCAACAGCGGTGATGGACGAAAGAACATCATCGCTGTTGAGCTCACGACCGTAGGGAAGATGAAGTATATGAAGAGCCTTCTGACAATATAAGAAAGTAGAATAGCCACTGGTCCTGACGGAATACCGGTAGATAGCTGCATTTGAGGGTGCTCCCAGTGCCTATTTGAGGGTGTTTTTCTGGGAGTATGGAAGAAACGAAAACTGGTGCTCATAATCAAGGGCAATGGTGATCGCACATCCTCCTCTCATTCCGGCCACTCTGTATGCTGGATACGGCCGGCATGTTTTTGGAGTGGCTTATAAAGCCATGGCTCTATGAGAGACCATGGAGAGACATGGGCAGGAATGCCCACGGGTGCTTTAGTGATGTGGCTAGGCAAAGGAACCACTTTAGGCCAATTGTCCTCTTGGCCACACTGGATGTGAAGAACACATTTAATAGCCTCAGATGGTCTGACGTCTTCCAAGCACTCAGAGAGGACTTTATTATCCCGCGTATCTGATGAGAGTATTGGGAAGTTACTTGCATAAAAGGATACTTAACTATAACCCTCAGGATGGAACGACTGAATGTGAGGTCACATCGTTTGAGTGCCGGGCCATAGCGGTGTAAGGGATAATGAAAGAGCAGACGCATTGGCAGTGAAAGCCAGAAGACTGTTGTCAATAAACTTGGCTTACTCGAAGTCTTTCGGGTCGACGCAGTCCGAGTCAAGGGCGTGGGCTACGAACGCGAAACGGTCGGTAGGACGACTAGAATTTTGTGGGGAGATCCGGATCATGAGAAGACCAGGATATTACTGAATGGTAGTTAGAAGGAGGTCATTATAGCTTTCGGTATCACAATAGGACTACGAGCTCACTTATACCAAATCGGTCTGGCAAGTGATAGCATGTGTAGGGCATGAGGGAAGGATGATGAGACCTTGGAGCATTTCCTAAGTTTTCCCAGCTTTCGTCGCTAAAAGATGCCGACAGTTAGGTAGGTACACAATACGAGTCATGAATCAACTGAGGGGCGTGATATTGAAACTAATGAGGTATTTTGTAAGTAGTACGGAATCCCTTAGACTTAAATATTCTTTTTCGAGTTAACTTTTTAGTATCGGATAAGAATTGAGCCCTTTATTGGCTCAAGAAGTCAAGATCTGAGATCGGTATATAAGGTAGCTATATCAGGTTATGGACCGATTTTAACCATAATTAGCGCAGTTGTTGGAAGTCATAATAATACATTAGTATATTCTTATCCTATGGTGGAGGGTATAATAATACACGTAGATAAAAAATATTGAGGATTAATGAAGAAGGGTACACAACCACACTTTATTTTGTCCGACAGTGTATATCTAAATCTGGCCCGACTTTAATGAAATTTATCACATGTGCTAAGACGTTAAATGAAACACCCCACTTAAAATTTTATAAAGATCAAACCAAAATCGTGGCGACTACAGCCTTAAAAGGCCATAACCTATGAAAAATATATATGCAACTTATATCTAAACCTAAACCAATTTTAATGAAATTTTGCACACTTATTAAGACGTCAAATAAAACATCTCATGAAAAATTGTGTGAACATCGGACCAAAACTACGGCTTTTCAGTCCTAAAAGTCCATATTGGCTAAAAGATATATATGATAGTTATATCTAAATCTAACACGATTTTGATGCAATCGCATTGGAATGATAAATTATATATCGGATGAAAGATATATGGGAGCTATATCTAAATCTGGACTGATTTTGGTAAAATTTTGCACACATATTACGACGCCAAAAAACTTTTTATGCCAAGTTTGGTAAAGATGATACCAAAGTTGTGGCTTCTATAGCTTTAAAAGGGCATATCGGATGAAATATATATATGCGAGCTATATCTAAATCTGAACCAATTTTTCGTCAATAACGTTCATCTTTGGACTAAAAAAGGGACTTATGCTAAATTTTACGAAAATCGGACCACAAATGCGACCTGTACCTTGATTACGTGGATACAAGGACTGACAAACAAAGGGCATAGCTAAATCGATTCAGGAAGTGATTCTAAGCCGATCGGTATATTTATCGATGGGTCTAGCTCTTCTCCTTCTTAGCGTTGCAAACAAATTCACAAAGTTATAATACCCTGTACCACAGCGGTGGTGTAGGGTATAAAAAGTAACAAAAATACCTTTATTTTTCTCTTCTTCTTTAGTAAAGAGAACATATTATAGATGCGTTAAGTGAAGTTTGAAAAGTGTACAATATGTACTTAAAAACAGGGATTTTTTTTTTGATTGGACGAACCCCTCGATGTGCAATATTGAAATCCCATATTCGGGCACAAGCAAAAAAAAAAAAAAAATTGCATCAAACAATACAAACCACAGCAAATACTAAAAATGTCTATTTTGGATATTTTTGTAAACAATTTTGGCCAGAGAATAGTTCAAAATTAATTATTAGGCTATCTCTATTAGTTTTTTTCATTCTGCCAAAATTGCAAAGAATAAAAATTAAAAGTAGAATATTCCCGAAACTGATGGAGATATTGTACATCTTGTGCACTATCAAGCATAAAAGCATTTTGAAAATCGGAGCACAAATGAAGATTTGGCAGGCCGAACAATTTTTCGAAATGCCAACTTTGACTCAATAACACATCAGCTGCAACCATTTTAAATTTCAAAAAATTATCTCTATCCGTTCTCATATGGCAACAATTTTACTAGCTTTTTTCATTTATATCCCACTGTGCGTTGGGATGAATGAAAATAAAATACCCGCCCACTTTAAACATCATGAAGAACGAATTCTACTTCCGTTTCCTGTGTTTTCTTTTTCCCATTCACATTTCACACTGAAAGGAATCTACGTTCCATTCGAGTTGAACTGATTGTTGAAAAGTGTCAAAGATTTCCGTTACATGTTTACAGTTGCTCTCTTCCTACCGCACATCGCCAAACTTTGCCATGTGTGTTTATCTATATAGAGATGTTGGTATGTCCGTGAGTGTGGCTGTGTGTGAGTGCATATCCGTTTCCTTTTTATGTAGTTGATTTTTGTTTGCTACAACTGCTGGTTGATAGTGCTGCCATACGCCACACACAATTGGTGTACACGTGTGTGTGAGTAATAAATGGTGTTAGTTTCATTCAACTGTTGTTTATGGTGTTATTTGTTACAAATTACATTGTTGTTGTCAGTATTTTTGCTGCTGCTACCCATTGTTTGTGGCTCTAGTTGGTTATGTTGATGGGAAAAATCACAGTGTTTTAGTTGAAAACAAAACGTGAGTTCTTTAATAAAATTTTAGCAACTGTGAATTATTATTTCGACGATTTTCCTATTTTAACACACCTTTATCATTCTGTATAAACATTTTTTACACTTGAGGACTTCTTGGGCAGGAATTCGATTTCTTACAATTTTAACTAAACTTGTCGTTGGCTTATTAGGTGATTTGCTAATTGGCTACCCACGTTGTAAGAATTGACAAATCCTAAAATATTTGATGGGGCTTAGAGTGTCGAAACCAAGAAGCTTTACGAACAACTTTTCAAAGTTGTTCGTAAAGTACACATATGCCCTTCGATTAAGTTCATGTTTGTATTTTTTTAGTAGAATTCATGGTGGTGGTTTCCCAAGATTCGGCCCGGCCAAACTTAGCACATTATTACTTATTTTTATACCCTCCACCATAATTTCGTCTTTCTGTTTGTAACTACTCGAAATATTCGTCTGAGACCCCACAAAGTATATATATTCTTGATCGTTGTGACATTTTATGTCGATCTAGCCATGTCCGTCCGTCCGTCCGTCTGTCTGTCGAAAGCACGCTAACTTCCGAAGGAGTAAAGCTAGCCGCTTGAAATTTTGCACAAATACTTCTTATTAGTGTAGGTCGGTTGGTATTGTAAATGGGCCATATCGGTCTATGTTTTGATATAGCTGCCATATAAACCGATCTTGGGCCTTGACTTCTTGAGCCTCTAGAGGGCGCAATTCTTATCCGATTTGAATGAAATATTGCACGACATGTTTTGTTATCATATCCAATAAATGTGCCAAGTATGGTTCAAATCGGTCTATAACCTGATATAGCTGCCATATAAACCGATCTTGGGTCTTGACTTCTTGAGCCTCTAGAGTGCGCAATTCTTATCCGATTGGAATGAAATTTTGTACGGCGTGTTTTTTTATTATATCCAACAACTGTGCCAAGTATGGTTCAAATCGGTCCATAACCTGATATAGCTGCCATATAAATCGATCTTGGGTCTTGACTTCTTGAGCCTCTAGAGTGCGCAATTCTTATCCGATTAAAATGGAATTTCGCACGACGTGTTTTGTTATGATATCCAACAACTGTGCCAAGTATGGTTCAAATCGGTTAATAACCTGATATAGCTGCCATATAAATCGATCTTGGGTCTTGACTTCTTGAGCCTCTAGAGTGCGCAATTCTTATCCGATTGAAATGAAATTTTGCACTACGTGTTTTGTTGTTATATCCAATAACTGTGCCAAGTATGGTTCAAATCGGTCCATAACCTGATATAGCTGCCATATCAGCCGATCTTGGGTCTTGATTTCTTGAGCCTCTAGAGTGCGCAATTCTTATCCGATTGGAATGAAATATTGCACGACATGTTTTGTTATCATATCCAATAAATGTGCCAAGTATGGTTCAAATCGGTCTATAACCTGATATAGCTGCCATATAAACCGATCTTGGGTCTTGACTTCTTGAGCCTCTAGAGTGCGCAATTCTTATCCGATTGGAATGAAATTTTGTACGGCGTGTTTTTTTATTATATCCAACAACTGTGCCAAGTATGGTTCAAATCGGTCCATAACCTGATATAGCTGCCATATAAACCGATCTGGGATCTTGACTTCTTGTTTTTTTTAAATATCGGTCAAGTAGCATAGACTATATGCAAGAAGACCAGCAAATGTGGACTTATAAACTTAAAATGCGTTAATTTATAAAGGTTGTTCAAGGAAATATGCAGATCTTCAAAACATCAATATCAAATACAACTAGAGGCAAAAATAGACAACGTTAAAGACTCGAAAGATTGGTGGAAGATTGTTAAATAAATCCGAAATGATCAAACTCCTAATACTATATATGTGTAACATCGGCTTACTAAGCCGCAGCTATTCCCAGACATACACTATGAGTCTATGTACTGACTAAAGATTTTGATAAGGATATAACTCTACATGAGGTTAAAGAAGCTCTGGCAAAAGCGAAGTTGAATAAAGCGCGCGGAGTGGACCGTATTACATACGATTACATAAAATTTGATTCAAAAAACCTTTAAGAAGAAATAGCCAAGTCCTGCAATGTGATTTATGACAAAGGTGAACTTGATCCTTCGTTTTTCAAAAGCATTATTTATCCAATTCACAGCCAGCAAATTACAGAAGCATATCCCTCATGAATTGGCCACCAAAGATAATAATGGGAGTAATTACAGAGCAGGTAACACGATCGACTGAAAAATATGAGAAACGTTACGAATACCAAGCAGGTTTTCCCCAAAACTATTTCACGTCAGATAACATTTTTTCATTATCCTCACTTATCCATTCGAACAGGGACAAAAACAAGAAAACATATGATTTTTTCGTTATTTTTAGGGCTGCTTTCGATAGGATATCACGAAAGGCAATGATTTATAAGCTACATATCATTGATGTATCATCGAAGATGGTACAATTTATTGAAAATGTGTATGATATGACTGATATCGCATTGACAGGAGAGGAGCCCTCGCATGATTTTTGTACTAATATAGGTGTTAAACAAGGTTGTCTCCTTTCACCGCTTTTATTTTCGCTTGGCGGTGGAACAAACGTCAATAGATTAAGTATACGTATTTTACTCTATGCGGACGATATTGTTACGCGTCGGCTGTGAATTTCAAGCACCAAAATAGTAAAAATCAAATACTGAATAATACAAGACACTATAGGCATAGTAAGATGAAATTAACCCTAGCTAGCTTAATCAGGTTGGTATGTCCTTGACCCGTATCCATCAGCACGCGAAAATATTAAAATAAACTTTCCAAGCCACGGTAAAATGAATAATTGTTTACACAAAACCGATTTTGATTATATTCGCTTGCATATCTAAGTCACTGTTATATTACCTGTAATGGTTTGTGGAACATCAAGGTGTTACATCATATCAGGGTACATTTGCCCCACCCTATCGCTTTTGACATTGCCTATACCATTCAATTCCACAATGTCCCTTTTTACGAACTTAGATAATCTTACTACTCAACATCCTTCAAAGTGAAGTCTAATGTCTCATGTTGATACAAAATGTTTAACACAATTCATTTAATGAAAAATATTGTTAAAAATTTACATATCTGTTTCTTAAAGTTAACATTTAAGGGAAAGAAGAAAAATTTATTCTAAATATATTCTCTAACAATTCATGTAAGGTTAACATAACCTCTAGATATGTAGTCAAACTATTAAGCTATGGATCATGAAAATCTATCCCACTACATGTTAAACATTATTTATGCTTTACTGTGTATAAGAAAGCCTAACTAAAAAGTCGATATCGATGTTGTACGACGTCTAAAAATGAATGTAGTTAAATGTCGAAAAAAGTGGGTTTAATCTTGCAATGTAACATAAATTTTATTTATTCAATTTGCCTCAAGTCTTTTTTAAACTTTGTGAATGCCTGGTATTAAAAACAAGTAAAAGGGTGCAAAGTTCGGGCCGTGCCGAATTCTGGAACCCACCACCATGTATCCTGTTAAAAATTTATACAAAATAAATTTAGTTGAACGGCATAATTTTATTCTACATTTTTCTTCTGTCAAACCAGCAAAAATTAAAGCTTCTAGCAACGGATCAAGTATGATCAAGAGATCGGTTTATATGGGAGCTATATCAGGTTATAGACTAATTTGGTCTATATTCGGCACAGATGTTGGAAGTCGTAACAGAACACTTTCAGCCAAATCGGACAAAAATTTTGGCTTGTAAGGATTCAAGAAGTCCAATCAGGAGGATTGTATGGGATCCATATGTAGTTATAGACCGATTTAGACCGTACTTGGCACAGTTGTTGGAAGTCATAACAAAACACTACATACAATATTTCAGCCAAATCATGGCTTGTAAGGGCTCAAGAAGTCAAATCAGAAGAACGGTTTATATGGAAGCTTTATCAGTTTATAGACTGTTTTAGATCGTACTTTAAACAGTCAAAAGGGACACCACATGCAAAATTTCAGCCAAATCGGACAAAAATTGCGGCTTGTAAGGGCTCAAGAAGTCATATCTGGAGATTGGTTTATATGGGAGCTATATCAGACTAAAGACCGATTTGGAGCGTACTTGGCACAGTTTTTGGAGGTAATAACAGAATACTACATGCTTAGTTTCAGCCAAATCGAACAAAAATTGCGGCTTCCAGGGGCTCAAGAAATAAATCGGGGGATCGGGTTATATGGGAGCTACATCTAAATCTGAACCGATATGGCCCATTTGCAATTCCCAATGACCTCCATCAATGTTAAGTATTTGTGCAAAATTTCAAGCAGCTAGCTTAACGCGTTCGACCGCTATCGTTATTTCGACAGTATAAAAATTCAATGTAGTTTAGATTCCGGTAAATTCCAAAATTCTGTAATTCTATGTATGTATATGTATGCGTACGACTATACAGGTGTAACTGTAGGTTAATGCGCATGTATATACATATATGTAATGAGTGTAAGTGTAGATGTGTATAATGTAATCAGATCATTTGTATGCTTACACATGTGAATGCAGACATTTTTTTCTTTGAGTTAAGGTCGCGCTATTTACTTGTAAAGGGCGAAAGTTGCATACAAAAGAGATCACATGTATAGGCATAACCAGGGTGCATTCACAAAGTGGAAACACTAATTCTTATGGCTTAAGGCCTTAATCACATTTGATTTTAATATTAATTTCATTAATACATCACCGAATTAAAGGTTCATAGTGCGTTACACTTGATGCGAATCAGCAGCTTACGTGGTGATGTTCATTCTCTTTTCCAGGTTAAATTAGAACCTGCCTTTTCAAGTTAAGTTCAAGCCCGCTTTCCAGTCTACGTCGAAATGTTTTGCGAGAAATTTAATTATCTCTACACGCAATAAAACTACTGTGATAAGAGCTGGTGTTTTGCCACTGTTTTCCTTTTGTTTTGCCTTTGACATTTAACAAATTGGGGGTCTTTATTTTATGTCAAAGCGAACAAAGAAAAAGAACAGAAAAAAACAAATTCTTGTAAAATTTTTATAGAGTTAGTAAATGTTTAGTTGGTGTTGAAGGCAACGTCAACAACGTTGCATTTATTTTGCAAAGACTGATATAGACGATAAAGTTGGTGATAATTTTGTTGATATTTTTCATATTAAGCTTTGGATTCATATTAAGCTTTGGAATGAACTCAAAATTATTTTATTAGAGTGAAAACTATCGGATATTGTTTGGCTACAGACCGTAGAGGTCTCTGTTTCTATTACAAATAGGTTTATAGGGAGCTGTATTAGGCTATAAACAGATTCATTCCATATTCGACACGTACATTAAAGGTCATGAGAGAAGCCGTTGTAAAAAATTTCAGCTAAATCGGATAATAATTGCGCCCTCTAGCGGCTCAAGAAGTCAAGACCGGTTTATATTGCAGCTATATCAGGTTATGGACCGATTTGAACTATTCTTAGCACAGTTATTGGAAGTCATAACAAAACACCTCATGCAAAATTTCAGCCAAATCGGATAATAATTGCGTTCTCTAGTGGCTCAAAAAGTCAAGACCCAAGATTGGTTTATATGGCAGCTATATCAGGTTATGAACCGATTTGAACTATTCTTAACACAATTGTTGGAAGTCATAACAAAACATGTCGTGCAAAATTTCAGCCAAATCGGATGAGAATTGTGTACTCTAGACGCTCAAGAAGTTAATACCCCAGATAGGTTTATATGATAGCTATACCAGGTTATGGACCGACAACCATACTCAGTACAGTTGTTGAATGTCATAATAAAACATCTCTTGTAAAATTTTAGCTAAATCTGATAAGAATTGGGCGCTCTAGCAGCTCAAGAAGTCAAGATCCCAGACCGGTTTATATGACAGCTATATCAAAAAGTAAACCGATATAGCCCATTTACAATCCCAACCGACCTACACCAATAAAAAGTATTTGTGCAAAATTTCAAGCGGTAAGCTTTACTCCTTCGAAAGTTAGCGTGCTTTCGACAGTCAGACGGACGGACATGGCTAGTTCGACTTAGAATGTCATAACGATCAAGATATATATACTTTACTAGCTGACCCGGGACCGCTCCGCTGCGCCTTCTTTTATTTTATATGGAACAAAAGTTTCCTTGGAATATATATTTTCGACAATTAAAGAGATTCTAGTGAAATACCATGCTACGAAAATGGTATATCGCATGACTAACAGTTTAACAATATAAGTGCCTTTATCTGAATCCCATATGATCTTTATTGATCTACGAATTTAAGTTTGGATGTAAGGTGTACTCCATTCTTAAAATACTTCATTTCAGCCCAATATTCTCATGATGTTTGATTTAGTGGTATTTTCGGGGGAGAATTGGTCCCCCAGATACTTGACCCAGGGAAAAAAGTCTCCACGTGGTCTTCTCTCAAATACAATTTATTTAAACCCCATATTGCCATTGGCTTAAGATGAGTTTACAGGATGAGGCGTTCCCCAAACACACGGCCCCAAAATAGGTTATCAAATTCGTTTTCTAATCTCAAATACCTTTCATTTGAGCAACATATTGGCATGGTTGAAAATTTTTTTTCTTGTTCCCAAACTTGGATATCAAATTGGTATTCTACTCCCAAAAACCTTTATTTGAGCCCCGATATTGCGATGGTCACTAAAAAATTGCTGTTTGTGGGGTATTTTGGGTATCAATTCTTGCGAAAATGGGTATCAATTCTTGCTCTACCACCCAATACCTTTCATTTAAGCTCCACATTGACATGGTGGGTAAATATGCCCCATTAAGGGATGTTTTGGCGACTGGGGTGGTCCCCCAAACACTAAGCCTGGATCATATATCAGCAACGTACTCTATTCTCATATATCTATATATCATTTATTTGAACCCCATATTGCCATTGCCCTCAAAATTGGATATCAAATTCGTTTTCTAATCTCATTTAAACTCCTTGTTGCAAAAGTCAGCAAACATGTCCGGTTTGGGGTATTGGCCCTAAAAACTATGAATATTAAGTTCCACTCTCTTTAAGATCCAAATTGTCTTGGTGAGCAAATACGTCCTATTTAGGGGTTGTTATGGTGGTAGGACGTCCGCTAAACAGTTGGCCTCTAATGTTGATATCAAATACGTGGTCTACTCCCATATACCTTTAATTTGAGCCCCATATTTCCATAGTATGCAAATATGACCGGCTTGGGGGATGGCGGCCACTCAGTGAGTTGGCCTTGAAATATATATCGGATTCGTGTTCCATTTTAAAAACCCTCTTATTCGAACCTCATATTGCAATAGTCAGAAAATTCGTCCTATTTGGGTGGTGTTGTGGGGATGGGTGGCCCTATAGACACTTTTCCCGAATATTGATATTAAATTCATGCTTTACTCCCAAGGACCTTTCATTTGAGCCCCATATTGGTCGTAAATTTTCCCCTTTGGGTGTTGTTTTTGGGGAAAGGCGGCCCCCCAACACTTGGTCTCATATTTGGATATCAGATTCGTATTCTATTGTATATTCAAATAATACCTTTTATTTAAGCCCCATATTCCCATGGTCAGTAAATAAGTCCTGTTTGGGGGGTGTTATGGGAAAGGGGTGGACCCCAAGAAACGTAGTCCCACATTTGGATATCAGATTCGTATTCTACTCGCAAATACATTTCATTTGAGTTCCATATTGCCATGGTCGGTAAATATGTCCGATTTAGGGGTGTTTTAGGGCTTGGGGTGGTCGCCCTAACACTTGGTCGGACAATTGGATATCAGATACGTTTGCTTATCCTAAATACCTTTCATTTGAGTCCCATATTGTCGAGATTGGCTTAAATATATGTTTGGTAGGTTTAAGGGTGGGACAGCCCCCCTAGGTACCCCATCTGAAATTTGGATGCCAAATTTTTATTTTTAGGGTACTATATGAGACCACACAAAATTTCGCTCAAATCGCACCACCCATCTCCGAGATCTGACGTTTCTGAAAATTAGGGTAAAGGGGAGGGTCCGCCCCCCCTTCAGATATCAAAAAATGTAGTACCCTATTTTCACCACGGGGTCGTTATGCACCATCTGTGAAAATTTCAAGAAAATCGGTTCAGCCATTTCTGAGTCTATAAGGAACACACAAACATACAAACAAACAAACAAACGAACAAATCTACAAACAAACACAAATTGATTTTTATATATAAGATTTGCCAGAAATTTTGTACAACGGATTCTCTCATGACCATCAACGTACGTGTTTACTATTGTCTGAATCGGACTACAACGATTTTTCTTCTTGAGCCCCCAAAGGGTTCATTTCTTATTCGAATTGGCTGACATTATACACAGGTCTCCAACATATAATTTAATTGTGGTCCAAACCGGACCATATCTTGATATCGTTCTAATAGCAGAGCAAATCTTTTCTTATATCCTTTTTTCCTAAGAAGAGATGCCGGGAAAAGAACTCGAGAAATGCGATCCATGGTGGAGGGTATATAAGATTCGACCCGGCCGAACTTAGCACGCTTTTACTTGTTTAATAAACCATCTGAAAACATCCACCGAGGTCCATCAAAATTGTTTCAGAATTGGATATAGCTCCCACCTTGTACTTATTGGGTAGGTGTAAGGTATTATAAAGTCTGTTCCTTACTGGTTTTTTGTGTAATGACGATATTATTTTTTTCCGGGACGAACATTTTGTCTTACCTAGGCAAAAGAAAAAGAAATGGTCGTGCGTTACCCCAAGGATGAGGACTTTACGCCTACGTGGCGGCCTCAATACGATGAGTAATCTCCAGCCCCTGTAATTGGCCTGTTGAAGGAGCTGGAGGGAGTTTCTGGATACACGCGGACGGCAACCTACGTTATTCTCTAATGGGTTGCCGTATCCAGGTTTTCGTTTTTGTTGTTTTTATTTTGATTTGCGTTCCTATGCACGAACCGTAGTATGAATTCGGGGATATGAGATTTGCATTTCCGAGATACTGTCAGCCCTTGGGCAAGAGAATATCAGAACATCCAAGACGACATCTGGCCGATTCATCCGTGGGAGGAAACTGGGAATGTAAGTTTTGTATTTCTTTGATAATTTGGGATCCGCTGCCGAAGAAACTATCAGAAAACACAAAATCTAATTCAGGGTGCCCCGGAAATGTGTATTTCTTATGATTAATTTAATTTTTATTGCTGCGGTGCTTGGAGATATCTGTTTGCTGGGGAAATGTGGTTGAATATGCATAGGTGTTTTCTTTAATTGACAGATATCACCGTTGTCAACCCAGATGGCCGAAATACCCTGGACAAAATTGTTGTTGCCGCCAGATAAAGCAGTTTTCATTCAAAAAACCGACGTTTTGTTAAAATGTAAAATTGAGTAGAGCAATTGCTAGCAAAAATGAAAGAAGTATAGAGTGCCTAAAATAGAAAAACGAAAAATTAAATATGGCTACTCGAAAGAAATATGTCTTCTTTGGGAAATTGAGAGAACAGGTTAAAAAAGGAGGTATTCTCAGAATTTTCCCGAATAGTTTGATTCAGTTATTGGCGTCAACAAATGCAAAATTTGATCACTTATCACTGTTTATTCTGTGGTTAAAGCAATTTTTTCAATATACATATTTAAATCTTATTGTGGCGGAAAACTGCGGTGCTTTTTTTGTTATTTTATTTTTTTTTTTGTGGTCCATTTCAAAGACACAAGGCCTCTTGGACGTCAGGAGGGTGGTATTTTCTTCCCGTACTAAGAAGCAATTCAGTAGAAAATATTTTGAGAAGCTTTAGTTGGAAGTAGAATTAGAAACAGCCGTGTATTTGTACTCAAATTGCACCATATACAATAAATTGGACCTACACAAAATTTTTAAAGGTAAGACATATATTCTATTTTTAAATCTCCCGGCCAAGTACACCAAAAATAGTTCAAAAAAGGAGCGACGACAAATAATACCCCCCTTGCATTGGTGACTCTTATTGTATCACCCAGTTTGAGATCAGGCTCCATAAGGTGTTGGTGCCGGATGTCTAATTAACCATATCAAAAAGAGATCATATTTAAAGGGGTTCAAATACGACTTTGGCACCATCAACGACCCCTAACTGAAATTCTGAACCGGAAGTATCACATAAATTCATAAATACGACATAAACGACTTCACAGCCTTTTGGCTCATCAATTCATATTTATTAACATTACTAGCTGACCCGGGACCGCTCCGCTGCGCCTTCTTTTACTTTATATGGAACAAAAGTTTCCCTGGAATATTTTTTTTCGACAATTAAAAAGTTTTTTGAGTGAAATACCATCCTACGAAAATAGTATATCGCTTGACTAACAGTTTAACAATATAAGTGCTTTTATCTGAATCCCATATGATCTTTATTGGTCTACGAATTTAAGTTTGGATGTAAGGTGTACTCCATTCTTAAAATACTTCATTTCAGCCCGTTATTCTCATGATGTCTGATTTAGTGGTGCTTTCGGGGGACCTGAAAAAATATCAGCATCGTGCTCTTCTCTCAAATACCATTTATTTAAACCCCATATTGCCATTGGCTTAAGAAGAGTTTACAGGATGAGGCGTCCCCCAAATACATGGTCCCAAAATAGGTTATTAAATTTTCTAATCTCAAATACCTTTCATTTGAGCCACATATTGGCATGGTCGATAAATTATTTCCCTTTGGGGGTGTTTTGGGAAAGGGGTGATGCCCTAAATACTTGGTCCTACATTTGGATATCAAATTCGTATTCTACTCCCAAGTACCTTTATTTGAGCCCCATATTGCGATGGCTAGTAAAAACTAGCTGGTTGTGGGGTAATTTTGGGAAAGGGGAAGACCCCCAGAAAATTGGTCACGAAAATGGGTACAAATTCTTGCTCCACCCCCCCATTCCTTTCATTTAAGCCCCACATTGTCATGGTTGGTAAATATGCCCAATTTAGGGGTGTTTTGGGGAGTGCGGTGGTCCCCCAAATTCTAAGCCCTGAAAATATATCAGCAACGTGCTCTATTCTCATATATCTATATATCATTTATTTGAACCCCCATATTGCCATTGGTGGGACGTCCGGTGAGAGGCGTCCCCCCCAAAAACTTGGTCCCATATTTGGATATCAGATTCGTATTCTGCATTCAAATACCTTTTATTTGAGCCCCATATTCCCATGGTCAGTAAATAAGTCCTGTTTGCGGGGTGTTTTGGGAAACCCCCAGAAACGGGGTCCCACATTTAGATATCAGATTCGTATTTTACTCGCAAATACCTTTCATTTGAGTTCCATATTGCCATGGTCGGTAAATATGTCCGATTTAGGGGTGTTTTGGGGGTTGGGGTGGTCCCCCTAACACTTGGTCCGACAATTGGATATCAGATACGTTTTCTTATCCTAAATACCTATCATTTGAGTCCCATATTGTCGAGATTGGTCTAAATATATGTTTGGTAGTTTTTAGGGTGGGGCGACCCCCCTAGGTATCCCATCCGAAATTTGGATACCAAATTTTTATTTTTAGGGTGCTATATGAGAGCACACAAAATTTGACTTAAATCGCACCACCCATCTCCGAGATGTGGCGTTTCTGAAAATTAGGGTAAGGGGGAGGGTCCTACAAACAAAAACACAAATTGATATTTATATATATGAGATTTATTATTATATATTATAATTATTTTATATATTTTTTATGACCTTTTGATATTATATTTTTATACCCTCCAATATAAGATGGGGGGTATACTAATTTCGTCATTCTGTTTGTAACTACTCGAAATATTCGTCTGAGACCCCATAAAGTATATATATTCTTGATCGTCGTCACATTTTATGTCGATCTAGCCATGTCCGTCCGTCTGTCCGTCCGTCCGTCTGTCTGTCGAAAGCACGCTAACTTCCGAAGGAGTAAAGCTAGCCGCTTGAAATTTTGCACAAATACTTCTTATTAGTGTAGGTCGGTTGGAATTGTAAATGGGCCATATCGGTCCATGTTTTGATATAGCTGCCTTATAAACCGATCTTGGGTCTTGACTTCTAGAGCCTCTAGAGTGCGCAATTCTTATCCGATTGGAATGAAATTTTGCACGACGTGTTTTGTTATGATATCCAACAACTGTGCCAAGTATAGTTTAAATCGGTCCATAACCTAATATAGCTGCCATATAAACCGATCTTGGGTCTTGACTTCTTGAGCCTCTAGCGTGCGCAATTCTTATCCGATCAGAAAGAAATTTTGCAGGACGTGTTTTGTTATGATATCCAACAACTATGCCAAGAATGGTTCAGATCGGTCTATAACCTGATATAGCTGCCATATAAACCGATCTTGGGTCTTGACTTCTTGAGCCTCTAGAGTGCGCAATTCTTATCCGATTGAAATGAAATTTTGCACGACGTGTTTTGTTATGATATACAACAACTGTGCCAAGTATGGTTCAAATCGGTCTACAACTTGATATAGCTGCCATATAAACCGATCTTGGGTCTTGACTTCTTGAGCCTCTAGAGGGCACAATTCTTATCCGATTTGAATGAATTTTTGCACGAAATATTTCGTTATGATATCCAACAACTATGCCAAGTATGGTTGAAATCGGTCCATAACCTGATATAGCTGTCATATAAACAGATCTGAGGATTTGACTTCTTGAGCCTCTAGAGGGCGCAATTCCTATCCGATTTGGCTGAAATTTTGCATGACGTATTTTATTTTTACTTTCAACTACTGTGTCAAATAAGGTTCAAATCGGTTCATAACCTGATATAGCTGCCATATAAACCGATCTGGGATCTTGACTTCTTGACCCCTAGAGATCGCAATTATTATCCGATATGCCTGAAATTTTGTACGGCGGATCCTCTCATGACCATCAACAAACGTGTTTATTATGGTCTGAATCGGTCTATAGCCCGATACAGATCCCATATAAATCGTTGTCTCTATTTTACTTCGTGAGCCCCAATGGGCGCAATTCTTATACGAGTTTGCGGAAATTTTACACAGGTCTCCAACATATAATTTAATTGTGGTCCGAACCGGACCATATCTTGATATCGTTTTAATAGCAGAGCAACTCTTTTTTTATATCCTTTTTTGCCTAAGAAGAGATGCCGGGAAAAGAACTCGACAAATGCGATCTATGCTGGAGGGTATATAAGATTCGGCCCGGCCGAACTTAGCACGCTTTTACTTGTTATTAGTGTTTGGTTTTGTTTTTACATATAATAAGTAAACTAGTTTTGCTTATGTCGTTTTGAAAAACATTTCATCCGATCACATTAGTTGAGATGTTTTGGAGATTGCAATTTTTCTCTCTCTTCAACATAAATGTTATGATGCACTACTGTTAAGATTTATTATACCCTCCACCATAAGATGGGGGGTATACTAATTTCGTCATTCTGTTTGTAACTACTCGAAATATTCGTCTGAGACCCCATAAAGTATATATATTCTTGATCGTCGTGACATTTTATGTCGATCTAGCCATGTCCGTCCGTCTGTCCGTCCGTCCGTCCGTCCGTCCGTCCGTCCGTCCGTCCGTCCGTCTGTCTGTCGAAAGCACGCTAACTTCCGAAGGAGTAAAGCTAGCCGCTTGAAATTTTGCACAAATACTTCTTATTAGTGTAGGTCGGTTGGTATTGTAAATGGGCCATATCGGTCCATGTTTTGATATAGCTGCCATATAAACCGATCTTGGGTCTTGACTTCTTGAGCCTCTAGAGTGCGCAATTCTTATCCGATTGGAATGAAATTTTGCACGACGTGTTTTGATATGATATCCAACAACTGTGCCAAATATAGTTCAAATCGGTTCATAACCTGATATAGCTGCCATATAAACCGATCTTGGGTCTTGACTTCTTGAGCCTCTAGAGGGCGCAATTCTTATCCGATTGGAATGAAATTTTGCACGACGTGTTTTGCTATGATATCCAACAACTGTGCCAAGTATAGTTCAAATCGGTCCATAACCTGATATAGCTGCCATATAAACCGATCTTGGGTCTTGACTTCTTGAGCCTCTAGCGTGCGCAATTCTTATCCGATTGGAATGAAATTTTGCACGACGTGTTTTGCTATGATATCCAACAACTGTGCCAAATATAGTTCAAATCGGTTCATAACCTGATATAGCTGCCATATAAACCGATCTTGGGTTTTGACTTCTTGAGCCTCTAGAGTGCGCAATTCTTATCCGATTGGAATGAAATTTTGCACGACGTGTTTTGTTATGATATCCAACAACTGTGTCAAGTATGGTTCAAATAGGTCCATAACCTGATATAGCTGCACATAAACCGATCTTGGGTCTTGACTTCTTGAGCCTCTAGAGTGCGCAATTCTTATCCGATTGGAATGAAATTGTGCACGACTTTTTTTGTTATGATATCCAACAACTGTGCCAAGTATGGTTCAAATCGGTTCATTACCTGATATAGTTGTCATATAAACAGTTATGGGGACTTGACTTCTTGAGCTTCTAGAGGGCGCCATTGTTTATTAATGTTCTCCCATTTGTAATGTTTTTTTTGTTAATCTGTATTAGGAGTTGCAAAGTTTCGAATCAATAATTAATAGACCGAATCATATCTAGACCTTTTCCTCTACTAATTGAACTGATTTAGGTGGGGGTTTGAACTCATGTGTTGTGTGTTAAAAATGGACCATTTTACAGCAGCCTTTCCAGATACTTGTTTCGTACTTTGATTCTGAATTATTTCGATTATAGGTCATGCAGACCATTCGTTTAAAAAAGTAAAAACTTAGTGTGACAATAAATATTAATATCAATTAAGTATTTTATTTCGTTTATTTGTTTCTTAGATTATTATACCCTCCACCATAAGATGGGGGGTATACTAATTTCGTCATTCTGTTTGTAACTACTCGAAATATTCGTCTGAGACCCCATAAAGTATATATATTCTTGATCGTCGTGACATTTTATGTCGATCTAGCCATGTCCGTCCGTCTGTCCGTCTGTCCGTCTGTCCGTCCGTCTGTCCGTCCGTCCGTCCGTCCGTCCGTCTGTCTGTCGAAAGCACGCTAACTTCCGAAGGAGTAAAGCTAGCCGCTTGAAATTTTGCACAAATACTTCTTATTAGTGTAGGTCGGTTGGTATTGTAAATGGGCCATATCGGTCCATGTTTTGATATAGCTGTCATATAAACCGATCTTGGGTCTTGACTTCTTGGGCCTCTAAAGGGCGCAATTTTTACCCGATTTGAATGAATTTTGGCACTACGTGTTTTGTTATGATATCCAACAACTGTGCTAAGTATGGTTCAAATCGGTTCATAACCTGATATAGCTGCCATATAAACCGATCTTGGGTCTTGACTTCTTGAGCCTCTAGAGTGTGCAATTCTTGTCCGATTGGAATGAAATTTTGCACGACGTGTTTTGTCATAATATCCAACAACTATGCCAAGAATGGTTCAAATCGGTCTATTACCTGATATAGCTGTCATATAAACCGATCTTGGGTCTTGACTTCTTGAGCCTCTAGAGGGCGCAATTCTTATCCGATTTGAATGAATTTTGGCACGACGTGTTTTGTTATGATATCCAACAACTGTGCCAAGTATGGTTCAAATCGGTCCATAACCTGATATAGCTGCCATATAAACCGATCTTGGGTCTTGACTTCTTGAGCCTCTAGAGTGTGCAATTCTTGTCCGATTGGAATGAAATTTTGCACGACGTGTTTTGTCATAATATCCAACAACTATGCCAAGAATGGTTCAAATCGGTCTATTACCTGATATAGCTGTCATATAAACCGATCTTGGGTCTTGACTTCTTGAGCCTCTAGAGGGCGCAATTCTTATCCGATTTGAATGAATTTTGGCACGACGTGTTTTGTTATGATATCCAACAACTGTGCCAAGTATGGTTCAAATCGGTCCGTAACCTGATATAGCTGCCATATAAACCGATCTTGGGTCTTGACTTCTTGAGCCTCTAGAGTGTGCAATTCTTGTCCGATTGGAATGAAATTTTGCACGACGTGTTTTTTCATGATATCCAACAACTATGCCAAGAATGGTTCAAATCGGTCTATAACCTGATATAGCTGTCATACAAACCGATCTTGGGTCTTGACTTCTTGTTATACCCTCCACCATAAGATGGGGGGTATACTAATTTCGTCATTCTGTTTGTAACTACTCGAAATATTCGTCTGAGACCCCATAAAGTATATATATTCTTGATCGTCGTGAAATTTTATGTCGATCTAGCCATGTCCGTCCGTCTGTCCGTCCGTCCGTCCGTCCGTCCGTCCGTCCGTCTGTCTGTCGAAAGAACGCTAACTTCCGAAGGAGTAAAGCTAGCCGCTTGAAATTTTGCACAAATACTTCTTATTAGTGTAGGTCGGTTGGTATTGTAAATGGGCCATATCGGTCCATGTTTTCATATAGCTGCCATACAAACCGATCTTGGGTCTTGACTTCTTGAGCCTCTAGAGGGCGCAATTCTTATCCGATTGGAATGAAATTTTGCACGAAGCGTTTTGCTATGATATTCAACAACTGTGCCCAGTATAGTTTAAATCGGTCCATAACCTGATATAGCTGCTATATAAACCGATCTTGGGTCTTGACTTCTTGAGCCTCTAGCATGCGCAATTCTTATCCGATTGGGATGAAATTTTGCACGACGTGTTTTGTTATGATATCCAATAACTGTGCTAAGTATGGTTCAAATCGGTCCATAACCTGATATAGCTGCCATATAAACCGATCTTGGGTCTTGATTTCTTGAGCCTCTAGAAGGCGCAATTCTTATCCGATTGGAATGAAATTTTGCACGACGTGTTTTGTTATGATATCCAACAACTGTGCCAAGTATGGTTCAAATCGGTCCATAACCTGATATAGCTGTCATATAAACCGATCTTGGGTCTTGACTTCTTGAGCCTCTAGAGTGCGCAATTCTTATCCGATTGGAATGAAATTTTGCACGACGTGTTTTGTTACGATATCCAACAACTGTATCAAGTATGGTTGAAATCGGTCCATAACCTTCTATAGCTGTCATATAAACCGATCTTGGGTCTTGACTTCTTGAGCCTCTAAAGGGCGTAATTCCTATCCGATTTGAATGAATTTTGGCACGTAGTATTTTGTTATGATATCCAACAACTGTGCCAAATATGGTTCAAATCGGTTCATAACCTGATATAGCTCTCATATAAACAGATCTGGGGACTTGACTTCTTGAGCTTCTAGAGGGCGTAATTCCTATCCCATTTGGCTGAAATTTCGCAAGACGTTTTTTATTGTTACTTTCAACAACTATGGCAAATAAAGTACAAGTCGGTTCATAACCTGATATAGCTGCCATATAAACCGATCTTGGATCTTGACTTCTTGAGCCTCTAGAGGTCGCAATTATTATCCGATTTGCCTGAAATTTTGTACGACGGATTCTCTCATGACCATCAACATACGTGTTTATTATGATCAGAATCGGACCAAAGCCCGATACAGCTCCGATATAAATCGATCTCTCTATTTTACTTTTTGAGCTCACAAAGAGCGCAATTCTTATTCGAATTGGCTGACATTTTACACAGGTCTCCAACATATAATTTAATTGTGGTCCAAACAGGACCTTATCTTGATATCGCTCTAATAGCAGAGCAAATCTTTTCTTATATCCTGTTTTGCCTAAGAAGAGATGCCGGGAAGAGAACTCGACAAATGCGATCCATGGTGGAGGGTATATAAAATTCGGCCCGGCCGAACTTAGCACGCTTTTACTTGTTTTTGCCTAAGAAGAGATGCCGGAAGAAGAACTCGACAAATGCGATCCATGGTGGAGGGTATATAAGATTCGGCCCGGCCGAACTTAGCTCGCTTTTACTTGTTTTTTTATACCCTCCAACATGGGATGGGAGTATACTAATTTCGTCATTCTGTCGAAAGCACGCTAAATTCCGAAGGACTAAAGCTAGGCGCTTGAAATTTTGCACAAATACTTTTTATTAGTGTTGGTCGGCTGGGATTGTAAATGGCCAATTCGGTCCATGTTTTGATATAGCTGCCCAAAATCGGTCATGGGTCTTGGTTTCTGCAGCCTTTAAAGGGCGCAATTCTTATCCGATTTGGCTACAATTTTGAACGTGAAGTTTTGGTGTCCTTTTCCATTTGCACTCTCTGACCATTAAGCTCGTCTCGAAAGAGAATCAAACAAAAAGCTGATCTTCCTATTTTATTTTACACTAGCTGAACCGGGCCCGCTTCACTGCGCCGTTTTTTACTTTATATGGAACAAAATAATCCCTTAAATATTTATTTTCGACAATAAAAGAGCTTTTAAGTGAAATACCATGCTAAGAAAATATTGGGTTAGCTAAAAAGTAATTGCGGATTTTTTAAAAGAAAGTAAATGCATTTTTAATAAAACTTAGAATGAACTTTAATCAAATATATAATTGCCATTTTGTTCGATAACCTTTTGCCATCTTCCTGGCAAATTTATTGTAGTATTCCACGCTCATAGAACTTCTGGCCTTTATCTGCAAAAAACTGAACCAAATGCGATTTTATAGCCTCATCATTGCCGAAAGTTTTATCATTTAAGGAGTCCTGCAAAGATCGAAATAAATGGTAGTTTGATGGTGCAAGGTCAGGGCTATATGGTGGATGCATCAAAAGTTCCCAGCCAAGCTCACTCAGTTTTTGGCGAGTGACCAAAGATGTGTGCGGTCTAGCGTTGTCCTGGTGGAATATGACACCTTTACGATTGACCAATTCTGGTCGCTTTTCCTTGATGGCTGTATTCAATTTGTCCAATTGTTGACAGTGAACATCCGAATTAATCGTTTGGTTCCTTGGAAGCAGCTCAAAATATACCACACCCTTTCAATCCCACCAAACAGACAGCATAACCTTCTTTTGGTGGATATCAGCCTTTAAAGTGGTTTGAGCTGGTCCACCATGTTGTTGTAAACAATCCATTTTTCATCTCAAGTTATGATTCGTTTTAAAAACGGATCGAATTCATTGCGTTTAAGGTGCATATTACAAGC
This sequence comes from Stomoxys calcitrans, assembly GCF_963082655.1. NCBI lineage: Eukaryota > Metazoa > Arthropoda > Insecta > Diptera > Muscidae > Stomoxys > Stomoxys calcitrans. The sequence goes on from NC_081554.1 coordinate 128,369,693, forward strand.
GTTGATTCGGATTGTTAAATTAATTTCTTTCAATACATGTGGTAACCATATTAAAATTGACGCCAAACAAACAAATGTAAACAAAATTTCGCGCACTTTTTTTCTATATCAAGCTAAAAGTAACAGCTGATAACTGACAGAAGAAAGAATGCAATTACAGAGTCACAAGCCGTTGAAAAAATTTGTCAACGCCGACTATATTACCGACAATTACTTTTTGGGCAACCCAATAGTATTTATATGTATATCGCCTTGCTAACAGTTAAACAATTTAAATGCTTTTATTTGAATCCCATATGATTGAATACTGATTAATGACATCGCTCAACAGGCTTAGGGTCATTTGAGTTTGGATATCAGATGTACTCCATTCTTAAGCTATTTATTTGAGGCCGATATTCTCATGGGGATTATGGGAGTAAGAAGGCCCCCAGGGTGGCGGTTGGTGGGTTTGAGGGTGGTGTGGACCCCCAGAAACGTGGTCCCTAAAGTGGGTATGAATTTCGTGATCTACTCCCAAATACCTTTTATTTGCCTTGACCGTAAATATGTATGTCCATTTTATGGGTGTTTTCGAGGTGAGTTGGTCCCCATACACTTGACACCTAAAAAATATCCGCATCGTGCTCTTCTCTCAAATACCTTTTATTATAATCCCATATTAGCATTGGATAAAGGGAAGTTTAAGGGATGAGGCGCACCCTCAATCACTTGGCCCCAAAATTCGTTATCATATTCGATTTCTAATCTCAAATACCTTTCATTTGGTCGGTAAATTTGTACTCTTGGTGAAGGGGCGGTGCCCTAAATACATGTTCACACATTTTGGATATCAGATTCGTATTCTATTCCCAAACACCTTTACTTGAGCCCCATATTTCGATGGTCTATAAATAATTGCTGTTTGTGGGGTGTTTTTGGAAAGGAGTAGACACCCAGAAAATTTGTCCCGAAAATGGGTATCAATTTTGTGCTCTACTCCCCACTACTTTTAATTTGAGCCCCACATTGTCCTGGTCGGTAAATATGTCCGATTTAGGGGTGTTTTGGGGAGTGAGGTGGTCGCCCAAATGTCATTTATTTGATTCCCATATTGCCATTGGATTCAAAGTTGGATATCAAATTCGTTTTCTAATCTCAAAAACCTTTCATTTAAACCCCTTACTGCAAAAGTCAGCAAATATGTCCAGTTTGGGGTATGGACCACAAAGACTATCAATATCGAGCTCCACTGTCTTGAAGACCCAAATTGTCATGGTGAGGAAATATGTCCATAGACACTTTCCCGAATATTGATATCAAAACTGGCTGTTTTCAACGGAATATTAATTGTACTTTTTAGGTTCTTTTGGACTACCAATTTTAAGCACAGGTATTTTCTCTTTTGTAAATGTAGCCTACTAAAGGGTGATTTTTTTGAGGTTAGGATTTTCATGCATTAGTATTTGACAGATCACGTGGGATTTCAGACATGGTGTCAAAGAGAAAGATGCTCAGTATGCTTTGACATTTCATCATGAATAGACTTACTAACGAGCAACGCTTGCAAATCATTGAATTTTATTACCAAAATCAGTGTTCGGTTCGAAATGTGTTCATTCACCGTAACGTTGCGTCCAACAGCATCTTTGAAAAAATACGGTCCAATGATTCCACCAGCGTACAAACCACACCAAACAGTGCATTTTTCGGGATGCATGGGCAGTTCTTGAACGGCTTCTGGTTGCTCTTCACTCCAAATGCGGCAATTTTGCTTATTTACGTAGCCATTCAACCAGAAATGAGCCTCATCGCTGAACAAAATTTGTCGATAAAAAAGCGGATTTTCTGCCAACTTTTCTAGGGCCCATTCACTGAAAATGATTTGCAAGCGTTGCTCGTTAGTAAGTCTATTCATGATGAAATGTCAAAGCATACTGAGCATCTTTCTCTTTGACACCATGTCTGAAATCCCACGTGATCTGTCAAATACTAATGCATGAAAATCCTAACCTCAAAAAAATCACCCTTTACAAAACATTTTATTGCAACAATTGCGAAAGTTCACCATTTTGTAGTCTCTCTTTTGAAGTTTCTCTTTACCATTCAGGGAGTAGCTTACCAATACTTCAAATGGCAACAGCAAACTACATCTCCACTGCTAAACAGATAAGGGATGATAAGACCTCTACATTCATAACCAAATTTTGTACTCGCATTTGTTATTCGTACCAAATGCCATTTGCATATGGTAAAAGTGAGTCGTTCTATTGGGGGCATCGGGTTTGTTCTAAATTTCGGCATGATGTCAATGAAGATATCTTGCCAAAATTAAGTGCAAAAGATTTTTAATTCGGTGAATTCTCATTGTCGTTGGGTTAAATTCCAAAGCTCTAGTTCCGTTGGCAAAGAAGGTAACAAATGGTATTGGGAGTGGCATAGCTTGCATGTTTACTCCCTTATAAGGCGTTCAGGCCAAAGCTGTTTTGGGTAAACCATTAAATAAACACAGCCCGGAATTATGTCAAATAATAAAAATCAAATATATTGCTAAAAAATTAATAAAATTAACTTAGTTTGATAGATATTAGAAGAGAAAAATAAATCTCAACATTAGCACACTGAACAAGTTATGGTAGAGTTGTCAAAAATGAAGATAGCAAAACATCTCAACTGTGAACGGTTGAGGTATTTTCCAAAAAGAGTTAAATAATAATAGTACATTTTTATTCAAAGTAATATTCCATCAAAGTCTTGTTGGTACCATTTTAATGATTAAATTTACCATCGCTGACACAAATGCCCTAGTGCAACATCAGACACCCAACAAACCTAGTCAGCCAGCCAACCAAATAAATTACTGACAATGAGTGACAGTTCATTTGTTTAAAGTAGACACTTGAAATGAAACTTTTTGCTGTCACTGCTGTTGCCTCCTTTCTGTTGATGCTGCTTTGGTGTTGTTGCCATTCATTCGTTTTGCTTGAAACCATCTGTCAGGTTTCGCCATGGCAGTTTGTTTAAGATAAATTGACAAACGTTAATGTTAAATATTGTATTATGGCACTGATGAATGGGTGAGCGAGTGAGTGAGTGAGTGAGTGAATGGAAGGATAGCCGAGTGAGTAAATGAATGACTGAGTAAGTGAGTGTATGAGTGTGTGGATGACAGAGTGAATGGATACACAAATGAATGGGTGAATGTCAAAGGGAGCTTTTGCCCTTTGGGATAAAAGTAATGTAAAATTTTTTGTTTATTAGGATGTGTGAAGAAAAATTACCATTAAGGATACGAAGACTGCTAGATAAGTTTCTGGCCTAGGCAACACTAAGTGTTGTCAGTACCAATCTGAAATTTTCATTCGAAAGTTTGACATTTTCTAGCATAATCTTACTCAGGATCTTACTCGTGACCATTTTGCACTACTATCGACAGCGATTATCACGACATGAGTGAATTGATGAACTTAAATTTTTGTATGGCAGTGAAGCACCATCCTATAGTACTGTAAAAACTGGTTTAATGAATTTAGTCGTTGCCGACACTTGCTCAACATCCAAATCCTTGAGGTCATCCAAAAACGGCCTGTATCAGGCCTGTTCCGATTTTCAAAAACGCATAACGAGAGATTTTCGTTGGCTAAAGTTTTGGAAACCTTGCTACATAAAAGTTCGAATGCATTATTTTATCAAATTTCTATTCAGTAAGAGGAACGTAAAGAATTTTCAAACATTAAGAGTAAAGGGTTTGGAAAATGTACGTAAATCAATTTTTTGCGTTTTGTCAATTCGAAAACCGAAACAGACCTGATTATGCGATATCGTCATTTCATCCACCAACATTCATACGATATTGCATAAACACTGCCGTAAAAAAGGTTTGTTCTCGTTGGATTCCGCACAATTTGACATTCGCTCAAAAAAGGGCTCCTGTCGATTAGTGCGAAGAAGTGTTGAAAAATGCGATCGCCTTGCTTTGAAATACGTTTATGCTTGTTAGATGCGGCGAATCTGTGCATATGAGCGCGAAACAAAACAACAATCAATCGTGTGGGTCTTCGAAGACGAGCTAAATCCAACGAAAGGAGCACTTGGAAGTAAATGGTCACCTGTTTCTATGGCAAAACTGGTCATCTAGCTACTGTTCCGCTTGAGCAACATAGAAGGTAAATTCTGAGTGGAACATCACAATTTGATTGTCTGAAGTCTTGGGAGAAATTCGAAAAACGAACAAGAGACGACGAATCATTGTTCACCATAACAAGCGCCTTTTTAACCGACTAAAATGTCAAACTGACTTGGCACCCAAGATACTATTAAGATTAAGATAAAAATGCGTGGCCAATGATTTTCGTCGCCACAAAAAGCTTTCAATAACAAAGTTTTTGAAGTGTATCGATTGGAGTGGAAGAAGTGCTTCGATAATTGTCCCAAGCACGAAAGTGTATAAATCATGATGGAGGTTACATGGAAAACAATAAAAACATTTTTGATAATAAAAATTAGCATTTTCATGATTAGGCCAAAATACTCCCGGAAGGGAAAATTACATACATAAATGTAGTCTTTGACATATCAAAAAAAATTTGTTGTATGGAAAAAAAAATTTTTTTTTGTAGGAAATTTTTACTGAAACTTACTACCATTGTCAGTATGAACTCCACCATGTTACCCTGAGCAAGTTTAATATATAACTTTTTAGTTAGTGGGATATGAAATATTGTTTACATGATGCTTTAAATGTGTAAATGCACTAAAAAAGACATTTTCAATAGCATCTTTTAATAGATGTACAGTCAACATGTTTTGTTATGACTTTTATCATAAATTTCATTTACGAAACTAATTTGGTTTTTAGGAATTTCTTCCGCACATAAAAACAATATTTAGTAGTGCGTAGTCAAATGTTTACGTTAAAACCAGTAAAAATGTGCAAAAGTCTGGCGATGCCGACTTTATAATACCCTACAAAAAATTGCAAATTTTGCCCATGTACATTCCACTAAGGAACAGGGGCAAATTATAATACCCTACACCTACCCTATAAACACAAAAGGGGGGCTATATCTAATTCTGAACCAATTTTGATGGACCTCGGCGGATGTATTCAGATAGATTATTAAAATTCCTGTATAAAATTTCTACGGTTAACAAATGACAACAAATAATCCAAAATCTGACGAACAAATACATGGGAGCTTTATCTAAATCTGAACCGATTTCGACCAAACTTTATGGATATTGTGAAATTCGTCGAGGAAAGCATTGTTCAAAATTCTTGTTTGTTTCTCTATCGAGACGAGCTCAATGATCGGAGATGTAAATGGAAAAGGAAAGTCAAAGAAAGCAACACACACCAACCACAATGGGAAGCGTTTCGTCTTTGGTTAGAAGACTTTTCAACCATATTAGGTGTGATGGCTTCAAGGGCCGTGCGTTGGTATGTTGTATTTGAATCGTATTAATTGCGAAAACGCATCTATGATACACTTACCACATCGACAACCCTGTCTATTAGGTGTACTTTTTCCCAATACACGTGTTTTTTTTTAAGTCAATGCGGCCTATATTGAATATAGACTAGCTGGCCTGGTTCGCTCCGTATTTTATAAATATATGTTGTTCTTTGATAAAAGTGAAGGTGGTGCCTAAAACTCACGACCATGATTGCCAGACGTAAAATCGTCCATTTGACGATTTTTTCCCAAAATTTTACACTTAGACGCTTGACTATTTTCGATTTGAGTCCCTTTATAAAACGACGATTTTTTGCTGGATTTATTAATATTGAAATTAACCTTAAATTAGAAAAAAAAGTTCAGAATAATCGTTTATGGCTGACTTTGTACGACAAATCCGTATTATCGCCATATTTTAAGTAAAAGGCGTTTAAATTTAAAGGGCCGATGTAGATTTTGATATCTTTAATTTCCATCATTAAAATTGAGTCATGGCAGATGCTATGTTCGTTTTTCACAGTTCAAAACACAAACCATCTAGGCTTTTTATAAAATCATCTTACAAAGAAAAATGAATAAGAACTGTTATGCTATTGGAGCTATATCAAGTTATAGTCCGATTCGGACTATAAAAGAATTGAATGGTAAACATTGTAGAAGTCATTGCACGGCCTAACTTAGGACGCTCTTGCATGTTTTTTATACCCTACAGAACTACTGTGGTACAGGGTATTATAACTTAGTGCATTTGTTTGTAACACCCAAAAGGAAGAGAGATAGACCCATCGATAAGTATACCGATTGACTCAGAATCACTTTCTGATTCGATTTAGCTATGTCCGTCTGTCTGTCTACACGTCTGTCTATGTTAATTTGTGTACAAACTACAGGTTGCAATTTTCATCCGATCGTCTTCAAATTTTATATGGTCCTGTTTTTCGGCCTAGAGACGAAGCCTATTGAAATTGGAAAAAATCGGTTTAGATTTGGATGTAGCTCCCATATATATGTTCGCCCGATTTGCAGTAATACAGCATAAAATAGTCATTTGTTAAGCGATTCTCTCGAAATTTGGCAAGAAGGATTTTTTTAGGACTCTCAATATTTCTGGTGAATTTCATAGAAATCGGTTTAGATTTAGATATAGCTCTTATATATATATATATATATATATATATATATATATATATATATATATATATATATATATATATATATATATATATATATATATATATATATACATATATGTATATGTATGTATATATATATATATATATATATATATATATATATATATATAGCAAAAAACATTTAAAAGTTTGCAAAAAGTGTGTTGTTGCTAGAAGGATTTGACTTCATTTTCGACCAAGAAAAATCATTAGCAGGAGATGTCAAAGATGTCATGTGCTTTACATCCATTCCAACTGGAGTAAGTTGTAAAGCACACACCTGAATTTGAACAGGGCTCAAATTTAATCTTTAAAGGATTCTTCACTGATGTGTTTTCTTTAGAGAATATTTAATTGAAATTGTGTATGAAAATGAAATGTAATAACAATGTTGTCTGTAGCCCATACATGGCACGGCTGTTGAAAATCAAAAACACAACTCCTTGTGCAAAATTTCAACCAAATCGGTTAGAACTTGAGCACTCAAGAGGCTTCAAAAGTCAAGATTCTAGATCGGTTTTATGATAGCCATATCAGGCTATGAACCATTTAGACCATACATGGTATAGTTTTAATACCAACATATCTTCTTATATATAAAAATCAATTTGTGTTTGTTTGTAGGTTTGTTTGTTTGTTTGGATGTTTGTGTGTTCCTTATAGACTCAGAAACGGCTGAACCGATTTTCTTGAAATTTTTTTAGGACTCTCAATATTTCTGGTGAATTTCATAGAAATCGGTTTAGATTTAGATATAGCTCTTATATATATATATATATATATATATATATATATATATATATATATATATATATATATATATATATATATATATATATATATATATACATATATGTATATGTATGTATATATATAGATATATATATATATATATATATATATATATATAGCAAAAAACATTTAAAAGTTTGCAAAAAGTGTGTTGTTGCTAGAAGGATTTGACTTCATTTTCGACCAAGAAAAATCATTAGCAGGAGATGTCAAAGATGTCATGTGCTTTACATCCATTCCAACTGGAGTAAGTTGTAAAGCACACACCTGAATTTGAACAGGGCTCAAATTTAATCTTTAAAGGATTCTTCACTGATGTGTTTTCTTTAGAGAATATTTAATTGAAATTGTGTATGAAAATGAAATGTAATAACAATGTTGTCTGTAGAAAAAATTTAATAGAAGTTATGTATGTTTTTATTGAGATTTTGTCTTTCGAAAAAATCCCCTTAAAATTTGTTTTTTAGAAAGCGTTTCATTAAAACGTTGTATTTATAATTTTTTATTTTAATTTTGTCTTTAAAAAATGTATGTCGAGGAAGCCGCCAGGGCCAAATTTTGTCTTCGCAGAAAATTGTATTGAAATTTTGTCTTTAAAAATACTTTTTTTACCCTCCACCATAAGATGGGGGGTATACTAATTTCGTCATTCTGTTGTAACTACTCGAAATATTCGTCTGAGACCCCATAAAGTATATATATTCTTGATCGTCGTGACATTTTATGTCGATCTAGCCATGTCCGTCCGTCTGTCCGTCCGTCCGTCCGTCCGTCCGTCCGTCCGTCCGTCCGTCTGTCTGTCGAAAGCACGCTAACTTCCGAAGGAGTAAAGCTAGCCGCTTGAAATTTTGCACAAATACTTCTTATTAGTGTAGGTCGGTTGGTATTGTAAATGGGCCATATCGGTCCATGTTTTGATATAGCTGCCATATAAACCGATCTTGGGTCTTGACTTCTTGAGCCTCTAGAGTGCGCAATTCTTATCCGATTGGAATGAAATTTTGCACGACGTGTTTTGCTATGATATCCAACAACTGTGCCAAATATAGTTCAAATCGGTTCATAACCTGATATAGCTGCCATATAAACCGATCTTGGGTCTTGACTTCTTGAGCCTCTAGAGGGCGCAATTCTTATCCGATTGGAATGAAATTTTGCACGACGTGTTTTGCTATGATATCCAACAACTGTGCCAAGTAAGGTTCAAATCGGTCCATAACCTGATATAGCTGCCATATAAACCGATCTTGGGTCTTGACTTCTTGAGCCTCTAGCGTGCGCAATTCTTATCCGATTGGAATGAAATTTTGCACGACGTGTTTTGCTATGATATCCAACAACTGTGCCAAATATAGTTCAAATCGGTTCATAACCTGATATAGCTGCCATATAAACCGATCTTGGGTCTTGACTTCTTGAGCCTCTAGAGGGCGCAATTCTTATCCGATAGAAATGAAATTTTGCACGACGTGTTTTGTTGTTATATCCAACAGTTGTGCCAAGTATGGTTCAAATCGGTCCATAACCTGATATAGCTGCCATATAAACCGATCTGGGATCTTGACTTCTTGAGCCTCTAGAGGTCGCAATTATTATCCGACTTGTCTGAAATTTTTTACGACGGATTCTCTCATGACCATTAATATACGTGTTTATTATGGTCTGAATCGGTCTATAGGCCGATACAGCTCCCATATAAATCGATCTCTCTATTTTACTTCTTGAGCCCACAAAGGGCGCAATTCTTATTCGAATTGGCTGACATATTACACAGGTCTCCAACACATAATTTAATTGTGGTCCAAACCGGACCATATCTTGATATCGCCCTAACAGCAGAGCAAATCTTTTCTTACATCCTTTTTTTTGCCTAAGAAGAGATGCCGGGAAAAGAACTCGACAAATGCGATCCATGGTGGAGGGTATATAAGATTCGGCCCGGCCGAACTTAGCACGCTTTTACTTGTTTTAAATTTTGTTTTCAGTGAATTTTTTTTTTGAAATTTTGTCTATAGAAATATTTTAATGGGCTTTTATTTTTAGTGAACTTATTCGAAATTTTGATTTTAGAAATATTATATAAAAATTTTGTCCTTTACAAAAATGTGCCGAAAATTTAACTTAAAAAAATTTTATTGAAATTTTGTCTTAATAACAAATTTGATTGAAAGTTCGTCCTACTTTTTTGAAATGTTACCTTAAGTAATTTTTTTTTCGATTTTTGTTAATCTTTCTTTTTTTCATTGTTTTATTATCTCTATGTGTGATCAAAATCAGTTATTTTTGACCTTTTTAAATTTTGCCTTTAGAATTTTTTTCTTTTGAGAAATTTTCACTGAAATTTAGTCTTAAGGAAGCTATTACGTTTGCTTTAGCGATATTTTTTTAGATAATACATTTTAAAGCAACAATTTTTTTGTATTATTGGAGCTATATCAAGTTATGGACCGATTCGGGAAGTGCAAACGGGACATCGGTTTATGTGCGAGCTTTATCGAGTTATAGACGAATGAAGCCCATACATGGCACGGCTGTTGAAAATCAAAAACACAACTCCTTGTGCAAAATTTCAACCAAATCGGTTAGAACTTGAGCACTCAAGAGGCTTCAAAAGTCAAGATTCTAGATCGGTTTTATGATAGCCATATCAGGCTATGAACCATTTAGACCATACATGGTATAGTTTTAATACCAACATATCTTCTTATATATAAAAATCAATTTGTGTTTGTTTGTAGGTTTGTTTGTTTGTTTGGATGTTTGTGTGTTCCTTATAGACTCAGAAACGGCTGAACCGATTTTCTTGAAATTTTCACAGATGGTGCATAATGACCCCGTGGTGAAAACAGGGTACTACAGTTTTTGATATCTTAAGGGCGGCGGACCCTCCCCCTTACCCTAATTTTCAGAAACGCCAGATCTCGGAGCTGGGTGGTGCGATTTAAGCGAAATTATTTTTAGTGTGCTCTCATATAGCACACTAAAAACAAAAATTTGGTATCCAAATTTTGGATGGGGTACCTAGAGGGGCTGCCCCACCCTAAAACTTACCAACCATATATTTAGACTAATCACGACAATATGGGACTTAAATGAAACGTATTTAGGATAAGAAAACGTATCTAGTATCCAATTGTCGGATCAAGTGCTAGGGGGACTACCCCAAGCCCCAAAAACCACCCCTAAATCGGACATATTTACCGACCATGGCAATATGGGACTCAGATGAAAGTTATTTGCGAGTATAATACGAATCTGATATCCAAATGTGGGACCACGTTTCTAGGAGTACACCCCTTCCCCAAAACACCCCCCAAATTGGACTTATTTACTAACCATGGGAATATGGGGCTTAAATAAAAGGTATTTGAATGTAGAATACGAATCTAATATCCAAATATGGGACCAAGTGTTTGGGGCCCGCCTCTCCCCAAAAAACATTCCCCAAAGGGAACAAATTTACGACCATAGTCATATGGGGCTCAAATGAAAGGTCTTTGGGAGTTAAGCACGAATTTGATATCAATGTTCGGGAAAAGTGTCTAAGGGGCCACCCCACCCCCACAACACCACCCAAATAGTAAGTATTTTCTGACTATTGCAATATGAGGCTCAAATAAGAGGGTTGTTAAAGTGGAACACGAATCCGATATATATTTTCAAGGCCAACGCACCGAGTGGCCGCCCAAAACGCCACCCAAGGTGGTCATGTTTCCCGACTATGGATATATGGGGCTCAAGTTAAAGGTATGTAGGAGTAGACCACGTATCTGATATCAACATTAGGGGCCAACTGTCTAGCGGACGTCCCACTACCATAACAACCCCCAAATAGGACGTATTTGCTCACCAAGACAATATGGGTCTTAAAGAGAGTGGAACTTAATATTCATAGTGTTTAGGGTCGATACCCCAAACCGGAAATATTTGCTGACTTTTGCAATAAGGAGTTTAAATGAGATTAGAAAACGAATTTGATATCCATTTTTGAGGGCAATGGCAATATGGGGTTCAAATAAATGGTATATAGATATATGAGAATAGAGCACGTTTCTGATATATTTTGCGGGCTTAGTGTTTGGGGGACCACCCCAATCCCCAAAACACCCCTAAATAGGGCATATTTACCGACCATGTCAATGTGGAGCTTAAATGAAAGGAATTGGGGGGTAGAGCAAGAATTGATACCCATTTTCGGGATTAATTTTCTGGGGGTTTACTTCTCTCCTAAAACACCCCCAAAGGGAAAAAATTTTTCGACCATGCCAATATGGGGCTCAAATAAAGGTATTTGGGAGTAGAATACGAATTTGATATCCAAATGTAGGACCATGTATTTAGGGCATCACCCCTTTCCCAAAACACCCCCGAAGGAAAAAAATTTTTCGACCATGCCAATATGTGGCTCAAATGAAAGGTATTTGAGATTAGAAAACGAATTTGATAACTTATTTTGGGGCCATGTGTTTGGAGGAGTTTACAGGATGAGGCATCCTGTAAACTCCTCTTAAGCCAATGGCAATGTGGGGTTTAAATAAATGGTATTTGAGAGAGAGCACGATGCTGATATTTTTTCAGGGCCAAAAATCTGGGGGACCACCTCTCCCCCGAAAACACCACTAAATCAGACATTATGAGAATATCGGGCTGAAATGAAGTATTTTAAAAATGGAGTACACCTTACATCCAAACTTAAATTCGTAGACCAATAAAGATCATGTGGGATTCAGATAAAGGCACTTATATTGTTAAACTGTTAGTTATGTTTGTATGGTATTTCACTGAAAGATCTTTAATTATCGAAAATAAATATTCCAAGGAAACTTTTGTTCGATATAAAGTAAAATAAGTCGCAGCGGAGCGGGCCCGGGCCAGCTAGTTATATTATAAATATAACAATTCGTCATTCCATTTGCAACACATCGAAATATTGATCTGAGACACAACAAACTATAAATACTCTTGATCGTCTTGACATACTTAGTCGGTTTAGCCCTGGCCGTCCGTTTCTCCGTCTGTCGAAAGATCGCTAATTTTCAAAGAAATATAGCTAGGAGCTTGGTTGGCATTTTAATGGGCCATATCGGTTCATGTTTTGATATAGCTAGATATTGACTTCTTGAGCTTCTAGATGGCGCAATTATTACCCGATTTGATGAAATTTTGCATGGTGTTTTTTGTTTTAACTTCCAACAGCTACGAAAAATTGGTTCAAAACCTGATATAGCTCTCGTTTAAACTTCTTGAGCCTCTAGATGGTACAATTATTGTCCGATTTGGCACGGAAATTTTGCTCGAAGTGTTTTGTTATAACTTTCAACAACTGTGCCAAGTATGATCTAAATCGGTCAATAACCTGATATAGCTCCTATATAAACAGATGTCGGATATTGTCTTCTTGAGTCGCTAGAAAGCGCAATTATCATCTTTGATCTCCAAGAGCCAAACCAAGTATGGCCCCATTGGTTCATAACTTGGTATAGCTCCAAAGCATTTTTTTCCCTTTGAAACATACCAACAACAAATATTAAAAGAAAACAAACAAGAAGCAAAACGGTTTCTAATGACAACAACAAAGACGTCGACCAAATCTGTATATGGGAAGCCGAAAATAACAAAGCCATTGTTGTTGCAACCGTGAATGGTGAATGGGGGTGTTGTTCTCTTTGGTCTTTCAACAGTCACATATGCTAATTGCATGGGATGTTGCTTAAGTATCACAAAAATGGGCTGCCGGGAGCTTCAGCAGTCATGTGGATAGAGGCGAAGCGATTGTAGTGAAAAAGAGAGCCTAGCCACCTTTCGAAATGGAACACATACCAATGGCTGCTATGTCTATGACCAAGGCTCTGTTGAGTAGGCAATTTTTTCCAATAACTTTAATCAAATCTTACCGCCTAACATAATTTTCATGGTCATTAAGCTCGACTCCACATTGAAGAAAAAACAACAAAAGTAATCATACCAGGCTTACATAGATAATAGTAAAATATATATAAAGGGTGATTTTTTTGAGGTTAGGATTTTCATGCATTAGTATTTGACAGATCACGTGGGATTTCAGACATGGTGTCAAAGAGAAAGATGCTCAGTATGCTTTGACATTTCATCATGAATAGACTTACTAACGAGCAACGCTTGCAAATCATTGAATTTTATTACCAAAATCAGTGTTTGGTTCGAAATGTGTTAAAATTTTGACAAATTTTGTTCAGCGATGAGGCTCATTTCTGGTTGAATGGCTACGTAAATAAGCAAAATTGCCGCATTTGGAGTGAAGAGCAACCAGAAGCCGTTCAAGAACTGCCCATGCATCCCGAAAAATGCACTGTTTGGTGTGGTTTGTACGCTGGTGGAATCATTGGACCGTATTTTTTCAAAGATGCTGTTGGACGCAACGTTACGGTGAATGAACACATTTCGAACCGAATACTGATTTTGGTAATAAAATTCAATGATTTGCAAGCGTTGCTCGTTAGTAAGTCTATTCATGATGAAATGTCAAAGCATACTGAGCATCTTTCTCTTTGACACCATGTCTGAAATCCCGCGTGATCTGTCAAATACTAATGCATGAAAATCCTAACCTCAAAAAAATCACCCTTTATTTTAGCTATATCTGAATATGAACTAATTTTCTTCGAATTTTAATACGTATTAAAATAAACAGTCAGGCATAGATAACTCAAATCAGGAAGTAATTCTATAGCGATCGATAATTCTTAGCAATGGGCTTAGCTCTTCTCCTCCTTAGCGTTGCAACAAATGCACAAATCACAGTGGTGGGTATGGTATAAAAACTACTTCTACTACCACAAAATATGAAATGTTTTGGATTTATTCATAAATGAATATTTGTTTAAATACGTTGTTTAACGCTGTAGCTTAGGTTATCGGAAACTGATACCTTTGTTGCGAGGATTTTCATGCATGCAGGCATACCTTTTGGTCTGAACTTCATACACTTTATTTTACCACTGGGTTGCAGATAATGGTTGATATGTAGTCTCCTTAGATATGTATACTGGGAAATGAAAGGTGAAGAAGGTATCTATTGCTGTACGATGAAATATTATTACAGGATAACATAAATTGTTTGTGCTAATGTAGTTAAAAATATGCCAAATACATAGACTTGTGTATGTACTCGAAGAATTTTGTTTCCTTGCTATCTTTACAGAGAGCAAAATATTTTGCTCGTTACTAGAGCAAATGAGATGTAGTTTTACAATGTGTATTCATAGATAAAGGGCTCACAATTTAGGTGTGATAAAATTTATCAATTAATATTTTTTTATACCCACCCCCATAGGGTGGAAGGATATTCATTTTGTCATTCCATTTGTAAAAATGTCCGATGTCATGTCCATCTACTGTTTGTTGTCATCTCGAGACAATCTTTACATATGTATAAAAATATTAAGCTGACATTCTGCAGAGGTTCTTTTTTTTGTCCATAAGTTCAAAGATAGGCTATATTGGACTAAATCTTTATATTGGGATGCCTAAAAAGTAATTGCGGATTTTTAAAAGAAAGTAAATGCATTTTTAATAAAACTTAGAATGAACTTTAATCAAATATATAATTGCCATTTTGTTCGATAACCTTTTGCCATCTTCCTGGCAAATTTAGTATTCCACGCTCATAGAACTTCTGGCCTTTATCTGCAAAAAACTGAACCAAGTGCGATTTTATAGCCTCATCATTGCCGAAAGTTTTACCATTTAAGGAGTTCTGCAAAGATCGAAATAAATGGTAGTCTGATGGTGCAAGGTCAGGGCTATATGGTGGATACATCAAAAGTTCCCAGCCAAGCTCACTCAGTTTTTGGCGAGTGATCAAAGATGTGTGCGGTCCAGCGTTGTCCTGGTGGAATATGACACCTTTACGATTGACCAATTCTGGTCGCTTCTCCTTGATGGCTGTATTCAATTTGTCCAATTGTTGACAATAAGCATCCGAATTAATCGTTTGGTTCCTTGGAAGCAGCTCAAAATATACCATACCCTTCCAATCCCACCAAACAGACAGCATAACCTTCTTTTGATGGATATCAGCCTTTGAAGTGGTTTGAGCTGGTTCAAGATGCTTGGACCATGATCGTTTTCGACTAACATTGTTGTAAACAATCCATTTCTAATCTCCAGTTATGATTCGTTTTAAAAACGGATCGAATTCATTGCGTTTAAGGTGCATATCACAAGCGTTGATTCGGTTTGTTAAATGAATTTCTTTCAATACATGTGGTACCCATATTAAAATTGACGCCAAACAAACAAATGTAAACAAAATTTCGCGCACTTTTTTTTCTAAAGCAAGCTAAAAGTAACAGCTGATAACTGACAGAAGAAAGAATGCAATTACAGAGTCACAAGCCGTTGAAAAAATTTGTCAACGCCGACTATATTACTACTATATTACCGACAATTACTTTTTGGGCAACCCAATATATAGGGCCATACAAGCCGAAATCATTGTTGATTTCGCTAAAATTAAGCACAATGATATGTGTTAGGCCACCTTAATATCCGTGTCAAATATAGTTTAAATCGGTCAATGTTTGGACATAGCTGCCATATGTACCAATCTCCCGATTTAGGTTAGGTTTAATTGGCAAGCTGCCATCAGACTCACTTAGAAGTTTTCGTCCATAGTGATACCACAGAAACAGGAGAATGAAAGAAGAAACACTCTACTTCCTACCGTTGATCCATTCAGATTATTTTAAATAGCCCAACAACTTGAGAATGTTCAAATTCGATAAATTAAACAAGTTCTTAAAGAAATTAGAGCCTAAAGTGGAACTCCTTCTGACTGCTAGTGCGGGACCTACACACAGGAGATGTTCCATAGTCTCCTCTTCCTAGAAGTCCTCATAGCTTCTGCAGAAGTCTTCACTTGCAACTTTCAGACTGTCAGCATCAGACAGTAAATTGTAATGACGGACACAATGACTGCGACGTCTGTTCTAGACAACGACAGCAGAGCGGAGGGCCTCCTCAAGTCTAGATAAGGCCACAGTCAAGGGCGGTTTTTAAATTCAGAAATATGTTCCCTAGAGATTTTATGGCTGCCTGCCTATCTGAGAAGGTATTTATGCCAATCGTCGTTTTGACATTATATCTTAGCCATTCCACTATTTCATTTATTGCATTGATTTCCGCCTTCGCGGTTTGACCTGTGCTAGTTCTTCACAATATACCCGAAATCCCACCGTGGTCGTCTAGTTTGTATCTAACTGTAGTTCCAATAGGTCCTATCTGGAATATTAGTACAATACTTTTTATCAAAAAACTGCTCAGGCAATTTTTATCAAACCGTAGCCTCGTTCTCAATGCGGCTATGATGCACAAATAACCTATCCTTTGGATCCGGCTTAATATTGAACAGTAGGTGGATTTTTGAAGCGCCGTCCACCAGACCACAACACCAAATAGCATTTGTCGATTTCTTTCAATAGAAATGAATTGCTATGCTATTGAAGCTATATCAAGTTATGGTCCGATTCGGACCATTATTGAATTGAATGTTGAAGACCATAGTAGAAACCATTGTGTAAAATTTTAAGCCAATTCGAATAAGAATTGCCGCCTTAAGGGGCTCACGAAATAATATAGAGAGATCGGTTTATAGGGGAGCTGTATTAGGCTATAGACCGATTCAAACCACATTTGACACGCATGTTGAAAGTAATTGGAGAGGCCGTTGTACAAAATGTCTGCTAAATCGGATAATAATTGCTCCTTCTAGAGGATCAATAATTCAAGATCCCAGATCGGTATATATGATAGCTATATCATGTTATGGACCGATTTGAACCACATTTGACCCAGTTGTTCGAAGTTAACAAAACACGTCGTGCAAAATTTCAGCCATATCGGATAATAATTGCGCCCCCTAGTAGCTCAAGAAGCCAAGATTCAAGATCGGTTTATATGACAGCTATATCAAAACATGAACCTATAAGGCCCATTTACGATCAAATTAGTATACCCCCATCCTATGGTGGAGGGGATAAAATCAGGAAATCGATTTATATAGAAGCAATAATAATTCAAGTCTGCCGTAAAGCATCTTTTAGTAAGTAAGTTATTAATAAACTTTCTTACGGTAGATTTGATGTCAGGAAAATGCAACTCCTTCATGTATGACGTCATTACATTATTGAAAGCACCTTTACATTATTGAAAGCACCTTCATTATTAACAAATGCTACCATTGTATATCCTTTGGCAGCGGGAGAAGCCCTATGTAACCGACAAGGTCTTAAAAGACTCTTTCAGTAGATTTGTCTTTATTATATGCATGCTGCTGCCGCGACAGGCGATTTCAAGGGATCTTTGCCCTAAGATATGTTTCTATCAACCTCTCAAGAGCCTTCAGCACAAACGATGACAGACAAATAAGACGAAAATCTTTCGCCTTCGTGTGGTAAGGCTTTTCTGCTTTCGGAATGAAAAGTACCTTTTTATACCCTCCACCATAAGATGGGGGGTATACTAATATCGTCATTCTGTTTGCAACTACTCGAAATATTCGTCTGAGACCCCATAAAGTATATATATTCTTGATCGTCGCAACATTTTATGTCGATCTAGCCATGTCCGTCCGTCCGTCTGTCTGTCGAAAGCACGCTAACTTCCGAAGAAGTAAAGCTAACCGCTTGAAATTTTGCACAAATACTTCTTATTAATGTAGGTAGGTTGGTATCGTAAATGGGCCATATCGGTCCATGTTTTGATATAGCTGCCATATAAACCGATCTTGGGTCTTGAATTCTTGAGCCTTTAGAGTGCGCAATTCTTATCCGATTGGAATGAAATTTTGCACGACGTGTTTTGTTATGATATCCAATAACTTTGCCAAGTATGGTTCAAATCGGTGCATAACCAGATATAGCTGCCATATAAACCGATCTTGGGTCTTGATTTCTTGAGCCTCTAGAGTGCGCAATTCTTATCCGATTGGAATGAAATTTTGCACGACGTGTTTTGTTATGATATCCAACAACTGTGCCAAGTATAGTTCAAATCGGTCCATAACCTGATATAGCTGCCATATCAGCCGATCTTGGGTCTTGATTTCTTGAGCCTCTAGAGTGCGCAATTCTTATCTGATTGGAATGAAATATTGCACGACATGTTTTGTTATCATATCCAATAAATGTGCCAAGTATGGTTCAAATCGGTTAATAACCTGATATAGCTGCCATATAAACCGATCTTGGGTCTTGACTTCTTGAGCCTCTAGAGTGCGCAATTCTTATCCGATTGGAATGAAATTTTGTACGACGTGTTTTGTTATGATATCCAACAACTGTGCCAAGTATGGTTCAAATCGGTTAATAACCTGATATAGCTGCCATATAAGCCGATCTGGGATCTTGACTTCTTGAACCTCTAGAGCCTCTAGAGGTCGCAATTATTATCCGATTTGCCTGAATTTATGTACTTCGGATCCTCTCATGACCATCAACATACGTGTTTATTATGATCTGAATCGGTCTATAGCCCGATACAGCTCCCATATAAATCGATCTCTCTATTTTATTTCTTGAGCCCCCAAAGGGTGCATTTCTTATTCGAATTGGCTGACATTTTACACAGGTCTCCAACATGTAATAATATAATAATAGCAGAGCAAATCTTTTCTTATATCCTTTTTTGCCTAAGAAGAGATGCCGGGAGAAGAACTCGGCAAATGCGATCCATGGTGGAGGGTATGTAAGATTCGGCCCGGCCGAACTTAGCACGCTTTTACTTGTTGTTTCTCCATCCCATAGGTATATATGACATGCTGATACAAGCAGAGTACATCTCCCTTAGCCAAGGATACAGTTTATCAGACACAGCTTGTAATTGGCGACCTAAAGGAGTCGAAATTTCTTATCGCCCAAAGGATTTTCGGCTCAGGCACAATTTCCCCAATAACTTCTAGTGACAACCTCTTCTTGCGGCACGATGTCCGTTGAAAAATTTCTCGGGAAATGTTTATCAACGAGTAGTTCTTGTGTTTCCTCATTAGACTTTATCCATACATTCTCTGACTACTGAATATATCCCACCGTAATAGGTTTCGAGATTAGTACCTTCCTTATGCCAGTGGCTTCAAATGTATCTTCCACGGAGCTGCAGAATTCTGTCCAGGATTTGTTCCGAGTTTTTTTTTGCTCGCCGGTATATTTTCTTAGCTCAGCCTTGTTAAAGAGTTTTAGGCAGTCCTTCCTTAGATCAACCAGTACTGAGGTCCACCATGGCTGAAACTAATATAACGTGGTCAGAGAAGCTGTGGTCAACCAACACCCATACCAGTCGCATATAAGAATTAATAATTAAATAAATATCCTTCGGTCCACCGTATCGTAAACGATAGCATGTTCGCCTATGACGCTAAACAAAGGGTTCGAGTCCTGGCGTGAAAAAAAATTCCAGTGGTGGTTATCCCCGCAAAATGCTGTTAACATTTGGGAGGTATTACTTCACAAAGAGGAGTCGCACTGCGGCACGCCATTCGGATTCGGTTTTAAAAAGGAGGCCCCCTTTAATTGAGTTTAAACTTGAATCGGTCAGCACTCGTTGGTATGTGAGAAGTTTGCCCCTGCTCCTTAATGGAATATTCATGAACAAATTTGTCATTTGCGTTTGCAAATTTGCAGCCTTCAGCTTTTATTCTTCCGATATAAAGGTTGAATCTAGTACCTGTTCCTGGTAATAAATGTCGGTTTATTCTTTTTATAACAAATCGCCATATAGCAACTTATAATATATTCGAAAAGATGGTCACCCCTTTCGTTAATATCCAAACTTCCCCATATCTGGTTGTGTGAAATATCAACATCTCCTTAAATGAAGATATTTTTCCTGCAAGGCGGACTTAATAAGGCCTGAAGGCGGCATCTCCGAATCGTGTGCCATATATAGGGAAGCCAGCCAGTAATGAGACTTCATAATGTCAAGGCTGGCGACTACTGAATCTTCAGTGCTTTGCGACGGAAGAAGACAAACATTTAGACTACTTTTTGCAAGAATACAGGGTCTGTGTCTCGTAATTTTTAATTGAACGAACCATTTCTCTGCATACCCATGTTTTTTAGACTAGAACCACGTCATATCCTCCTGTCATCAGGAGGACTTTTAGTGCCGCCGAAGCGGTCAGGATTTCAGAATTTCCACAACTGCTGCGTTAGCCTCGACTCCTGAGTCCGCCAGGAGTTCATCCTTATAAGATTTTTTTGATCGCGTTATGATGAGTTTCGTTGCTCTCTTTCTCAGGATACTGGACACTTGCGGTGTGAACGATTCCTCCTTAGATGCTTCACTAGCTGCTGCTCTGGAAGAACCATTTAAGTTCCTTCTTTCTCCGCTAGCGCACACCTTGAAACCAATCCAACCGAATGACCCACCCACATAGGGCTTTTCGGATGCCGTTTCGACGCCTTCCCCACCCCTGTTTTGATCGTAACAGGGGATTTTCAATCTCCTGCAATTCGCCAGACTTCAAAGTGGTGGACTATAGTTCCTCAGACAAGTGCTCAGCAACTTCTACTGAGTCGTTTCTAGAATCCCCAAATATACAGCTTCTATACACCTACAGTGTCAATACTATCGTAGCTATCCATGAGTGACTTATAATTTTTCCCAATATAACTACCTAACTACGGGTTACAGAATATTCCTGCGGCGGGAAATAACAAAACGTCCGCTGCAATTAACGGTTCAAACAAGAATGAAGTTCAATTAACGGTAGACGCGAACGATTTGAATGTTTATAATACAACACTGATATAATTTATTTAGAATTTCATTACATTCTACTTTAACAAATCTTACTAGACTACTATTTTATTTTTCTACTATTTCATAAAGAGAATCTTTAGTATCTTTACCATACTCACATTGCTTAGGACAGCCATAATACGCACATTGTTTATGGCGGTCATAAAATGTAATTTCACTTATTCTCTTAATTCTAAACAAATAAGCCATAAATCCATTTGACTGTAAATATTCCTAATCACTAAGGGATATTATCAATGTTACACTGGACATAAACTCGTTGTCTAGCTAACGAAAGATTCTGTTCAAATGAATTTCGAACATGGTGCTTAGGGACAACAAACAAATATATTTTTTATGAATTTATTCAAAATTTGTTCATTAGGACATTTATAACATTTACTGACCCTACATGATCGAGATACACCACTGAGGAATTCTTTATCTCCCCGATCCCTGCACCATCTGGGTTAGCTTTTAGACCGACCGTCATCATCAGCAGGATTAAAAGAACATTGCCAATATTAAACTTAGGCATTATTTAAACTCGCGTGTAGTAGGCAGACACAACCGCTAGCTTCTCATCTTCACAGTACCGTTACACATTTTAACTATCACAATCCGAAATAAACCACCACTTCCAATATGTGTATCCTATATCTAACCACCGTGCTGGATGTGTGTCTTTATTCTTTTCAATCACGATCTATCCAATTTGCGAATTGTTTCACTGATTTTTCCATTTGTAGCTCTAACGAAATGTAGCTACGTAATCATTTGTCCAGCGTTTCCAAAAATTTTACCTCATTTTCTGGACCAACTTCTGTCTTTCTAAGCATCCAACTCTTTCCTCACGGTTCAGAAGTGGTTCATCCAATGTTGACCGATCCATCCAATTAGAAAATGCTCGTGACTATTACGTAAGGCATACAGCGGATAGTCGGACAGACACACGGACATCTTATATCGTCTTAGAATTTAACGACGATCCGAAATATATATGCTTTGTGGGTTCGGAAATTGATATTTCGATGTGATGCAAACGGAATGACTTAATGAATATACCACCTATCCTACGGTGGTGGGTATAAAAAGCATTCCTTTTAGTCTACTTTTTTAAATCAGCTTCTAATATTTTAAACTCTCATCTTCCTTCGGTTTCCAATGTAGTCCCAAGGTCTTGACATTGGAATTATCTTAAAGGTGTATTGTTTCATTCTTATCTTTCAATTCATCAGCTGCTACTGTATCTTCGTTTTTTATATCATCCACCATAGGATGGGGGGTATACTAATTTCGTCATTCTGTTTGTAACTACTCGAAATATTCGTCTAAGACCCCATAAAGTATATATATTCTTGATCGTCGTGACATTTTATGTCGATCTAGCCATGTCCGTCCGTCTGTCCGTCCGTCCGTCTGTCTGTCGAAAGCACGCTAACTTCCGTAGGAATAAAGCTGGCCGCTTGAAATTTTGCACAAATACTTCTTATTAGTGTAGGTCGGTTGGTATTGTAAATGGGCCATATCGGTCCATGTTTTGATATAGCTGCCATATAAACCGATCTTGGGTCTTGACTTCTTGAGCCTCTAGAGTGCGCAATTCTTATCCGATTGGAATGAAATTTTGCACGACGTGTTTTGTCATGACATCCAACAACTGTGCCAAGTATGGTTCAGATCGGTCTTGACTTCTTGGGCCTCTAGAGGGCGCAATTCTTATTCGATTCGCCTGAAATTTTGTACGACGGATTCTCTCATGACCATCAACATACGTGTTTATTATGGTCTGAATCGGTCTATAGCCCGATACAGCTCCCATATAAATCGATCTTTCTATTTTTCTTATTGAGCCCCCAAAGGGCGCAATTCTTATTCGAATTGGCTGACATTTTAGACAGGTCTCCAACATATAATTTAATTGTGGTCTAAACCGAATTATATCTTGATATCACTCTAATAGCAGAGCAAATCTTTTCTTATATCATTTTTTGCCTAAGAAGAGATGCCGGGAAAAGAACTGACTAATGCGCTCCATGGTGGAGGGTATATAAGATTCGGCCCGGCCGAACTTAGCACGCTTTTACTTGTTGAACATCATTTCCTCAGATGGAATCCATATTTCGAAAGGGGTTGTGATATCTTTGAATGTATTTTCTGACATGCTTAAATCGTATCGGATCCCGCCAATAAATCATCCATGTACAAATCTTCCCTAATCCTCTTTCTAATTTCTTCATCTGGGCAGTCTTCGACTATTTCTATTAAAGTTATAACTACCAAGAACGGAGCGCAGGCAGTTCCAGAAGTAACGGTTGTTAATTGATATTCCTTGATTGGTGCACTTTTTTACCTACCACCATGGGATGGCGGTATAGTAATCTAGTCATTCCGTTTGTAACGCCTCGAAATATTGATCTGCCATTCCAAAAGTCTTCTACAGGGTGGCTGATGAAAGCCGCTACCAAAAAAAAATGTAATAACTTTTTTTCTATTTAATAATAATAATTTAATAATTAATTTAATTAATTAATTAATTAATTTAATTAATAATAATTTAATAATTAATTTAATAATTTAATTTAACATGAATAAAAGAAAAATGTATTCCATACACCGAAAAAAAAATGTAGCAATATTCATCATTGTAGCAATATTCATGTATAAGTCCATAAGTCGATTTCCCAATTTAACTTCCTGAGCGCGTGGAAGCTACAATTTTTGTCCGATTAGGCTCAAATTTTGCATATAGTGTTCCGTAATAACTTCCAACAACTGTGCTATGTACGGTCCAAATCGGTTTATAACCTAATATTGCTCCCATATAAACCGATCTCCCGATTTGACTTCTTGAGCCCTTACAAGCCGCAATTTTTTGTCCGATTTAGCTGAAATTGAGCATGTAGTGTTTTGTGATGACTTTTAACAATTGATTTGCCAAGTACGGTCCAAATCGGTGTATAACCTGATATAGCTTCTATACAAACCGATTTCACGATTTGACTTCTTGAGCCCTTACAAGCCGCAATTTTTTGTCCGATTTGGCTGAAATTTTGCATGCGGTTTTCTATTACATCTTCCAATAACTATGCCAAGTACGGTCTAAATAACTGTATAACTTGATATAGCTCCCATGTAAACCGATCTCGATCATTTTCTTTCATTTCATTTCAATAAATTCACTGTGCTGGGTTCGGCCTGGCGGAACTGGGCACGTTTTTACTTGTAAACTTTGACTGTGCCCGTACAGTTCGCTGATTTGATTTCCAAGCTCCAGTTGATGCTTCAACAGGTCCGTGGTAGACATTTTTGCCACTGGTGCTCGATGAAATCTCTTTTTATACCCACTACCGAAGGATGGGGGTATATTCATTTTGTCATTCCGTTTGCAACACATCGAAATATCCATTTCCGACCCTATAAAGTATATATATATATATATATATATTCTTGATCAGGGTAAAAATCTAAGACGATCTAGATCTGTTGAAATCACGCTACAGTCTCTAGAAATTGAGATATTGAGCTGAAACTTTGCACATATTCTTTTTTTTTTCATAAGCAGGTTAAGTTCGAAGATGGGCTATATCGGATTATATCTTGATATAGCCTCCATATAGATCGATCCGCCGATTTAGGGTCTTAGACCCATAAAAGCCTCGTTTATTGTCCTATTTTTCTGATATTTGGGTCAGTGAGTTGTGTTAGGCCCTTCGATTTCCTTCGTCAATTTGGCCCAGATCGGTCCAGATTTGGATATAGCTACCATATAGACCGATCCTCCGATTTAGGGTCTTAGGCCCATAAAAGCCACATTTATTATCCAATTTTGCTGAAATTTGGGTCAGTAAGTTGTGTTAGGCCCTTCGACATCCTTCGTCAATTTCGTCAATATCGGTCCAGATTTGGATACAGCTGCCATATAGACCGATTCTCCGATTGAGGGTCTTAGGCCCATAAAAGCCACATTTATTATCCGATTTTGCTGAAATTTGGGACAGTGAGTTGTATTAGGCCCCTCGACATTATTCGTTAGTTTGGCACCAATCGGTTTAGATTTGGATATAGCTGCCATATAGACCGATCCTCCGATTTAGGGTCTTAGGCCCATAAAAGCCACATTTATTATCCGTTTTTGCTGAAATTTGGACAGTGAGTTGTGTTAGGCCCTTCGACATCTGGACATTTGGACATAGCTGCCATATAAACCGATCTCTCGATTTAAGGTTTTGGGCCCATAAAAGGCGCATTTATTGTCCGATTTCGCCGAGATTTGGGACAATGAGTTGTGTTATGCCCTTCGACTTCCTACTTAAATTTGGCCGAGATCGGTGCAGATTTGAATATAGCTGCCATATAGACCGATCTCACGATTTAAGGTATTGGGCCCATAAGAGGCGCATTTATTGTACGATTTCGCCGATATTTGGGACAGTTCGGTGTGTTAGGCTTTTCGATATCCCTGTCGCATATGGTTCAGATCGGTTTATTTTTAGTTATAGCTTCTAAAAATACCAATATTTTGTTACACACAATTGAACAATGACTTGTACCGATTAGTATTTGGTCCAAATCGGAACATATATCGATAAAACTGCTATAGGATATTAGGTATGCAATTTACACCGGATTTTGATGAAAGGTGGTATACATATATACCCGAGGTGGTGGGTATCCAAAGTACGGCCCGGCCGAACTTAACGCCTTTTTACTTGTTTTTTATTGTTTCCTTTTTACAATGTCGTTGTTTCATCCACGACTTACACTTAAAACCTCAGTTTTTCGAAGTACTTAAAATGTCCAAATATTGAGGCAGACGGGAACGGTTTGAATTTAATTCAACACCTATTTAATTTATTGAAAATTACTTTACATTCTACTTTTACAAATACTACTGGAATCTTATTTATCTTTATAATTCTAAGCTCAATGGTAAAGGACCTCCATTTATATCCGAGTTCGAACGGAGCGCCGCAGACCGACACCATGTTGGGGAGAAGTTTTTACATGGCAAAGTACTTCACAAATGTCGCCAGCATTAGGAGGGGATAACCATCGCTAAAAATTTTTCTGATGTTCCTGCCAGGATTCGAACCCACGCTTTCAGCGTCATAGGCGGACTAGCTAACCTAAGCTAACTAAGGGTTATTATCAATGTTACACTAGCTAAAATTCGTTATCTATCGAGCGAAAGATTATGTTCGAATTTTGAACAACTACGTTCAGCGTCATAGGCGAACATGCTATCCTCTGTGCTGCAGTGACCACTGATTTGAATATTGCTCCCATATAAAATGATGCTTCGACTCAAACTTCTTGTGAATCTAGAAGCCGCAATTGTTATTCGATGTGGCTAATAGTCTGTACCCAGTGTTCTGTTCTGACTTCTACCGCAAGCCGCAATTGTTGTCATATTTTTGTGAAACTTTTGCACGAAGTCTTTCGTTATAAACTGATTTCCGATTAGACTTCTACCGTAAAGTAAAATTTGCCCTACAACTAATCGCTTGGTGCAAACATTTGGGAGAGTCCCCTTTTTTACTTGTTATACAGGGTAGTTAACACGAAGTGTTACCAATTCAATCTACCACATTTTTGTGTGTGAAAATATATTTTATTGATTGTGGAAGTAATCAGTAGTTTAGAATTCATTCACTTTTGCTTGATATGAAAACTTTTTGCCTTGACTATTGCTCTGAGCCGATCAAAAACGAGAATCTAACCCGTCGCTAGTTTGGCTCATTCATATTGCATATTTTTTTAGACATAACCTTGCTCTTTTAAATGTCCCAAATAGAAAAGTCCATCGGATTGACATTTTGGCGAATTGGACTGCCGCTGTGTGGACGTAATATAATGCCCATTGCATCACTTGAATTGGAAAATTAGTTATTAATGTAGCCATTCGTAGGCTCAAATTCTTGTAAGTGCCCACGGTTAAGTTAACACGATCATATTGGGATTTTACGAATTGCTCTATTGGGAATTTTTTCTGTTAGATAACACGAAATTCATCATGTTCCTCCTAGCAACTCGGTTTTGTCCGTCCCAAAGCAATTGTCAAGGCAAAAGGTGGTCATATCGAGCAAAAGTGAATGAGTCTAAAATGTAGATTAATCCGTCCCATGCCACCATGGACATACACCTAAGCCAGTAATCGACTTGTTGTGCGTTCCAAATACTAAAAAGTAACCTCGAAAACGAAAATCTAAGTCAGGAATTCCGTGCTACTTACAAAATCCCCAACTGTTTTCCATTCCACTCCCTCAAGTCATGTCTGTTATTGTGTTCTTGCCTAAGGAAATGCTGTGTAAATGCTCCAGCATCTCATTATCCTCCCCACATGCACTACACATACCATCAGCTGCCGCACCGAATTTGCATAAGTGAGATGGTAGTCCTATGTGTCCCCTTAGGATACCGAAAGCTATACTGACCTCTTTTTTTATTAATTTTCTGTAAAAGCGTCGTCGTCTTTTCACGATTCGAATCTACTAATAGGATTTTCTGATTTTCTTCGTCCTGTCAACTATTTCGTTATTAAGGGCGTGGGCGTTCATCTCCCACGGACTGCGTCGACTTGAAAGTCTTCGGGTTGACCAAGTGTATTGACAGCACTCTGATTTTTCGTTCCCCCTTACTCCGCTATGCCCCGGCACCCAAACGATGCGGATCGTGCCATCCTCAGAGAAGGCGTTAATCTCCTCCTTACACCCCAAGACTGTTGGCGACCTTACCGTTCTGGTTGTTATTGCCTTGATGGCCAGTTCACTGTCCGTAAAGATGTTCACACTCGATGTCCTCGCGTTACCACCACACCACCTCACGCATTCAGTGATCTCAGTCCCTGGGGTCTCAACCATGATCTTCCAGATGGCAATATCAGAGTTTCGTCAATACAAGACTGTGCCGCTGGCATTCCTTCTAGATTTCCTATCGTCACCTCGATCTTTGTTTTGAGGAAACTTGATGCGTCAAATTGACCCACTTTCCTGGTGAACAGGCAGATTTCAGTCTTCTCTGGGCTAACATTGGGATCCCCAGATCTAGCCCAGACGTATGCCATCTCTAAGACTCTTTCGGCCCTTCTACTTCTTTTAGAACAATGCGTAGCAAACGGGTTCACTCGATGTCCTCGGGTTAACACCACACCACCTCACGCATTCAGTGATCTCAGTCTCTTGGTTCTCAATGTAGATCTAAGCATGATCTTCCAGATGGCAATATCAGAGTTTCGTCAATACAAGACTGAGCCGCTGGCATTCCTTCCAGGTTTCGTATCGTCACCTCGATCTTTCTTTTGAGGAAACTTGGTGCGTCAAATTGACCCACTTTCCTGTTGAATAGGCAGATTTCAGTTTTCTCTGGGCTAATATTGGGTTCCCCAGATCTAGCCCAGTCGTATACCATCTCCAAGACTCTTTCGGCCCTTATACTTCTATTTGAGGTTACTTATGGTGTTCACCCATAGGAGTGGCGATAAAATGTCCACTGTGGCGTGCCCTGTGTCACTTTCTCCCTTATATTTATCTCATGGGACCCGCAATTTATCCACCTATTCCTTAGCATATGATTAATTCAGTCTCTAAGGACCCCATCGATCCGGTACTGGTCTAAGGATTGGATCAATGTGTCGGTCCGCACATTGTTAAAATCCCCATTGATGTCAATGCATACCGCCAATGTGTATGTCTTGGCATCAAAGGATTCTTCTATTTTATGCAGAACCTCGTGAAGGGCATTCTCCACCGATCTTCCCTTGACATAGGTATGCTGTTTGTATTTGAGCAGTTCGCTGGATGTCATGATGTCCACAATACGTTACATGATTTCGAGTAGAAAGGACGTATGACTTACGTATCTGTAGGCCTTTGATGTCGCATAACTATCCTTGTCGGAATTGGGTATAAAAACCGCCCTTGCCTCCTGCCAGGCTTTCCGTGTATATGCAAGTGCCAGGTACTCTGTTAAAATAATGGCTAGATTGGTAGCCAGATGGTCGGCCTCCTTCTATAGTAATGCCTGAAATATTCCATCAGGTCTGAAATGCCTGAAATATTCCAACGGTTTGAAGCTCCTCAAGGCTTCCTTTACCATATCTTTCGTAATGATAAGCCTTCGACCAACCTCATTATTCCAAGATTCCGGTATCTCCGTGAGTCCCGATGTATCCTGGGGAAATGCGTTTTCACCAAAAGCCTCAACACGTCCTTCGTTGTCTCTGAGCTCACTTCCATGTCGTCTACTAACGTTTCAGTTTACACATAGGGTTTTAATAAAACCTTCCCATTTTTGTGGGGTCGCTCTGGTAATCTTATTGTTTTCCTTGAGTCGTGTGTAATATACATCTTAATAAACTTCCGGTTTCTTGCGACATGCTCTGTTATAAAGTCTGCGGACCTCTTTCCCAATAAAAAAATTTTGATTGCTTTAATACATTTTTGTCATTTGAACCGATAAAGACCCGGCCGATACGGAATAACTATGAGCACCAGACAGGCTGGAACTTTGATCTCCCACTTGCGTGGTGTCCATCGTTTTCACGGGAAGCTTAGGTGAAAGCTACAGGGCCCGTCCACAGGTTGCGGTTGGTAAAAAGCCCCGTTTTTATGCGGAGTAGCTGCAAATGCGGCCGCGGGCAGTCAGCGATTTTCGAGAGGAAGGTCTCAGTGAGGAGTCAGGTGGCACTGGGTCTTAATAAAATACACAGTGCCAATAATACTCGAGATGACAAGGCGAGTTATTGGCGCCTTCAAATAACCAATGGCCAACATCAGCGTCTGTTCCCAGGTTGGGAAGTGCGATTGACTGGGAATGGCGTCACAAAAACAGCAAACGGTGACGAACTATACTATAGCTGCCATAACACGAGGCGTGAATTTGGATATGGATTTGTGGTTAGTCGGAGACTGAAACTCCTTGTCCCCAGCTTTCCTCCGGCGGATGAGAGGCTAGCCACAACCCGCATAAAAGCCAAATTCTTCAACATCAGCCTTATTTGTGCCCATGCCTCGACGGAAGGCAAAGACGAGCAGACCAAGGATATTTTTTACTAGCGCCAAGAGAGAGAATATGGCCGCTGCCCCGTACATGATATCGTTCTGGGAGATTTTGCCTCCACTAGATAACGTCCAGTAATGGGTTGAGGCTGATAGATTTCGCCGCGGCAAAAACCATGGTAGTGAGTAGCACCACATTTCAACAAAAAAATATTCTCAAAGCCACATGGCTGTGACCCGATCTAAACACGAGAAACCAAATTGATCACGTTGTGATAAATGGAAGGCATTCATCCAGCGTGTCGTAAATGTACGATCTATCCATGGAGATAGATTCGGATCATTATCTTGTTGCAGCAAAGGTACGCACCCGTTTGAACATGGCGAGGAAAGTACGATCTGACACTGCACGGAAGCTGGACATTGAAAAGCTACAAAAACAACAAATGGCAGCGGTATAATCCACTCGACTGACCCAACTGCTTGATGAAAGCACTCCTTGTTCCGATGATATAATAGCGCAGTGGCAAACTATTGCCCACTCCATGGAAAATGCCGCGAAATTCGTACTTGGGCACCGGAAGCTTCCTCCAAGAAACCCATGGTACTAGCAAGAGTATCGTGATGCTACTGGAGCCAAAAATGCGGCATATAGAGCAACCCTGCAATCAGTAGCAACGCTCCAGATGAAGAGTGGTATCAGGAGAAAAGGATAAAAAGGAAAAACGTTTAATCCGCAGAAAGAAAAAGGAAATGGAAAGACGTGAGTGTGAGCGAATTCAGATGTACAGGATTCAGAATGAAGTCCGGAAATTTTACCAAAGAATTAAACATCAAACCGATGGCTTAGGTGCAGGCACATCCTCCTGCAGTGACAAAGAAGGAAATCTGGTAACTGGCACAGATAGCATGTTGAGGATATGGAAAGAACATTTTACCCAACTGCTAGTGTCCGATGTTGGCGGCGAAGAGGATACCGCAGAACCAATATCTGATGATGGTATAGAATGTTTACCTCCTAGTCAGAATGAAGTCCAGGTAGCGGTGACCCGACTAAAGTACAACAAGGCAACAGGAGCCGACGGGTTACCCGCTGAACTATTTAAGACGGGAGGCGACACGCTGATAAGGCGTATGCATCAGCTTATTTGCGCAATCTGGCTAGAAGAACGCATTCCCGATGATTGGAACCTCAGCATACTATGTCCCGTACACAAGAAAGGAGACAAGACGGAATGGGCCAACTACAGAGGAATAAGTCTCCTCCACATCGCATACAAGATACTCTCGAGCGTACTTTGTGAAAGATTAAAATGTAAAGTCAATGAGATAATTGGACCCTATCAATGCGGCTTTAGACCTGGTAAATCCACACTGAACCACACTCCGCCAAATCCTGGTTAAGATCTGAAATCAACACCTACCATCTCTCTGATGACTACAAAGCCGCCTTGAATACACCTTTACTTTCAAAGGTATTTCAAGCCATGTTTGAGTTTGGTATCCCTGCAAAATTAATAAGACTCTGCAGGACGACACTTGCTGATACGCGTTCCTCAGTAAGAATAGAAAATAATCTCTTTGAACCATTTAATACCAAACGAAGTTTCAGACAAGGGAACAGCCTATCGTGTGATGATCTCTTTAATATCCTGTTGGAGAAGATTATACGAGATGCAGATGTGAACAGATATGCAGACATTCAATTCGCCTAAGCCGACGATTTCGACAACTTAGGTCGGTCACCGGAAGTAGTAATTGCAGCCTTTGAAAGAATCGAAAGAGAGTCAGTGAAAATGGGTCTGGCAGTATATGGATATAAGACGAAATGGATGGTTTCAACTCCCAAAAAACCTTGCACAACCGAGCAGAAAACCACAACTTTGTGACAGTCAGTAACCGAAACGAATGACACCAGTTTTGAGATAAAGCGAAGAATAATACTAGCAAACAGATGCTACTTTGGACTAAGTAAGCAGTTTAGAAACAAGGCCACCTCTCGACAGACGAAGATTACACTATACAAGGCACTGATACTACCCGTGTTGTTATATGGTTCTGAGGCATGGGTATTTGTGAAAGCAGATGAGGCCGTGCTTGGAGAATTTGAGAGAAAGATACTTCGTACAATATATGGACCAGTTTGCGTTAATTGAGAATATAAGCGACGTATGAATTACGAGCTGTATGACGAAGATAGCGTAGTTACACGCATCAAAATACAACAGCTGCGTTGGCTACGTCATGTTGTCAGAATAAATGAAGAAGCTCCACCAAAGAAGTCTTTTGAAGGCAAACACGGTGGTACACGCAAACCGGGAAGACCAAAAGCCCGATGGAAAGATCAAGTGGTGGGAGACACCTTGAAACTTGGTGTCTGAGATTTTAGAATGAGCGCAGAAGATCGAGGTGCTTGGAACGCTATTCTACGTTCAGCTAGTGGAACAAATATTCTGTCATAGCCAATTAAAGTAAAGTAAGTAAACTAATAAAGATTTTTTCACACAAAAAATTCTGGTCCTCTGAATTGGTAATACTTCGTATCAGCCATCCTACTTTTTTAAAATTTTATTTCGAGGATGGATTTATATTGGCAGTTTTAACCCTTATATAATGCTTGCGATTTTAAGATACCTATATATAGCAAACAAAAATACTATTGCTCATTATTTTAAAAGAAGATAAGGCTTAGAAACAATATCAAATATGTGAGTGTGCCCATACTACTTAAAGGTTTGGTCTTTGTTTCCGACTCGACATTTATCAAATCACACATCATTTCAAGCAGTACTTCTGTCTATTTTTTATGTTCTCTTGATTCTGGACCATAAAAAGCAATGAATCCTCTACTAAATTTGAGGGTTTGCTTGTGATTCTAGTTGTATTGTCTCTGAATGTATAAATTCTGGCTGTATGTATTCGTGCTTAAGAATTGTCTTCTTTCTACATTAACACCCTTTATAAATACAAATTCATGCTGGGTGAGAACATCGTTCCTAGCATTTTGCCTATTTAATATATTTACGTATTTATCCTTTTCACCTGTAATCACCTCGAGAGCAACCCAGACTCCATTCGGTCACAAGATGGTGGTAGGGCAAGAGTCTGGGCCTTTCGCAAACTCATACATACACATGTACATGAATAAGCGTAGAAGGCTATATGGCACATTATATTCATTGGATTGAGCAATAATTTCTTATTTTATCATCCTTCTCCTTTGGCCAACTGCATGAGCTCTTTTTGCCATGCAATTTAGCCAAGCATTCAGCCAGTGTTGGTGTGGCTGACGTTGACTGTGGAGGGTTAAATTGTCTGTTACCTTTTATGGTTATAATGTTATGGCATTTTCCAGCATAAATTGTGTTATCCTTTTGATACATCCGTACACATACATACACTCTTGCCAGGATATGTTGCTGGTGTTGTGGAAGACAAGGACGTAAATACAATAGTCGGAATTTTGCGGCAGACGCCTGTACCATGTCCCCTGCCATTATGTCAGTCGGTCGGTGTAAATCTTTTTATTAAGACGAAACCAGTTGAGAAGTGTTGAACTATTTTGCACATTCAAGTGGTTAACCGAGCGTAGGATTTTAACAAGGATTTTTCAAAGTTAAGAAGGATGTAAGCATATTATAGATGGCACTGAAGCAAGAACAAGTAAGCTTTGCAATTTGTTTATGTGTGTGATGATGTCTGAAGTCCTGCAAATGAGTAATGCCTGCCATTATTACATGTTACGAAATATAAAAGGGATGAGTTTTGGGCTGATTGTCATGCTTCGAAGCAAATTGTCGTCATTTGAGTTCCTATCATGATGAGTTGAAAGGTCTGCAGTTTTCTTGACTCTTTTATTCACCAAGTTAGTATTAGAAAAGGTGGAGTGTTCATTTGAAAAATATATTTTTGAGTAGTATAATTTTAATAAAACTCAAGGTGTTTCCTTGGGAACTAAAGCATGTATTGGTCACAGTGCTTGTAGATTTATTGGAATAGCATACATGCTAGACAAACGTTCACAAGTTTAAAGTCTAAGGAAGAACATGTGAAACCAAGAACTATGGATTATAAGCATTACTTCTTTCTTAATCGATTTATTAAATATTTAGTGGTATTGTGAGTGTGGTGGCACGATTTGTTTAACTAATATGTAGGGGAAGCCCCTTATATATGCAGAGCATTGAGTTTGCTTAAGGAAAGTAGGGATCAGAGGGGATAAATATATAGTACGAGGTCTGCTATATAAATTCCCGCTCTAATAACGAAATTTTGAATTTTTATCATCAAAAATGATTTTATTGTTTTTCAAAGTGTGTTCCAGCATGATTTGTGCTCAAACCAACTGTTACACTTCCAAAACATGTATATATTGAACACTTCAACAGCATTCTCTGACGACGATCAACGATTCGCTACGATGATTATCGGAAGTATCGCAATCGTATATTTTCAATATTTCTTCGCATTTATCGACACGAGCTTTTTTATACGATTGTTAAACTGTGAGGAATCCAACGAAAACCTTTTTAACGGCAAGCTTTTCATGCAATATCGTATGTATGCTAGTGGATGAAATGCCCAAGGATGCCTCTGTCAGATGATGTGTCACTTGACGATCTTGAATTGTAAGTACAACGGCCTTTTTTGGACGACCTGCACGGAATTGGACTTTGAGCGAGTTTCGGCCACGACTAAACTCATTAAACCAATTTTTCACAGTGCCATATGATGGTGTTTCATTACCATATGAACTCTTGTCTCAATGAACTCTTGTCGTGTTAATCCATGTCAAAAGTTTTGAAAAACGGTCGCACGAAAATGTTCACGAGTTCACGAGTTCACTCCATTTTTTTGGCAAATAATTTTTTTCAAGTTACTGTAACTACACAAATGATGGTCGTACGTCAAAACGTACTGAGAACGATTATACTAGAAAATGTCAAACTTTCAATGGACAAGTCAAATTGCACCTGACATCACTTAGTGTTGCCTATGCCAGAAACACATCCATACACATGTACATGTATAGCATACTAGCTGGACAGTGCCCGCTCCGCTGCGCCTTCTTTCACTCTCTTATTTATCTGAGCCCTATACAGGCACGGTCAGGAAAAAAGTCCTGTTTGGGGGTGCTAGTACGGCCTTTCAAATTTCATTCGTTTGAGCCTTATATTGATATGGTCGGTAAATATGTCCGATATGGGGGTGGTGCCACATGTATCAGATTTGTGCTCTAGCCTCCAAAACCTTTCAGTTGTCCTTAATATTGTCATTATAGGTTTAAATTTCCGTTTGGCGGGCTTTGAGAGTGGGGCGGCTGCCCTAGAATTCCCACCATTAATAAGTGTACCAAATTTCTGTTTTTGAGTTGTTATAAACAGGCTAAATTTCACGAAAATCGACCCACCCATCTCCGAGATCTGTCGTTTTTGAAAATGGTGTACGGAGAGGGTCCGCCCATCAAAGTTTGGATGTAAGATCTACTTCATTCTCTTAATTTTGGTGGTAGTTGGGAGTAGGCCCTTTACCCCGAAAGTAGATATCAGATTCATACTCGACTCCCAAAAACCACATATGAGCTTCATATTGTTATAGTTGGTATATATGTGCGGTTCAGGGGGAGTTTATGACATGAATCGACCCAAAAACACTTGGCCATAAAACAGATATCAGAATTGAACCCGTTTTCCCTTAATCCATAAATATGCCCAATTTGAGGGGTATGTAGGGTGGGGCAGCCACCTACGCACTAAGCCCTGAAAAATCTCATCAACGTTCTCCACTGTTAAATTCCGTTTTATACTTTCAAATATCTATTATTTGAGTCCCCTTATAGGCATAGTAGGCAAACATATCCACATTGTCCCAATTGGTAAATATGTCCTGCTGGGGAGTTTAAGTGGTGGGTAGGCGCCTCAAAAATAAAATAAATAAACAAACAAACAAAGTGCAACAATTTTATTTTTATATAATAGATAGCTGAATCGGGCCTACTCCGCTGCGCCTTTTTTTACTTTATATTGAAAATTAAACAACTTTTAGTGAAATTAGCTGAGCCCGGCCGCGCTTTGCTGCGCACGTTAATGCTATGTTGGGAGAAGGGTCCCCCCTTCACATATCAAAAAGTAAAGTAAGGGACCGCCTCCTTCCAATATCAACAAATTAAAAACCCATTTCCTCATTCCTGACAATTTTCGTAATCTACTCCCGACAATTTTCGTAATCTACTCCCGAATACCTTTCATTCGAGTCCCATATTGTCATTATCGTCCAATAATCCTATTTTAGGGGGTTTTGGGGTCGGGGCGGCCCTCAAATTATTTGGATGCAATTTGTATAATGAAACTCGTACTCTACTCTTGAATACCTTTCATATGAGTCTCATCTTGTCGTACATTTGGGATAAGGGGGGGGGGGGGGGAGTCCGCCCCCTTCCGATATCAAAAATTATATAGCCTATTGCTCCTTCCAGACCAACCTACACAAACTGTGAAAATTTCAACCGTTTTTGAGTCTCTACGTAACAAACAAATTTACAAACCCACAAACAAACACTAATTCATTTTATACCCTCCACCATAGGATGAGGGTATACTAATTTCGTCATTCTGTTTGTAACACCTCGAAATATGCGCCTGAGATCCCATAAATCCCATTCTTGATCGTCATGTCATTTTAAGTCGATCTAGCCATCTCCGTCCGTCTGTCCATCCGTCTGTCCGTCCGTTCTGTCCGTCTGTCTGTCGAAAGCAAGCTAACTTTCGAAGGAGTAAAGCTAGCCGCACAAATACTTGAAATTTTGCACAAATTCTTTTTATTAGCGTAGGTCGGTTGGGATTGTAAATGGGCCAAATTGGTCCATATTTTCATATAGCTGGCATATAAACCGATCTTGGGTCTTGATTTCTTGAGGACGCAATTCTTACCTGATTTGACTGAAGTTTTGCATCAGATGTTTTGTTATAGTTTCTAACAACTGTGCCAATTATGGTTCAAATAAACCTATCCGATTTGGCTGACATTTTGCATGCGGTGTTCTGTTATGACTTCCATAATAAGTAGGCCCGCCCTACTTAGCACGCTTTTACTTGTTATATGTAGAGATTAGCATATGTGGGAGGACTTTAGTCGGAAGTCGTATAAGATTACAAACCACTCTGAGGATGGGAAAGTTACGTATGTAAGGAATATATCCTAACCAGTGTTGCCATTTTTTGGTAGATTCCTACCAAATTTGGTAGATTCTTTCTCTTGGAAGGTTAGTGAACGACTTA
Source organism: Stomoxys calcitrans (assembly GCF_963082655.1). Lineage (NCBI taxonomy): Eukaryota > Metazoa > Arthropoda > Insecta > Diptera > Muscidae > Stomoxys > Stomoxys calcitrans. Next base: position 128,407,147 of record NC_081554.1, read on the forward strand.
AATTTTGGTAGATTTTTCCCATACATAAATACCAAATACATTAGTGAAGAAATTTGATTTAATAAAAGTCTTTTTAGCAAAATCGGATAAAATGTGCACCGTTTATAGATCCATAATAAGTCTAATTTCAGCTACATCCAAATATGTTGACATTTGTAAACCAATTTTTAACGTTACGATTCGCAGCATCTTTGAAGAAGTACGGTCCAATGATGCCACAAGCCCAGAAACCGCACCAAACTGAGACTTTTTCTGGATGCATTAGTAGCTCTTGCAATGCTTTTGGCTGATCTTCACTCCCAAATCGACAATTCTGCTGCATTGAACTAAAAATGAGCTTCGATGAACTTTGTGTGTTTGTCGGTTTGTTTGTTCCGTATAGACTCAAAAATGGCTGAACCTATTACCTTTAAATTTTCACAGATTGTGTAGGTAGGTCTGGAAGGAAACATAAGCTATATAATATTTATACCCTCCACCATACGATGGGGGTATACTAATTTCGTCATTCTGTTTGTAACTCCTCAAAATATTTGTCTAAGACCCCATGATTGATCGTCACGACATTTAAAGTCGAACTAGCCATTACCGTCCGTCTGTCCGTCCTTCTGTCTGTCGAAAGCACGCTAACTTCCGAAGGAGTAAAGCTAGCCGCTTGAAATTTTGCACAAATACTTCTTATTAGTGTAGGTCGGTTGGTATTGTAAATGGGCCATATCGGCCCATGTTTTGATATAGCTGCCATACAAACCGATCTGTGGTCTTGACTTCTTGAGCAATTAGAGGACGTAATTATTATCCGATTTGGCTGAAATTTTGCATGAGGTGTTTTGTTATGACTTTCAACAACTGTGCTAAGAATAGTTCAAATCGGACCATAACCTTATATAGCTGCCATATAAACCGATCTGGGGTCTTGACATTTTGAGCCTCTACAGAGCACAATTCCTATTCAATTACTTTATTTTATCCCTTGTTTGATTAAAAACAGATACCGTGGCAAGAGCTCGACAAAAGCGATCCATGGTGAAGGGTATATAAGATTCGGCCCGGCCGAACTTAGCACACTTTTCTTGTTTGAAATCGTACCAAAAGTACTACCCAACAAGTAACAAGTAAAAAGGCGTTAAGTTCGGGCGGGCCGAACTTTGGATACTCACCACCTCGGGTATATATGTAAACCACCTTTCATCAAAATCCGGTGAAAATTGCATACGTTATGTCCCATATCAGTTATATCGAAATATGTTCCTATTTGGATCAAATACAATTGTTCAATTGTGTATAACAAAATATTGGTCTTTTTAGTAGCTATATCTAACAATAAACCGATCTGAACCATATACGACACGGATGTCGAAAAGCCTAATATAAGTTAGTATGTCAAATTTCAGTTAAATCGGATTATAAATGCGCATTTTTTGGGGCCAAGACTTTAAATCGAGATATCGGTCTACATGGTAGCTGTATTCAAATCTGGACCGAGTTTCTTCAAGTTGCAGAAAAATGTCGAAGAGCCTAACACAACGCACTGTCCCAAATTTCGGCGAAATCGGATAATAAATGCGCCTTTAATGGGCCCAAAACCTTAAATCGAGAGATCGGTCTATATGGTAGCTATATCCAAATCTGGACCGATCTAGGCCAAATTGAAGTGGGATGTTGAAGGGCCCAACGCAACTTACTGTCCCAAATTTCAGCAAAATCGGATAATAATTGTGGCTTTTATGGGACTAAGACCCTAAATCGGCGGATCGGTCTATATGAGGGCAATTTCAAGATATAGTCCGATATAGCCCATCTTCGAACTTAACCTGCTTATGGACAAAGAAAGAATCTGTGCATAATTTCAAGTCAATATCTCTATTTTTAAAGACTGTAGCGTGATTTCAACAGACAGACGGACGGATATGATCTTAGATTTTTACGCTGATCAAGAATATATATAATTTATAGGGTCGGAAATGGATATTTTGATGTGTTGCAAACGGAATTACAAAATTAATATACCCACATCCTTCGGTGGTGGGTAAAAAAAATAAAAGTGGACCGATCGAGACAATATGGGATTCAAATGAAAGGTATTCAAGTGTAGAGTACGAATTTCATAATAAAAGTTGGGTCGAAGTACTTGGGGCGCCGCCCCAGCCCAAAAACCCCTTAAAATAGGTTTATTTGACGATCATGACAATATGGGACTCAAATGAAAGGTATTCGGGAGTAGATTACGAATATGGTCAGGAAGTAGGAATAGGCTTTATAATTTATTGATAACTGAAGAGGGCGGACCCTCCACCGTTACCCCAAAAACACCACCAAAAATCTAAAGTGCACCGATAAGAACAATATGGGTATCAAATGAAAAGTATGAGGGAGTAGAGAACGAAATATAGGGTGTCACCCCACCCCCACAAAAACACCCAAAATGGGCACATTAGCCAATCACTGTTGTATGGGACTCGATTTGTTTGAAAAAACGGCAGAATCGATTTTCTCGAAATTTTTGCTTATGGTGTGAGTTGGTCTGGAAGAAAAGATAGACTTTATAATTTTTCAGTGTAAGAAGGGGGACGGACCCTCCCCCTTATGTCCAAAACACAACCCAAAATCAAAAGTGAACCGATATAGGGGACAATATAGGTATCAACTGAAAGATATTGGAGAGTAGAATACGAATATGGTATTAAGATTTGAGTCTAAGTATCAATCGGGCAGCCCCAACCCCAAAACTCCCCAAAACAGACATATTGGTTTTCGGGAGAAGATTTCGAATCTGGCATAAAAAATCTGATTAAAATTTGGGTCTAAGTACCCGGCGCCCCCCCCCCCCCCAACTCTAAAACTCCTCTAAACAGACATATTCGCAGTACATGTCAACATAGGAAACAAATGAAAAGTATTGGACAGTAGATTACAAACAAACATTAGGTCCAAATAATGGGAGGTCGCCCAGCCCCAAATGAGCATATTAGCCGACCATGGCTTTATGGGACTCAAATGAAATATATTAGGCAGTAGATTACAAATATGGCATACAACATTAGGTCGAAGTAATAGGAGGTCGCCCACCCCTAAATACCCCAAATGGGCATATTAGCCGACCACGGCTATATGGAACTCAAATGAAAGGAATTAGGGAGTAGATTGCAAATATGACATTAACATTTGCGTTCAAGTCTAGGTGGCGCTTTTCCTCCTAAAGATACGTCAAATGGGTTATTTGACCCATTATGACAATATGGGACTCAAATGAAAGGTATTTGAGAGTAGAAAACGAATTTGATATCCAATTTGGGAGCCAAGTTTTTTGGGCTACGCCCTAAAGCACACCCTAAATTGAACATCACTTTCGTTGGGAATAAAGAACGAATTTAATATCCATATTTGAGTCGAAATGTCTGAGGAAGAACATTACCACCAGGAACAGAGAAGGGGCAAATTCTCACACATCAATGAGTGCTTTTCGATTCAAGTTTAAACTCAATGATAAGGGACCTTTTTTATAGCCGAGTATGAACGGCGTCCCGCAGTGCGACATCTCGTTAGGGAACATTTTTTAAATGACTATGCATGCCATTGTACCTCGCAAATGTCGCCAACATTAAGAGGGGATAAATACCGCTTTGTCCGATGTTCTCGCCAGGATTCGAACGCGTACAGTGTCATAGGCTACAATGGCACGAATTCAATATCCGCATTCAGGGTGAAGTGTCCCCACCCTAAAAAGATATTAGAGAGTTAAAGAAAGCGCAGCGGAGCTGGCCGGGTTTGGCTAGTACACACATAAGAATAACGTTAAATTAATTTATAAATAAAGAAAAACTAACTGAAATCCCGAATAACATGTTCCATATATCAAGAATGAAAATTAATGTCAGGGTAAAGAATTTTACATTTAGCGCAAATTTTTGTTAAAATTTATCGCAAAGAAACTTATACTTTTATCGTAAACAAAGTTCATCGTTTTTTCGAAAAGAAGTTTACTTGAAGAAAAGAATTAGTTTTTTTTGCTTGTAGATGTTCCTCCGATTTGGACCAATGTGGTTTTATTTTGTCAACCGATCCTTACAAATATTTGCGCAAAAATAATCCCCACATATATGTGTCGGCAGATTTAAGCTTATATATAGTAGCTGAACAAAATTTAGCACAAATTGAAGTTATTGAGGTGTTAATATTCTCCCATCCCATGGTGGAGGGCATAAAAACAAGAAGACGGCTGTAAGAGAAACACATATCAAGAAAGTAAAGATACCGCCCAACTCCTATTTTGACAATGCTGCAAGGAAACAGTAGAGTTTCATCCTTGGCAAGGTTATTCCGGTGCATTGACTCGATCGCTGTGGGAAAGATAATAATTTGAATAGTTGGGCTTGCTTCAAATATTGTGTCTAGCTATCAAATTAATTTTAAATGACTTTCAAGTGTTTCCAGTCATGATGTGAGTGTTTTAGACATATGTATCGAATGCTATGCACGTTCCAGTCCTGTTTTTCCATAACATTTCACAGCGAGTAGACAAACTGATATTAAATTTTCAAACGATTTGTCTTTATCGCTCATAGCTGTTTAATTTATGTTCTACGATACTGAGTCGTAACAGAAACGCACCAATTCATAGTCCAGTTTAAGTGTTAAATTTCAAATGGTTATTGAGTATAAGTTTAAATAAATTGGTCAACATGTTAACACACTAGGGGGGCAATGATAAATTTCTGCTGCGGCTATTACCAATTTTATCATAAATTTAAGTGAATTGAAATTTAAAAGAGTTTGTGGTAAATTTGTTTTCCACCAAAAACTCCGCCTTTGCTAAAAAGTTGGCTAAGCGTAGCAAAGTAAAGTGCCTATCTCCACAAAAATATTGATATTTGGTGTCAAAATTTCTAATTTCTTGAATTGTCGTCAGTTATAAAGCCAATATCTTATGAATCAAAATCATCGTTTTGGAGAAGTAGGAATTATCAGTTTTTCGCTAAAATGGACTTAGGCAGATGGATTTGTAGCCATATACGATATGTCTTCTATCTTGGTAAGCAAGTTATCAAAACCGAACTGTTCCTCACCTCTCTAATGTCCCACCATAAGACCGATTATGTAGAGTTTGCAAAGCAGTAATTTGGCCATTTCCATGCTGGACATGAAATATTATCGTATTGCAGTTGTTGTCATTGCCGTAAAATTGTCCAGTAACTGCCCCCGATCCCTTCGACCATTCGTTTACTTGAATGCCGCTTTGCAGTTCCGCTGAATGACATTTACAAATGGTTTGGCTGAATTTGCGCCCGGAGCTCACGCCTTACGGTTCTAACATGCCGACCAGCATGCAGTTTGTTGTGGCATTTGCAATGTTGTTGACATGTTGCAAGTGACTGCACACACACACACTGAGTGAGTTATGCCTTCCCCAATGTTGCACCTTTGGAAAACAACAAAATCAAATGCAATTCAACTTGCGCGATTATGCTGGCGGCTTTGCAATGCCAAAAGAGACCGATTGCCAGTCTGCGAATGAGTGTTAAGCGTTTTCTGCAAAATCCATTTTCTGCTTCTGGGAACAAACGATGTGCGAACGTTGGTTTTGCGGATAATCGAATTGATATATTATGGCGCTTTAGTTTGAATGACACTTAAGGTTAAAGTTGTTGATTATTTGACAGATTGTTTAGTGTCTGCTATTCTGAGTGATATATTCACCTCAATAATAGAACAATCAAACGAGACTTAATGCCTAAAATTTAGATTGTCAGGTCATGAAAATGACTTAATAGATATTGCTGCATACTGCTTAAGGTCGTTTTCGTCCTTCCTACTGTACATATTTTTATATTTATCCTTTATTTATAATTGGAGTATATTAAATATATTGCAAAAAAATATGACCAATAGTAAACTTTTCAGTGTGAACATAGGGCATCAACAATCTCTCTCCAACGAGTTCTAACGTTGGCCAAAGCTTTGGCTTCATTCCACGAAATATGAATTGGTTCCAACACTCTTTTCGTACAGCGTATCCATGTGTTTTTTGGGCGTCCCAAACCTCGCTGTCCTTGCGGGTCTAGGACATTTCTCGCGGTATGATCGCGCTGTCGGCGTAGGATATGACCCAACCAAGTCCATTTTCTCTTTCGGATTTTACATCGACAGGGGAAGGGTTTGTTTTTATTTGCAATTCTTCATTTGAAATGCGATTTGGCCAGAAAATTCAAAGTATTTGCTATAGGCAGCTATTTATGAAAATTTGGACTTTACGGGTAGTCGCTTGTGTCAAGCTCCAAGTTAAAGAACCATATAAAAAGTTGATTTTAAACTACTGTTGAAGATCCTGACCTTTTTATTATGTGAGATGTTACTGCATCTCCAAACTTTGTTGAGTTTAAGGAAGTCGTTTCTAGCCTTGTTGATACGTGCATGTATGTCAGCCTCTGACCCTCCAGCCTTTGTTGTTTTGCTCCCAAGATAGGAGAAGTTGTCGACGTCTTCAATGACATGATCGTTTATAGAGAGCGGTTTTTAGATTTGATGTTCCTATCCTCATCAATTTGGTCTTCGTATGTTTATCTTCGGGCCTACTTTGGCAGAATTTTCATTCATTAGTTCCAGTTTCGTCTTTATGTGCTCGAAGCGATACGCAAAGAGGCACATTTCATACGTTTAGTCGATGTCTTCCAAAACGGAGTCTAATAAAATTAGCAAGTAAAAAGGCATTAAGTTCGGCCGGGCCGAAGTTTGGATACCCACCACCTGGGGTATATATGTTAAACCCCTTTCATCTCAATTGCTCAAATGCACCCAAATTCGCCACGGACATTGAGTGGTTTAATAAATATAAGTCACTGTTGAATTTTGTACTTAAAATTTCGACAAAATCAAGTAATAAATAAAACTTTTATGAGTTTCAGACCCTCGGCACATCGGTCTATAAAATACCTATATCTAAATACAGTCTGATCTTAACCATATTTGGGTCAGATGGCGGGTGGTCTAAAACTACTTACTTTTTCAAAATTCTGCGAATCGGATAAAGAATAAAGCATTTGCCCATAAATGCTTTATTCTTTATCCGATTAGCTGATGACCTGTTATCGTCAGATCGGTCTATATAGCAGCTATATCCAAATATAGTCCGATTTGGCCCGCTCAAGAACTTAACAGGTGTGCATCAAAACAGACGTATCTGTGCCAAATTTCAGCTCAATATCTCAATTTTTTAAGGCTGTAGAGTGATTACAACAGACGGACAGACACACGGACATCGTTAAATCTTCTTAGAATTTTACGACGATCCGAAATATATATACTTTGTAGGATCGGAAATTAATATTATGAAGTGTTTCAAACAGAATGACTAAATGAATATACCCCCTAACCTACGGTGGTGGGTATACAAATAGCGTCGGTAACAGGATGCGACCCTGCTTCACTCCTTTGTGAAAGGTCGACTCTCTTTCCTATTGAAACGGACTGAAACTGCTGCATTTCTATGCAGCTACCTAATTAGTGTCAAGATTTTTTCAGGGATGCCCTTATTCAAGAGCGTGCTCCACATTGCACTTCGCGAAACTGTGTCGAAATCTAACTCCAAGTCGACGAATAAAACGTATATGCAGACTCTTCAATGGTTATGCGCCGGGAATCAATGTGGTCGGCACAAGAACGTCCTGGCCGAAAACCTGCCTGTTTCTTCCTCAAAATGCTGTCAAGTGCGAGCGAAATACTGCAGAAGAAGAGTTGCCATCACTTTGTTATATGGGACTTATAAAAATTTGGGAAAGGGGGTGAAATACTGATTCTCCTCTTTTTTGTGGAAAGACAATGTTCTAGGCAGATTCACACTCACTTCCAAATACTTTAAATGTAAGTTCTCTCCGTTGCATGATCAAAATTTCTTATATCATATTGGTGTCTGTACTGTCACAGATCTCAAGTTTTTAAAAAATGAAGTAGCCAATTTTTTTGTCGACTGATACTTTTCAATATATATTTTGGTAAACAATTTTATGACGATAAACCGGCCCTATCGTAGAAAAATAAAGTTCGTTATAACCAACCTGTACATTCAATTATCGATGGATAAACCTATTATCGAATTGAGTTTTCTGGTACATTTTTAAGTTTATTTAGAAGATATGGCAATATTACGCAGCAATCATCAATAAGAGTGTTCTCGTACTCAAAAATTTACATAATTCTGCACAAATTCGCAAAAAATTTACCGAAAGTCGTTTGTTTGCCAATAAGAGAGAGCGTGAGATCGAAAAATATTTGGAGAGTTTTGCAAATGAGAGGTTGCAATTTTATGCTGGAGGATTTTTCCCAGCTGTCAGAGTTGTCAGTATTGGGGATTTCTCCCCAAAATTGGACACTTATTTTCGACAATTCGGACTGGATATTTGTCTTGAGGACTTGGGAATGCGAAAAAATTTTTTTGAATTTTTTAGGGAGGGACATTTTGTATTTTACCTTTTCAGTTTGTACTTTAGTTATATTTGATAAAAATTTAGATAATATAAATCGATACAATTTTTGTTTTATGTATATATAGTGCAAGTCATGATTAACTGGCTATTAGTATCTGTAATCGCCAAATATCTATAATTATCCGGGACAAACTTGCAATGAAATTCTATCCAGAACATATGGCTTGCACTGTATCGATACAAATAAGAGATGTGCACGTGAGTTGTCTTGTCACGTGCAAGTCACGCGTGTGTCACGAGTTTCGTGAGTGAGATCCAAACTAAAGTAATATTCTTCGTGCGTGAGCGTGAATGAAGGAAATTATGCTCAGGTCATTAATCACAACTCACGAGACACTCAAGACTCACAAGACGCTCGCGTCTAAAGTTAAAAAAAATAACAGGGTATTTAAACGTACTATTCTGTTTACAGACGCATACATATCCAGGGCTGATACATTTTATATATTAATTTTCGTAAGTTCAAATGCTGTAAGATATGAGCATGAACAAGTAAAAGCGTGCTAAGTTCGGCCAGGCCGAATCTTATATACCCTCCGCGGTGGATCGCATTTCTCGAGTTCTTTTCCTGGCATCTCTTCTCAGGCAAAAAAAGGATATAAGAAAAGATTTGCTCTGCTATTAGAGCGATATCAAGATATGGTCCGGTTTGGACCACAATTAAATTATATGTTGGAGACCTGTGTAAAATGTTAGCCAATTCGAATAAGAATTGCGCCCTTTGGGGGCTCAAGAAGTAAAATAGGGAGATGGATTTATATGGGAGCTGTATCGGGCTAAAGACCGATTCAGATTCAGAAAATCTGATAATAATTGCGATCTCTAAAGGCTCAAGTAGTCAAGATCCCAGATCGGTTTATATGGCAGCTATATTAGGTTATGAACCGATTTGAACCTTATTTGACACAGTTGTTCAAAGTAAGAATAAAATACGTCATGCAAAATTTCAACCAAATCGGATAGGAATTGAAGCTCAAGAAGTCAAGTCCCCAAATCTGTTAAATGACAGCTATATCAGGTTAGGAACCGATTTGAACCATACTTTTCACAGTTGTTGGAAATCATAACAAAACAAGTCGTGTAAAATTTCATTCCAGACAGACGGACGGACATGGCAAGATCGATATAAAATGTCGCGACGATCAAGAATATATATACTTTGTGGGGTCTCAGACGAATATTTCGAGTAGTTACAAACAGAATGACGAAATTAGTATACCCCCCATCCTATGGTGGAGGGTATAAAAAAAATATATAATTATTATTCGCTTCACATAAAAATATTTGTTTAACCATGACTAGTGAGTCGTGAGCATCTCGTGAGTAATGAGTGCTATGTGAATCGGTATCTTCTTGTGAGTGTCTCGTGAGTCGTGATTGTTTCGTGAGTCTTGCGTGAGCGTAGGTGATGCGTGAAAAAAATTTGTTTCTCGTGAGTGTGAGTGGCAAATCACTCACGCACACATCTCAAATACAAATAAAACACAGCAACTGTACCAACGAAATGTTTGATGAGTTTTATATTAGTACTGAATAGAAAGCCGTGAAGGGCAAAAATAAAACACAAAAAAGTTTCCAGTGCAATCCCGTTCGTTTGCCATGAAGTAGTAACACCATTTACCAACCTGTCAAAACAATACAAGAAAACAAATGAAAGGCTTTTTAGGAAAGTTTAAAAAAAATACATAAAATTCAGAAAAATTCATAAAATCTTTAATTGAAATGACAGTACGGTCCATATAAATTATTGTTTGAAGATTATTTCATGCAAATGTTGACCGTGACTGCGTCCAAATTTGGCATACTCTTTCCAACATTTCGGCCGGTATCTCACGAATAAATGCTTCAATGTTGTCTTCAAATGCGTCAATTGAAGCGGGCTTGTCTGTATAGACATGAACTTTAACATAGCCCGACAAAAAATAGTCTAAAGACATTAAATCGTAAAATCTAGGCGGCCAGTTTACCGGCGCGGAACGTGAAATAAAAACTTAACCGAACTCGCCTCTCAATAAGTCCATTGGTAAGAGTGTTGTGTGGTATGTCGCACCGTCTTTTTGAAACCACATGTCAAACAAGTCAAGCTCTTGCATTTTGGGCAAAAAAAAAAATTGGATATCATTTCACAGTAGCCCTCACCCATTTACAATTACGTTACCTCATTCGCCTCATTTTTGAAGAAGTACAGTCCAATGATACCACCAGCTCATAAACCGCACCAAAATGTGACTTTTTCTGGATGAATTATTAGCTCTTGCAATGCTTATGGATGATCTTCACTCCAAAGTCGACAATTCTACTTATTTACGTACCCATTGCGCCAAAAATGAGCTTAGTCGTGAAATGAAAGAAGCGCACAATGAACTTTCTTAACAGAACACGCATTTTGATAATAAAATTCAATAATTTGCAAGCGATGTTCGTTTGTAAGACGATTCATTGTTAAATTATAGACCAAACTGAAGATGTTTGACAGTGAAACAAAACACGAAACGTGCGTGAGCTGTTTAAAACAGTGTTGACAAAAAGAATATAGCTAGAAAAGCACCCCTTATTTGTAATTTTTACAACTCCAAGAATATAATATATACCCACCACCAAGAATATAACAATCATCCTATTTTATTATAACTCCACTGCTATATCCATAGTTATATCTAAATAGGGGGTTGTATCGAACATATTTTATTCAGGTCCCGAGAACTCCTATGCTAGTAACAGTTTCGGCGAAATCAGTTCATAAATCCGTTTTTTATTTGAATAAAAACCTTAATTGGAAGATCGGTCTATTGGACAGGTATATCTATGTAGTAAGATCTGATTTATAATTGAGTTGAATGTCGGGAGGTTTAAAACAACTCACTGTTTCAAATTTAAGCGAAATCGGGTAATAAATCAAGCTTTTGTGGGATTCAGACCCCTTATCGACAGATTGATCTATATGTCTGCTATATCTAAGTATAGTCCGATCTAAGCCATACTTGAGTCAGATGTCGCTTGTATGCAGCAAAAAGGCGTATCTGTGCCAAATTTCAGCTCAATATCTCTCTTTTTAAAGGCTGATGACAGCGTGTCTATCCGTCCGTCTGCTGTTAAATCGTCTTAGAATTTTACGACGATCCGAAATATATATACTTTGTAGGGTCGGAAATTGATTTTTCGATGTATTGCAAATGGAATGAATAAATTAATATACCCCTTATCCTATAAGTAGCCCATCATTTTTTACATATCAAACTTCTGTCGAACCAGCAAAAATTAAAGATTTTAGGATCTGAACAAGGATGGTCGAGAAACCGGTTTACACGGGAGCAATATCAGGTTATAGACTAATAAGGCACAGCTTTTGGAAGTCGTAACAGAACACCGCATCCAAAATTTCTGCCTAATCGGACAAAAAAGATGGCTTGTACGGACTCAAGAAGTCAAATCGGGAGATCGGTTTATATGGGAGCTATATGTGGTTTGGATCGTACTTGGCACTGTTTTTAAAAGTCATAAATGAACACTATGGGCAAATTCTTAGCCAAATCGGACAAAAATTGGGCTTGTATGGGTTCAAGAAGTCAAATCGGGAGATAGGTTTATTTGGGATCTATACCGATAAGGCTCATTTGCAATAACCAACAATCTACATCAATACAAAGTATCTGTGCAAAAATTTCAAGCGGCTAGCTCTACGCGTTTGACCGCTATAGTGATTTCGACAGACTCAGAACGTCGAGACGCTCAAGAATATATTGACTTTACAAACGGAATGACTAGATTAGAATACCTCCATCCTATGGTGGTGGGTATAATAACGAGGAGGACTAAAAACGGATCCCCCCAATGTTTACGACCCCCGCAAACATTTAAATGAACCATGATTTGCGTAAGTGCTCTTGGAATGTCGTGGACTGACACATATTGTCTCCAGGTTTACTCTGGTTGATGAGTGGCTAGCCCCAATCCGTACAAAAGCCAAATTCTTCAATATCAGCATTATTTGCACCCATGCCCCGACGGAAGACAAGGACGAACCGACCAAGGACAGAAGCTGGACATCGAAAACTGCAAACACGACAGGTGGCAATGGCATACTTCACTGGGCTGACCAAATTGCTTGATGCTTAGTGTGGCGAGAAACGTAGATCTGACACTGAACCGAAGTTGGACATCGAAAATCTTCCAACACAACAGGTGGCAACGGTGGCAACCCAATTGCTTGAAGAAAGCACTCCCTGTCCCGATAGTTTTGCAGGGCGTTGGCAAAACGTGGCAAGGCAACCTTACAGTCAGTAGCAACGCCATAGGCGAAAGAGAGGCATAAGGAGAAAAGGAGAGAGAGGAAAAACGTCTTTTCCGCAAGAAGAAAAAGGAAATGGAAAGACGTGAGTGTGAGCGAATCGAGGTATTCGGGAGCCAGAATGAAGCCTTGAAATACTATCAAAGAATTAATCATCAAACCGATAGCTTTGGTACAGGCACATCGTCCTGCAGATACAAAGAAGAAAATTCGTTACTGATACAGATCTTGTGCTGAGTATATGGAAAGAATACTTTACCCAGCTGCTGGTATCCGATTATGGTTACCATGAGTATACCACAGAACCAATCCCTCATGATGGTAAAGAATTGTATCAATTAGTCAGAATGGCGTCCACATAGCAGTAGCCCGACTGAAAAATAATAAGGTGGCAGGAGCCAATGAGTTGCCGGCTGAACTATTTAAGACCAGAGGCGACACGCTGATAAGGCGTATAGATCAGCTCGACTGCTCAATCTGCCTAGAAGAACGCATACCCATTATTGGAACCACAGCATACTATGTCCTGTAGACAAAAAAGGGGTCAAGGCGGTATGTGCCAATTACAGAGGAATAAGTTTCCTACCCATCGCATACAAGATACTATCGAGCGGACCGTGTGAAAGTCAACGAAATAATTGGGCACTGTCAGTGTGCCTTTATACCTGGTAAATCGACCATAGACCAGACATTTACACTGCGCCAAATCATCGAAAAGGCCCGAGAAGGACAAATCAACACCAACGATCTTTTCGTGGACTTCAAAGCCGCCTTCAACAGCTCTATACGTTCAAATATATTTCAATCTATGTCTGACTGGAAAACTGATACGACTTGCAGGATGACACTTGCTGATACACGCTCCTCAGTTAAAATAGAAAAGAATATCTCCGAATTGTTCACTACCAAACGAGGTTTCAGACAGGGAGACATCCTATTGTTTGATCTCTTTAGTAAACTGCTGGAGAAAATTATACCAGCAGCAGACGTCTATAGGTCGGTCGCCTATGCCGGCCGGTCACCGGAAGTAATAACTGCAGCCTTTGAAAGTATCGAGGGAGAATAAGTGAAAGTGGGTCTGGTAGATAAGACAAAATGGGTGGTATCAACTCCCAAAACGCTTAGTACATGCGAGCAGAAAAAAAATGGAGAAAGTTGGGAACTACAACTATCTCATAGCAAATATATCTAACTCGACACCGCGGTGACCGAAACAAACGACACCAGTTTTGAAAAAAACGAAATAATCCGAAGTAGCTAACAGATACTACTTTGGATTAAGCAAGCAGATGAGGAGCAAAATCACCTCTCGACAGACGAAAATTACACTACACAAGACACTGATTTAACCCGTTTTGGTAGAAGGATTCGTTTCGATTCGGTTTACATTTTGGGTATTTGCTGCAATCCACCGAAAACGACATCAGTCTATAAGGTAGCTTGTCCGGCCAGTAGGCCCATAAAGAGGAAGAAAGACAAGTAAAAGCGTGCTAATTTCGATCTTATCTTATATATTGCTATGCTATGGATCTATGTCTTGTTATTGGCCATACTTGGTTTAGGTGTTGGAGTTCATAGTAGAAGTCATTGTGTAAAGTTTAAGCCAAATCGGATAAGACTTGCGCCTTATAGGGGCTCAAGAAGTAAAATCGAAAAATCGATTTATATAGGAGTCAATATGCCAATTCAGCCAAATTAGACAAGAACTGCACCATATAGAAGAAGTTCAATCGGGAGATTGTTTTATATGTGATTCAGACCACACTTGGCACGTACGTTGGAGGACATAGGGAAAGTCATTAGCCAGATTGAATAAAAATTGCGCCCGGGGTCAAGAAATAAAATCGGAAAATCGGTTTATATGGGAGCTACATCAGATTGAGAACTGATTCAGACTATATTTGGCACGTCTGTTGCTTGTCATAGGAAACGTCATGGTGATTTATTTGAGCCAATTCGGATGGGGCTCAAGAAGTATAATCGGAAGTTTATATGGAGACATATTCAAATATCGCCCGATATTGCCCATTTACAATACTAACCGACCTTCTTCCATAGGAGTCATTTGTGGAAAATTTCAAGCACTTACCTTCACTCCTTCGAAAGATAGCGTGCTTTCGACAGACGGACGGACGAGCGAACGGACGGTGATGACGATCAAGAATATGTACACCCAGAAAAATTAGTCTGCACATACTCGTATCAGGAATTACTATCTTCTAATATTAAATTAAGTATCTGAAACTCTTAAATAAATCCATTAAAATATTTTTAACTTCTAAACAAACGATTGCCAAAACAAAATCGATTGACAAAACAAAAATTTTAAATTTTTGGCGTAATTTTTTTACGCCATAGCATAAATATAATAGTAGTTATTTTGTCTGCTGTTATTTAAATTCGACCAAAAATTAGCAAATTGTGCAAAATTTTGAAAAATTTTAAGTTATATGCTTATAAAATTGAAAACAAGATCAAATATAAGTATTTTTGAAATATATATAATTTTTTGAATTTAAAAATAACAGCAGGAAATGTTTGCTGTTTTAGCAACAAATTACTTCTGTCCCATTTTCAGCAGTATTTCTGCTGCTTCAGCAAACATTTAGATGTGTTCCACATGGAATGATGTGTTACACCCGGAATGAGGAAGTTAGTATACCGCCATCCTATGGTGGAGGGTATAAAAATGGTGGCATAAAAGCGTTCAATTCGGTTAGTGGAAGTGGTAAAAGCGAGTTATAAGACACAAACAATATGAAGGAATTAAGGAGGACTAAAAAGGAGAATTTTGTTAATTTGATAGAGAAATTGTCGAGTTTCAAGGACACCTCGAAATATAGAAGATTGATGGCAAAGGACGGCTCTTATAAGCGTAATTTGTGATACATTTGTTCATTGTTGGGGACACACTTTCTGGCTGTGGTCTCTCTGGCAGTGTGGAAGGGTATTGGAGACTGTAGACGATAATAGTTGTGTGGCGCCTTGGAGTTCCATGAAAGAACTTTCTTTCTCTCGACATTGGAGAGAATTCTGGACTTTACTATAAGGGGCAAATCTAGGGGGAGATTGTTTCTCCAGGTATTAGCACACATATGTAAGGACAGGATCTTTTTATACCCTCCACCATAGGATGGGGGGTATACTAATTTCGTCATTCTGTTTGTAACTACTCGAAATATTCGTCTGAGACCCCATAACGTATATATATTCTTGATCGTCACGACATTTTATGTCGATCTAGCCATGTCCGTCCGTCCGTCTGTCTGTCGAAAGCACGCTAACTTACGAAGGAGTAAAGCTAGCGGCTTGAAATTTTGCACAAATACTTCTTATGAGTGTAGGTCGGTTGGTATTGTAAATGGGCCGTATCGGTCCATGTTTTGATATAGCTGCCATATAAACCGATCTTGGGTCTTGACTTCTTGAGCCTCTAGAGTGCGCAATTCTTATCCGATTGGGATCAAATTTTGCACGATGTGTTTTGTTATGATATAAAACAACTGTGCCAAGTATTTTTCACATCGGTCCTTAACCTGATATAGCTGCCATATGAACCGATCTTGGGTCTTGACTTCTTGAGCCTCTTGAGTGCGCAATTCTTATCCGATTGGAATGAAATTTTGCACGACGTGTTTTGCTACGATATCCAACAACTGTGCTAAGTATGGTTCAAATCGGTACATAACCTGATATAGCTGCCATATAAACCGATTTTGGGTCTTGACTTCTTGGGCCTCTAGAGAGCGCAATTCTTATCCGATTTGCCTGAAATTTTTTACCACGGATCCTCTCATGACCATCAACATACGTGTTTATTATGGTCTGAATCGGTCTATAGGCCGATACAGCACCCATATAAATTGATCTCTCTATTTTATTTTTTACTTTTTGAGCCCCCAAAGGGTGCAATTCTTATTCGAATTGGCTGACATTTTACACAGGTCTCCAACATATAATTTAATTGTGGTCTAAACCGGATCATAACTTTATATCGCTCTAGTAGCAGAGCAAATCTTTTCTTACATCCTTTTTTTGCCTAAGGAGAGATGCCGGGAAAAGAACTCGACAAATGCGCTCCATGGTGGAGGGTATATAAGATTCGGCCCGGCCGAACTTAGCACGCTTTCACTTGTTCAATATTTAAATGGAATAAATTTAATTTTAGTCATTAACTAGCTGACCCGGTATGCTTCACTACATCTTGAAGTGTTTGTGGCCTCCTTTTGACAAATACCTCTCATTAAAATTATTTATTGTCCCCTTTGATATACATGTCCATTTGGGGTGGGGCGACACCCCGGGAATTGACTAAAATTTTTATATAAGCGTCTCAAGTACCTTTCGTTTGATTCCCATATTTTTCCCTTCAGTATACATGTCCATGTGGGGCATAATTTTGGGGTTTGGCGATCCGCCTATGACAATACCACAACTTTTTATATAAGTTTCGTAATCTCCTCCCCAAATACTTTTCGTTAGAATTACATTTTTTATGTACGTTATACATGTCCATTTGGAGCATATATTTAGGGTGGGCGACCCTCTGGGACTTGACTCCAAATTTTTATATAAGTTTCGAATTCGGGTTTAAGGGTCAAATTTCTATATCAAGTTCGTACTCTACTCTTAAACATCTTGTATTTGATACCCATATTGTCCCAATTGGTAAACGTGTCCGTTTTGTTGGGCTTGGGGAATGGTCAGCCAACCTAGTGGACATCATAAAATAGGGTACAGTATATCCATCTGGTGCCATCCCCTACCATCTGTGAAAACTTCATGAAAATCGGTCCAACCGTTTTTAAGTCTATAATTGACATACTAACAAACAAGCAAAGAGCTATGTTCATTTTTATACTCGTATAATAGAAAGGCAAAAGTTCACTCATTCCAGCAAGAGGAAATAATGTTTGAGAAAAAAACTCATGAAGTCATCAGCCTAATGTATATCCATCCGCCATAGAGACGGAGTTAAGAAGAGCATGTGTGGAGGGCAACCCTTTGAAGTATATATATTCTTGATCAGCATAAAAATCTAATACGATCTAGACATGTCCGTCCGTCTGTCTATTGAAATCACACTACAGTCTTTAAAAATAGAGATATTGAACTGAAACTTTGAACAGGATGATTTTTTGTCCAAAAGCAGGTATAGCCCCCATATAGACTGATCCGCCGATTTAGGGTTTTAGGCCCATAAAAGCCACTCTTATTTTCCGATATTGCTGAAATTCGGGACAGTATGTTATGTTAGGCCCTTCGACAATTCGTTCGTTCGTCAATTTGGCTCAGATCGGTCCAGATTTGGATATAGCTGCCATATAGACGGATCCTCTGATTAAAAGTCTTAGGCCTATAAAAGCCACATTTATTATCCGATTTTGCTGAATTTTGGGACAGCGAGTTGTCTTGGGTCCCTCGACATCCTTCACTAGTTTGGCCCAAATTGATTCAGATTTGGATATAGCTGCCATATAGACCGATCTTCCGATTTATGGTCTTAGGCCCATAAAAGTCACTTTTATTATCCGATTTTGCTGAAATTCGGGACAGTAAATTGTGTTAGGCCCTTCGACACTTCGTCAATTTGGCCCGATCCTCCGATTTAGGTTCTTAGGCCCATAAAAGCCTCATGTATTATCCGATTTTGCTGAATTTTGGGACAGTGAGTTGTGTTAGGTTCCTCAACATCCTTCGTTAGTTTGGCCCAGATCGGTCTAGATTTGGATATAGCTGTCATATAGGCCGATCCTCCGATTTGGAGTCTTAGGCCCATAAAAGCCAAACTTATTATCCATTTTTGCTGAAATTTGGGACACTGTGTTGTGTTAGGCTCTTCGACATCCTTCGTCAATGTGACCCAGAGCGGTTCAGATTTGGATATAGCTGCAATATAGACCGATCCTCCGATTCAGGGTTTTGGGGCCATAATATGCGCATTTAATGTCCGATTTTGCCGAGATTCGGGACAGTTCGTTGTGTTAGGCTTTTCGACATCCGTGTCGCATATGGTTCAGATCGGTTTATTTTTTGTTATAGCTTCTAAAAAGACCAATATTTTGTTATACACAACTGAACAATGTCTTGTACTTACTAGTATTTGGTCCAAATGGGAACATATTTCGATATAGCTGCTATGGGACATAAGGTATGCAATTCTCATCGGATTTTGATGAAAGATGGTTTACATATATACCCGAGGTGGTGGGTATCCAAAGTTCGGCCCGGCCGAACTTAACGCCTTTTTACTTGTTTTTTATTGTTTCCCATTTACAGCAGGCAAAAACTGCTGTTTTGGTAAACATTTTTGCTTCTTTGAATAACAAATTTGGTTGGCGTACAAAATTTCAACCAAGTCGGATTAGACTTGCGTCATCTAGAGGTTAAGAAGTCAAGATCCAAGATCGGTTTATATGACAGCTATATGAGGTTATAGACCCATTTTTCAAGTTTTTTGCCTGTTAGGACGAGATCATTAATTTTACAATTGTTGTTTGTTTCTCTTTCGAGACGAGCTCATTGATCGGAGATGCAAATGAAAAAGGAAAGCCAAAGATAGCAGCACACACCAACCACTATGGGACGCATTCCGTCTTTGGTTTAAAACATACTTGGCACAGTTATTGGATGTCATAACAGAACATTTCATGCAAAAGTTCAGCTAAATCGGATAAGAATTGCGCCCTCTAGTAGCTTAACAAGTGAAGGTTCAATATCGGTTTACATGGCGGCTATATCAGATTATGAACTGATTTGAACCATATTTGACAGAAATGTTGGAAGTCGTAACAAAACACCTTGTGCCAAATCCGATAAGAATTGCACCCTCTAGTATCTCTCAAGTACTCAAGATAGTAGATCGGTTTATATGACAGCTATATCAAAACATGTACCGATATGGCTCATTTACAATCCCAACTGACCTACACTGATAAGAAGTATTTATGTTAAATTTCAAGCGGCTGTATTTACTCCTTCGAAAGTTAGACGGACCGACGGACGGACGGACTGGCGGACTGACGGACAGAGGTTATCCCTAGATCGACTTCAAATATCTTGACGAACAAGAATATATATATTGTAGTTTATGGTGTCTTAGATGAATATTTCGAGGTGTTACAAACGGAATGACGAAATTAGTACACCCCCATCTTATGGTGGAGGATATAATAAAATACAAATGTTAATGTGTGTTTCAGTGGATGTTTATAACCACCACTGAATGAATACATTCCACAATCTTTTTCATTAAATTTAGAAACACATTGGTAGAGCAATAACAAAAATGCGAGCGAGCTCAGCCACAGTTCGAAATGTATGCCAATGGATGAATCAGATAGTTTCTTTACCGTAGTATTCCACAAATTTTAATCATCACTTCCAACAAAATTTCTAAAACAATTTCCAAAAAAATAAAGTTATCAAAACAAGTAACAGCCGAAAATAAACAAGTAAAAAGGCGTCAAGTTCGGCCGGGCCGAACTTTGGATACCTACCACCTCGGGTATAAATGTGAACCACCTTTCGTCAAAATCTAGTGAAAAATGCATACCTTATACCCCATAGCAGCTATATAGACATATCATCCGATTTAGACCAAATGCTTATAAGTACAAGTCATTGTTCAACCGAGAGATCGGTCTATATGGCAGATATATCCAAATCTGGACCGATCTGAGGCAAACTGAAGACAAATATCGAAGGGCCCAACACAACTCACTGTCCCAAATTTCGGCGAAATCGCGCAATAAATGCGCTTTTTATGGGCCCAAAACCTTAAATCGAGAGATCGGTCTATATGGCAGCTATATCCAAATCTGGACCGATCTGAGAAAAATTGACGGAGGATGTTGGGGGGCCTAACATAACTCACTGTCTCAAATATCAGCAAAATCGGAAAATAAATGTGGCTTTTATTGGCTTGAGACCCATAATTGGCGGTTCGGTCTATATGGGGGCTATATCAAGATATATAGCCCATCTTCGAACTTAACCTGCTTATGGACTAAAAAAGAGTCTGTGCCAAATTTCAGCTTAATATCTCTATTTTTAAAGACTGTAGCGTGATTTCAACAGACAGACGGACAGACAGACGGACATGTCTAGATCGTCTTAGATTTTTACGCTGATCAAGAATATATATACTTTATAGGGTCGGAAATGGATATTTCGATGTGTTGCAAACGGAATGACAAAATGAATATACCCCCATCCTTCGGTGGTGGGTAAAAAACTATCAAAACAAACAACAATTATCAAAACAAACAACAACTGGATATAAAAATATTATAAATTTTTTTTCCAGCAGATTTTTATACCCTCCACCATAGGATGGGGGGTATAATAATTTCGTCATTCTGTTTGTAACTACTCGAAATATTCATCTGAGACCCCATAAAGTATATATATTCTTGATCGTCGTGACACTTTATGTCGATCTAGCCATGTCCGTCCGTCTGTCCGTCCGTCTGTCCGTCCGTCTGTCCGTCCTTCTGCCTGTCCGTCTGTCTGTCGAAAGCACTCTAACTTCCGAAGGAGTAAAGCTAGTCGCTTGAAATTTTGCACAAATACTTCTTTTTAGTGTAGGTCATTTGGTATTGTAATTGGGCTATATCGGCCCATGTTTTGATATAGCTGCCATATAAACCGATCTTGGGTCTTGACTTCTTGAGCCTCTAGAGTGCGCAATTCTTATCCGATAGGAATAAAATTTTGCACGACGTGTTTGGTTATGATATCCAATAACTGTGCCAAGTATGGTTCAAATCGGTCCATAACCTGATATAGCCGCCATATAAACCGATCTTGGGTCTTGACTTCTTGAGCCTCTAGAGGTCGCAATTATTATCCGATTTGCCTGAAATTTTGTACGACGGATCCTCTCATGACCATCAACATGCATGTTCATTATGGTCTGAATCGGTCTATAGCCTGATATAGCTCCCATATAAATCGATCTCTCTATTTAACTTCTTAAGCCTTCAATGGGCGCAATTTTTATTCGAATTGGCTGACATTTTACACAGGTCTCCAACATATAATTTAATTGTGGTCCAAACCAATATCTTGATATCGCTCTAAACCAATATCTTGATATCGCTCTAATAGCAGAGCAAATCTTTTATTTTATTCTTTTTTTTTTGCCTAAGAAGAGATGCCGGGAAAAGAAGTCGACAAATAAGACCCATGGTGGAGGGTATATAAGATTCGGCCCGGCCGAACTTAGCACGCTTTTACTTGTTGTACTTAATTGGCAGATTTTGTTTGCTGACTTAGCTGACCGAAATGTTTGCTAATCTGTATTAGCAACCCTAGCAGCCCTATATTTTGCTGAAACAGCAGTAATGCTGCTGTTTTAGCAAACATTTTTGTTGTTTTGAATAAAAACTTTGGTTCAGTGTATTGATAGATGATAATAGGTATTCACACGCTTCTCTTACATATTCTATTACTGGCTCCGTTTTCGTTGTAAAGAAACTAGAGCCCTTTTATCCGACTTTTACCTTTCTCTAGAGTATCGCTCATTGTACTTTTAGGCGACTTTACAACTTCGGTCCAGATTACTTCTTTGACATTTTTCAAAACAAAAAATTTAACTTATTGCAATGCGTGTGTCATCCTAAAGTTGTCTTTTAACCGTCTTTATAGCTGTTTTGTAGCTTACGTTGCGACCATACATACCATCGCCCAACTCACCGTAACTTAGCTTTTAAAAACTACATTTCAAATTCGAACGTGCAATTTTGGCAGACATGCCTTTTAATTAAATTGCTTTATTTCATGGTGGTGGACAGAGTTGCATGCTGGCTTAACGCTTTTTTCTGTCGTCGTTCATATCAACATTTTTCAAAGAAAAATGACTCTAAATAATACCGCAGTCATGTCTGCTCTACAAGATTTGTTAAACGCTTACTTGGGGTCTCAGTAATTTGCCGCCAATTGCCCGTCGCTGAGATCAGGAAAAAAATTACCAACACATTTGACAGTTGTCGCACTAAGTGACAGTTTGTTTGAAAGTTGGTTGGACACTCGTATTAAAGGCAATCTGCTGGTGTCAGTCAAACACAGAGTCGTTCAAAGGGGCTGAGTTGTATAATTTTTGGTCATACATTTTGACTTTTCCTGTTGGTTGACCATATCAAATGACATGGAAATTAGGTTAAAGACTGGCTAACCGAACACAGATATTTTGAATTATGTGCACAAGAGATGACAGAGGTAATTTGTTACGAACTTGTATCTCGCACAAAAACTCCAGCTTATTCAGAATGTGAAAAAAGAAAACAAAAATCTTTTAGCTGAAAAGCATTGCAAGAGAGGTATATTAAAAATAAAACAAGGAGGACTTGGAATAGTTGTTCAAGAGTTGTTTCGCAAAGTATGGTAGAGCTTAAAAAATGTTAGCCTTGTTTACCCTACACCACCACAGGTACAGGGTACTATAAGTTTGTCCATTTGTTTGGAATGCTAAGAAGGAGAAGAGCTAGACCCATTGATAAGAATACCGATCGGCTCAGAATCACTTTCTGATTCGATTTAGCCATGCCCGTCAGTCCGTCCGTCCGTCTGTCCGTCAGAGAGTCCATGTATTCTTGTAATAAACGTGCAGGTTGTACTTGTTGGCCAATCATCACGAAATTTTGCACATATTCCCTTTTTGGCCCAAGATCGGACCCTACTGATTTTGGTAAAAATGGGTTTAGATTTAGATATAGCTCCCATATATGTATCGCCCGATTTGCACTTAAATGGCCGTAGTAGCTACAATTTTCAACCGATCTGCACAAAATTTAGCACAGATTGTTAAAATCGATTCAGATATAGAATAGCTCCCATATGTATGTATTGCCCGATTTGCACATAAATGACCGTAGTAGCAACCTTTTTCAACCGATCTGCACCAAATTTGGCACGAATTGTTTTGTTACTGACCTAAACATATGGGTAAAATTTCATAAAAATCGGTTCAGATTTAGATATAGCTCCCATATGTATGTATCGCCCGATTTGCACTTAAATGACCGTAGTAGCAACAATTTTCAACCGATCTGCACAAAATTTGGCACGAATTGTTTTGTTACTGATCTTAATATAGGGTCAACATTTCATAAAAATCGGTTCAGATTTAGATATAGCTCCCATATATATGTATAGCTCGATTTGCAATTAAATGGCCGTAGTTGCTACAACTTTCAACCCATCTGCGAGATTTCATCAAAGTCGGTTCAAATTTGGATGTAGCACCCATACATATTTATCGCCGGATTTGCACTTATATGGCCGTAGTAACAACAATTTTCAAACAATCTGTTTGAAAGTCGGTTCAGATTTAGATATAGCTCTCATATATATATATATATATATATATATATATATATATATATATATATTGGCCGAATTTGTAATTGTAGGGTGAGTGTAGGGTATTATATAGTCGGCTCCGCCCGACTTTTGCCTTTCCTTACTGATTTTATTGTAGTTCTATGCAGTATAGTACACTGCCATATATAGTGCAGCGGTGTGCGTTGTTTTTTTTTTTTTTTTTTGTGGGTAACTAAAATCTGCATTGGATTTGTTTTTCCAAGGTTGTTCTACCAATCCTCAGGCAACAAATAGATAGCATTTCATTTATTACAATAAAAATTCCATGGCATGCAAGCTTCGTTTTACAGATACAGCTTGTTTTAAAATAATTTTCGAAAAATGTATTCCTTCTAACATCTTCTAAACAAACTTTGTATAACTATTAAAATGTTCAACCAGCTATCAATCACTGTCTCTTATGAATTGTATGTCTCTTATGGTATTATTTATGCCGGAGAACGTATTTTTAGATAAACCATTGTTGGATGTGTATTTGTACTTGCCTTTAAAGGTAAAATTTATGGTTATACTCAAAACAACCAATATTTACAAGAAGTATCTATTCACCATACTCACATACACTCTCGGAAAGGCAAACAAATAAGTGATATGACATGGTCATACCATCGCATGCTGTGCACAACACTGAGAGGTCACATATGTTACACTGTCACAGCATGACACTTTCATTTTGGCAACAAGGTGAGAGTGTAGGACTTCCAGACACTCTTTCCGAAACTGCAGATGTGCCGCTGCTCTTTCACTTTTGTCTTGCCTTTACTGATTATAGGAAATGAGAATGCAGGTGTACGTGTATGCGTATGGTTGAAATGTGTTCGAGAAGAAGGAAATGACTTTGTGTTCTTCGTTTTGGTGTTGTCAAGTTTGTTAAGAAAATGACAACCTGTTCAATATCCTATGGACGAGACAAGCACGAGGTACGTTGCAAAATTTGATTATATTTATTAGAGGGACAGTCATTTGCTATTATAACTGGCAACAACTTGGAGCAAAGTTAACTATTTTATATGTATGTACATTGTTGTTGGATACATATATGCTGAGTGTTGCCAGCGTAAAATTAAGAAGAACATATAAGCAAATTTCAGACGGAATGAACCTTAATCAACCATTACCATGGCTTCTGTCAAAACTTGTTGTGGTTGTTGTTGTTTGTTGAATAAATCAAATCGTCGAACGAGTAAAGCTTTTAGGAGCTCACAAAGTAAAATAGAACAATAGGTTTATTTAGGGGCCGCATCCATTTTAGGACCCATCTTGGCCATTTTGCCCTTATTTCTCTTTAAAGTTGAGCTTAATTATTGAATATTTTCTTTTAGTGCCATAAGACACACCAACCATTGTACGATACCTTTCGCGATTCGTTAGAGAGGATTCAGCGGCTCACATGTTTGAAGGCTTCAATGCCGTAATTTTACAAATTGTATTTAAATCTAAGAAAATGTGTCTACGAAATAGCAAATACGACTTACCAAGTTTGGCTCTTGTTGCCCTAACAGTTTTTTTTTCCAATGCATGTGTTTCTTGCAGCGTTAATATTCTCCCCGTTTTAATTGACTTTGGGACAAGACAACAGTGCACCGTAGTTAAAGATTCAAAATAGCCTTACAAATAGGAGCTTCTTTAAATGTTGTGTCTTTGTAGGTTAAGATGCCAAGTTTCATAATTATTCAGCGATCAAAATTTAAAACATATAGTGTTGTCCGTTATTATATAAAAAACTTAATGTTAGCATCTTTATTTTACAATTTTGGTTATTTGGCTCGTTTTCATGCAAAAATCCTATGAATAAGGAAAAATCTTAAATTTTCGGCCAACTTTTTTTTAGAGTATGCGTTCTTCTAGCCAGAACGTGCAGGCAAGCATACGTCTTAGCCGCTTCCGGTCTTAAATAGTTCAGGGGGCAACCCATCGGCTCCGGCTGCCTTGTTGATCTTCAGTCGAGTCACTGCTACTTGGACTTCATTCTGACCAAGAGCTAAACATTCTATACCATCATCAAGGATTGGTTTTGCTGTATAATTTTCACCGCTATTGTCGGGCATTAAAAGCTGTTTTTTTTTGCAGTTTTTGATTTCAGAAATACATTTTCTGGGGACTTAATGGCTGTCTGGTTGTCTGAGCAAATATTTATGCCAATCGTCGTTATGACATTTTATCTTAGCCATTCCACCACTTCTTTAATCGCAAAGATCTCCGTTTGATACGCAATGCAGAGGTCGGGTAACCTTCTCGAAATGACCAGTCCAGGTTCTTCAGAATGCACCCCAAGGCCCACCTGGTCGTTTAGCTTGGAACCATATGTATAGAAGTCTATGTAAATTTTATTACCAGCAATATTGTAGTTCCAATCGGTCCTATCCACAATAGTAGTACAGTATCTTTTATCAAAAAGCGGCTCAGGCATGTGTAATCCACACTGCCTGGACGGTTAAGCATTGTGTTTATCAGTTCATCAGATGGTGTCGTCCTCAGTGTGTCTGTGCTGCACAAATAAACCATATTTTGGGTCCGGCTGAGTAGTGAGCAGTGGGTGGACTTTTGAAGGGCCGCCCACCAGACTACAACACCATTTAGCATGATAGGTATAACAACTGCAGTATAACCCCATTGCATGACACACGGGTTAAACGCCTACTTTTTCGAATGGTTCTCCTTCAGGTGTATAGGGCAAGAGTTGCCTTTCTTGCCCTTTCCAGCAGGTTCAATTTCCTGTCCAACAAAAATAAATAAAACATTCTCTACTCCCAAAGACACGGGTGCTACTGTGGGTAGCTTGTATCTTCTGCGATATACAACTCAGACCGCGTCGCCAAGAGGGGCTTCGGATCAGCAGAGTTTATTGACGGCGTCCTCTGGCTTTCACAGCCAAATCGTCTGTTCTTGCATTACCCTTTACTCCTCTATGGTCGAGCAACCAAACGATGCGGATTTTGCCATTATCAAATAAAGCATAAATCTCCTTCTCACATTCTAAGACAGTTCGTGGCCTTACCATCCTGGTTGTTATTGCCTTAATGTTGTTATGCCTGGTTGTTATTGCCTAAGGGTTTACTGTTCGTAAAGATGTTCACTCTTGTCGTCCTCGCGTTAACGCCATACCACTTCACGCATTCCATGATCACCTACATCTCCGCCTGAAGGACTGTATTTTAGCTATGTAATCGGAACAGATCTCAGTCCAAACAAAATGAATGAAAACCATTAAGGCAAGGCAAAAGTCGCGTGAGCCGACTGTATAATTATATAATACCCTAAATCACCGAGTCTACCTACTTCTTTCAATACATGGAACTTATGCCTAAATCTGGCCAGACTTAAATTTTCTAAAACTTGTTGATATATCGAAAAGAACCTTTTGGCTATAGCACTCTTAACAAGTAACAAGTAAAAGCGTGCTAAGTTCGGACGGGCCGAATCTTATATACCCTCCACCATGGATCAAATTTGTCGAGTTCTTTTCCCGGCATCTCTTCTTAGGCAAAAAAGGATATAAGAAAAGAGTTGCTCTGCTATTAAACGATATCAAGATATGGTCCGGCTCGGACCACAATTAAGTTATATGTTGGAGACCTGTGTAAAATTTCTGCCAATTCGTATTAGAATTGCGCCCATTGGGGCTCACGAAGTAAAATAGAGAGAACGATTGATATGGGATCTGTATCGGGCTATAGATCGATTCAGACCATAATAAACACGTTTGTTTATGGTCATGAGAGGATCCGTCGTACAAAATTTCAGGCATATCGGATAATAACTGCGACCTCTAGAGGTCAAGAAGTCAAGATCCCAGATCGGTTTATATGGCAGCTATATCAGGTTATGAACCGATTTGAACCTTATTTGACACAGTTGTTGAAAGTAAAAATAAAATACGTCATGCAAAATTTCAGCCAAATCGGTTAGGAATTGCGCCCTCTAAAAGCTCAAGAAGTCAAATCCCCAGATCTGTTTATATGGCAGCTATATCAGGTTATGGACCGATTTCAACCATACTTGGCACAGTTGTTGGATATCATAACGAAATACTTCGTGCAAAAATTCATTCAAATCGGATAAAAATTGTGCCCTCTAGAGGCTCAAGAAGTCAAGACCCAAGATCGGTTTATATGGCAGCTATATCAGGTTATAGACCGATTTAAACCATACTTGGCACAGTTGTTGGGTATCTTAACAAAACACGTCGTGCGAAATTCCATTCCATTCGGATACGAATTGCGCCCTCTAGAGGCTCAAGAAGTCAAGACCCCAGATCGGTTTATATGGCAGCTATATCAGGTTATGGACCGATTTTAACCATACTTGGCACAGTTGTTGGATATAATAACAAAACACGTCGTGCAAAATTTCATTTCAATCGGATTAGAAATGCGCACTCTAGAGGCTCAAGAAGTCAACCCCAGGATCGGTTTATATGGCAGCTATATCAGGTTATGGGCCGATATAATAACAAAACACGTCGTGCAAAATTTCATTCTGATCGGATAAGAATTGCGCACGCTAGAGGCTCAAGAAGTCAAGACCCAAGATCGGTTTATATGGCAGCTATATCAGGTTATGAACCGATTTTAACCATACTTAGCACGGTTGTTGGATATCATAACAAAAATTTCATCCCAATCGGATAAGAAATACGCACTCTAGAGGCTCAAGAAGTCAAGACCCAAGATCGGTTTATATGGCAGCTATATCAAAACATGGACCGATATGGCCCATTTACAATACCAACCGACCTACACTAATAAGAAGTATTTGTGCAAAATTTGCTTTACTCCTTCGGAAGTTAGCGTGCTTTCGACAGACAGACGGACGGACGGACGGACGGACGGACGGACAGACAGACGGACGGACATGGCTAGATCGACATAAAATGTCACGACGATCAAGAATATATATACTTTATGGGGTCTCAGACGAATATTTCGAGTAGTTACAAACAGAATGACGAAATTAGTATACCCCCCATCTTATGGTGGAGGGAATAAAAAGGCATTAAGTTCGGCCGGGCCGCACTTTGGATACCCACCACCTCGGGTATATATGTGTACCCCCTTTCGCCACAATCTGGTGAAAATTGGATAACTTATGCACCCAAATTCGCCACGGACATTGAGTGGTCTAATAAATATAAGTCACTGTTGACTTTTGTATTTCAAATTTCAACAAAATCGGGTAATAAATAAAGCTTTTATGAGCTTCAGACACTTAACCGGTATATCGGTCTATATGACAGCTATATCTAAATACAGTCCGATCTTTACCATATTTGGGTCGACTGGCGGGTGGCCTAAAACTACCCACTGTTCCAAATTTCAACGAAATCGGGTAATAAATAGAGCTTCTATGGGCTTCAGACCTTTTGTCGACAGATCGGTCTACATCACAGCTATATCTAAATATAGTCCCATCTGAACCATTTTTTGGTCTTATATTAGGTGTTCTACAGCTACTCACTGTTTCAAATTTCAGCAAAATTGGATAAAAAATAAAGTTTTTATGGGCATTAGACCCTTTATCGAAAAATCGATCTATATAACAGCTATTGGGTTGCCCAAATAGCTTCTTTTTTTAAAAGAAAGTAAATGCATTTTTAATAAATTTACACTTTTTTTCTAAAGCAAGCTAAAAGTAACAGCTTTATCAGCTGTTACTGACAGAAGAAAGAATGCAATTACAGAGTCACAAACTGTGAAAAAATTTGTCAACGCCGACTATATGAAAAATCCGCAATTACTTTTTGGGCAACCCAATATATTCAAATATGGACCGTTTTGGCCCGTTCAAGAACTTAACCAGCGTGCATCAAAAAGACGTATGTGTGCCAAATTTAAGCTCAATATCTCAATTGATCTCTAGAGTGATTACAACAGACGGACGGACAGACACATGGACATCGTTAAATCGTCTTAGAATTTTACGACGATCTGAAATATATATACTTTATTATTTTAAGATATATGTGAGCTATATGTATATCTGAACCGATTTTATTGGGACGTCAAATAAAGCACCTCATGCAATATTTTGTAAAGATCAGATCAAAATTGTGCTTTCTACATTCTTATTAGGAAGCTATATCTAAATCTGAACAGATTTTGATGAGATTTCGCACATATGTTGGGACATTGCATGGAATGTCTTGTGCAAAATTGTAGAGATCGGACTAAAATTTTGACTACAACAGCCTTAAGGAGCCATATCGGATGAATGTTATATATAAGAACTATATTTAAATCTGAACCAATTGTGTTCAAAAACAATAATGTTCGTCCTAGGGAAAAAAGCGACTTTTAACGAAAATTTAACGAAAATTGAGCTGTACCTTGATCACAAGAATACATGAACAGACAGACAGACGGACATAGCTAAATCGAATCAGGAAGTGATTCTATGTCGATGTGTATACTTAATAGTGCGTCTAGCTGTTCTCCTTCTTAGCGTTGCAAAAAACTACACAAAATTATAGTACCCTGTACCACAGTGGTGGTGTAGTGTATAATTTACGCTTCTAGTGTCAAGAGCACACTGAAATACAATCCCCAACGACTAACATCGCTACAAGGTATCTGTTCCAAATTTTAAAGGAATTGCTTTCGTTTAGATGCCATCGCGATTTCCACAGTAGGAGGGACATGGTCAGATCGACTTACGTGTAATATATCATGACGATCCAGAAAAGATATGTACGATAGGGTCGCAGAACAATATTCTGAGGTGTTAAAAACAGAATGACTAGATTAGGATTCCTCCATGTTGTTGTGGAGGGTATAAAAAGGATAGAAAAGGTCGTAGAAAGAAACAAGTAAAAGCGTGCTAAGTTCGGCTGAATCTTATATACCCACCACCATGGATCGTATTTGTCTATTTTGTCTTTATAGGCAAACAATGGATACGAATTGCTATGCTATTGGAGATATATCAGGTTATGGACCGATTCGGGAAGTGCAAACGGAGATCGGTTTATAAGGGAGCTTTATCAGGTTATAGACCCTATATGGGAGCTTTATAATGTAAAGGAACTATTTCAACCATACTTGGCACGGCTGTTGGAAGTCATAGGAAAACTTTATTTGCAATATTTCAGCCAAATTTTATGGCAGCTATATCAGATTGTGAACCAATTTGAAACATACTTTGCACACTTGTTCAAAGTCTAAAAACAAATCCTTGTGCAAATTTCAGCTAAATTGTTTAGAACTTGGACACTCAAGAGGTTTAACTCAAATTCCAAGATCAGTTTATATTTGGCAGCTATTCAGGCTATGAAACGATTTAGACCATATTTGGCACATGTCTTGAAAGTTAAACAAAAAACCTTGTGCAAAATTTCAGCCAAATCGAATAAGAATTGCGATTTTTAGGAGCTCAAGAAGTCTATCGGTTTATATGGCAGCTATATCAAAACATGGGCCGAATTGGCCAATTTACAATCCCAACCGACCTACTTTAATAACAAGTAGTTGTGCTGAATTTCAAGCGTCTAGTTTTACTCCATCGAAAGTTAGCTGCTTTCGACAGACAGACGGACGGACGCACATGACTAGATCGACTTAAAATGTCATGACGATCAAAAATATGTAAATTCTTTATGGGATCAAAGTCCTACAGACCTATAAGCCTTACGCCCATTCTTTCAAAGCCATGGAACCAATTGTGGATACCATGATAAAGAGGTGGGCAACGAGCGAACTGCTCAAATACAGCAAACAGCATGCATATGTCAAGCGAAGGTCGGTAGAGCCCGCCGAGGTTGTGTTTAAAATAGATGAATCGTTCAATGCCAAGACGAGGGCGCTTTTAACAATGTGTGGACCGACACAGGATTGGATGGGTGGACCGGTTAACTAACTGAGGAGGGATTGATCCCGTCTGCTGCACTGAGAAGATTGATATCTGCCTGTTCACGAGAAAGACGAAGGTGGGCAAATTTGAAGCACCACGTTTCCTCAATAGAACGATTTCGATATATGATAAAGTTTAATACTTAAGAGGGATCTTGGACAAAAAACTTAATTGGAAGTGCCACATCCAGGAGCGTACTGAGAAGGCTTACAGATGTTGGGTGCTATGTAGACGGGCCGAAGGTTAGAAATGGGGCATGAATCCAAGGATAGTCCACAGGCTCTACAGAAGTGTGATAAGACCAACACTTCTTTACTCCTCAGTGGTTTGGTGGACTGCGATGGAGAAAAAGTGCAACATAAGGATAACCAACAGGATCAGAGGGCACTGGAGACTATCATAGATATCTGACCCATTAACATACATTTTAAGTCTGAGGCAGCGACTGCGGCTATGGGTCTTAAGGCTATAGGAGAATGGATAGAGGATAGAAGCAGGTCATACTGTCGTGGAATAATCGAGGCGGTGATAGGAAACCCGGATGGATTAAATAGAAGAGGTTTTCGATAGGATCAGAACTAGAGGATAGAGTGGGTCTGGGGATCTACATTGAGAAGTCAAGCATTGATATCTGTTTTCGACTGCCTGATCGTAATACGATCCTGCAGGCGGAGATCCCGTCGATCACGGAATGCATAAGGTGGTGTGGGGTTCACGCGAGGACGTAGAGTATGAACATCTGTAAGGACAGTAAACTGGTCATCATGACAATAACAACCAGGACAGTGAGGTCACGAATAGTCTTGGTGTGTAAGAAGGTTATTAACTCCTTCCCTGAGGATGGCACAATCCGCATCGTTTGGGTGCCGGGTCTGAGAGGATTAAGGGGGAATGAAAGAGTAGACGCTTTGGCAGTGAAGGCCAGAGGAATGACGTCAATAAACTCGGTTAACCCGAGTGCAGGTCAACGATGACGACGACGACAGACACCGATACATAGGAGGGGACACAATAGCAGACATGATCCAACTGGCGTGGTATGGAAAACATTAAAGGATTTTGTAAAAAGCTCGGAATTCCTAACTTAGATTTTCTTTTTCGAGGTTATTTTTTAGTATTTAGAGCGCACAACAAGCCGATTGCTGGCTTATCCGCTCCCTCTTTTCGACCTAACCACAGTATAAGTTCAATGACAAGGGACCTCCTTATATCTGATGGAATATTGAGTTATGCATTAGATTTTGATGGCTGAGGTCATAAGAGAAGCACAACGACTTCGGCCAAACATAGACCGATTTATAATAAAAACCGCCCTACATCAATAATAAGATTTGTTTCTTGGAGCAATATTTTGTATTTTTTATGTTTCCATCCCGTGGTGGAGGGTATCAAAGCTAAGAATGGATTTAAGACTAAGCCAATGGAGTTTAGATTAAGCCAATAAAAAGTATCGGCAAATTGGCATGGGGCGGAAATCATACAGCGATGTTGCTTTTGCAGTAGCAACACATTGTATAATGGAGTTATATTGGAAGAAAAAGAAGAAACGTCTATTCCGCATTAAGAAGCAAGCTATGGAAGAACGTGAGTGAAAGCTTATCTTGGCACTTAACAACCCAAATGAAAAATTTGCCAAGGAATAAACATATGGATCGATGATAATATACTTGTAGCTGTTACTACAAGTAATGGACTGAATATATAGAAAGAACATTATTCGAAACTATTGGTATCCGATTATATCGATGATGACGGTATTGGGTGTAAACATCCAGTCTGTGAAAACCTCACGGTTTTTACTTTTTTTCTTTTGACTATAAAACAGCTTTCGACTGCCGACATAGAATCTGAGGTAATGTCAGCATTTTGAATCCAGGCACTCAGAATCGAATGTTGACATATTAACCCATAAGCCACGGTGGCCATCTTTTTTTCTTAAGGCCTATACCAAACTTGTCGTCAAATCCATTTTACTGCTACCAACACATTTTGCTCCACTCCACATAGTGCTGTCACTATCACAATGACTATGATGCCACCAGGAGCACCCATCAGTGCCATCATGACATGACACACAAAATGTTAACATCAAATAAACGAACGAGCTATCTAGCCATCGAACGATGGAACGAATGACAATGGATATAACATTGTTATGTTGTGACAGGACTTAAACAATGTTGCCTTATTATGTATTTTGAGTGACATAAGCTGTCAATATTTTATTTATGATATCAAGAAGCACACACACCCACACATACCAACATAGCCTCCATGGAAACGAAGACCACACATAAACGTCCTGGTATGGTTATGAAAACAAAACTCATCATGCACATCCTGAAGAACAATTGCCACCCACACTCTTGTCCATTTTCAATACATGTTAGGACGTTCTACATATCAACAAAATTTTGCAACACTAATACATCATCACATTTTTCGCACATGTTTGGGCTGTGTATTTCTGGTTTCTATTTTATACGCAAATTGGAGTCAGATTTCTCTGTTTTACACACAGTCATTGAGGGGTTGTTGAAATGTACAGATAAATGTATGTGTATAGACTATTTTCGGTTTTCGGGTTGTGTCATACCCTCCATCATTTATGAAAAATAGTTTTGCTATACATTTTATGCGTACACATACACATTGGTCCATAAATCTATAGCATATAAAAAATTTATCTTTGAAAAAAACAAATATCTTTCATTTCTATACAACGACTTTAAAAATTTTTGTTAAATACGAAAAACTCTAACGTCTCATAATTTTCCCCTCATGCCCCACACGCTGTCACTAATCGAACCTACCCTGCATAAGTGCGCCCGTAGTCCTATGTGACCTGTAATGATACCGGAAGCCACACAGAACTCCTTCCTGCTTTCATTCGGTAATAGACCGTTTTCTCACTATGCGGATCCCCCCATAGGGTTTTCATCGTCCACGCTACCAATGCGCCGCCCTTTCATTCCCCCTGACTATGGTCCGGCACCCAAATGATGCTAATCGTACCATCCTCAGAGAACGCCTTCTCTATTTTTATACCCTCCACCATAAGATGGGGGGTATACTAATTTCGTCATTCTGTTTGTAACTACTCGAAATATTCGTCTGAGACCCCATAAAGTATATATATTCTTGATCGTCGCGACATTTTATGTCGATCTAGCCATGTCCGTCCGTTTGTCCGTCCGTCCGTCTGTCTGTCGAAAGCACGCTAACTTCCGAAGGAGTAAAGCTAGACGCTTGAAATTTTGCACAAATACTTCTTATTAGTGTAGGTCGGTTGGTATTGTAAATGGGCCATATCGGTCCATGTTTTGATATAGCTGCCATATAAACCGATCTTGGGTCTTGACTTCTTGAGCCTCTAGAGTGCGCAATTCTTATCCGATTGGAATGAAATTTTGCACGACGTGTTTTCTTATGATATCCAACAACTGCGCCAAGTATGGTTGAAATCGGTTCATAACCTGTTATAGCTGCCATATAAACCGATCTTGGGTCTTGACTTCTTGAGCCTCTAGAGTGCGCAATTCTTATCCGATTGAGATGAAATTTTGCACGACGTGTTTTATTATTATATCCAATAACTGTGCCAAGTATGGTTCAAATCGGTCCATAACCTGATATAGCTGCCATATAAACCGATCTTGGGTCTTGACTTCTTGAGCCTCTAGAGGGCGCAATTCTTATCCGATTGGAATGGAATTTTGCACAACGTGTTTTATTATGATACCCAACAACTGTGCCAAGTATGGTTTAAATCGATCCATAACCTGATATAGCTGCCATATAAACCGATCTTGGGTCTTGACTTCTTGAGACTCTAGAGGGCACAATCCTTATCCGATTTGAATGAGTTTTTGCACAAAGTATTTCGTCATGATATCCAACAACTGTGCCAAGTATGGTTGAAATCGGTCTATAACCTGATATAGCTGTCATATAAACAGATCTGGGGATTTGACTTCTTGAGCTTCTTGAGGCCGCAATTCCTATCCGATTTGGCTGAAATTTGCATGAATTTTGCATGACGTATTTTATTTTTATTTTCAACAATTGTATCAAATAAGGTTCAAATCGGTTCATAACCTGATATAGCTGCCATATAAACCGATCTGGGATTTTGACTTCTTGACCCCTAGAGGTCGCAATTATTATCCGATATGCCTGAAATTTTGTACGACGGATCCTCTCATGACCATCAACAAACGTGTTTATTATGTTCTGAATCGGTCTACAGCCCGATACAGATCCCATATAAATCGTTCTCTCTATTTTACTTCGTGAGCCCCAATGGGCGCAATTCTTATACGAATTGGCTGAAATTTTACACAGGTCTCCAACATATAATTTAATTGTGGTCCGAACCGGACCATATCTTGATATCGTTTTAATAGCAGAGCAACTCTTTTCTTATATCCTTTTTAGCCTAAGAAGAGATGCCGGGAAAAGAACTCGACAAATGCGATCCATGGTGGAGGGTATATAAGATTCGGCCCGGCCGAACTTAGCACGCTTTTGCTTGTCTATTCTATTTTTTTCACTCCAAGACTGTTCGTGACCTTACAGTTTTGGGAAGTTTAGTATCCGTTAAGATATTCGCACTCCACGTCCTCGTGCTAACACCATGTCACCTGACACATTTCGCGGATCTCCGCCGTACCAGGACCAAATTATAATCTAGCATTCAGAAACCGATTTCAGTGCCTGGTTCTTCAATGAAGATTTCCAGACCCATGAACTCCTAGATGGCAATATCAATCAAGTAAAAATGGGCTTAAATCAACCGGGCCGAAAATTGATGATGCACCACAATTGTATTTTTTTTTGTTAAAAACTATTTCCAAATTGTTAACACCAATTTTCAAAAAGTCAGGTCTGTGAGATGGGAGGAGTAATTTAAACGAAATTTTGTGTTCACCCTTATGACAACCCATAACACCATAATACGAAGTTTGTATAAAACTTTGGGGTCAACCTTGGGGAACGCCTTACCAAAGCAAGCCAAACGGACATGTTTACCGATTTGGACGATATAGGTGTCAAATGAAACGTATTTAAGATTACAAACTTGAAATAAAATTTTGTCCTGAGGGTCTGGGGAAACGCCCCACCCCAAAACCCCCCAACAGGACATTTTTACCGATTAAACGAATATGGATATCAAATGAAAGGTATTTAAAACAAGAGTGGGAATTTTATATATAAAAATCAATTTGTGTTTGTTTGTAGGTTTGTTTGTTTGTTTGTATGTTTGTGTGTTCCTTATAGACTCAGAAACAACTGAACCGATTTTCTTGAAATTTTCACAGATGGTGCATAATGACCCCGTGGTGAAAATAGGGAACTACATTTTTTGATATCTGAAGGGGGGCGGACCCTCCCCCTTACCCTAATTTTCAGAAACGCCAGATCTCGGAGGTGGGTGATGCGATTTAAGGGGGCCGCCACTCACCAAAAACATCCCACAAAGGGAACAAATTTACGACCATAGCAATATGGGGCTCAAATGAAAGGTCTTTGGGAGTAAAGCACGAATTTTATATCAATATTCGAGAAAAGTGTCTATGGGGCCACCCCACCCCCACAACACCACCCAAATAGTAAGTATTTTCTGACTGTTGCAATATAAGGCTCAAATAAGAGGAGGTTTTAGAGAAGAACACGAATCCGATATATATTTTCAAGGCCAACTCACTGAGTGGCCGCCCATCTCCCAAAACGCCACCCAAGCCGGTCATGTTTGCCGATTATGGAAATATGGGACTCAATTCAAAGGTATTAGGGAGTAGACCACGTATCTGATATCAACATTAGAGGCCAACTGTCTGGCGGACGTCCCACCACCATAACAACCCACAAATAGTACATATTTGCTCACCAAGACATTTTGGGTCTTAAAGAGGGTGGAACTAAATGTTCATAGTTTTTGGGGCCAATACCCCAAACCTGACATATTTGCTGACTTTTGCAATAAGGAGTTTAAATGAGATTAGAAAACGAATTTGATACCCAATTTTGAGGCCAATGGCAATATGGGGTTCAAATAAATGATATATAGATATATGAGAATATAGCACGTTGCTGATATTTTTCCGGGCTTAGTGTTTGGGGGACCACCCCAATCCCCAAAACACCCCTAAATCGGGCATATTTACCGGCCATGTCAATGTGGAACTTAAATGAATGGTGTTGGTGGGTAGAGCAAGAATTGGTACCCATTTTCGGGACCAACTTTCTGGGGGTCTACCACTTTCCAAAAATACCACGAATTTAATAACCTAATTTGTGGCCATGTGTTTGGGGAACGCCTCATCCTGTAAACTCCTCTTAAGCCAATGGCAATATGAGGTTTAAATAAATGGTATTTAAGAGAAGAGCACGATATGATATTTTTCAGGGTCAAGTACCTGGGGGAACACCTCTTCCCCGAAGACACCACTAAATCAGACATCATGAGAATATCGGGCTGAAATGAAGTATTTTAAGAATGGAGTACACGTTACATCCAAACTTAAATTCGTAGACCAATAAAGATCATGAGGGATTCAGATAAAGGCACTTATATTGTAAAACTGTTAGTCAAGTTTGCATAGTATTTCACTAAAAGCTCTTTAATTGTCGAAAATTAATATTCCAAGGAAACTTTTGTTCCATATAAAGTAAAAGAAGGCGCAGCGGAGCGGGCCCGGGTCAGCTAGTACTATTAATATAATTCAAAAATTCCGGAATAAAGTTCTGAGGGAAATAGTAAATGCCCCTTGGTATATAAGGTACAACGATCTATACAGAGATCTAAAAATTAATACGATACGAGAAGAAATACAACAATATGCAGAAGCTACGAAAAGAGGCTGGCTTGCCGTTAAAATTCTGAGATTCCAAAACTACTTGATGCAGGTATAATACGTAGGCTTAATTGATTTAGAGGAGTTTTTCAACCAGCTATCTGCTATCTTAAGCACTAGATGTATTTAATAATACTATTTAAGCCTAAAGAACTAGTTAGTCTCAATGTTATAGATTAGTCATAGTATTTTATTTTTTAATCAATATAAAAAACTTTTAACAAATTTTTTAGTTAAGGTAGTTGTAAAGAGAGGTGTACTATCATATAGAGTACTAAACACCCATACCATTCATGCCCCCTTTTCAGAAACCAAGATCTCGGAGATGGGTGCACCGATTAAGGCAACATTTCTCATGCCACCTTATGGTACTCCAAACACGAAATTTGGTACAAAATTTTGTGGTCAACTAACTGCGGTGGACGTCCTATCCCAAAAACACCACCCAACAGGACACTTTTACCGATTTGAGCAATATGGGTATCAAATGAGAGATATTTAAGAGAAGAGTACGTACGTGGCATAAAAATGTAACTTTAAGTGACGGTGGGCTTCCCCACCCACCAGGATACTTTTACCGCTTTGGGCAATATGGGTATCAAATTAAAGGTATTTAAAAGTATAGTAAAAAGCTGATATAAAAATTCAATCCCTGGTATCTAAAGCGGACTTGCGGTTCTTTAAAAAGGTGGTATGCCAAGTGGTAGCTTTGAAAAATGATTGTGAATGTATTTAGATAACCAATACAAAACAAGTAAAAAGGCGTTAAGTTCGGCCCGGCCGAACTTTGGATATCCACCACCTAGGGTATATATGTAAACCACCTTCCATCAAAATCCTGTGAAAATTACATACCTTATGTCCCATAGCAGTTATATCGAAATATGTTCCGATTTGGACCAAATACTAATAATGACTGCAGCTGTATCTAAAAATAAACCGATCTTAACCATATAAGACACGGATGTCGAAAAGCCCAACATAGGTCACTGTATCAAATTTCAGTGCGCCTTTTATAGCCCCAAAACCTAATACCGAGAGATCGGTATATATGGCAGCTATATCCAAATCTGAACCTATCTCTACCATATTGCAGAAGCATGTCAAGGGTCATAACTTAACTCACTGTCCCAAATTTCGGCGACATCGGACAATAAATGCGTCTTTCATAGGCCCAGAGCCTTAAATCGAGAGTCCGCTCTATATGGCAGCTATATCCAAATCTGAACCGATCAGGGTCATATCAAAGAAAAATGTCGAAGGCCCTTACACAAATCACTGTCCCAAATTTCAGCAAAATCTGATAATAAATGTGGCTTTTATGGGCCTAAAACCTTAAATCGGAGGATCGATATATATGGCAGCTATATCCAAATCTGGACCGATCTGAGCCAAATTGACGAAGGATGTGGAAGAGCCTAACACGATTCACTGTCCCAAATTTCAACAAAATCGGATAATACATGTGTTTCTCAATATCTCTATTTTTAAAAACCGTAGCGTGATTTCAACAGACAGACGGACGGACATGTCTAGAGCGCCTTAGATTTTTACGCTGATCAAGAATATATATACTTTATAGGGTCGGAAATGGATATTTCGATGTGTTGCAAACGGAATAACAAAATGAATATACCCCCATCCTTCGGTGGTGGGTATAAAAAAACAAGTAAAAGCGTGCTAAGTTCGGCCGGGTCGAATCTTACATACCCTCCACAATGGATAGCATTTGTCGAGTTCTTTTCGCGGCATCTCTTCTTAGGCAAAAAAGGATATAAGAAAAGATTTGCTCCACTATTAGAGCGATATTAAGATATAGTCCGGTTTCGACCACAATTAAATTATATGTTGGAGACCTGTGTAAAATGTCAGCCAATTATAATAAGAATTGCGCCCTTTGGGGGCTCAATAAATAAAATTGAGAGATCGATTTATATGGGAGCTGTATCAGGCTATAAACCGATTCAGAACATAAATAACACGTACGTTGATGGTCATGAGAGGATCCGTCCTACAAAATTTCAGGCAAATCGGATAATAATTGCGTCTAGGGGCTTAAGAAGTCACGATCCCAGATCGGTTTCTATGGCAGCTATATCAGATTATGAACCGATTTGAACCATACGTGGTAAAGTTGTTGGATATCATAAAAAAGTACTTCGTGCAAAAATTCATTCAAATCGGTTAAGAATTGCGCCCTCTAGAGGTTCAAGAAGTCAAGACCCAAAATCGGTTTATATGACAGCTATATCAGGTTATGAACCGATTTGAACATACTTGGCACAGTTGTTGGATATAATAACAAAACACGTCGTGCAAAATTTCATTCCAATCGGATAAGAATTGCGCACTCTAGAGGCTCAAGAAGTCAAGACCCAAGATCGGTTTATATGGCAGCTATATTAAAACATGGACCGATTTAAACCATGCTTAGCGCATTTGTTGGAAGTGATATCGAAACACCACGTGCAAAATTTCAGTCATATCGGACCAAAATTGCGGCCTCTAGAGACCCAAGAAATCAATACCCAAGATCGTTTTATATGGCAGCTATATCAAAACATGGACCGATATGGCCCATTTACGTTCTCAACCGACTTGCACTAATAAGAGGAATGTGTGCAAAATTTCAAGCGGCTAGCTTTACTCCTTCGAAAGTTAGCGTGCTTTCGACAGACAAACGGACGGACATGGCTAGATCGACATAAAATGTCACGACGATCAAGAATATATATTCTTTGTGAGATCTTAGACGAATATTTCGAGTAGTTACAAACAGAATGACGAAATTCCTATACCCCTATCCTATGGTGGAGGATATAATGACAGCTGTACCTTGACTACAAAAATAGAAGTGTATGAGTTTATTCTTTTTGGATGTGGTTCTAAGCCGATTATCAATAAGCCTTTTTCTTACCATTCTTGTTTTTTAGAGTTGTTAACAACAGTAGTATAGTCTCTTGTGCCTCTTGTGTACGCGTAGAATGTACGCGTACAACTAACTCTTCATGTGGAAATATATCCAATAGATAATTGCATGCCAGTGCTGATGGGAGAGTAATGTATGTAGCATGCTTCCATCGCCTCAACCCATGGCTATATGAGGGTAATCTACATAATTACATATTCCTATCTTTTGGTATTAGATAGTGATAATATCCGTTTCCGTAACATGTCTTAAGTAGCGGAAATTACTGTTGCTGCTACAGACAGATGATGGTGGCAAATGGATGTCCAGAAAAACCATATCACAAGGGGGGCCAAGGTTAGTGTATTTTTCTACTACATATTTAGCATGCAATATATTTCAAAGACTTCCAGTATGTGCTACCAGTTCAAACCGAGCACTAGGGTCATAAATATGAGTCGCAGATACCAGCATTTCAGAGTGCAAAACAGACGACTTATAAGGAGATGTAGACTTTTAATTTCACCTGCCCTCGATCAACGAATGATAAATATAACGTTCGACCAATATATTTAACACCATGTATATTATTTAGCCATCACATTATAGATGGTCTTCAACTACTGCTTTTTCGCTCTTAATGGGTATGGGGTTTTCATCTAATGAATGCTTTTGTGGAATTTAATTATTGCGTTTTGCCACAGCGACGGAGCTGAAAACACATGTAGTGCCGTCATCAAGCATTGCAAAAAATTTCCTGTTTGCTTAAATGGCCACACTTTGTTTAAGATGCATACTTTCTTCTTCCGCTACTTGGCCAATACTTTGTGCTTCCATAGGGATTTGTATACTAGGCAGCAACATTGTGTGCCGGACATTACAATGGTTGCTCATGATAATCATGGGCTATGTAAAGTAACCAGTTCCAATATGGCCCATGGTGCAAACAGGCATATTAAACGTTTCGAACGTAAATAGATATTGATGTGATCATGTTAATGTCTTTTGCAGCGCTAATAATCACCTGGTGTGTTGTTTCGAACTCATATGTTCCCTATCATTATCTTCATTATGGGGTTTCTCTGCTGTGGCAGTGCCCATCTTGATTGACTTCACCGATGCAAGGAATGACGCCAAACACTGACATTATCGTAAGCAGTCATGTTGATAACAATGCATTTTGCTTACTTAGGTTAATGCTAAATTAAATATTTATGAAGTTATTATTAAATGTGGAGAATTAATGCATATGGACAAGCAAAATGAGCAGTGAAATTCCAAAATAATTATGGCATACTTTTAGGGGTGGTTTTAAATTTTGACAAATAGAATGAGTGCCATTCAAAAATGTTTATCAAAAATAAATTCGACCGGTCCAAACCCTCCACCATGTTTTTGCCCAGTATCTCTTAATAGGCAAACGAAGGATAATTTTTAAGAATTACTGTGGTAATGGAGCTATATTAGATTATCAAACGATCGGAGGCATACTTTGCTTGGATGTTGAAGGCCATAGCAGATGTCATTGTGCAAAATCGCAGCCAAATCGGATAAAAATTGCGCCCTATAGGGGCTTAAAAGGTTAAAATCAGGAGATCCGTTTAAATCGAAGCTTTATTAGTTTATGAAAAGATTCAGACCATATTTGGCATAAGGTTGGGAGTCAAAACAAAGCCATCCGCAAAATTTCAGCCAAATCGATAGAGATCGGTTTATATTTGGATTATGAACCGTTTTTGATGATACTTAGCACTGTTGTTCATAACAAAATACCTCATCAAAATTTCAGTCGAATCGCATATGAATTGCGCCGTCTAGAGGCTCCAGACGTCAAGATCCAATTTCAGTTTATATGGCAGCTATATCAAAACATAGACCGATATGGTCCATTTAGCGTGATTTTGACAAACGGAAAAACAAACATGGCTAAATCGACTTAGAATGCCAAGACGATCAGGAATATTCACTTTGTTGGATTTGAAATCAATATTTCGATGTGTTACAAACGGAATGACGAAATTAGTATACCCCCATCCTGTGGTGGAGCATATGAAAGTCACACCAGAGTTACTCTGATCATCTACTGACTGTTCGCCTACTATAAGTCACTTCATATACACGGGTCTCTGCACTTCATTGAATACATAATGGCGTGTTATATTAATATTTATGCCGTCAAAAAGACCCTTTTTACTCCAAATAGGTAAATTCCTTTCTCGTCATTTTAAGCCTATGGCCCAATTAGGCATATGCATATCTCTGACCATCATGACATGGTCCATCTAGCCTTTTCCGTCTGTTTTTCTTTCCATCTGTAGAAGCACGGTAACTTACTAAGATGTTAAGCCAGTCGCTTTGAATTTGGCACACATACATCTTCTTGATGTGGAGGCCACCGTTCAAAAATGGCAAAAATCAAGTTAAAACTAAGGAACAGGGGCAAACTTCTCACCCAAAGACTAGCAAACTTAATTTGAAGATGATACAATTTCCAAAATTTTAAGGGAAGTTTATTGGGATGTGTATTACACACGGCTCAAGGAATACAATAAGATTACCAGAGCGGCAAAACGTGCCTCCTGGAACAGGTCGATAGCGTAAATGAAGCCGCCAAGATAAAAAAGTTTCTATCAAAAACCCATGTCCAAACTGAAACTTTAGTAGACGAGATGGGAGTGAGACAGAGACAACGGAGAACATGTTAAGGGTTTTGATGAAACCCATTTTCCACAGGATACGACGGGACTCACGGAGATACCGGAATCTTACGGAATTTATGGTGAAGGAATCCTTGAGGAGCTTCAAACCATTTAAGTCACCCGGACCTGATGGAATATTTCCGGCGTTACAACAGAAAGAGGCAGACTATCTGGTGCCTCGTCTAGCCAAAATTTTCACAGCGTGCCTAGGACTTGCATATACTCCGAAAGCGTGGCAGAAGGCAAGGGTGGTATTTATACCCAAGCCCTTAAAGGCAA
The DNA here is from genome assembly GCF_963082655.1 of Stomoxys calcitrans. NCBI lineage: Eukaryota > Metazoa > Arthropoda > Insecta > Diptera > Muscidae > Stomoxys > Stomoxys calcitrans. The sequence continues at coordinate 128,451,888 of NC_081554.1, forward strand.
GTTATGCGACACCAGAGGACTACAGACACATAAGCCTTACGTCCTTTCTACTCAAAACCATGGAACGTATTGTGGATACCATAATTAAGGGTAGGATATTCAGCGAACTTCTTAAATACAAACAGCATGCATATGTCAAGGAAAGGTCGGTGGAGACTACCCTGCACGAGGTTTTGCATAGAATAGAAGAATCCTTCGATGCCAACACGTACACACTGGCGGTATGCATTGACATCATATGCTAAGGATCAGGTGTATAAATTGTGTGTCCCATGGCATAAATATAAGGGAGAAAGTGGCACAGGGCACGCCACAGGGGGGCATTTTATCGTCCCTCCTATGGGTGACAATCATAAGTAACCTATTACGGATGCTGACTGGGAAGGAATTTTAACTCGTCTGCTACGTAGACGATGGTATAATACTTCTAAGGAGTAAGGATCCGAACGAGCTATAAGCTAGAAGAAGGGGTAAGGATCCGAAGAACTGGAAGGGTCGAAAGGATATTGCATATGGCATATGACTGGGCTAGACCCAGAGATCTCAATGTTAACCCAGAGAAGACTGAAATATGCCTGTTCACGAGGAAGACGAAGGTGGGCCAATTTAACGTACCACGTTTCCTCAATAAGACTATTTCGATATCTGATAAGGTCAAATACTTAGGTGTGATCATGGACAGGAAACTGAATTGGAAGTCTCACATTCAAGAGCGTACTGAGAAGGCTCACAGATGTTGGGCACTATGTAGACGGGCCGTAGGCTCGAAATGGGCCAAAATCCGAGTATAGTCCACTGGCTCTACAGGAACATGATAAGACCAATACTTACTTACGCCTCAGTAGTTTGGTGGACTGCTATGGTGAAAAAGTGCCACATGAGGATCATACAACAGGTTCAGAGAACATGGAACTAGGTCACAGGAGACTATTCTAGATATCCGACCCATTGACATACAGATTAAGTGTGAGGCAGCCACTGAGGCTATGAGAGGCGCTGGGAAAATGGATTGAAGATGGGAGCAGCTCATACCATAGCGGTATAACGAAGCGATGATAAGTAACCTGGAAGAAAATGAAGAGGTTTGGATCGGATACCTGAGACGACACATGTGGTCGAGTGTGAGACACTGCTTCCATCGACGCAGTCTTGGATTGACGGAACCTTAGTATTGTCATCTGGAAGATCATGTTACATGGATGGATCAAAGCTGGAGGACAGAGTGGGCCTGGGGGTCCACATTGAGAACCCACGGACTTAGATCTGTCCTGCATGAGATCGGTCCTGCAGGCGGAGATCCGGACGATCACGGAATGCGTCAGGTGGTGTGGTGCTAACGCGAGGACGTCGAGTGTGAACATATTTACCGATAGTAAAATTGCCATAAGAGCAATAACAACCAAGACGGTATGGTCACGAACAGTCTTGCAGTGTAAGAAGGAGATGAACGCCTTCTCTGAGGATGGCAAAATCCGCATCGTTTGGGTGCCGGGCCACAACGGAGTAAGGGGAAATGAAAAGGCAGACGATTTGGCAGTGAGGGCCAGAGGACTGCCGTCAATAAACTTGGTTAATCCCAAGCCTTTCAGGTCGACGCAGTCCGAGTTAAGGGAGTGGCAACGAATGTGCATGCAACATTGTGGAACTGCGAATCGGTCGGTAGGACGGCGGAAATCCTATTCGGGGTTCCAGATTGTGAGAAGATGAGGCTTTTACTGAAGCAAGAAGGAGGTCAGTATAGCTATTGGTATCATAGGACTACGAGCTAACTTATATAAAATCTGTGAGGCAAATGATAGCAGGTGTAAGGCATGCGGGGAAGATGATGAGACGTTGGAGCATTTCCACTGTCATTGCCCGGCTTTCGCGTCTAACAGACACCGGCACTTGGGTGAAGACACAATACCAGACATGAACCAACTTAGGGGAGTGATATTGAAAACAATTAAGGATTTTGTGAGTAGCACGGGATTCCTTACTTAAACATTTTCTCTTTAGAGGTTACTTTATAGTTTTTAGAGCGTACAACAAGCCGATTTCTGGCTAGGTGTATGTCCATAGTGGCATGGTGCGGATTAATATCTGCACCCTCTTTGCAACCTAATCTAGCCTAATGGAACATTTTGTTATATATGGTAGGTTGATTAATCCTTGACCTTGCGTCTTGCTATTAAAGATAAAAATCTAAAATAAAGGTAAAAATATCGTCTACGAGGTCTTTATATGTGTGCGAAATTTCAGATAAATCGGTTTAGATTTATGTATAGCTACCATATCTATCTATCATCCGATATGGCCTTTTAAGGCTGTAGAATCCACAATTTTCGCCCGATTTTATATGAGACGTTTAAGTTGACGTTCCATTGTGTGCACAAAATTTCATTAAAATCGGTCCTAATTTAGATATAGCTCCAGTGTGAATATTTCATCCGATATGGACTTGTAAGGCTGTAAAATCCACAATTTTGGTCACATCTCTACAATCTAGGGCGTGAGATGCTCTATTTGACGTCCCACTATATGTCATTAAAATTGGCGAGGGTTTCGATATAACTCCCATATAACCGTTTATCCGATGTGGCCTTTTCAAAATGTCGAAATCCAAATCTTTTGTCCTATGGTAGGAAAATTTTATAAGGTTCTAAATTGCCATTTTAATTGGTATCTAAATTAAAGTCTGACTGGATTTCTAGATAAGTTCTACATATAAAAAGTACTACATGCACTAGGTGGTGTAAGTATTATATAGTCGGCACCGCCCGACTTTTGCCCTTCCTTACTGGTTATTATAAAGTTTATGGTTTTTTGGCTCGGTTTCATTGCTAAAATCCTACGATTACGAAAAAATATTAAATTTTCGGTCAACTTTTTTTCAGAGACGAACACGTGGAAGTGAATCCCAATTTTAGTGGATCAAGAAATAATTTTCGAAAAAGTTCGTCCTAGTTTTCTTTGTTTTTAAGTCTTAAAAGTTTGTTCTTAGACCTATAACAGTATCAGCTGCATTTTTCTGCCTTAACAAAAGTTGTTAATCTTTTTAAATCCACCAGCATAGGATGGAATTGGATAACTCCCATATAAAGTGGTACTTCGATTTGACTTCTTGAGCTACTAGAAGCCTCAGTTTTTAACGGATTTGGCTGACATTTGACACGGAGTGTTCTGTTACAACTTTCAAAAACCATGACAAATACGTTCCAAATCCGTTCATAATCTGATATAGCTACCTTATAAACTTATCTCTCGATTTGACATCTTGTGTCCCTGGAAGCCGTACTTGTTATACGATTTGGCTGAAATTTTGCATGCAGTGAGTTATTTTGACTTCCAACATCCGTGGTAGGTATTAAAAGGGAAATGAAAAAATGATAAAGAGCGCAAACTGGTCAAACTGTTGGTCAATGCGGCCTTCGCACAAAAAAGCACTTGCTGTGAGATTCAAACAAAAATTGTTTGGCAACGTTGATGTATTTGTTGTTCTTAGCACTAATGATTAGTTTGCATAGGAATAGTGGAAAGTTAGGTTTTCTTCTCTGGAGGAGGACTTATTGAGCCCTGTTTCGAAACAAACGCGTGCTCTACACCGTACTCAGTAGACTTTGTGTATGTAGGGCACCTTAATCAATTTGACAAAGGTGCTGAAGAAGTAACATGGCGTTACTGAAATCATGATACGCTAGCCATTCAAAGTGTTTTGAATAAAACCACGGACTTGCTCAACTTCTATTTGAATAGAAAGCAGTGAACAGAATTTCGAGCTGTAAGATATTCGACAAATCACGAAAAGATTTTAAAGATCAAGATAAAAGAGTCTGAACGAACAATATGGCAAATATCAATTTTATGGTCCCGAGATCATATTCGCTGCGGGTTTTGAGAATTGTTATATAACTCACTGATCTAAATTTAACCACAATCGGTTTAAAAATAGGTATTTTATGGGCCAAACCATTAATTGGGAGATAGGTCTATATGGCAGCCCCATAGAAAAACTATCCTATTAGCCCATAATTGGCATGGGTGGGCAGAGACCCAAATCAAATTTGTTTAAAATTTGAGGGAAATTGGATAGAAAATGAGCATTTTATACCCACCACCGAAGGATAAGGGTATATTCATTTTGTCATTCCGTTTGCAACACATCGAAATATCCAATTCCGACCCTATCTTATATATAAAAATCAATTTGTGATTGTTTGTTTGTATGTTATTGTGTTCCTTATAGACTCAAAAACGGCCGAACCGATTTTTTTGAAATGTTCACAGATGGTGCGTAATGACCCATGGTGATAATTTTTTGATATCTGAAGGGGGGCGGACCCTCCCCCTTACCCTAAATTTCAGAAACGCCAGATCTCGGAGATGGGTGGTGCGATTTAAGCGAAATTTTGTGTGCTCTCATATAGTACCCTAAAAATAAGAATTTGGTATCCAAATTTCGGATGGGGTACCTAGGGAGGCCGCCCCACCCTAAAACATACCAAACATATATTTAGACCAATCACGACAATATGGAACTCAAATGAAAGGTATTTAGGATAAGAAAACGTATCTGATATCCATTTGTCGAACTAAGTGCTGGGTGGACCACCCCAACCCCCAAAACACCCCTAAATCGGACATATTTACTGACCATGGCAATATGGGACTCAAATGAAAGGTAGTTGCGAGCAGAATACGAATATGATATCCAAATGTGGGACCACGTTTCTGGGGGGTGGGCCCCTTCCCCAAAACACCCCCAAACAGGACTTATTTACTGACCATGGGAACATGGGGCTTAAATAAAAGGTATTTGAGTGTAGAATTAGAATCTGATATCCAAATATGGGACCAGGTGTTTGGGGGGCTGCCTCTCCCCAAAAACCTCCCCCAAAGAGGACACATTTACGACCATAGCCACATGGGGCTCCAATGAGAGGTCTTTGGGAGTAAAGCACAAATCTGATATCAATATTCGGCAAAAGTGTCTATGGGGCCCCACCCCCACAACCCAACCCCCAAAACACCCCTAAATCGGACATATTTACCGATCATGGCAATATGGGACTCAAATGAAAGGTATTTGCGAGTAGAATACGAATCTGGGGAGGTTGACCCCTTCCCCAAAACACTCCCCAAACAGGACTTATTAACTGACCATGGGAATATGGGGCTTAAATAAAAGGTATTTGAGTGTAGAATTAGAATTTGATATCCAAATATGAGACCAAGTGTTTGAAAGGCCGCCTCTCCCCAAAAACCTCCCCCAAAAGGGGACAAATTGACGACCATAGCAATATGGGGCTCAAATGAAAGGTCTTTGGGAGTAAAGCACGAATTTGATATCAATAGTCGAGAAATGTGTAGATGGGGCCACCCCACGCCCACAACACCGACGAAATAGTAAGTATTTTCTGACTATTGCAATATGAGGCTCAAATAAGAGGGTTTTTAAAGTGGAACACGAATCCGAAATAAATTTTCAAGGCCAACTCACTGAGTAGCCGCCCATTCCTCAAAACACCCCCCAAGCCGAAAACGAATTTGATAACCTATTTTGGGCCATGTGTTTGGGGGACGCCTCATCGTGTAAATTCCCCTAAACCAATGGTAATATGGGGTTTAAATAAATGGTTTTTGAAAGAAGAGCACGATGCTCATATTTTTCAGGACCAAGTGCCTGGCGGACCACCTCACCCCCGAAAACACCCCTAAATCAGATATCATGAGAGTAGCGCGTTGAAATAAAGTATTTAACAATGGAGTACATCTTACATCCAAACTTAAATTCGTAGACCAATAAAGATCATATGGTAATCGGACAAAGGCACTTATATTGTAAAACAATTAGTCAAGCGATATACTATTTTCGTAGCATGGTATTTCACTAAAAGCTTTTTAATTGTCAAAAATAAATATTCCAAGGAAGCTTTTGTTCCATATAAAGTAAAAGAAGGCGCAGCGGAGCGGGCCCGGGTCAGCAAGAAATATGTATATTCTTGATCACCATGACATTATAAATCGATGTAGCCATGATGTCTGTCTGTCTGTCGAAGCAGAAATGGACTATCAGTCCAAGTTTGGATATGAAAATTTGCACATGAACATTCCATTAAGGAACAGGCACACCGAGTGCTGTCCGATTAAAATTTAGGTTCAATGATAAGGAGCCTTTTTATAGCCGAGAGCGACACCTCTTTGAGAAGTTTTCAAATGGCAAAGTACATCACAAATGTCGCCAAAATTAGGAAGGGATAACTACCCCTGAAAAAAAGGTTCTGACGTTCTCGCCAGGATCCGAACCCATGCGTTCAGCGCATGGTGGCTTCCGCCACCGTCAGCTGTAATTTAAATTGATTTGAATCTTCAGCCTCTGGAGAGGCTCGCTCCAACGTACGTGCCAAGTTCGACCAGAATCGGTCCCTTGTAAAAGAATCTGCCGATTGCACTTCTTCAAATTTTTGCGCAACGACTCCTATGACATTCAAAATGCGTGCCAAATATGGTCTGAATCGGTACATGACATAATATAGCTCCCAAATAGACCAATCTCCCAAATTTACTTCTTGAGTAGTAGTTGCATATTGACAACTACAATTTTTTAACCAAGGCACACGAAACACCAGTTCGAAGCCATCAGTACAACTTCCAACAAATGCACAGAATCCTGTGCACCATGGAAGTAGTGCAATTGTTCCGGTCAAAAAAAACTGTCATTACACGAAAACACATGCATTGGAGAAAGTACAATTAATAGACAGGGTTGTCGAGCATAGTTAATGTGTTATTTGTATTATAGAGGCGTTTTCGCAATAAACATGATACATTTGCATTTTACATTTCGGGATTAGAGAACAAACACAAATATTAATCATCTAAAATCGCTTTATTGATTTTCAAAATATTCCACATTGAGATCAATACAATTTTGCATGCGTTTGAACCAATTGTCGAAGCACCCTTGCCACTACGATTAAGGTATATCCAAAACATGCATTCTGAACGAATCAACCCTTTCTTCAGGTGTCGAAAAACTTTGAATAAAAAGAAGTCATTCAGTGTCAAGTCAAGACTATACGGCAGATGACTCATCAAATCGATGTTTTGAGTGCTCAAAAGTGCAGTTGTTTGAACCGATGTGTGAGAGCTCACATTTTAGTGTTTAAAGTGATCTGTCTTCGGCGGTTGGTTTTCCTGATTTTTTAGAAGAAAACTGCCAAACGGTTGTGTACCATTCAGAATTGACTTTTCTGCGTTGTTCTAGTGGTACGATTGCGACATGTCCAGTTTTTCTGACATTTCGTGCGCAAGCAACTTTTGTTAGATTTGGCTCATCTTGAAACACCCATGCAGTCGACTGCTGCTTACTTTCGGGCTCATATGCGTAAATCTGCGATTCATCACCTGCCACGATGCTATAGACGTGTTTCAAAGCACCGCTACCATTTTTTGGAGCGTTTCTTCTGACCAATCCACACGAGCCTTTTTTTGAGCGATCGACAAATTGTGTGGGATCCACCTCGAACAAATTTTTTTGACGGTCATATGTTCATGCAATATTAAATGTATGCTGGTCCCACTATTGCCTAAGGTTGTCTCAATCTCACGATAGCTCACATGACGATCTTGCAATATGATTTGGCGTAAGGCATCAATGGTTTTTGAAACAACAACTGATTTTGGACGACCTTCACGAAATTCGTTTCTGGGTGAACGATGACCTCGGTTGAATTCACCATACCATCGATAAACACTGGTTCTTGATGGAGCTTCATGGCCAAAAATTTAATTAAGTTCATCGATGCACTGTTGTTGAGGTAATTCATGTCGAAATTTGTAAAAAATAATCGCACGGAAATGTTCATAATTTATTTCCATTTTTTTGGGCGAGATGAATCTTTTAAGTCACTGTAAGCAACACAAAAAGCGCTCGTATGTCAAAACGTTCTGAGTACGTATAACCCCACAAATAATATGGTTGAATAGTCTTTTAACCTAAGACGTAACTCGTCCTATTGCTGTTGTAGCAGTGTGTTGTACAATGAGGCGTCAGCCCTTGCCAATGGAGAACTCCATCGGGTCAATCCGGTACGTACAGCCGGCTGCCATGGGATTGTGTGGTTGTGGTCCTATTGTGGTTGGTGTGTGTTGCGATCTCTGGCTTTCCTTTTCTATTTTCAAAGAAAATCTCCTATCCGTCTCGAAAGAGAAACAAACAAAAACATTTACTATAGTCTTCGACATTCTAGCAAGGTTTGGCCCTGATCGATTGAAAGCTGGATATAGTTCCAATAGCCTTTTAATTCTTATCAGTTATGCTTTGATTTCCTGTAAAGAGATACGGGCAAAGAACTTTACAATTGCGGTCCATTGTGGAAGGTATATACGATTCGGCCTGGCAAAACCTAGCAAGATTTTCCTTGTTATATAATAGAATAACGCAGGTCCTCGGCCGAGTAATGATACTAGGATCCTTGCATATCCCAGTCTTCCGAATCTTAATAGAGTCGGTGATGGTTCCATCGTCCGGTCGCTGTTCTTTAGGCTGTTTTGAGTTTCCCTTCCCTGTACTGCCTGATAATCTAATATTAGGATCTTTGCATATCCTATTCTTTCAAATCCTGAGTTGATGGGCTTCTTGGGACAGTGTTGATGGTCTCATTGTCTGTTCCCTGTTCTTTAGGTTGTTTTGAGTTTTCCATCCCTGCACTGCCTGATGTTCTCATATTAGAATTTTTGGCCTCCAAACTTTAAAAAAATATTAATAATTGACTCACCTGCCACTGCACGGCCTGATGTCTTAATATGAGGATCCTTCCCTATTCTTGTCTTCCCAATGTTGAAAAAGACATGACGTGTTTCCGATTTAGATTCAAACAGTGACAGTCTCAAAGAAACAATAATCGCAGCCGAATTAAGAGGTAGCGGGATGACGGCAGTGGTGATCAAGTCTCCGTGAAAAGTTTGTCATCTCTCTGGTTTATCCGTCTCTTCCTCATTTATTAGTCTGACGACTGGTTCTGCGCTTAAAGCATTACCCTCGACTACAGGTGCAAAGACACCCACATTAATAGGAGAGGTGGACAACATGTTACGGTCCGATGGTATCGCCGCAGCTTTGAAGTCTATTTTAAGCATACTCCTGAAAGGTTTTAAAATGTTTGTGTAATAGCCGATATAGAGATATTTTTCTTTGAGGGGCGAAACGAAAACACGTTCGCTCTGCTCAGCGGTTACTTTATAATCTCTAACAAGTAAAAGCGTGCTAAGTTCGGCCGGGCCGAATTTTATATACCCTCCACCATGGATCGCATTTCTAGAGTTCTTTTTCCGGCATCTCTTCTTAGGCAAAACAAGTAAAAAGGCATTAAGTTCGGCCGGGCCGAACTTTGGATACCCACCACCTCGGGTATATATGAAAACTACCTTTCATCAAAATTCGGTGAAAATTTCAAATCTTATGCCCCATATCAGTTATATCAAAATATGTTCCGATTTGGACCAAATATTAATAATTAGTACAGTAGCTATATTTAAAAATAAACCAATCTGAACCATACACGACACGGATGTCAAAAAGCCTAACATAAGTCACTGTGTCAAATTTCGGTGAAATCGGATTATAAATGCGCCTCTTATGGGGCCAAGACTATAAATCGAGATATCGGTCTACATGGCAGCTATATCCAAATCTGGACCGATTTGGGCCAAGTTGCATAAAAATGTCGAAGAGCCTAACACAAAACACTGTCCCAATTTTCGGCGAAATCGGACAATAAGGGCCCAAAGCCTTAAATCGAGAGATCGGCCTATATAGCAGCTATATTTAAATCGGGACCGATCTGAGCCAAATTGAAGAAGGACGTCGAAGAGCCTAACTTAACTCACTGTTACAAATTTCAACGACATCGGATAATAAATGAGCATTTTATGGGCCCAGAGCCTTAAATCAAGAAATCGGTCTATGTGGCAGCTATATCCAAATCTGAACCGATCAGGGTCATATCAAAGAAAAATGTCGAAGGCCCTTACACAAATCACTGTCCCATATTTCAGCAAAATCTGATAATAAATGTGGCTTTTATGGGCCTAAAACCTTAAATCGGAGGATCGGTATATACGGCAGCTATATCCAAATCTGGACCGATCTGAGCCAAATTGAAGAAGGACGTCGAAGAGCCTAACTTAACTCACTGTTACAAATTTCAACGACATCGGATAATAAATGAGCATTTTATGGGCCCAGAGCCTTAAATCAAGAAATCGGTCTATGTGGCAGCTATATCCAAATCTGAACCGATCTAAGCCAAATTGAAGAAAGGTGTAGAAGGGCCTAACACAACTCACTGTCTCAAATTTCCGCAAAATCGGATAATAAATGTGGCTTTTATGGGCCTTAGACCCTAAATCGGAGGATCAGTCTATATGGCAGCTATATCCAAATCTGAAGCGATCTGAGCCATATTGACGGAGGATGTCGAGAAGCCTAAGACAACACACTGTCCCAAATATCAGCAAAATCGGATAATAAATGTGGCATTTATGGGCCTATGACCCTAAATCGGAGGATCGGTCTATATGGGAGGTATATCCAAATCTGAACCGATCTGAGCCAAATTGACGGAGGATGTCGAAGGGCCTAACATAACTCACTGTCCCAAATTTCAGCAAAATCGGATAATAAATGTGGCTTTTATTGGCCTAAGACCCTAAATTGGCGGATCGGTCTATATGGGGGCTATATCAAGATATAGTCCGATATAGCCCATCTTCGAACTTAACCTGCTTATGGATAAAAAAAGAATCTGTGCAAAATTTCAGCTCAATATCTCAATTTTTGAAGACTGTAGCGTGATTTCAACAGACAGACGGACATGTCTAGATCGTCTTAGATTTTTACGCTGATCAAGAATATATATACTTTATAGGGTCGGAAATGGATATTTCGATGTGTTGCAAACGGAATGACAAAATGAATATACCCCCATCCGTCGGTGGTGGGTATAAAAAGGATATAAGAAAAGATTTGCTCTGCTATTAGAGCGATACCAAGATATGGTCCGGTTTGAACCACAATTAAATTATATGTTGGAGACCTGTGTAAAATGTCAGCCAATTCGAATAAGAATTGCGCCCTTTGTGGGCTCAAGAAGTAAAATAGAGAGATCGATTTATATGGGAGCTGTATCGAGCTATAGACTGATTCAGACCATAATAAACAGGTATGAGAGAATCCGTCGTACAAAATTTCAGGCAAATCGGATAATAATTGCGACCTCTAGAGGCTCAAGAAGTCAAGACCCAAGATCGGTTTATATGACAGCTATATAAGGTTATGGACCGATTTGAACCATACTTGGCACAATTGTTGGATATCGTAACAAAACACGTCGTGCAAAATTTCATTCCAATCGGATAAGAATTGCGCACTCTAGAGGCTCAAGAAGTCAAGACCCAAGATCGGTTTATATGGCAGCTATATCTGGTTATGAACCGATTTAAACCATACTTGGCACAGTTGTTGGATATAATAACAAAACACGTCGTGCAAATTTCATTCCAATCGGATAAGAATTGCGCACTCTAGAGGCTCAAGAAGTCAAGACCCAAGATAGGTTTATATGGCAGCTATATCAGGTTATAAACCGATTTCAACCATACTTGGCACAGTTGTTGGATATCATAACAAAACACGTCGTGCAAAATTTCATCCCAATCGGATAAGAATTGCGCACTCTAGAGGCTCAAGTCAAGACCCAAGATCGGTTTATATGGCAGTTATATCAAAACATGGACCGATATGGCCCATTTACAATACCAATCGACCTACACTAATAAGAAGTATTTGTGCAAAATTTCTAGCGGCTAGCTTTACTCCTTCGGAGGTTAGCGTGCTTTCGACAGACAGACGGACGGACGGACAGGCGGACGGACATAGCTAGATCGACATAAAATTTCACGACGATCAAGAATATATATACTTTATGGGGTCTCAGACGAATATTTCGAGTAGTTACAATCAGAATGACGAAATTAGTATACCCCTCATCTTATGGTGGAGGGTATAAAAAGGTTAACGTAAGTGAAAGCATGCCACTCAAAGCGCTGTTTAAATGGAAGCTATCTGACTATCGGACGGTCGCAAATACGGTCGTGCGCAATATTGAGGTTTCTACCGACGTATGAACTGAATCCAATTGATACACTTAGCTCTTTCATCCTTCGCATGCTTATTTTCGTAAGTAACATCTAGAGTAGTGATGGGCACACTAAGACTGTTAAAAAAGCAAACTGTTTTTGTGTGAGTATCATTAAACATCAACCAAATGAAATAGTTTTCAACTAAAGGCAGTCTCACGAAGCCACACGAAGTTGTTTATACTGTCCGTGCGCTTTTATACGTTTTTCGCCCGCGGCATGGTATGCTTGTAAAATCCAACCATTATTATGATGGCGTGCTCTTGCTACCAGTGCGGGGGTCGTGGGTTCCATTGAACGATTTGGATTGCAAAAGCTTCTGATAGCAAACGAATACACGACCTCCGCACTAATAAGAAGAGCCAGATTATCATCGCAGAGGGCTAGCTTAGGAAGATTGAACAACGGGGTAACAATCTTGTCGCCTTGGTTAACAATCTTGTCGCGATGCGGGGACTTAAGGGTTGAATCTAGGAGCATTCACCTGGGATATCATAATGCCGTAGGACGCCATGGTCCTAGGTGAATGCTATGACTTCGGATTCAACCTGAACTACAATAGAAGTTATCCCAAAAATACAAAAATACAAACATCACAATATTACTAAGAGTAACTCTGCAGGTGGTCAACGATTCAGTACCGCGAATCCACCCGAACCCATCCTCATGTTACACACAATACACTGATCCGACAAGACAACATTGACTTGCCCCCCTGCGAGCATTACTGCGATCGACTCACAGAAGACGAACGAGCAGAAACGGGAAGAATGCTCCAAAAGCTACAAAGAAGAAGTGTATAGACGATCCGTGACTAGCGTTTGATGCGTAAATATAGGTTCCACGCCAGGAATTACGAGTCTATAATGAACACTATTGTCGAGGAACGTATGCACCCCTCTGCTAGATCGAACGATACCGAAAGTGACACCAACGCAAACACTACAACTGGAAACGTCACACTCGCTACAGACAAAACCGAGACCGCCAGTGGAAGCACCGCGCGCATAACACCAGGGCCAGAAAAGGGCATAACTGTTTAGCCGATGTCTTTCATTGATCCCGCCGCTAGAGCCAGGAAGGGTAGTCAGAAGAGTGCCCTCCCGGCAAGGGTACCTAACTTAAATGACAGGCCCAATCCAGGGAATAAGCGGCAGCGATCTGACGATGCGCAGGCGCCTGATGGCAAAAGGGCCAAGAAATTTACGCCTGAACTACAGGTGGCTATCCTGGACTGGTTGTTAGTCGAAGAGAAGATTCTCTGAGCTCTATTAGAAGCCATTGGGAAAGGCGAGGATGACTCCTTTGCGGCTTTCGATGTCGCCACGTGACGGGCGTCATTAAGAAAGCTTTGGATTTTCTTTCGACTTGCATCGGTGGCCTTGACCCTATTCGGACTAGCTTGAAATTAGAGTTGGTCCCGATTGATCGGAGGTCTGATATCAAGATATTTCAATACCTATACATATATGCGGCCTTAACGGATGATCTCATCATGGACAAAGTTGACTGCGGAAGATAGTATGGGCAGTCCGCACTTTCCGGCCATTTAAGTCTGTCGGACCTGACCCAAAATACAAAGAGCATGGAGCGAGGTCAAAGTGGCTTTTATCACCAAGGCGGGAAGAATAAACCACAGTACGACGAAGGATTATGGGCCTATTAGTCTGTCATCGTTTTTGCTGAAAACACTTTAAAAACTGATTGACCTGAAGGTGAGAGGGGGACTGACTCCGGAAAAGTTCAGTGGGGCACAACACGCATACCTCGGTGGAGACGACCCTTCACAAGGTGTAACAGAAGGTCGAGACGTCTCTCCGACAGAAGGAGTACACTTTAGCGGCCTTCTTGGATATTGACAGGGCCTTCAATATTGTGGAGATAGGATGGATAGTCGCCGTACTGGACCACACGGAGACCAATAATATGCTTTATCGCAGGATTATTATTGCAAACCTGCGTGGTCAGAAGACGGGTGACCAGGGGATCGCTCCAAGGAGGAGTGTTCTCGCTGATTCTATGGAACCTCGTGATTAATGAAATCCTGTTGAATCTCGGTAGGGATTGCAGTAGGATAATCGCTTGTGCGGACGAAGTCGTGCTGCTGGTCCGAGGCAGGTTTCTGTCGATAATCAGTGAGATCATGAAAGGGTCAGTGAAGAGGTTGTCGCGATGGGATCCCGGACAGGGTTGAGGGCCAACTTAAAGAAGACGGAGTTGGTGCTATTTACGTGTAGATACTAAATACCGGAGTTCAGATTCCTGACCTTGGACGGGATCACCCTGCGGCTGTTGAAGGAGGTGAAGTACCTTGACATAGTTCTCGATTCGAAACTGTCCTGGAATAGGAATGCCGAGGAAAGAAGTCGGAGAAGAGGATACGTATGAGTGAATTCGAGAAAGTCCAGAAACTGGTTTGCGTCGGGGTCACAGGCGATAGTGGATATGCAGCCCATTGAGGCCTATATTCGGAACTGCGCCGCCAGAGTCGCGCTTAGGCTGAGGGAGCTCGGCATTCTGAAGGAGGACGGTTGCGGCAACAGTTCGATTATGGGTGTTACGGATGCGGTAGATTGAGAAGTGTCTCCAACTACCTGCCGCCAGTACCGACTGGGGTGAGGGCATTCGCTATTCGTTTTCCTGGGAGGGTTGAATGGAAAGCGAATGCTGTACTTGAGTAGAATAAGACCTCGATCTACGCCGATGGCTCCAAGATGGAGTTAGGGATTGGATTAAGGATTTACTATGACGCACTCAATATCGGCATTTCACTGAGACTGCCGGACGAGTGTACGGTCTTTCAGACAGAGGTTTGTACCGATACAGTAGCCGCAAGAGAAATTCTGGTTAGGGATTTACCGCCCGCAAATATGGCGGCGCTCAAGGCCTTGGGGTCGAGGATGGTGAGGTCGAGATTCGTGGCGGATTATTTGGAGTCCATGGATTGGCTCCGGGTCCACAATGTGACGCTCACATTTGTTCCTGGACATGAGAGGATTTCAATGGGACATTTCGGAACACATTTCGAACCGAACACTGATTTTGGTAATAAAATTCAATGATTTGCAAGCGTTGCTCGTTAGTAAGTCTATTCATGATGAAATGTCAAAGCATACTGAGCATCTTTCTCTTTGACACCATGTCTGAAATCCCACGTGATCTGTCAAATACTAATGCATGAAAATCCTAACCTCAAAAAAATCACCCTTTATTTATCAATTTACTAACCCATGCTTTATATAAGACACTGTCTTTTGTATGGGTTTTATCATAATAAAATACAAATACAAATACTTGGCCCAAATCGGTACAGATGTGGATATACCTGCCATATAGACCGATATCTCGATTTAAAGTCTTGGCCCCATAAAAGGCGCATTTATAATCCGATTTCAATGAAATTTGACACAGTGACTTATGTTGACTTTTCGACATCCGTGTCGTATATGGTTCAGATCGGTTTATTTTTAGATATAGCTACTTAAAAGACCAATATTTTTATACCCACCACCGAAGGATGGGTGTATATTCATTTTGTCATTCCGTTTGCAACACATCGAACCTATAAAGTATATATATTCTTGATCAGCGTAAAAATTTAAGACGATCTAGACATGACCGTCCGTCTGCCCGTCTGTCTGTTGAAATCACGCAACAGCCTTTAAAAACAGAGATATTGAGCTGAAACTTTGCACAGATTCTTTTTTTTGTCCATAAGCAGGTTAAGTTCGAAGATGGGCTATATCGGACTATATCTTGATATAGCCCCCATATAGACCGATCCGCCGATTTAGGGACTAAGGTCCATAAAAACCGATTTTGCTGAAATTTGGGACAGTGAGTTGCGTTGGGCCCTTCGACTTCATTCGTTAATTTGGCCCAGATCGGTTCAGATTTGGATATAGCTGCCATATAGAGCGATCCTCCGATTTAGGGTCTTAGGCCCACAAAAGCCACATTTATTATCCGATTTTGATGAAATTTGGGACACTGAATTGTGTTAGGCCCTTCGACATCCTTCGTCAATTTGGCCCAGATCAGTTCAGATTTGGATATAGCTGCCGAACAGACCGATCCTCCGATTTGAGGTCTTAGGCCCATAAAAGCCACATTTAATTTCCGATTTTGCTGAAATTTGGGACAGTGAGTTGTCTTAGGCCCTTCGACATCCTTCTTCAAATAGGCCCAGATCGGCCCAGATTTTAATATAGACCGATCTCTCGATTTAAGGTTTTGGGTCCATAAAATGGGCATTTATTGTCCGATTTCGTCGGAATTTGGGACAGTGCTTTGTGTTAGGCTCTTCGACATGTTTCTGCAGCTTGGCTCAAATCAGTCCAGATTTGAATCTCGATTCAAAATCTTTGCCCTATAAAAGGCGTAATTATAATCCGATTTCACCGAAATTTGCCACAATGACTCATGTTAAGCTTTTCGACATTCGTGTCGTTTATGGTTCAGATCGGTTTATTTTTATACCCTCCACCATAAGATGGGGAGACCCCATAAAGTCTGAGACCCCATAAAGTATATATATTCTTGATCGTCGTGAAATTTTATGTCGATCTAGCCATGTCCGTCCGTCTGTCCGTCCGTCCGTCCGTCCGTCTGTCTGTCGAAAGCACGTTAACTTCCAAAGGAGTAAAGCTAGCCGCTTGAAATTTTGCACAAATACTTCTTATTAGTGTAGGTCGGTTGGAATTGTAAATGGGCCATATCGGTCCATGTTTTGATATAGCTGCCATATAAACCGATCTTGGGTCTTGACTTCTTGAGCCTGTAGAGTGCGCAATTCTTATCCGATTGGGATGAAATTTTGCACGACGTGTTTTGTTATGATATCCAACAACTGTGCTAAGTATGGTTCAAATCGGTTCATAACCTGATATAGCTGCCATATAAACCGATCTTGGGTCTTGACTTCTTGAGCCTCTATAGTGCGCAATTCTTATCCAATTGGAATGAAATTTTGCACGACGTGTTTTGTTATTATATCAAACAACTGTGCCTAGTATGGTTCAAATCGCCATAAAATCGCACCTATTTTAAAAAGGATTATTGCCATAAATTAAATTTTTGTAATATAGAAACCATCAAATGCAACAAGACATTAAAACGGATTCGAGGTATCTCACTCCCAAGAATTTTAAGACATTTTTTCATTTGATTTTTGGGATATAAAAAATTGCCGACTTTCGACAAGCCAATTTTGTCCCAAACTGGATGGGAAAAAGTGTTGTAACTGGTTTCAGTCGTTCACTTCACACCAATCCACATTTTATTACGGAACCTTTTTCCCCACTCGAGCTAGAATTTTTATTTTTCGTCGTTAATGGGTTGATGCAAATTTTTTAAAAAGATAACATTTTTGTGATTGCTTTAGACTAAAAGTTATAAAAAGTTTCTTTAAGCTAAAATCTTCATGAAATTATCTCGCCAAAAAATTTTTTTTATATAAAAATTGTTTCGAAAGACGAACATTTAAAAAAATTTTTCTTAGACATTATTCTATATGAATTTTCTTTTAACTCTTATTTTATTATTTAAATTGCAATTTCAATCGCAAAAAATATTGCTTGCTTGCGTTAATCTGAAAAGGTTTTCCAAAGAACAATAAGTGATTTTTAATTATAAATTATTTGAATTACGGCAGAGCCCGAATCCCGGCCGGGCTTAAGACCCCCAATTGGAGGATCGGTGTATGTGGCAGCTGTATCCAAATCTGGACCGATCAGGGACAAGTTGACGGATGATGTCGAGGGGCCTAACGCAACTCACTGCTCCAAATTTTAGCGAAATCGGATAAAAAATGTGGCTTTTATGGGCCTAAGACTCTAAATCGGGTGATCGGTCTATATGGGGGCTATATCAAGATATAGTCCATCTTCGAACCTAACCTGCTTATGAACAACAAAAGAATCTGTGCAAAGTTTCAGCTCAATATCTCTATTTTTGAAGGCTGTAGCGTGATTTCAACAGACAGACGGACAGACGGACGGACATGGCTAGATCGTCTTAGATTTTTACGCTGATCAAGAATATCTATGTACTATAAAGGGTCGGAAATGGATATTTCGATGTGTTGCAAACGGAACGACAAAATGAATATACCCCCATCCTTCGGTGGTGGGTATAAAAACAGTAAGGAAAGGCAAAAGTCGGGAGGTGGCGACTTTATAATACCCTACACCTACCCTATAAACACAAATGGGGGGCTACATCTAATTCTAAACCAATTTTGATGGACCTCAGCGGATATATCCAGATTATTAAAATTCCTGTATCAAATTTCTATCAAAGAAAATTGCTTCAAAATGTAATAACTACGGTTGAGAAATGACAACAAATTATCTGAAGAACAAATACATGGGAGCTATATCTAAATCTGAACCGTTTTCGACCAAACTTTATGGATATTGTGAAATTCGTCGAGGAAAGCATTGTACAAAATTTTGGGAATATTGGTCAATAAATGCGCTTGCAGTGGGTCTAAAAGTGAAAATCGGGCTATATATATATATATATATATATATATATATATATATATATATATATATATATATATATATATATATATATATATATATATATATATGAGAGCCATATCTAAATCTAAACCGATTTCTATGAAATTCACTAGAAATATCGATGACCATTTTATTGCTGCATTACTGCAAATCGGACGAACATATATATGGGAGCTATATCCAAAACTGAACCGATTTCTATAATATTCACTTTTAATATCGAGAGTCATAAAAAAATCCTTCCTGTCAAATTGCGAGAGAATTGGTTATTCAATGACTATTTTGATGTATTACTATATATATGGGAGCTATATCCAAATCTGAACCGATTACTATGATATTCACCAGTCGGTTAACAAATGACCATTTTATTGCTGTATTACTGGAAATCGGACGAACATATATATGAGAGCTACATCCAAATCTGAACCGAATTTTATAAAATTCACCAGTAATATCATAAGTCATAATACAATCCTTTCTACCAAATTTCAAGAGAATCGGTCAACAAATGACCATTTTATTGCTGTATTACTGGAAATCGGACAAACATATATATGGGAGCTATATCCAAATCTGAACCGATTTCTATGAAATTCATCAGTAATATCGAGAGCCAAAAGAAAATCGTTCATTCCAAATTTCGAGAGAATCGGTTAACAAATTACCATTTTATTGCATTATTGCTGTGGATCGAACGAAAATATATATGGGAGCTATATCCAAATCTGAACCGATTTTTTTCAATTTCAATAGGCTTCGTCTCTAGGCCAAAAAACATGGCCATATCAAATTTTGCCTTCGGCGAAAATTTCATCCAAACTTTGAGTAAAGAGAAGATTTCATTGATATTCTGCGTTTATGGAAATTCTAATTAAAATTTTGTCTGATTATTAAATATTGATATACTCGTATTAACTGTTATATTTAAAGTAATAGTAAACTAGAGCAACCCTCGTTATTTGAGCTTCCAGAGGTCTTCGACCCATTGAAAATTGCGAAGTCGGTATGAAACAGTCGAATTTTAAGTGTAAGGATTTTGTTTTTTTTCAGAAAAAAATTGACAATTTTAGAATTCTTTTTTCAGTTTTGGCGTATGTGGTACGAAGGAGTCCTTCCCTGTGGACGTGTTGGATGAAGTTTTCCCGGAAAGTAATCTTTGGGCTGGGGTACTTTTTCCTTGTCGGGAAAACTTTTGTGTACACGGATGGGTCTAAATTGGTTGGGGCACTGGCGCAGGAGTCTTTATTGGCTTCCGTCAAATCAGTGCCTGTGGAGTGGTGGAGCGTCCTACCAATGGAGATGATGTCGAAGCACGAATGGCGGAGCGAACAGATTGCCATGGTGTACTTGATTAGTCGGGCGGCGCTGAAGTCTCTAGCTTCGGTCAACATGAGAAAGGGAGGCTGTCAAGCTCTGCTGGATCCTGGGGAACAAGGCGGCCGACAGGCTGGCCAGGAATTGATTGGAGACTAGATCGAATCGTGCTACAAAATCAGTGACCGCTCCGCTGTGTGAGCTTTTGGCAGGGTGATGCTTTCTACGATTACTGCAAGAATGAGGCGTGGGTTAGTGCAATGGATTGCAGGGTGGCGAATGCCCTGTGGTCGAGTATTACGCCAGACACTGGACAGGGAGAAGCAGGCAGTTGTAGGTTGTGCGATGACTAGGAGGAAATGGAGACAGGCGAGGAAATTGTGAGGCACTGCTCCGCAATTGAGAGTAGAAGACACAAAATAATGCTGCTGCCATACCAAATGATACAGTACCTCACAAATGTCGCCAGCATAAGGAGGGGAAAAACATTGCTGACAATTTTTTTTTGATGTTCTTGCCAGGATTCGAACCCAGTCTTTTAGCGTTAAAGGCGGACATGCTAACCTCTGCGTTACAGTGGCCCCGTAGTATTTCCCATTAGTACTCTCTAACCCTTATATTACATGCCACCTTTTTCTATAATAATAATATTTTGTACTTTGCAAAAAGTGATACAAGCCTCAGGTTTTTCTGTACAAATACCTATCTATATGTTTTCGACCTGTATAGCACTTAATAAGATCATCCTCTTAATTTGCTTTCTCAATGGGAAGGCGTTCATAAACTTTCGCCAATTTGTTTGTGGTGAGTGGAGATAAAAGGAGTATTCAATTTATTTTCAATATTTTTTGCTCTGTCAATGTGAGGGAAAAAATGTGCATATACCACAGCCTTGGCAAATCCCAACCAAAGGGGGGAATTGTCTGGTTTTTGTTGTTTGTGGCGGTTACTGTTCATTACGAAAATTGAGCTGCTGTCAAATCAGCCTTAAAACAGCAACAATAAATGCACCGACAACATCTCTTGCAGCCAGTCGACGGCTGTTAGGCTGTCGGAGGTGCTGATGTTGCCGGCAGAATTCTTTTTGGTGCAACCGCCACCACCATCATCGCCACACTGATATTGGTGTTGCTGGTGGTTGGAGCTGCATTTTTTTGTTCTGCTGCTGCTTGTTGGGATGCCCAGCGGCATGTTTAAAAATTGAAAAACGCATTTGCGTGATAAATTGCAATATTTAACACTCTGCACTCTCAAAATGTAGCACTAAAGGCCTTGAGTTTAACTGTGTGGAAGTCTATGTTGGTGATGACGATGTTGTTGTTTTTGCTGCATTACGGCGTGATGTGTTTTTTTGTTTTTTTTTTTTGGAACTACGGTCAGCTTCAGTCCCGAATAAGGCGAGAGGGTTGGCAAAAGAGCTTTTGGCTACATCCAAAACACTAAAAACATGAATAATGTCGGTCGAGTCGAATGTTTTATAACCTGTAAACGTGGGATGAAAGCATGCTAATTTTGTCATTGGATGTGCTAATCTTGAAAATATTGAACGAAGATACCATAAGGAATATATATTTATGATTGTGATGGCACTGTCAGTCAAAAATTCTCTCGGCCATCAAATCGCTGCCTGTTAGATGTGACGAAATTTATATTTAAGGTATGTATATATTCTCGATTTTTATACCCTACACCACTACTGTGGTACAGGGTATTACAACTTAGTGCATTTGTTTGTAACACCCAAAAGTAAGGGAAATAGACCCAATGATAAGTAAACCAATCGACTCAGAATCACTTTTTGATTCGATTTAGCTATGTCCGTCTGTCTGTCTGTCCGTCCGTCTGTCTCTCCATATTAATTTGTGTACAAACTACAGGTCGCAATTTTCATCCGATCGTCTTCAAATTTGGCGCAGGCATGTTTTTCGGCCTAGAGAAGAAGCTTATTGAAATTGGAAAAAATCGGTTCACATTTTTTATGACTCTCGACATTATTGGTGAATTTCATAGAAATCGGTTCAGATTTAGATATAGCTCTCATATATATATATATATATATATACTAGATGACCCGGGCCCGCTCCGCTGCGCCTTCTTTTACTTTATATGGAACAAAATTTTCCTTGCAATATTTTTTTTCGACAATTAAAGAGCTTTTAGTGAAATACCATGCTATGAAAATAGGATATCGCTTGTTTAACAGTTTAACAATATAAGTGCCTTTATCTGAATCCCATATGACCTTTATTGGTCTACGAATTTAAGTTTGGATGTAAGGTGTACTCTATTCTCCAAATATTTTATTTCAGACCGATATTCTCATGATAATTGATTTAGGAGTGTTTTCGGGGGTGATGTCGTCCCCCAGGCAGTTACCCCTGAAAAATATCAGCATCGTTCTCTTCTTTCAAACACCATTTATTTAAACCCCATGTTGCCATTGGTTTAGGGGAGTTTCCAAAATAGGTTATCAAATTCGTTTTCTAATCTTAAGTACCTTTCATTTGAGCCACATATTGCAATGGTCGAAAAATTTTTACCCTTTGGGGGGAGTTTTGGAGAAGGGGTAAAGCCCTAAATACATGGTCCTACATTTGGATATCAAATTCGTATTCTACTCCCAAATACCTTTATTTGAGCCCCAAATTGCGATGGTCAGTAAAAAATTGCTGTTTGCTGTATTTTGGGAAAGGGGTAGACCCCTTTCCCTCCGAAAGTGGGTATCAATTCTTGCTCTACCCCCCCAATTCCTTTCAGTTAAGCTCCACATTGACATGGTCGGTAAATATGGCCGATGTAGGGGTGTTTTGGGGATTGGGGGGTTTCCCCAACCACTAAGCCCGAAAAATATATCAGCAACGTGATCCATTCTCATGTAACTATATATCATTTATTTGAACCCCATATTGCCATTGACCTTAAAAATAAATACGTCCTGGTCCCTGGTAAAATGGTCCCTAATGTTGATATCAGATACGTGGTCTACTCCCAAATACCTATAATTTGAGCCCCATATATCCAAAGTCGGCAAAAATGACCAGTTTCGATGGTGTTTTGGGGGATGGGCGGATACTCAATGACTTGGTCTTGAAAAAATATATCGGATTCGTGTTTCACTTTAAAAACCCTCTAATTTGAGCCTCATATTGCAATACTCAGCAAATACTTCCTATATGGGTGGTGATGTGGGTGTGGGGTGACCCCATAGGCACTTTTCCTGAATATTGATATCAGATTCGTGCACTACTCCTAAATATCTTTCAATTGAGACCCATATTGCTATGGTCGTAAATTTGTCCCCTTGGGAGTTGTTTTTGGGGAGTTGTCTTGGTCCCATATTTGGATATCAGATTCGAATTCTACACTCAAATACCTTTTATTTAAGCCCCATATTGCCATGATCAGTAAATTAGACCTGTTTGGGGTGGACCCCCAGAAACGTGGTCCCACATTGGATATCAGATTCGTATTCTACTCTCAAATACATTTATTTGAGCCCCATATTGCGATGGTCAGTAAAAAATTGCTGTTTGTGGGTTATTTTGGGAAAGGGGTAGACCCCCAGAAAATTGGTCCCGAAAGTGGGTATCAATTCTTGCTCTACCCCCGAATACCTTTCATTTAAGCCCCACATTGATATTGTCGGTAAATATGTCCGATTTAGGGGTGTTTTGGAGGTTGGGGAGGTCCCACAAACACTTGGTCCGACATTTGGACATCAGGTACGTTTTCGTATCCTAAATACCTTTTATTTGAGTCCCATATTGTCGTGATTGGTCTAAATATATGTTTGATAGGTTTTATGGTGGGGCGGCCCCCCTAGGTACTCTATCCGAAATTTGGATACCAAATTTGTATATTTAGGATACTATATGGCGTTTCTGAAAATTAGGGTAAGGGGGAGGGTCCGCCCGCCCCTCCAGATATCAAAAAATGTAGTACCCCATTTTTAGCACGGGATCATTATGCACCATCTGTGACAATTTCAAGAAAATCGGTTCAGCCGTTTCTGAGTCTATAAGGAACACACAAACAAACAATCAAACCTACAAACAAACACAAATTGATATTTGTATATAAGATTTCATAGAAATCGACTTAGATTTAGATATAGCTGTCATATATGTAAATCGCCCGATTTTCGTTCTAAGAGAATCGGTTATGCTATCGCATTTATTGACCAGTCTTGCCAAGTTTTTGCACAACGCTTTCCTCGACGACTACCACAATATCTGAGAATTTGGCTCAAAATCGGTTTAGATTTAAATATAGCTCCCATATATATGTTCGTCGGATTTTGGCTAATTTGCAATTTGCAAATGACAACATGTCATTTGTCAACCGTAGTTATAAAAGTTTGAACATATCCTCGAAATTTGATAGGGATTGTTTAATAACCCATCTAAAAAACATCCGCCGAAGTCCATCATAATTGGTTTAGAATTGGATATAGCCCAACATTTTACTTATAAGGAAGGTGTAGGGTATTATAAAGTCGGCACCGCCCGAATTTTGCCTTCCTTACGTTCGCTACCTTGCAAACGTTATCTTATCATTTTTCACAAGATTGAAAATAGCTCAAATCGGTTCAAATTTAGAGGTAGCTGCCACAATAGCTCCTATACGTTAATGTGAATAAATTTTAATATTGAGTTGTACCGGAAAATGGATATTTGGATATGTTATTGTAATACCCTGCCCGATTTACCTATAAATTTGAATTACTTTATAATCATTGCTCTTTTGCTTCAGAAAGCAAGAATTTGGCTAGCCATGGTAGAGGGTACATTAGAATCGGTTTGGCCAAACATGTCGCTCATAAACTAGTTACTATAACAACTGCGGCTAGCCGAAAAAAGGCCAATGCGTGCTTAAGTTGTACTGCCCCTTTGTAAACTGATGTTGTGTTTTTTTTTTTGTAATTCATTCATATTCAATTGCTTGCCTCCTTATGTATGCAACAAAGGCAGGCGAGTAGGCCAGAAATTAAGTCGAAGTCATGGCTTGAAAAAACTTGTAACAATGCCTACAACATCAGTGCTGAACAGTGGTTCCTAATAAGAACTTTATGTGCATTATAAAAGCTACCAATGCAAATTTCGACAGGCAGAAATACTAGAACTAGATTAGAAGATTCGGCATTTCACCGTTAGATCCGGATAATATATCACGAGTTGAATTTGAAGCTATGTTCCATTAATTATTGCCAAGGCTTAGGGAGTAATGCTCTGCTTGTATACGCATGATGTATGTATATACTTTGGGATTGGAGGGGCACAACCGTCATTTTCATTTCAATAGCCGGAAAACCTAACGCGACAAACCATGGTTAGTGGGGTGTATTTTCCCTTGTATAAAATTTTCGATCATGATCTCATCTCGTAAGAGAAATCAACACTAACTACACCAAAGTCAAAAGATTTTGGTACCTTAACTGCAAAGCCTTTAGAGCGCAACAACAAGCCGATTAATGGCTTGGGTTGAATTAATATCAGCAACCTTTTTATTCCTCCCCTATTGGATGGGAGATATGCTTATTTCGCCATTCCGTTTGCAACACATCAAAATATTGATATGAGACCCTAACAAGTAAAAGCGTGCTAAGTTCGGCCGGGCCGAATCTTATATACCCTCCACCATGGATCGCATTTGTCGAGTTCTTTTCCCGGCATCTCTTCTTAGGCAAAACAAGTAAAAGCGTGCTAAGTTCGGACGGGCCGAATCTTATATACCCTCCACCATGGATCGCATTTGTCGAGTTCTTTTCCCGGCATCTCTTCTTAGGCAAAAAAAAGGATGTAAGAAAAGATTTGCTCTGCTGTTAGGGCGATATCAAGATATGGTCCGGTTTGGACCACAATTAAATTATGTGTTGGAGACCTGTGTAATATGTCAGCCAATTCGAATAAGAATTGCGCCCTTTGTGGGCTCAAGAAGTAAAATAGAGAGATCGATTTATATGGGAGCTGTATCGGCCTATAGACCGATTCAGACCATAATAAACACGTATATTAATGGTCATGAGAGAATCCGTCGTAAAAAATTTCAGACAAGTCGGATAATAATTGCGACCTCTAGAGGCTCAAGAAGTCAAGATCCCAGATCGGTTTATATGGCAGCTATATCAGGTTATGGACCGATTTGAACCATACTTGGCACAATTGTTGGATATAACAACAAAACACGTCGTGCAAAATTTCATTTCTATCGGATAAGAATTGCGCCCTCTAGAGGCTCAAGAAGTCAAGACCGATCGGTTTATATGGCAGCTATATCAGGTTATGAACCGATTTGAACTATATTTGGCACAGTTGTTGGATATCATAGCAAAACACGTCGTGCAAAATTTCATTCCAATCGGATAAGAATTGCGCACGCTAGAGGCTCAAGAAGTCAAGACCCAAGATCGGTTTATATGGCAGCTATATCAGGTTATGGACCGATTTGAACTATACTTGGCACAGTTGTTGGATATCATAGCAAAACACGTCGTGCAAAATTTCATTCCAATCGGATAAGAATTGCGCCCTCTAGAGGCTCAAGAAGTCAAGACCCAAGATCGGTTTATATGGCAGCTATATCAGGTTATGAACCGATTTGAACTATATTTGGCACAGTTGTTGGATATCATAGCAAAACACGTCGTGCAAAATTTCATTCCAATCGGATAAGAATTGCGCACTCTAGAGGCTCAAGAAGTCAAGACCCAAGATCGGTTTATATGGCAGCTATATCAAAACATGGACCGATATGGCCCATTTACAATACCAACCGACCTACACTAATAAGAAGTATTTGTGCAAAATTTCAAGCGGCTAGCTTTACTCCTTCGGAAGTTAGCGTGCTTTCGACAGACAGACGGACGGACGGACGGACGGACGGACAGACGGACGGACATGGCTACATCGACATAAAATGTCACGACGATCAAGAATATATATACTTTATGGGGTCTCAGACGAATATTTCGAGTAGTTACAAACAGAATGACGAAATTAGTATACCCCCCATCTTATGGTGGAGGGTATAAAAAGGATATGAGACCACAATTAAATTATATGTTGGAGACCTGTGTAAAATGTCAGCCAATTCGAATAAGAATTGCGCCCTTTGTGGGCTCAAGAAGTAAAATAGAGAGATCGATTTATAAGGGAGCTGTATCGGCCTATAGACCGGTCATGATCAGAATCAGAATGGTCATGAGAGAATCCGTCGTACAAAATTTCGCGCAAATCGGATAATAATTGCGACCTCTAGAGGCTCAAGAAGTCAAGATCCCAGATCGGTTAATATGGCAGCTATATCAGGTTATGAGCCGACTTGTACTTTATTTGATATAGTTGTTGAAAGTAACAATAAAAAACGTCTTGCGAAATTTCAGCCAAATCGGATAGAAATTGAGCCCTCTAGAAGTTCAAGAAGTCAAGTCCCCAGACCTGTTTATATGACAGCTATATCAGGTTATGAACCGATTTGAACCATATTTGGCACAGTTGTTGGATATCATAACAAAATACTACGTGCCAAAATTCATTCCAATCGGATAAGAATTGCGTCCTCTAGAGGCTCAAGAAGTCAAGACCCAAGATCGGTTTATATGGCAGCTATATCAGGTTATGAACCGATTTGAACCATACTTGGCACAGTTATTGGATATAATAACAAAACACGTCGTGCGAAATTTCATTCCAATCGGATAAGAATTGCGCCTTCTAGAGGCTCAAGAAGTCAAGACCCCAGATCGGTTTATATGACAGCTATATAAGGTTATGGACCGATTTGAACCATACTTGGCACAGTTGTGGGATATCGTAACAAAACACGTCATGCAAAATTTCATTTCAAACGGATAAGAATTGCGCACTCTAGAGGCTCAAGAAGTCAAGACCCAAGATCGGTTTATATGGCAGCTATATCAAAACACGAATCGATATGGCCCATTTACAATACCAACCGACCTACACTAATAAGAAGTATTTGTGCAAAATTTCAAGCGGCTAGCTTTACTCCTTCGGAAGTTAGCGTGCTTTCAACAGACAGACGGACGGACGGACGGACATGGCTAGATCGACATAAAATTTCACGACGATCAAGAATATATATACTTTATGTAGTAGTTACAATCAGAATGACGAAATTAGTTTACCCCCCACCTTATGGTGGAGGGTATAAAAATTACATAAGTTCTTGGTCGTTTTGACATTCTAAGCCGATTCGTGCGTTGTGTCATAAAAATTTAAATTATGTATTTTCCCCAGAAATCTCAACGTCGGATGCAACAGGGAGACGGTGGAGCATACGTGGCATCACTTTATCTGCCTTTTGCAACGGCTGGTGAGGAAAGCAAAACAGACAGAAAATGAGGTACCTATAGAGTACGATGGGAACTCTCACCACATTTCGAGGGGCCAAGTCCTGGCAGAGTTCTTGAATACTAAAGACCTAATAACTCATAATATTGGTAACACCGCTACCTTTGTTAATAGGATTATGGAGGTGGTTTTATATGTGAAGATATGTTGGGAAAATGTAAACGATGAGATTCAGGATGGGAAGGTCTCTCTGGAGCATTCGTTCTCAGACCAGCTTCTGTAATAAGTTGAAAACCAACTGGCCAAAATTCGAAAGACAACTCGCAAGAAGATTTGGGCAAGATAATTTACATTGTCCAAGCATAGAAAACATTGCCGAAAATGTCAACAATATTACGACTGCCCTAGTGGAGTCTTTCGAAGATAGTTGTCCTCTTCAAGAATAGAAACCATTCCAAGAGAAACCCTGGATAATCGGGGAGATTTGCAATATTGGGAAAGAGGTCCGCAGACTTTTCAACACAGCACTCCGTAAAAAAGCTGAAGTATATTGGAATGTGTATTACATACGACTCGAGGAATACAATAAAATTACCAGAGCGGCAAAACGTGCCTACGAGAATACTTTTCTGCGAACAGGTCGATAACGTTAATGAAGCCGCAAAGATGAAAAAGTTTCTCTCAAAAACCCATGTCCAAACTGAAACGTTAGTAGACGACATGGGAGTGAGAGCAGAGACAACGGAGGACGTGTTGAGACTTTTGATGAAACCCCATTTTCCACAGGATACGACGGGGCTCATGGAGACATCGGAATCGTAGAATAATGAGTTTGATCGATGGCTTATCATAACGGAATTTATGGTCAAGGAAGCCTTGAGGAGCTTCAAACCATTTAAGTCTCACGGATCTGATGGAATATTTACGGCATTACTACAAAAAGATGACGACTCTCTGGCGCCTCATCTGGCCACTATTTTGGTGGATAAATTGCGGGTCCCATGACATAAATATAATGGAAAAATTGGCACAAAGCACGCCACAGGGGGGGGCATTTTATCGCTACTCCTTTGCGTGACCACCATAAATGACATATTACGGATGCTAGCTGAGGAGGGATTGGAACCCATCTGCTACAATGACGATATTATAATACTCCTAAGGGGTGAGGATCCAAACCAGCTATGCAGAAGCGCCGAAAGGGCCTTGCATATGGCATATGAATACGCTACACCCAGAGGTCTCAATGTTAACCCAGAGAAGAATAAAATATTTATGTTCACGAGGAAGACGAAGGTGGACCAATTTGAGGCACCAAGTTTCCTCGACAAAACGATTTCGATATCTGACAAGATCTAATATTTAGGAGTGACCTTGAATAGGAATCTTAATTGGAAGTGTCACATTCAGAAGCGTGCTGAGAAGACTCACAGATGTTGGGCACTATGTAGACGGGCGGTATACTCTAAATGGGGCCTGAATCTGAGGATAATCCACTGGCTCTACGGGAGCGTGAGTAGACCAATACTTACTTAAGCCTCAGTAGTTTGGTGAACTTCTATGGAGAAAGAGTACAACACAAGGAGCAGAGAACATGTTGTCTTGGCGTAGGCGGAGCGATGAGGACCACACCCACTAGGGCACTGGAGACTATTCTAGATGTCCAACCCATTGACATAAAGATTAAGAGTGAGGCAGCCACTGAGGCTATAAGACTTAAGGCGCTAGGAGAATGGATTGAGGTTGGAAGCAGCTCATACCATCGCGGTATAATCGAGGCGACGATAGGAAACCTGGAAGGAAGTGAAGAGGTTTCCAATTGGATACCTGAGACGACACTTGAGGTCGAGTGTGAGGCACAACTGCCAGCGGCACAGTCTTGGATTGACGGCAAGGTCACGAACAGTGTTGCAGTGTAAGAAGGATATTAACGGCTTCTCTGAGGATGGCAAAATCAGCATCGCTTGGGTGCCGGGCCATAACGGAGTGAGGATGAATGAAAGGGCAGACGATTTGGCAGTGAAGGCCAGAGGGCTGCCGTCAACAAACTTGGTGAACCCGAAGCCTTTCGGCATGGGCTACGAACACGCGTGTAACACTGCGAAATAGTCGGTAGTACGGCGAATGATGAGAAGTTGTAGCACTTCTTGTGTCATTGCCAGGCTTTTGCGGCTAAAAAACACCGGTACTTGGGTGGAGACACAATACGAGACATGAACCAACTTCGAAAAGTGGTATGGAAAACTATTAAGAATTTTGTAAGTAGCAGGGAATTACTAACTTAAAATTTTCATTTTATACCCACCATCATAGGATGGGCGTACACTAATCTAGACATGCCGTTTGTAACACCTCAAAATATTCGTCTTAGACCCCATAAATTCTTGATCGGTTCAGATTTGGATATACCTCCCATATAAACCGATCTTCCGATTTGACTTCTTGAGTCCCAATTGTTGTCCGATTTTGCATGCGGTGTTCTATTACAACTTCCAACAACTATGCAAAATACAGTCGAAATCAGCTTATAACCTGATATTGCTCCTATACAAACCGATCTCCCGATTTGATTTCTTGAGCCCCTGGCAGCGGCAATTTTTGTTCGTTTTGACTCAAATTTTGCATGTAGGGTTCTGTTGTGACTTTCAACAACTGTGCTTAATAGGTTCAAATAGGTATATAACCTGGTATAGCTCTACTATAAACCGGTCTCTCGATTATCCTTGTTTCATTCCTTGAAGCTTAAATTTTTGCTGGTGTGAAATAACATTTTTAGCACAATCCATGGCGGTGGGTTCCCATAATTGATTGCGAAAACGCATCTGCATGATTCAAATACTACATTAACCACGCTCGATAACACTGTCTATTAACTGTACTTTTCTCAATGCATGTGTTTTCGTGTAATGACAGATTTTTTGCCTGCAACAATTACAAAACTTTCATGGTATGCGCATGATTCTGTGCATCTGTTAGAAGTTGTATTGATGGCTTCGAACGCTAGACAACGGCAACGGCTCTCTCTGTTAATCCGTGTGCCCAGGATCGAATCCCGGCCGGGCTCTGACGAATTTTTTCATTTTCAAGTTTTTTGCCAGTTGAGGCAAATATGAATGAAATTTTCTTTCGAGACGAGCTCAATGATCGGAGATTTTCTTTGCAAATGGAAAAGGAAAGCCAGAGATCGCAACACACAAAACAACTATGGGACGCATTTCGTTATTTTGTCGCGGCGAAATCTGGCGTTTATGCGGTTTGTGGCTAGTCTCTCGTTCAACTGAGTAAAGCTTGAGACAAGGTGTTTCTCCAACTTACCACAAATCCACAGCCACATTCATGCCTCGAGTTATGGCAGCTATAGTAAGGTCCATCACCGTTTGGTGGTGCTGTGATACCATTCCCGGTCCATCGCACTTCTTGTAAGCCGGTAATATCTCCCTTGTATTTCTCCAATACATCAGCCAGTGCGTATACTGCTTCTTCTCTATAAAGAGTTCGGATATTCCATGTGCAAATCCGGAAATCATTGTCCTTTTTCGTTTGCGTGGGTCGTCAACGATATGATAGTCTGTTCTTACTATTCCTATTATTTTGTTTCTCAGAGAAATCCAACTGGCTCAGCGTCCCAACCGCATTGGTTTTGTGGGATCGCACGTGCATCCCTCCATGACGCGATCCGCTTGTTCAAAGATCCGACGCCTGCCTCCAGCCGGCCCTAACCTGGGAATAAACACTGATTTTAGCCATTGGTTATATAAATGCACCAATAATTCATCTTGTCACTTTGAGTATCAAGAGCCAGTGCCACCTGACTCCTCACGGAGACTCTCCTCTCGAAAGCGCTAACTGCACGCGGCCGCATTTGCAGCTATTCCGAATAAAAACGAAGTTATCCACAATTCTCAAACTGTGGACGCTACCTGTAGTTTTCAGCTAAACTTTCCGTGATAACAATGAACACCACGCAAGTCGAAGCACAAAGTTCCAGCCTGCGTGGTGCTCATAGTTATACCATGTACGTCGGTAGTTTCTAGGAACCGAACAAGAATGATCGAGAAACCGGTTTATATGGGACCTATAATAGGTTATTAACTGATTTGGACCGTACATGCAAAATTTGAGCCAGGCAAAAACTGCGGCTTGTATGGGCTCAAGAAATCAGCATATCCGTTTATATGGGAGCTATATCTCAATCTGAACCAATTTGCAATCCCCAACGACCTACATCGATTTAAGTTGCAGTGCAACATTTCAAGCGGCTAGCTTTACGCGATCGATCTCTATCGTGATTTCGGCAGACGGACGGACGGAGATGGCTAGATCAACGCAGAACGTCGGGACGATCATGAATATATATACTTAAAGGGTCTTAGACGAATATTTCGAGCTATTACAAGCGGAATGACTTGATTAATATACCCCATCCTATGATGGTGCATATAATAAATTGATGAAAAGGCACATTTTCAGTTTCTAAATATTTACCAGTTTAATAAACTTGACGACCATTACCGCCTTTGTCGTTGCTGCTGCTCAAGTGGAATATGGTAGTAGCAAAGGTAACCAAGGCATGATATAACAAATAAAAGCGTGCTAAGTTCGGCCGGGCCGAATCTTATATACCATCCACCATGGATCGCATTTGTCGAGCTCTTGCCACTGTATTTCTTTGCAGGCAAACAAAGAATAAAAGAAAATAATTGCTATGTTATTGGAACAATATCAAGCCATGGTTACTTTCGGACCATAACTGAACTGAATATTGGAGACCATAGAAGAAGTCACTATGTAAAATTTCAGCCAAATCTAGTAAGAATTGCGCATTTTAGGGGCTGGAGAAGTAAAATAGGGATAGGGGAGATGCGTATGACACGTATATTAAAGGTCATGAGAGAAGCCGTTGTATACAATTTCAGCTAAATCGGATAATAATTGCGCCCTCTAGTGGCTGAAGAAGTCAAGACCCCAGATCGGTTTATATGGAAGCTACATCAGGTTATGGACCGATTTGAACTATTCTTAGCACAGTTGTTGAAAGTTATAACAAAGCAACTCATGCACAATTTCAGCCAAATCGGATAATAATTGCGTCCTCTAGAGGCTCAAGAAGTCAAGACCCAAGATCGGTTTATAAGGCAGCTATATCAAATCGTGGACCGATATATCCCATTTACTATCCCAACCGACCTACACTAATAAGAAGTATTTGACATGGCTAATTCGACTTAAAATGTCATGACTATCAAGATTATGTATAATTTATGGGGTCTTCGACGAATATTTGAAGGAGTTATAAACAGAACGACGAAATTGGTATTCCCCCATCCTATGGTGGAGGGTATAAAAACGTATCGGTTAACACAAAAATGTTGTTCAGCTATTTATGTAAAAGTTAAAGCGAGACGTATATGAGTGTTGAAATTTAGTACAAGATAACATGTTGTAGGGTTGCCATTTTGGAAAAATTTTTTTTATTAACAATCTGGGAAAAATTCATATTTCAATAAAATTTAGTTAATTCATCTTCTTATAACTAAATTGGCTAGGTTTGGGAGAACAGGCAGATGTTGTTGTTTAACTGAATTCAATTGAAACTTGTAATAAATTTCAGCCGAATTACTGAAATTATTCTTCAAACAATAATGATTCATTTTTAAACAAACTGAGCCACATAACGATTTTTTTGTGTTTTAAACTACTGTGCAGCAGTTTCATGCAACATTGGCAGCCGACGTGCTGGCCATTCAACAAAAGTTAACATTATTTTGGTTTCGTTAAGCGTTGCATGGTAGTTGTGTACGTATGATGCTGCGTGGCGGCTTGGCGAAGCGTTATAAGTTGCATATCGTGCTTAATGGCATAATTTAAAGCTGCAAATTTTGTCATAAATTTCCGAAATGATTGCCACAAGAGTGGTCTCTGATGTTGATTTGATATATGGAGTATCACAATGACTTGTAATCGTGCACCATGCCTGTCGTGGCTATTAACAACAATATTTGCATTGTTGTTACCGATAGTAGCTGCCAGTGCTTTTACTGGCCCTTGTTCTTTGTTGAGCAGCCAAATGGTAGATCTCATTTCATATGAAAAGGCAATTTGTTATGTAAATCAAAAATTTTTTAAAGCGGACCTTTTCGTAATACGTCAAGTAAATCAAGGGTTAATTTTTTTATTTGAAAACCATGGCGTTAACATATACAGTTGTTTTTTAAAAAAAAAAGTAGGAACCCAACTAAAACACAAATTTTTATTATTGTATAAAAATATTTTGTTTTTTTAAGATGTTTATATGTAAAAAAAAACCATCGCTGAAAACAATTTTCTTATGTTCTCGCCAGGATTCGAACCCAGGCGTTCAGTGTCATATGCGGACATGTTTACCTCTGCGCTACTAATTTCGTCATTTTGATTGTAACTACTCGAAATATTCGTCTGAGACCCCATAAAGTATATATATTCTTGATCGTCGTGAAATTTTATGTCGATCTAGCTATGTCCGTCCGTCTGTCCGTCCGTCCGTCTGTCTGTCGAAAGCACGCTAACTTCCGAAGGAGTAAAGCTAGCCGCTTGAAATTTTGCACAAATACTTCTTATTAGTGTAGGCCGGTTGGTATTGTAAATGGGCCATATCGGTCCATGTTTTGATATAGCTGCCATATAAACCGATCTTGGGTCTTGACTTCTTGAGCCTCTAG
Organism: Stomoxys calcitrans; assembly: GCF_963082655.1. Classification (NCBI taxonomy): domain Eukaryota; kingdom Metazoa; phylum Arthropoda; class Insecta; order Diptera; family Muscidae; genus Stomoxys; species Stomoxys calcitrans. The sequence continues at coordinate 128,486,922 of NC_081554.1, forward strand.
AGTGCGCAATTCTTATCCGATTGGAATGAAATTTTACACGACGTGTTTTGTTATGATATCCAACAACTGTGCTAAGTATGGTTCAAATCGGTCCATAACCTGATATAGCTGCCATATAAACCGATCTTGGGTCTTGACTTCTTGAGCCTCTAGAGGGCGCAATTCTTATCCGATTTGAATGAATTTTGGCACTACGTGTTTTGTTATGATATCCAACAACAACTTTGCCAAGTATGGTTCAAATCGGTCCATAACCTGATATAGCTGCCATATAAACCGATCTTGGGTCTTGATTTCTTGAGCCTCTAGAGTGCGCAATTCTTATCCGATTGGAATGAAATTTTGCACGACGTGTTTTGTTACGATATCCAACAACTATGCCAATAATGGTTCAAATCGGTCTATAACCTGATATAGCTGTCATATAAACCGATCTTAGGTCTTGACTTCTTGAGCCTCTAGAGGGCGCAATTCTTATCCGATTTGAATGAATTTTGGCACGTCGTATTTTGTTATGATATCCAACAACTGTGTCAAGTATGGTTCAAATCGGTTCATAACCTGATATAGCTGTCATATAAAACGATCTGGGATCTTGACTTCTTGAGCCTCTAGAGGTCGCAATTATTATCCGATTTGCCTGATAAATCGATCTCACTATTTTACTTCTTGAGCTCCCAAAGGGCGCAATTCTTATTCGAATTGGCTGACATTTTACACAGGCCTCCAACATATAATTTAATTGTGGTCCAAACCGGACCATATCTTGATATCGCTCTAATAGCAGAGGAAATCTTTTCTTATATCCGTTTTTTCCCAAAAGAAGAGATGCCCGGAAAAGAACTCGACAAATGCGATCCACGGTGGAGGGTATATAAGATTCGGCCCGGCCGAACTTAGCACGCTTTTACTTGTTTTTAGTACATTTTAGTACTTAAATGCTCAATTTACAAAAAAGTACCAAATGATACCAATTTCGATACTAAATGTACTATTTCTCTGACTTCCGATGCTATTGTGGAAATTTGCGAGACGCTCTTTCATTTGAGCTCAAATTCGATATCCTATCCCTTCAATCTTCACAAACATTTACTATTTCATAATATTTGTTACTTTTTAGTACCTAAATGTACGAATATCACCAAAACCAGCCTAATCTCGAGCATCTGACCCAAGACAAACAGTCGTGCTAAGTTTCGTGATTCTAGCCGTTTGGACTTTGCATTGACAGTCAATTAATCATCCCATTAGCCATCTGGCTCTAATGGCAATTCACCCTTTAGTGCGTTCCGTTTTTTGAAAATTTCCTTTTCCTCGTCTCATTATTGACAAAGGTTCAGAAGTTTTACTACCTCTAAGGAACGCATTCAGGAAAAGCCGCGAGACCATTTCGTTTATGGAGTTGAACTTTGATTCTGCATGTACAATATTAGAAACTCGGTATCACAACAGAGGAATGATAGTAGGTACTCTTATGTTCAGGGTTTTTTGCATTCCAAGTTTGACTGCTCGATACAGGGGATTAAGCGGAAAGGGCATTTTACTGTCATCTTTGGGTAACATGAATATTGATACCAGTAGCTGGGATCCCATTCTTATTCAATTGACGTCTCAGAAACTCGATTTTCAAACTAGAAAGGAACCGGAAAGGTTCCGAACCTGGAGAAGATGTTTTCGTTTTTGGAGGTCACGTTTCGGTCATTAGAATCTTTGAATGGGGAACAGTCAGACGTTACTGGATCCCAGGGTATCGCCTGGTTTTATATATAGGAAGACTTTTTTGCATGCGACTAATATCTCTCTGCTTTTCCAATAAGGACGTGACAACTTTTTATACCCTCCACCATAAGATGGGGGGTATACTAATTTCGTCATTCTGATTGTAACTACTCGAAATATTCGTCTGAGACCCCATAAAGTATATATATTCTTGATCGTCGTGAAATTGTATGTCGATCTAGCCATGTCCGTCCGTCTGTCCGTCTGTCTGTCGAAAGCACGTTAACTTCCAAAGGAGTAAAGCTAGCCGCTTGAAATTTTGCACAAATACTTCTTATTAGTGTAGGTCGGTTGGTATTGTAAATGGGCCATATCGGTCCATGTTTTGATATAGCTGCCATATAAACCGATCTTGGGTCTTGACTTCTTGAGCCTCCAGAGTGCGCAATTCTTATCCGATTGGGATGAAATTTGGCACGACGTGTTTTGTTATGATATCCAACAACTGTGCCAAGTATGGTTCAAATCGGTCCATAACCTGATATAGCTGCCATATAAACCGATCTTGGGTCTTGACTTCTTGAGCCTCTAGAGTGCGCAATTCTTATCCGATTGGAATGAAATTTTGCACGACGTGTTTCGTTATTATATCCAACAACTGCGCCAAGTATGGTTCAAATCGGTCCATAAACTGATATAGCTGCCACATAAACCGATCTGGGGTCTTGACTTCTTGAGCCTCTAGAGTGCGCAATTCTTATCCGATTGGAATGAAATTTTTCGCAACGTGTTTTGTTATTATATCCAATAACTGTGCCAAGTATGGTTCAAATCGGTTCATAACCTGATATAGCTGCCATATAAACCGATCTTGGGTCTTGACTTCTTGAGCCTCTAGAGGGCGCAATTCTTATCCGATTTGAATGAATTTTGGCACGTCGTGTTTTGTTATGATATCCAACAACTGTGTCAAGTATGGTTCAAATCGGTTCATAACCTGATATAGCTGTCATATAAACCGATCTGGGATCTTGACTTCTTGAGCCTGTAGAGGTCGCAATTATTATCCGATTTGGCTGAAATTTCGCAAGACGTTTTTTTATTGTTACTTTCAACAACTGTGTCAAATAAAGTACAAGTCGGTTCATAACCTGATATAGGTGCCATATAAACCGATCTGGGATCTTGACTTCTTGAGCCTCTAGAGGTCGCAATTATTATCCGATTTGCCTTAAATTTTGTACGACGGATTCTTTCATGACCATCAACATACGTATTTATTATGGTCTGAATCGGTCCACAGCCCGATACAGCTCCCATATAAATCGATCTCAATATTTTACTTTTTGAGCTCACAAAGAGCGCAATTCTTATTCGAATTGGCAGACATTTTACACAGGTCTCCAGGTCTCGCTCTAATAGCAGAGCAAATCTTTTCTTATATCCTTTTTTTTGCATAAGAAGAGATGCCGGGAAAAGAACTCGACAAATGCGATCCATGTTGGAGGGTATATAAGACTCTGCCCGGCCGAACTTAGCACGCTTTTACTTGTTTTACTTAAAACGTAAACCATTGGACATATTTGAAAAACTTTATAATAGGCTTGAAGCAAAGGGTTTTCCAATAGGGACTTGCAAATTTTAATTTAATTTGTGAATGCGCTCTTTGCTTATCATCGAACTTTCAATGACAATTTATTCAGTAAACTCTATGTTTTCATCACGGCAAAGTACACAAACGAACAAGGTCGGCAAATTATAAAAATTTACTAACGAAATTCGGAGTCGGTGACCGCTACTTTACGAGCGTTAACTCTAGTAACTTTAACGCAGTGATGAAGCTCATTTTTGGCTGAATGTGTTCATTAATTAATAAAATATGCGTTGATCAGGTGAAAATCCACATGTGCTTCACGAATCAACACTTAATCCACAAAAAATTAATGTTTAGAGCGGTTTGCATACCGGCAGCGTCATTGGGCTATACTTCTTCATCTACAATGCCAAACGTTAAGTCACCTTCAATGGACAATGTTACCGCACCATACTCACTGATTATTTTGGATCTGAATGGGAAGATATCGACCTGGACGACATGTGGCTTCAACAGGACGGTGCCACAAGTCACACGTATGCTTCGATTTATTGAAGAGTTAGTTTGATGAGTCAAGTCCTTACTCTATATATTCTCTCTCACCTTTTGAAACCGATCGTAAGGAGATGGTAGTATGTGCATTAAGTTGTTCATCTGACTTTTGCCTTTCGTTATTTGTTTCCCTCAAAATACAATATCGTTTTATTCAAAGTGTAGTTATATGCAGAACACGCTTCTCAGTGTCCATTGTTTCCACTCTATACACGTACTTTATAAGAGGCACAGACATAACAATTACCCTTTAAACCATCCTTTTTAACACACCATCCTTTATTGATAGGATGGGGAAAAGACTCATGTGGCAAATTACTCATTTTCAATACAAGATGTGAGGTCATAAAACTAAATTAAATAATTATAGAAATAAAACAAAATGTGGATGGGATTGTCGAATAAAAATGAAGCTTCATAAGCATTTCCATGCCTTTTTCTCTTGCGAAACAGCCATGAATGAACGATGCCTGCAGCACGGTGCATGTTCAGACCTCATCGAATTAATTTTGCATCAAGAGCCCCTACAAACAATGGCCCAAACTCTATAATCGCATGATGGATGTCTATAAAATTTAAGTGCAAGTTTAAATTGAATTTTTATGATGGAAAGAAACGTTCGAATTAGTAAACTATGCCTACCCCCATACATTTCGCGGAACTTGATTATGCCCTCATGTGGTATTTTTTTATTGCTGCGGCTCATTCCTTTAACTAATCATGTAAATTTGTGTAATTTTTCGCAATTGTTTTTTTACAAAAGTATACCCATAGCGATTCTCGTTGAGTCTGTCATAAAAGAATTGCAGTTATTAAGTAATTTTCTTTAATGTAATGCAATGTTTCGGTGGTTGTTTGGTGTTGGGCTAATTTTAACTTGCTTTGCCTTGCGTTTTAATTGATCTTCAGACCGTCTTGACTATTTAGTGACTATAAACAGTGTTAAATTCGGGAGGACTCTTACAAATTATAGGTTTTGGGTCACACTGTTGATATCGTTTGTTTTCTCTTTCTCTTTCTATTTTTTTTTTTTTTTTTTTTTTTTTTGTAAGGCTGGGTATGCACCTTTATAGAAATTTTCGGTTGAGGCCAAGACATTTGTGTCGCCACTGATAAATAGTTGTGTAGAATACAACATTGGATGCAGCGTGGATTTCTTGTCCACATATCAAAATTTTTTTTTCAGGGCATACCCATGGCTTAATACGTCAAGACGACGGCAACCGTTCATTGTTGTCCGAAAGTCAGGGGTTCAAACCTTTGAAGCCCTCACACTTAAAGATTTCTGATGATGACCCCCCTCTTTACCAAGGAATTGAAACGCGTCAAATCATGGTTGGTGTGGCCTTCATTTTTCCATTGTATAAAAATTTCGATCATTAAGTTTATCTTGAAAGAGAAATTAACACATCATTTGAAAAACCAGTAACCAAAGGCAAAAGTCGGGCGGCGCAGACTAAATACGACCCTACACCACCGAGTCTGCGTACTACTTTAAATGCATGGAACCCATGTTGAAATATAGCCAGATTTTAATTTGGCATACCTTTTGATACACTGAATAGAACATTATAAATTTTCTTACGATAGGATCTAAATTGTGACTACCAGAGCTTTAAAGCCAAAATATACATATGGGAGCTACATATATCTAAATCTGGACGAACTTTGATAAAATTTATCACATGTACAAAGACGTCATATAAACACTTCACGCAAAATTTTATAAAGATCAAAACAAAATTTTGGTTTTTAAAGCCTTAAGAGGGCTAGATGGATCGAATGGAAGATATATATGGAACCTATTGTATATCTAAATCTGTTTATGAAATTCTGCAATTTTTATCAAATTCTGCATACATTTCATGCAACATTTTTTAAAGATCGCAACAAAATTGTGGCCTTAACATGACATATCGGATGGAAGATATATATGGAGCTATCGATTTTTTATGAAATTTTGCACACATATTGGAATGTCAAAAAAAAACATTTCGTTCAAGATTTTTTAAAGATCGGACCAAAATTGTGGCTTCTACAGCCTTAATAGGCCATATCGGATGAAAGATATATATGGAGCTATATCTAAATCTGAACCGATCTTTATGAAATTTTGCATACATTATGATCAAGTTTAACATCTATTGCTTAATTTTGTAGAGATCGGCCGAAAATTGTGGCTTCAATAGCTTTCAAAGGCCATATCGGATGGAAGATATATATGGGAGCTATATCTAAATTTGAACTGATTTTTATGAAATTTTGCACAAATATTGGAACATCGAATAGAACAAACACCTCACGCAAAGTTTGTTAATATCGGACCAAAATTGTGGCTTCTACAGGCTTAATAGACCATGTCGAATGTAATATTTATATGGGAGCTATATCTAAATCTGGACCGATTTTTTTTCAAAACCAATAGGGTTCGTTCTTGGACCAAAGAAGGGACTTGTGCAAAATTTTGATAACAAGAATACATGGACAGTCGGACGAACATAGCTAAATCGAATCAGGAAGTGATTCTAAGCCGATCGGTATACTTATCAATGGGTCTATAATACCCTGTACCACAGCGGTGGTGGGGGGTATACTGATCTTCTCCCAAACTGGCAAATAAAGTTAGAAATTAAATCGATTTATATTGAGTTGCCCAAAAAGTAATTCAACGGCTTGTGACTCTGTAATTGCATTCTTTCTTCTGTCAGTTATCAGCTGTTACTTTTAACTTGCTTTAGAAAAAAAGTGCGCGAAATTTTTTTTACATTTGTTTGTTTGGCGTCAATTTTAATATGGGTACCACATGTATTGAAAGAAATTCATTCAACAAACCGAATCAACGCTTGTGATATGCACCTTAAACGCAATGAATTCGATCCGTTTTTAAAACGAATCATAACTGGAGATGAAAAATGGATTGTTTACAAAAACGTTAGTCGAAAACGATCATGGTCCAAGCATGGTGAACCAGCTCAAACCACTTCAAAGGCTGATATCCACCAAAAGAAGGTTATGCTGTCTGTTTGGTGGGATTGGAAGGGTGTGGTATATTTTGAGCTGCTTCCAAGGAACCAAACGATTAATTCGGATGTTTACTGTCAACAATTGGACAAATTGAATACAGCCATCAAGGAGAAGCGACCAGAATTGGTCAATCGTAAAGGTGTCATATTCCACCAGGACAACGCTAGACCGCACACATCTTTGGTCACTACCATTTATTTCGATCTTTGCAGAACTCTTTAAATGGTAAAACTTTTGGCAATGATGAGGCTATAAAATCGCACTTGGTTCAGTTTTTTGCAGATAAAGGCCAGAAGTTCTATGAGCATGGAATACTAAATTTGCCAGGAAGATGGCAAAAGGTTATCGAACAAAATGGCAAATATATATTTGATTAAAGTTCATTCTAAGTTTTATTAAAAATGCATTTACTTTCTTTTAAAAAATCCGCAATTACTTTTTAGGCAACCCAATAATTTTACCGAATTTCAATCATCTTTGGCTAAAAAAATATATATGTGCTGTAATAAATGGGTTTTATTTGCAAATAACTTTATTTCGTGTAGCATGGAGTTTTAAAAACATGCATTTTCCTTCGTAGATGCAAGAAAAGATTCAGCAATGCCTATTATGTCACCCTGTTATGCAAAGAAAAGTTCATTTGCGCTTCGTACTTGCAAGCGAAATTTTCGGTAACGGTACCGGTAACGAAAATTTAGTTTAAGATATTTCAATGCATTTTTTATGGTAACGAAAATTTCGCCAGAGGTGCATACTGCACTTAAGCATAAACTTCTTATATTAAGAGAGTAAATGCTTACAACGGTATTAACAAAATTTAAAACAGTTTTATAGTGGGTTTATTTGACAGTTCTATAAAGGATATCTGTCAAATAAGTTTACTCTAACGCTACTTTAAGTTCTATGAATATACGCATTAGTCCTTAAAGGTTTCTCTGTAGTCAATGTATAGGTATGGTGAAATGTTTCAAAATGCGAAAAAAAGTTTAAACTAAACATTTCCATTCGGTTGTAGAACTTTGAAATAATGGCAATAAATGCTCAAATAATACGTGTGTTAGAGAATTTCTCCAGTAAAAATCTTCCAGTAAGAGCAACAATCTTTACTAACGTTCGTCATTTATTTCAATAAAACAGCAGCTTTTAATAAAGCATATGTTCGAATCTGCAAATTGCTCCTGCGAAAAAAAGTTCCAGCAGCAACGTGTAGGCTCTTAACAACAAAATTCTTAAAACTTCTCTCACTCTTATGCACACTCGCCCGCTCTCTTTTATTGACAACTAGCTGACCTGGGCCCGCTCCACATTTACTAAATATGGAACAAAAGTTTCCTTGGAATATTTATTTTCGACAATTAAAGATCTTTTAGTGAAATACCATGCTACGAAAATAGAATATCGCTTGACTAACAGTTTAAAAATATAAGTGCCTTTATCTGAATCCCATATGATCTATATTGGTCTCCGTATTTAAGTTCGGATGTAAGGTGTACTTCATTCTTAAAATACTTTATTTCAGCCCTATATTCTCATGATGTCTGATTTAGTGGTGTTTTAGGGGGAGAGGTGGTCCCCCAAATACTTGGCCCAGAAAAAATATCTTCATCGTGCTCTTGTCTCAAATACCATTTATTAAACCCCATATTGCCATTTGCTTAAGAGGAGTTTACAAGATGAGGCGTCTCCCAAACACATGTCCCCAAAATAGGTTATCAAATTCATTTTCTAATCTCAAATACCTTTCATTTGAGTCACATATTGGCATGGTCGAAACATTTTTTCCTTTGGGGGCGTTTTGGGCGTATTCTACTCCCAAATACCTTTATTTGAGCCCCGTAATGCGATGGTCAGTAAAAAATTGCTCTTTGTGGGGTATTTTGAGGAAGGGGTAGACCCTAGAAAATTGGTCCCGAAAGTGGGTATCAATTCTTGCTCTACCACCCTAACAAATTAAATTTAAGACCCACTTTGTCAAGGTCGGTAAATATGCCCAATTTAGGGGTGTTTTGGGGAGTGGGGTGGAGCCCCAAATTCTAAGCCCTGAAAATATATCAGCAACGTGCTCTATTCTCATATATCTATATATCATTTATTTGAACCCCATATTGTCATTGGCCTCAAAATTGGGTATCAAATTCGTTTTCTAATCTCATTTAAACTCCTTATTGCAAAAGTCAGCAAATATGTCCGGTTTGGGGTATTGGCCCTAAAAACTATGAATATTTAGTCCTACTTTCTTTAAGACCCAAATTGTCTTGGTGAACAAATACGTCCTATTTCGGGGTTGTTATGGTGGTGGGACGTCCGTTGGTCGCTAATGTTAATATCAGATACCTGGTCTACTCCCACATACCTTTAATTTGAGCCCTATATTTCCATAGTTGGCAAACATGACCGGCTTGGGGGGTGTTTTGGGGGATGGGCGGTCACTCAGTGAGTTGGCCTTGAAAATGTATATAATATTCGTGTTCTACTCTAAAAACCTCTTATTTGAGCCTCATATAGCAATAGTCAGCAACTCCTTCCTAGTTCCTAGTTGGATGGGTGGGGTGGCCCCATAAACACTTTGCCCAAATATTGATATCAGATTCGTGCTTTACTCCCAAAGACCTTTCATTTGAGCCCCATATTGCTATGGTCGTAAATTTGTCCCCGTTGGGGGATGCTTTTGGGGAGAGGCGGCACCCCAAACACTTGGTTTCATATTTGGATATCAAGTTCGAATTCTACACTCAAAAACCTTTTATTTAAACCCCATATTACCATGGTCAGCAAATAAGTCCTGTTTGGGGAAGGGATGGACCCCCAGAAACGAGGTCCCTCATTTGGATATCAGATTCGTATTCTATTCGCAAATACCTTTCATTTGAGTCCCATATTGCCATGTTCGGTAAATATGTCCGATTTAGGGGTGTTTTGGGGCTTGGGGTGGACCCCCTAGCACTTGATGCGACAATTGGATATCAGATACGTTTTCTTATCCTAAATACCTTTCATTTGAGTCTAATATTGTTGTGATTGGTCTAAATATATGTTTGGTAGGTTTTAGGGTGGGGCTGCCCCCCTAGGGTACTATATGAGAGCACACAAAATTTCGCTTAAATCGCACAACCCATCTCCGAGATCGAGCGTTTCTTAAAATTAGGGTAAGGGGGAGGGTCCGCCCCCCCTTCAGATATCAAAAAACGTAGTACCCTATTTTCACCACGGGTCAATATGTACCATCTGTGAAAATTTCAAGAAAATCGGTTCAGTCGTTTCTGAGTCTATAAGGAACACACAAACATACAAACAAACAAACAAATCTACAAACAAACACAAATTGATTTTTATACCCTCCACCATAAGATGAGGGGGTATACTAATTTCGTCATTCTGTTTGTAACTACTCGAAATATTCGTCTGAGACCCCATAAAGTATATATATTCTTGATCGTCGTGACATTTTATGTCGATCTAGCCATGTCCGTCCGTCTGTCCGTCCGTCCGTCCGTCCGTCCGTCTGTCTGTCGAAAGCACGCTAACTTCCGAAGGAGTAAAGCTAGCCGCTTGAAATTTTGCACAAATACTTCTTATTAGTGTAGGTCGGTTGGTATTGTAAATGGGCCATATCGGTGTTTCCATATCCATGTTTTGATATAGCTGCCATATAAACCGATCTTGGGTCTTGACTTCTTGAGCCTCTAGAGTGCGCAATTCTTATCCGATTGGAATGAAATTTTGCACGACGTGTTTTGCTATGATATCCAACAACTGTGCCAAATATAGTTCAAATCGGTTCATAACCTGATATAGCTGCCATATAAACCGATCTTGGGTCTTGACTTCTTGAGCCTCTAGAGGGCGCAATTCTTATCCGATTGGAATGAAATTTTGCACGACGTGTTTTGCTATGATATCCATTAACTGTGCCAAGTATAGTTCAAATCGGTCCATAACCTGATATAGCTGCCATATAAACCGATCTTGGGTCTTGACTTCTTGAGCCTCTAGCGTGCGCAATTCTTATCCGATTGGAATGAAATTTTGCACGACGTGTTTTGCTATGATATCCAACAACTGTGCCAAATATAGTTCAAATCGGTTCATAACCTGATATAGCTGCCATATAAACCGATCTTGGGTCTTGACTTCTTGAGCCTCTAGAGGGCGCAATTCTTATCCGATAGAAATGAAATTTTGCACGACGTGTTTTGTTGTTATATCCAACAATTGTGCCAAGTATGGTTCAAATCGGTCCATAACCTGATATAGCTGCCATATAAACCGATCTGGGATCTTGACTTCTTGAGCCTCTAGAGGTCGCAATTATTATCCGACTTGTCTGAAATTTTTTACGACGGATTCTCTCATGACCATTAATATACGTGTTTATTATGGTCTGAATCGGTCTATAGGCCGATACAGCTCCCATATAAATCGATCTCTCTATTTTACTTCTTGAGCCCACAAAGGGCGCAATTCTTATTCGAATTGGCTGACATATTACACAGGTCTCCAACACATAATTTAATTGTGGTCCAAACCGGACCATATCTTGATATCGCCCTAACAGCAGAGCAAATCTTTTCTTACATCCTTTTTTTTTGCCTAAGAAGAGATGCCGGGAAAAGAACTCGACAAATGCGATCCATGGTGGAGGGTATATAAGATTCGGCCCGGCCGAACTTAGCACGCTTTTACTTGTTATATATAAGAAGATTGTGCAAATTTGGATATGCGAACGTAAATAATGTAAATATAAATTTTTTAATATTTTGGCATATGGTGTTAAAGTACGGTAGCCGCAAGCGAATTCCTGGGAAGAGATTTACCGCCCTCAAATATCAGAATGTAGATAGTATGGCGACGCTCGAAGTACTAAGTTTTATGATTGTGGTGTTGAAGTGTGTCGCAGCTTGTTTGGAGTCACTGGATAGGCTCCAGGTTAAAGGTGTGGCCCAGTCATGCTCTTCTGAACATAATGGAATTCCAGGAAATGAGAAAGCGGACGAAGGCGCAGTGAAGGGTTTTTTCAGAGTCGGACAAACCAGCCGCCGGTCTTGCTTACATGACATTTGTCGAAATACTGGACATAGTAGATGAAATGGCCAGTGCGGGGTCGGTGGCGAAGTGGGACTCCGTGGGTGGGTGCCGGACCATTAGGGCGATCTGGCCTACTATCAACTAAAGGAGGAAGAAGGATATACTGACGTTCCCTAAAAGATCGCTGAACATCAGTACAGGGGTTATAACCGGACACTGTGTCGTAGGCCGCATGGCGGTGCGCAGTGAAATTGTGCACAAATAGAACACTTGATTTTTCATGTCCGGGTCTGCAGTGAAGCAGGCATCGCTTTTCGGGAGGCGGGTTTTCTGCAATCTAGGTGATCTCCCGAACGTACCTCCGGGAAGTTTCCTGAATTTCGTGGACGGGACAGGATGGTTCCGATGAGAGATTCAATAGGCCAAACTGATGTCCGAGTGCACTCACCTATGGAGGGCATCCCATTAAACCTTAATATCTTTAACTGGATACTTCAAGATCTTTATCTACGGCGCATGGTGGAATGCCATTTCTAAACGGATAAAGATATCTTAACGAAATTTTACATGGTAATTGCTGTACAACAGTTTGCCCCCGTTTAGAAGTGGAATGTTCATGGGCAAAAATTGCAATTTTGCAATAGCTGTACAACCGACCATATTTGAAATTTCAAGTCCCGGGAGCCCATTGGTAGGCCTTCACCGTCAAAAGTGCATTTGTGGTCCAATTTTCAATGTGCTTGAATACTCCTTAAATAAACATGGTTTTATCTACGAGATATCTATGTCCAAGAAATTCGAACAACAAATATTTTTTTGAATTTCTCGCAGAGGCTGGTCCCCTAAATGGTTGTTTGTGAAATCATTTCTGAAACGATGTTAAATTTTTTAACTTATTTGGATAATTGATATCGTAATTTATTTATTTAAGCAATATATGCCATGGTTCGATTCCTCGGTCAAGAGTTATGCCAGTTACAAATCAAAAAACTATGTAAATAAAAAAGAAATTTTTAGGAATTTTTTAAGTAATAAATTTAGCTTTACTAAACTGTTAAGATGCTTGTTAAAAGCAACGTTTAAAATTTGCATTGACTCTAGTTGGAGATATTTGGAGTCATTGGCGTAGCTAGACAATTTCAAATATTAAGTGATGTTAGTTCCACGAATACAATCTAGCACCGTATTTACTTTAAGTGCTAAAGCCTTCTTTTGCAGAAAAGTAAGAAATAATGTTGTCAGTACTTTTTGTTTAAGTTTTTTTTAAAAGAAACAAATTTTTTTAGTTTAGTTTAATTTAAACAATTTTTTTAATAGAAAAAACTCTTTCTACGTAACCATTATTGCTATCGACGTCACAACAACAGCTTAAAGTTGTTTTGTCCATACGCTATTTTTATACCCACCACCGAAGGATGGGGGTATATGCATTTTGTCATTCCGTTTGCAACACATCGAAATATCCATTTCCGACCCTTTGAAGTATATATTCTTGATCAGCGTAAAAATCTAAGACCATCTAGACATGTCCGTCCGTCGGTCTGTTGAAATCACGCTACAGTCTTCAAAAATAGAGATATTGCACAGATTCTTTTTTTGTCCATAAACAGGTTAAGTTCGAAGATGGGTTATATCGGACTATATCTTGATATAGCCCTCATATAGACCGATCCGCCGATTTGGGGTCTTACGCCCATAAAAGCCACATTAATTATCCGATTTTGCTGAAATTTGAGCTATTGAAATGTGTTAGTCCCTACGACATCCTTCGTCAATTTGGCCCAGATCGGTCCAGATTTGAATATAGCTGTCATATAGACCGATCTTCCGATTTAGGGTCTTAGGCCCATAAAAATCACATTTATTATCCAATTTAGCTTAAATTTGGGACAGTGAGTTGCCTTATTCCCTTCGACATCTTTCTTCAATTTGGCCCTGATCGGATCAGATTTGGGTATAGCTGCCATATAGACCGATCCCTCGATTTAAGGTTAAGGCGCATTTATTGTTCGATGTTGCCGAAAATTGGGACAGAGAGTTAAATTAAGCCCCTCCATATAATTCTGCAATTTGGTCTAGATCGATCAAGATTTGCATATTGCTGCCATATAGACCGATATCTCGATTTAATGTCTTGGCCCCAAAAAAGGCGCATTTATAATCCGATTTAATTGAAATTTGACACAGTGACTTATGTTAGGCTTTTCGACATCCATGTCGTATCGGTCAGATCGGTTTATTTTTAGATATAGCTACTAAAAGATCAATATTTTGTTATACACAATTGAACAATGACTTGTTCTTATTAGTATTTCGTCCAAATCGGAACGTATTTCGATATAACTGCTATGGGACATAACGTATGCAATTTTCACCAGATTTTGATGAAAGGTAGTCTACATATATTCCCGAGGTGGTGGGTATACAAAGTTCGCCTTTTTACTTGTTTGCTTTCAAAAATTCAGAGGTCTAGCAATTACAAATGAACAAGACCAAAAGTCGCCAAAGTCGATAGCACGATAATGATCATCAAATCGGTGTCAAATATGAAGATCGGTCAAGATTAAGCTGATTTGCAATTCAAGCTGATCCACATTCATAAGAAGTGCGAAATTTGGCGCTGCTGGCTTTGCTCTATAAAAAGTTAGTGTGATTTCAACAGTGAGACGGACACTTAAAATGTCATGACGATCGAGAATTTTCTAAGGGTCACGATATTCGAGTAAATCCGAGTAAACAAGCTGAAGCTTGTTTTAATCCCATTTTTTAAGGAAACATTTAACAGGTGTTCCAATACAGCGATCTGGATGGTTCAACGGTAGCAACTTGAAGGCATATTCCATCTCCTGTTCCTGTGGTATCACAAAAGACGAAAAAGTGTAAGTAAGTCTGATGGCAGACTGCCGCTTAAGCCAAACCTAAGGCAAATGCAACAACTCTGAGCCGAAATTAACTTCCAAAAAATTGCCTCACGCTCTTCGTGAGTACTCGACCATAATTTATATCTGCAGCGTATTCGCAGACATATTTTATACCCTCCACCATAGGATGGGGTCATACTAATTTCGTCATTCTGTTTGTAACACCTCGAAATATGCGTCCAAGACCCCATAAAGTATAAATATTTTTGATCGTCATGACATTTTATGTCCGTTCGTCCGTCTTTTATATTGTTTAACACTTTTAATTCGATCTTGGCTTGCACAGCTTGTGATTTAACTATGACTATCTTATATATAAAAATCAATTTGTGTTTGTTTGTAGGTTTGTTTGTTTGTATGTTTTTGTGTTCCTTATAGACTCAGAAACGGCTGAATGAATGCAGGATTCGAATCTGATATCCAAATATGGGACCAAGTGTTTGGGGGCCGCCTCTCACTAAATACATCCCCTAAAGGGGACTAAATTACGACCATTGCAATATGAGGCTCAAATGAAGGGTATTTGGGAGCAAAACACGATTTTGATATCAATATTCGGGAAAAGTGTCTGTGAAGCCACCCACCCCCACAACACTACTCAAATAGTAAGTATTTGAGGCTATGAGTATATGAGGCTCAAATAAGAGGATTTTTAAAGTGGAACACGAATCCGATATATATTTTCAAGGCCAACTCACTGAGTGGCCGGCCATCCTAGAAAACACCCCCCAAGCCGGTCATGTTTGCCGACTATAGAAATATGGGGCTCAAATTAAATGTATATGGGAGTAGACCACGTATCTGATATCAACATTAGGGGCCAACTGTCTAGGGGACGTCCCACCACCATAACAACCCCCTAATAGGACGTATTGGGGGTAGAGCAAGAATTGATACCCATTTTCGGGAACAATTTTCTGGGGGTCTACCCCTTCCTCAAGATACCCCACAAACAGCAATTTTTTAGTGACCATCGCAATATGGGGCTCAAATAAAGGTATTTGGGAGTAGAATACGAATTTGATATCCAAATGTACGGCTATGTATTTAGGGCATCACCCCTTCCCCAAATGGTTAAATATTTCGACCATGTCAATATGTGGCTCAAATGAAAGGTATTTGAGATTAGAAAACGAATTGGATAACCTATTTTGGGGCCATGTGTTCGGGGGAAGCCTCATCCTGTAAACTCCTCTTAAGCCAATGGCAATATGGGGTTTAAATAAATGGTATTTGAGAGAAGAGCACGATGCTGATATTTTTTCAGGGCCAAGTATCTGGGGGAATACCTCTCCCCCGAAAACACCACTAACTCAGACATCATGAGAATATCGGTCTGAAATGAAGTATTTTAAAAATGGAGTACACCTTACATCCAAACTTAAATACGGAGACCAAAAAAGTTAATATGGGATTCAGACAAAGGCACTTAAATTGTTAAACTGTTAGTCAAGTTAACATGGTATTTCACTAAAAGATCTTTAATTGTTGAAAATAAATATTCCAAGGAAACTTTTGTTCCATATAAAGTAAAAAAAGGCGCAGCGGAGCGTGCCCGGGTCAGCTAGTTTATGATAAAATTTTAATAAAAGTTTTATATAGTCAGTGATATTTTTGTAGTTTTTCAAAAAAGTAATAGTGAAAAACATGGTATTTCACTGTGAAACACGAACATAATACCCGCCTTTTTGTAAACATGCAATTTAACTCGCCGAATTTCATTAAAAATGTTTGTACATAACATAGCATAAGAAAATCATTTCATGTGCTCAAATTTACGGTCAAAGCCAACAGAACTAAAAAAGCTCTACTTGCTTTTTCGTCCCTTTGTATTAATTGCCTTAAATAATATATTGTGAATTATGGAACTCTAGGGAAAAAAGCGAAATGTTTTTATGCCCTCCACACAATCTTCTTACACATCTATAAGATGTGTGACGCATTTTTTTATACCCTCCACCATAAGATGGGGGGTATACTAATTTCGTCATTCTGTTTGTAACTACTCGAAATATTCGTCTGAGACCCCATAAAGTATATATATTCTTGATCGTCGCGACATTTTATGTCGATCTAGCCATGTCCGTTCGTCTGTCCGTCCGTCCGTCTGTCCGTCCGTTCGTCTGTCCGTCCGTCCGTCTGTCCGTCCGTCCGTCTGTCCGTCCGTCCGTCTGTCTGTCGAAAGCACGCTAACTTCCGAAGGAGTTAAGCTAGCCGCTTGAAACTTTGCACAAATACTTCTTATTAGTGTAGGTCGGTTGGTATAGTAAATGGGCCATATCGGTCCATGTTTTGGTATAGCTGCCATATAAACCGATCTTGGGTCTTGACTTCTTGAGCCTCTAGAGTGCGCAATTATTATCCGATTGGAATGAAATTTTGCCCGACGTGTTCTGTTACGATATCCAACAACTTTGCCAAGTATGGTTCAAATCGGTCCATAACCTGATATAGCTGCCATATGAACCGATCTTGGGTCTTGACTTCTTGAGCCTCTAGCGTGCGCAATTCTTACCCGATCAGAATGAAATTTTGCACGACGTGTTTTGTTACGATATCCAACAATTGTGCCAAGTATGGTTCAAATCGGTCCATAACCTGATATAGCTGCCATATAAACCGATCTTGGGTCTTGACTTCTTGAGCCTCTAGAGGGCACAATTCTTATCCGATTTGAATGAATTTTTGCACGAAGTATTTCGTTATGATATCCAACAACTGTGCCAAGTATGGTTGAAATCAGTTCATGACCTGATATAGCTGCCATATAAACCGATCTGGGATCTTGACTTCTTGACCCCTAGAGGTTGCAATTATTATCCGATATGCCTGAAATTTTGTTCGACGGATCCTCTCATGACCATCAACAAACGTGTTTATTATGGTCTGAATCGGTCTATAGCCCGATACAGATCCCATATAAATCGTTCTCTCTATTTTACTTCGTGAGCCCCAATGGGCGCAATTCTTATACGAATTGGCTGAAATTTTACACAGGTCTCCAACATATAATTTAATTGTGGTCCGAACCGGACCATATCTTGATATCGTTTTAATAGCAGAGCAACTCTTTTCTTATATCCTTTTTTGCCTAAGAAGAGATGCCGGAAAAAGGACTCG
Organism: Stomoxys calcitrans; assembly: GCF_963082655.1. Taxonomy (NCBI): domain Eukaryota; kingdom Metazoa; phylum Arthropoda; class Insecta; order Diptera; family Muscidae; genus Stomoxys; species Stomoxys calcitrans. The sequence goes on from NC_081554.1 coordinate 128,504,877, forward strand.
ACAAATGCGATCCATGGTGGAGGGTATATAAGATTCGGCCCGGCCGAACTTAGCACGCTTTTAATTGTTTTTTCTGGAATCCGGATTGGTTTTCAGTGAATAATTTGTCATTTACAACTAACGAGGAAATCTGTGAATTTAGTAAACATTCCAAAACTTTAGACAAAAACAAGTAAAGGAGTGCTAAGTTCGGCCGGGCCGAATCTTGGGAACCCACCATCAAGGATTCTGCTAAAAATTTATACAAAATTAATTAAGAGGTAGGGCATAATTTTAATCTACATACCAAAATTCTGCCAAACCAGCAAAAATTACAGCTTCTAGAAACCGAACAAGGATGATCGAGAGACCGGTTAACTTGGGAGCTATATCAAGTTATAGTCTGATTTTAGCTGTACTTGGCAAACTTGTTGGAAGTCATAACAAAACACTACATGCAAAATTTCATCCAAATCGGACAAAAATTGTGGTATGTAAGGCTCAAGAAGTCAAATCGGGAGATCGGTTTATATGGGAGCTATAACGGTTACAGATCCATTTGGATCGTACTTTGCACAGTTGTTGAAAGTAATAAAAGAACACCACTTGCAAAATTTCAACCAAATTGGACAAAAATTGCGGCTTCCAGGGGCTCAAGAAGCCAAATTGGTAGATTGGTTTATATGGTAGCTATATTAGGTTATAATCCGGTTTGAACCGTATTTGGCACCGTTGTTGAAAGTAATAAAAGAACACCACGAGTAAAATTTCAGGTAAATCTGACAAAAAAAAGCGGCTTCCAGGGGCTCAAGAAGTCAAATCTGGAGATCGGTTTACATGGGATCTATATCTAAATCTGAACTGATATGGCCCATTTGCAATACCCAAAGACCTTCATCGACATTAAGTATCTGTGCAAAAACATTGTGGTTAGTAGCACCAGATTTCAACGAAAAAATTTTCAGAAAGCCACATGGCTGTCACCCGATCAAATCATGAGGAACCAAATTGATCATATTATGATATATGGAAGGCTTTCTTTCAACGTGTTAGATGTACAAGCGATCCGTGGAGAGAATATATATTTGGATCTTTACTTTGTTGCAGCAAAGGTTTCCACCCGTTTGAACATGGCGAGGAAAGTACGATCTGACACTGCACGGAAGCTCGGCATTGATAAGCTGCAAACACAAGAGATGGCAACGGCATACACCAATCAACTAACCCAACTGCTTGATAAATTCACTCCTTATTCCGATGATATAATGGCGCAGTGGAAAACCATTGCCCACTCCATGGAAGATGCCGCGAAATCCATACTTGGGTACGAGAAGTCTCCCCCAAGAAACCCATAGTACGACTAAGAGTCTAGAGATGTTACTTAAGCCAAGAATGTGACATATAGAGCAACCCTGAAATCAGTAGAAACGCGTCAGATGAAAGAGAGGTGTCGGGAGAATAGGAGAGAGGAGAAACTTATATTCCATAGAAAGAAAAAAGGAAATGGAAAGACGCGAGATTGAGCGAATTGAGTTGTACAGGAGTCAGAATGAAGTCCAGAAATTCTATCAAAAAATTAAACATCAAACCGATGACTTTGGTGCAGGCACATCCTCCTGCAGAGACAACTAAGGAAATCTGGTAACTGACACAGTTACTGAGGATATGGAAAGAGCAGTTTACCCAAATGCTAGTGTCCAACGATGACGGCAAAGAGGATACCGCAAAACAAAACCCTGATGATGGTATAGAATGTTTAACTCCAACTCAGAATGAGGTCCAAGTAGCAGTTACCCGACTGGAGAATAAGAATGCAGCAGGAGCCAATGGGTTACCCGCTGAACTATTTAAGACCGGAGGCGACACGCTGATAAGGCGTATGCATCAGCTTGTCTGCATAATTTTGTTTAGAAGAACGCAAACCCAATGATTGGAACTTCAGCGCACTATGTCCCATACACAGGAATGAAACGAGGCGAAATGTGCCAACTACAGAGGAATAAGTCTCCTCCACATCGCATACAAGATACTCCCGAACGTACTGTGTGAAATAGTAGAACCTAAAATCAATTGGATTATTGGGCCCTATAACTGCGGCTTTAGACTTGTTAAATCCACTCTGGATCAGATATTCACACTGCGTCAAATCCTGGAAAATAATCGAGAAGGATAAATCAACACCTACCATATCTTTGTTGACTAGAAAGCCGCTTTCGATATTCAAAGGTGTTTCAAACCATGTCTGAGTTTATTATCCCTACAAAATTAATAAGACTCTGCATGATGACAATTGATGATACCCGTTCGTCAGTAGATTAGGTTAGGTTAAAAGGAGGGTGCCGATATTTATCTGCCCCATGCCACTATAGACATACACCTTGTTGTGCGCTCTTAAAACTAAAAAGTAACATCGAAAAAAAAATCTTAATAAGGAATTCCGTGCTACTTACAATACAAATTCCTTTATTGTTTTCCATGCCACTCCCTTAAGTTGGTTCATGTCTGGTATTGTGTCGTCAGTAAGAGTAGGGTAGAATCTCGCCAAACCATTCAACACCAAACGAGGTTTCAGATAAGGAGACAGCTTATCGTGTGATCTCTTTAATATCCTGCTGGAGAAGATTATACGAGATGTAGATTTGAATTGATATGGCACATACCCACGAGACAACAAATACTACTCGCCTATGCCGACGACATCGATATCATGGGTCGGTCACTGGAAGTAGTAACTGTAGGCTTTGAAAGAATCGAAAGGGAATCAGTGGAAGTGGGTCTGGCAGTAAATGGAGATAAGACAAAATGAATGACATCAACTTCCAAAACGCGTCGCACCCCCGAGCAGGCAAAGAAAATGAAGAAAGTTGAGAACTCCAAAAGTTGCAGACTATCGCAACTGTATCTACCTCGGCACAGCCGGAATGACACAACGAATGAATAATATTGACAAACAGATGCTACTTTGGATTAAGTTAGCAGTTTGGAAACAGGGCCACCCACCGACAGACGAAGATTACACTATACAAGACACTGATACTACCAATGTTGTATGGTTCTGAGGCAGGGGTACTTGTGAAAGCTCACGAGGCAGTGCTTGGAGTGTTTGAGAGAAAGATTCTTCGTAAATTATATGGACCAGTTTGCGTTAATGGAGAATATAAGCATCGTATGAACCACGAGCTGTGTGACGAGAATAGCATAGTTACATGTATCAAAATACAACGGCTGCGTCGGCTAGGTCATGTTGTCGGAATGGATAAAGAAGCTCCAGCAAAGAAGTCTTTCGAAGGCACACAAGGTGGTACACCCAAACCGGGACGACCAAAAGCCGAATTGAAAGATCAAGTGGTGGGAGACCCCTTGAAACTTGGTGCCAGAGATGGTAAAATTATCGCAGAAGATCGAGGCGCTTGGAACGCTATTCTACGATCGGCTAGTGGGACAAATGTCATCGCCAGTTAAGGTAAAGTATGGACCGTACTTGTCATATGGACCGTACTTGTCTGTTGGAAGTCACAGAAAAACACCACCTCCACTATTTCAAGCAAATCGAGTAAAAAATGTGCCCTCCAGAGGCTCCGAAAGTCAAATTGGGAGATCGGTTTATATGTCAACTATATCAATACATGAACCGATTTATATTTATACTAATAAAAAGTATTTGTGCAAAATTTCAAGCGCCTATCTTTACTCCTTCGAAAGTAAGCGTGCTTTCGACAGACAGACGGGCGGACATGGCTAGATCGACATAAAATGTCATGATGATCTAGAAAATGTATACTTTATGGGATTTTTCGAGGTGTTGGAAACGAAATGACGAAATTAGTATGCCCCCCGTGGCATTTGGCACTGCTACGATTTATAATGCGATACACAAACATTGCGTTTACTTTGAGGTGTTTGTGTTCGCCACATATAGTCGGTAGTAATTTGTCAGTCAAATATAATGCAAACACACAATTTCCCTTGAACTCCATCACAAATAACTGTCTTTCTAATTACAGAAGCAAATGCTTTTGGTGGTTTGATGGCAATACCATGAGCTGTCAGTAAATTAAATACATGTATCATGTGGCACTCATAACTAGTTTGACAGATATACGAGTATGAACTTGGTAACACTACGTGTCATCTACCTTGTACTTCACGTTTGAATGTAACTTCACTTAAGTTAAGGCAATAATGATTATGGTGTTTTAAAATATTTTAAAATATAAATTTAATATTCACTTTAAATTATTATTAGTCGAATGGAAGCACACCTAGGAACAAAATGCATAAACAAAATAAATGTAGTTTCATTGTTTTTTAGTACGTAGTACAGCCGAGCGTATACATAACATATTTCAAATGTCTAAATTTTGATACGCACTGTGGTACTCGGCATTCTAAGGCAGATTGAATGCGTGTATAGACCAATTCATGTTTAAATTCGTCAAGTCTTTCTTATTAAGCTGAGCAAGTAAATAGATAAATGCATTCCATTCGATGATTAAACACATCCATTTTGTAACAACCATTATAAACAATTTTCTTTGTACATATTTTAGTCAAGTTACTTAGCTTTATTCAACTATTGGCAATATTAATCTAATTAAAATTTAAAACTAATGACTACAATACAATTTATTCTAATGTAGCTCCAAATAAAAGCAGAAATGCAAAATGCATATTTTAGCAAATAATCATGTGTTAGGGAAATTGAATAACTTCAATGAATCTAAGTCCATTCCATGAACTTTATGGAAATTGAAATTTATTGGCAAGACCAATAACAATAAGAAATTGCATTAAATTAATTAATTTTCATATTATCAAATGCATGAAGCCTTGGATATGCAATTGCCATTGCCATTATCCTACCCCTTCCTTAGCCATTTAGGTACTGTAGCCCATGCTTGGTAAACAGCTGAATAACTAGTAACGAATGTAATAGTAAATGGCAATTGTAAATTTTTATCAAAGAATTATAAATAATTTGTAAAACTGTATGCAGCAATACCATTTGCAAGTAGAATTGCATATGACTGCAGGTAACAACATTTGACCTCCACCGCCTAGCAACAACGCACCAACCCACAAATTTTGTATCTATAGTCTATTGGATTATACTCAGGTCATACTGGTTGGTAGAGATGATGGTCTGGTCCGTAGAAGATGCAAAATCTGGATGTTAAAAATGCATTGCATGTTACAATGAATTCAATGTAAAGTTATTCAAAAGGCATCAACATTCAAATAGTCATCGCCAATACCAATAAACCACATGCAGTATGAAGAACGTATTTACAGTGCAGCACTCACAACCAAATAATCATTGCCAGCAGACTACACCGAAAAAACCAAACTCAAATTATTGAACAGTGGACAAAAGTAAAATTGAATATCATTTTGAATTTCGGGAAATAAGAAACTGCAAATACCGGGCCTATCCGACTTTATAATATACCACTAAATATCTCAGTACATCAGATGGAAACAGATATCTGATGCCATTTCGATTCAGCACATTATGATATATCGAATAGAACATCCCATGACGAAATACGGGAGGGTTTGAAATGAAATTGTGTTAACTGCAGCTCTAAAAGTTCTTATTGTATGAAAGGTATGTATTAATGCTACATATATCTACAATATATGTGATCAGATTTTGATGAAATTTATGTATATACAGAACATTTGCTTTTAGATATTCTGCGCCATTTCTTCAATCTCTGATACCCATAATGGCCGCCTTACAAAGTCTTCTTCTTCATTCATTCTGACAACATGACCAAGCCAATGCAACAGTTCTATTTTGATATGTGGTTCATATGACGCCTATGGTCTCGCAGACCGGTCTATATATTTAACGAATGATTTTTTTGTGAAACACTCCAAGCCCTGCCTCATCTGCTTTCGCAAGTGCCCATGCTTCGAAGCCATACAACAACAAGGGTAGTATCAGAACCTTGTATAGTGAGATTTCTGTCTGTTTCAAAAAACTTCTCACATTTTTAAAGGTCGGGCCAAAATTTGAAATTTATGTATGAAAGCTGTATCCAAGTCAAGTTAAAAGATCTCGAGTTTAATTTTGTAGAGATCGGAGGACAATAGTGGCTACTACAGCCATAAAAACTAATTTAGGATGCAAGGCATGTATATATGCATGTCTCTTTATTTAAACCTGAACCAATTTTTATACCCACCACCGAAGGATGGGGGTATATTCATTTTTTCACTCCGTTTGCAACACATCGAAATATCTATTTCCGACCCTATAAAGTATATATATTCTTGATCAGCTTAAAAATCTAAGACGATCTAGACATGTCTGTCCCTCTGTCTGTTGAAATCACGCTACAGTCTTAAGTGAAGTTCGAAGATGGGCTATATCGGACTATATCTTGATATAGGCCCCATATAGACCGATCGGCCGATTTAGGGTCTTAGGCCAATAAAATCCACATTTATTATCCGATTTTGCTGAAATTTGGGACAGTGAGTTGTGTTAGGCCCTTCAACATCCTCCGTTAATTTGGCTCAGATCGGTCTAGATTTGGATATAGCTGCCATATAGACCGATCCTCCGATTAAGGGTCTTAGGCCCACATAAGCCACATTTATTATCCGATTTTGCTGAAATTTGGTAAAGTGAGTTGCCTTATGACCTTCGACATCCTTCGTCAATTTGGCTCAGATCGGTCCAGATTTGGATATAGCTGCCATATAGACCGATCCTGCGATTAAGGGTCTTTGGCCCATAAAAGGCGCATTGATTGTTCGATGTCACCGAAATTTGGGGCAGAGAGTTGTGTTAGGCAAGGTGATATATATATACCTGAGAGAGATATCCAAATTACGGCCCGGCCGAACTTAACGCCTTTTTACTTGTTTAGTAACGATTTCCCAGGTTCAAAAACAAGTTTTGTGCAAAATTTGGCAGAAATCGGGCAACAAATGCGAACAGTACATGGATGTGGGTAATACGAAATAGGATGTTATTCTACATCAATTGGTGTATTTAACAATGGTTTTAACCCTTCTTCATCTTGGTGCTGAAAAACAAAATTTTAAAAATAAACAAGTTCTAAGTTCGACCTAGCCGAATCTTATATACCTTCCACCATGGATCGCATTTGTGGAGTTCTTTTCCCGGCATCTCTTCTTAGGCAAAACAGAATTTAAGAAAAGATTTGCTCTGCTATTAGAGCGATATCAAGATATGGTCCGGTTTGGACCACAATTAAATTATATGTTGGAGACCTCTGTAAAATGTCAGTCAATTCGAATAAGAATTGCGCCCTTTGGGGGCTCAAGAAGTAAAATAGGGAGATCGATTTATATGGGAGCTGTATCGGGCTATAGACCGATTCAGACTATAATAAACACGTACGTTGATGGTCATGAGAGAATCCGTCGTACAAAATTTCAGGCAAATCGGATAATAATAGCGACCTCTATAGGCTCAAAAAGTCAAGATCCCAGATCGGTTTATATGACAGCAATATCAGGTTATGAACCGATTTGAACCATACTTGGCACAGTTATTGGATATCACAACAAAACACGTCGTGCCAAAGTGCATTCAAATCGGATAGGAATTGCGCACTCTAGAAGCTCAAGAAATCAAGGCCCAAGATCGGTTTATATGGCAGCTATATCAGGTTATTGACCGATTTGAACCATACTTGGCACGGTTGTTGGATATCATAACAGAACACGTCGGGCAAAATTTCATTCCAATCGGATAATAATTGCGCACTCTAGAGGCTCAAGAAGTCAAGACCCAAGATCGGTTTATATGGCAGCTTTATCAGGTTATGAACCGATTTGAACCATACTTGGCACAGTTGTTGGATATCATTAAAAAAACACGTCGTGCAAAATTTCATTCAAATCGGATAAGAATTGCACACTCTAGAGGCTCAAGAAGTCAAGACCCAAGACCGGTTTATATAGCAGCTATATCAGGTTACGGACCGATTTGAACCATACTTGGCACAGTTGTTGGATATCATAACAAAACACGTCGTGCCAAAATTCATTCAAATCGGATAAGAATTGCGTCCTCTAGAGGCTCAAGAAGTCAAGACCCAAGATCGGTTTATATGGCAGCTATATAAAAACATGGACCAATGTGGCCCATTTACAATACCAACCGACCTACACTAATAAGAAGTATTTGTGCAAAATTTCAAGCGGCTAGCTTTACTCCTTCGAAAGTTAGCGTGCTTTCGACATACAGACGGACGGACGGACATGGCTAGATCGACATAAAATGTCACGACGATCAAGAATATATATACTTTATGGGGTCTCAGACGAATATTTCGAGTAGTTACAAACAGAATGACGAAATTAGTATACCCCCATCCTATGGTGGAGGGTATAATAAGTAAGGAAAGGTATTGTAAATGGGCCATATCGGTCCATGTTTTGATATAACTGCCGTATAAACCGATCTTGGGTCTTGACTTCTTGAGTCTCTAAGGTGCGCAATTCTTAGCCGATTGTAATGAAATTTTACACGAAGTGTTTTGTTATGATATCCAACAACTGTGCCAAGTGTGGTTCAAATCGGTTTATAACCTGATATAGCTGTCATATAAACAAATCTGGGGACTTGACTTCTTGAGCTTCTAGAGGGCGCAATTCCTATCCGATTTGGCAGAAATTTTTCATGAAGCACTTTATTCTTATTTTCAACAATTGTGTCAAATAAGGTTAAAATCGGCTCATAACCTGATATAGCTGCCATATAAACCGATCTGGGATCTTGACTTCTTGAGCCTCTAGTGGTCGCTATTATTATCCGATTTGCCTGAAATTTTGTACTATGGATCATCTCATGACCATCAACATACGTGTTTATTATGATCTGAATCGTTCTGTAGCCCGATACAGCTCCCATATAAATCGATCTCTCTATTTTCTTGAGCCCCCAAAGGGTGCAATTCTTATTCAAATTGGCTGACATTTTACACAGTTCTCCAACATGTAGTTTAATTGTGGTCCAAACCGGACCATTTCTTGATATCGCTCTAATATCAGAGGAAATCTTTTCTTATATCCTTTTTTGCCTAAGAAGAGATGCCGGGAAAAGAACTCGACAAATGCGATCCATGGTGGAGAGTATATAAGATTCGGCCCGGCCGAACTTAGCACGCTTTTACTTGTTTTTTAACTGCTTGCTTAATCCGCAGTAGCATCTGTTTGCCATTATTATTCTTTGCTTTATTTTAAAACTGGTGCATTTCGTTTTGGTTCCGTGGTGCCGAGGCAGATAAAGTTGATGACTATCTCAAATTCGTAGTTCCATTTTCTCCATTTTCTGTATCTGCTCGGGTATACATGGCGTTTTAGGAGTTGATGCCATACACATTTTATTTTATCTCCATTTACTGCCAGACCCATTTTCACTGATTTCCTTTCGATTATTTCGTTATCATAGGCGAGTAGCATGTATGTAATTTTTCCAGCAGAATATCAAAGAGACCTGCCTTCCTGTCTAAAACCTCGTTTGGTATTATTGGGTGTTAATTCCATATTTGATTAACCCTGTCTTTATAATACAAATCTATATCGCAACATTGTACTTATCCGGGCTTCTGAGCGGAGAGGAGCAGGCCTATTATTGCTGGAGTTGGAGCGAATTTTTTTGAACCCAGAGACGACCGAGAGTGGAGCGGTTTCCAATCTCAAAATCGGCTCGGCTCAGACAAAACCAGAATTTCTACAATGCACATTTCTTTAGTTAACAAATTTGTTATTTTGGTGAATTCAAACAAAAAATTAAAAATTTTTAATTAACATGAGATAACTTAAGGGTTAACTTTCGTTAAATCGTTATCAAAAACATATTAGGGACAGATTTGTACCAATTTTAAAAGTTTCTTTCAAAATTCAAATACTGAGTAAAAAGTTTTGAACAGATTCGTATTTTGTTTATACGCAGTTTCGGGAACTTCAATGTGGAGCTCACTGTTGAATAAGGGCATCCCTGAAAAGATCTTGACACTGATTAGGGAGCTGTATAGGTCAGTTCGCTTCAATGGAAAAGAGAGCCGTCCTTTCGGGATCGATATAGAAAAGAAACAGGGGTTCATTCTATTGCCGACGCTCTGTTTTGATGTTACTCGATTCCGTTTTAGAGGCAACAAATGCTGAGGCACCCCATAACATACGCTGGTGTTTAAACGACTTCCTTGGAGACATCAACTACACGGATGATATATGGCTCTTTGTGCATTTCTTTGTGGCCAAAGCAGGCCTGAAAATAAACATTACTAAGACCAAAATTGATGAGGATAGGAACATAAAATGATAAAAAGATGTTGACAACTTTTCCTATCTTGCCAGCAAAATTACTAAGGACGGAGGATCGGAAGCAGGCATCCTTGAAGTGCCTTGCTTAATCTCAATAAGGTTTGCAGATGCAGTGACAACTCATATAATACAAAAGTCATAATCTTCAATAGTAGTGTGAAATCTATTTTATTACATGGCTGTACAAATTGGAGTTTGACACAAACCGTCAAAACCAAATCTTAAGTTGAAGTCAACCCATATATCGTGAAATCAAGCCATACGAGAAGGGTGGTAATTTTTCGGCTTTTATAAACTCTGTTGAGTATATAAAACTTACACAGAATGAGGCAGATGGTCTGTACCATATACCTCAGTTTTCAATCACTAATTGAGACTCGGAACGAAATAGAATTGAATTTCAAAGATATTGTTCTCAAGACTGAAAGAGATCCCATCTTGTCTATGGTAAAAGAGGCTGAAATAGATAGCACTTTAAATGATTTGGATGAATATAAACATCCATTTTAAAGGCAAGTTAAATGAGCTTTATGTTGAATAGGGACGTGTTTTATGGGAACACAGAGTTGAGTTGTTATTCCAAACAAAGTCTAGTCTCCCGTACCTAATCTTTTACATAGATCTCATCTTGGCATAGTAAAGACCAAAGGTTTGTCACGGTGCTATATACGGTGGCCGAATATAGATAATGAGATAGAAAGGCTTGTTAGCTTGTTATTTAGATTATGCGTTAACTACTAATGGATATCTTAAAATAAAATTTTTTGATTCTTATTCAAAATTTGTTGAAGTTTTTCGAACAAAGATAATAATAATTCATTTAACAAAAATGAAAATAAAGGAATTGTTTTGTCGATATGGTGTCGTTGATATTGTTATGATAAACAGTGGTAGGCAATTTACATGTGAGACATTTAGAGAGTTTTTGAAGGTTAATGCAATTAGGCATGCATTAACAAAACCAGGTCATCCCGTGACCAACGGTCAGGCGCAAATTACGGTTAAGGCGATAAAGATATCTTTAATCACTACTCTAAAGAGTAATCCAAGACTCGAACGGTATTAAATACACGTCTTCTATACAACCGAAATTCTAAGCATTTGACAACAGGCAAATCACCTACCAAACTCTTCTTCTGTCGATCATTAAGAACAAGACATAGATTACTTAATCCACCAACAACTAAAGAAGTTATTCTGAACAATCAGCAGAAAACTATACTCAATGATAAAGGTACTCGAGATGAACGTTTCTCTAAAGGGCAAAACGTTATTATTTGCGATTACAGATATCCCAATAACACTTGAAGCTAAAATAAAGTCTCAAACAGGTCCTCGATTTTACTCATCCATATTCATCCATAACGAAGGGAAATAAAACGTCACCTTGATAAAATCAGAGACGGAACTTCAAATGTAAACATAGAATCGCACAATGTTAGCTGTAGCGAAGAAAATATTGAAAACCAACCACACAAGCAACGGCTAGAGAATTAAGAACTCTTAGGGAAAAGGAACTTAAGGGGGAAAAGTGGTAAAACCAACCAATCAAAAAAAAAAAATAGTGTTAACTATGAACTATGTAATTAAATATTTTTTTTTTTTTTTTGAATTACATTGAAGTCTTATTTTTTATTAACAATATCTTCTTTTGCAATTGGTCTTTCTTATCCGCTTTAAGGTTAGCGTATTAGGTATTTATCCCAGATTTAATTAACCCTGCCTCGATAATGCAAAACAATATGGATACATAGTACTTATCAATACAATATTTTATATTGGCAATGCTATACCAAATTTAGTACATAAGAATCATCTTCTATAAATCAGTTGTGTCACAACCATTGAATTGAGTACTTCGCCTGTTTGTAACTACCCGAAATATTCGTCTGAGACCCCATAAAGTATATATATTCTTGATCGTCGTGACATTTTATGTCGATCTAGCCATGTCCGTCCGTCCGTCTGTCTGTCAAAAGCACGTAAACTTTCGAAGGAGTAAAGCTAGCCTCTTGAAAATTTTGCACAGATACTTCTTATTAGTGTAGGTCGGTTGGGATTATAAATGGGCCATATCGGTCCATGTTTTCATATAGCTGCCTTATAAACCGATCTTGGATCTTGACTTCTTGACTTCTTGAGCCTCTAGAGTGCGCAATTTTGCACGACGTGTTTTGTTCTGATATCCAACAACTGTGCCAAATATGGTTCAAATCGATCCATAACCTGATATAGCTGTCATATACAAACCGATCTGGGGTCTTGACTTCTTGAGCCACTAGCGGACGCAATTGTTATCCGATTTGGCTGAAATTTTGCATTAGGTGTTTTATTATAACTTTCAACATCTGTGCTAAGAATAGTTCAAATCGGTCCATAACCTGATATATCTGCCATCTAAACCGATCTGGGGTCTTGACATCATGAGCCTCTACAGGGAGCAATTCTTATCCGATTTGGCTGATATTGTATATTGCGTAACGTATTTTTTATGACTTCCAACAACTGTATTGAGAATGGTTCAAATCGGTTCATAATCTGATATAGCTGCCATATAAACCGATCGGGGGTCTTGATTTCTTGAGCCACTAGAGGACGCAGTTATTATCCGATTTGACTGAAATTTTGCATGAGGTGTTTTGTTATGACTTTCAACAACTGTGCTAAGAATAATTCAAATCGGTCCATAATCTGATATAGCTGCCATATAAGTCGATCTGGTGTCTTGACTTCTTGAGCCACTAGAGGGCGCATTATTATCCGATTTAGCTGAAATTTTGTACAACGGCTTTCTCATGACCTTTTACATATGTGTCGAAAATGGCATGAATCGGTTTATAGCTCCCCTCAAACCGATCTCTCTATTTTATTTCTTCAGCCCCTAAAGTGCGCACTGGTAACTAGATTTGTCTGAAATTTTAAACAATGACTTCTACTATGGTCCCCAATATTCAGTTCAATTATGGCCCGAAATGAACCATAACTTGATATTGTTCCAATAACATAGCAATTATTTTCTTTTATCCTTTGTTTGCCTTAAAAGGGATACCGTGGCAAGAGCTCGACAAATGCGATCCATGGTGGAGGGTATATAAGATTTGGCTCGGCCGAACATAGCACGCTTTTAGTTGTTGTATGATTGGGTCACTTCGCGATACATAACAGTTATTAAATGGTTCGGAGACATTGTTTTATATTCTTAAACCCAAAACAGAATTTGCGCGTTGAGCTTTGATTTGGGCATTGCAAATTTACAAACATAAAAAAATATATAAAATTTCAACGCTAATTCCGTTTTGGCCTTTACTGAGGAACGTGTTTCAGCAAGTGTCATCCGCAGAGCCTTATTAATTTTGCAGTGATACTTAACTCAGACATGGCTTGAAAAACATTTGAATGTATAGGGCTGTCGAGCCCGGATGAGTTGACTTGTTCAGGATTTGGCGCAGTGTAAATATCTGGTCAAGGGTGGATTAACGAGGTCTAAAGCAGCAATAATAAGACCCAATTTTCTCATTGACTTTAGGTTTTATCTTTTATTCAGTACTCTCGTAAGTATCAAGTAGGCGATGGAGTATTTCGCTGCCAGTATTCCGCTGTAGTTGACACACACCGTCTTATTTCCTTTCATGTGTACGGGACATGGTATGCTGAGAATAATATCATCGGGTACGCGTTCTTTTAGCCAAATCGCGAAGACACGCTGATGCATACGCCTTATCAGCCTCCGATCTTCAATAGTTCAGTAGGCAATCCATCGGCTCCTGCTGCCTTGTTATACCCACAACCGTAGGATATATTCATTTAGTCATTCCGTTTGCAACACATCGAAATATAAATTCCCGACCCTACAAAGTATATATATTTCGGATCGTCGTAAAATTCTAATATGATTTAACGATGTCCGTGTTTCTGAAATTTGGCACAGATACGTCGTTTTGATGCACGCTAGTTAAGTTCTTGAACGGAATCGGACCATATTTGAATATAGCTGCTATATAGACCGATCTGTCGATTAAAGGTCCAATGCCCATTATCCGATTTTGCTGAAATTTGAAACAGTAAGTAGTTTATAGCTTCCCAACATCTGACCCAAAACTGGCTCAGATCGGACTATATTAAGGGGACTGATGCACATAAAAGCTTTTTTTGATTACCTGATTTCTCCAAAATTTTAAACTGTGGCTTATTTTAAACCTCCCAATATCTGACCTAAATATAGTTCAGATCGGACTATATTTAGATATAGCTGCCATATGGACCGATCTCCTGATAAAGGGTCTAATGCCCATAAAAACTTTATTCTTTATCCGATTTTGCTGAAATTTGAAGCAGTGAGTAGTTTCACGCCTCCCGACATGGCTTAGATCGAACTATATTTAGATATAGCTGCCATATAGACCAATCTGCCGATAAAGGTTCCGAAGCCCATAAATGCTTTATTTATTACCCGATTTCGCTGAAAATTGAAACAGTGAGTTGTTTTGAGCCTCCCGACATCCGATCTAAATATGGTTCAGATCAGACTTTAGTTAGATATAGCTGCCATTTGGACCGATCTGCCGATAAAGGGTCTAATGCCCATAAATCTTTATTTTTTATCCAATTTCACTAAAATTTGAAACAAGCCTTCCAAAATCCGAATAAAATATGGTTCAGGTCTGACTATAATCAGATATTGCTGTCATATAAACCGATTTCCATGAGTAGCTTTAGGCCACCCAACATCGGAATCAAATATGGTTCAGATCGGACCATATTAAGATTTAGCTGTCATATTTACCGATCTGCCGATAAGGGGTCTGAAGCTCATAAAAGCTTTATTTTTACCCGATTTCGCTGAAATATGAAACAGTGATTTTTTTTAAGCCTTTCGACATCCGACCTTAATATGGCTCAGATCGAACCATATAGACCAATCTGCCGATAAAGGTTCCGAAGCCCATTAAAGCTTTATTTATTACCCGATTTCGCTGAAAATTGGAACAATGAGTTGTTTTGAGCCTCTCGATATACAACCTTAATATGGTTCAGATCGAACTATATTAAGATATAGCTGTCATAAAACCCGATCTATCAATAACGGGTCTGAAAAACATAAAAGCTTTTTTTTATCCGATTTCGCTGAAATTTCAAGTAGTGAGTTGTTTTAAGCCTCCCGACATCCGCCCCAAATATGGGTCAGATCAGACTATATAGGTGTAGTTGTCATATAGGCCGAACTTCCAATTTATGGTCTTAATCCAATAAAAGCAGATTTATTGTCTGAAATTACTATCTATATATTAGTTCCCGGAACCTGAATAAAATATGATCGAAACCAGCCCCTATTAAGATTAACTACATATATAGTAGTGGAGTTATAATAAAATAGAATGATTATTATATCCTTATTTAATTTGGTCCACAGCGGTCCAGATTTGGTTACAGGTGCCATATAAAGGGTGATTTTTTTGAGGTTAGGATTTTCATGCATTAGTATTTGACAGATCACGTGGGATTTCAGACATGGTGTCAAAGAGAAAGATGCTCAGTATGCTTTGACATTTCATCATGAATAGACTTACTAACGAGCAACGCTTGCAAATCATTGAATTTTATTACCAAAATCAGTGTTCGGTTCGAAATGTGTTCATTCACCGTAACGTTGCGTCCAACAGCATCTTTGAAAAAATACGGTCCAATGATTCCACCAGCGTACAAACCACACCAAACAGTGCATTTTTCGGGATGCATGGGCAGTTCTTGAACGGCTTCTGGTTGCTCTTCACTCCAAACGCGGCAATTTTGCTTATTTACGTAGCCATTCAACCAGAAATGAGCCTCATCGCTGAACAAAATTTGTCAAAATTTGAACACATTTCGAACCGAACACTGATTTTGGTAATAAAATTCAATGATTTGCAAGCGTTGCTCGTTAGTAAGTCTATTCATGATGAAATGTCAAAGCATACTGAGCATCTTTCTCTTTGACACCATGTCTGAAATCCCACGTGATCTGTCAAATACTAATGCATGAAAATCCTAACCTCAAAAAATCACCCTTTATGTATGTTATGTTTCTTAACTATAAAGGACACACACAACCGAACGTTATATAATTCATTGACAGATAGCGCACATGGCGAGAAAAATTTTACTGATCTGTTTGCTGTACACTACCTGAGTTAAAAAATTATCAGCGGTGGTTTTCGACATTTGTGAGGTGATTTGCCATTTAAAAACTTCTCCCCAAAGAGGTGTCGCACTGTGGCACCCCGTTCGGACTCTTATAGCTTAGTCCAAAAGGAGGTCCCTTAAATAGGACAGTATTTATTGATATGTGAGAAGTTTGCCCCTGTTACTTAGAGTAATATTCACGGGCATATTTGCATTTTTGTTAATATGGGTTTGTCCCCTTTACAAACCCAACCAATTCACATCAATCAGAAGTTTGTGTGCAAAATTTTAGAGCGCCTGGCTTAACTCGTTCGAAAGTTTGCGTGCATTCGACAGACGCACGGACATGACTAGATCGTTTCAAAAAGTAATGGCGATCAAGAATATGCATACATACTCCCAGCAAGGAATGACTATGGATACCACAAGTGTTGGAACTCACTCGTGTGGAGTCTGAGTGATAGGCCGGCAAATAGTTTTGCTTAGATACTGAGTGCCTATAAGATTCGATATGACAAGCATAGTTATTGGCGTCTTTAAATAAGCAATGACTTTTACGATCCCGTGGTGATCGGTTACATAAGGAGCTTGACGAGGATCGCCACCTTCACATACAAATGTGGTTACAACAACAACATATATATTCTATGCGGTCTTAAACGAATATTTCGAGGTGCTACAAGCAGAATGACGAAATTAGTATAGCCCTTTCAAATGAAATGCAATGAAGAAACTTAAGCAATGAGTTCGGATTTCAAGTTAATTATCGGGTCCAACCTATATATTTTACGCTTTCAGGTAGTGCAACTTTTTCCTTTTCCAAGAAGACAAATTCCATCATGAGTACCTATTAAAATTAATTCCTTTTGCTTTAGACCGATTTATACGACAAGACCAATATTTCTTCGAAAATATAGGCAGCATACCGAACACAGAAGCGTGTCGTAGCTCAAATATTATATCAGAGGTTACCAACCGACAGCCCCCCGAAAATTTGAAACAAAATCTGACTTACACCACCTTTTCAACTAAACGAGGGCGGTCCCAAAAGTAGCCGACCAGACATATAGATGGCGGTAGTAGTATGAAAAATACTTTTGTGAAAAGTGGCAACCTTCGAAAACATATCTTCTAAGATTCAAGTCACCACGGTGTCTAGTTTTTGTTATGGGTGCACCCAAAGAAACAACTTCAGTGAATTTGCGACTACGATGGGGTACGTCCAGAGGGATCTGGGTCTGACTCGATTGGGTCTGGCTGGGTAGTTAAGGAGATGAGGCGGCTGCATCTGCGGGATCGTATTTGGTTTGCCGGTGGAGGTCAATTTCTTCAAGTGCAATGGGAGGCGGTCGTTCACCAAGGATTACATTCACCCGGTAGTTATTTACCGCATCTGCTACCGTGTCTGCATGAATATTGTCTAGACGAGGGCTGCGGAATCTAGCCCTCAATTCGGCCTGAAAAACTCGACTCCGGTCGACTCCGCAACCTGTGTCTAGACCCGATTCATATGCCGCTTGATTAGAGGTTCTCTCTAATTGCGCTGAACCTCACTCTCTAGATCATGTAGATCTGTAGATCTAGTTATGTCTTCACACTGGTAGGATCTTTGACTCCTGATGGAGGTGGTCCACATCAGAACTGAGGAGAGAGCCCGTCGCAGTTAGAAGGGCGGCATTCTGACAGATTTGAATATTATTCCACCGCGTATCACGGAGCTAACGAGACCACACTGGTGCTACGTAACATACTACAGACCGTCCAATTCCTTTGTATGTGGTCAACGGCAAGTGACCTTCTTTCTACTTCTGAATTTATCGCAAATTCCTGTGCCATGTGGGGAGAATTTGTAAGAGCTGTCAAATGCGACGCCAAGTATTTTCGGAAACTTAATGGTCGGAATCATTTCTTTATCAACCATCACTTTCAGCGCAGTATTCACCTCACACGTATTTGCAGTGAACAACTTGACTGAAGATTCGGTCGCAGATACCTTCACATCTCTTGCAGCTAAATATTAGGCAAGTTCGTTGAGGTAGACGTTCAACCTATCGTCGTACAATCGTCCGCATATGATACGATATCTCAGCCATTTGGAAGGGGTGGAATGAAGGATAGGTAGAGGTTAAACAGTGCCGGAGATATCACCCCGCCTTGAGAAACTTCCTGTTTCGCTCTACGGTGCTTCGACTTCTTACCCATAAATTCCACAAATGACTGGCGATCACACAGATAATTCGCGACCCTGCGTTTCAGGCCTGGCTGGAGGGACGTGTTGGCCATGTCCTCAAATAGTTTGGCATGGCTAACCTTGTCTGCCTTCGATAAGTCCAGTGCCACGAGTATAGTCTTATCAGATGGCCTGGGCTGATTAAAGCCACGGCAAATGTGTACAATGATGGCATGCAAAGCTGTTATTGTGTTCTGCCGTCTTCGAAATCCATGCTGATGGCCGGCGAATGGAAATTCTCCTACGAGCAATCTATAAATCATATGAAATATTTTTAAGAATTTTTATAGTGGAACAGGTATACTTTTAATAAAAACTTTAATACTGAAGCTAAATTGCCTACATTAAAAGGCGATGATAACCACAACTGAACATTTTTTCTAATGTTCTCGCCAGGATTCGAACCCAGGCGTTCAGTATGATAGGCAGACTCGCTAACATCTCCGTAGGTGAAGTTTACAAATAACCATTTCTTAGAGCTCAGTGAAACGCTATATGCGTGTCCAAGTACCAGACATTGATTTCAGGCTTGGGAGGAGTAGTGCCCCTTGCTGGGGTCCTTTCCAGGCTTTAGTAGCGATATCATTCTGCCCATCTTCCAGACATCGGAACTTATGAGAGTGTTTAAAGACACGTTGAGGGTAGTAGTAAGGTACTCAACTCCAGGTAGATCCAGATTCTTCAGCATCAGTGTAGATGTTCCGTCGGGGCCATCCCGTCTGCCGGGGTTCGAGATTGCCTCAGTAGTAGACCACAACTTGTTTCAGCCACAAATTCCGCTTATGTTCATTGACTACCCTGTTTTTTTTCAGATTCAGCTCGCAGATTCTGGGGTTAGTGAATTCTGTACAACGAATCCCATTACGCTCGTCTGCCTGTGCCGAGAAATTTTGCCGCACCTTGGGTATTCGACCGGCTGGTATAAAGCGAGCGGCTACAGTGTTAATGATGTCTCGAAATTTCCTCTCGGCAATTAGCACATCTGAGTAGGGTGTCAGTTCACAGAAGCGGCGATTGGTGTACTGTCTTAAGCCGCGGCCAAATCGGCTTTCTCTAATTGATAAACGTCCGGCGCTCAATGGTTGTGAAGTTGTGTGGTTTTTCGATGGTGAAAATTACGGGGAGGTGGTCTAATCCCAAAGAAATTATGGCTTGCCATGATACGTCACTCAGGGGATGCAATGGAAATGTCTGGCGAGCTGCTACACCTCCTCGTTATCCTAATTGGGGCACCCTCAATCACCGTGCCCTCTAGTCGTTACCTAGAAGAGAATGCCATTAAATGTGATACGCATTAAAGTCTCCAAGAACCAGACGATTATGGCCAGACAGTAGCTCACTTACGTCGGGCTTGTAAGGTTGGTCATTAACTGGTTGGTTGATACACGTTGCATAGCTCTATCTCGGCAGTGCCGTACTTGACTGCTGTCCCCTTGCACTCCATGTTGGGATTCACCAGCGCCAGGCGCAGGCGAGATGGGTCTATACTGCACAGAATGGTGTATCACGAGGGCCAATTTCCCACCTCCATTCCTTAAGCGATCCTTACGTAGCACATTGTACCCGTGACAACTATGCAAGATGCAGGTGTTAGTCGGCTTTGTCTTTTGGATCGCTGCAACCAAAAAGTTCTTCCGGCTAATAAAATCCACTATCTCATCGATCTTGCCTCGGAGACCGTTGCAATTCAATTGCAAAAATGATACTCTTCCCGGAACTGGCCTGTCATTATTGGGGCTGGGATGCTGCTGTTGCGTATATTGCCGCACGGGAGACTTCAGGCAACGACGACTACGCTTGTGACCCACTGCTGTCTATGTTCGCATAGCACCTTGCAACATATTCAGTGCGACTATACTCCCGTAGTGACGAAAGGCCAGAGCAAGATCGGAAATGTACCCATTCCATGCAACGGTTACACCTCACCGACACCGACCGATGATGGAGGCGGCAAACCGAAAAGAGCCAGGGTCCGGGGTCTTTTCTATTCCGGCACGGACCAGAAGCGTGCGGAGAAGGCACTCCGGGATATGTCTCTCCCATGACAAAAAAAAAGGACGAACACGTACACCTTGCCGATGATGATTCCATCGGGTCAATCCGGCGCGTACAACCTGCTGCCTTGCAATTGATTCACTTAAGAGTATTATCGTTATGCTGTTTCGACTGTATGGAAAAGATTGGTCATGTCGTTAAGCTTAAATGTAAGAAAAATTCTTAGATATTTTAAATAAAAAGTGGAGAAATTTTACTAAAACAAGTAAAAGCGTGCTAATTTCGACCGGGCCGAATCTTATATACCCTCCACCGACGATCGCATGTATCGAGTTCTTTTCCCGGCATCTCTTCTTAGGCAAAAAAGGATATAAGAAAAGATTTGCTCTGCTATTAGAGCGATATCAAGATATGGTCCGGTTTGAGCCACAATTAAATTATAAATATGAGAGCTGTGTAAAATGTCAGCCAATTCGAATATGAATTGCGCCCTTTGGGGACCCAAGAAGTAAAATAGAGAGATGGATTTATATGGGAGCTGTATCGGGCTATAGACCGATTCAGACCATAATGAACACGTATGTTGAAGATCATGAGAGAATACAACATTTCAGGCAAATTGTATAAAAATTGCTACCTCTATAGGCTCCAGAAGTCAATTGAACCTTATTTGACACAGTTGTTGAAAGTAAGAATAAAATAAGTCATGCAAAAATTTCAACCAAATCGGATAGGAATTGCGCCCTCTAGAAGCTCAAGAAGTCCCCAGATCTGTTTATATGATAGCTATATCAGGTTATGAACCGATTTTAACCGTACTAGGCACAGTTTTTGGATATCATAACAAAATACTTCGTGCAAAATTTCATTCAAATCGGATAAGAATTGCGCCCTCTAGAGGCTAAAGAAGTCAAGACCCAAGATCGGTTTATATGGGAGCTATATCAGGTTACGGATCGATTTGAACCATACTTGGCACAGTTGTTGGATATCATAACAAAACACGTCGTGCAAAATTTCATTCCAATCGGATAAGAATTGCGCACTCTAGAGGCTCAAGAAGTCAAGACCCAAGATCGGTTTATATGGCACTATATCAAAACATGAATCGATATGGCCCATTTACAATACCAACCGACCTACACTTATAAGAAGTATTTGTGCAAAATTTCAAGCAGCTAGCTTTACTCCTTCGGAAGTTAGCGTGCTTTCGACTTCACGACAATCAAGAATATATACTTTAGGGGGTCTTTGACGAATATTTCGAGTAGTTACAAACAGAATGACGAAATTAGTATACCCCCCATCCTATGGCGGAGGGTATAAAAATGCAATATTTAAGATATTGATTTATGTAAATTTAGTTTTTCAGTGCACATGTCATACTGAAAAACTGAAAATAATCTTATTATTGGGGTGTATGGGATAGGTGGATGATTCTAATGATCGGTCTCCTAGAATGTGGGATATATCTATTTGTATTCAAAAACTTGTTTGGGCTAAAAGGTTCGTTTCATAGATATGCGTACTACAATAGCAAAACCATGAAATACAATTGGTTTTATATAAATAACGACCTATCCTGTTTATCTAAACATTTCGACTGTAAAAGTTTTATAGTAATTTTCTATTTCACTAGACCTATCTGTACGTTTCATTTGAAGACCTTCGATCCACTCCCATTTGCAGTTTGTGGTTGAATCACAACAGTCGTCGCCTTCATCATCGTGCCATGAAATCATACATCTTAACTAAGAGCTTTTGATTTCGTCTAAAACCTCAATAACATTGTTATTGTCCAAAGTATCGTTTATTGCAAAATTCATCAGCCTTCAGAGGCATTTCACCATTCATCTACAGCATGACGGAACAGCCACAACCTACTACACTGTAATGATGCCTAGAATGTTGCCAGTTCTCTCAGCTACGCTCAGATTCAGAATAAAGAACACACACGCACTCCGTGCGGGTCACAAATAGACTTTGGCCAAATTAATTTTGTACAATCCCGTCACGTTCGTACAGCGTATGGTGTGGTGTGCTGCGGCCTTCTATGGTGATGGCCAAGTGGCAGTAGTCATAGACATGGATATTGTATGCAGGCATCAAGCGGAAATTGCGGTTAAAACTCAACCGTAGTGATTGGTCCAGTACCAAGCAGCAGACCGCCCATACTCGAACAGGCCTGACAAGCCAAGTCCAGTTATCAAAGAGTGTTTCAATACCATAGAGAGGGGGCAGATGGTGATAATAAAACGTCATCACTATTGGTTACTAATTCAATAGCTCGGTTTGTGACCATTGAGACTACTTACCCATTTCTGGTATAATGAAAAGCTCGAACCTACTCATAAGCAATCCTTCAATGTGATGATGTACTCGAACATACACATGTGAGTGAGTGGGTGTGG